>NC_083096.1:64312403-65512403 GCF_949774975.1 Lagenorhynchus albirostris | reverse complement strand
CCCTTTGCCCTCCATCCTCCCCATGATGTAGTGGGTTTGGAGCGTCTAAGCTGGGCCGGCCACGCTATCTAAAACTCAGGGAAATTCTCAAGGTCAACCCTTCCTCAGTTACTTCCTTTTCTCTCCTCCGCTCCCTGGGCTGTGCGGACGCCGGTCTCCTTCTTTCTGCCTCCCAGAGCCCACCTGACCTTGCCAACTGCATCTCTGGTGCACAGGAGGGGCGGGCAGGGCACTGCAGGGACAGCTGGCAGTGCAGGCCTGATCGGTAACACAGGTTTTTAAAGTGGCCTGCGAGCGCTGCGCCAGCTGCGGATGTGCATGTGTTGCTAGGGACATTCCGGGAGGGCCTCCCAGGGAATTGTGTTTGTTTTCCTCCGGTTTCATAGAAACGTTTGTCGTATGTTTGAATTGGAACCTACGAGTGGGTCATTTCCTACGGCTGCCTTAGAGCAGGAGAGGAGGCGGAATCTTCGTTGAGGTTGATTTCAGAGAATTTCCCTCATCTGGTGTTGCTGCAGGGAGCGCTAGGGCCACAGCGGTGGGGCAGCTGCGGGGCGGTGGAAGGGGCTGGAGGCTGGTTGGTAAGTCATTCTCCGAAGTTCTGGCTTCTGCTGTCACTTTCCTTGGGAGTCACGAGTTTACCACTACATTGTAGCTTAGGGGACAAGTGAGTGTGGAAAGGGAGGTAAAAGGAAAGCAGAGACAGGAGGGTGGGTAGGAAAAGAACTACGGGCTTGCGGCTTTAATCCGCTAACTGGAGAAAGGGAGATCTGGAGGGAAGGACAGTTACTGCTCTGCAGATATATGGCTCTTTGCAGGTGCTGTAGACCTGGGCGTGGTCATGTGGAATTGCCGCAGATCTTCGATTCCTCTGTCGGTGGAAGCAAGGGCATCTCTTGGGAGATCTGTAGATCGCTGGGAGCCTACAGTTTCTGGGAAGCACCCAAGGTTATTGGTCAAAATTACAGACTATGTTTAGGTCAACGAATTCAGTGTTGAGAGCATAGTATCTGAGTCAGGGGATCAAGAACGTTTATTCTCACGGGAGTTAAATTTAACAGAGTTAAATAAGTTTACATCTAAAACCCAAACAAATACTTTCAGCTGGGGAAGACGTTCTGTAAAGCTTCCCTCCTGACAGTGTTACAGAAATAGAAAACTTTGTCAAGTGAATCCCCCCGCAAATGATGTTACTACATATAAAACAGAGGTACTGTGTAGAGGTACTGTGCCCAGCCATAGAAACGGCACTGCAGGGGACTCCTTAGATTAAGGAACAAAACTGGAGAAGGGCAGCCTTCCCCCTTATTTAGACTTAATCCTGCCAGTTTAGAGTTCTGCAGAGACACAGTCCATGAAGGGGAGCCTCTTAACCTGGAGGATAGCAAAGACACTGAACCTATGTGGAGAAATCTGGAATGAAGTGAATGACAAATCAATGTGTCAAAGAGTAATTTAGTGCCTACTGCACAGCTAGCAATATTTAAATATATTCTTCCCTATATTTCTATTTAAATATTCTGAATCTGTATTCAGATCACCCTTGCCAACCACAATTGACCATGAACCATTTAGCGTTTTTTAAAGCAATATGTGTTTAAAAGAATATACTGCTACGGTTTTTACAACTGGTTTCATTAATACTACTTATGAGTATACCATCCTTCTGAAAAAGAAGAATTCAGCAGTTACCAGGTAGTTTACTGCTATGTAAAATAGAATTTTTGCGTTTCCCTCGCTATCTCTTACACTGTCTATGTGCCTATCTTCCTATGGGGAAGTTGTACTACCTTCCAAATACATTTGCAAATACCTTTAAGGAGTTCAGCGTTTAGAATCATCCGTCCCATGTTACTCTATGAGTTCCTTCTAGAGTCGACCCATTTATTAACTGGAACATGTGTTCTAATACTTTGGTGACTTAGTTCACTCTTTTTAATTTAATAGTGTTATTTTATTTCTCCAGCCTAAGAAATGTGAATGATTGTGACACAACTTCATTCTAAGTACAGACAGGCCTGAAGAGTTAGACCCCTGTTTCAGGCAGGAGCCTGCAGCCTATGCAGTTCCTTCATTCAGAATGGCTGGTAGCCTGGTGGGGACTTGTTCAGCAGCTGCTAAGAATTCACTGCATACAGTCCACCCACATTTCTTGTGATGGAAAATCCAAATGGTGTCCATGTGACTCATTAGAGATTTTTCTTTTCCTCTTTGGGAAGTCAGGGCTTAGTTTCACTCTGCCCCTCAGTTCCTATATAATGCCAGTTAAGGGACAGGTTGTATGGAAATCGTGATGTAAAAATGAAGTGCCAATTTTTGTGTGGCTTTGCCCTTTGCAAACCCGAATGCCCGAAAGTTTGGAGGATTTTTTTCCCCTGTAATCTCTCCTCCTGTCATACTGCAGTGCTGACACTCATTAAAAAGGAAAAAAAAAAAATGTTCCTTTTTGGACCTTTTCCAAGTTTTTTTCTTCTTCCAATTAGAAAGCTCTCAGGCTTTAATCAGTCACAGACTTGGAGTAAATTATTAGCTTTCTGTTCTCGTTAATATATTTTATGCTCAGGAGAGGGTCCGGAGAGGTAGAAAAGTTTCAAAAGAGGTCAAGTGTGGTCAAACTTGCTCCCCAACCTCATTGAGAGACAATACAGCCAAGGGTTGAGAGCATAACTGTGGAGCCAGACTGCCTGGCTGTGTGTGAATCCAGGCTTTCTCTGTTATAGCTGCGTGTCCCTGGGCAGATTACTAAACCTCTCTGATGTTCAGTTTCTTCATCTGTAAAATGGAGTAATAATATATCATAGGGATGCTGTGAGGGCTTAAATGAGTTAATATTGATGAACTACTTAGTGTTTGACACATATTAAGTAATATATGTGCTAATAATGTGTTATTAATAATCACTGATTTCTCCTACCACTCTTCCTCTAGGTTATATCACTACCCTTCAGCCAACACTGGTCTCCTTTTCATCCTTATACAAGTAAACCCCTTTCCTGTCTCCGTGCCTGTGTACTTGCTGTTTTCTCTACCTGTGTGCTCACTCTCACATCACTGTTACATCCTTCAGAGCCCTTAGCTCAATCTGTTACCTTCCTGTTTCATGATCCTCCTAAGTTGTCTCCCTCCATTTGACTCTGTATTCTGGAAGGTCAGGACCTTCTTTCTCAGTCTTGTTCACTATTGTAGCCCTGCACTGCACGTGGTACCCAGCATTCAGTAGGGGATACATCAGGAAAGGAATCATTCTAAGGCACTACTGAGGAAGGTGGTAGATGTGGACTTAAAGTGAGCATTCCATTTAGGTGAAACACTTTGTCCTGCATTGACTTTGTCAGATCAGCTCCCTTGAATGAATTGTTACAAGATTTTTATTTTCTTCTGCATCCCATAACTTCTCCCCATTCTCTTCCCTGTCCTCTGAGATTGGTGCCTTCAGACTATAGGAAATGTCCTGCAGCCTGTCCCTGGGATCACACCTCCCTGGAGGCTGGGCTCCAGATGGTCCAGCATGGCTCAGGGCTTTTAGGTCAGCACATCAAGGAACTCTCGCCCATAGGACCTTTTGGGTCAAGAGTCTGTTTGGGAAAGTTTGTCATCCTACAAACAGGGGAACCTAGGATTTGTTCTGTCTTACAATCTACTATTCTTAGATTCCTGAAGAGCTGAATTACCAGTTTTTCCCAGGGGAGACTCAGTTAAGCATATGTGTCTAGTGCCTTTTCGCACAGAAGTCAGACTCCAGAGAAGAAAAGAGCAGGTTATTTGCTTATTTGGCCTTAACAAAGTTTATTTGTGTCAGTGCAGGCTCATCCCACGTAACCAGGAAACATTCACTTGGACTTGAGCATCAAGCTGGTCCTTCCCTCCCCACTCCCACTCTCAGCCAGTGCAGTAATGTAGTTGTCCTTAGCACTGACAGTTCACGAGAATGTTGGAATTAAAATGACATGTGGAACTTGAATATTTTATATTCCAAGCTGTGGCCACTTAACTATAAAATTGAATATATTTGAATTTATAGGACATTTATCTCTTAAGAAGACAGATCTTCCATCCCCCTAACTTGTAGTGTGCTTCCACTTTCCAAGTGTTCTGCCAGCAACACTGATTAGGAATTAAAGAATATGAGAAACCGGGAAAGACCCACTTTATTACCTGCCTGTGTTGTTTGCCTCACTTGAGTTAATATTCAAGGCTGGACAAATAATGGCCTGCCTATTCAACTAACTTTTCATTTTTAGCCCTTGGAGTGATATTTACTGAATATGCAAAACAATTGTGGGGAATAGTTATTTTTCTTCACATGGTTATTATTCCTTCTCTCAACTGTCCATGTACTCTTTTTTTTAATTTTTTAAAATAAATTTATTTATTTGTTTTTGACTGCATTGGGTCTTCCTTGCTGCGTGCAGGCTTTCTCTAGTTGCGGCGAGCAGGGGCTACTCTTCATTGTGGTGCGTGGTCTTCTCGTTGCGGTGGCTTCTCTTGTTGCGGGGCACGGGCTCCAGGTGCGCGGGCCTCGGTAGTTGTGGCTCGTGGGCTCTAGAGCACAGGCTCAGTAGTTGTGGCTCACAGGCTCTAGAGCGCAGGCTCAGTAGTTGTGGCTCACAGGCTCTAGAGTGCAGGCTCAGTAGTTGTGGTGCACAAGCTTAGTTGCCCTGCGGCATGTGGGATCTTCCCGGACCAGGGCTCGAACCCATGTCCCCTGCATTGGCAGGTGGATTCTTAACCACTGCGCCACCAGGGTAGCCCCCGTGTACTCTTTTTAAAATCTCACTGCCATTTGAGACTTTGACACTCAAACAGATTTTATCATCTGTGTACTGTAGAAGTGACCAGACTGGCGTTCTGAAAATGTAGGATGGACCCAAAGAAATTCTGTGACTCTCCTTTTTTTCTCTCCTATCATGGAAACAGGGAATTACTTTTGTGCTGCTTGCCTCTAGGATCTCAAGTTTCTCCATTTAGCTTTTTGTTTTACATCTTTATTAGAGTATAATTGCTTTACAATGGTGTGTTAGTTTCTGCTTTATAACAAAGTGAATCAGTTATACATATAATGTTCCCATATCTCTTCCATTTAGCTTTATATGGACTCAGCTGCCTTGCCTAGAAATAATTTTGAGGACTATTCCTTTGTAGATACATTTGGAGGCAGAAACGAGGCTGGACAGCTACCTCATTAAAAGAGTACAGGCTGAGTAGACCCCTAGCACAACCTCAAGAGTTTTTGGAACCACCTCCCAGTGTTGGGGACTCATGGTGGTCCATTTGATGTGATCAGATGAAGCCCTTTAAGTTACCATCCTTGTATTATTCTCATGAAAATGCCATGTAAAAGAAAGGACCGGGGCTTCCCTGGTGGCAAAGTGGTTAAGAATCCGCCTGCCAATGCAGGGGACATGGGTTCAAGCCCTGTCTGGGAAGATCCCACATGCCCTGGAGCCACTAAGCCTGTGCGCCACAACTACTGAGCCTGCGCTCTAGAGCCCGCGAGCTACAACTACTGAGCCCACGTGGCACAACTACTGAAGCCTGCACACCTAGAGCCCGTGCTCTGCAACAGGAGAAGCCACCGCAATGAGAAGCCTGCGCACTGCAAGGGAGAGTAGCACCCGCTCGCCGCAACTAGAGAAAGCCTCACGCAGCAATGAAGACCCAACACAGTCATAAATAAATAAAATAGCTAAATTTTAAAAATAAAATAAAATGAAGGACCATATATAAGGAAGATTGGATTAATAATACAGCAGCCAAATAAGTATTTTAATGAAACATTGGGGAATGGCTCCAAGTCAGTCTATAAGTGCTTTAGCATTGTCCCATTCCTGATGCATTAAAAAAAAAAAAAAAAGACTGCTGAGAAATTGCAGTACAGTTGGACGGGAGCAATCTTGCAAAATGGAAGTAAGGGTTACCATTGTCCACACTGGTTTTTATTTGTTTGAGGGCAAAGAGAGAGCTGAAAGTTGAAATCCTCTCTCCCTTAAGACATTTGATAGATTTTCATTTAGGAGAAGATAAGTTGTAACTTCATGGCTCAGAAGTCATAAATTATTTGAGGCCAGTGCCCAACTGATAAAGCCTACCTTTTGCTCCATTTGTGCAGTGTTGATTGTGTCCTGGGGAATTTCTATTGGCAGCTAAGATGGAGTGGAGTAAATAAGTGAAGGAGAGCTTTACCCCAGGAGTATTCCGTTGAATGTAGTTCAGGAAGTTCTCTGAGTAACCCTTTTGTAACTGAAGGAACCCCTGCCCCAGTGAGATAAGGCAAGTGGTGGCAGAAGCAGGAATTGGAGGAAAAGTTGAGCGAAGTATAAGCGCTGGAGTAGTTATGCTTCCAGGTGAATCTGTCAGTCACATTCCTATAGGAGAGTACCTTAGCCAAATATCATAATGAAACTCCATGTTGCTAACTCAGGTACTGGAATAGAGCATACCTCCTAGGGGTGAGACCAACACTGCCTCATTTGAAGTCCAAGCTTGATCACTCTAAAGTAAGACTTTACAATGGTGCCTTGTAGCTTTTTAAAAATCCACTGGGGGGCTTCCCTGGTGGCACAGTGGTTGAGAGTCCACCTGCCGATGCAGGGGACACGGGTTTGTGCCCCGGTCTGGGAAGATCCCACATGCCGCGGAGCGGCTGGGCCCGTGAGCCATGGCCGCTGAGCCTGCGCATCCGGAGCTTGTGCTCCGCAACGGGAGAGGCCACAGCAGTGAGAGGCCCGCGTACCGCAAAATAAACAAACAAACAAAACATTCCCAAAAGGATCTCTATCATTAAATAAGTGACACGAATTTCCTAAATAAAAAGAAAAACTAATTCCTTTTAAACCTTCGACTTAATGTTCTCTCAACTGAACTATTTTGACTCAAGCCTGCCAGGAAACAGTTAACTAGGAACATACACCTCTGTAGTTACTAATAAGTGAAGACAGAACAGAAACACTTCTGTCCTATCTCTGCCTATCCCCAACCCTTTTAGTTTCATATTTTTGGGGGGGTTGGGGGGATTTGTACACAGTTTCTGATCGTTGGTATGAAGGAAAAATCTGGAATTGGGTATTTGTTTACTTATTTGCCTGCTTCCCCCAGTAAAACATGAGCTTCCTGAGGGCAGGGACCAAAGTCTGGCTTGTTCACCTCATCCCCAGCATGGGCCCACTGAGTAGCACATAGTAGGCACTCAATAAACTTGAACAAGTAAATGAATGGATGCTCAGCCCCATGCGGGGATAAGCATGTCTGGCTACAGGGAGGGTCTGCATGACTGCAGTCTGCTGATTTCCATAGTCTGTACTAGAAGACTGCTTCCTTCTGAATACTCCTGCCCTTCAGATAATAGATTATAACATGGCTGGCTATTAAGAGTTCAAAAAGGAGGGGAATATATGTAGTTCTAAGCTTTGTTTGCTATTTTAAAATGATAATTCTAAATTATAAATTCTTAAATGTATCTCATCATCATGTATTCGAACATCCGCTTTTATCACTGAATCAGGGCAGAGACAGTTAACAGAACATTAGCACACATAGTATAACCTGATATATAACACTTATTGAGTACTTACTATGTGACAGGCATCCTGATGGGTGTTTAGAGACAGTGTCCCCATTTAATCTTTACAACAACTATATGGTGTGGGGTAGGTGCCGTGATTATCTCCAATTAACAAGTGAGGAAACCAAGGATGCTTGAAAGACGTTGAGTAATTTTCCCGAGGACACACAGCTAGGAATATGAGATCCAGGTTCTAAACCCAGACAATGTGATTCCAAAACTTACCTGCAAGGCTGTCTCTATAGTGCACATAGTGGATAAGTGACAGGATTCAAGCTAAAAATCAGGTCCGATTCTTTGGTTCCTTTGTAACATACTGTCTATTCCTCCTGTCTCCTCAATTACTAATTATTGTCAGGCCATTTTTTTACATAACTTTTTTGGTATATATTTGCTCATTTTGCACATAGAAAGGTACAAAGGAAAATCTATAATTCAGCCATCTGGAAATAGCTATGCTTATGCTTTTGATATTTTCTTCTTTAATTTTTTTCTATTGTTGAGAAAACTAGATATACTCTTTTTGTTTTTTTTAATTTAACATGCTGTATATTAAGTCTGTTTCACCATCTTTAATGTTTCACCATTTTTAATGGTTATATACTATTCTGTTTTCCAGATATATTATTTTTTTAATTAGTCCTCTTTGTTTGGACATCTATACCATTTCTGTTTTTGCTGTTATAAATAGTGCTGAAGTGAATGTCTTTGAACCAAATCTGTTTGCCTTCCTGATTATTACCCCAGGATAGATTCCCAGTAGAATTAATGAGCAAAAGGTTATGAACAATGTAAAGCATATTGCCTGCCGCCAGGCTGTCCTCCAGGTGGTTCTGTTTTACACTTCTCCCAGCAGCGTGTAATACTACCAAGTAACTAAATAAATTTTTATTTGTACAAATCATAAATTTTAATCTTTACAGCTGGTGTGCAACTAACCTCGGAAACTACGTGATAATTAACAAGTGCTCTTATACAACCAAGTGAGTTACAAAGTAATCTATACCAGTCATGAAAGTTCAGCTCCAAAAGGACCACTGGACTGCTGTGTGTCTATCACCATGTAGAAGGCAAACTCTAGGGCAGAGTTCCCACCCCCAAGAACCTTATCTTGTTGGGTGGATATAGGGGTTGCCAGTGACACAGAGCAGGTATGTAATCAACAAACTATAGTGTGCAGTCCGAATGCGTGCTCATGTCAGAAAGAGGTTGTGTTGCACGTATCAGCTTCTCAAGCCTGTGCTCTGGGAGCTATCGGCTAGCTGCGGGACCGGCCCAACCTCGGGTGTGGCTGGAGCTGCCTGGAACGTGGCTGCTGTGAGCCGAGGTGCCTCCCCTTTCGCCAGTGTATGCACCCACACCCACGACGGGGCGGGAGCGTGCATCTCTTTGCCCTCAGAAAATAAGAATTCAGCAAATGACAAAGTTTTTTTTGAACCCTAAGTGAATTAAACTGATTCTTTCCTTAAAGGACAAGACTTAAGCGTTTTGCAGTCCCTACTGGATTTATGTTTTCAGCAGCTGTAGCGACAGAGCTTTTCTCTGTGTTCTGATCTCCTCTTTCTCCAGGAATTCATACATCCAGTTGCTTCCATTGTTTCAGTAGAGGCTTTGAGAGGGAAAAAGGAAACTGACATGGGTTAGGCACACACTTTATGCCAGGCACTGTGCAGAGCAGAGGAGGCATTCTGAAAGCAACCTGGACTTACAGCTTGCTTCATTTATTCCACAGCTTTCTATAAGCACACACTCTGTGCTTGGCACGGGGGATGCCAGACACACACGTTCCCTCCCTCACGGGAGCTTAGTATCTGATGCAATTGGCTGCTCTCTCTGTTCTAGCCCTGATCACGCCAGCTGGGAAGTGCTGGCTACAATGGCCTGTGAAGCAGGGCTCCTCACGTGGTGAAAGTGCAAGGAGGTGTGTGTGGGGGGGGCGCTGAACAGGCTTGGCTCCGGCACCTATGCAGGTGTGTCCAGGCCTCCTGCAGGGAGATCCTTGGGGAGGGCCGCCTCTCTCCTCCCGCCCCTAGTATGCTCACTGTTTCCTGGCCAATTACACTGTCCTTTGCACACTACCCATTTTAGCATCGGACTCTGGGTCTCCCTTACTGTAAATTCTCTGTCCTTCAAAGGTCTTATTCCTGGCTCTGCTTGCCCTCACCTAGATTCTTTTCCCCTCAGTACCTATCACCATAGCAAAGTGTCAAGAGAGTCACTTTCACTAGGGTGTGACTGCCTAAGAGTGTAACCTCCCAGGTTGCATTTATACTTTGGAAGAGGAGGTCAGTAGTAAACATTAATTTCTAATTGCAGGTTTTTAAGCAGTTGCCTTTCTGAGTGTTCATTGCCTGCAACAGAAACATCTACTCAAAAGATACTTCTCTGTCCTGCCACCCAGCTTCTCCTACCCAAATCCTTACAGGCCAGAAAAACAGAGGCCAGTGACCGAGCCACCTAATGTTTTGCCTGGGCTAGCTGGAGTATTTGGGGAAGAATTCTAAAACCTGCTCTGGTCTTAGCTCTGCCCTCATCTCTCTACCTGAGCCTCCATTTCCTTTTCTGTAAAATGGAGCTTATGGGATTTGGGGGGAGATGAAAAATGAGCTGAAAAGTCTGCACCAACACAAGGTGACCCCAGGCTGTGTGAGAGCCTAGTCGCCTGTCTAAAGGTGAGGTCTGAACAGACTTTCAACTTGCACACTTTGACCTAAACCAGATACGCTTAATCGTATCGTTCTTAAACAGGCGGCTTTTGACAAAGTTAGAGACAGCTCCATTTTCAGTTGCCTGTTTGGCCCAGATGGGTTGAACTCCAGGGATATCATGTAGTCATATTTATTTATTTTCAAAGAGGTGTTCAGTATTCACCCCATATTTTTGTTTTAATAACTACTACCAAAGCTTCCTCCCCAAGCTGATTTTCTAAACTCTGGAAAAGACTAATTCTAAAAGAGAATGAGGGCAGGGAAGCTTGGAAGGCAGCCAAAGACTCCTTGCTCTCCACAGCCACACAAGATGGCCCAGGAGAGGCTGACCTGGAGGTGATTCCCATGCTGAGTCCTGGGGATGGCCCTTTCCAGTGTGTGTGTCCCCTGTCCCGGAGGAGGGAATGCTGGGTGCCCCTCCACAAGCAGCTCCAGGTAAAGAAAGAATATAGCAGGGGAAACTAACGGGAATTATTGTGAAACATGGTTGGGGATGGGCAGGTTTTAGGATTTTGGTTCCAAATGTTATTTTGCAGACCTAAGGGAAGCTTACTTTTAAAGAACTGACCTGTTTGCTGGCCCCAAATTCCACACTGAGAAAGATTCTGTGATCCCAATGTCAGTTCAGCTTTAAATCATCAAGTGGGATTGAAAGGGGACATTGGAACTGAATTGGAACCTAAATTTGAATCCCAAATCGGATACTTTCTCTTTTAGACCTTGGGAATATTACTTAACCTCTGGGTGCTCTTTGGAAAATAGGGATATTAGCATCTTGTTGGGTTGTTTGTGAGGATGGCTAAAACATTTTGGAGCAGGGTAACCTTCCCAGGCTTTCAGGAGAGATTGCAGCCAAACACTTTTAGGGGTGGAATTTTTTTTCTTTGGCCACGCCATGTGGCATGCGGGATCTTAGTTCCCTGACCAGGGATCGAACCTGTGTCCCCTGCAGTGGGATCGTGGAGTCCTAACTACTGGACCACCAGGGAATTCCCAGAGATGGAAATTTTAAACTGAAGACAGAATACACACAGGAGCTGTTGGCCTGTGGCAGCCATGCACGTGATGGGACAGCAGCTAAGGATCTCTGGAAGCATTGTAGCTATTTCTCTGTGTCCTGCCGTGCTCTGACCCTTCAGACATCTGGTGATCAGTGCTCAGAGAGACTGGAGGGCAGCACTAACTTACTCTGAATTTATTGGGGCTTCTTCCCACCCAGCAGGTTTTCCTCTCCTTGATCTCCAGTCTGTTTCTTTCCTTTTTTCTTCTTTCCTCCTGGAGCAGGACAAGAGCTAAAAGAGCTGAAATTGCTGAACACTGAAAAATGCTGATATGAGCTTTTTCTCCAAACATTTCATAAGAAATTTTTCAAACATGCAGAAAAGTTGGAAGAATTGTATAGTGAACATCCATATAGCTACCACCCAGGTTCTAGCATTAATATTTTGCTATATTAGCTTGCATCATCATTTTTTGATGCATTTCAAAATAAGCTGCATTGCAGACACTAGAACACATCATGGGGTTAGTTTTGAAGCGTTAATTTGATGAAGAATCTGGGTTCTCCAAGAGCTGCCCAGAGCCTTGCTCTGGCTTTCAAAGAACTATAACTGATCCCTTCCCTACCAGTGTGATATTTCTGCTGCTGTACCAGCACGTGTCTCAGGATCCAAGGGAGGCCCTTGGGTTCCTGCCCTGAGAGTTCCCGATGCCAACAGACATACAAGCGAAAAACTTGGAATCACTGTGTACTTACTGACTATATCCTGTTCCTTTCTCTTTCTCTCTTTCTCTCTCTCTCTCTCTGTCTCTCTCTCTCTCTGTGTAACTTAGTATATCTTTTAGCATTTTGCCTTGCTAAATATTTTTTTAAATTGTGGTTTTTAGTGGCCAGACCATCCAATAGCAATGACTACTGCAGTGGTTTAGATAAATCTCATACATGCGATGTTGATCAAAAGAACTCAGGCGCAAAAGAGAATATACAATGTGATCGTGAACTTTTCTGTGTGTATATTGCAGACTTGAATCATTTTTTAATTCTGTTGGGTGGTATACAGTAATATCGGTATACAGTAATATCTCTACCTCTTAGAACCACCAGATCGCTCACGCCTCTTTTTGATCTGTAGGGATATGTTTGCTGGTAACAAAACATCCCACTCTTGAGGCCTCCTGCAGCTTGGAGCCCACAGTGCCAGGTGGCGGCCTAATGTGTTCTTTCTCCCACAGAGTCAGGATGGCCGTCCTCTCTAAGGAATATGGTTTCGTGATTCTAACTGGTGCTGCCAGCTTCCTAATGGTAACTCATCTAGCCATCAACGTTTCCAAGGCCCGCAAGAAGTACAAAGTGGAGGTGAGTGGGAACACAGTGGTGCCTCTGTGGGTTCGTCGCGGCAAGAACTTGTTTTCAGTTGTGGAGGGAAAGGTGAGGTGCTAGTGGTCAGCGGTGGCAGTTTCCGGCCTGCTCCTATTAGAAATTCTGCCCCTGTCTGGCAGGAGGAAGCCGAGAAATATGGGGCCCTTCTGGAGAGTCATTTCCATCTTGTTTTACTTTTGTCTCTTCTGTAAAAAGACCAGGTGTGCTTTTGGCTGGAGCTCTTTGCTAGGAAGACAGTTATTTTCTAAAGGGGGTTAAATAGGAAATTCCCGGGCTGTCCAGTGGTTAGGACTCTGCGTTTTCACTGCCAACGGCCCAGGTTCGATCCCTGTTTAGGGAACTAAGATCCCACAAGCTGCACAGCGAGGCCAAAAAAAAAGCGGGGGTTGGAGGGGGTTAAATAGCAGTTGTTTCCTGGTGTGCCACTTTAAAATGATGTCTTCTGGTGATTTTCCTGTTTCCCAAGTAGAAACGAAGCACATGGTGCTGAGTTAGCCTGTGTCTGGACATCAGACATAGGGAGGAGGTCTATTGAATGCTTCCTTTAGCTCTAGCTGATCTAGAAGGGATAATTACTGAAGCTGTCCCTGGTGAGCAATTTTAAATGTCTACTTCTTTTGAGCAATTTCTAATTAGAGCTCCTTTTAAAGTTTTCATGTCTAGTTTATTATTTTGATGGACACATTAAAACTCTCACACACTCAGTTTCTGTTCCCCCATTAGGGGAACCTTAAAAGGATGTGGTATTTGCTGACTCTCGGGAAGGAGCTATTTCCCAATGGCATCCTTGTAATACATCCCAAAGCCACTCGTGATGGCATAACGTCAACAAAAACCCTGAATTTGGCACAAGCTGCCTCTATCCCTTGAATGGCACAGACATATATTCTCGTCACTGGATATTAATAGACACAGATTGAATCTGCCTCTGAGAATGAGGCCTCTGTCACCACATGCATGTAAGCAGAAACTGAATGATCATCTTACCAAGGTTATGGCAGAAGATGCTTTGGGATACATTATCTTTAAGGTTGATTTTAACTCTCAACACTGAATGCTACACTTGACCATTTGATCACACACACTTTGTTTTAACAGTATCCTACAATGTATAGCACTGACCCTGAAAACGGACACCTCTTCAACTGCATTCAGCGGGCCCACCAGAACACGTGAGTGCTGGCCCTGCCCGGCCCCCAAGACATCTGCAGAGCGGGTGTTTTCTGTACAACACCTCAACCCTTGGTACTGTTTGCTGAGTAATAGCAACGATGATGATAATGAATACTCATTAAAAGTATCATTACAAATGTATAAGTGAACAGATTAAATATTAAGCAAAATTAAGAGTTGTTAGGATGGTGGGATTCTAGATAACCTTTTCTTTTTTTCTTCCATTTCTTTTATTTTTAATTGAAGTAAAATTGATTTACAATGTTGTTAATTTCTGCTGTACAGCCAAATGATTCAGTTATATATATTCTTTTTTGATATTCTTTTCCATTATAGTTTATTACAGGATATTGAATATAGTTCCCTGTGCTATACAGTAGGACCTTGTTGTTTATCCATTCTATATATAATAGCTTGCACCTGCTAAACCCAAACTCCCACTTCATCCCTCCCCCAATGCCCTTTTCAAATATGAATTTAATGCTGCATTACTCTTCTGCGGTATTTGCAGCAAGTTCACTCTAAACTGATACTGAATCTCTCAGCCTAGCGGGTGAGAGGCTTTGAGCTCTGCAAGGAAATCTACTCTAATTCGCCTCATCAGTTTGTTAGATTTGAGGTCTTTGACTCACTGTGTTCTGAGTTACCTCTAATCTAATCCCAAGCAGAGCAAAAGAAGGTGGATCTTAGTGGTCAGGCCTTCTGCCTCTGGTCAATGTTTATTTTTATTCTCAAGTTTCTAACTTGGCAAGTAAGAATGTAAAGGGTTCTTAGTTTTACGTAGACATACTTATATAGAGCACTTAAAAGGAAAAAAAAACCTTTTTTTTTTTTATCTATTCCAGGTTGGAAGTGTACCCTCCCTTCTTATTTTTTCTAGCTGTCGGAGGTGTTTACCACCCAGTAAGTTTTTCCGGGGAGGGGGTTCATCTAATTAGATTGAATAGATTTAATTCACTGAGCCATTCAGGAGGGAAGAGGAAATGAAAATTTAATGAACATCTTCAATGTCTAGGCACCATGTATTTAAAAGAATTTCAGTTACTTCTTACAAAGTTCCTTAAAGTAGGTAGCATTTTTCCCGTTTTTTACAGATAAGGAGAAACCTCTTGGATACTATGTAACTTTCTCAAGATCAAATAGCTACAGAGTAGATGAATCAGAATTTGAACCCAGGTCTCTCTGATCCTAGGAGGTTCATGTCCATTGAGTTTTCCTTTGCCATATTATTCATGCAACGAACATTTCCTGGACACCGGAAGTTACTGCAGTGAACAAAACAGGCAAAGACTCCTGGTTTCGTGGAGCTGACTCTTAGTTGGGGGTCGCAGACAAAAAGCAATTCAAGGACATCGCGTAGCATGTTAGAAGGTGATGCGCCCCACAGAGGAAGCAAAAGCAGGGATGGTGGAAAGGGAGTGCCTGGGGACTGGGGGGGACAGTGCTGAGTGGGGCAGTCAGGAGGAGCGCCTTGTTGCGAAGGTGACACTTAAGCAGTAGGTGAGGGAGCAGGTGCTGCAGATGTCTCCAGACACCTCCAGGCAGCAGACGAGCAAGGGCGAAGCCCTGGGGCAGGAGCCTGGCCGGTCTGTGTGGTGCACAGTGAGTAGGGCGGCTTCAGTGGTGAGCAGGAGGTGAGGGCTGGAGGTGAGGGTGGACCTCGGGGCCTTGTGGGCCGCTAAGGCCCTTGTGAGCCTTAGGTTTGGTCTGCACTACACCTTATCTAAATAAAGCAAGTTTATCTGAGCCTGATTAGTTGCCATTGGGGTCTTGCCTTACACAGAAAGTGTTTCCTTTCCAGGGCCCAGGTTTCCCCTCCACTGAGTTCAGACCGGAGTGCTGGCACCCCACATTTCTGGTCCTGAGACTTTCATAAGCCTCTGGTCTGTACCTGAATGGCCTTGTGCTTTCTTTGTCAGCTGCCAGAATGGCACATCTATAGTTCATGACCTCAAAGTCTTGTATTTGTTTCAAAGAAAATTCTGCTACTCTCTTAGAGAAGATATTTCTTTCCTGTGCCTCTAAAGAGCCCCAATCCTAGCAAGTAACTAGGCTAGCTGGTCTAAACAGACTAGCTGGTCTCTCTAGGTGTCACCTGATGTCCACCCCAGCCCCACTGCTGTCCCACTCCCCTAGATCCCATTCCTTGTGCTTAGTTCTTGGAAATACTCTAAGACGACTCTGAAGACAAGCACCTGATATTGTTCCCGGGTTGACGGTAATTATGCGACTTTAAAGAGAGACCAGGCAGAAACTACAGAGCTCCTAGATAGTGACTTGTGTGCCTGGGGGTTTATTTATAGTTGTTTCATTCTCCTACTGATACTTAACTTCCATTAAATCATCAAAAAAAACAAATAAAAATCATAAACTAGGAACCTCACCCCCACTGATGCCACTGCTAAATTGAAAAGACAGTTGGGGACAGTGACGCACAGTGACTCACGTCCTCACACACCCTCTCTCTTCCTCTCCCCTGTCTCCTTTAGACCAAATGGGTTCGTCACCCCAGCAGGGTGTCCAAATGGAAGGATTTCCCATCTTGCATGAGTTTTCACTCTCTCTTCCCAAGGGTGTTGGGAATGGGGAGACTTTCCCCTCCAACACCACATGTTCTGGGATTCACAACATGACACACTGCCCCGACTTTTTCTAGTGGAGCCCCATGCCTATGCGTGGGCCGCAGCACAGCCCCTCAGAGCCCTCCCAGGGGGGACCTGGCTGAGACGAAGCAGCACACAGCTGTGGAGTGCGCAGTCCATCTCCTGTCCGCAGGGCTCCTCCCCTAGTCCTGCCTTTCAGTGGGTTTCCTCTCCTGGCTTACTCTGTGACCCCCAGGCCTGCCTCTCCTTCCCCTGCACTCTAGCACACTGAGTCCCCTGGGGCAGGCCGGGAGGTTCCTCCCATCCCACCTACCTAGGAGAAGGCCAGCAATCACCTCCCAGGTCTCTGAGCAGTTCATAGAAGGATCACAGCGCTTTGATTTTCCTGACTGAAACAACTTCATTCTACCCTAACTTTGGTAGGGAGTATTTTACTATATCCATGAAACTGTTAACTTTTTGTTAAAACATTGTGTAATCAATCCTAGATGTTAATAAAATTCTGCCTGTTTCTTTCATGCAAATAACTAACGGAGCCCTTTTATTTTAGCGTGTAGTTTCTGGCTTGGGCTTGGCCTGGATTGTTGGACGAGTTCTTTATGCTTATGGCTATTACACAGGAGGTAAGGACATATTGACATCTGTCAAGGAAACAAATTTAGAATCTTATACTACTATATTTTCCTGTTTAGCAGGGCTTTAAGAAAAGGGAAAGTAACTTGATATTTAGGTGAAAGATCTGTTATCTTCTTTCTTTTTATTAACCTTTGAATAGTAACAAAGCGCATTCTGCATTTTCAGTGTGTCAATTGCTGTTCTAAGAACTCTGCATACGCTGTTTAGCCTTATAACAATTCTATGACATAGATAATATTATTTTATAGATGAGGAAACTGAGGCTGAGAAAGATTAAGACTCTAGGTCACAGAGCTACTAAGTGTAAACTGGAAAGTCAGGATTCAAACCCAGGCAGTCTGAGCCCAGATCCCCTGCTCCTAATCAGTGCTATAAATGGTGTGCCTGAGAGAAGGGGGAAGAGATTCTTCTGGCTGTCCTTACCTCTTGGGAGAGGGAAAACTCCAAAAGATCCTGGAGCAAAGGTGCTCTAATTATTATCCCATGATGTGTTTTAAAGTTCAATACTGTTGTGGCACACGACTTTGCGTGCAGTATCTTACATACTGACCGCTTAGGCTGAAGAGCTGGTTGACCTCCTAAGACTAGACGGTCTAATGTACAGCTCCAGGTGCCTTGACAGAATGGCTGGTGGATGTTGACAGCATCGTCACTGTGGAACACCCCCAGTAACTTCTGCTCTTTCCTCTTTTTTAGAACCTAGAAAGCGGAAACGGGGAGCCCTGAGCTTCATCGCCCTCATTGGCCTGATGGGCACCACTGTGTGCTCTGCTTTCCAGCATCTTGGTTGGGTTAGAACTGGCTTGAGCAGTGGGTGCAAAAGCTGCCATTAAAGAGTTATAGGGTGTTTTGAAACTCTCATTCATTTTGAGTGACTTTTATTTTCAGTGACTTTTTTTTTCCCCTAAATAAAAACTTACCTGGCGTCAGCCTCATACCTAACCCTGACTCTATCACTTATTTTTTTTTTTGAGTCTTTATCTAAAATATAAGTAGCCTGTTCCTAGTAGATGAGAGAGGGGCCACAGGTATTAAGCACCCCTTCTCACCCTGCCAGAGGATGTTTACTTAATGTGTGAGCTGGAAAAAGGTCTAATTGTGGAAATATGTTCATAGTCGGGCCACAGCAGTGAAAAACTGGGGCTCGAAGAAAGTCTTTTACTGCTAGTTATGATATAAGATTATCTTATCACTTGCTAATACATAGGATAGCAATAGGATTTTAAAAAAATCTCGATTGAAGATTGCTTCTAATGCTTAAAAACTGAAATGATAGACTAAATTTAAGGTTAAGAAACTTAATAGAGATGAATCTAATTTCCTGCATTTGGATGCAAAGATCTGATTGCATAGGTACAAATGGGGAAGGACACCCTTAGCAACAAAATATGGAAGACTTAAAAGGTTTTAGCTGACTTGGAGAACAATGCGAGTTGGCAGAATGAGATGGCTGTTCCAGAAATTAATGTGGCCCTAAACTGCTTGACCGTAATAGTGTCTAGATCTGTGCTTTCCAATACAGCCACTAGCCACATAGGACTATTTACATTTAAATTTATGCTATACTATATAAATAAAACAAACAAAAATATCAGCTCTTTAGTTGCTCTAACCACATTTCAAGTGTTCAGTAGCCTTTGAGGATTAGATAGGATTTGAACCCAGGCCTGACTCTCAAACCCATGCTTTTTCCATTGTACCCCACTACCACTTTGAGGAGCTAAAACATTTAAGGATAGAATGCCCTGGTCAGCAATTGAAGATGGTCAGCTTTGGCCAGGTGACTGCCTGGAGTCCTCAGGGCATTGGATGAAAAAGCTGGACTAGATCAGTGTTGGTTCATGAGAAATTTTCACCAGTGGAGAGCAAAATAAGAAAAATGAGGACTGTTTTCATAAAGCTTTAACTTGTATTCTTTTTTACATTAAAATGTCCCTTTATGAAATGATGGTGGTGATGAATAGTATGGTTTTTTTGTTCCTGACTTTAAAAGATAATATAATTAAAAATTTGTAATAAGCTAGGGTTGTGGTTTGGGTTGATTTTATTTTGATTTTTGCCTTTTTGGTTTTTGTTTGATAAGAAATGCACCTAAAGAGATTGGAGAACTTGTTAAGGTTTCTTTTCTCATCAGAGTATAGGAGGCATCAGTGAAGCAGGGCAGGGGAGACATGGAGACAAAGTTGGGTTTTCACCTTTGTTGGAAGTCTTAACAGGGTGTGCTTTTCAAAGTAATATGATCCATCTTTGTCATTTTGCTATTATAGAATGGGCCCAAAGGAAGTTTTATAAGGAACCCAACACATGAAAGGGTGCTGTGGTTGAAGTGGGGAACGCAGAGCTCTGCCTTTTCATTTCCCTGTTTCCTCCACCAACACACTTCCAAGGCACACAAGGGCTGGGCAGAATCCAGTTTGTATCAATGCCATAGAGAATAACCCTGCCTGGCAAGCTAGTTTCTATTAAATTCCCTGGTCTCGTGGAGAAAAAAAAAAAGGGCATAAGTACTGCTTCCACTCACTGCTGTTCCACAGGGTACATTCCAAAGAGTCAGTTTATTTCTATGGAAAAACACATTCTGAGTTCTGTTACAGGTGGAAATTAGAGAACCATACCAGTCTACCGTTGCTCCATACTGAACCTCAAGTATCCCCCCACCACAGGTAGCTATATGCCCTTGAGTTTATTAGCCTCCCTAAGCCTCCATTTGCTCAGCTGTAGGTTGAGGATAATGATAATACTTACTGTATAAGGTTCTTTTTTTAAGATCGAAGTATAGTTGATTTACAATGTTGTGTTAGTTTCTGGTATACAGCAAAGTAATTCAGTTTCATATATATATATATTCTTTTCAGATTCTTTTCCATTATAGTTTATTACAAGGTATTGAATACAGTTCCCTGTGCTATACAGTAGGTCCTTGTTGCTTACCTATTTTACATATAGTTTGTATCTGCTAAGCCCAAATTCCTAACTTATCCCTCCCCCATCCCCTTTCCCCTTTGGTAACCATAAGTTTGTTTTCTATGTCTGTGAGTGTATTTGTTTTATAAATAAGTTCATTTGTATCATTTTTTAGATTCCACATATAAGTGATATTATTTGATATGTCTTTGTCTGACTTATTTCACTTAGTATGATAATCTCTAGATCCATCCATGTTGCTGCAAATGGCATTATTTCATTTTTTTCATACCTGAGTAATATTCCATTACACACACACCACATCTTCTTTATCCATTCATCTGTCAATGGACATTTAGATTGCTTCCATGTCTTGGCTATTGTAAATAGTGCTTCTATGAACATTGGGGTGCATGTATCTTTTCGAAGTATGGTTTTCTCCAAACATATGCTCAGGAGTGGGACTGCTGGATCACATGGCAACTCTATTTTTAGTTGTTTAAGGAGCCTCCATACTGTTCTCCATAGTGGCTGTACCAATTTACATTCCCACCAACAGTGTAGGAGGGTTCCCATTTCTTCACACCCTCTCCAGCAATTATTATTTGTAGACTTTTCGATGATGGCCATTCTGACCAGTGTGAGGTGATACCTCACTGTAATTTTGATTTGCATTTTTCTAATCCATTGCTAATTAGCAGTGTTGAGCTTTTTTTTATGTGTCTGTTAGCCATCTGTATGTCTTCTTTGGAGAAATGTCTGTTTACGTCTTCTGCCCATTTTCTGATTGGGTTTTGTTTTTCTGGTTATTGAGCTGTATGAGCTGTTTGTATATTTTGGAAATTAAGCCCTTGTGGGTCGCATCGTTTGCAAATATTTTCTCCCCATCTATAGGTTGTCTTGTCACTTTATGGTTTCCTTTGCTGTGCAAAAGCTGATAAGTTTGATTAGGTCCCATTTGTTTATTTTGCTTTTATTTCTATTGCCTTGGCAGACTGACCTAAGAAAACATTGCTATGATTTATATCAGAGAATGTTTTGCCTATGTTCTCTTCTAGGAGTTTTATGGTGTAATGTCTTATATTTAAGTCTTTAAGCCCTTTTGAGTTTATTTTTGTGTATGGTGTGAGGGAGTGTTCTAACTTCATTGATTTACATGCAGCTTTCCAACTTTCCCAACACCATTTGCTGAAGAGACTGTCTTTTCTCCACTGTATATTCTTGCCTCCTTTGTCAAAGGTTAATTGACTGTGGGTGTGTGGGTTTATTTCTGGTCTCTCTGTTCTGCTCCATTGATCCATGTTTGTTTTTGTGCCAATACCATGCTGTTCTGATTACTGTAGCTTTGTAGTATTGTCTGAAGTCTGAGAGGGTCATGCCTCCAGCTTTGTTCTTTTTCCTCAGGATTGCTTTGGCAATCTGGGTCTTTCATGGTTCCATATAAATTTTAGGATAATTTGTTCTAGTTCTGTGAAAAATATCATGGGTAATTTGATAGGGATCACATTAAATCTGTAGATTGCTTTGGGTAGTGTAGCCACTTTAACAATACAAATTCTTCCAATCCAAGAGCATGGGATAACTTTCCATTTCTTTGAATCATCTTCAGTTTCCTTTATCAAGGTTTTACAGTTCTCAGATATAAATCTTTCACCTCCTTGGTCAGGTTTATTCCTATGTATTTTTTAAATGTGATTTTAAAAGGGACTTTTTTCTTACTTTCCTTTTCTGATATTTCACTGTTAGCGTAAAGAAATGCAACCAATTTCTGTATGTTAATCTTGTATCCTGCTACCTTGCTGAATTCGTTTTATCAGTTCTAGTAGTTTTTATGTGGCATCTTTAGGATTTTCTAAATATAGTATCATGTTATCTGCATGTAATGACAATTTTACCTCTTCCCTTCCAATTTGGATACCTTTTATATCATTTTTTTTTCTTATTGCTGTGGCAAGGATTTCCAGTACTATGTTGAACAGAAGTGGGCATCCTTCTCTTGTTCCAGATTTTAGCAGGAAGGCTTTCAGCTTTTCACCACTGAGTAGTATGTTCACTGTTAATTGTGTTGAGATATGTTCCCTCTATACCCACTTTGGTAAGAGTTTTTATCATGAATGGATGTTGAATTTTATCAATTGCTTTTTCTGTGTCTATTGAAATGATCATGTGGTTTTTGTCTTTTCTTTTGTTGATGTGGTGTGTCACATCAATTGACTTGTGTATTTTTTAAAATCAAATCGTATTGGGAGAAGTAATTTATTTTATGGAAAAGTTTTAAGGCTTATCCCATTGAAACAAAGGAAAAGTTGAACCAAAGAAAACTTTACAATAGATTATATTGCATGAGCTCCAACAGGTAATGGGAAATATATGTACATATTAGATTACATATACTTTGAATAAACAAAGAAGTATTACTATGATGTTAATATTTTCATGTGACCAACACTGAAGGATAAATATGCTTGCAACTGGACTATAAATTAATAGTCCACCTGATTTCTCTATGCCAATAGTAAAGACTTCTGACTTTTGATTAGATAGCTATAAGCTGCATACTTTTTCCAAGTAAACTAAGCAGTTTTGTTTTGTTTTGATTTGCATATGTTGAGCCATCCTTGTGACCCTGGGATCATGGTGTATGATCATTTTTATGTTTTGTAGGATTTGGTTTTCTAATATTTTTGTTGAGAATTTTTGCATCTATATTCATCAGAGATATTGGCCTGTAGTTTTCTTTTTTGTTAGTGTCCTTGGTTTTGGTATCAGGGTGATGATGGCTTCATAGAATGACTTTGGGAGTGTTCCCTCCTCTTCAGTCTTTTGGAAGAGTTTGAGAAGGATTGGTATAAGTTCTTCTTTGTATGTTTGGTAGAATTTTCCAGTGAAGCCATCTGGTCCTGGACTTTTCTTTGCAGGGAGTTTTTTAAATTGCAGATTAGTGATTGGTCTGTGCAAATTATCTACTCCTTGATTCAGTTTTGGTGGGCTGTATGTTTCTAGAAACTTGTCCATTTCTTCTAGGTTGTTCAATCTGTTGACATATAATTGTTCATAGTATTCTCTTATGGTTTTTAATATTTCTGTGGTATCAGTTGTTATTTCTCTTCTTTCATTTATTTTATTTGGATCTTCTTTCTTTTCATCTTGGTGAGCCTGGCCAGAGGTTTATCAATTTTATTTTTTCAAAAAACATGCTCTTGGGACTTCCCTGGTGATGCAGTGGTTAAGAATCTGCCTGCCAATGCAGGGGACATGGGTTCGATCCCTGGTCCGGGAAGATCCCACATGCCGCAGAGCAACTAAGCCCATGTGCCACAACTACTGAGCCTGCACTCTAGAGCCCCCACACCACAACTACTGAAGCCTGTGCACCCTAGAGCCCACATGCTGCAACTACTGAGCCCATGCTCCACAACAAAAGGTACCACTGCAATGAGAAGCCTGTGCACCGCAACGAAGAGTAGCCCCTGCTCACCACAACTAGAGAAAGTCTGTGTGCAGCAATGAAGACCCAACTCAGCCAAAAAAAAAGCAACATGCTCTTGATTTGATTTTTTTCTATTGTTTTTTACTCTCTATTTTATTTATTTACTCTTTGATCTTTATTATTTCCTTCATTCTGCTGACTTTAGGTTTTGTTTGTTCCTTTTCTAATTCTTTTAGGTGGTAGGTTAGGTTGTTTGAGATTTTTCTGTTTTTTGATTAAGGCCTGTATTGCTATGAACTTCCCTCTTAGGACTGCTTTTGCTGCATCCCATAGATTTTGTTTAGTTGTGTTTTCATTGTCAGTTGTCTCAAGGTATTTTTTAAATTTCTTCTTTGATTTCATTGTTGACCCATTGGGTTTTTTTGGAGCGTGTTGTTTAGTCTCCGTGTAATCATTTTTTTCCTCGTTTCTCTTTCTGTGTGTGTGTGTGTTTTTTTTTTTTTTTTTGTCTGCGTTGGGTCTTCACTGCTGCACAGGCTTTCTCTAGTTGCGGCAAATGGGGGCTACTCTTTCTTGTGGTGTGCAGGCTTCTCATTGTGGTGGCTTCTGTTGTTGCGGAGCATGGGCTCTAGGTGTGCAGGCTTCAGTAGTTGCAGCACAAGGCTCAGTAGTTGTGAATCGCGGGCTTAGCTGCTCCGTGGCATGTGGGATCTTCCCAGACCAGGGATCGAACCCGGGTCCCCTGCGTTGGCAGGTGGATTCTTAACCACTGCGCCACCAGGGAAGTCTCTGTTGTTGATTTTTAGTTTCATGCTGTTGTGGTCAGAAAAGATGACTGAAATCATTTCTACCCTCTTAAATTTGTTGAGGTTTGTTTTGTGTATTAATATGTGGTCTATCCTAGAGAATGTTCCATGTGTGCTTGAAAAGAATGTGTATTGTTTTTTGGATGTAATGTCCTGAAAATATCAATTAAGTCTAACTGTTCTATTGTGTAATTTAGGATCTCTTTTGCCTTATTGATTTTCTGTCTGGAAGATCTGTCCCTTGATGTCAGTGGGGTGTTAAGGTCTCCTACTATTATTGTATTCCCATCAATTTTTCCCTTTATGTCTGTTAGTATTTATGTATTTAGGTGCTCCTATATTGGGAGCATATATGTTAAGAAGTATAATATCCTCTTCTTTTATTGATCCTTTTATCATTATATAGTGTCCTTTTTTTAATCTTTCTTTATAGTCTTGTTTTAAAGTCTATATTTTTCTGATATGGATCTTGCTACCCTCGCTCTCCTGTTATTCCCATTTGCAAGAAATCTTTTTCCATCCCCTCACTTTCAATCTGTGTGTCCTTCGTCCTAAAGTGGATCTCTTATAGGCAACATATTGTAGGCTCTTGTTTTATTATCCAATCTGCCACTCTATGTCTTTTAATCAGAGCATTTAGTCCATTAACATTTAAGGTAATTAATAGATATGTATTTTTTTTGCCATTTTAAACCTTGTTTCCCAGTTGATTTTGTATTTCTTCTTTGTTCCTTTCTTTTTGTTTTTCCTTTTGTGGTTTGATGGTTATTTTTGTATTATGCTTGAGTTCTCTTCTTTTTGTGAATCTATTGTATGTTTTTGTTTGTGGTTACCCTGGTTTTCAAGTATGTTAAACCATTACTATATCTATTTGCTTTAGATTGGTAGTCATATAAGCTCAAACACATTCTAAGAAAAAAATCTATATTTTTCTTACTCCCATCCCCCACATTTTATGATTCTGATATCCTCTTTTACATCTTCATGCTTATCCTTTTGCTGTTCATTGTAGTTATAATCACTTCCACAAAAAATTTTTGATTTTTTTTTTTAATCTATATACTGGCTTATTTTAGTGTTTTACTTTCCTATTGTGATTTTCTCTTTCCTTTATAGATTCTTGCTTCTTTTCTATTTAGAGAAGATTCTCAATCTTTCTTTCAGGATAGATTTAGTCTTGCTGTACTTTTAAATTTTTGCATGTCTGAGAAATTCTTTCTCTCTCCTTGTATGATCAGGCCACCCAAGACGGTTGTTCTCCTGCTCTCTGTACATCCCCTGCTCAACCAGTGCCTGCTTCACCTATACCCTACTCACATGACTGACCTTCCTACACATACTTGCCCCCACCTCAGCTAGTTCTTCCTACATATTTGCCCCTAGCTAATGACTGTTCTAACCTTTAGATCAGAATATCTCCACCATGATTGATAGCTTATCAAAGGGGCAGTGAGGGGATGTTCCCCTCTGCTAGTTTCCCTGGTAACCAATGAGCCAACGTGACCTCAATTCTCCCTATAACGGGTAACCTTGCCCTCACCCCAGGAACAAAGATTGCCACCATGTCCTGCCCATCTGCCACACACAGTGGGGTGTTGCTCAAGGACCCTGCTTCAGTCATGTAAGATTCCTCCATCCGTTAAACCATTAATGTCTCTGTCACTGACTCGGGGCTCTTTCTTTGGTCTCAAGGATGGACAAGTACAGAGCTTGTAGGCCTGCAGGGTGCAGCCCAACAACTGACAAAGCCAGCAAGGAGACCCAGGAAACTCCTGTGAGCACAGAGATATCAGGAAATAAGGACAGGGAATGGAAAGTTGCAGGGACTGTCCACTAACACATGGGGTACAAAAGTTGTGGGAGAAATCCCAGTGTGGCCGTCCACTACACATGGGGCCCATAAGTTGCAGGGGAAATCCTGGGGTGGCTATCCACTAGTATGTGGGGCCCTGTGGTGGCTGTCCTTGATGAATGAGGGCTGACAAGAGAGTATGGAGAACAATGGCCTAATGGCTCTGCTACTGTATTAAAATGAGCCTTTTGTAATTGGTTTGGCTTTAATCTTGGGTGTGTGCATGAGTGCCCCAGTATATGAGTCCAAATCCTGTTGTCTCTCCTTGGTTTTGACCCTTGTTAGGGGGTCCTGGTAACTTGAGTGCTGATGCATGTTCCTCTGAAAGTGATGGATATGAATGTGAGTGAATAATATGTACTACTGTCTATCACTATTATTTGTTTAAACTGAATTAGCTATTCAGAAATTGAAAAAATTCCATGAAAATGTCCAAGATGGGACTCTTGACATTCTAAAACTGGTTTCTGCATATGCCATTAGAGGAAATTAGCTTTCTAGAAGGAAATGGTTATTTCTCTTCCTGTGCCTTTGAGATGTAAATAATCTACCTGAGAGTGAAGGGGGAAAAAGAGACCCTCTTAAACTCTAGGAAAACTGTGAGGTCTCTGTGTCTATATAGATATATGTATGTCTATGTGTACCTTATAAATATGATGTGTCTCTGTCTCCAAATGGCATGGCGAAGATTGGTTTGTGGATGAGCTCTGTTTAATTGGCTTAAAAGAAATTAAGCACTTACATAAATTCTCAGAAAGGTAAAAGAAACTGTCCAGAATGAATTTCAGGTTCACATGATCTGGGAAGTATTCAGTACTGAACTGATATCTGCTACTGAAACTACTTAAGCTTGTTGGTTTGATTAATATAGATATGTCTTTAGAGTCATCAGTGTTAAGTATAATACTTCTGTTGTACCTAGGTTTACAAGAGGTAAAATAAGACCTTAATATATCTGTTGCAAA
The DNA here is from genome assembly GCF_949774975.1 of Lagenorhynchus albirostris. NCBI lineage: Eukaryota > Metazoa > Chordata > Mammalia > Artiodactyla > Delphinidae > Lagenorhynchus > Lagenorhynchus albirostris. Next base: position 65,485,385 of record NC_083096.1, on the reverse strand, counting down.
TCTGTCAGCAAGGAAAATAACTTGGGGACTTCCCTGGTGGCGCAGTGGTTAAGAATTCGCCTGCCAATGCAGGGGACACAGGATGGAGCCCTGGTCCGGGAAGATCCCACGTGCTGTGGAGCAACTAAGCCAGTGTGCCACAACTCCTGAGCCTGCCCTCTGGAGCCCACATGCCACAACTGCTGAAGCCCGTGCGCCTAGAGCCCATCTCCACAACAAGAGAAGCCACCACAATGAGAAGCCCATGCACCACAACGAAGAGTAGCCCTCGCTCACCACAACTAGAGAAAGCCTGCACACAGCAGCGAAGACCCAACACAGCCAAAAATTAATTAATTAAAAAAAGAAAAGAACTTGATATAATGAAACTTTAAGGAAATGTAAATGAGATAAGAGATTTGGGACAAACTCTCTAGGAATTACTATGTTTTGGGAATGTCTATCTAAAATAGTCCCTCCAGATTTTGGCAACTTGAAACTAAATGAAGAGAATTCATTGACTATCTGGGTCATTTCAAATAGGAAAAAAATATTGGAACATTAATTGCCAGGTGGGTCTAAGTTTACCTACCTTTGCCTTCTTAGGAGAGGAAGACTAAAGCGTAAGTTTTCCAATCAGGAAATGCTGGTATAAAAAAAGTTCACAATTACTTACTCCTTGGTTTTTGCCAGAGATTAAGGTTTTTAAGGGTTAAGATTATAATGTCATAATTCTAGTTATTATAACCAAGTTTCTTTATTGATTACATTGTAATCAGGTGTTTAACTATACCTTTTTAAGTCTTCTGTCATTTATAGACAATTATTGTTGTACTCTGATGCTCTTGCAAAAAGTGCTCCATCTTCAAGAAGATTCATAGGAAGGACTTTTGACAAGCACAGGTCTCATAAGTTTCAGCTCATAGTGCTGAACTGGGTAAGAAATCAAACAATGCTAATGGAAAACCTGATGATCTCATAAAAAGTTAAAAGGATTGGTTACTGAGTGAACTGGTGTATATGGTTATAATTTTTATGGTTTTTGTCTGGAGTATTACTGGTTTTGATCTATGTTTTCCAGATATAGGGAAGCCCTTCCCTTCAAGTTAGTTATGACTTCCAGCAATTTGTTAAACTATACCTATGGGTAGAATTGAAACATTTTTCTTTTCTCTCTACCTGGTCCCTCCAGAAATTGAAGACTCTTGGGTTCGAAGCAGGTGAATGGGAAAGACTGTCTCCTGGCATGTGCAGGAATCTCAATATCTGGGGGACTTCTACAAGAGGGGACTCCACCGAGGCAGAGTTGATGGCAGGCCTTGGTATGGCTTTCCTGGCCTTGAGAGGCCTTTTGGGAACTCAGTCTGAGACTTCTGAGGAATTCCACAACAGCCAGTTTGGAGAAGCCTAGGTGGCCACTGTAGGTGTGATTTTGGACATATTCCTGTATTACTGAAAACTTGTTTTCTGAACTATATTACAGACCTGGACAGAAATGACAGGCAGCTGTGGTTGATATCATCTCAGAATACGGATACGGCTTGTATTTTGCTTAATGGTCATGATCTTCCCTGTGTTGTGCCTGTCAGGTGTCTTACATTTTGTCCCTAGCCTGAGTGGAGGAAATCTATTTGAGGACTGAGCAGCAACAATAACCTCACTGAGAAAAGAGTCTAATTGCTGGGTTAATGGCAACAGCAAGATGCCGTTTTTGTCTTCCTCTGGATTTCCATGAAAAATCGACCTGGCTAATGTGACCATGTGGAGACGACTGACAGTGGCGGGGTGGGGGAGGGGCGGGGGAAGACCCTTACCATCTTCCTGTCCCACATGCCAGTACGTCAGAAGGACCCTGTTGGTAAACATTACCATGTAACACATCATACACTTTGATTGCCCTTGAGCCCCCCACCCAGGCTATGCTGTGTGGAGTAGAATAGGCTGGGTTCTGGACACACAAGTCCAACTAGTGTGATTAACTGTTTTTTTGTTTGGAAAGACCTAATGCGTCCACCCTTAACAAAACATGGGGTAACTGCTAACTCCACCAGAATGTATTTTTTAGAGCCGAGGCCTTCTCCTCCCCATGGGGGTTGCTCGGGATTTGTGAAAAACAGGGTTGGCCTTACCTTCTTTATAACCAGACAGGGCACTGCTGCTATTGACTCCCTCTCCATTACCCCAGTAAGTGCTTGGCTCCAAAATCTGCCCACATTCTGGCAAATGACTGTTCTTAGCCTACTAGGTATCTTACTCTTGATGCTGTTTGGCTGCTGCCATCTGTATTTGTGGCATCTGGCTGCAGTGCCCCCCTACGTACCTGACACCAGGGATATCACAGAAGAAGGGCAGACCAAGATTGTGAGGGTCGTGCAGCGTACGTAGGGGTGAAGTGTATGATCAGGCCACCAAGATGGCTGCTCTCTGTACATCCCCTGCTCAACCAGTGCCTGCTTCACCTACACCCTACTCACATGACTGACCTTCCTACATACTTGCCCCCAACCCAGCTAGTGATTGTTCTAATCTTCAGATCAGAATATCTCCACCATGATAAGTTATTAATGGGGTGGTGAAGAGCATGCCCCTCTGCTAGTTTCCCTGGTAACTGATAAGCCATCCTGACCTCAATTCCCCCTATAACTGGTAACCTCGCCCTCGCCCCAGGAACAAAGACTGCTGCCATGTCCTACCCACTGTCTGCCACACATGGTGGGGTGTCGTTCCAGGATCTTGCTTCAGACACGAAAGATCCACCACCCATTAAACCACTGAGGTCTCTATCACTGACTCCAGGATCTTTCTTTGGTCTCAAGGATGGGCAAGTACAAGGCTTGTAGGCCTGCAGGGTGCAGCCCAAAACTCCTTCTATTGTAAATGATACTCTCCCTGGGTAGAGTATCCTAGGTTGCAGATATTTCCCTTTCAGGACTTGGAATGTATCTTGCCACTCCCTCTGGCCTGCAACGTTTCTGTAGAGAAACCAGCTGATAGCCTTATGGAGGTTCCCTCTGTTTTTCTCTCGCTGCCTTCAGGATGCCTGCTTTAACTTTTCCCGTTTTATTAGATGTCTTGGTGTAGGTCAGTTTGGGTTCATCTTGTTTGGGACCTTCTGTGCTTCCTATACCTGGATATCTGTTTCCTTCTTTAGGTTTGGGAAGTTTTCCACCAAAATCTCTTCAAGTTCATTTTTGATCCCCTTTTTCTCCTTCTGGGATCCCTATTATGTGTAGATCGGCTCACTTTATATTATCCCATAGGTTTCATATATTGCTTTCATTTTTTTTCATTAGTCTGTCTGCTGTTCTGACTGGGTGATTTCAGTTATTTTATCTTCCAGATCACTTATTCATTCTTCTGCATCATTTAGTTTGCCCATGGCCAGGACCGTCTGTGTAGGTCTGTTTTCTGCCTACCACAATGCAGCTACTGCACTGCCCTCCGAGCCTCTGAAGCTCCCTTTCTGTCCCAGCTGATCTCCCAGCCACTGAAGGGGCTTCCCAGAGTGAGGGAACTTTTCCTCTTTCACAGCTCCCTCCCAGGGGAGGTGCTGTCCTAATTACTTTTTTTTTTTTTTTTTACTTTGGGACAGGTGCTGTCCTAATTACTTCTTTTTTTTTCTTTTGTCCTACCCGGTGATCTTTCTTACAGCTTTGGTTGTATGAGATCTTATGCCAGAGTTCAGCAGGTATTCTGTGAGAACTGTTCCACATGGAGATGTATTTTTGATGTATTTGTGGGAGGAGGTAAGTTCCACGTCCTTCTATCCCGCCATCTTGACCTCCACCTGTCCTTACTGTATAAGGTTCTTGAGGGTCAAACCTAGCGCGGTGCTCCCGTGGCCAAGGGCCAGCTCAGTTTCCAGCACAAGATGTGGTAGGAAGCAGGAGAGCCACCTGCTGGTGAAACTTCATCCATCAAAATCAGCAACCAGGTTATCTTCTTATGTTCCAAGGACACCCCCAGAGTTTGCCCCACTTTCCTTTCACCCTTATATCACTTGTCTACAAAGATGCTCTCCTAACTCAATCGAAAACAGCTCTCTCAGTTCCCTCTCTTAAGCAGCACTGTCCAATAGAACTTTCTGACATGATGGAAGTATTATTCAACTGCACTGTCCACTATAGTTACCACAACCCATGTGTGGCATCGAGTACTTGAAATGTGATGAGAGCAACTAAAAACCTGAGTTTTTATTTAGTTTTAATTGTATTTAAATAGCTAAATGTGGCTAGTGGCTACTGTACTTGGATAGCACAGCAGTAAAGCAGTGGTTCTCAACCTTGTCTGTCCCCTAAATTCACCCCAGCAGGGACCTTTTAAGAATCCAGATGAGCAGACCACACCCCAAATCAATTAAATTAGAATCTCGGTATTTTTTAAGCTCTTTCTGGGTATTTCAAACATGTGTCCAAAGTTGAGAACCGTTGCTCTAAAACCAGTGTTTGGCAAACTATACTGCGTAAGAACTTCCTGGGGGTCTTGTTAAAATGCAGATTCTGATTCAGAGGCCTGAGGTGAGAACTGAGATTCCACAGGTCAAACAAGCACAGGCTGCTGCCCCTGGGCCACACTGAGTACCAAGGCTCTACCCCAGCCCTTCGAATCCTTTCACTCACGCAAACATTAGGTACTTTCTGAGCCCAGTGGCATGACAGTTCTGGCTTTTAGAGTTTCCATTCTAATCGGAGAAATAATAAGCTTGTAATCTCAAACAGTGATAAATGCTTTGAAGTAAATAAAACAGTGCAGCGGGATAAGGATGTGTGCGGCCAACTGCAGATTTAAGGAGGTGAATGTTTAGTTTTTGGCTTTCAGGAGCCTACAGGTGAAGATCTAGAAAAACATGCTCTCTGGGGAAGAGGGACAGTGAGTGTGAGGCTCCTGAGGCAAGAAAAGGCCTGGCAGAGTAACGCACAGGTGAACGGGGAGAGTGACAGAGGTGGGACTCAGAGAAGGGCAGTGGTGGTCACGGTGAGGAGTTTGGACTGTGTTCTAACTGAACTAAAAGCCGCAGCAGGGCCTTAAGCAAGAGCATGAGGAATGCTGATTTACTCTGAAGAGATCTGCTCACTGCTGATCTGACTTTCTGATAGTTTTTCACAGCATCATTTAACTGCTAAGACTTGGTCTCCTCTCTCCCCTTTGCTGATTTTTTTCCCCCTCACACTGTAAAAAGAAATACAAAGATAGGTCTCTAGGTATAAGAAAAACCAAGAAATCATTTTTACTTCTGAGGAAAGCCAAACTCAGAACTACACATTTCAGAGAAGCTAGGGTGGAGACTCTGGCATTGGAAGAAGCAGGCAAGGAACTCAGGGTTGCCCCCCTTCTCCGGAAGCTCCTGGTGGATGACCTCCGTGGATGGTGTCAGTAAACTGTAGCCCACCTTCCTTCTGCCAGATTCTTGCCTTAGGCAGCAAGAGGACTGAAGGTGTAAGAAATAAAGAGCAGGAGGAGGAAAGAAGGGACCCAGTGGCCACCTTTTGTCTGAAAAAAACCTGCCGAAGTGAGAGACTGCCTCTGTTTGGAGTCACAGAAAAGCCAAGCCAGAGATCAGGACTCTGAGCTATTGCAAAGGAGTAAGCCAACATGGGTCTTGGTTTTCTTCTTTCTCTCATTAATACAATTCCAAAACCACTTCTATCAGTAGCAGTTAAATGACACTGTAGCACAGGAAGCTGTCAACCAAATAAATCTTAAAATGCATACAAAAGGACATGAGTTGAATAAATTTACACGTGGCCTCATGAGGATACAGGGTTAGTTGGCAGTTATTACCTTTAAGAAAATCCTAGGAAAGATATGCACCCAAATGTTAACAGTAGTTACCGCTAGGAGATAATATTAGATGGCAGAAGGAAAAAGAAGGGTACCTTCTGCTTAACTTTCAAAAGTTAATCAAAATATTAGTAGAGGTACTTCCTGGGTGGTCCAGTGGGTAAGACTCCATGCTCCCAATGCAGGGGGCACGGGTTCGATCCCTGGTCAGGGATCTAGATCCCGCATGCCACAACTAAGAGCCTACATGCCACAACTAAAACTTTGCAAGCCACAACTAAAGATCCTGCACACCACAACGAAGATCCTGTGTGCCGCAACTAAAGACCTGGTGGAGCCAAATAAATAAATATTAAAAAAAAAATACTAGTAGAGAAAAAGGAGACTCCAAGAGCATTTAACTAGATGATACAGCTTCTTCCACATCAAAGGAAGGCCTGGCCTCTTGGTTAAATCATGTTTCCTTAAGTGCATTTTGTACATATTATTACTCTCCTAAGATGCTTCATTAACAAACAAGAATCTCTGTTCAGGTAAATTTGTGAAGTACGATAGCTGATGACATCCTGGAACACACTTTGGACCACGCTGGGTGCGGTAGGCTGCATAATGCCCCCCACCAGCTATGTCACATCTTAAGTTTCGGGACCTGTGAATATTTTATGGCAAAAGGACACTTTGCAGATATGATTATGTTAAGGATCTTGAGATAAGAGATTATTATGCACCATCTGGTGGGCCCTCAATGCTATCATAAGTGTCCATATAAGAGGTAAGCAGAGGGGGATCTGACCACACAGAGAAACAAGGCAATGGAAGCAGAGACTTGATGCTAAGCTGCTGCTGCTAAACAAAGAGGAGGGGCCATGAGCCACAGAATGCAGCTCTAGAGACTGGAAAAGGAGGGGAAAGATTCTCTCCTAGAGCCTACAGAGGGAGCATGCCCTGCCAACACCCTGGTTTTTGCCCAGTGAAACCATTTTGGACTTCTGACCTCCAGAACTACAAGGTAATAAATGTGCTGTTTTAAAGTCCCCACGTTTGTGGTAATTCGTTACAGCAGTCATACGGAATGAATACAATGAGTTAAGGTCTAGGAATCGGGGAAGGAGAGCAGGAAGCGTAAGAGTTAAAGTCCCACATAGCTGGATTGGAACTCTACTCTTCAACTTACTGACTTGGCTGTGGTCCAGGCTTCTCCAATTCTCAGCTTCTTCACCTGAAAATTGGGGCTAACGACTTCCTCATGTTTAGTGTGAGTATTCAATGAGAAGGGAAGTAGCAGATGGATCGCAGGGAGTATTCAAATGTTGGTTCCCTTTCCCTGGCTGTTTTCTCTTCAGAGGAACTGCCAGAAACTTGTCTTCTCCCAGGCGGCTCCTACTGTGGAAGTCACACAAGGACCCAGGGTGACCCCCGAAGACCCAGGGTGAGATCATTGTTGGCCTTGCTCAGTATCATGTATGTGCCCGCTGTGCAAATATCCATCGAGAGAGGCTGATTCAATTGTTCTCATCCTCTAACTACAGTTTCTGCCCATCATAGTAGATAATCAGATGCAGGCCCAGTAACAAGAATCATCCCTTACCTCTTAGCTACCATGATGATTAATTTTACATGTCAACCTAACTGGGCGATGGGATGCCTGGGTATGTCTATGAGGGTGTTTCCAGAAGAGATCAGCATTTGAACTGGTGAACTGAGTAACGCAGACGGCCCTCCCCATGTGGTGGGAATCATCCAATCCATTCAGGGCCCAAATAGAACAAAAAGGCAGAAGAAGGGCAAACTCACTCTCTCTGCTTGAACTGAGACATCCATCTTCTTCCCTTAGACAGCAGCACTCCTGGTTTTACACCACCAGCTTTCCTGGATCTCCAGCTTATGGAGAGCAGACTGTGGGCCTTCGCAGCCGCCATAATCACGTAAGCCAATTCCTATAAGAAATCTTCTCTTATACGTATCTGTTCTATTCTATTGGTTCTGGAGAACCCTAATACCACTATTAAATCTAAATTATTCCCCTGAAGGGAAGATAAGAGGGCAAGATGAGGATCACTGCAACAGTCTGAGAAGTCACCATGATCTGACAGCCCTTTAAGGACAGGCCCAGTTTATCTGGGCTGGGAAGAACATGGAGCCCAGAAGTCTGAATGGGCCACTGAAAGTTCATTACAGCAACAGAAGCCTGCCCATGCGTACTCACTGCAAAGAAGTCAAATCCTCTGCCTTAAACGTTTAACTTTAGCCCTATCCTGTGTCCTCCTATAACCCTGAGATGTGTATAGCTTCAAAACATGACACTGAAAGGACTGACGGTGTGATTTATTTAGTTTCAGTATACTGCAGTGGATTACAGATAATTTGTACGTTTAAAAGGAAACTCTTCTGTCATAAGAGAGCAAGCTGTAACTCAAGGACTGGAGCCGGTTTCCCCCATCCCCGCAGCGCTGGCTCTGGCCAGTCAGCATTCACACCAAACAGACCCGTCTATTAATTAGCCAAGCCCTCTCTCCTGACTGCCAGCCTTCTGAATGGAATGACAAGGGGCCATGTCTTTAAAAACGTCAAGGAGCAGAAATCTCTGCTGATTCCCCCAGGAACCTCTATAAAGGCACGGGTTCTTTAAAGCAAGCTAGAGAATGAACCTGTCAGTGGGTCGGCTCTGTGGAAGAACAATCCTGGTCCCTCCCCCTGTTTTCCAGTAGTGTGCTAGTGGCTCTCAAAGATTTCCCAGAAATTTGCTTTAAGGAAAAATCACAGCTTTCTTGATTAGCATCTAAAAGGCACTTACGCGCATTTTCACTTAGGAAATTGATTGAGCGATGAAGAGTAACACTGAACCATTCTCTTATCCTGAATGGCCAACATTCTGGATCTAAACTGGTAGGTGGCTGCACCGCCGCGGTCAAGAGAGCCGCTTCTCACTATTCCCAGGCCCGGCCGTGTTCACTGGCTTCTCTGCACGTTTTCAAAAAGCAGACTCCACGTCACCCATCTCCACACACACAGTCTTTAGTTGTGAATAATATTCAATTGTCACACGGCCATTCTCTCTGCCAAACCCTGAAAGGAAGAGAAGGTGTGAGGGTGAGCCATTGCGGTAATCCAGCCAGTGACCTGCAGAAACAGGCACTGCTCCCAGGGCTGGAGAAGAGTGCAGAGCCAAGAAGTTCTGGGATCAAGTCCTCAACTGCATGTATTAACTGTGGAACTAGACGTGGGAAAAGTAACACACTAGCCTTCGGGGATGGGGAACTATTTAGGTTTCATTTCTTACCAGTACGACTCTTAACTTCTAGTATCTACTCTTCTAGACTAAGGTCTAAAAATGTTCAGACTTTCTTATCAAGCATTAGAGCATTCTCTACAATTATCAATCAACCTGATGCCTTTGAAAGTCAGTGCTAACTTAAAACTTAACTCTACATAATAGGCTTATTAACCTTCTCTTATACTAAATCTGTAAGAGCACCTACTATTTATACTCTGTCCACTCACGTGGGGAGTGGACCCTTTAGGCTCTCAGGTTACTCAAAGCCAAGACACTGCCCAATCAATAGTAGATGAGGTTACAGGACAGCCTTCCTTGTGTCCCCTACCCCAGACGGAGGCAGGCTCTGCATCCTAAGAGCAAGGCCCAGTCTCCAAAAATGCACATCTCCAGGGAGCATCATTCCAAATGGGACATACACAATGGCCCTGCTAAGGCCTCACTCTGCCTTTTGTTCCTTTCCAAATCCTCTCAGCATGGAGCCCATTGGGCATGTTAGGCCAGCTTTCTGTCCCTCTCATCTCATATAGGCATATCCATGGGCACTGATCCAAAGATTCAGGTTTAGGGAAGGGAAAGCTGGCCTCAGAGGCCCCACTGAGGCCAAAGCTGCAGATTCCAAACAAACTGAGGGTTATGAATTAATAAAACAGAGCCTTATTTAGGTCTGTGTTACAGCTCCTCCAGGTACCCCATAGGGACAAGAAGGACTAGTGAAGTATGACTAGAGAATGCCAGAATGATACCAAACGCAATACCAAATAAAACTGTCAAATTAACACCCACCATCTCATCATCATTCATCCGTGTTTATATGTTTGCCAACACGGTGATGGCCATAAATATCTGCCAGGAGAGTAGGGGTCGGACTCTTAGAATGGTGCACCCACAAAGTCCAAACCAATTTTCATACAGAATTGGTGAAATTAGCGACAAACTCCAAAGAAAGAACCTCAAAGTAATGGCTATGTTCCTGATGCCTCAAATCTCCTAACAGACTAGATTTACAAACTTGCCGTGGTTAGAACGCCTAGGGGTGGTTTTACACTTCATGGCAATCACAGACTGTGAGGAAAAAGTAATCCTACCCATGAGATAAACCTTTTTCAGATATATGTCAGCTGTTCACAATCCAGTCTACACATCAAAGACTTCTGGAGAGCTTCTGGAAAAAAATAAAGATACTCAGCTTCCGTTCCCAGAGATGGATACAGTGGGCCTGGGGAGGACCAGGAATTCATATACTTTTCCAGGTGATTCTGATACACACACGGGTTTAGGAACCTGTTCCATAAGGACTGAATTATGACCAGTGTTTCTAGAGACGGGGGTTGCCTTCACAGTTCCCAGATCCTCACCTGACTTCTTATATCCACCAAAGGGCAACTCCACTGGGCTGACATTATAGTTGTTAATGAAGCACATTCCAGCCTGAAGCTCAGCCACCACTCTGTGGGCACGCTGGATGTCCCTATGAAGAAAAAAATGCATTGGTTATTCACAGTTTCTTTTGCTACAACCTTACCAGGAAAAGTTAGACGGTCACTTCTAAGGGTCTCAAAACATTGCCAAATTCTTGTTTCTTCAAACTGTGTTTTAAAATCTTATACCATCCATGCAAAATAGATAAGGATTTGAATTTTATAGTCTCATCCAAACGCATGTATAAAATAAGCAGCAGCAACAAGGGTGCCAAAACAATTCAATGGGGGAAAATAGTCTTTTCAACAAACAGTGCTAGAACAACTGGATATACATACGCAAAAGAATGAAGGAAGATCCCTTTCTTACACTACACACAAAAATTAACTCAAATGGGTCACTGACCTAAAATGTCAGAGTGAAAACCACAGAACTTTCTGAAGCAAACAGGAATAAATCTTCATGACCTTCGGTTAGATACAATCTTCTTAGACACGACACCAAAAGTAACAGATACAGAAAAAATAGAATTACACTGACAAAATTTTAAAATTTTGTGCTGCAAACGAGACTATCAGGAAAGTAAAAAGACAACTCACAGAAATGCAAATCAAAACTGATACAAGACACCACTGCACGACCTCTAGGATGGCTAAAATCAAGAGAACCGACAATAACAATTGCTGACTAGGATGTGGAGAAACTGCAACCCTTATACATTGCTGATGGGAATGTAAAATGGTACTGCCACTTTGGAAAACAGTTTAGCAGTTCCTCAAATAGTTAAACACAGAGTCACCATAGGATCCAGCAATTCCACTCCTGGGTATATACCAGAAATGAAATATACAAATATCCACACAAAGACTCATATATGCACGCTCATAGGAGCATTATTCATAATAGCCAAAAAGTAGAAACAGCCCAAATGTCTACCAATGGGTCAATGAATAAACAAAATGTGATATATCCATATCACATTACTCATTAGTAGAATATTAGTAGAATATTACTAATATTAGTAGAATATTACTCAGTAGTAGAAAGGAATAAAGTAGTGATACATACTATAACAGTAAATGAACTTTGAGAAGAAGCCAGTAGATGAACTAAGTGAAAGAAGCCAGTCGTGAAGGGTCACATACTGTATGATTTCATCTACGTAAAATATTCAAAATATGCAAATCTATAAAGACAAAGTAGATCAGTGGTTGCCAGGGACTGGGGGGAGGGGAAAATGCAGAGTAACTGTTATTGTTCTTAGAATGAAGAAAATGTTCTAAACTTAGATTATGACAGTTGTACAATCTGTAAATATACTAAAAACTATTGAATTGTACAATTTAAATAGGTGGATTGTTTGGTACATGAATTATCCCAACAAAGCTGTTTTAAAAAAAAAAAGGAGTTACCCTCCTTTGTAACTGGCCTTTGTCTGTATTTTGGTGGCGAAGCGAAGCAAAGCAAGAGGAATGGTACACAACCCAATGATGAACTTCTATGAAGCATCAATCCTCAAATCAAAAAAAGCAGCTCCTGGAACTTCCCTGGTGGTGCAGTGGTTAAGACTCCACACTCCCAATGCAGGGGCCCTGGGTTCGATCCCTGGTCAGGAAACTAGATCCCACACGCATGCTGCAAGTAAGAGTTCACATGTCACAACTAAAGAGCCCGCCTGCCACAACTAAGGAGCCCACGTGCACAATTAAGACCTGGCGCAACCAAATAAATAAATATTTTAAAATATACATATATATACAAAAAAAAAAAAAAAGCAGCTCCTGGGAATTCCCTGGCGGTCCAGTGGTTAAGACTCTGTGCTTTCACTGCCAAGGGCCTGGGTTCAATCCCTGGTTGGGGAAATAAGATCCCGTAAGCTGTGAGGCACAGCCCAAAAAAACAAAGCAAAACAAAACAAAACAAACAAACAAAAAAGCAGCTCCTCAGAGAGGACTTTTAGGGTAGTGAAACTACTCTGTATGATATTACAACAGTGAGTACAAGTTATTATACATTTGTCCAAACCCATAGAATGCACACCAAGAGTGAACCCTAATGTGGACTATAGTCTTTGGGTGATAAAGATGTGTTCACGTAGCTTCATCAGTTCTAACAACTGTTCCACTCTGGTGGGGGATGTGGATCATGGGGGAGACTATGCATGTGTGGGGCAGGAGGAGCTGGGAAATCTCTGTACTTCCACTCAGTTTTGCAGTAAACCTAAAAGTGCTTTTAAAAATAAAGTCTATTAAAAAAAAAAAAAAGTAGCTCCTCACTTTTTTCTTCAGAACTCAAAAAGAAGCTACTACATCAGGTCCTCAAGGGAGACTTGGGTCTTCCATCCCACGTTCCTGACCACAAATCTACAAAAAATAATAACCTTGTATGTCACTAAAGAAACCGCATAATCCCAAGTGTAAACAGTCTTAGAAAACTGCCTACTACTGCCAAAGACTAATCAGAATTTGTACATAAACAAGCAATCTGCAAGAATTTTCTAAGAAATTTTTCTCCGAAATCACTTTTTGTTTTTCTTATAGTGGTTAAAGTTTATGTACAAAGATATTAATCCCAACATTACTTACAACAATTAAAACTGGAAATAGCACCCTAAATACACAACAATAGAAAAAAGGCCCACATGTGTTACAATGCATTCCAATTTAGGGACTTCTATAAAGCTAAAAATCATGGCTTTGAAGGATACTGCCGAGTATTTATATGCTTATGGATTTCTAAATTCCTTGACATACATGTTTTTAATAGGCACCTAACATGATGCTTTACATAGATCAGAAACTTAAATATTTATTCAATGTATGAATGAAAAAAGGATAGAATTTTCATCAATAAAGCTAATAGCTTAATTTAAACTCAACACTAGGGTTCTCTGGCTATTCAGGGCTAACTGTGAAATGCTACTTTGCCATCTTTTGACTTTAACTGAAGCAAATAGAAAGTGCTGATGAAAACGCAGTGAGGGCAAACTCCAGTGAGGGAACAAGATCAATTAAATATCTAAGAAGACATTGCAGCCCCATTTCTTCAAAGCCACTTGGGGTGTCCTTCCCCACCTACCTGGTGAAGACACCAGCTGCTAGTCCGAAAGTGGTATCATTGGCTCTTTCCAGAACCTCAGCTTCAGTGTCAAATGATAAAATGGACATAACCGGTCCAAAAATCTCTTCTTTCACACAGGTCATGTCATCTCTACAATTAGCTGCAAACATTATCAAAAAACCAAACATCAGCAAAGGAATGATTATTTCTGGCACGTTAAAATTTCCTGTTCATAGTAAACAGTGAATACACGGCTTTAGAGAAATTTCAATGTGACATTCTCAGTGTGAATATAAATCCGAGCATCCTTTCTGCATGACGATTCAACACTACATATTAAGGAGCCATGGCCTCTGTGTTCATTCTAAATCTACTTTTTTGAATTCATCATAAGGATAGCTAATGAGGTGTACAAGGATGTACACACAAGGACTTCCATCACAACATTCCTGTGACAGTCAAAACTAGAAGCAACACACTAGACATCCAAAATAGATGGGATGATCACGTGAATGGTACACAACCCAATGATGAACTTCTATGAAGCATCAAAAAGTAATGTTTTGGGGCTTCCCTGGTGGCGCAGTGGTTGGGAGTCTGCCTGCCAATGCAGGCAACATGGGTTCGTGCCCCGGTCCGGGAGGATCCCACATGCCACGGAGCGGCTGCGCCCGTGAGCCATGGCCGCTGAGCCTGCGTGTCCGGAGCCTGTGCTCCGCAACAGGAGAGGCCACAACAGTGAGAGGCCCGCATATCGCAAAAAAAAAAAAAAAAAAAGTAATGTTTTGGAGACTTCCCTGGTGGTCCAGTGTTAAGAATCCGCCTTCCAATGCAGAGGACGCGGGTTCGATCCCTGGTTGGGGAACTAAGATCCCACATACCGCAGGGCAGCTAAGCCCGTGCGCCACAACTAGAGAGCCCACGCGCCCCAACTACTGGGCCTGCGTGCTCTGGAGCCCACATGCCACAACTACAGAAGCCCACGTGCCACAACTAAGAAGCCCATGCACCACAACAGAGACTCAGCGCAGCCAAAAAAAAAAACAAAAAAAAAACGGTGCGTGTGTGTGTGCGTATAGGATGCACTCCAAATGAATTAAAATGATTACTAAAAAAAAGAAGTAACGTTTTTGAAGAAAACTTAATAAGTAAATGCTCATGATTAACATTCACTGAAAAAGGTACAAACAGTATATATCCTCCCGATTTCTGTTAAAATGTTACACATGACTAACATTTTTTATATTTTTTCACATTTTCTTAATGACTCTGATATGATTAGAATGAGAAACAATATTTTTAAAAAAGAAAATACAATGTAAAAATAATAACTTAGAAATAACTGAAGGAGTGTTCATTTTATATGAAAATATACTTAAGTTTTTAAGTGGCTAAATCCCTAAAAAGATTAAATTCACACTTGACATTTTAAAATATGCATATATGTCTAAAGAAGCTCATATATTTAGATGTGAAATACTGAACCTCACTGATCCTCAAGACAGTGGTGCTTTTATCCACACTTTGGCTGAAGAACAGCTCACCTCAATGCTGGAAACCACGCATGGAGTGAGATATGTTGTTTGTAAGGTTGTGTGACACATGTAAACAATGTGGAGGCAGAAAAACAGCTTGAGAACCCTACTTTAAACACCAGCTTTACACGAGCCAAAGCTAAAAACCAACTGCTCACATATCTACAAAGAGGAGGACTCTAAAATCTCATAAGAGATGAATCAGAGCTTGCGCATACAAAGTAAGAACAGCACTCTGGTCGTGTGTATGTTACACTGCACTCTGGGGACACCTAAACTACCTTCAAAGGTATATTAAATAATTTTAGGTTGTGTTTAAGGATAGTTTATTATAATCTAAATCTTGGAAAATTACTAATCCACATACAATTTTTAGGGAAATTGTTAGCCAGAATATTAAATTACTCAAGATAATTCATTACCCAACAGTCCCAGAATACAGTTTGTCTTACACAGGTTGATAACACAGTATGGCTCTGTGTGCAATGCATTCTATGTTGGAGAGTCAAAAGAGATGAGGGGATAAAGCGGTAGCTGATGTTACGAGAAAAGAAAAGGTTCCTGCCCCACACATAACACTCATTATACTTTAGCCCCAAATCTCAAGTAAATGAATCTAAAGATTGAGGTTCTGGAGTCATTCTCCAGTCATTTTATATGCGTAAAAATGTACTGAGGACTTATTAACATGCAGATCTCAAGGTCCTGGGCCCTGAAAGTGACATTTGGGGGTCTAGGGCAGGGATGAGAAATCTGCATTTTTAACAAGTTTTCCAAGTGATACTGACACTGTAGATGACAAACAAGGCTTTCAGAATCACTAGAATGAAGTTAAGGTAGTTAGCTCCCTGTCCTTTGCATAGGTTCACAGTTTGTTTAAAAACATTTTTTTTCCTAATTGTAAAATACATGTTCTCTGTAGAAAAATCTGTAATATTCAGAAATGCACAAAGTATAATAAAAAATCACCTTTAATCTCAGCATCTAGAGAAATCCACTATCAATATTATGATGCAGACGTCCCTGGTGGCACAGTGGTTAAGAATCTGCCTGCCAATGCAGGGGACACGGGTTCGAGCCCTGGTCTGGGAAGATCCCACAGGCCACGGAGCAACTAAGCCTGTGCACCACAACTACTGAGCCTGTGCTCTAGAGCCCGTGAGCCACAACTACTGAGCCCCCACGCCACAACTACTGAAGCCCATGCACCTAGAGCCCATGCTCCACAACAAGAGAAGCCAGTGCAATGGGAAGACCACACACCACAACGAAGAGTATCCCCCACTCACCACAACTAGAGAAAGCGCATGTGCAGCAACGAAGACCCAACACAGCCAAAAATAAATAAATAAAATGAATTTATTTAAAAACAAAAACAAAAAACCTGATTCCTTTTAAAAAAAATATGATGCATATTCTCTGTTCCTTCTTTTTCCCATGCACATATTTGATTTTTAATAGATTTGGGATAATGCCATATACACTACTGTTTAACCTGTATTTTCTATGTAAAAACATATAGTAAGTTTTCCCTCTTCCTTAATAGCTACAAGCTAATCCATGGCATGGATGCTAAATTCACAGCCCTTAAACCTCAACAGATCTTTAGCTTTTTAGCAAGACCTAAAAGGTTAAACTGCACCAAATATCAAGGGTTGAAAAGTGTGACACCACTATCAACCTCAGGGACAAAAATCAGCTGAATCTATCTTCAGGATAAGGTGTAAGGAATTATACAACATAATTCCATCTATATATAGGTTTTTAAAGTCAAGGAAACTAGCAATATTTTCATAGGAGATAAAATATAAAATGACAGAGAAAAGTAAATGACAACAACAACATCTAGAACAGTGTCACCCCCAGTAGAAGAGAAGGAGATGGGTGTGAGGACAGTAGGATGACCACATACTTGACTGTCCAAACCAGGAGATTTTTCAGATTGAAAGGAAGTGCTAAAATTATTATATCATATAATTTTTGAAAATATTAATATATTGTCCAACAAATTGGTTTTATTATATTGATGACCTAAAGTTCAAAGAAAAGCACATTCTTTACCAACTTTCTTGAGAAAAGAAATTCATTACTGAATTTTTAACAAACATGCCCTTTCATTTTTTTGGAGTGCCTTGATTCTAGAACAACAGCTGTACACCCAGTTAAGTCCCATGTAACTGATATCATTGTCCAAGAAGAGAAGGGGCACACATGAGGCTTCCAAGGTAAGGGAGAACTTCTACTCCTTAAATCTGAGTAGCAGGGACACACAGTTTGCCAACACTTGCCTTATACCATATACACAGTTTAAAAATATTCTTGTCTATCTGACATTTAATTCAAACGGTTTAAAAGCAAACAAGAAGAGGACATACTTAACACACAAGGTCTCATGTAATACCCATCCTTTAATTTGGGATCTTCAGGTACGTAGAGGTCTCCACCACATAATACTTTAGCACCCTGCCAAAAAAGAACGCATATTTTATGTTAAACATAAAACCCCAGTATGCATTCCCGAAATGCCACTTGTGTCCTGAACAAATGCATACTTAGTCACTCCACTGCAAGTACAATGCAGAATACAGCTCCCAAATGGATATGACCATAGGAAAGAAGCATAGAGCAAGTAACCTAGGAGTAACTACCCCTCCCCCTCCTTTCATCTCACCTCCACTTATTTCTCACCTGCTCCTTTGCCACTTTAACAAACCCAAGGACTCGCTCCAGATGTGGTCGGTTGATCAGGGGACCCATCCTTGTATCTTCCAGAAGGGGATCTCCAATTTTTATCCTTTGGGTCTGTTTCACCACTTCCTCTGAAAATTGATCAAGAATTTCCTTTTGCACAAATACCCTTGTACCATTACAACAAACCTAAAGGACAGACACATAAAAATTTATATGTAGATGAGGGGGAAAAAAAGGAAAAGGATAAAAAGTTCAACAGCTTTAAATTTAAAAGAGACAGTATACTTTCTTTAAAGGTTAGTTCCACTTCTAAAAATTATCACCATACTGAATAGGATCACACGTGTAATTGTGGACATAGTACCTCACACACAAACGCTCTGCCTTTGTTTTTGTATAAATTTCCTTAAAGCAATGAACAGATCCACATGACCCATAGGACTTCTGTTTCTTCATCTCAGATCCTCAATTTGGCTGTATATTTTGAGAGCAGGAAGTAAGAGTGGAAGGGACTGAAGAGTAAAAATAGATCAAGAACTGAGGCCTTCAGTCTAATAAAAACCTAGGGCGGTTCAGAGTCAATGTTTCTCTCTAAAAACACAAGTAATGGGACTTCCCTGGTGGTGCAGTGGTTAAGAATCCCCCTGCCAATGCAGGGGACATGGGTTCGATCCCTGGTCCAGGAAGATCCCACATGCCACAGAGCAACTAAGCCCATGCGTCACAACTAGTGAGCCTGCACTCCAGAGCCTGCGAGCCACAACTACTGAGCCTGCGTGCCACAACTACTGAAGCCTGTGCGCCTAGAGCCCGTGCTTCGCAACAAGAGAAGCCACCACAATGAGAAGCCCACACAGCGCTATGAAGAGTAGCCCCTGCTCGCTGCAACTAGAGAAAGCCCGCACGCAGTGCCAAAGACCCAACGCAACCAAAATTTAAAAAAAAAACACACACACAAGTAATGACTATTTAGACCCTCCCACAGACATGAACATAAATACTACTCAAATGATATCAGAACAGTAGAACAGAAAAGAAAGTCCAAAAATAGATCCAAGCACTCAAGGAAATTTAGTTTACAATAAAGGTGGAATCTAAAACCACTAGAGTAAAGATGAATTAGTAACAAATGGTTCCACTGGTTACCCATGTGGAAAAAAAGATACAATCTCATACTGTACGCAGGAGTAAACCCCAAATGTATAAGGAATCTAAATATAGAATAAAAAAACAATTACCAAGAGAAAATATAGGTGAATTCTACTATAACCTAGATGCAGGAAAAGGTTTTCTAACTAGTACTCAAAATCTAGGTGCAATGAAAGAAAAAAATGATAAATTTGACTACATAAAATCAATAATCTTTTGCATGGCAAAAACATCCTAAACAAAGCCAAGACAACAAACTGGAAGAAAATATTTACAACGTACATCACAGATAAAGGGTACTATCACCAATATTTAAATAACTTATAAAAACTGAGGGAAAATCAAAACTAATAGTATAACACACCAAAAAAAGTGAACTTGGGAATTTTCTGGCAGCCCAGTGGTTAGGACTTGGCGCTTTCACTGCCAAGGACCCGGGTTTGATCCCTGGTTGGGGAACTGAGATCCTGCAAGTGTTGCAGCACGGCCAAAAAGAAAAAAAGTGAACTTCACTATGTGTGAATAAGAAAAAAATCTCTACAAAAAGAATTGAAGGAAATGACTAGATGTTCAATATAAAATTGGATAAAAGTTATGCACAATTCACACACACACATATAAATGGTCCTTAAGCCTAGAAAAGATGTTCAATCTCGTTCATAATTAGATAATTGATATTAAAACTACAATGAAGTATCACCCCTTACCTCGTGAGGAAATAGGCACACATATATTGTTGGTAGGAATGCAAGTTGGTCCAACCCATTTGGAGGGGAATATGGCACTATCTTACAAAATTATATATGCACTCAACATCACTAATCATAAGGGAAATATAAATAAAAACCTACAGTGAGATACTACTTCACATCTACTCTGATGGCTGTGACCAAAAAAACCAGAAAATAACAAGTATTGGCAAGGATGTGGAGAAATTAGAGCCTTTGTGCATTGTTGGTGAGAACGTAAAATGGTGCAGCTGCTGTAGAAAACAGTATGGCAATTCCTTGAAAAATTAAACACAGAATTACTATATGATCTAGAAATTCCACTTCTGGGTATATAGTGAAAGTGAAAGCGGGGACTTGAATAGATATTTGCACATCAGTGTTCACAGCAGTACCAGTCACAATAGCCAAAGGTAGCAGTAACCTAAATGTCCACTGGTAGATGAATGGATAAAGAAAATGTGGCATACATATACAACGGGATATTATGCAATCTTGTAAAGGAAGAAAAATCTGACACATGCTACAACATAGATGAACCTTAAAGACCTTAAGTTAAGTGAAATAAGCCAGACACAAGAGGACTAATACTGTTTGATTCCACTTACATGAGATACCTAGAATAGTCAAATCCATATAGATAGAAAGTAGAATAGTGGTTACCGGGGACTGGGAAGAAAAGGATATATGAAGTTATTGTTTAATGTGTAGAGTTTCAGTCCTATAAGATGAAAAGAGTTCTAGAGGTGGATGGTGGTGATGGCTGCATAACAGTGTGAATGTACTTAATGCCACTGGACTGTGCACTCAAAAATGATTAACACGGTCAATTTTATATTATATATATTTTACCACAAAAAAATAGGCACAAAAAATTACATTTACCACTTCTAGGAATTTACTCTGAAAATATATCTCCAACAATGTGAACACACACGTGCACGAGGTTATTCACTGCAGAACTGTTTGTAATCACAAAATACTGGAAACTAAATCCCATCCAAAAGACAGTAGTTGAATAAACTAACAGCTATACAAGGAATTATACTACACAGCTATAAAGAAGAAAGAAGATTTCTATGAAATGAAGTGATTTCCAAGTGAAAAAAGCAAAACAGTAATTCTGCTATCTTTTGTGTTGAGGAAAGAAGAGAAAATAAGAAATATACAAGTACCTGGTCATTTGTGTAAAAAGAAATAGGAAGGAAAAATGAGAAACAGGTTTGGTTGGATAGGGATGGAAGAAGGAGGGAACGGGAATGAGTAGAAGGGATAGGAGGAGTGCCATTTGTTTCCTTTTTTGGTAAAATTCTGACATTTAGAACCATGTTAGTATTTCGCCTAAAGCAAGGATGGGTGAAAATAAACCCCAAATGAAATAAAAACAGAAATGAATAAACTCATTATTTAAAATGAATATCATAACCATACTGAAGGGGGTGGTGAAGGAAGAACTGACTCATTAACTTCTGAACACAGAATTTTAACTGTACCCCAGGCTAAAGACAAAAAGAGCTGTAAAAAAAAAATGTTGCACTCTAGTTAGAAGGTTTATTTTTCACAGTAGTGTACTTTCACAAATCTGAAACTATTATAAACATATTGTAGGACAGAGTAATTACATATATTGTGAGTAATGGAAGCTAAATGTCTCACTGTCAGAGAAGGAAATTATAAATATGAAAGGGAGGAGGCTAAAATAAACCTTGCAGTTTTGGAATGACTGGAAATATCTGTATAAACTTGTAGTTATTAATATAGATGGATACATAAATAGATGTGTGTATACATACATACACATATACCGAATATATATTTCCTGGCTCTGGCCTCTGAGAAGACATATGAGCAATGATACTCCAGTAGAAACGAGTATAGCTGGCACCCAGATCTTGGTTTCTAAATACCATCTACCACTAAATGGAACCAAGCCTCCTTAGCGAAATGGCTCATTACAGAGCTCCACCAGAGAAAGCACAAGACGTGTCTAGAACGCCTTGCTGTGCCAGGAAGTAAAGAAGTGCTCAAAGAATAATGAGAACATATCAAAAAGTCACAGAAAGAGGCTCCCACTATCTGAATCTGCAATTATTTGAGCATCAAAATAAATAATACTAGTAATGGGTTATAACTTGCAGAATGAAATAAGAATCCATTGGTGCATGCTGATATAATGAATGAAAAACAAACTAGGGAAAAGGGAAAAAAGTTCTTTCTTGTAATAGACAGTGAACTATATAAATGTAGAAGGAGTAACAGAATTGGAAATACACCAATTTTTCTTGGTGACCACCAGAAAAAAATGTTTCCAGCAAACATCAACAAAGGGTGCTAACACTAGTAGGTCAAAGTTTGATAAGGAACAAGATAGTCTCCCTTTATCTCCTACAATATACTTATTAACCACAAAGGAAAAAACAGTAACTTTACAGTAAAGACCCACTTTAGGCAAGTGATCAAAGTCAGCAACACCACTGTAAAATATAAAACATCTTTTTTTGTGGTGTTTTGCCAAAAATGCATAACCTGAATCCAATTAAAAAAAAAAACAGACAAAACCTAGACAGACCCAAAATGAGGGACATTCCACAAAATAA
The DNA here is from genome assembly GCF_949774975.1 of Lagenorhynchus albirostris. Lineage (NCBI taxonomy): Eukaryota > Metazoa > Chordata > Mammalia > Artiodactyla > Delphinidae > Lagenorhynchus > Lagenorhynchus albirostris. Next base: position 65,463,169 of record NC_083096.1, on the reverse strand, counting down.
ATGGCCTGTATTCTTCACAAATGTCAAGGTCCTGAAAGATAAGAATGACTTCAAAACTGTTCCAGATTAAGTGAGAGTAAAGAGACACAACAAGTAAATGCAATGCATCTTCCTGGATTAGATCTTGGACCAGCAAAAAAAAAAATTGTTTCTAAAAGGACATTAGTCAAACAAATGGAGAAATCTGAATAAGGGCTATAGATTGAGTAACAGTACTACATTAATATCAAGTTATATATTTTACTAAGTATTTTGTACTTATTTAAAAGAATGCACTTGTTTTTAGGAAATACACATAGGAATGTAGAGGTTAGGGATCTTCTGTCTGCAACTTTCAAACAGATCAGAAAAAAAAACAGTAATAATATGCATATGTAGGTATAGACATACCAACAGAATGGTAAATGTGATAAAATGTTAACACTGAGGGACCTGGTTCAAAGATAGATTGGAATTCTTTGTACTATTTGTGCAACTTTTCTGTAAGTCTGAAATTATTTCAAAATAAGCTTTAAAACACGTTTTGAGGGCTTCCCTGGTGGCGCAGTGGTTGAGAGTCCGCCTGCTGATGCAGGGAACACGGGTTCGTGTCCCGGTCCGGGAGGATCCCACATGCCACAGAGCGGCTGGGCCCGTGAGCCATGGCCGCTGAGCCTGCGCGTCCGGAGCCTGTGCTCCGCAACGGGAGAAGCCTCAACAGTGAAAGGCCCGCGTACCGCAAAAAAAAAAAAAAAAGTGGGAGGCCCACGTACCGCAAAAAAAAAAGAAAAAGAAAACACGCTGTGAGATGAAGGGGTCGAGATTCTTATTAAACCTCTTCCAGGGTCAGGTACACACCTCGCCTTGCGTGAGGAAGTTGGCCATCAGTGCCCCCTTCACAGCATTCTTCATATCACAATCTGAGAAGATGATCAGTGGAGACTTGCCTCCAAGTTCCAAGGTAACAGGTTTAATTCCTTTAGCTGACATCTCCATGATCTTACAGAACAAGAACAAAAGCATTCAGAAGTCTAACACCAATGAGATTACATGCTACGTTAACAAGATCCTGACCCTCCAAAGTCATCTTGAACTATGCATGACCTGCAGCCTTGTTCTTAGTATACTTTGTACTCTGTCTACTTGAAATATTCTTTTCCAGAACACTGAAGAGAATCCTCAGAATTGCACTTGATAGTCTGAATAGGGAGTTCATTTAAAAAATACTATCAATTCCCCTGACTGTCATGGGCAGAAACTCTTTTGTATTACTGTTACTATGTTCAAGGCGGACACAGTTCAGAGCACAAACTAAGGTCAAAACAATGAATCTGAAATAAACTGAGAAAATACCCTTTCTTCCGAGGTGGCTGCTATAGATGAGGTAAGTCACCAAACAATACAAGTGACAGCTCAGGGCCTGCCCTCTCAGACACAGGCAGGAGAAGATGACTCCCATCCCCAATGAGCCTAACACAAGTGGGCTGTTCTAATTATCCTTCATACTTTTAAAGCACACTTCAGACCTCTGCCCAATAATACCTACAGACTCCCTGCCAATACAAGCTGGGTAAAATCAGAGGATAAGCCTCCAACATATATTCTGGGGAGGCTTGACACAGCCGGATCTACATGCCATTTATGTTCTCCTATACTGGTCTTGTCTTTACCTTTGAGCCAGTGGGCACACTTCCAGTGAAGGAGACTTTGGCCACATCGCGATGCTGACACAGAAACTGGCCTGTGGCAGCCCCTCCTTGCACCACGTTGAAGAGCCCAGGAGGCACGCCGGCCTCAGTATAGATTTCAGCCAGCAGCAGTGTGGACACAGGTGTGAAGGGAGAAGGCTTAAAGACCATGGCGTTACCTGCATTACCGAGACACAAACACAGGAAGACTTTTAAGACAGGATCCTTTGAAGACAGGACAAGAAGACACATCAAGAACAACTCCAATTGTTTCCTTTTTTAAAATTTTAATTAATTAATTAATTTATTTATTTTTGGCTGTGTTGGGTCTTCGTTGCTGCATGCAGGCTTTTTCTAGTTGCAGTGAGCGGCGGCTACTCTTTGTTGCAGTGTGCAGGCTTCTCATTGCGGTGGCTTTTGTTGCGGAGCACGGGCTCTAGGCGCACAGGTTCAGTACCTGTGGCACACGGTCTTAGTTGCTCTGTGGCCTGTGGGATCTTCCAGGACCAGAGCTCAAACCTGTGTCCCCCCTGCATTGGCAGTTGGATTCTTAATCACTGCACCACCAGGGAAGCCCCTCCAATTGTTTCCTGTTCCCCATCAAATGCTAGGTCAAAAATGTTATTAATAAGTAAATATATCTTGCTCTTCCCACTTTGGTTTCTCTCATTAAACAGACCCCAAGCCACACACTTGCAGTGTCTCAGCCAATAATACCTTACACTTGCATATCTAGGCCTTTTTGCATATATTAATCTCAACATTTGCAACAGTAGTAAGAAGTAGGTATGATCAGACCCATTTTATAAGAGTTGAAACTGAAGACCAGAAAGGTTAATTAATTTGATGCAAGTACCCAAAGCTAGTAACTTAATTCTATTTCTCCTCTATCACAGAGAAATGTGCAAAAAGAACGTGAAGCAGCAAAAAGAAAAAAGCTGCATTTCAATAGAGTGTCCTAATAGTAAAGCTTTTTTAACCTGACAGTTTTTCTAAGGTACAATGTCTTCTTTTCCGACAGATTCTTCTCTTTAAATAGCATGAGAAAACTTTTTGTTAATCAGCCAAAGCTTCTCTGATGGAAGCCTTGTTTATCACTTCTCTTAAGACACAAATGAAGGAGGAAGTTTATCTTCTGCTTCCTAAATGAAGTCAAAACTCCTAAGTGCTACCCCCTACACAGAAATTCATGCCCAGAATTCTTGTCCATAAAGGAAGAGAACTTACAAGTAGCACAAATCTAATTCATTTGACAGTTTAAAAAAGGAAGACCTCCAAGACCAAAATTAACTTTCTTCCTTCCCATAAACAAAAATAAATTAAATAAAAATGGGAATAATGTAGACACGGTCTGTGTGTATAACCTCAAAGCTCCCTAAGGGGTAGGGCAGGGGTGAAACCGTGTCCTGGGAGAAAGGGTGGCTCACATGTAGAGGAATAATTCATTCTTACCACAAGCCAGAGCTGGAGCCGACTTCCAGCAGGCGATCTGAAAGGGGTAGTTCCACGCTCCTATTCCGACACACACCCCTAGTGGTTCCCTTCTGGTGTAACCAAAGGATCCGCCGGGGAGCTGGATGTGTTCGCCTAAGGGGAAAAAGAGGGTAGAGAAGAGTGCAGTACCGCTTGTCCCAAGACTCCACCAGCACCTGGACTCACTCTGGACTTGTCAGACCAGCCCCCTCCCAGGCCCCAGCCACTGGGCTCACAACACCTCTGTTCTTTTGTTCATTCTAGTCATTCTTACACTGCTTCCGCATGTTCTCTTCATGTAAATAGTCCTTTCTATCCTTCAAAACCATGTTCGTTCAACTCAATATAACCCTCTAAAAATTAACCAAGCATCCACTACATAACTTAGATGAAATGAAACAGAAATGGGGAAAGACTCAGCAGCTGAAGAGTCTGAGGACTCTGAAACCTCAGACTTCCGGCTCCCCACAGCCCTCATGGGCCCTACTAAACCAGCTGACACGTAAACTGTAAACTGTTTCTTTGTACACTTCCTAGACAAAGAAAATTTTCTGCTAAGTAGGTAAAACTAATAAATATGATGTACTTACTGACTCTTGCAAGAACTGGTTTTTCCACAACCTGTTCTACAGCTCAGGTATGAGGCTAGGTGCTTTACATACACATCTCATTTAATCCTTATAATAACCAAGAAGATGGAGATTACCATCTCCAGTTTAAATAAAGAAAGATAAAGTAGTTCTCAGTGTCACCGAAGTAGAGAGTGATAAGCCCAGGATTTTAACCCAGGCCTGTCTTAATTCCAAAATCTGTACCCTGACCCCCCAGGCTCTGCTCTCCTGCCTCCTTGTCAGCTGGTCACAGAAGGCCAGGTGGGGGCTTACCGGCCATGGATCCCGCTAAGCCTGCATAGTACTCCAGGCACTGCCAGGAAGTGTCAATGTCCCAGCGGGCCTCAAAGATGGACTTGCCGTTGTTGATGGTCTCCACAGTGGCGATTTCATCCTTCCGATCCTTTGGGTGAAACAGAAGACCAGATTTAAGACAAATTACCATACACCTCAACACATTCAACAGTCAAACCAGAATACATTGCCCAACTTTTAAAAATAGAAACAGCTTTCACTTTCAATGAAAACAGAAGGAATGTCAATGGGACATTTGGAAGAGAAATAAAACTTATTGCTAAACAGTACCCTGTTCTCCCCATCAAATAACTGTCACAGATACAAGACCAACACCTCATTTCAAGATCAATTAGAAAAGGAATGTTTTGAGAAATAAATATTATATATGTACATCTGTATAAATATGTATAGATACATGTGCATGTGTTTGCATGTATAGAGTAAGAGCAAACAGTCCTTACTTAGGAAAACTGTACAAAACAGCCAAACACACAATCGGCATTTAAAAGGTTATATACCCACGGCTTTAATTCACCCGAAGAAATGCAGCATGTTAAAATCATAAGATAATCACAAGACAATTATTTTCTAATGCTTAGTACTCATCAATTCTCTTTTCTAATACTGTTTCCAGATGTAGTTTATACAACTTAGAGGTAAGAGAGTCCAGGGATGAAGGAAAAAGTTTGGGAAATTAGACCTAAAAAGAAAAGCTAAATAATGCCCCTAAAGGAGATCAAAAAATTGAATATGTAAGAAATAGATATTTGCTATTATGGATCCAATTTAAAATAAACATTGTGGTCAAAATCTAAACATACATAAAAGATGAATCAAATAATTGACAAGAAGATGCATTATCTTATTAAAACTGATAATCAGTAAGGCTTACCAGAAGCAAAATGAAATAGCAACAGAAATTAACACAAACATCTAATTAACACAAACTCTATCAAGATTGAGTACAAATCTCAGAAAAGATGGAAGGAGGAATATGAAAATCAGTATGAAATACATAAAAGGACAGTTTGATAATGATATTTGGACATGTTCTGTTTCTACAAAGACCAGAGGTATAAAGTGCTTTGATTCATTCATTCCATATTTGTCGAATTCCAGACATGGCAGAGTAGAAGGACTTGAGCTCACCTCCTCTCATGAAAACACCAAAATCACAACTAACTACTGAATAACCATTGACAAAAAAGACTGGAACCTACCAAAAAAGATATCCTACATCCAAAGACAAAGAAGAAGCCACAATAAGATGGTAGAAGGGGGGCATTCGCAATCTAATCAAATCCCACGCCCGCCAGGTGGGAGACCCACAAACTGGAAAATAATTATATGGCAGAGGTTCTCCCAGAGGAGTGAGAGTTCTGAGCCCCATGTCAGGCTCCTCAGCCTGGAGGTCTGGCATCGGGAGGAGGAGCCCCAAAGCACTTGGCTTTGAATACCAGCAGGGCTTGATTGCAGGAACTCCACAGGACTGGGAGAAATAGAAACTCCACTCTTGGAGGGCAGACGCAAGGTCTCATGCGCACCAGGACCCAGGGAAAAAGCCGAGACTTCATAGGAGCCTGGGCCAGACCTACCTGCTGGTCTTGGAGGGTCTCCTGGGGAGGCGGAGGGTGGCTGTGGCTCACTGTGGGGACAAGGACACTAGTGGAAGACGTACTGGGGAGTGCTCATTGGCATGAACTCTCCTGTAGGCCGCCATTTCGACACCAAGACCTGGCCCCACCCAAGAGCCTATAGGCTCCAGTGCTGGGATGCCTCAGGCCAAACAACCAACAGGGTGGGCACACAGCCCCACGCAGCAGCAGACAGGCTACCTAAAGTCTTCCTGAGCCCACAACAACCTCGAAACACACCCCTTGACATGGCCCTGCCCACCAGAGGGACAAAGCCCAGATCCACCCACCAGTGGGCAGGCACCAGTCCCTCCCACCAGGAAGCCTGCACAAGCCTCTAGACCAGCCTCCTACACGAGGGGACAACACCAGAAGCAAGAGTAACTACAACCCTGAAGCCTGCAGAACAGAGACCACAAACACAGAAAGTTAGACAAAATGAGATGGCAGAGAAATATGTTCCAGATGAAGGAACAGGATAAAACCCCAGAACAACAACTAAGTGAAGTGGAGATAGTAACAAATGCGGAATGACTGCCTAAGAAAAAAAGGATAGATCCAGTCTCTGCCTTCAAGGAGCTCACTTCAAGGAGTCTCACTTAGTGGGACTTCCCTGGTGGTCAGTGGTTAAGATTTTGCCTTCCAATGCAGGGGATGCAGGTTTGATCCCTCGTCAGGGAGCTAAGATCCCACATGCCTCACAGCCAAAAAACCAAGAAAAAACAAAATAAAAAACAAAAAGCATAAAAAAGGAAGTTAGTAACTTCTAAATAAATTCTGCAATTACTGAATAGACATGTTCCTTCAGAAAGGATAATTTGTTTACATTCAACACAGTCTAAAATAAACTGCCTTTTAAACCAGCAATTTACCTTCTCTTTCTCTGATTCTATACTCACCAAAACGACTTTTTAACAATTAACTTGTTTCCCAGTTACTGAATACTGGAAAGAGGGTACCTAGAAGGACAACAAGCATCAGTTCTGATGTAACAGTTCTTTAACTAGGTGTAAGTTATTCCCCTTCTTGGATCTGTTGAGTATGATCAACATTAAACACATTTTCAAAAGGCACGATCAACCGTAAGTGACTTAAACTACATTTCTAGAATGCAACAGGGCAACTAATCCCTAAAAAGGAAGTAGGTACTGGTTCACTAATCAGCATGAATACACTGATGAATCAAACACATGAAGAAATATTAAACTGGCAAAAGTGAAATGCTGTTGTCTTCCACATTAATACAAGAGTGGACAGACAGGAAGTAATCTGTGACTATCGCTGAAAAGCCTTGTAATATTTACTAAGAAAGGAAGTTTTATTATTATTATTATTTTTTTTTTGGTAAACAATGGACAGGCAATTAGCTTTGAGGACTGTTTCAAGGTTTGAACTCAAAGAGAAAATTCAAGTTATTGGCTGGCCTTCTGAGATTTTTCTTGTCTTATTCCAGCATTCTCTACCCTCACAAAAAAGGTTATTTCTAAAAAGCCATTATGAGGAACTTCCCTGGTGGTTCAGTGGTTAAGAATCTGCCTGCCAATGCAGGGGACATGGGTTTGAGCCCTGGTCCAGGAAGATCCCACATGCCGCCGAGCAACTAAGCCCATGAGTGACAACTACCGAGCCCACGTGCCATAGCTACTGAAGCCCGCGCACCTAGAGTCCATGCTCTGCAACAAGAGAAGCCACCTCAATGAGAAGCCCATGCACCGCAACAAAGAGTAGCCCCCGCTCGCCACAACTAGAGAAAGCCCGCGCACACAAATGCAGACTCAACGCAGCCAAAAATTTTAAAAATAAAATAAAAAGCCATTATGAGATCTTTTAACATACCTTCAAGGATCATCAAAAAAAGTCCCTGACGAAAACTATCAAAAAGTCCAAGTGGATCTCTACTGACACTTAATATTGCTTTCAGGGAAACGGTATTCGCTTACCCTCCCAGAATAAGGAGAGCAGAGGGAGAAGGGGAAAACAATATAAGTTTCCTGCCCCTACTAGTACAAGAGCCATCACAAAACAAAACTGTCCACCATGACAATGTACTGCTGTTAAGTATTTCTTGGGAAACATGTACTTCCTATCTACCCCTGTCATCCTCTCCACCACCCTGCTTCACATGTGACCTGACCAGGGGTCCTCTGGGATGAAAGAGAAGAAGCAAAGGGCAGGAGACTCACCTCTCTCCTTCACTTCAAACCCCCCAGCAAGCTCAGTGTTTAGCTTTTATAAGAGAACCACCTGAGCAAAGACATGCCCACTAAACCTTGACAAGCGTGAGCCCCTGCTTGCTTTAAGAGGCAGAGCTGAGCAAAGCAGTCACTGAAGGCAAGTGCATAATCTATATACATAATCTTTTTATATGTAAATGTGTTATCACAGTTTTAAAACACATTTTCTCTCTCCTTTTAAAGCCAAACGATAGCTACTTTCATAAGAACACTCCAACTAAGAAATGATTGGGGCCTACCATTAAGATCTTTATAATCTGATAAAAAGCATCAAAAGATTCAAAGTGAAAAGGAAACATAAGACCAATAAATATACCAAAAACCATTCACTTCACTAGGAGTCAATGGGCTCCCAGCTAAGGTGGAATTACAGGGACCAGATTTAGCCTCCACCTTAAGCAACTAAAAAGACCAGGTAAAATACATGAAACAACAATTTTCAGACACTGGACAGACAGCTCAGGACAGTGATCCCTGAGAGAGGGAAACAAATGAGGTGAGTCCTACACGTATTCTTGCCTACTGCCTGGAAAGAGTTCATCACAGAGCAGGGAGGAGGAACTTAGGTGGGGCCCAACAGATACTCTGAGTTGAGGAAACAGGTTGGGAGTTCAGGGAGTATGTGATGGCTACAGTCTGCAGGCTGAGTATGGGACAGAAGAGAGCTGCACAGGAGAACCCCAGAGATCCCCCTTAAGTCTTCATCTGAGAACTGGTCAGTTGTGAGGACACTACCCAAGGCCAGGAAAAAAACTAACCAAAAAGGTGAAAAAAATCCCCCAAACTCACACAGAGCCAGGAATAGTTCATGGTCCCACCAGCCACAGTGAGAAAAACCTCACTAATACACAGAGCATCAAGCTAGGTATTCAAAAGGGTATTCACTAGTGGGGCAAAATTAGCTTCTCTGGTCATACCTAACAAAGCACAGAAGCAAGCCTTGCAAGGATCAAATTGATTCCAAGTAACTTCACTGTGTCCCAGAACAAAGTTCATTAATATTTTTTAAAGTACAAGAATATTCGACATCCAACAACATACAATTCACAATGTCTATTGGTAATAAATTACCAGACATGCAAAATGTAGGAATGTTATATAACGCCTAACCAGGAGGAAAAAAAACAATCAATAGAAACAGAACCAGAATTGAGAGATGACAGAATTAGTAGACAGGGATATTAAATGTTATTATAACTATATTCCATGTGCTCAAGAAGGCAGAGGAAAACATGAGTATGTTAGGGAGCAATGTGGAGCAACGACAAAAAAGACTCATGTTGAACTTCTAGAGATGAAAAATACACTGGATGGGATTAATAGCAGATTAGACACTATAGAAGAAAAGATAGATGAACTTTAGGCATAACAATGGAAATTACCCAAAATAAAAAAAACAGAGGAAAAAAACTGTGGAAAAAATGAACAGAGCATCAGTGAACTGTAGAATAGTTTGAAGCAGCCCAACATATATGTAATTGGAGGCTCTGAAGAAGAGGAGATATAAAAGGGGGCAGAAAAAAAATATCTGAAGAAATAATAGCCAATACTTCTTCAAATTTAACTAAACTGTAAGTGTACAGGTTCAAGATCAATAAACTCCAAACAAAAGAAATATAAAGAAAACTGCATCAAAAGCCATAATGATGCACCCCAGTGTTCATTGCAGCACTATTTACAATAGCCAGGTCATGGAAGCAACCTAAATGCCCATCGACAGATGAATGGATAAAGAAGATGTAGTACATATATACAGCGGAATATTACTCAGCCATAAAAAGGAATGAAATTGGGTCACTGTAGAGATGTGGATGGATGTAGACTGTCATACTGAATGAAGTCAGAAAGAGAAAAATAAATATCATATATTAACACATATATGTGGAATCTAGAAAATTGGTACAGATGAACCAGTCTGCAAGGCAGAAATAGAGACACAGATGTAGAGAACAAACATACGGACACCAAGCGGGCAAGCGGTGGGTGGTGGAATGAACTGGGAGACTGGGATTAACATATATACACTAATATGTATAAAATAGATAACTAATAAGAACCTGCTGCATAAAAAAATAAAATTAAATTTTAAAAAAAGGAAGATATAATGAAATTGCTTAAAACTAGTGATAAGAAGAAAAATCTTAAAAGGAGCCAAAGGGGGAAAAAACATTAAAAACAGAGGAACAAAAATAAGAATGAAAGCAGACTTCTCTTCTGAAACAACACAAGCCAGATAACAGCGGTGCAACATCCTTAAAGTACTGAAAGAAAAAACTGTCAACCTAGAATTATCTACCTAGAATTCTTTTAAAAAGGAAAGCAAAATAAAGACTTTCAGACATACAAAACCTGAAAGAACATCTCCAGCAAACCTGCACTATAAAAAATGCTAAAGAAATTTCTTCAAGCAGAAAAAAAAATATGGTAACAGATGGAAATTTGGGCCTACCCAAAGGAATGAAAAGTGCTAGAAATGCTAAAAATGTAGGAAAATATCAAGTATTTTTATCTTATAAAAGATAATTGTGCATAGTTTAAAAATGGAAGGGGCAAAGAACTGCAGATCACGATTAACTAGAAAAATCACTACGAGAAACAACTGAGAGCTATAACTGTAGGCTGTGGTCAGAAGGTGGGATTTGTTTAGTTACGGAATAGTTTTGGGTAAAGGCAGATCCAGGGTATGATCATCAGACAAGAGCTTTAGAGAAATACAGTAATACATTTTTGACTGTAATATGTAAAAATATTACATAAGATATTAAAGAAAATGGAATGGGGAGTTTAAAGGAAAAGAAAATTAATATCAGATAGTCCATTTCAGAGCAAAAAAAAAATTAGATATTATTCAGGATTTAAAAAGTAATTTTATAATGATAAAGGAGCCAGTTCTTAAGAAGATATTACAGCCCAAATGCTTATGCACAAGGAAAACGTGAGAGACAAATCAGAATAATAAATTATCAGCTTTGAGTTAACACTTTTAATCTATCAAATAAAAAATAAATTTTAATAGCAGAAAATACCTTGTTGGGAGAAAATTCTCCAGGAATATTTTGACACTACTGCATGGTCCAGGCTTTCTGAGCAAAGGACACTGGCAAGCTGACTGAAAAACAAAGGCCTTAGAAGGCAGAGACGGGGTCTCCCAAAAGATAGACGTCACTGGAGCAATGTGGAGATATAAAGCTCTCTACTTCCTGTTCCTGGAGACATCTGCTTCTATTCCAGGGTAGTAAACCTAATGACACCTTCCCCCCTTATGAGATCTGCTTAATGAGTAACCTCTCTCCAGAGAAGAGAATGGGCAGATGTGCAGCCCCCATATAAGCTGAGTCTCATAATATTAGGGTTCCTCTCCTGTGGTGCAACCACTGCATGCAACAGGGTTAACACCTGCCTCTCACTGCATCACCCCATGGGGACTGGGACTCAGAAAACTAGTGCTAAAGTATTGCTCTGGGTACAGCATCTGGGTGCTGTAACAAACCCTTTCCCTAATCCAGAAAGCTTCATGTCTCTTGTCAGAATACACATATAACCTTGCAAGTAGGGTAACTCTTAGACCCTCAGTTTCTGACAATAACACACTGATGAGGAAAAAAGAAAATCATCACAGTCCTACACTGAGAGATAGCCTTGACTTATATTTTGGTGTATATCCTCTGAATTTTCTAATTTTCTGTAATGACAATCTAGTACTTTTGCTCTTTAAGACTGTAAAAAGCTAAACTTTATTTCTTAAGAGGGGAACACTGATGAATCTATGAAATCTTCCAGGCAGCTAAGGTAGAAAATAAACCTGAAAACAAAAAGTGAACTTAAGAGTCATCAGAGGAAAAAGTAAAAAGGAAACAAGTATACATAGTAAAATGAAAAGGAGACAAGCTACAAAGGATACATTATCACTCCAACAAAGAAGGAAAAGAAGGGCTTCCCTGGTGGCGCAGTGGTTGAGAGTCCGCCTGCCGATGCAGGGGACACGGGTTTGTGCCCCGGTCCGGGAAGATCCCACATGCCACAGAGCAGCTGGGCCCGTGAGCCATGGCCGCTGAGCCTGCGCGTCCGGAGCCTGTGGTCCGCAACGGGAGAGGCCATAGCAGTGAGAGGCCCGCATACCGCAAAAAAAAAAAAAAAGACGGAAAAGAAAACCTGCCGAGGGAGATGTCACAAGGAGCCAAGAGCCAGAATGAAATCACTGGAAAGCTTGTTGTACATACCAAGGTGAGCATATGGAAATGTCTTCCTAATTCATCAAAAAGGTATCACCTAATAGCGCATCAAGGTCTAACTGCAAATCATCATAAAGAACTCACAGAACAGTGCAAGAGGACTTTTCTGGAAGACATTAAATTAAAACATACCCTTATCATTCTGGCAGCCTCCAAAAGGATTCGGCAACGTTCCATGCCAGATTTTTGACTCCATATTTTAAAGGCAGCCTTTGCATCTTGAAGAGCTAAATTTACTTCCTTTTCTCCTGAACACGTGAAAGTAGCTATCACTCGCCCTATAAATACAGGGAAAGTCAGTGTTATCTCAATTGGTTGCCACACATTTTAAATAAAGTATTGTGTATCCAATTTTCCTTTTATTGATCCTCTTCTTGTTTTAAAGTATGGTTTGATTTAGTGACTACCCTTATACCAGCAGCTGACCTTTTTAAGAATCTAATAAAAATTGCAGACTTCTGTCCAGAAAAATCTACTGAACTGTATCACAGAATTATAGAGAGAACATGTCCCTTGCCTAGCACACCATGAACTTCAGGGTAAGAACCCCTGCCCTCCTCTATTTTACATTTGGGTTTACTAACATTAACCTCCAATCAATTATTTCACAATGCTCCTTAACAATGTTTGAGAATCCCAGAGGTCTTATAAAATCAAAGTACTCCGTCTCCTGTGTTATGAACTCTGACTTTAAATCACTGCTTTATGTTCTATACAAGTCATATAATACTGATACTTGATGAATATGGTTAATAAACAGAATATCAAGAAAAGATATTCCTAAAAGCAAGAAAAATTTTTTCTCAAATATGGGGAAAAGACAAACAGTCCCTCATTTTCTTATCTCAGTCTTATTCCCTATCCTGGGCAAAATATGAAATGATCAGTTTTTCTAGACCCAAATCCCAAGGGTTGTGACTGACTCTACTAAAAAGTATTCTCTAAGATGTCAAGTCAGCAGTTTCTTTTCCCCTCCCACAAGAACACCTGGGACTCCTGCTTTTTCCAGAGATTTCACAAACCTGCTATTTGTTACAAATTTAAGTAGCCAACTGGTAAAGGCAGTGCTTAAGGATCACACACACTGTAGGCAATTAAAATAAAGAGCAATTTTCCTTTCTTTTGTATCATTATGGCGGTGGGGGTCAAGAGGCTGTTTCTGGGCCTCCCTCGTGGCGCAGTGGTTGAGAGTCCGCCTGCCGATGCAGGGGACGCAGGTTCGTGCCCCGGTCCGGGAGGATCCCACATGCCACGGAGCGGCTGGCCCTGTGAGCCATGGCTGCTGAGCCTGTGCGTCCGGAGCCTGTGCTCCGCAACCGGAGAGGCCACAGCAGTGAGAGGCCCGCGTACCGCAAAAAAAAAAAAAAAAAAAGAGGCTGTTTCCTCCTACCTAAAGAAGAGCCTGATGGTGTCTGTGGCCCCTTCCTGCTCTGACAAGTCGCTGCTCTGTGGTTTGGTGTTATTGGTCAAATGTAAATTCTCCAGTCTCTTGAAATCCAGTTTTATCCCTCTGGCTACATACCACTTGGTTTGCACAAACATTTACATTTCTCTCCTCACAAATATTCCGTAACACCCAGCAAAACAAACACAAAGCAAAACCAAAACTAAAAACCTGTTCCTCATTTGCTTTGTGATCTATGGAGCTCCCAGGGCAAACTGAGGGCCTGGCACAGTGCTGGGCACACATTAAACACGGGATAAAAGCAGGATTTTTTTTTCCCTTTCCCAGTTCTGGTTCATGTTCGGAAATATTTTAACACTAGGTGACGGCAACAAAGTCCTCATTCACGCTAACTAGAAACCTCTGTGCGCGTTCCTCCATTTTCGCACAAGTGTTTCTTTTCACCCCGTCCTTCTAGAACTCCTCTGCTACGTGCACGGTTGAAGACATTACTGCAGTCCTAACCTTAAAATTTAATAATTAACGAAGACTCCACCTCACCCACCGGGGGCTTTGTGGACTCTCTGTTCAGGCCGTTGTAAAACTACCCATGACCCCATCGAGCAACTCACCAGCCTGTCCAGTTTCCTACGACCCCCTTCGTGTCCGGTCCACATGCTTTCGAGTTTGCACAGCACCGTTAGCTGCCTACACATACAACTTTATACTCTACACTGTCACTTACCTGTGCTCAGTAAACGTCTGCTGAATGCACTACATGAAGGTTCAGGGAGGTAGACTAGGCTCACCCCTGGGGCGGGGGAGAGTCAATCCGCGCCCGACCCTCGCCCCTACCCCGGTCTCCGCCTCGTTCCCCGCCCCGCCGCCCCGGCCCTGCCGCCCGGTCTCCGTCCCGTTACCGGTTGCTGGCTCTAACGCCTTCTCGGTGCCGGAGGCGTCCACCGGATCCACGCGGGCCCCGCCGCGGTAATTGAGCGGCTGAGACACGATGAAGGTGCCAGTGCTCATGGCGGCGACCAGAACAGGCCGGAGAGTGTGGCGAAGCGGAGAGATCCCGGCCGTACCCGCTCGGAGGAACATGGGGGACGGGCGCACTGTCGTGCCCTAGGTTAAGGGGAGGCGGGGAGGGGCTGGGGCCGCTGAAGGGGCGGGGGCCGCGGGGAGGCAGAGCTAGCTACGGGCTGAGGGGCGTGGCGCCGCTGGACTAGAGTTAAGGGGCCTCCAGGAAAGGAGCCGAGCCTTCCGGGGCGGAGTTTGCGAGACTTTTGGGGGCCCTCGCTAGGCTCCTCCGCGGTCCAGGTCTGGCCCTCGCTTAGCTGAAAGGATGGGCGAAACACCAGAGACTTAAACACACGCACACGCATGCACGCTTTCTCTCTCTCTCTCTCCCTCCCTCCCTCCCTCCGTCTCTCTCTCTCTCTCTCTCTCATTTTTGCTTTCTTCTTCCAGATCAATATTTGAAACAAGAGTTATCAGGTACATCACTGCATGTAATCATCCCAGGATCTTACTCTCGATTTTTCTGTCTGAAGAAAGCGGAGGATTGGAGTGCTAGTAATTTTACTTTGGGGATTACTTCACTATTAAGCCACCATTTCTTTATTTGTGTAATAATACTTTTAAAAAGTTATTGCCGGGCTTCCCTGGTGGCGCAGTGGTTGAGGGTCCGCCTGCAGATGCAGGGCACGCGGGTTCATGCCCCGGTCCGGGAAGATCCCGCATGCCGCGGAGCCTGCGCGTCCGGAGCCTGTGCTCCGCAACGGGAGAGGCCACAGCAGTGAGAGGCCCGCGTACCGCAAAAGAAAAGAAAAAAAAAAAGAAAAAGAAAAAGTTATTGCCTTTGTTGTACACCTGACACTAACACAACATTGTAAATCAACTATACTCCAATATAAAATAAAAATTAAATTAAAAAAATGTTTAAATGTTATTGTAAAGACCAACGGGAGGACTGTCAAGGAAACATGATATTTTGGAAAGTGCTGGGAGTGGGGGTGGTGGTGGGATGAATTGGGAGATTGGGATTGACATATATACACTAATATGTATAAAATAGACAACTAATAAAATAGACAACTAATAAGAACCTGCTGTATAAAAAATAAATAAAATTCAAAAACAAATGCAGTAAATAATTGTGAATAAATTAATACAAGTAAAAAAACAAGATATTTTGATGTGAAGCTGCTTTTTTTTTAAACATCTTTATTGGAGTATAATTGCTTTACAATGTTGTGTTTGTTTCTGCTGTATAACAAAGTGAATCAGCTACACATATACATATAACCCCATATCCCCTCCCTCTTGCGTCTCCCTCCCACTCTCCCTATCCCACCCCTCTAGGTGGTCACAAAGCACCAAGCTGATCTGAAACTTCTTTTTAAATTCCAAAAGATCTATGTAAATTCTATTAATGACAGCAGCACAAACGGAAACCTAATAACAGGTTATAAAGAGCAAAATCCTCATGAAAAGTCCTGTGGAAAAAAGGCACTCCCAAGGTCCCAGCAGCTAAGGGATCTTACACAAAAGCAGTCTTGTTCATTCTTCATACTGAACTCCCATGCATCTGCAGCAGAGAGTTTCATGAACAGAAATTAATTGCCAATATGCACATTCCATTAGTTCCAGCAGGCTTGTTACTCTTCTAGGGGCTGCAGTCTTGCTCAATGTTCTTTCCTTTACCTACCAGCACAATATTAGGGAGGGTGATTTTCACGTTTGAAACAGAAATAAACTACACTGGTCAACTTTTCCAGAACTCTATGTCAATTTGTTAACCCCTGCAATGCTTCTGAGATTTGTAGGTCTTGGTCCTCAAGTGGAAACAGCAACATTCAAACTTAGAACACCTGGGGCCAAACTCTGCTACTACCTTTGTTATTATTGGCCATTGGAAACAGAATTGAAAAATATCATGAGTTGATAACCAGCAATGTAGATTTCCAGGATCACTGGATCAAAGATGGTCATTTGCATGTACAGAGACCACACATCTGAAGGTTTTTACTTGGGGGGTGCAATTCCTACTTACAATGTTCTGCCCCAACAAATGCATTTTGACCTGTCAGATCATGGGTCCTGATGTTTGTTTTAGACATATGGTCGTGATGTCTGTTGCTATAATTCATAGATTATAAAAATGACAAATCTCCACCAAAATATTTAGCTCTTCCCCTTACCTACTGGTGCTTTTATTATTAGTGTTATTAACATATTATTATTTGAAAAACCCAACATGTAGAGAGAGCTTTATAGGTTGCAAAGCCCTTTCACATTTATCTCCTCACATAATGCTCATAATAACCCTGTAAAAGAAAAGGAGACTAGTACATTGAGTGAGGAGCTCATATAGGGCACTCTCATAAATATCTTAGTGGTAATTCAGCAAGTCAGGTTTTATCATCCTTTGTGTAGATGAGGCAACCAGCTCAGAAAGGTTGTAGATCTCCCCGCCTGGAGGACCTGGGATGGGAATCCAGGTCTGTGCAAATCCAAAGCACATTTCTTCTCACTACACCAGGTCCAGATGTTGTCCCCATGAAGGTTGCCATCAAAATTCTCTCTTAATTGGGTAGTCATTTATCAAAGAAAAGGGGGATTTTGAAACCCAGGAAGCTGGCCCTGGGGAAAAGATTTAAAGAACCTGTAAACTTCCTGGGAGGAGCTTCTTAGCAATACTCCCAAAGCAGCTGAGAAGCCACAGAGGGTGTTGGCCAGTTGTGATCGGGTTGAAAATTTAAAGAGACAGGCACACACCGAGTGAGACGAGTGCACCTCCTGAGATGGATGCATGAGGGACGGCACAGGTGAAGGGATAAAGAGGAGTGGGAGGAGTGGAATCGTTGCTAAAGGAGGAGGAGAAGCTGAGAGAAACTGCCTACCTCACAATTTGCTTAAAGCCAAGCCTGGGTGCCACTAAAGCCACCTCCATATCCAAATTTCCTTCCCCAGAGAACTGGAGGTGAAGAAGAAAAGCAACTAGATCCTCTTCCCCCATCTCCAGGATTCCCAAAGGAGGGAGCCCTTGGGAACCCATTTGGGGTCCCTCACTCCCCTCTCACCCCCATGTCATCCAGCTGCCAGGCTGTTGCTTTGGCTTAGTTTCATCATTAGCGGTACTCCATGCTTTGATACATCCACCAGGAGGAAAAGAAAATGTCTTTAGGGAGTAGCCAGCTCTTACTCCATCTTCTAGAACTACATTAAAAATAAACAGTCATACAACTTTTTTTCCTGGATACAATAATACATCTATTACACTTTTTCTTTCAATGAGGAACCAGAAAACCATCCACACAAAAAGAGGAAAAAAATTATTCAGAATCCTTTTCCTGCCCATATTTATTTACAGGGACTTTCTCTTATAATAGTTTACAGATTGAATTCCATTTTAAGCCTTGAGAATGCACACATTCTTCACATATAGAATATAATTGTCTTGGGACTTCCCTGGTGGCACAGTGCTTAAGAATCCACCTGCCAATGCAGGAGACACAGGTTCGAGCCCTGGTCCGGGAAGATCCCACATGCCACGGAGCAACTAAGCCCGTGCGCCACAACTACTGAGCCTGTGCTCTAGAGCCCGTGAGTCACAACTACTGAGCCCGCGTGCCACAACTACTGAAGCCCGCGCGCCTAGAGCTGGTGCTCCACAACAAGAGAAGCCACCACAATGATAAGATCATGCATTGCAACGAAGACCCAACGAAGCCAAAAATAAAATAAAGAAATTAAAAGAAATTAAAGACTCAAAGATTTTAAAAAAAAGTTATCTCTGTGATAAGCCATAATTGAAAATATGAAAAAGAACATATATTTGTATAACTGAATCACTTTGCTGTACAGCAGAAATTAACACATTGTAAATCAACTATACTTCAGTAAAATAAGTTTGAAAAAATTAAAAAAAGCAATTTTGAAATTAAAAAACCTCATCTCTTAGTAGACTTACATTTATCCTCTTCCATATTCATTTGTGACAGGTGAACAATTTCCTGATTTAATAATTTAAATTTTTCTTCTAAGATTCACAAAGTCACGTTAATATGTACCATTCAGATGGTGAAACAGGAATGTGGGGAAGTTTTTTAAAGAGAGGGAAAAGAGACAGTGGTAGTCACTTAAATGATACTCCCTGGGAACCCCAGATTGCCTTACATGAAGACATTTTGCATAAAGGGTAACAAGTCCAGACAGGATTCCAGCTCAGCAGTCTTATACTGTAGACCCAATGGAGTCAGCCTACCGGATGCTCTAGTGGAAAGAGCATGGACCCTGGGGCCTAAGGCTCTTCCTGGTTCTGCCACTTGCTGTGATCTTGGACACATCACAACATTTCAGAACCTGATCTGTCACACAGAAAATCAGGACAATAAAAAGATATCCTATCTACCTTATAGGACTGCTGTGCTTGAAGATCAAATGCTGTCAATATGCGAGGCATAATGTCAATTGCTTTATATAATCCATCCAAAACACTATGAGGGAAAAATCCATGTCGCTGATGTGACTAGAACCAGTAATTTGTAGGTTAATGTAAAAAGTTAATTACAGAATCATGAAAAAATTTTTGTATGTACTTCAGACACTTCTAACTTATAACAAATATATACCTATTCACTTCTGATGTAGGGTCAAGGCTTTTTCCCTGAATATGAGCCTATTTTTTTGAGTCTCGTTTTTCTTTTAATAAATTTATTTATTTTTGGCTGCTTTGGGTCTTCGTTGCTGCGCGCGGGCTTTCTCTAGTTGCGGCGAGCGGGGGCTACTCTTCGTTGTGGTGCGTGGGCTTCTCATTGCGGTGGCTTCTCTTGTTGCAGAGCATGGGCCCCAGGCATGCGGGCTTCAGTAGTTGTGGCTTGTGGGCTCTAGAGCTCAGGCTCAGTAGTTGTGGCGCATGGGCTTAGTTGCTCCGCAGCACGTGGGATCTTCCCAGACCAGGGCTCAAACCCGTGTCCCCTACGTTGGCAGGCGGATTCTTAACCACTGCGCCACCAGCGAAGTCCCTTTTTTCTTTTTTTGTATACACTAAACCCATAATAAGTGTTCAAAGAACACTTTATTTTGTTTTCCATGCATAGTTTATAGCAATAAAACAGAATCAAACATTTGCAACTCAAAGATTTCAAAGACTGCAAGAATTTAAACAGAGTTTTAAAAATTTATTTATTTAATCTTATTTTTTGGCCATGCCGCGCAGCATGTGGGATCACAGTTCCACAACCAGGGATTGAACCCGCGTGCCCTGCAGTGCAAGCATGGAGTCTTAACCACTGGACCGCCAGGGAAGTCCCTAAACAGAACTTGTGATGATGAAAATTCCATGTTTTGTGGCAATGCTTTCCTAAAATAAAATGTTGTGGGTTTTTTTTTGTGGTATGCGGCCTCTCACTGTTGTGGCCTCTCCCGTTGCGGAGCACAGGCTCCAAACGCACAGGCTCAGCGGCCATGGCTCACGGGCCCAGCCGCTCCGCGGTATGTGGGATCCTCCCGGACTAGGGCACTAACCCGCGTCCCCTGCATCAACAGGCGGACTCTCAACCACTGCGCCACCAGGGAAGCCCTAAAATAAAATGTTTTTAAGACGAAAATGTATCACCTCTTATTTCCAGTTTTGGTTTCTTTAAAGTGAAGTATGAACTAAAACACTAAGAATGAATATGAGTACTGAATCTTTCTAAACTTTTATTACTTTTTTCAGTCTCTATTATTTTACCCATATGTAAGTCAAAGCAATTATTTTTAGCAATTTGCTTTTATTGAGTCATTCCAAACCATTCAAACTAGTTTTCATGGACACAATTCTCTTTTTTGCATTCATATTTCATTAATTTACACAATACCTAGCGTACATAATTAAAATTAACAAGTAAAACAAGTAACGTTATACAATTCCCTGGTAAGAGCTAAAGTGCATACGTGCGGCTGAGAGTGTCCAGTGTGCTGTGGGCAGCAGGCAGCAGGGTTTTCAGAGGGAACTAAGAGAATCTAGCTGAAGACTCAGATGAGTGATGTTGGATATGACAGTTTTAACTGGAGTGTTCATCCCATTTTCCAGACGAGGCCATTGAGGCTTAGACAGTTAAGAGATTTGCCCATTTTTAATAAATGACTCATATGAAAAGCTGAAACAGATACAGGGAAAAGAAACCTAACACATAAAGGTCAGAGAAAACCTTTAGGAGGAGGAGATGCTTGAGTTGAGTTGAGAAGGAAACATGAGAAAATCAGGCAAATAAGAGGAAGAATATTTCAGGCAGAGAAAACAAAGGTAATAAAGTCTAAAAATGTGAAAAATGCAGAATTTAAAAAATAAATTTGCTTGACTAGAGCCTAGGATGTATGCGAGACAGGGATGGGAGAAGGGTAGATCCTAGGGGTGGGAGAGGCTGGAGATCCAGACTAGGATGATTTTCTATGCTAAATAGTCTACATTTACTTACAGGTTACTGGGAGCCGGTGGACAACTTTCCTTGGAGGAGCAACACAAGTAGATTTATATTTTAGAAAGATTATTGACTTTACAGGATGGATGATGAGCCAGGAGAGACCAGAGTAAAGGAGACTACGTGGGAGGCTACTTCAGGGAAATTTAGGGGACAGAGATGAGGACATGAATGAGAAACTCAAAAAAGAAACTATTCCAGATAATCTGCAATTTCAGTAATCTGACTGTATACCTGGAGTGGGATGTATTTTAAAGAACCTCCCCCCACTCTCCCCCCAAAAAAACTTCAATTATTTTCAGTAATTATATTGTTGGTAGTAATGTTGGTATTGATAATCTGGGACTTTTGGGTGGATATTGTGGGATTATGCTAAAGACTAAGTATATGATATTCCATCATTTCTGGCAATGAAAACTGGAATTCTTAGCATGAGAATTAAGAGAGACACAGGTTAAAGAAATTAAGGAAAAACTCTGTAGCTCGGAATTTAAGAGGGGCATAGAGTACTGGTATAAACACATGATGCATTTTATCTTAAAACAACAACAAAACGTATTACCTATCTTAGTCCACAAAAAGGGCCTAGAAACCTACTAACCCAGTCTCAACGAGCATCTTTATGCTCTGACTGCAGTCTCCAAATACCATTCCCCAGTAAAAATAATCAGGCCTCCTTGAAGAAAGTGTTGCCTTCTGCTCAGGCAGGAAATATGAGGTGGCCCTGGAACATCTTGTCATATCACTTAGCAAGGATGCCACCAATGAAAACTAGGGTCATGTCAAACAGTCCCAGGAGCCAGCTTAAAGAGCCTCTCGCTGGCCAAAAATAGGACAATTTGAGCATCCGCAAGAAAAATAACTTCAGTGAACTGAAATGAATCAAGTATGTTTAAACCTATGAACTGCTAATCACACACATTGTTCACCCCTGGAGCATTAGAGTGAACAGCTCATTATTTTGAAAACCAGATAATCACGCATTTAGTCTGCCTTTCCTATAAAATTTAACACTGGGTAACCAAACGGTAATATGAAGGGATGCTTCTACCTATAGAGGTACTTTTACCTAATAAATGAAGAGATAGTAGAGTATCATAATTTTTCAATCCCTAATTATTAGTAATTAGTGATTAGCAAAAGCTAACATTACAAAAAGAGACAAGCAACAGTGTGTAAAACAGGCATGCAATCAGCAAATTTCAAACTGAGGGAAACCCTACAGGGGAAACAATGCAGTTTCTTCAACAAATAAATTACAAGGGGGGAAAAGAAAGAGAGATAGTGCAGAACTAAAATGTGAGTGGACTGCAAACCAGCCAACATCAGCGTCACCCTGGAATTTGTTAGAAGTGCAAGTTCTCAAGCTACACTGCAGTCTTATCAGAAACTCTGCAGTAGGGCCCAGCAGTCTGTGTTTTAAGGCTTCTAGGTGATTCTGATGTATTCTAGTTTGAGAACCACGATAATAGATTAGAAGAGATTTACAACGCTTGTCAACCAACTGATTCAAAAAAACTGTAAAAAATTTTGACATCTATAGACAATTATCCTATCAAGGAATTGTCAATTTTTTAAAGTGTGAAAATGGTACTGAGACATATATAGAGATATAGATATTCTTTAAAGCCCTGAAACGTTTATGAGTAAAAGATACAATGCCTAGGATTTGCTTTAGAATAATATAAGAGGAATAGAAGAACAGGTAGACAGAAGATTGGCCATTAATTAATTGCTGAAGATGAATAATCAGTATCTGGGTGTTCTTTATACATTTTTTTAACTTTCATTTATTTTTGAGGTTTTTCCCCATTCTAAAAAGCTTTAAAACTCAAAGCAAGAAGTAAATTCAAAGAAAATAAAAGACTGTAACTTAAGCAGAATTAATCCAAAAAAGGAGAAAGTATATGGTGCTTTTACTTGTATTGAAGGGCAGGACTGAAATACACAATATAAGTTTAAGTTATGTTGAAAAAACCCTACTACACACTAGCCTGTGACAAAATGATTTTGATTTGGATGTAAGGGAAAATTCTGGATGCTCATCAACCCACTGATGTCATTTTAAATTACTAGACAAACTGAAGAGAATAATTTTCAAATGAGAGAAGAGGAACCACAATCTGGTCAAAGGCATATGAGTACACTCGTTTGCTTTCCAGGTTTCAAACTGGCTTAGATTTTGAAGTCTTATCTGTTAATAAATTTAGGTTTACCTGAATTTTTAAAAAGTTTACTACTAAGTATATTATGAGCACAACCTGAGTAGCCTAAGGTAAATATTAATAATGCTTGATTTTTTTTTTTAACTAGGAAGGGGACAATCTACCCTTTACATAAGCAAAGTAGCCAAATCACGTGTTTTGAGAGCTGTTCAGAGGCTTCTCTGGCTTGAAATGTCATCTCCACTAATTAAGTGATGGTCTGGATTTAGAGTCATCCAAATGACTAGTCTTGAAAATTTTTCAGGGCAAGTAAATTAAAAAGCTAACTGTGAGGCTACAGTAGCCCTTAGTATCTCCTTGAGTTTACATTCTTGTGATGTGATAGCTCTGTTTCCTCTGCATACATCCCTGCTATTGTGTCCTTTTAGGAATAGGGTGAATAGATGTTCTCTCTCCTCCTTCCTTCTCCTTTTTTACTTCTCCCTCTTATTTACCCTCTTCCACTGAAATATACTTTATGAAAACCTCAACATCCATTAGAAATCTGATTAGAAAGCACCAGCTTCAAAACCTAAGAGGGCTGATGGGAGGATGAACTATATATTTTCACTTTACAAGGTAATAGCAGAATTTTGAGTGTGGTTTCTTCTCTTTTTATGCTTTATTTTAGATATTCCATCATTTTCTCATCATTGTTATCGTGGTCATCATTTCCTTCTTTATTACCCTTTTAATTATTATTTTGCCTGGAACAGTTAATGACATGGAGAAAAGACCATTAGAAGTTATCACTATCCATTATCAGGCATCTTTTCTGATAAAGGTAACCTTGCAATAGAGATTTCTGTTCCATTTCATCTGCTTTCAATGAGCTCCTGCTGTGCTCCCTCCCACCCACGTGATGGCTTTGAGGAAACAAGAACAACAACCAAAAAAGACAAAGCCTCAACTTTAGAGCTCATATACTCTAGCTGAGGAGATAAGGGAAAGAGATGGGAAGAGACTCACCACATGCTATATTGGGATGTTATAATACAACATAGCATTTGAGAGCCTGGACTACATGGCTTTAAACTGCTTGGGTTCGAATCCTAACTCTGCCACTCACTAGCTAAGGGATGCTAAGCAAGTTACTTAATCTCTCTTGCCTCAGTTTCTTCATCTGTTAAATGAGGGCAAGAACAGTAATTACTTTGTGGGGTTGTCTCGAGATAATGCTTAAACTAGATAATCCATAAAATATTTAAATTTATCAATATATTTTATCAATTTCTGTGTTGACCATCGATTCTTCGATCCCACACCTTCCCCCTGGTATTCTTCCCCGTCCCTGAAATATACCCTTTAATAATTCAACTATCTTGGATTTTGTAGCTCTGAAAATATTTTCCCCAGTTTTGCTCCCAAACTTCTGGTTTAGTTGTACATAAAATTCTAGGTTGATAATTATTTTCCCCAGCTTTCAAAATATTATCCCACTGTCTTCTGGACTTGATGCCATTGAAAAGTTTGCTGTTGGTTTAACAGTTGTTACTTTGCAAATAATGTACCTTTCTCACTGGTAGAATACATGCATCTAAGGACACTACTGATAAAAGTAAACATTTAGTACTAGAGTTATCACTCCACATAAGATTTCTAATTCCATGGATTCGGGGGCGGGGGGGGGGGAGATCATGGTATAAACATCCCCTCATCCTTTACAAAGGAGCAGGGCAGGAACCGAAGGCCACTGTGACTACAAGGAAGGTCTGCAAGATTAACCACAAATAACCATAACCTTGCCTCCAGGGGAGGACTGAGTGCCTTCCCAAGAATCCAACAGATTGTACTAGGGTATGAAGGAAACTGCTGAGGACCCTCATTTTTATACTCCTGTGAGTTATTACCTTCCTTTCCTCTCATGCTTTAGAATTCCTATAACAGGGCAACTCTGCATTTTGAGCATATGAAGCAAGTATGATAAAATATTACATTTAAACATTGCCCCAGGGTAGGGGAGGACGGGCGAGAAAAAACAAAAACAGCATTGCCCCTTCCTCGCCAATGTTTTCCCTTATGTTCAGATTACTAAAAATATGTATCTAGAAATATGGCAAAACAAAACACGTCTCTCCTTGTAGATGAAATAGCTAAACTTTTGGCCTCTTTTATTGATCTCAGGTCATATATTTGGGTTGAAAAAAACACACAACAAATTGTTCCAAATAAGAGTTACATAAACTAAATTTTTCTTCCAGATCTCTAAATGCTCATAGAGAGCCAACTTCCATGGTACATGGCACACAGCACATACTTGAAAGTTGATCCCACAGAAATATTTGTGTAAGCAAAATAAGAATTTGTTTCTCATTACATAAACATCACCTGTGCTTATCTAATCAAAACACTTGTTTAAAAAAAATTAATCTGTGACCAAAAGCACTATCATGTTTGTTGAGTGCCATTCTCATTCGAATCATATCCAAAAAAACCTAGAAATAACTCAAAATTAGAAAGTGGCCCAAGTGCTAAGGCTGCCTATGGCTCTTGCTACAAAATAGTTGCCGGTCTTATTTGAGTGTCTAAAAAGAATGACAGGAATTATAGGGTTCTTCTTAAATTCAAGAGAACTTCCCAGAAGGAGGTGGAGGGCCAAGAAATCCACCTGCCTGCTTGGTGGCGGCTCGTGAAGGGGCAAGGCCAAGGATCTTCTGGATGTTCTGTGAAGGAAACAGAATAAAAATTGGGTTTTAATGAGATATAGAGAAAAGTATTTAACATAGATCTCATATAAACAGAAACCTTACAAATAAAAAGTACTAATATGACCTAAAACAGGACGATTACTACTTATTTTGTAAAAGGCCTACAATGTTATAGAGATCACAGAACAGTAAAAGGCCTCTTCCCTCATAGGATCTTGGTCTACTAACCAAAGAAGCTGATTTTTTCAAGTGGAGAATCATAAAAAGAGGTAATCTTTTATTTCAACACAAAGTACATTCATTAGCTATTTCGTGTAGGAAGGCTTCTTCTCTGAGTATGGGGCTTATAGCTGGATTTAGTCATTATTGCACCGTCTGAAGCTGAAACTGAAATATTCAGTATCAGCTGAAACTGAAATATTCAGTATCAATGTCTTCAAAGAAGTGAGAGAAATCAGAATTTTGCAAAGTAATCTAAGTTCAGAATCCTCCTAGGTTTCTACGCAACCCCTCATCTTTTCAGCTGTCTCACTTAAATCTAATTCAGTAGGTTTTTTTTTAGAAACTCAACTTTATGAAACTAGTTCTCATAGAAAAGACTATTTTATACTCAGATTTCATCAGTTAGTATAACATTAAATTAAATAACATAAATGCAACAATGAGTAAAACTAGCATAAACAGTTTAGGGATAAACACAATTGGCTCTTGGAAGGCAATGACTCAACTGGTGGGAGCAGACAGGTGGAGGAGTTCTAAAGAGCACAGGAGTGGACAGTGTGATGTGGGGATAAGGTGGTTTGCTTTAAAGAGGGAGGGAAGGGGTTCATGAATGTGGAGAGGGTAAATAAGGTCAGTTAAGATATTGTACAGCACCTGTAAGTGGGAAAAACCTTAAAGATCATCTAATTATTTTTGCTCAAGTCTTTCATTTTATATTTGAGAAATTCCAATTAAAACTTGGAAGAGTAGGATGGCCTGTCCAAAATTACAAAGTTAAATGAAGAACAGAGTTAGAATTAAAACCCATGTTTTTGGACTCTTAATCTAATGGGTTTTCTTACATAGTACCTCCTCTATTAAAGTTCTGTTCTTCAGAACAAAATCTAACCCAGGGTAGGCAGGTTAGCTTGTATGCATTCATTCATTCAACAGTTCCTGAGTACCTAATGTGCATAAGGCACTATGAGAATATCTATATCTAGGCTCCTCTGAAGTATACACTCCCTAATACTTTATCATTAAGAATAATTGCTACTGAGAGGGCAGACAGCAGAAGCAAGAAGAACTACAGTTCTGCAGCCTGTGGAAGAAAAACCACATTCACAAAAAGATAGACAAAATGAAAAGGCAGAGGACTTTGTACCAGATGAAGGAACAAGATAAAACCCCAGAAAAACAACTAAATGAAGTGGAGATAGGCAACCTTCCAGAAAAAGAATTCAGAATAATGATAGTGAAGATGATCCAGGACCTCAGAAAAAGAATGGAGGCAAAGATCGAGAAGATGCAAGAAATGTTTAACAAAGACCTAGAAGAATTAAAGAACAAACACCTAGAAGAATTAAAGACAAAAAAACAGAGATGAACAATAAATAACTGAAATGAAAAATACACTAGAAGGAATCAATAGCAGAATAACTGAGGCAGAAGAATGGATAAGTGACCTGGAAGATAGAATGGTGGAATTCACTGCCACAGAACAGAATAAAGAAAAAAGAATGGAAAGAAATGAAGACAGCCTAAGAGACCTCTGGGACAACATTAAACACAACATTCGCATTATAGGGGTCCCAGAAGGAGAAGAGAGAGAGAAAGGACCCGAGAAAATATCTGAAGAGATATAGTTGAAAACTTCCCTAACATGGGAAAGGAAATAGCCACCCAAGTCCAGGAAGCGCAAAGAGCCCCAGGCAGGATAAACCCAAGGAGAAACACGCTGAGACACATAGTAATAATACTGACAAAAATTAAAGACAAAGAAAAATTACTGAAAGCAACAAGGGAAAAACAACAAATAACATACAAGGGAACTCCCATAAGGTTAACAGCTGATTTCTCAGCACAAACTCTACAAGCCAGAAGGGAGTGGCATGATATATTTAAAGTGATGAAAGGGAAGAACCTACAACCAAGATTACTCTACCCAGCAAGGATCTCATTCAGATTCTATGGAGAAATCAAAAGCTTTACAGGCAAGAAAAAGCTAAGAGAATTCAGCAACATGAAACCAGCCCTACAACAAATGTTAAAGGAACTTCTTTAGGTAGGAAACACAAGAGAGGAAAAGGACCTACAAAAACAAACCCATAACAATTAAGAAAATGGTAATAGGAACATACATATCAATAATTACCTTAAACGTGAACGGATTAAATGCTCCAACCAAAAGACACAGGCTCGCTGAATGGATACAAAAACAAGACCCATATATATGCTGTCTACAACAGACCCACTTCAGACCTAGGGACACATACAGACTGAAAGTGACGGAATGGAAAAAAATATTCCATGCAAATGGAAATCAAAATAAAGCTGGAATAGCAATACTCATATCAGATAAAATAGACTTTAAAATAAAGAATGCTACAAGAGACAAGGAAGGACACAACATAATGATCAAGGGATCAATCCAAGAAGATATAACAATTATAAATATATATGCACCCAACATAGGGGCACCTCAATACATAAGGCAACTGCTAACAGCTCTAAAAGAGGAAATCGACAGTAACACAATAATAGCGGGGGACTTTAACACCTCACTTCACCAATGGACAGACCACCCAGACAGAAAATTAATAAGGAAACACAAGCTTTAAATGACACAATAGACCTGATAGATTTAATTGATATTTATAAGACATTCCATCCAGAAACAGCAGATTACACTTTCTTCTCAAGGGCACATGGAACAGTTCTTCTCCAGGAGAGATCACAACTTGGGTCACAAATCAAGCCTCAGTAAATTTAAGAAAACTGAAATCACATGAAGCATCTTTTCTGACCACAGTACTATGAGACTAGAAATCAATTACAGGGAAAAAAACATAAAAAACACAAACACAGGGAGGCTAAACAATATGTTACTAAATAACCAAGAGATCACTGAGGAAATCAAAGAGGAAATCAAAAAACACCTAGAGACAAATGACAATGAAAACACAACAATCCAAAACCTATGGGATGCAGCAAAAGCAGTTCTAAGAGGGAAGTTTATAGCAATACAAGCCTTCCTCAAGAAACAAGAAAAATCTCAAATAAACAATCTAACCTTACACCTAAAGGAACTCGAGAAAGAAGAACAAACAAAACCCAATGTTAGTAGAAGGAAAGAATTCATAAAGATGAGAGCAGAAATAAATGAAATAGAAACAAAGAAAACAACAGCAAAGATCAATAAAACTAAAAGCTGGTTCTTTGAGAAGATAAACAAAATTGATAAACCTTTAGCCAGACTCATCAAGAAAAAGAGGGAGAGGACTCAAATCAATAAAATTAGAAATGAAAAAGGAGAAGTTACAACAGACACCACAGAAAAACAAAGCATCATGAGAGACTACTACAAGCAACTCTATGCCAATAAAATGGACAACCTGGAAGAAATGGAGAAATTCTTAGAAAGGTATAACCTTCCAAGACTGAACCAGGAAGAAATAGAAAATATGAACAGACCAATCACAAGTAATGAAACTGAAACTGTGATTAAAAATATTCCAACAAAGTCCAGGACCAGATGACTTCACAGATGAATTCTATCAAACATTTAGAGAAGAGCTAACACCTATCCTTCTCAAACTCCTCCACAATATTGCGGAGGAAGGAACACTCCCAAACTCATTCTATGAGGCCACCATCACCCTGATACCAAAACCAGACAAAGATACTACAAAAAAAGAAAATTACAGACCAATATCACTGATGATAATCCATGATGAAAAATCCTCAACAAAATACTAGCAAACAGAATCCAACAACACATTAAAAGGATCATACACCATGATAAAGTGGGATTTATCCCAGGGATGCAAGGATTCTTCAATATATGCAAATCAATCAATGCGATACACATTAACAAACTGAAGAATAAAAACCATGTGATCATCTCAATAGATGCAGAAAAAGCTTTTGACAAAATTCAACACCCATTTATGATAAAAATTCTCCAGAAAGTGGGCATAGAGGGAACCTACTTCAACATAATAAAGGCCATATAGGACAAACGGAAGGATATACAATGGAGAAAGACAGTCTTCAATAAGTGGTGCTGGGAAACCTGGACAGCTACATGGAAAAGAATGAAATTAGAACACTCCCTAACACCATACACAAAAATAAACTCAAAATGGATTAGAGACCTAAATGTAAGACTGGACACTATAAAACTCTCAGAGGAACATATAAGAAGAACACTCTTTGACATAAATCACAGCAAGATCTTTTTTGATCCACCTCCTAGAGTAATGGAAATAAAAACAAAAATAAACAAATGGGATCTAATGAAACTTCAAAGCTTTTGCACAGCAAAGGAAACTACAAACAAGATGGAAAGACAACCCTCAGGATGGGAGAAAATATTTTCAAACAAAGCAACAGACAAAGAATTAATCTCCAAAATATATAAACAGTTCATGCAGCTCAATATTAAAAAAACAAAGAACCCAATCCAAAAATGGGCAAAAGACCTAAATAGACATTTCTCCAAAGAAGACATGCAGATGGCCAAGAAGCACATGAAAAGCTGCTCAACCTCACTAATTATTAGAGCAATACAAATCGAAACTACAATGAGGTATCACCTCACACCAGTTAGAATGGGCATCATCAGAAAATCTACAAACAACAAATGCTGGAGAGGGTGTGGAGAAAAGGGAACCCTCTTGCACTGTTGGTGGGAATGTAAATCGATATAGTCACTATGGCAAACAGTATGGAGGTTCCTTAAAAAACTGAAAGTAGAACTACCATAGGACCCAGCAATCCCACTACTGGGCATATACCCAGAGGAAACCATAATTCAAAAAGACACATGCACCCCAGTGTTCACTGCAGCACTATTTCCAATAGCCAGGTCATGGAAGCAACCTAAATGCCCACTGACAGACAAATGGATAAAGAAGATGTGGTACATATACTCAATGGAATATTACTCAGCCATAAAAAGGAATTAAACTGGGTCATTTGTAGAGACATGGATGGATCTAGAGACTGTCATACAGAGTAAAGTAAGTCAGAAAAAGAAAAACAAATACCATATATTAACGCATATATGTGGAACCTAGAAAAATGGTACAGATGAACCAGTCTGCAAGCAGAAATAGAGACAGAGATGTAGGGGACAAACGTATGGACACCAAGCGGGGAAAGCGGCGGGGGGTGGTGGTGGTGTGATGAATAGGGAGATTGGTATTGACATATATACACTAATATGTATAAAATAGATAACTAATAAGAACCTGCTGTATTAAAAAATAAATAAAATAAAATTTAAATATTCAAAAAAAGAATAATTGTTACTGATGTGTTTATATTTGAGATAACACTGTCAGAATATCACATAATATTTAAATATGAAGACACAACTTCAAGAACTCATTTAAATTATATTTGCCATAAAATACTTCATTCATTCATTCAATCACTCACAATACTATAGACCATGCTGTACTTTAAAAAGAAATCTAAAAACAGGTTATGAAGAAAAATCAATCATTAGTAGGTTACTTCCCCTTAGTAAAGCTGGAGAATGTCTGTATTTCTTTCATAATAAAAATAGCTCCTTCATGCTCCCCTCTAAAAATCCACTACACAAAGCAATAAGAAGACCAAATGATAGAATGTCACTAAATTTCCAACTTCTTTTATTTATTTATTTTAAAAATATATTTATTTATTTATTGGCTGCATTGGGTCTTTGTTGCTGTGTGGGGCTTTCTTTAGTTGCGAAGAGCAGGGGTTAGTCTTCATTGCGGTGCGCGGGCTTCTCCGAGCGCAGGCTCAGTATTTGTGGCACACAGGTTTAGTTGCTCCGCAGCATGTGGGATTTCCCCAGACCAGGGCTCGAACCCATGTCCCCTGCATTGGCAGGTGGATTCTTAACCACTGTGCCACCAGGGAAGTGCCTCCTTGAAAACTCTTAAGTCAGTGGTGAATCATATAATCACTAACATACCAGAACATGAAAAAAATAAGTAATAGATAAAAACCAGACTCACAAATACTTACGTGAATTAGTAATGTCATAAAATTGCCTTAGTTTAGGTTTAAAATTTAATCTTTGTTTAATCTGCCTCCACTCTGAATGATTAGTATAACAGAAATAATTTTAAATGTACTTCTATACCCTCATATTTGATAATGATTTCTTTAGAAGTGAAGTTGCAGGTGGGGAAAATTAACCTTTTTATTTCAAAAGAAACATAAGTTCCATGAGGGCAAGGACCATAAGTATATGTCAGTTTTTTTTTTATAACTGTATACTAAGCATCCAGCACAGAGCCTGATACACATATGTGTTCACTTTTGTTGAATGAATAAATGAACAGAGGACTCTATCAAGGGATTATTATTAATGTGATAGTAAGTTCTCTTATAGATAGGGGAAAAAAATATTGAAGCAGATAGATACCCTTAATTCAACCTAATATTATACCTCCATCATAATAAGGGGGCATGATATAGAAAGTTAGCAGTTTTCTTTTTTGTTTTCAGTAGTTGTTCTTAGGGTGACACTTTTTTTTAAACCAGTTAGCACACTCCTACCCTTGGGGTATTGTCACGAAGGGACTGGAGCTAGCTGATTTAATCACACTACCACTCTCAGTAAAGGAAGTGGATTCTGGTTAATACCGTAGAGATGTTATTAACTGACATATGTAAATATCATAATCTTTCACAAATATAAGGTGTTTAAAACAAATTCCAGAAACCTGGTGATAGAACTATCTACTCACTTCAGCAATTAAAACCGTTGACACTTTAAGGACATGAATAACAGAAATGTTTCTCATTCCCGTAGATGCTATATTCTAATTTACTACAAGAAGACTTCCCCATTAAAACAAGCAAGGCCACCCTACCATTGCTGGAGGTAACGAATAAAATACATTTTGTTTTTACACATTCAGCATAAACATTAACCCTGAGTGAATGAAATTATGGTTTTCACTCACTGAAACAAAAGCATGAGAAATTACTTGTATTCTTTTAAAAATGGTCTCAAACTGGTGGCAAACTGAAGCCTTAAGATAACAGTACTGGGTAAAATGATGAGTAGCTGTGGAAAACAGTATGTTGATTCCTCAAAAAATTAAACATAGAATTGCAGTATGACCAGCAATTCTACTTCTGGGTATATATGCAAAAAGAAGGGAAAACAGGAATTCAAACATTTATACACCTGTGTCCACAGCAGCATTACTCACAACAGCCAAAAGGTAGAAGCAATCCAATTGTCCTTTGACAGATGAATAAACAAAATGTGGTATATACATACAATTGAATGTCTATTCACCCTTAAAAAGGAAAGAAATTCTGACACATGCTACAACATGGATGAACCTTTAAAACATGCCAGTTACAAAAGGACATAAGTATGATTCTACTTATATGAGGTCAAATTCACAAATATGAACAATCAAGTTCACAGAGACAGAAAGTAGAATGGTTGTTGCCAGGGACTGAGGGGAGAGGGTAATGAAGATTTAGTGTTTAATGGGCAGAGATTTTCGGTTTGGGAATATGAAAAAGTTCTAGAGATGGATAGTGGTGATGGTCATATGACAACGTACAATGTACTTAATGTCACAGAACTGTACAGTTAAAAATGGTTAAAGCAGCATATTTTATGTTATGTCTATTTTACCACAATAAACAAGAAAGATTAAAAGCACTGGAATTACTGAATATAGGAAACCAGAAAGTAGCTTCTGGACATAAGAGAGCATTGCCTTGAGGATTCCTCAGGAAAACTGCTACGAGGGGTGGTCACACTGACAAGTTTAAACCTTGGCACTCTATAGGTATGACACATATATTTTGACCCACTCCTCCATATTCTTTTACTCTAGGGGTTCAGATCACAATGCTTAGCCCACTCTATGACACCTGCGCATTGCAAAACCCTAATTATCTACACAAGGTGTGAAGAAAGGAGGAGTGTCCCCAGCCAAACACTTGCACTGGGATCTGAACAGACTTTCAAATTTCAAAGAGGAATTTAGACAGGCACTCCAGAGAAAATATTAATAGTAGGCTGCTGACAGGGCTTCGTGCTATTCATATACACACTAGATTCAAGAATAATCATTAACCTTACTGCATCCTTTTGACCCTCCGGCTCCTCAGTCTTTGAAAACAAGGGATAGGCAACCTTTGATCTCAAATGAATCCATGTTTTCCCTAATAAAAATCACATAATAGTTGGCAAAGTACAAGAGCAAAGAATAAATAAGGTACACCAGTGTCAACTCCAAATGCATCGAACCATGACTTAATGAAACCAAAATGTACTAGAAGAAAACAAGGATGAATTTCTTTATAACTTTAGTTAAAGACCAGTAAACCAAAAAAGGAAAAGAAAAACAAAAAAAAAAACAACTAAAAACCTCCAGCAAACAAAATTTTGCATGGCAAAAACCATACTAAGTAAAACAAACACGAATGACAATTTGTAAAAATTACTAGTAACTTAGATCACAGAGAGGGCTAATCTCCCTAAGAGCTAAAAATTAAGAAAAAAATAAATAAATAAAAATTAAGAAAAAGATCAACAACCCAATAGCGAAATAGGCAAAAAGCATACACGGTGTCTCGCCTACCAAAGAAAGAAAAAAAATACATGAATAGTTCTTAGACAAACAGAGATGCTCAATCCAAATAAGCAAATTAAAACTACGATGAGAGAGCAATTCTTATCTGTTAGATTGGTAAAAACCCCAAAGTTGGACAATTCCTACTGGAGGTTGGGGGCAACATGAATTTTCCCATGTTGTTTTAGGGAGTAAAAAGTGGTATAACCCCAATTTTCCAAGTTTATATTTGGGTGTAGTATCTACTGCTTATTGCACACCTGCCTTTTAGGTGCACACTACACTTTAAGGTATATACAGGAAATTCAGAAATCACTAGAAGCCCATGCACCACAATGAACAGTAGCCCCCGCTCGGTGCAACTAGAGAAAGCCCATGCGCAGCAACAAAGACCCAACACAGCCAAAAAAAATTTTTTTAATATATATATTTATTAATTAATTAATTTTAAAAAAAGAATGGCTTCATTGAGGGAATCATAATACAGTCTCTAATCTGAAAGCCTCATATTTTATGACAGATCATTTCACATGCATCTACAGAGTCAACTATTATGCAATGTAAGATCTTAAAAAACAAATACAACAACAAAACAAAACATAGAAAGAGAAAGGGAATAAGAGAAAGGAATTTTAATTCAAAGAAAGAAGCATATATTCCATAGTAACACTTCAAATGTTAAAGTATTTCAGACTGGATATAAGTTCATAATCCTCCTGTTAGTATACATACTAACAACCAACGGGGAACAGAATAAGAAACTATTGGCAGCTAATAAAAATGATAAAAGTAGGTCATTTTAGTGATTTTTCAAAGATTTTTAATATCTCAGAATACCTATACTAGAGCTCTATATATTTTTCTCTTATTAATATCAGTGCATAGACTCGGACAAGCGGAAATTAAAAGTATGAATATATATCTTCCTTGGCTGAAAACAAACACACTGAATTTTTGTGTGTTTTTTTGCTGCTCCTTCTCTCCCCACCCGTCACCTTTCACCTTTTTTTTGTATTCTCAGGAGTTAGCATGGCTGGTCTACTGTCCGTTTTTAAATAATTAATTAATTAATTAATTAATGGCTGCATTAGGTCCTCATTGCTGCGCACGGGCTTTCTCTAGTTGCAGCTAGCGGGGGCTACTCTTCATTGTGGCGCGCAGGCTTCTCACTGTGGTGGCTTCTCTTGTTGCGGAGCACAGGCTCTAGGCACATGGGCTTCAGTAGTTGTGGCTCGCGGGCTGTAGAGCGCAGGCTCAGTAGTTGTGGCACATGGGCTTAGTTGCTCTGCGGCATGTGGGATCTTCCCGGACCAGGGCTCGAACCCGTGTCCCCTGCATCGGCAGGCAGATTCCTAACCACTGCGCCACCAGGGAAGCCCCTGACTGTTTTTATAAATAAAGTTTTGATGGAACACAGCCACATTCATTCATTTACATATTGTCTAGGACTGTTTTCATACTATAATGGCAGAGTTAAGTTGTTGTGACAGAGACTGTATGGTCTGAAAAGTAAATACAAAAGTATTTATCATCTAGACCAGCAGTCCCCAACCTTTCTGGCACCAAGGACTGGTTTCATGGAATACAAATTTTTCCATGGACGGGCAGCGGGGAGATGGTTCAAGCAGTAATGTGAGCGATGGGGAGCAGCAGATGAAGCTTCGCTCGCTTGCCCGCAGCTCACTTCCTGCTGCGCGGCCCAGTTCCTAACATGCCGTACCAGTCCGCAGCCCGGGGGTTGGGGACCCCTGATCTAGACCCTTACATGGTGGTCAGCAAGCAGAAGAAGTTTGCTGACCACCATGGTAAATGACCATGGCATTCCTGATAAAATTAATTGCTACACATACACCTCACCAGACTTTCTGAAATAACTGAAAGGAGTTTAAAGACCAGCTTGGGCTGAACTTTCTCAATGATCATTCTTAACATTTATTTCACTAAAAAAACCCCTCTACAGTTCAGATGGTGATTTCTAGGTAACAATGTCCAGGTAGCAGTGCAAATGGTGCATCTAAAATAACTATTGTGAGGGAGTTCCCTGGTGGCCTAGTGGTTAGGATTCCGGGTTTTCACTGCCATGACCTGGGTTCAATCCTTGGTCAGAGAACTGAGATCCTGCAAAGCCGCGAGGCTGGCCCAAAAAAAACAAACCCCCAAACACAAAAAAACCACAAAACTGTCGTGAGCCATCACAAATAAAGTAGTAACATCTGCATGTAATTAAAATAGAATTGTTCTTTGTTGCTTAAAGTAACATGTATACATCATTTTTTATTAATATTTTGACCTTAGCTATAATTTTAATATTTCATACTTAAATAATCAAATTTAAGAGCAATATTCTAGTTATCAATGACCTCTGTTAAACCAACAAAGAGATCCATGTTGTCGCTGTCTTGGCTTTCACCTTGGATAAGCCAAAATGCTAAAGCATGTCAAAAGATGTAGTATACACCTCGGCTACACAAGAATACAACTTCCTGGTGGACATACCCACTTAAGTGCCTCACAAACACCTCAAACAGCATGTTTTCTAACCAACCTACTTCCCTTTCTTCTACTCCCATCCTCCATTTGGTCACCAAAGCCATAATGTTGAAGTTACCTTAGTTTCTCCTTTCTCACATTAAATCAATCACTAAGTTCTGCTAGTTTACCTCTATATATTTTTCAACTTTGTCCTCTCCTTTTCAACCCTCCCATCACTGTAAGTTTAGAACACAGTGATTTTTTGCTAGACTACTGTGATAATCTTCTGAGATTTCTGCATCTGGTCATATATCTACCCTTCAGAATGCAGCAAGTGTCAGCAAATGATTCCAGGAAGCCTGGAAACTTGGTTGCATTTAATATGCAACAGAAAAAGGTGGGAGACATCCAGATAGAAGGAAGAGCATTCACAAAAAGTGGGTCTGGGTAAGTGGAACATGGAAACTGTCAGGCAAGTCAGAATGGCCGGAGTGTTGGATGAGGTGAGAGATGAGGTAAGGAAAGTATTAAGTGGTAAGATCATGAAGATCTTTGTGACCTTCAAACTATTATTCCATTTCCTATTGATTCCCACATGCCAGACAAATCAAAAAACCTGCTGCCACAGACAATATTCAGAGGAAGAAGAAGAAAAATAACTCTGAATCATTTATGTAAAAATCATTGAAAGAATCATGTTCATACTTATTGCATGTGCCAACCTCCCCACTACAATGCCTGCTGAGTGGCAGTATGTTCAAAAACTGAATAATGCCTTGAAATATGAAGAGTTCTGGAGCCAGAGACTTTAACTAACCTCTCTTACTTTTTAAAGTCCCATCTCAAAAGCCACTTCATTCTTTCAACCTTTCTGCCTGAATCGTCTGCCACTAATTGAATGTTATGTCTCTCTTCCAGGCTCTCACAACCTTATATGTATCTCTTAGCTCTCACTCTTTTTCACTATGAATGTCTGACCATCATGTTGCTTGAATGTAAATTCTACAAGTCAGACTTTATCTCAACTGTGACTAACTTCAAGTCACCAAATTATTTGTTTATTTGTGTTTCTGAAGTGCCAAAAGGCACTGGTGTATAATAAAGAAGAAATGATAGTGGGAAGACAAAACCCACTCTTTACTTTCCTACCTTTAGATAGTTGCAATAAAGAAGAAACTTGAGAGCTCTAAAAATGGGATGTGGAAACCATGTTTGATTTTATGGCTACTTCCCATCCCTAAGGATCAGTAATCTAGACCTACATACATTTAAAACAGTTTTAGATGATACTCGAATTCTAAAACAAGCAACTGAAAGATCTCAGTAGCAACAGGTAGACACTTCCAGTATTACAGAAGTAGACACTAATTTAGGGTGTGACAGCAAGGAAGGATATACATATTAAATAGTGGATGTTGTCACTTACCTGTCGAATTGACATGGTACAGAGAATATACAGGAAGATGAAGGAACAGTCTGTGGTATCGTCCCCCAGCAGATTTCGATGAGACAGTCCTTGGATGTAGGAAAGGGGGGTGAAAGGGAGCTTTGCCACCACTCTACCATCAAATCTAAAAAGGAAAAAACAAAGAACTGTTATTTTTGGAAGACTGACAAGCTTCTTAGTTCCAGAGAAGAATCTGGGACAGAAATAGAACTCTAAGTCCCTTGATCTCTAAAAAACAAAGAAAGGATGATATTCTAAAGAGACTTGAAATCTAAGGATGTAAGGAAGGGCGCCTAGATTTTTCCCATCAATCTTTTTCTAAACTAGTGATTCTTAATTTTTTCAGTATCAGGATCCTTTAACACTCTGAAAAATTATTGAGGACCCTAAAGAGGTTTTATTTAGAGGTTATATCTATCAATATTACTGTTTTATAAATTAAAACAGAAAATTTAAACCATTTATCAAATCATTTAAAAGGTAGCAATATTCAGTATGTTAACACAAATATTTTTATGGAAAATATATGTTCCATACAGAAAAAGAATTTAGTGAGAAGAAAGGCTTTTTCCCCCCAATCTCTTTAATGTTTTATTTAATAGAAAAATGTTGGATTCTCATAGCTGCTTCATTACTCAGGCTGTTGCAATATTACATACCCTATGAAGCCTCTGGAAAATTCCACTGTACATTCATGAGAGAAGGAGAGTGAAGAAGGCAAATAACATCTTAGAATTATTACAACAATAATTTTCACCTCAAGGACCTCCTAAAAGTCTCAGAGACCTCCAGGGATCCCCAGACCACACTTTGAGAACCACGGTTCTAAACCATGACACCAATAAGATTTTAAGAACCCTCTTTTCCAAGACTCAAAGATTCCCAGTATATACACATTAAACAGGATAAACACTTCTGGAGAGAAATTCATGGAATATACATAGTGGTGAATGAAAAATGGCATACATAATACTCTGAGATAACTTTTAACATACTTCTAATGTTTGAAAGTAATTCCTTTTACTTTTTCTAAAATAGAAAAATGTTTTGAAAAGAGAAAATCTTAGAAAAAAACTAGAAGAAAATATGTATCAGTGTTTATTTTGAGATGCTGGGGATATAAACTTCTTTTACACTTTTCTATGAATAAGCTGTACAGTCAGACAATATTGAGAATTATAAATTAATGTGATTAAGGACAGTGATACTTCATAATATTAGAAAAATATATGACAGCATCAGTTACTTTATCCAAATAAAGTCTTTAACTCCAGTTAAAATATCTAGAACATTCCCTCTTAGAAAAACATTTGGTATTTAGAATGTTTCTATAGAGGGAGACGGAAAAGAGAGGTAGTATTACCATCTTTTTCACTGGGGAAAAAAATACCTAAATATCCATATTAACTATTGTGGTTATAAAGAGCTTCTTATACAGCTGAACTCCAAAGAATATAAATAGAATGAATTTGACATATTCTGTACATATGTATGATTGTCCACTTACTATGCCCAACTGCTTTCCTAGTATATAGTTTGCACAGGGTAAGGGTTCTATCATGAACTGTTGTTACTTGGATATGACGAAAATATTTAAAGACCTGCTTGAAGTAGTTATTCTTATCTACTAACCTCACAAAAGCAAAACAAAGTATTGTAATAACTTTTCCAGGAGGAGGTATTCCCATTCACTCACAGGAAGTATTATACACAGTTGTTCCAATATTTCCTGGTTATATGCTATATGCAGTATACTGTTCTACATATGCCACTCTACTCTCCATCTGTAGAGTTAAACTGTGAGGAGTAGGGCTGGAATAAATATAGCCCAAAATGTTTACCCCTCTTGCTGCTAACATACACACCCAACAAATTCATCTTATACAGTCATTTTATTCCTTGACATTTTTGACTTGAAATTGTAACCAAAAAGAAAATCTTTTACAACTAATAAATGAATTCCGCAAAGTTTCAGGATGGAAATCAACATACAAAAATCAGTTGCATTTCTATACACCAACAATGAACTATATGAAAAAAAGAATAAAACAATCCCATCTACATCAAAAACAATAAGATACTTAGGAATAAATTTCATCAAGGAGGTGAAAGATACATACACTGAAAACTATAAGACATTGATAAAGAAACTGAAGAAGATACAAATATATGGAAAGATATCCATGTTTATAGACTGGAAGAGTTAATACTGTTAAAATGTCCATACTATCCAAAGTCATCTACAGGGCTTCCCTGGTGGCACAATGGTTAAGAATCCACCTGCCAATGCAGGGGACACAGGTA
Organism: Lagenorhynchus albirostris; assembly: GCF_949774975.1. NCBI lineage: Eukaryota > Metazoa > Chordata > Mammalia > Artiodactyla > Delphinidae > Lagenorhynchus > Lagenorhynchus albirostris. The sequence continues at coordinate 65,422,283 of NC_083096.1, read as the reverse complement.
CAAGCCCTGGTCCGGGAAGATCCCACATGCCATGGAGCAACTAAGCCCGTGTGCCACAACTACTGAGCCTGCGCTCTAGAGCCAACGAGCCACAACTACTGAGCCTGCATGCCACAACTACTGAGGCCCGCATGCCTAGAGCCTGTGCTCCGCAACAAGAGAAGCCACCACAATGAGAAGCCTGTGCATCGCAATGAAGAGTAGCCCCCGCTCCTTGCAACTGGAGGAAGCCCGTGCGTAGGAACGAAGACCCAATGCAGCCAAAAATAAATAAATAAAATAAATAGATTTATTAAAAACAACAACAACAAAGTCATCTATAGACCCAATACAATCTCTAATCAAAACTCTACTTTTCACAAAAATAGAAACATCCATACTAAAACTCATATGGAACCACAAAAGATCTTGAATAGGCAAGGCAATCTTGAGAAAGCTGGAGGCATCAAACTTCCTGATTTCAAACTATGTTACAAAGCTATAGTAATCAAACTAATATATTACTGGCACAAAAAGAGACATGCAGACCAATAGAATAGAATAGAGAGCCCAGAAATAAACCTAGTCAACTAATATCTGACAAGAGCCAGAAATGCTCAGTGGGGAAAAGGATAGTCTCTTCAATAAATGGTGCTGGGTAAACTGGATACTCACATGCAAAAGAATTACACTGGACCCCTATTATACACTACTCACAAAAATTAACTCAAAATGGATTAAGGACTTAAACATGATACCTGAAACTGTAAAACTTCTAGAAGAAAACATAGGGAAAAAAGCTCTTTGATATTGGTCTTGGCAATGATTTTTTTGGATATGACACCAAAAGCACAAGCAACAAAAATCAACAAATGTGACTACAGCAAACTAAAAAGCTTCTGCACAGCAAAAGAAACAAAATGAAAAGGCAAACTATGAAATGGGAGAAAATATTTGCAGACTATATATCTGATAAGGGGTTAACATCCAAGATATATAAGGAATTTGTACAACTCAATAGCAAAACAAAAAACACCAAATAATCCAATTAAAAAGTGGGCAGAGGATCTGAATAGATATTTTTCCAAGCAAGACATACAAATGGCCAAGAAGTACATGAAAAGGTGGTCAACATTATTAACCATCAGGGAAATACAAATCAAAACCACAATGAGATTTCACCTCATGCGTGTTAGAATGACTATTATCAAAAGGACAAGAGATAACAAATGCTGGCAAGGATGTGGAGAAAAGGGAACCCCTGGGCACTATTGCTGGGAATGTAAATTGGTACAGCTACTATGAAAAACAATATGGATGTTCCTCAAAAAATTAAAAGTAGAACTACCACATGATCCAGAAATCCCATTTCTAGCTATTTAGCCAAAGGAATTGAAATAAACTACTGTCTCAAAGAGATCTGTACTCCCATGTCATTGCAGTATTATTCATAATAACCAAGATACGGAAACAACCTAAGTGTCCACCGACAGATGAACGGATAAAGAAAATGTGATATATATACTGTATACAAGTCTGACAGAGAAAGACAAATACTGTATGACATCACTTATATGTGGAATCTAAAACAGCTGAACTCATGGAAACAAAATTAGATTGGTGGTTGCCAGAGGATGGGGGTTGAGGGAAATGGGGAGATGCTGGTCAAAGGGTACAAACTTCCAGTTTTAAGATGAATAAGCTCTGGGCTTCTAATGTACAGCATAGTAATTATAGTTAATACTGTATTATATGCTTGAAAGCTAAGAGAGTAAGTCTTAATTGTTCTCACTGCCAACACAACAAAATGATATTTATGTGAGATGAAGGATTTGCTAACTGACCTTATTGTGGTAATCATTTTGCAATATGTATGTGTATCAAATTATCACTCTGTACACCTTAAATGTACACAATGTTCTATATTATATGTCATTATATATCTCAGTAAAGCTGGAAAAAAGCTTTAAAAGAATAAGAAGAGAGAAAACCTTTCATGTCCTATAAGTGAGTTATTCATTTATGTGAAAATGAACATTTAGTACGAATGAGACCTTAAACCAGCCACAAATATGAAGGAAAAAACCCCTTCAAATTAATTTTTCCAGGAGATTAGAGGCTTTCCATAGGAATAGCTAAGAATAGACACCATTACTAGTCTGTAGCCTAATAATGAAAAGAGTTAGGGAGAGAAAGAAAAAGGTGCAAAGAGAGAGATAGCTTATAGGTACATTATTTCTTTAAGTGAACTTACTCTCTGCAGTTCCAGAGGGCAGGACCACTGCTCATGAACAGAACAAGCAGGCATATTTTGGTCCAGTAAAAGGAACCACTTTCAAACCCTAAATACTACTCGGTAAAACTATATTATCTCAGAAAACATCAAGCTCCTCATCGTTGAAAATGATTAAAAATAATGGAAAATTATCTGCTAGAGGTATTATTGGAGAGATTTCCGTATTGACACAGAAGTAATGTGTTAAAATGACTTTTAAGATCACTTCTAAGATTTAATGTTTCAGCTTTATGGAAATGATCCAGAAGAGAAGCCAAAGACAAATAAATAGCTGAATTTGGTGCCTCTTGTTGCTACTCTGGCAATCTGGAGCTCAAGTCCTTCCCATCTTAGTCTAACTTGAGGCTTTTTTCTTATCAACAATTGTAAGACTAAAATGGATATTAGAGATAATGTATTCCAATCTATAATAAACAGATGATCAAGGTGAAACTAAGAGAAATTATGTGAAAAATGAATAGTGATTGTTCAATACACTCAAAATATGTACTAGACTGTAATAACTGACACCCACATTACTTTTGTTTAGAACTGCTAAGGGATGGTGGGCTTTTTTTTCTATACCTTTTTTCCTTTTTTTCCCATACTTTTTTTTCCTTTTTTTCCCATTTAAATTTAAAATCCATACATACAAATATGATTAAATTTTGATTAAATTATTATTTGCTAATATTTTTAATGAAAAGAAAAAGAAAGGGGTGCATTCAGTTTCAATCCCAGCTATTGTCTGGACTGTCATGTCACATGAACAATGACGTTTTATCTGAGGATATGAAGATAGCATTGAACCTTATAGATTGGATATTCTGAACATCAGATCTGAAATGTCTGCTTTTCAATATATGTGAAATAAAACTTGGAATTTGCTCACCAAAAAAAAATGTACTAGACTTTTAATGTCACATACCAGCTTATAAAAATAGAGATACATTCTTTAACTTCTAGGTGCTCACAGTCCTAGACATAAGAAATATATATACATATATATATATATATATATACACACACACACACATATATATATATATATATATATATATATTTAAATTTCTGGTCTGAGCACAAAGACCAGAAAAAAAACATGAACACCATTCAGCAACCATGCTCCTTGGTATCTATCCAAAGGAGTTAAAAACATGTTCACAAAAAAACCTGCACACAGATGTTTATGGAAGCATTATTCATAATTGCCAACTGATGAACCTGCAATGGTACCTCATCATCACCCAAAGTCCACAGTTTACATTAGGGTTCACTCTTGGGTTTTAATAAATGTATAGCAACATGTATCACCATTAAGTATCACACAGAATAGTTTTACACTAAAAAATCCTCTGTGCTCTGCTTATTCATCCCTCCCTCACACCTAATCCCTGGCAACCACTGACCTTTTAACTGTCTCCAGAGCTTTGCCCTTTGTAGAATGTCATATAGTTGTAATCATATAGTACGTAGCCTTTTCAGGTTGATTTCTTTCACTTAGTAATATGCATTTAAGGTTTCTCCAAGTCTTTGCATGGCCAATAGCCCATTTCTTTTTAGCAATGAATAACACTCCACTGTCTGGATGTTCCACAGTTTATCCATTTACCAACTGAAGAACATCTTGGTTGCTTCCAAGTTTTGGCAATTATCAAGCTGCAATAAACATCTGTGTGCAGGTTTCTGTGTGGACATAAGTTTTCAACTCATTTGGTTTCACTTTCACTTTTTATTCTACATTATACTGTTTGAATTTTTTAGAAGTACTTGTGTATTACTAGTATAAGAAAATCTTTTTCTTTTTAAACTTTGGTTCTGATGCACACTCCTGGTTAAGATCTACTACATAGGGCTTCCCTGGTGGCGCAGTGGTTGAGAGTCCGCCTGCCAATGCAGGGGACACGGGTTCGTGCCCCGGTCCGTTAAGATCCCACATGCCGCGGAGCGGCTGGGCCTGTGAGTCATGGCCTCTGAGCCTGTGCATCAGGAGCCTGTGCTCCACAACGGGAGAGGACACAACAGTGAGAGGCCCACGTACAGAAAAAAAAAAAAAAAAAAAAAAAAAAAAAGATCTACTATATAAGCTTTGGGAAGCTACCTGATATATCATAAACTAGTCATTTCAAATCATCAGGGAAAATATATTATTTGTTCCCTACCTGGTATTAACAATAGCTAAGTACTTGGTAAAGTTGGAAACTAACCACCAAAAAAAATTACAGATGAAACAAAATTTAAATATAAAAAATAAAAAGTAGAAACAAATTTATATAATCTGGTATGAGAAAGGCACTATTTATATAACAGAAAAGAGTAACAGATTTGACATAAAAATTAACATTGCCCATATATCTCAAAAAGAGAGCTTAATAGTCTCAATAAATAAAAAAATCTTATAAAAAGAAAATAAGGAAAAGAACATGAACTAGAAATTTAGAAATAGATAAACATAATAAGTATATGAAAAGATGCTACATCTCACAAGAAATGCAAATTTTAAAAGAAATATTATTTTTAGCTATTAGATTTGCAAATATTAAACAGATACATAATTCCCAGTGATGACAAATATATGAAGAAAGAACCACTCACAAGTACTGAGGGCAATAATCGAAAAATATAAATTAATAAAAAACTTTCTACGGGAATTCCCTGACAGTCCAGTGGTTAAGACTCCGCGCTTCCACCGCACGGGGTTGCGGGTTCGATCCCTGGTCGGGGAAACTAAGATCCCGCATGCTGTGCGGCAAGGCCAAAAAGAAAAATTTCACCTAAGCAATACTTCTAGGATATGCCTGAGGAAAAAATAAGTATACACTAGTGTACATACTACCTGTGAAAATTCTGTGTGAAGATTAATAGAAGATTATACAAGTTAGGGTACATCCATTCAATGGAATATTGACAGACATTAAAAATGATTATGCAAGATGGGACTTCCCTGGTGGCACAGTGGTTAAGACTCTGCCCCCCCAATGCAGGGGGTCCGGGTTTGATCCCTGGTCAGGGAACTAGATCCCATATGCATGCTGCAACTAAGAGTTCACATGCCACAACCAAGGAGCCCATGAGCCACAACTAAGACCTGGTGCCACCAAATAAATAAATAAATAATTTAAAAAATCCTAGCCTGCATGCAGCAATGAAGACCCAACGCAGCCAAAAAAATAAAAATAAAAAAAAATTTTTTTAAATTAAAAAAAAATCCTCTAAAAATGATTATGCAAGAGTTACACATACTGCATTTAAAAAATTATCACAGGTAACTACAGCAGGTTACAAAACAACCATTTTGGGGTATAAAAATTAATACATACAAATATCTAAATGTTTGTATACGGAGAGAAGTACAAATCTTGAAAGGACACGTACTCATTTGAGGAAGGCAGAGTGATCTTTACTTTATATTTTATACATTTATATATTATTGGAATTTTTCCAGTAAGAATTTATTACTTCAATGATTACAGAAAGAAATGTAATAAAAGGTTACACCTGAGGGGAAAAATATGGCATTGGGAGAAAAATATATTTGAATCAGATGCCCTTCCCATAGAGCAGCCGTTCATACCACGATATGTTCACAAATAACATTAAGAAAGGGAACCACATGAATATAAGGCAGCATTACCACTGGTAGAAATGGCCACCATTCTTTCTTTTCTTTTTTTAAAAATTCAGGTATACGTAAGTTTTTTTTTTGTTTGTTTGTTTTTAAATGTTTATTTATTTATTTATTTATTGGCCATGCTGTGTGGCATGTGGGATCTTTGTTCCCTGACCAGGGAGTGAACCTGCACCCCTTGCATTGGAAGCGTGGAGTCTTAACCACTGGACCATCAGGGAAGTCCCTATACGTAAGTTTTACAATATTAAATAAGTTCCTGGTGTACAACATAGTGATTCACAGTTTTTAAAGATTATACTCCATTTAGAGTTATTATAAAATATTGGCTATATTCCCCACAGTTCTTTCTTAATCAGCCTATTTCGTTAGAACCCACCTGTACATAAGACTAAGGACTACAATCAAATGCTGAACTTCAAGCAAAGCAGTGATTCAAATTTATTGTAGGTATCACACAATAAAGCCAAGACCAGTAAGAATAGCTCTACATACACACATCACTAACCTATGAAAATATTATTTTAAAAATCAGAAGTATGAGAAAAATAAGATGTTAGGCATTATATTTTTAAAATATAGATGAGTACTTAGCTAGCTCTATACTGTCCAGAATGTGACAAATTAAAGAATATTTGAGTATTTGAGTTGTACCAATGAAGTTTACTAGTTAACTACAAAATCTTTCAGTGTTTGGTTTGCCTGGTAATCCACGGTGATATATACCCAAGAAATGAGAGAAAGCATAGCAGTGAAAAAAGGATACTGAGTTTAGAGTTATAAGTTAGAAACTATGAGACTTCTAGAGACCTTGGGCAAGTTATTTAATCTTCCAAAGGTCCTTTTCAGCAGTAAAGGTCTATGATTTTAGTAATCACTAGTTAAGTGGAAATTCTGTATTAAAATCATTTTGGACATTCCCTTTGGTGCCTCACCTAAGTAAAAATAACCACTCTCCTTTTTCCCCCCTACTATATTTCACACACACACACATCTATTGTAACATCCATCAATGTATTGATTCGTTTGTCCTTTCTTTCTATAAAATTTTGATATTACTGAGGGCAGGGAACACATCTTATTTGTTATATTCTGATACCTAGCACAATGCCTGGCACAAAGTAGGCCCTTGACAGGTGGGAAGAGAAGAACAACTGGAGGTGGGGCGGGGTGTGGGTACAAGGAGAGAGAGACAGACAGGTAGAAATGAAGTAGGGGAGGAAGAGTAGGAGAAAGGGAAGGAAAAGAGTGGGTGAGGAAAATGCGTGGGATAGTTCAGGAGAGCTCTGAAAGGTAAGAAATGACAGCTTGTCATCTCTGGATATTTTCCCAGGTTCTGTCAAAAGCAGTCCCACAATTACTCAGGCCTGCTATATGCTAGTTTAGACAACAGTAACCTACCTTATTATTAAACAAGATTATAGTTGTTAAGACTCTATTTTAAGAGTCAAAACATCTCTGTACGACTACCTTCATTTTGAAGAAGTTTGTTAGTAAGGAACTTAAAAACCCAGGAGACATATTAAATTCTTTTTAGAGGACCCATAAAACCTTAGTCTTTGCCTTACATATAAGATATCTTCAATATTAAGAGGGTGAAAACTTATCATATAATTGTATTCCATCAAAATTAAATTTCCCTTGATTTTGATAACTGGATTGAGGTTAAGTAAGAGAATGTCCATGTTCTTAGGAAATACACACTTTAGTAGTTATGGGTAAAGGGGCATGAAGCCTACAACAAACTCTTGAATGATTCAGAAAAAATATATAAATAATGTATGAATGAGTACATATATGATACGGAGAAACAGAGAAAAAAGGAAAGCAAATGAGGCAAAACGTTAACAATTGTGAATCTGGTTAATCAATGTACTATTCTTGTAACTCTTCTGTAAATTTGAAATATCAACATATTACCAAAAAAGCTAATTGTTCACATATACACACACATAGAGCAATATTTAGATAAAACCATATAAAAGGCTACTCACATAGAATTAAACATTCCCATTAGGGCAGTAAAACAAAAGCCAATTGCAAACATGGATTTCATTCGAACCTGGAAGGAAACCAACGAATTGTTATTTTACACTAGAGAAAAACCACCACTAAAGCACACCCCAAAAGTTTTGGTTTACATCGTTTTTAAAAGATGCTCCTTGGCAAAAAGCTGTTTATTGGCTAACCCACCCTCCACCTCCAAGGCCTCTTCTCCTTGCCAGCTTCTGATGAATAGTATTGGGGTGGTCATATGACCCAACTCTGGCCAATGAGATGTAAGTACCAACCAGAACTTTTAAAAGGGACAAACTTGGCTAGCATCCCTTTAGGCCTTTTGCCCATACTTCTTGCCTGGAATGAAGAACATAATGCCTGACAGTAAAGCACCATCAAACAACCAAACAACCATAAGCTAAGGAAGGTTAACCTGAGTCCTCAGTGACATTACTGTGCTGCCACAGCAGCCCAGGACTACCAACCTCTGTACCTCTTGAGCAAGTGAAAAAAATTTTATATGTTTAAGCCATTATTAAGCATTTTGTTTCTTGCAGCTAACTTCTTTCTTAATTACATGTGCCATAAAAGTATAAACAAATAAAAGATCATAAAGATATAAGATTAACAGTTTATCAGCAATTTTTATCTCTTCTTTCTGCAGTTTCCAAATTTGGTCTCATGAACGTGTAATAATTGCAACAACAGAAAAGCTATTTTCAAAAAAAATGCACTTCTAAATTATAATCTTTCCTAATAAGAATTTCAAGAAACAGAAGATAAAATAATACAGCAAAGGTCTCTTGTTAAGCAAAAGACAACTGTTACGCAGTTTAGATGTCCTGTGTTGAATATACAGAAATTAAGTAGAAAAATAAGTCAAGCCATATAATTAGCCTACCTACACCTCAGAAAGACATGCTTGAACTCTACTCTTTATAAATAATGAGTAAATGGCTAATAAAATCACTTTTCCTTACACTTTATGATATGCCTGACCCTCAGATCAAAAGGCCTCTTAAAGAATAAAGGCCACAATAAAGGCCATCTATGATGCTCCAACTCCTATTTGGGATTACCAGGTCACCATAAAGGCAAAGATTCTGCAATAACATGAGGAAGAAAAAGAAAATAAGCTACTTCATTTGAAAACGGAAGGGGGAAGCTAATAAAAACTCTGTGAAAGGGACAAATTATGACTTCGAGAGAGCCTAAAAAAAAAGCTATTCATATTACTAACACGAAGCTTCAGTCCAGTAGCATATTTTCACTTCTATTTGGTCCAGGAACAACCATGATATTATTTATAGCCTGCATAACTATAAATTTCTGAAAAGGTAAGTGCAGTGTACTTGATGAAAATCAGGGTCTTTTGCTGAAAAACGTGGTTTATCATGAAGTTATATTTAGGACTCTTACCATTGATAGATCTCTGTTATTATTCTTCAGTTTCTCTTCTTGACGCTCTGCAAAGAATTAATGAACTGGTTAATATACACAGCGCTGAGCGCAAAGCAGATGTTAAACTGTCACTGCCTGATGACTATAATAGCACTTCTGTCTCAGTATCACTTAATAAGATAAGCTGAATACATGGAATACTGTATACTTTGTACTAACAGAAAATTCAAATGCAGCAGGCCACCAAAATAGTTCAAATTAAATAAATAAAAATATTTAAAGTTTAATTTAAACTTTAAGAGTCTGGACTCTGTACATTAAGATATACTCTTACATTACATCAAAAGGAAGTATAACCATAATGTCTGTACTTAGGTTTCAAGTATTAATTACCCATCTGTTATGATTTTCTTCCCCCTCTTTCAGTTTCTTTAAGAGAGCATGGAGTCTAAAAATTAAAAGCCAATTAAGATGAATTTAAGATTCAGGTTCTTTCATATTACAGTCAAATCAATCTAAAAATAAGCATAGTTTCATAGTTAAGTCACTTGGAAAGCTAGGAAATTTGATATATATTTCAAGAAAATTGTTATATACACAGAACCTAAACCGCTAAAGAAGTCTCAGTTGTACATTAATGACCTTATTTACTGTATTCCATCAACGTAAGGGACTTTATTGTACTTATGAAGAAACTGAGGCCCAGCAAAGGAGAAGTGACTTCTCAGAGACCACACAGGTATTTCATGCCAAAGCCAGGACGAGAATCCAAGTTTCCCAACTCCCAACCCAATGATCTCTATATATACTATGCTACTGCTTTCTTTGATTATGCATTTTTATCACCAGGATCAATTCACTCAACAAGTACTTATTGATTACCTACTAAATGCTGAGCACTTTTCTGAGCACTAGGGATAAATGAATGAACAAAACACACACAAATCCTCACCCTCACAGGAAGATTTTGAAATTAAAATATAATACCCTCTAAAATAAAAAATATACAATCGGAATATATGAAACTGGTGTGAGGGTTGCAAGTTCAGGCAGTTAAAGGAAAGGAAGGAAGAACAGGCCTATAGGAACCGCAGACTGGAGTGTAGTTTCCAAACAATGTACAGTGAGACGAATATATGCTTCTTTGTCCTAAATCGTTCCTATCCAGTTTGTTTTCCCTGGGAGGAAAGGATACAGGCAGGAGAAAGTGGGGATTATGAAGATATATGGAAGAAAATGAACAAAATGGGGTGGAACTAAGGTGTATCTCGGGGGCTAGAGCTCTTCTACCTGAGCAGCCCTCTTAAAATGTAATAAGACTGTTCAAAATTGGGTGTTTGAAGATTGGGATGACTAGAAGGTAAACAGGCGTAAAACCAAGTAGAGGGGGAAAAGGACTACCACTGAGACATGAAAAGAAAGGTATAGAAAAGCATCTATGCTAGAAACCTTGGCACATCCTTGACTCCCTACTCTGTCTTCAATCAAACACCAAGTCCTATTAATTATACCTCATAAATACTTATGAAATCTACCTCTTCCCCTCCTCCTTACTATACTTCCTTAGTTAGGATTTCTAACATCTCTTACCTATATTACTTTCAAGTCTCCTAACAGATCTGCCTCCAAACTTGTTCCCTCAAATCCATCTTCCACATAAATGCAGTCAGATCCACTTAAAAGGCAAAACTGAACAAAATCTTGATACTCCCCAGCTTAAAATCCTTCCATGGCTTTTCATCCCTACAAGATCATGTTTCTTTTTTTTTGGCCACGCCACGCAGCATGTGGGATCTTAGTTCCCCCATGAGGGATCGGACGCACCCCCTGCAGTGGAAGCGTGGAGCCTTAACTACTGAACTGCCAGGGAAGTCCCAAGATCATGTTTCACTATCACCTGCAAGTCCTGCATCTGGCCCCTGCTTACTTCTGCAGCCACATTTCCAACCACTCCCATTAATTTTTATGTTCTTACAATACCAAACAACTTTAAGTTCCTGTACATATGATGCTTTTCTCTTGATTTAGTGTGTTTGTTCATAAAGTCTCTTCTACCTTCGGTGACCAAGTGTCCCAGTTTTCCCTGGACTGTTCCAGTTTTAGCTCTGAAAATCTCACATCCCGACAAACTTCTCGGACTAGACAAATTGGCATGGTTGGCTACCCTACTTCCACCTAGACTGTTTTATCCTACCCCATCAAACCCTTTCCTGGCTAGCCTGTACTCAACTTTTAAGCCTCAGCTCTTGTGTCACCTCCTTTTGACAATCTTGATTCCTTAAACAATACTATTCTAAAAAGCTTTCTACAATTATGAAAATATCCTACATCTGTGCTGTCAATACAGTAGTCACTAGCTACATGTAGCTACTGAGCAATGAAATGTGACCAGTATGATTGAGGAACTAAAATTTCAACTTCATTTATTAATAATTTTAATTAATTTAAAATCTGAACAGTCAAATGTAGCTACAGGCTGCTGTACTGGACAATGCAGTCTTAGACAATGGATTAGAAGTCCTTTCTTTATGCTTCCAGAATATTCCAAGCACATCTCTATCATTATACTCACCGAGTTTATACATTTTGTTATAATGATCTGTTTCTGTACTTAACAATGCAACTAGATGGCAGGCTCCTAGAGAACAAGGACTTCTTCATCTTTGTATCCTCAGTAATTGGCAAGTAGTTAGTTGTTCAGTATTGTAGTACATGCTCAATATTGCTTAATGAATCAGCAATATAATAAAAGCTGATGTGAAGATACCCTACACCAAAAATCCCTTTTCTGGGACAGGAGTCTTTGATAAAGCTGGTAGGCTGAAGAGGCACTTAAAGCCTGAGAGGACACTAAAGTGACACAGTTTTTATGAAGTTCTATTCCACTTTTTTCAATTATGTCCAAACAGAAGCTCTAACCATATGTAGTGTCAAGGTAGACTGTATGTATACATGGCTTAAGAAGAATATAGCAGTACAGGTTTATGATATATCCCAACACTACTGTGCTTGGTTCCTGAAGACTTTTCAACTCAAATTGTTTTTAGGTGCCCACCATATACAAATAAAGTAGGTTTTGTTGGTTTCAAATAATTCAGAAATAAGTTAACATTCGTCTGGTTTTGGAGGGGATAAAAGAAACAGAGACAAGTTTCTTATGACCTTGATGTGCTTAGTTGGTAGGAAATGCTAAGATGCCTCAAGAAGCATAAACACTACAAGCACTATAACATTTAAAGTCCTAGACAATGAAAGAGTTTTCAGAAATCCGGAAATGCCCATGTGGGAAACAGCAAACCTTATCTAATAGAAATGTTACCAATAGGGAAGCAATTTCAGGTACTCCCCAAGTTACGAACAATAAATTTGTAAATATCTCCAAAAAGCCACAGTTAGGTTTATATACCTCCCCTCTCCCCAGTAACCCCAATGCCTAATCTAAAGTTTTTCCATTTTCAGTTTTCTCCATTCCCAGCTCAGTTAATTGTATCTCAGATCCTCCTAATCTCTCTCTCTCTCTCTCTCTCTCTCTCAATACCCACGTTCTCTTTTACCCTCTTTATTTTCTTTCCGGTCTTAGAAAAGTATTAAACTCCTTCTCTATCTCTCTTCCATTATGACTACCAAACCCTGACTCTAACAAAACTGCTAGGCAAAGATTTATTCTATTCATTCTCATTATTTTAAAATGTAAGATTCAAGTTTTACAAGGATATTCTGTTAGACACAATGAGAAATGAAACATTCAAGTCCTTAAAAGTACTTAAAACATCCTTTTAGAGTTTCTATCTCTCATACTGTAATCAAATCTACTTTTCTTTAAGCCTCAATGATTTAAGTAAATTTTAAATGTTATTTCCTAACCAATTTTGCTTTTAATTACCAGCAATACAAAAGAGGAACAAAACCAACTATTGTCCCTAAAAATAAAGTTTTTACATTACATTATGGGTTACATAAGCTTATGAAGACAGGTCTGTCAATATAACCACCATGTAATACATGGTTTTATAAGAATAATCCAACTTCTAATAAACTGTATTGAAAAAAGTATCTTTTTTTAAACAACCTGCTTTTCCCTTATCAAGAAACTTTGTTTCCTCAAGTGAATAATTTCTGGGAAAGTCACATTAGTAAGTAAAAATAAGTGCAAACAATTTATTTTGAAATGATGATTTATATTGTTTATTAGCAGCAATCAAATATTTGAGCATAATGCTTCATGTAATTATGAGAACAGTTTTGGCTGAGATGATGCAATAAAAGCTAGCTAGTTAACTCTTAACTTCTAGTACCCCAAATAGTTAAGAGTATACTGAAATAAGTAAAAGTGATTGACTGGTTCTCTATTGCTCTGTGTGTAACTTAGCCCTTAACTGTTGTCAGTTAACTAGCATAACTCCTCTCAAAAAGTTGTTTCTTGGCCCCAATAAGGTAGGGAAGTCACTGTCTCAGTCTAATGTTATTTTAAGCTTGGTGGTGTGTTACTTAAAAGAAGTATAGCTAGGGCTTCCCTGGTGGCGCAGTAGTTGAGAGTCCACCTGCCAATGCAGGGGACATGGGTTCGTGGCCCGGTCCAGGAAGATCCCACATGCTGAGGAGTGGCTAGGCCCGTGAGCCATGGGCGCTGAGCCTGCGCGTCCGGAGCCTGTGCTCCGCAACGGGAGAGGCCACAACAGTGAGAGGCCTGCATACAGCAAAAAAAAAAAAAAAAAAAAAAAGTATAGCTAGTGAACCTCCTCCTAAGGTTCACTCACCCTTAGTTTTCTCCTTTGAGAAAACTCAACATCTAGAAGCCCAAGGCTTCCAAGATGGTTGTACTTCCCAACCCACCTTTCAACTGTTATGTTGACATAAGAAGGGAGAAAACTATGTCTAAAACCTTCTACACCTCCCCTAAAGATCTAAAATTTAAAGGTTCCAAGCCGAGTGCTGGAAATAAATATTCTATGTCATTCAGTGTTCACTCGTCCTGTGTGAACTATTCTTTATGCCATTCAGAACCTCAGGATTTAATACAGAGGAGAATCATACCTCAATTCCTCCATTTGAAAGGAATTCTATACACCCTTTTACTACGGAACTTTTGGAATACACCCTCTATGAAATTTGAGGAAATTTCATGGAGAGAAAAAACTGGAAGTATAAAGGAGATATATTTATATTCTAGGATGATTTATTATCCAAGATGATAGACAAAAGGAAACATTAAAATTCTAAAAGGGAATACTCCAATTAAAAAGAAGCTATATTTCTTGTAGCTATTGGAATACACTAGTAGCAACGATGACATCCATTCTGACCAAAGAATGAACAAACTCAAGCCAATCTATCACACATTTTTATTTGACAGCATTAGACTTTGTACAATAAGATAATATAATTTAACTAAGAAAGGAACACGTCATCGTTTACCTTAGTCAATAACCAGTGACGGGTCTTCCCTGGTGGCACAGTGGTTAAGAATCTGCCTGCCAATGCAGGGGACATGGGTTTGAGCCCTGATCCAGGAAGATCCCACATGACGCGGAGCAACTAATCCCGGGCGCCACAACTACTGAGCCTGCACTCTAAAGCCCGCAAGCCACAACTACTGAGCAGATGTGCCACAACTACTGAAGCCTGCGCACCTAGAGCCCGTGCTCCACAATAGGAGAAGCCACCGCAATGAGAAGCCCACGCACTGCAACGAAGAGTAGCCCCTGCTTGCCACAACTAGAGAAAGCCCACGCACAGCAACAAAGATCCAATGCAGCCAAAAAAATTAAAAAATAAATAAATAAATAAATAAATAAGCAGTGACTTTTCTGTCAAAGAATATAAATCAATTAAAGTACTCACGGGGCAACTGAGTAGTCTGATCAAACCGACAGTTTGGGAGATGGGGAACATTTTCAAATAAGGAAGAGATGATCAAAATAGCAGATGCTTCTCTATAGATTAAAAGAGTTAGGTATGCCATGACATTTCTATATTCTGAGTTGTCTTGAATGGAAGACCAATTAATAACATGCCTTTAAAATTTCATGTAGATTGGGAGAAGCAAAATTTAAATGAAATGGCTGATACAGCCTTCTTTTATAGAAAATCCAAATAGCATAGATAAACATCTAGAATAAATATATTAATTCAGGGCCCCAAATAAATTTCAAAAATGTCCTCCCATATTTCCAAGTCACCAAGAAAGGAGATACACACCCCATTCAGCAAAGCTTCAGAATGCCTGCTCTCCCTTCTCTGGCCACCTTCTGGGGAATATCTCCCTCTCATCATAGTCTCTGTTGAGGTTCAACCTTATGAAGATTCCTAACATCCCCTGCCCTGCCACTACTGACCAAAAAGGAGGCCAATCCATAGGCTTACCCATGACCTACGGCATAAAAAGATGAGCTGAGCTAGTTGGATTCCTTCTTGCAGCAATTTAAACCGGAAAATATTGGGAAAGTAAACCATTTAACTGTGGGAGCAGAAACAGCAAAATAGTAATGTAGAACTGGCTCTTGAACTTTAGTTCGTCTAAAAATTATCTGGGAAGCTTGTTAAAAAAGCAGGCTCCTGTGTCCCATGTCCAGAAATGCTGATTCAGTAAAGCCTGGGAGTAAGACTCAGAACACTTCATTTGTAACAAGTATCTCAAGCAATACTGATATAGGTGGTCTAGAGAGCACATTATGAGTAATACCGATATAGAAAGAACCACAGGAGACAAGCCAAAGTTAGACACAGGCAAAAATTAAATGCTAGGGAAGCACTGCAGAGAAAGTGGGGAAGTTGAACAACAGAAGAGAGAGAAGTACTAAAAATTAATAGTGGAGCCCAATGTCTGGCTTTATCCCAGGGCTTGCTCTGCCTGCAGGAATTGCTTTAACACAGTTCCTGCCTTCCTGTAACCAATTAGTTCAGCTTTTCCTGAGTTCTGGATCACATATATCCTTAAATTCCTCATTACTTGAGGTAATTTGACTGCAGCCGAAAGATCTAAATAAAATTCATACATCAAAAGTAGTTTCTCTTTTATGAGACGGAAACGTAAAATAACCAAAACATCTGCTCCTGAAATTAAGAATGGGAAACATAAAATCTTCCGACACCTCAGTTTCAAATTAATGTCTCTATCCAAGACCATTATCTCTAAGAGCTTCACATAGTGATATCAATGACATTTTCCTTCTCTAAAACACTGAATATTGCTGACCACATCCCTCTTACTAAAAACTCCCTTCTTTCAATGCAGCAATATCATTCTTTATAGTCTCCCCATTATTGTATATATATGTTTGCTTTTTAAAAAATAAATTTATTTATTTATTTTTGGCTGCATTGGGTTTTCGTTGCTGCTTGCGGGCTTTCTCTAGTTGTGGCGAGCGGGGGCTACTCTTTGTTGCGGTGCACGGGCTTCTCATTGCGGTGGCTTCTCTTGTGGAGCATGGGCTCTAGGTACGCGGGCTTCAGTAGCTGTGGCTCGCGGGCTCTACAGCACAGGCTCAGTAGTTGTGGCGCACAGGCTTAGCTGCTCCGCAGCATGTGGGATCTTCCTGGATCAGGGCTTGTACCCGTGTCCCCTGCATTGGCAGGTGGATTCTTAACCTCTGTGCCACCAGGGAAGCCATACATATATATATATATATATATATATATATATATATATATAAATAATATAAAAAATATATATAATATATATATTATATATAATATATACATATATAATATAATATATATATTTTTTATTTTAAAGAAACCCAAGTGGGGAATCTGAGCAAAGGGAAAGTAAGGGTTGCATAATAACAAAATTGTAGATAGGGTCAGTATACAAAAATACATTTAACTGGTCTTATAAAGTTGCTGGAGATGAATAGCAAATCTGACTCTATGCTTATTAGCAGCCAGTCTCAAAGTGGAGGGAAAAACCATCAGTTCAAGAACAGGGTCAATAAGATAAAAAAGAAATCAATTATTTATGAGAATCACTGCTTGTCTTGACACTGAAAACTACTAGAAAGTTTCCATAATTTCTCCTCAAAGGGGTATTGTGCAATGTTGTAGATAATGTTCTCAAAAATAGTCCATAGCAACTACAGTAAATTTTATCTGGCTGAGTTTTTCATGACATGTCTAATAGTGCAAATGTCAAGGAGAAATAGAGTAGAAGCAATTTTATAAAGTCCAAAACTATATACAAGTTTAGGTTTACAGATTTCTGATAGTCTGGTTTAATTTAGGAGTAAAATTTATAAATCTACAGAATGGATAGGATGTTTGTCCTTCAAGCAACTCCTAACAAATATTATGTCTTGTAACTCCTATTAGATTTTGACAAGCAACTCTTCATAAATATTATTTCTTTTACCTTCTGATGACATTTTGGTGAGCAAACAATTTAAGGTAGCATTCCATGGTAAAATAATCTGAGTATAGATAGTTTGTGCTGTCAATTTTAAGGGTAGTGGGTAATGTGCCTTCCATTTTTATATCTTGCCTATCCTTTATAGCAAAGCTACTCCAAAGAATTACCCATGTTCAATGTCTTTACTTCCTCACCATGCATTATCTCCCTAATCTATACAATCTGGCTTCTATCCCTTATCATGCCACTGAAATTATTCTTCCTAAATCACTAATTATCTCTGTTTTGCCTCTTAGATATTTAATATCCAACCTCTAACCCTTCCTGTCTTCTGAAACTCTCCCCTCAACTTCCGTGACACAACTCCTTTCCAACTTCTCTGGCAATACCTTTTCAAGCTCCACTTCTTCTTCTACCCCTTAAATTTCTATGTCTCAAGACTCTCTCCATCCTTAGCTCTTTGCTTTTCTTACTTTATATGGTCTCCCTGTGTGATTTCATTTACTTTGTGGACTCAATTATAATTTATAATCATATGATTCTAAATTCTATTTGTAGCCTTTATCTGCCAGCTCCAAACCATACATCCAATAGTGTACCAAGTATTTCCGCCCTATTGTCACACAGACACTGCAAATCTAACATGTTCAAACCTGAAATCATCCTCTCCTCTTCCTCATCCCAATCTGCAACTTCTCTGATATTTCCTCTCCTAATCAGAAATCTGGGCTGTTTCCCAGACTCATTCGTCTCTACATACCCTACATCTAAAAAGTCTGCAAGTCCTGGGACTTCCCTGGTGGCACAGTGGTTAAGAATCCGCCTGCCAATGCAGGGGACTCGGGTTCAATCCCTGGTCCAGGATGATCCCACATGCTATGGAGCAACTAGGCCCATGTGCCACAACTACTGAGCCTGTGCTCTAGAGCCCATGAGCCACAACTACTGAGCCTACGTGCCACAACTACTGAAGCCCCCGCACCTAGAGCCTGTGCTCCACAACGAAGAGAAGCCAAAGCAATGAGAAGGCCACGCACTGCAATGAAGAGTAGCTCCCGCTGGCCACAGCTAGAGAAAGCCTGTGTGCAGCAATGAAGACCCAATGCAGCCAAATAAATAAATAAAACTAAGAAAAAAAAAAAGGCCTTCAAGTCCTGTTACATCTACTTCCTCTATATCCATTGAATCTGCACCATTCCCATTGTCAATGCCTAGGTTCAGGTTCTTGCCATTTGCATGCCTAGGATACTTAAAAAG
Organism: Lagenorhynchus albirostris; assembly: GCF_949774975.1. Lineage (NCBI taxonomy): Eukaryota > Metazoa > Chordata > Mammalia > Artiodactyla > Delphinidae > Lagenorhynchus > Lagenorhynchus albirostris. The sequence continues at coordinate 65,403,401 of NC_083096.1, read as the reverse complement.
CCTCATAACTTCCCTGCCTCCAGAATGATCCCCTCTCTGATTTATCCTCCAAACTATTGCCAGAGTTGTCTTCCTTAAAATCTGATTTCAAATCTGTTTAAATCCCTTAATGGTTACGGGAAGACTTCTGCATACGTTAACCTCCTTACCTTAGTTTAGGCCCTACTTATTTCTCTAGGCTTGTCTGCTTGTACTTTACACATACCTTCTTTTTTAGTTGTTATACTAAACTATTTATAGTTCCAGGTATATACCTTGCTATTTGACCCCTCTATGCTTTTGTATATGCCTATCCTTCTACCGAGAATATACAAGGCTTAAAAATGCAGATTCTTGGGACTTCCTTGGTGGCGCAGTGGTTAAGAATCTGCCTGCCAATGCAGGGGACACGGGTTCGAGCCCTGGTCTGGGAAGATCCCAGATGCTGTGGAGCAACTAAGCCCGTGTGCCACAACTACTGAGCCTGTGCTCTAGAGTCTGCAAGCCACTGAGCCCGCGTGCCTAGAGCCGTGCTCCACAACAAGAGAAGCCACCGCAGTGAGCAGCCCGCGCACTGCAAAGAAGGGTAGTCCCTGCTCGCTGCAACTAGAGAAAGCCCATGCGCAGCAGCCAAGACCCACAGCAGCCAAACATAAATAAATAAATAAACTTATTTTAAAAAGCTGCAGATTCTTAAAGTTATGAATGACTAGGTTCAAACCCCTTCTCTACCACTGACTTAATCCATCATACCACTGAATGACCAAGAGCAAGTTACTTAAACCTCAATTTTCTCATCTCTAAAATTGAGGTAACACTGTTCACTACCACATACCATTGTTAAGAGAATTAAATGTCAAGTGCTTACTTCAGGGTGTTGCAGATGGTAAGAACTCAACTGACCAGTATTTTATTTATTTATATTTTTACTTAGTTAACGCACACTAAAGCTTCAAGATTCAGCTTAAGCATTATCTCTTAAAGAAAATCTGATCCTCTAGATTGGTTTGGATATCCTTTCTTCTTTACTTTTATGACACTCAGAATATCTCTCTAAAAAGTATTACACTGCATTGATCTGTTTTTCCTCTTTAGACCTCTTAAAACAGCAGTCCCCAACCTTTTTGGCACCAGGGACCCGTCTCGTGGAAGACAATTTTTCCACAGACGAGGAGGGCGGGTTTGTGTGTGGGGGGATGGTTCAGGTGGTAGTGCATACGATGAGGAGTTATGGGGAGCGGCAGATGAAGCTTCGCTCCCTCACCCACCCACCACTCAACTCCTGCTGTGTGGCCCCATAATGGTCCGTGGTCCAGGGGTTGGGGACCCCTGTCTTAAAAGACAGAATTTTTTCCTACTTTGTTTCTCCAATGCCCACCAGAGTGACTGACACATACAGAGCAGATGTACAGTAGCATCTTGCCATGGAACTAAATGAAAAGGCCATTTAGAGCACATCTGATACTCCTACACTAAACTGAAAAGCTTTAACCAGAACAGAACACTTGTATAGTCTAGCCTGGTAGAGTAATCTCCCAGGATTTAACATCAGTGACCTAGGCACAGAGACATAGTTTCTGAGCCAAATACACAATTTCACAACCATTTTGTTCTGACTGTAGAATCAGGAAGCATCATAAAGTATAAATACAAATCACAGGCAGTCACTTATAAATTGTCTTTTTGGAACTGAACTACATTCTGTATTAAATTCTAAATTACACTGGAAAACCAAAAACATATAATTATTTTGCAGACTAGGTAAAATTACTCAGCAGAAAATTTCTTACATCTTGGTAGATCTCCATCACCAGTCAATTCTCAGTAAGGAAGTTATGGCAACAATAAATACAAGTAACTCAGACTTAACTGGAAATAATCATCTCAGATAAGAAAAACAATACCCTTTTACAAACTATGCCAAGAACCTTCAGCCAAGTTCAAAAGCCATGACTGTCAACACCATTTCACTAAACTGAAATTTCAAACCTAAGAGCAAAAACAAGAGAGAGAATCAAGTAAGATAACATATGCAAGTGCTTTGTAGACCATAAAACTATACAAACATAAGTTACCACTACTAAATACTTTATTACATTTTCATTATCTAAGAATTTATTTCTTCCAAGAAACTTCAATATTTTGTATACCAATAACTCATCTTACCTATTTTCTTTTTTTGTTGTCTACCAGCTGACTCCGTTATTGTTTCCTTCTTCTTTTCCACTGTAAACAACATAGTAACACAATAAAAATTAATTATGCATTACACAAAAGAAACAAAGGATGTTTTATCACAGCTGAACCAATGAAAGAAGCTTACAAGAAAGTTACATGCTGCCTTTGATTATGGTCATGGTTAACTGGTATGCTCCCACACCTGCTGACAGTAAAAGGTAGACACAATATTCTAAAAATAAAACAGCAATATTGTAAGCATCATTAATTAAATACCCATAAAGGACTTTATAAACACAAAGTCATAATCAAAACTGAGATGATTTTCAGACCATTAGCTGTGGGTGATTGCCTTAGGTAGAGTCTAAGCACAATTTTAAAATTCTGCTCTCAGGTGATTAATTGTAGTGCCATTCTCATATTCACCATAGAAGGTGGGCATTCATTCATTCAGTTATTGGCTGCCTAAGTTAGCAGGCACCATTCTAGGTAAATAAAAAGATAAACATGATCCTTGCCCTCTAAAAAGCAATTTAGTGAGGGCACATAATCAAGTAACAATTATAGTATAGAAAAATGGCAACACATGCACAGGGTAGGAAGATCAGGAGAGCCAAAAAAGCTACAACTAAATTTTTTTGAGGCTTTTCAATTAATATGACAATAGAGTAACAGTAAGCTTTTGAAGAAGAATAGTGTTAATGTATTTATATTTAATATTTACTATCTTTAATCACCTATGAATGGACTAGCAATAGATACACCAAAAATTACCTTTACTCTATTTACATTATCTGTTTCTTATATTATCTTAGTATACTTCCTTTACTAGCAAATAGTACAGTACATGTATTATTTCTAAAAGCTGCATTAAAGAGAATTGGCAGGTAGGAATCTTTCCCTTAGTATATTAAGTATGCTGAATTCTAAAAGGAAAATTGGTGTTACTCCTTTATCAAAGAGATATAAAATTCAATTTAACTCCACTATTACAAATAAAATGGTAAAGTTCTGACTATAATAAAATGTGTGTGTGAATTGGGTGTCTAAGTGACAGGTACTGTTCTAGGTAGATAAAAAGATAAAACATGACATATATAGGGGGAAAAAAGAGGGATCTTTTTGTTTGTTTGGCCGCACCAGGCGGCATGTAGGATCATAGTTCCCTGATCAGGGATCTAACCCATGTGCCCTGCAGTGGGAGCTTGGAGTCTTAACCACTGGACCACCAGGGAAGTCCCAAGACAGAGATTTAGAATGAACTACTGGTATGAGATCATAAAAGGAAATTAAGTCAAATTCTACAAGATGTTACAGAAATAACATTTTAAAAGACAAAATGGACAGAAACATTGATGCTTTATTCTTTATCATTATTATTAACCAAAGAAACAAAAAATATCTTTCCCACCTCAGAAGGACTATAACACAGCTACTTGGCATTTAACCATGACTGAATAAAAAACAAGGGGGAAAAAAAAAGTCAGAAGGCTAGAGAATAGAAACATAAGATAATACAGTGAACATTAACCTGATCTTCTAGCACACTGGATTAAGACTAGATAAATCTTTTCTAGGGATAATATAAATTAACCTAATGGTTTTTTAACCTCATGAAGTTGCAAAGAAACTCTTTTTGCTGATATTTATTCACCAGAACCTCACCCCATAACAAGAAATGGAGATACTGGACTTCCCTGGTGGCGCAGTGGTTAAGAATCCGCCTGCCAATGCAGGGGACATGGGTTCGAGCCCTGGTCCGGGAAGATCCCACATGCCGAAGGGCAACTAAGCCCGTGCGCCACAACCACCGAGACTGCGCTCTAGAGCCCGCGAGCCGCAACTACTGAGCCCACGTGCCACAACTACTGAAGCCCGCACGCCTAGAGCCCGTGCTCTGCAACAAGAGAAGCCACCGCAATGAGAAGCACGCGCACCGCAACTAAGAGTAGCCCCTGCTCGCAGCAACTAGAGAAAGCCCGCACACAGCAATGAAGACCCAAGGCAGCCAAAAATAAATAAATAAATAAATTAATTTTAAAAAATAAAGGGAGATCCTCCTCTAAAAAAGAAAAAGAAAAAGAAAAGAAATGGAGATATCAGAGTTGACAAAAATAAAAGACGTCTACTATGAAACACATTTTTTGCCCATGACCTGGTATTGTTGCGTTCTGAATTAGAGTTGTCAAACAGTTTATAAATTACTCTAAAAGCTTTATCCTGTTGCACTGTAAGCTAAAGAAATACTTCATACTTTACAATAATTTGTACTTAATAAATGTTCTCAAATAAATAATTTTGTTACAAGAATCCAATTACATATAGTACTTTAAATCTTTCTCATTTACTGAAGTGTTCTTTCATTGGTCTACATTATTAAAGTGACACAACGAAAAAAGACTTACTGACATTTAGAGCACACTCATAAGTCTAGTGACCACCTAAATCAAACAGCTTGGTACCTTTATGAAAGCATCTTTTGTCAAAGGCCCCACCACAATAGGACAGCTTTGTAGGTAACACCAGTATTCTCCAAATAATGCCTCTGATCAGATCTGCTCAAGATACGAAATCTACACCTAATTCTGATTCAAATATATTTATATTTCTTTGTATGCCTCAAAAACCCTACAAATTTTTTTGAGGTTTTAATTATTTTAATTTTTTCATTTCATTTTATTCTTTTACATTTTGAGCCTGTGCTTCCCATCGCTTTATTACAGAACAAAGAGTAGATGAAATAGCAAGGCTTCCTTTCAGTTTGGTTTATTACTATTGATTGGTTTGTTCACTGAAATGTGTGAAAATACACTTTAGTCACCTTAAATTCATTATTAGCTATCAAAGTCCAAAATGTACTGATTGATTCAAAATTGTTTCAATAGACAGAAAATTTCTACTTTTTCAACTGTGGCTGCCTACTTATTTAGACTCATAAAGAATTTTTGTTTGCCTGAAGTTGTGAATAGATTAGATTTTTATCTAAATTTAAAATATCAGGTAGTAACTATTTTAATAGTCTACAAGTTGGTGATCATCCAATGAGAGTTGTCACTGGAAAACATTTTAAAGAACAGATACGTGTATACGTATAACTGAAACACTTTGCTGTACACCTGAAAGTAACATAATGTTGTTAATCAACTATACTCCAATACAAAATAGTTAAAAAAAATAAATAACCAAAGTAAAACACTCATTTATTTTAAAGAGTCAGTTTTAAAGATAAGCGATGGTCTTATGCTTACCCCCACTCCCTATTTCCTTCATTTCAAAGAGCAACCACTTTTACCTCTTTTAGCTGATTATTTTGATATTTACCCCTATATCCTTTTTTTTTGGTAGCACCGGTGGCTTGTGGGATCTCAGTTACCCGACCAGGGACTGAACCCAGGCCATGGCAGTGAAAGCACCGAATCCTAACCACTAAACCACCAAGGAACTCCCATAAAGTTTTTTTTTTTCTTTTAACCCCTATATCTTGAAATAAGCTAGTTACATCATAAAATCCATTGTTATAGTTGTAATTTTGGTTAAATGTGAGTTCAACATTTACAAAATTATGATCATGAAAATACTGTTCACAGGTAATTTATGCAGCAAACTATTTAACTTCCTGCAAGTTTTTCCTAGATTTATGGCATTTTAAAATTTGTTTGGTCGTCTCCGTACTTATCACTAATTCAGCCCCAAATTCTTAGTTAGCTGTCTAAATCTTTCCTGTACAAAGTCAGATCACTAGGCATTATAAATTTTCCTGAAGAAGTTTCTCCTAGCACCCTCTTACAAGCTCAGCCTGGTGCACAGCTGACATCCCTAAGAATGTCAGATCTAAATCTGCCTTCATCATCGTCCGGGCGATTCCCTTCACCTGAGTCCTGTGTTGGAGCTCTTGTTTCCTGGAGTTCATATCTTCCTTTTCTTCTTGGTTTACTCATTTGTCTTGGTGTAGTGTATTTTCCAATAGTTGGCTGAGATAAAATTTTTTAAGGCCTTGCATATCAGATAATTTCCTCAAAGGATCCTTTATGTCTGATATGTTTTTATTTCTGTCATTTCCATGTGACACTTTTTTATAGTTTCCGTCTTCTGAAAATCCCCATCTGTTCATGCATATTGTCTACATTTTCCACTAGATCCTTTAACATGTTAATCATAGTTATGTACAAGTTCTATGCCTGGGCCATCTCTCTCTCTCTCTTTTTTTTTTCTTTTTTTCTTTGGTCACACTGCACAGCTTGCGGGATCTTAGCTCCCCAACCAGGTATTGAACCCGTGCCCCCTGCAGTGGAAGCGTGGAGTCCTAACCACTGGACCACCAGGGAATTCCCAAGGGCCATCTATAAATTTGGTCCCTACAAACTTTTCTTGCCTGGATCCATACGAAATTTTGAACACAGAATGTCAGAAGGGATTATGTTTGCAATTAAGACGTTTGTTCAAAGAGGGAATTTACCTTATTTCTTCCTATTAAATATCCCATGCTAAATAATAGTTATCCATTTGATTACAAATATCTAGAAGACAGTATCTATGCCCGTTCATTGCGTACTGCACTCATCATGGTGACCTCTACAGCGAGCAAGCAATCATACATGTCAACTGATCATATAAATGAAAATAATACATGCTCACTGAGTTCTTGTGGTTTTTTTTTAATTGAAGTATAGTTGATTTACAATGTTGTGTGAATTTCTGGTGTACAGCAAAGTGATTCAGTTATACATATATACATAAGTTCGTTTGCAGATTCTTCTCCATTACAGTTTACTACAAGCTATTGAATATAGTTCCCTGTGCTATACAGTAGTACCTCGCTGTTTATGTATTTTATGTATAGTAGTTTGTATCTTCTAATCCCAAACTCCTAATTTATCCCTCCCCCGACCCTTCCCTTTTGATAATCATAAATCTGTTTTCTATGTCTGTGCATGTTCACTGAGTTTTGATAGATTACCTGAAATAGAGGACTTAAGACCATAAGAAATGCCATGAGACATTCCAATCATCACCAACCTACCTCATACTTATCTTCAAAGCAAGCAAATTAGTCAATTATATTAAAAAATACAACCATGGAAGCTTTGCCTGGCAACTATTACTTTGAATTTAGGTGTCAGGTGAAGGAGACTTAACTTCCATAATACAGATAACTAGAAACAAGGCAATTAGTTGTGGATACTAAGGAAGCCCAAAATCTACAGAGCAAATTCATATAAGTATTTAAGGTATGAGAATATTAATCAAAACAAATTAGAAACTAAAGGTGTTTTGTATTCCATAAGACTACTCCATGATACATGTGATATGAAGAAATTTGTCTTTGGATGCCTCTGCATGCTGGCTAACTAGTTTATGATCATAGCAGAACAATTCCTCACAAAGAATACATGTGATGTTATGTTATAGAGATCATTTATTCTTTAAGCTATTCAACATGCTTTTATCAAGTAGTGAATCTGTGCCAGGACCTGTGTTAAGTGCTAGAGACACAAGGGCCTTTGCCCTCATAGAAATTACAGTTCAGTTGGGGAGAGGACATTATTTGAATAATAATCATATATAGAAAAAATTGTAATTATGATAAGTTCTCTAAGGAGAAGTATCTGGATAAATTAAGGTCCATGATCCAAAGATTTGATCCTGCTGGGGAGACTAAATAAGGCTTTGAGATCTGAAGAATGACTAGGAGTTTATTAGACAAATGAGAAGGGAAAATTATTCCAGACAGAGGAAAAAGTAGATACAAAAGCCCAGCTCCATAGTAGGAAAAAGCAAGATTGGTTCAGAGGATGGCTAGAGAATAGAAAGGAGGGAAAAACATGACGCAGATGTGGTCGGAGAGGGAGAGAGGGAGGTACCCGACCACGCTAGACCTTGTAGGACACACCTTTGTCCTCAAAGCAATGGGAAGAAATTGAGTGTTTTAAGAAGGGCAAATAACACAATCAGATTTGTGTTTTGAAAAACTACTCCAGGTGTTACTGAACAGAATAAATTTGAGTGGCTGCAGGTAGAGCAATGAGGAGTCTATCACAGTAAATCAAATGAAATGTGATAGAAGTTTAGGCTAAGTGATGGTGGTGGAAATGAAGAGATGTGGAAAGACTGAAAACTCTTCAGGAGGACAACAGGATCAGGGGTTGAGAGTGGACTGCACATACAGGGTGACAGAAGGAAGTATTTGAATCAACAAATATTTATTAGACATTTCCCACGTGCCAGCCACTTTTTTAGGTGCATGGGATACATCAGTAAACAACAATGATAAAAAAAAAAAGAACCCTGCCCTAGTGAAGCGTTCATTGTAGTAGATGAATGAAAACAAAACAAAACAGCAGGATAAGGAAGATGAGGAGCGGCAGTGGTACAGGAGGTAGGCTGACTGCAGTTTTAAATAGGGTGGTCAAGTTAAGACTCACTGAGGTGAGCTGTGAACAAAGATTTGAAGAAGATACAAGGGTTAGGTAAACAGATATCACAGAGAAGAACATTCTAGGTAGAGGGAACAGCCATTAGATAGGTCCCAGCACAGGAGCGAGGCTGATGTGTAATAAGGAACAGCAAACAGGTCAGTGAGGGTGGAGCAGAGTGAATGAGAGGGAAAGAAGATCAGAGCCGTAACAGGGGACCTCTGTAGGCCACTATAAAAACTTTAGCTTTTCCTCCGAATCAAAATGGGACACCATCACAGAGTTATGAGCAGAGAAGGGACATGATCTGATATACTTTTTTTTTTTTTTTTTTTTTTTTGCGGTATGCAGGCCTCTCACTGTTGTGGCCTCTCCCATTGTGGAGCACAGGCTCTGGACGCGCAGGCTCAGCGGCCATGGCTCACGGGCCCAGCTGCTCTGCGGCACGTGGGATCTTCCCAGACCGGGGCACAAACCCGTGTCCCCTGCATCAGCAGGCGGACTCTCAACCACTGCGCCACCAGGGAAGCCCCGATATACTTTTAAAAAGATTATTCTGGCTGCTATCTTGGGAACAGATTACAGGGAAACAAGACCACTTGCTGGAGGCTATCACAATAATTCATGCAAAGAATGATGGTGGTTTGGACTATGGTAGTTAGCAGTGGAGGTGATGTAAAGTGGGCAGATTCTGGATATATCTGAAGGCAGCCCAACAGTACTGGATGTGGGCTGTGAGAGAAGAGTCAAAGATAACTACACAAGGATTATGTCCTTATGTCCTACACAAGGACGGGATTACCACTGACCAAGACACTGTGACGGCTACTAATGTAGCAGGCTTGGAAGTGAGGAACAGTGTTCAATTTGGACAGGTTGGGTTTGAGATATACATTAGACATTCCAATGGAATTAACAAGTTGATAGTTGGATATTTGAATCTTGCATTAGTAGAGAGGGCTAAGGATATAAATTTGAGGGTCACTGGCAAATAGAGCACATAAATGAGTTCATTAAGGGAGTATAGAGGGAAAAAAATAAATTTTGAGTCACTCCCAACAACAGGAAGTCAAGAAGGGGAACCAAAAAGGAAACTGCAAAAGAACGACCAATTGACAAGGTAAGTGCAAACCCAAGAGAGTGTGGTGTCCTGAAAGCCAAATGAAGAAAGTATAGCAAGGTTTCTGGCTTGCACCATTGGAAGCAAGGAAGTACCATTCACCGAATAGGGAAATACTGGAAAAGGATCACATGTGTGAAGGTAAAGATAATGAGTTTGGTTTTAAATATGTTGAGGTGCATTAACAACACTGAATAAATGAAGGAACAGTAAACCGTAATTTAAAAGGCCTGAATTTGGTTTCTAATTCTTTGTTTGCTCTGAGACATTAATACATCATTTAATCTGAGTCTCAATCTCCTTTTCTAGAAAAGGAGAATAATTTTACACAACTGACCACAAATTGTTACTATGTGGATATTAGAAATGGGATGTTGTAAAAAAGAAAACTTCAAACTCTTATGAAGACATACAGAAAAGTCATAGAATACAGAAAGTCACAAGAATTTTAAGATGTGAAAGTTAGAGTTAATCTTTATAAGGCAGAAAAGGAGACTGAAAACCAAATCAAGCTTGTAAGGAACCATTCACATTATACCTATAGCAGCCCCCTCAGCTGTATCCTGTGGAATTCTTGTTTTATTTCAAAAACAACAAACTCAACTTGTTCTTAAACTTTTCCTCAAATACTCCTTCAACGATCAGACCCAAATGAAAGTTGGCTTATCCCTGAAGACACCACTTACATTGACACCAATCATTATGACCTGCTGTTCTCCAAACACACCTTACTAGTTAAAATTTCCCTTTTTGCACATATGCTATATCCTTTGTCTGGAACTCCTTCCTCATCTCATCCTCTGTCCAAATTCTAACTACGCATGAAGGACTGCAAGGCTATCTGCATCACAAAGGCTTCCATGGCCCCTCACAACTGAATGGGGTCTCTTCTTTAGAACCACCACAGCACATAATAAGTACCTCTCTTGTCAGTTACTCCACTGAGGTTTGTATGACGTATTCTGCATAAAAGTCTTATATTTGGGGACTTCCCTGGTGGCGCAGTGGTTAAAACTCCACCTGCCAATGCAGGGGACATGGGTTCAAGCCCTGGTCCGGGAAGATCCCACATGCCGCAGAGCAACTAAGCCCGTGTGCCACAACTACTGAGCCTGTGCTCTAGAGCCCGCAAGCCACAACTACTGAGCCTGCGTGCCACAGCTACTGAAGCCTGTGTGTCTAGAGCCCGTGCTTCACAACAAGAAGCCACCACAATGAGAAGCCTACACACCGCAACGAAGAGTAGTCCCCGCTCACCACAACTAGAGAAAGCCTGCACGCAGCAACGAAGACCCAATGCAGCCAAAAATAAATAAATAAATAAATTTATTAAAAAAACTTTTCTTTAAAAAAAAGAAAATCTTATATTTCTAAACAGACTTCAATTCTAGTCAGATTCACCTTTGTATTCCTATGAAGTTTTTACATCAGTTGATGCTCCTAAAATATGTACTGTGAACATGCACTCAGTGAGCCTGATGTATTGAAACTGTTTTTAAAGGATGTTGCCATACTCACATTTTTTTTTTTTTCTTTGCGGTACGCGTGTCTCTCACTGTTGTGGCCTCTCCCGTAGCGGAGCACAGGCTCCGGACGTGCAGGCCCAGCGGCCATGGCTCACGGGCCCAGCCGCTCCGCGGCATGTGGGATCTTCCCAGACCGGGGCACGAACCCGTGTCCCCTGCATCGGCAGGCGGACTCTCAACCACTGCGCCACCAGGGAAGCCCCATACTCACATTTTTTACTCTGTTTTTCCACTTCTGCCTTCAGTCTCTTGTACTTGTCTGTCCTGTAAACCAGGACCCAGGTTATACCTGAAACATTAAAAGCAGCATGCTAATAGTGAAATGTTTGGAACGGTCACAACAGCCTTTATTAGTGGTTACCGTTGGATAAGAATGGATTTCAATTTTTTGCTTTGTATTCACCAACAGTTAACTTTTTTCAAACGTTAAGACAACTGAATTTTCAACCAAAACTGTGACACGATACGAAGGTGTCTTCACAAACACGCAAGTGAAACCTCCCCTAGACCGAAGAAACCTCGGCAATCGATTCCACACTACCCCTCCCGCTCCTGGAGGTAAGATTCCCTGGAATGGAGATGAAACCCACTCCCACCCCCGCCAAGGTTCGCGACCTCTCCCTAGGCTCGAGGGACCCAGGGCCTAGGATCCTTCCCTCGGGGACTGATCAAACGTCAGAGAAGCAGCCGCTCTCACCCTCGGCGAGCAGAGCCGTACACACGGAGATAAACACGATGAGCAGCGTGTCTGCGAACATGGTGCTCATCTTGCGCTTCAGTCTCTGCACTCCCACCCGCCAGGGGGGAAGCGCTCGAAAGCCAGGGAAAGTGAAACGAAAACGACTTTCCTAGATTTCAGGACAGCCGAGTAACACACCAAAAGCCTGGAAGCCTCACTCTCAGCCTGGAAGCCTCACTTCCGCTTCCTGGGCGCAGCGCCGGAAGTGCTCCTCCTGGCGGTTCGCGCTACCGCGAGAATCCCGCGGAAACCGAGCTGCATGTCTCTGGGACTCATGGGCTGGCGCTCAGGCCGAATCTCGCGAGAGTTGGAACTGGAGCCGCTGAAACGGAGTTACGGAGGCGGAACCTCGTCCGGCAGCGTTTGCTCACGGTGGTGCTGGAGTGTGCTTTCTTCTCGCCCAGAGTCCACTTGTTTTGACTCGTCTGCGTTTCTGTCTCAGTCCCACATCTAAGGTCGAGTAGGTAGTTTAGCCTGGGTTTGCGTAAAGTGGGGAGTTTGACCTCACGTACCGAATGCCTGTGTTTAGATGACGGGCCACGGATTTGGGGCGCGAACGTCAATGAATCGTGGGCCGCTGGCTTCCAGGCACTCACATCCTCGTAAAAGAGAAAAACTTGTACGTACGGTGTGATTGGGGTTTTAATAGAGGTATGACCAGAATGCTGCGGTGACCCGGTTGAGGGGATGGTCAGAGAAAGCTAGTAGAAGGAATTGAAGCAGTCGCTTAGAGAAGTCTGAGTGCTTTTGTAGAAAGCAAAGTCTTTCCAGGCAGAGACACGGTGCTTGAAAATACCCGGTGTGTAATGAAGCAGTGAGCGGTTTGTCTTGAGAAGGGGTCCTAAACCCAAATACCCATCATGGTCAGGTATAAAGTATTTTACACTGGGTGGGCGTAAGAAAATGGTGGGAGGTACTACGATGAGCAAGGGAGCACTGACTTTATCTGAAGGGAACAATTGCTACATCCAACCAATTTCCCTTGGAGAATGAGCACCCAGTTTCCAATACCTTTCCATTTTTCAAGAAAATCCAAAAACCCTGATTTTATATGAAATTTTACAAGTTCAGTCTATAAATGCTGGTAACTCATTAAATTTTAAAATGGGTAGAGAAATTGTCTCATTAGCTTGGTTTCAGCCTTTTCAGCTTTTCCAGACTGTGTCTGTGTGAGTGTGTAGGAAAATCTGGAAGCTGGCTGAACTGTTTCCCCTTGACCTGTACTCTCTGTCATTTTCTTTCTTTTCTCGTAAACTCCCAATGCATTTTATTTATAATTTTCCTATAACACTATATTTGGCCTTTATTAGTTATATGTGCATTTCTTGTCTCCTCTTTACACTTAGTGGCAGAGACCCTGTTTCCTTTTAACAGATATTGTGCTTCTCTTCATGTGTCAGGCTCAGTGGTAGGCACTGTTAAGGTTGGAAAGAGTGATTAAGATACTACTACTGACTTCCCTGTAAGTTATACATTATAACAACATATACTAGAGGTGTCAACTGAAAAAAATTGCACAACCTGAAAGTTGGGAGTTATATTTTATTCCGTGCGGACTTTCTGAGGCCTTAAGCCCGGGAGGCAGCCTTTCAGCTCTGAGACACTGCTCCAAAGAGGTAAGGGAGGAGCAAGGATATATAGGAGTTTTTGCAACAAAAACCAGGTAGTTGGCAATCAAAAGATTACTGCTAATTGAAGAAAAACCAGACATCTCAAGTTAATGAATTTAGCTGTGTATGGGAAGATGCAAGAGTTTGGGCTTATTGAAATCCTTTCTTTGATATGCACCTTAACTGTCTAGGGCCAGTATCCTGTTTTTTACTCCATCCTGAATCCCCTCAGGTTGCACCATTGGGGACAGCTGCAGTGGCTGACAGCTTGGTGACCAGCAGCCTGTTTGTTTTTCTCTATCCTGAGTTGCCTCAGGGCTGATGTAGTGGCTGATGGCTTGATGGCCACAATATACTATGTTTGCTGATATGGCAGGTGACATTTAACATCCACAGAGGTACTCATAAAATGTTATGGGAGCATAGATGAGGGCAAGATTGGTTCTTTCTGGAGGAGTTGGAAAAACTTCATCCCACCTGAACTATTCAACTTCGATGGTTTTTATTCAGCTTTGTATCACCCATGGTAAATGTTGAGGTGCAACAGAGCATGACCTTTGAAGTAAGGCTTGGTTTTCTTTTTCTGTTTTTTTTTCTTTTTGGCCATACCACGAGGTTTCTGGATTGAGCCCAGGGCCCCGACAGTGAGAACACTGAGTCCTAACCACTGGACCGCCAGGGAATTCCCCAGACCTGGTTTTCAATTCTGGCTTTGCCACTTAGTTGACAGCAGTCCTTGAGCATATTGTTTAACATCTTTTTTTTTAATAAATAAATAAATAAATTTATTTATTTATTTTGGGGTGTGTTGGGTCTTCGTTTCTGTGCGAGGGCTTTCTCTAGTTGCGGAGAGCGGGGGCTACTCTTCATCGCGATATGCGGGCCTCTCACTGTCGCGGCCTCTCTTGTTGGGGAGCACAGGCTCCAGACGCACAGGCTCACTAGTTGTGGCTCACGGGCCTAGTTGCTCTGCGGCATGTGGGATATTCCCAGACCAGGGCTCGAACTCGTGTCCCTTGCATTGGCAGGCAGATTCTCAACCACTGCGCCACCAGGGAAGCCTTGTTTAACCTCTTTGAGCCTCAGTTTCCTTGTCTATAAAATAGTAATAGCATCAGCTACATGAAACTGTTAGGAAGATTAAATTCGAAGGAGTAATATTATAAAGCATATAAAACTGTTTGTGGCACACATAGTTTATCAAATCCAACATGCTATTGATTAGAAGATGCACTATTATTTTATGTACTGTTAAGAAAGAAAATAATTAAACCATGACACACCATTGATTGTAAGATGCATCCCATCCAGAGGTTTAAAATATGGGGGGAAAGTCTTACAATCAGTGAAATACAGTAATAAAAAGCATTTCAATTATTCCTATGTGAATATTTACTACAGAACTGTCTGCTAGGATAACATTTCCTTCTCTAGGGCAACAATATCATGACCCTAATGCCCTTTGTTCAAGAACAGTGCTAGAGGCAATTCAGTGACATCTTTACTACATGCTACCAGATTCCTTTATCATATCTCTAAAGTCTCATTGTACTAATTTTTAGATTTCAAAGTTTTCTCCATGAAGACCACTGTCCAAAAATTCACTGTCCTGCTCCAATTTCTTTGACTTCTATAAGGCTTTTGTACTGGGACTTCCTTTCACTATTCTCTAGGGTACGAGTCACTATTTCCTGGACCCACATCTTCCGCCTTAGTTTATACTTTTTTTATGTTGTGGTACAACCTCAAGTAACTTCCTGTGAAAGGTAAATTGGAGCTAAACTTCAATGTTCTTACATTATTAGTAGTAATAATTAAGAATAATAATACCATTTTTTAAACAAATATTTAGTACTAGGCGAGGCATTGTAAAAGATTATGAGAGAAATTAAATCTCTTCTCATAACTGATGTATTAAAGGATATGGTCTTTACGTTTGAATCGTAATCCTACTTCATGCAAGCTGTATTACTCTAGCAAGTTAATTTAATTTCTCTGAGCCTCATTTTTTTTTTTAATTTATGAAGTACAGGTAAAAATACCTACCTTCCAGAATTACTGTGAGGTTTGTATAGGTTGAGAACAAAATTCTGGAGTCAGGCTACCTGTCTTTAAATCTTGGCTTCACCACTCAATTTAATGTGCAATTTCAGGCAAATTATTTCACTGCACTGTGCCTTGGTTTCCTTAAATGTAAAATGGCATAATAATAAGTCCAAAGTTGTTTTTTTTTAATTATTTGAGCAAAATATTTAGAATGGTACCCGGCTCATAGAAAGGTTACAATAAGTGTTAACTGTTATTGTTACTGGTTCTTATTAAACCACCTAGCACATAATCCTTGAACTAGTTCACTTTCCCTGTCATCTTGCTTTCTTCAGTAGCTTCAGTTACCATTTACCCACTGATAATTCATGAAATAATATCTGTAGCTCAGGTTTCTTTTCTGATTCTCAGACCTAGTAACTTAACTGCCAACTGGGCATTTCCGTTTGGATATCCCAGACTGAACCTATTCAATTCTTTCACTCAAACTCCAATTTTCGCTTCTTCCCTTATACTTAGCAATCCAAGTGTTCATAGATGGATGAATGGATAACCAAAATGTGTCCATATATATATATATATATATATATATATACATATATATATATATATATAATTCAGTCTTAAAAGAAGGAAATTCTAACACATTCTGCAACATAGATGAGCCTTGAAGACATTACACTAAGTGAAATAAACCAGTCATAAAAGTATGAATACTGTATGATTCCACTACGAGGTACTTAGAGTAGTGAAATCCATAGACACAGAAAGTAGAATGGTGGATGCTAAGGACTGGGGAGAGGAGAGTTATTGTTTAATGGGCACAGAGTTTCAGTTTGGGAAGATGAAAAAGTTCAGGAGATGGATGTGGTGGGTGATTATTGCACAACAATATGAATGTACTTAATATCACTGAACTGTACCCTTAGACATAGTTAAAATGGTAGGCTTGATATTGTGCGTATGTTACCATAACTTAAAAAAACTTTTTTAAGTTGGACCATATATAGAGGATGTGGATCAGCAGAATCTTTTAGTCATTTCTAGTGGGAGTATAAATTGGTACAGCCTCCTTTGAAAGTTTGTCATTACCCTGTAAAGATAAACATTTGGAAACCCCTTGACCTACCATTTTGCTCCAGGTATATACCCAAAAGAAACTTGAACAAGTACCAGGACATACACAAGATTGTTCATATGAGCATTCTCTTTAATATCAAAATCTGAAGACAACCCAAATGCCCATCTACGAGTGGAAGAATAGATAAATAAATTAGAATATATTTATACAGCACTCCAAATGAATTTATTGCAGTTATATGCCATAATGTGCATTAATCCTAGCAATATAATATTGAGTGAAAAGAGTAAGTCTAAGAATTACATACAGCATGTGATAGACTTCTTATAAAGTTAATAACTTCTAAGCTGCCCCCCCAAAACTGTTTAGGAACATATATATATATATATATATATATATATATACACACCTGTGATATTAAAAAGAAAAGCAAGAGAATGATGATTTAGATAGTGTTACCTTGAGTGGGAGGAGGCTGGGTGATGCAATGGAAGGTCAAAGAGGTGAATGTCAATGTAAATTCATGTCCTAGTTTTCATGTTGGTGGTGACTTCATGGATATTTGTTTGTTTGTTTATTTATTGGCTGTGCGGCTTCTGGGATCTTAGTTCCCCAACCAGGGATTGAACATGGGCCCTCAACAGTGAAAGCTCGGAGTCCTAACCACTGGAACGCCAGGGAATTCCCCTGTTGTATTATTTTGAATGAAAGAATGAATGAATGCTTGAGAGCCTTGAATGAACCAGTGGTGAGAATGTGTCATGAGCCAAGAATAATAGTGAATCTAATTTTCTGCATCTGAGCTCAAAAATATTTTATCTTTTTATATTCAATTCGATATCTCTTTGATGCAAGTAAAGAAAAGGGGGGAAATAATCTTTTAAATTACTTGCTATCAAGAAAAAAATGATACTCTAGAAAAATGTGTCACATTTCTCTTGTGGCTTCAAGTATCCTCTTATTGACTGTCACTTTTGCCTGGGCATTTAAGCATCCCAAGTGTAGAAGATCAGTGATAGTGGAAAGACACCAGAATATCTTGAGTTTGGACGGGAATTTTGCAAAATAAGCAGTGTTTCTTTTTAAGAAAATTAGTCTGCCATCTTTACATAGAATAGATTTATTTGGAAGGGAGATTGCAGTCAGGAAAACCAACTATCAGGCTATCATCATGATGCAGTTTTCAAGTGAGGAAGCCCTGAACTAAATAGTATCAGCAGAAATTGACAAGAGAAAGTCCAATAGAGTTTTGAAGGATGAAATAGTAATTCTTAGAATTAAATAAAATGAGGTGAACAAGAATACTTCAGTAATTATAAGGTTTCTACCAGAGGCATTTCTAGGTGTATTGTGACCTAAAGCTTATACAATTCTTGGGCTCTTTTTACAAAGAACAATATGGAATTACATGTCAAAATTAGGTACAAAAGTGAATACTTATTTATTTATTTAAAAGGGGCCAGCGCAAGTGAGGATCCCAAAAGCGTAAGTTTCTTTCATTAATTCCATGGTAAATCTGTCTCTGTATTTTGACAAACCTGACATAGAATGTCTGGGAAAAGTAGCCTTTTAAGAGCGGAAAATATAAAAAATTTGGTTTTGACAATCAGCTTTATAATATTAAGAGTTAGAAGGGACCCTTGAAAATGCTTAAATACCTAAACAAGTCCACATTCCTTTTCTCACATGTGAGTCTGGGCCATCTTTAATAGAAGCTTAAAATCTGAGGTGACTTTTCCCATTAGAAATACACATTGTCATGCTTACTCAGTATTCCTATGGTAGATTCTTGGCCGATAATTCACTTGTACTCACTACTTAGACTCTTACCCACCTTAATAATTCACTTTGCTGCCAAAAAGGCATTGATTTTATTCATGGAGAAACATAAATACCATAAACAATACTACTAAATGTTCATTTCTCTGACTCTGGGCCTTTTCAGGAGCTCCATCTCAAATTGACATATACACCAAGCACAGGGCCTGTTAGTAGATACTTAAAAATATTTGTCAAAGGGATGAAATGCATGTTCTACGTACAAAAGCATTCAACCAAAGCACAGGGAAATTTTAACTTTCCATTCTTGTGGTACAGATCACTTATCCTTTCCCAAGCAGAGGGAAATTGTTCTGTGCAGGACAAATTAGACCTTTTTCACTCACTTCAGTCTGATTCTTACGCATTTTTCTGTGGTCTGTTTTCTGTGTTCTCTCTGAACCTCATGCAAATAATTCATTCCATAATGTTCTGAACATAGATGGCAGTTGGTTATTTCAGGTAAAACTTCCTAAGTGACTGTACCATAGTGATTTTACCTCTATCTGAGGTCTGATCTTCAACTTTGAAAGTTCAGAAACTTCATTATATGGATTTGTATGAAGGTGATCAGATTTCCATGAACCTAGGTTGAAGGAAAGTGACTATCCCTGTCATTTAGACTAATGCCACATTGTAGGTACTCAGTAAGTGTTTTCATTAATGATTAAGTAAGAGGCAGTAAAATGAAAGTTTGTTGGAAATAACAGATAATTTAGTACAGCTATATCATAAGACAAAAAGCTGGAGAAGTAGGTAAGACTTTGAACTGCAGGTGAAACACAGTCCAAATTTTTATTCAGAAGGCAGCGGAGCCTTTGAAGATTTTATAGCAAAAAAAAGTGACATGATCAAAGTGGTGCCTTAGGAAAAATAATTTGGCAACACAGTTTAGAATGAATGGCAAATTAATTAGAAGACCATATTGACGTCCAGACGAACAGAAAAAGAGCCAGAACTAGGGTGTCAGTGAAAAGAATGAATACTAGAGAAACCAGGAAAGTAATTCATCGGACTAATTTAGCGTGGCTTAGAGAATAGAGAAAGGAGAAATGGCAAAAATTATTCTGGTGTTTCTAGTGTGGCTAATGGGGAAATGGATCCTTAACAGAAACTATGTTACACAAACTCAGCATAGTCTTGTATGCTCTTTGCAATCTTTTTATCTATCTTTTTTCCTAAACCTCTATCCTATTTGCCTTTTAGAATCTTCCCTACCTCTCTCACATCTTCCAGCACATTGGAGCTTGTCTCATTTCAATAAGTTCACCTTTTTATTCTCAGAAATCTAAGGTAATCTGTGGTAAATTTTCTCTCTGTGTTTCATTTGGGATGGTTTCTAGTGCTTTATCTTCAAATTCACTGAACAGTCTTCTGCAATATCTAGTATGCTGTCACTTCAGTGTGGTTTTCATCTAAGACAATATGGTTTTCATTTCTAGGAGTTCTATTTGTGATTTTTTAATATCTTCCGTGTCTCTACTTAGCGTGTTCAGTCTTTTCTCTAGCTTCTTGACCATATGGAATTCAGATATAACACTGTTTTATACTGTTTTTAACTACCACCCTAGATCCAAGAATCTCAACTAACCCCAAACAGGGTAAGTGTAAAAAGAAAAGCACATTATAATCACATTGCTGAAAAGTGCTGATAAAGAGAAAAATGAAAAGCAATAAGAGGAACTAAAATACACATTATGTACTGAGAAACAAAATTAAAATGACAACAGCTTTCTCATTAAAACCTAGGCAAGTCAGAAGATAGAACATTTTTAATACTCTGAAAGAAAAAAAAACCTGATTTTTCATGTAACAAAAATATTCATCAAAAATCAAGGTAAGATAAAGATATTTTCAGACAAATCTGAGAGAGGTGGTCTGTAACATATTGTACTACAGTAAAAGAAATGTTGAAGTTCTCCAAGCTGAAGGGAAATGATACAAGATAGAAAGTTGGATTTATACAAAGGAATAAAGATCCCAGAAATAATAAATATGGTAAATATAATGATTCTCATAAATAAACTATAATTTATTTAAAAGATATCTGTTTAAGCAAAAATAATAATAGTGTATTGTGAGGTTAATAACGTGTAAAAGTGAAATGTATGACAAGAACAGCAAGAAAGAATGGATGGGAGAAATGTAAGTAGACTTGTATGATTTTTACATTTTATCATGTCGTATAATAGTATTTGAAGATAGAATATAAGTTAAAGATGCAATTGTAAACTCTAGATCAACCACTAAAAAACTAATACAAAAATACAGCTAATGGGACTTCCCTGGTGGTCCAGTGGGTAAGACTCCACACTCACAATGCAGGGGGCCAGGGTTTGATCCCTGGTCAGGAAACTAGATCCTGTACGCATGCCGCAGCTAAAGAGTTCGCGTGCCACAACTAAGAAGCCCACATGCTGCAACTAAAGATGCCATATGCTACAACAAATCTCCCGCATGCCGCAACTAAGACCCAGCGCAGCCAAAATAAGTAAATAAACAACAACAACAACAAAATATATATATAGCTAATAAGCCAGAAGTGGAAATTAAATAAAATAAAATAATTCAAAAAAACCAGGAAAATATTAAAAAGGGGACAATGAACAGATCATAAAAATAGAAAACAAATGGCAAAATGGTAAATTTAAACCTAACCTTCTGGAAAATTACACTAAGTGTAAATGGTCTAAACACCAAAATGAAAGGCAGAGATTTTTCATACTGGCTTTCATTTTTTTTTTCAAAATTACATTTTATTCTGCTATTGATATGATAAAAATAATACATGCCTAATAAATGAACAAATAGGAAGAGGTCAAGCGATGTTACTTGACATCATTATGCCATTCTTCTGTTGATCATACTGGCGTTTAAAAGGAACCAATTAAATAATACACAAATATATATATATATAAAATGTATATATAGATATGCAAGAATATAATATATTCTTAAATATTAAAACTCATAAGTTAAAAGAAATTGGAAAATATTACTCTTAAGAAAGCTGAACTATATTAATATGAGACAAAGTAAACTTTAGGACAAGTATATTACCAGGGGTAAAGAGGACATTTCATAATAATAAAAAGATTAGTTCAACATAAAGACATAACAGTCTTCAATGTATATGCACCTAATTCAGAGCTTCAAAATACATGAAATAAAAGACTAACAAACCAGAAAAGAAAAATAGATAAATCCACAGTCATAGTTTGATACAAGTAGGTAGAAAATCAGTAAGAATATGAAAGACTTGAAAACATTAGCAAAATAGTTTGAGATCTAAAATTAAAAACATGAAACCATACAAGCCCTAGAAGACACAGGGATAAATTTCTTTAGAACTGGGAGAGGGGAAATCTTTTCTTAACTAGTACCCAAAATCAGAAGAAATGATAATAAAGACTGATACATTTAAGTGTTTAAAGATTATAAATATTTTTTTTTGCATGGCAAAAAGGGCTATAAACATAGCAAAAGACAAATGAAAAACTGCAGCTTGTACCACAGACAAAAGGCTGATTTACATTAAGAAACTGAGATCTATAACATGATAGGACAATGGACAAAATTCACAAATAGGCAGTTCACAAAAACGACAGAAAAATGTCTTTTAAACAAAAAGACAGTCGAGCTTACTCATAATAAGAAAGTCAGTTTAAAACAACACTGGGGGACTTCCCTGGTTGTCCAATAGCTAAGAATCCACCTTCCAGTGCAGGAGACATGGGTTTGATCCCTGGTCAGGGAACTAAGATCCCACATGCTGTGGGGCAACTAAGCCCACAACTACAGAGCCCACGTACTCTGTAGCCTGCATGCCGCAACTAAGGCCTAACTAAGCCAAAAATAAAAATAAATAAATGTAAATAAACAACACTGAGACACCATTTCTCAACTCTCAACTCTCTAACCTATCAGAAATCCAAAAATTTGACAACATACTCCATTAGCATGGCTATGAATTATCAGGCACTCTCATACATTGCTGATGGAAATGCAAAATTGTATAACTGCATGCAAAGGAATTTGGCATTATCTGATAAAATTATATATGCAAATCAATTTTTAGGAAACCATCTTGAAGAAACAATGTGAGAGGGAAAGAAAAAAAGCACAATTGAGTTCTCACCCAGAATATCCATTTTCATGGTATTGGCACTCTTACATATTGACTGTCATTTTTTTCCCCATTCAGGAACTGAATCACTATTTTTTCTCCCCCAGGCTTTTCTTACAGTAATTATGTTAAGTTCTGGAATCTATCAACTTTCTTGCTATTATGGCATCTTTACAGTTGGGTTGGAGGAGCAAGACTTCAGCCCAAGTTTGCTGTGTGTCCCCAAAGGGTCATTTTTGAAAGATGTTTTAATTTTTTAACAAAAATTCAGCTTTATTGAGGTATAATTGACAAATGAAATTGTAAGATATTTGTAGTGATTTGATTCACATATACATTGTGAATGATTCCCTCCATCTACATAGTTAACACATCAATTGCCTCACATATCTTTTGTGTGCATGTGTGTGGTGAGAACATTTAAATTCTACTCTCATAGCAAATCTCAATTATACAATACAGCCTCATGTTAAAAAAAAAAAAAGTAACAGGCCAAAAATGGAGTCATTTGCCCCCCATGGCAGCAAACCAAGACTTCAACAAAAAGAACAAAGAGTGTGGCTTATCATCCCATTTATAAAAGGGTTAAGTTGCAACTCACTGAGATTGCTCACCATCTGTGCGCTCTGAGGGGAATTCAGAATGGGATGTGGGGGGGGACTTCTCTGGTGGCACAGTGGTTAAGAATCCACCTGCCAATGCAGGGGACACAGTTTAAGCCCTGATCCAGGACGATCCCACATGCCGCAGAGCAAGTGGGGCCATGGGCCACAACTACTGAGCCTGCACTCTAGAGCCTGCGAGCCATGACTACTGAGCACGCACGCCTAGAGCCCATGCTCTGCAACGAGAGAAGCCATCACAATGAGAAGCCCATGCACCGCAACTAGAGAAAGCCCTCATGCAGCAGTGAAAACTCAACACAGCCAAAATTAATTAATTAATCAATTTTTTAAAAAAGAATGGGATGGGATGGATGGGGAACAGCATGAAACATTCTGTGCTTTGGGCTCCTAGATAGCTACGATGCATATCTAAGGAAAAATTTCAATGACCCCAAATGCTTGAATCTTCCCATACGCAGAAAAGCATTACAATTACTAACTTGAGATATCTGTTCTTTGTGATTAGCAGTCATCTTTTACCAAGATACATGCTTGACTACATGTATTTCCCAGCCCCACAAATCATGTATATCCTGGCTCTTCCCCCACCTCTTCAGAGCAGCCCCTCAGAGCTACCGAGAGGCTGTCTCCTGTGCTATAGTCCTCTCTAAGGTCCCTGAATAAAACTTAGCTCACAACTTTTACATTGAGTAGGGTTTTTTTGTTTGTTTTTTAAGATAAGGAGTTTTTAAATTTTTTTATTTATTTATATTTTTTTGTCTGAGTTGGGTCTTAGTTGCTGCACGCGGGCTTTCTGTAGTTGCAGCAAGCAGGGGCTACTCTTCGTTGCAGTGTGTGGGTTTCTCATTGCGGTGACTTGACTTTGTTGCGTAGCATGGGCTCTAGGTGCGCAGGCTTCAATAGTTGGTGTGTGCAGGCTTCAGTAGTTGTGGTATGTGGGCTCAGTAGTTGTGGCTCGTGGGCTCTAGATTGCAGGCTCAGTAGTTGTGGCACATGGGCTTGTATTGCTCCATGGCATGTAGGATCTTCCTGCACCAGGCATCGAACCTGTGTCCCCTGCATTGGCAGCGGATTCCTAACCACTGCACCCAGGGAAGTCCCCTCATTGTGGTTTTGATTTGCATTTCCCTGATGATTAGTGATCCTGGGCACCTTTTCATGTACCTGCTGGCCTTTTGTATGTCTTTGGAAAAGTATCTATTCAGTTCCTCTGCCCAGTTTTTAGTTGGATTGTTTGATTTTTTGCTGTTGAATTTTATGTGTTCTTTATATATTTTGTGTATTAATCCCTTATCAAATATATGATTTGCAAATATTTTCTCACATTCCATAGGTGGCCATTTCATTTTACTGCTGGTTTCCTTTGCTGTGCAGAAACTTTTAGTTTGATGTAGTCTCACTTGTTTATTTTTTGCTTTTGTTGCCTCTGCTTTTGGTGACAAACCCCAAAACACCATCAACAAGACTGATGTCAAAGAACTTACTCTCTATGCTTTTTTCTGGGAGTTTTATGGTTTCTGGTCTTACATTCAAGTCTTTAATCCATTTTGAATTGATTTTTGTATATGATATCAGATAGAGGTCCAGTTTCATTCTTGTGGCTGTCAGTTTTCCCAACACCATTTATTGAAGAGACTATTTTTTCCGCATTGTATATTCTTGGCTTCTTTGTTAATTGACCAAATATGCATGGGTTTATTTCTGGGCTCTCTATTCTGTCCCATTGATCTATGTGTCTGTTTTTATGCCAATACCATACTGTTTAGATTACTATACCTTTGTAATATAGTTTAAAATCAGGACATGTGATACTTCCAACTTTGTTCTTTCTCAAGATTGCTTTCACTATTTGGGGTATTTGGTAGTTACATATGAATTTTAGAATTGTTTATTCTATTTCTATGAAAAATGCCATTGGAGTTCTGTAGGTATTGCATTGAATTTGAGATTTCTTTAGGTAGTATGAACATTTTAACAATATTAATTCTCCCAATCCATGAGCACAGAATAACTTCCCACTTACTTGTGTCTTCTTCCACTTTTTCATCAATATTTTATATTTTTCAGTATACAATTTTTTTTATTTCTTTGGTTAAATTTTTTCCTAGGTATTTTATTTCTTTTGATGCAGTTGTAAATGGTATTGTTTTCTTATTTTCTCTTTTGGATAGCTCATTGTCAGTGTTTTTAAATACAACTAATTTTTGTATATTGATTTTGTATCCTGCAACTTTACTGAATTCATTTATTAGTTCTAACAGTTTTTTGAAAGAACCCTTGGGAGTTTCTATGTATAATATTATGTCATCTGCAAAAAAGACAATTTTACTTCTTCCTTTTCAATTTGAATGCTTTGTATTTCTTTTTCTTGCCTAATTGCTCTGGTTAGGACTTCCAGTACTATGTTGAGGAAAAGTAGCAAGAGTAGGCATCCTTTTATTTTCCTGATCTTAGAGAAAAAGATTTCAGCTTTCCACCATTGAGTATGATGTTACCTGGAGGCTTGTCCTAATGGCCTTTATTATGTTGAGGTACACTCCTTCTATACCCACTTTGTTCAAAGTTTTTATCATGAATGTATGTTGAATTTTGTAAATGCTTTTTCTACATCTATTGACATGATCATATGATTTTTATCTTCATTTTGTTAGTGAGGGATATCAAATTGATTGGTATGCAGATTGTGAACCATCCTTGCATTCCTGGAATAAATCCCACTTGATCATGGTACACGGTCCTTTCAATATATTGTTGAATTTGGTTTGCTAATATTTTTTTGAGGATTTTTGCATCTATGTTTATTAGGGATACTGATCTGTAATTTTTTTTTCTCATGGCATCTTTGTCTGATTTTGGTATCAGGTTAATGCTGGCCTCATTAAATGAATTTGGAAGTGTTCCTTTTCTATTTTTGGAAGAGTCTGAGAAGGATTCGTATTAATTCTTTAAATGTTTGGTAGAATTCGCCAGTAAAGCCATCTGGTCTAATGTAGTTGGAGTGCAATGTTTCCTTATTAATTTTCTGTCTGGATTACCTATCCATTGTTGAAAGGGACTATTAAAGTCCCTTACTATTACTATGTTGCCATTTCTCCCTTCAGGTCTGTTAATATTTGCTTTATATATTTAGGTGCTCATATTTTGGTTGCATAAGTATTTACAAATGTTATATCCTGTTTTTGCATTGATCCCTTTATCACTGTATAATGACCTTTCTAGTTTCTTATTGCAGTCTTTGGCTTAAAGTCTGTTTTATCTGATTTAAGTATAGCTACTCCTGCTTTCTTTTGGTTTCCATTTACAAAGAATAACTTTTTCCATCTCTTCACTTTTAATCTGTGTGTTTCCTTAAATCTTCAGTGAGTCTCTTATAGGCAGCATATAGTTACTTAGGTTTTATTGTTTCTGTAATCCATTCAGACACCAGACACTCTGTGTCTTCTTTTTTTTTTTTCTTTTTCTGCGCCATGTGGCATGTGAGATCTTAGTTCGCTGACGAGGGATTGAACCTGTGCCCCATGCAGTGGAATTGCGGAGTCTTTTTTTTAAATTTTTATTTATTTTTTTATACAGCAGGTTCTTATTACTTACCTATTTTACACATATTAGTGTATATATGTCAATCCCAATCTCCTAATTCATCACATCACCACCCCCACCACTTTCCCCTCTTGGTGCCCATACGTTTGCTGTCTAGATCTGTCTCTCTATTTCTGCCCTGGAAACTGGTTTATCTGTACCATTTTTCTAGGTTCCACATACATGCATTAATATGCGATATTTGTTTTTCTCTTTCTGACTTACTTCACTCTGTATGACAGTCTCTGGATTCATCCACGTCTCTACAAATGACCCAATTCCGTTCCTTTTTATGGCTGAGTAATATTCCATTGTATATATGTACCACATCTTCTTTATACATTCCTCAGTCGATGGGCATTTAGGTTGCTTCCATAACCTGGCTATTGTAAAGAGTGCTGCAATGAACATTGGGGTGCATGTGTCTTTTTGAATTATGTTTTTCTCTGGGTATATGCCCAGTAGTGGGATTGCTGGGTCCTATGGTAATTCTATTTTTAGTTTTTTAAGGAACCTCCATACTGTTCTCCATAGTGACTGTATTAATTTACATTCCCACCAACAGTGCAAGAGGGTTCCCTTTTCTCCACACCCTCTCCAGCATTTGTTGTTTGTAGATTTTCTGATGATGCCCATTCTAACTGGTGCGACGTGATACGTCATTGTAGTTTTGATTTGCATTGCTCTAATAATTAGTGATGTTGAGCAGCTTTTCATGTGCTTCTTGGCCATATATATGTCTTCTTTGGAGAAATGTCTATTTAGGTCTTCTGCCCATTTTTTGATTGGGTTCTTTGTTTTTTTTAATATTGAGCTGCATGAGCTGTTTATATATTTTGGAGATTAATTCTTTGTCCATTGATTTGTTATCAAATATTTTCTCCCATTCTGAGGGTTTTCTTTTTGTCTTGTTTGTAGTTTCCTTTGCTGTGCAAGAGCTTTTAAGTTTCATTAGGCCCCATTTGTTTACTATTGTTTTTATTTCCATTACTCTATGAGGTGGATCAAAAAAGATCTTGCTGTGATTTATGTCAAAGAGTGTTCTTCCTATGTTTTCCGCTAAGAGGTTTATAGTATCCATTTTGTTTTTATTTTTGTGTATGGTGTTAGGGAGTGCTCTAATTTCATTCTTTTCCATGTAACTGTCCGGGTTTCCCAGCACCCCTTATTGAAGAGACTGTCTTTTCTCCATTGTATATCCTTGCCTCCTTTGTCACAGATTAGTTGACCATAGTTGCATGGGTTTATCTCTGGACTTTCTATCCTGTTCCATTGATCTATATTTCTGTTTTTGTGCCAGTACCATATTGTCTTGATTACTGTAGCTTTGTAGTATACTATGAAGTCAGGGAGTCTGATTCCTCCAGCTCTGTTTTATTCCCTCAAGACTGCTTTGGCTATTCGGGGTCTTTTCTGTCTCCATACAAATTTTAAGATTTTTTGTTCTAGTTCTGTAAAAAATGCCACTGGTAATTTGATAGGGATTGCATTGAATCGGTAGATTGCTTTGGGTAGTATAGTCATTTTCACAATATTGATTCTTCCAATCCAAGAACGTCGTATATCTCTCCATCTCTTTGTGTCATCTTTGATTTCTTTCATCAGTGTCTTATAGTTTTCTGAGTGCAGGTCTTTTGTCTCCTTAGGTAGGTTTATTCCTAGGTATTTTATTCTTTTTGTTGCAATGGTGAATGGGATTGTTTCCTTAATTTCTATTTCTGATCTTTTGTTGTTAGTGTATAGGAATGCAAGAGATTTCTATGCATTAATTCTGTATCCTGCAACTTTAACAAATTCATTGATTAGCTCTAGTAGTTTTCTGGTGGCATCGTTAGGATTCTCTGTGTATAGTATGTCTTCTGCAAACAGTGACAGTTTTACTTCTTCTTTTCCAATTATTATTCCTTTTCTTTCTTTTTCTTCTCTGATTGCCGTGGCTAGGACTTACAAAACTATGTTGAATAATAGTGGGGAGAGTGGACATCCTTGTCTTGTTCCTGATCTTAGAGGAAATGCTTTCAGTTTCTCACCATTGAGAATGATGTTTGCTGTGTGTTTGTCATATATGGCCTTTATTATGTTGAGGTAGGTTCCCTCTATGCCCACTTCCTGGAGAGTTTTTATCATAAATGGGTGTTGAATTTTGTCAAAAGCTTTTTCTGCATCTATTGAGATGATCATCTGGTTTTTCTTCTTCAATTTTTTAATATGGTGTATCACACTGAATGATTAGTGTATATTGAAGAATCCTTGCATCCCTGGGATAAATCCCACTTGATCATGGTGTATGATCCTCTTAATGTGTTGTTGGATTCTATTTGCTGGTATTTTGTTGAGGATTTTGGCATCTATATTCATCAGTGATATTGGTCTGTAATTTTCTTTTTTTGTAGTATCTTTGTCTGGTTTTGGTATCAGGGTGATGGTGGCCTCATAGAATGAGTTTGAGAGTGTTCCTTCTGCAATTTTTTGGAATAGTTTGAGAAGGATGGGTCTTAGCTCTTCTCTAAATGTTTGATAGAATTCACCTATGAAGCCATCTGGTCCAGGTCTTTTGTTTGTTGGAATATTTTTAATCACAGTTTCAATTTCATTACTTGTGATTGGTCTGTTCATATTTTCTGTTTCTTCATGGTTCAGTCTTGGAAGGTTACACCTTTCTAGGAATTTGTCCATTTCTTCCAAGTTGTCCATCAGATTGGCATAGCTTGAAGTAGTCTCTTAGGATGCTTTGTATTTCTGCGGTGTCTGTTGTAACTTCTCCTTTTTCATTTTTAACTTTATTGATTTGAGTCCTCTCCCTCTTTTTCTTGATGAGTCTGGCTAATGGTTTATCAATTTTGTGTATCTTCTCAAAGAAGCAGCTTTTAGTTTTATTGACCTTTGCTATTGTTTTCTTTGTTTCTATTTCATTTATTT
The DNA here is from genome assembly GCF_949774975.1 of Lagenorhynchus albirostris. Classification (NCBI taxonomy): domain Eukaryota; kingdom Metazoa; phylum Chordata; class Mammalia; order Artiodactyla; family Delphinidae; genus Lagenorhynchus; species Lagenorhynchus albirostris. Next base: position 65,373,641 of record NC_083096.1, on the reverse strand, counting down.
CTGCTCTGATTTTTATGATTTCTTTTCTTCTGCTAACTTTGGGTTCTTTTTTTTTTTTGTTCTTTTTTCTCTAGTTCCTTTAGGTGTAAGGTTAGATTGTTTATTTGAGATTTTTCTTGTTTCTTGAGGTAGGCTTATAGAGCTATAAATTTCCCTCTTAGAACTGCTTTTGCTGCATCCCATAGGTTTTGGATCATCGTGTTTTCATTGTCATTTGTCTCTAGGTAGTTTTTGATGTCTTCTTTGATTTCTTCAGTGATCTCTTGGTTATTTAGTAACATATTGTTTAGCCTCCATGTGTTTGTGTTTTTTACACTTTTTTCCCTGTAATTCATTCCTAATCTCATAGCATTGTGGTCAAAAAAGATGCTTGATATGATTTCAATTTTCTTAAATTTACTGAGGCTTGATTTGTGACCCGAGATGTGATCTATCCTGGAGAATGTTCCGTGCTCACGCATTTGAGAAGAAATGTAATCTGCTGTTTTTGGATGGAATGTCCTATAACTATCAATTAACTCTATCTGGTCTGTTGTGTCTTTTAAAACTTCTGTTTCCTTATTTATTTTCATTTTGGATTATCCGTACACTGGTGTAAGTGAGGTGTTAAATTCCCCCTCTATTATTGTGTTACTGTCGATTTCTTCTTTTATAGCTGTTAGCAGTTGCCTTATGTATTGAGGTGCTCCTATGTTGTGTGCATATATATTTATAATTGTTATATCTTCTTGGATTGATTCCTTCACCATCATTTAGTGTCCTTCCTTATCTCTTGTAACATTCTTTATTTTAAAGTCTATTTTATCTGATATGAGTATTGCTACACCAGCTTTATTTTGATTTCCATTTGCATGGAATATCTTTTTCCATCCCCTCACTTTCAGTCTGTATGTGTCCCTACATCTGAAGTGGTTCTCTTGTAGACCACATATATATGGGTCTTGTTTTTGTATCCATTCAGCAAGCCTGTGTCTTTTGGTTGGAGCATGTAATCCATTCATGTTTAAGGTAATATCGATATGTATGTTCCTATTACCATTTTCTTAATTGTTATGGGTTTGTTTTTGTGGTCCTTTTCCTCTCTTGTGTTTCCCACTTAGAGAAGTTCTTTTAGCATTTGTTGTAGAGCTGGTTTGTTGGTGCTGAACTCTCTTAGCTTTTGCTTGTCTGTAAAGCTTTTGATTTCTCCGTCGAATCTGAATGAGATCCTTGCCAAGTAGAGTACTCTTGGTGTAGTTTCTTCCCTTTCATCACTTTAAATATATCATGCCACTCCCTTCTGGCTTGTAGAGTTTCTGCTGGGAAATCAGCTGTTCCCTTGTCTTTTATTTGTCATTTTTCCCTTGTTGCTTTCAGTAATTTTTCATTGTCTTTAAATTTTGTCCATTTGATTATTATGTGTCTCGGCATGTTTCTCCTTTGGCTTATCCTGCCTGGGACTCTCTGCGCTTCCTGTAGTTTGGTGGCTGTTTCCTTTCCCATCTTAGGGAAGTTTTCGAAAATAATCTCCTCAAATATTTTCTCAGGTCCTTTCTCTTCTCTTTCTGGGAACTCTATAATGCGAATGTTGTTACGTTTAATGTAGCCCCAGAGGTCTCTTAGGCTGTCTTCATTTCTTTTCATTCTATTTTCTTTTTTCTGTTCCGTGGGAGCGAATTCCACCATTCTGTCTCCAGGTCACTTATCTGTTCTTCTGCCTCAGTTATTCTGCTATTGATTCCATCTAGTGTATTTTTCATTTCAGTTATTGTATTGTTCATGTCTGTTTGTTTGTCCTTTAATTCTTCTAGGCGTTTCTTTTTTAATTCTTCAAGGTATTTGTTAAACATTTCTTGCATCTTCTCAATTTTTGTCCTCATTCTTCTTCCAAGGCCCTGGATCATTTTCACTATCATTGTTCTGAATTCTGAAAGGTTTCCCTCTTTTGAATTTTTTGGCCTATTTTCGACCCCAGGATTTTTTTTAAGGGCAGGTGTCGTTTACAGGCCTGCAAATATTGTTAATATTAAGTGACCATTAGCACTGGGTTTAAAGCTGCTATTGTGAGAAACGGCCACAAGGTGGCAGCCTTTCTCCATTCCCAAATCTGGTTACTAGGGCAGTAGACCTTTCCTGGAAGGTGTGTTCCTAGGTTGTAAATTAGAATGGAATGTGCCAGGGAAAACCTCCATACGTTTATGTCTCAGTACTTCTTGTTCGTTGTTTTAATTTATTTTTACTAATCAGGGTAATTATTAGAATATTATTTGTACTAAGTGTACACAATCTGTTTCATTTGTACATTATATATATATATATATATATATATATATATATATATATATATACATGGACAGATCCTCTTCTCATGTAAATTAATACACAGTGATCTGTACCCCTGCGTTGGTATATGGTCTGTCTTTTTGATATATGTATTTAATATGTATTGGTATAGGTTTGGTAACCCTAATCTTAATTTATCCATTACTCCCACCTTTCGTTTTAGATAACCAGAGTTTGTTTTCTGAGTCTGTGTCTTCTCTGTGAAAATAAGTTCATTTGTGTCAGTTGTTAGATAACACCTAGAAGCGATATCATAAGATATTTGTCTTTTGCTTTCCGACTTACCTCATGTTCTGTGATTATCTCTAGGATCATCTATGGTGCTGCAAAGAACATTGTTTCATTGTTTTCCACAGCTAATATTCCATTGTGTACATGGACCACTTCTTCTTTGTCCATTCATCTGTTGATGGACATTTTGGTTGCTTCCGTGTCTTGGCTTTTGTGAATATTGCTGCAGTGCACCTTTGCCAGCCTGTGTCTTCTTGACTCTGGTCTTCTTAGGTGAAAGGCCAGCGGTGGACCTGCTGGATTGAATGGTACCTCAATTTTTACTTTGAAATGCAGTTCTTTTCTGTTCTCATTATTGGCTGTTACCACTTTACATCTCACCAGCAGCTAGAGTTCTCTAAAACCTCTTCAGCATTTATTGTTTGTAGACTTTTTGCTGGTCGTCATTTGCCTGGTGTGTGTTGAAACCTTTTCGTAGATTAGATTTGCATGAGTCTAATAATTCCTGATGTTGACCTTTTATCCATTTTCCTTTTTATTTTTTTAATCAGTGTGTAAAACTTACCTCTCATATGATCTTCTTGAAAAATTTCCTCTCTTTTGAGTTTTTTTCACTACTCCCTACCTCAGAACATTTTTTTGAGGGCAGGTGTCCTTTACAGCCCTGAGTCCTTGTGAATATTAAGTGACCATTAGCTGTGGTTTAAAGCCGATCTTGTGGGAAACGGCCACAAGGCGGCAAAATTTCTACATTTACAACTCAGGGGAGTTGGGCAACAGAGTCTTCCTGGAAATCGTGTAAGCAGGCTGTGAATTAGAGTGGAATGTACGAAGGCAAACCCCCGACAGCTTATATCTCCTTACTTCTTGTTTGTTTTTTCAATTTAATTTTTATTTTTTATCAGAGCAAATTTGATAAAAATGTTGTCTATGTTCTAGGTGTACAGAATCTGTTTCATTATATCTATGTATCTATCTATTCATCTTTGGATCCTTTCCCATGGCTGTTATTACAGTGTTGAGTGTACCTCTTGGTATTCCATACGTCTTTGGTGATTATGTTTCTTATGTTAAATTAGTATAGGTCTGTCACCCCCATATCCTAATTTATCCATTCCTCCCACCTTTCCATTTGGTTCAACATAATTTTGATTTGTTAATCCATGAGGGTCCTTTTCTTGGAAATAAGTTCATGGATAGCATTTTGTAGGTAACACCTGTAAGTGTTATCACAGGTTATCTTTCTTTCGGTTTCTTTCTTACTTCAAGTTGTATGATTATATCTAGGTCCTTCTATGGTGGTGCAAACAGCACTGTTTCATGCTTTTCCATGGCTAATATTCCATTTTGTACATGGACCAGTTCTTCTTGCTTCGTTCATCTGTTGATGGATATTCTGGTTGCCTCCAAGTCTTGGCTGTGGTAAATATTACTGCAGTGTAGGATTGCCAGCCTGTGTGTTTTGGATTCTGGTCTTCTCAGGTGATAGGCGCAGCAGTGGGCCTACCAGATCATATGGTAGCTCAATTTTTACCTAGAAACTCACATTCATTCAGTTCTAACTACTGGCTGTTACCAGTTTACAACCCACCAGCAGCTAAAGGGTCCACAGTTCTCTAAAACCCCTTCATCACGTATTGTTTATGTACTGTTTTGCTGATGATCATTCTGAATGTTGTGAGGTGAACTTTTTATAGATTGGTTTTGCATGTCTTTATTAACTTCTGATGTTGAGCATTTTTCCATGCCCTTTTTTTGGTGAAAGAAAAAAAAGAAAGAAAGAAAAGACAAAATGTGTGTAAAATGTGCCTCTTGAAATGGTCTTTTTTAAAGGTTGCCCTCTTTTGAATTTTTTGGTCAATTTTCGACCCCAGAATTTTTTTTTGAGAGCAGGTGTCATTTACAGGTCTACAATTAAGTTGAATTTTAACTGACCATTAGCACTGGGTTTAAAACTGCTGTTGCAGGAAGGCCAGAATGCTTCAGGATTTCTCCATTCTCATATCTGGTTACTAGGTCAACAGAGCCTTCCTGGAAGCTGTGTTCCAAGGTTGTAAGTTAGAATGGAATGAGCCAGGAAGAACCCCTATAATTGTGTGCCTCATTACTTCTTGTTCGTTTTTTTAATATAATTTTTTTTTTTTTTTTTTTTGCAGTATGCGGGCCTCTCACTGTTGTGGCCTCTCCCGTTGCAGAGCACAGGCTCCGGATGCGCAGGCTCAGTGGCCATGGTTCACGGGCCTAGCCGCTCTGCGACATGTGGGATCTTCCCGGACCGGGGCACGAACCCGTGTCCCCTGCATCGGCAGGCGGACGCTCAACCACTGCGCCACCAGGGAAGCCCTAATTTTTATTTTTACCACAGCAAATTTGATTATAATGTTTTGTTTGTTCTAGGTGTGCAAGATGTGTTTGTTTTACACCTATACATATATGTATTCATCTTGGGATCCATTTGCCGTGTAGGTTATGACACAGTGTTGAGTAGCCTTCTTTTGGAATTCCATAGGTCTTTGGAGATTATATATTTCACATGTGTTTGTATATCTCTGTTAACCCCGATATCTTAATGTGTCCAATCTTCACAACTTTCCTATTGGTTAACCATAAGTTTGTTTAATAAATCTGTGATTCCTGTTATCTGTGGAAATATCTTCATTGGTATCAATTTTTAGGTAACACCTATAATTGATATCATGGGATATGTGTCTTTCACTTTCTGACTTACTTCCAGTTGTGTGACTACCTCCAGAGTCATTTATGGTTCTGCAAACTGCATTGTTTCATTTTTTTTCCATGCCTAATATTCCATCTGTACACATACAAGTTCTTCTTTGTCCATTCGTCTCTTGATGGACTTTTTGGTTGTTTCCATGTCGTGGCTATTGTAATACTGCTGCAGTGCAGTTTTGCCTGCCTGTGTCTTTCCATGTCTGTCTTCCTAGATTACAGGCCAAGGAGTGGGCCTGTGGGATCATATGGTATCTCAATGTTTACCTTTTAAATGCAGCTCCATTCTGTTTTCATTAGCGGCACTTACCAGTTTACGAGCCACTTAAAGTTGAGGGTATGCATTTCTTCACAACCTCTTCAGCATTTATTGTTTGTATGTTTTTGCTGATGGTCATTCTGACCGGTGTGAGCTGATACCTTTTTCTGGCTGGATTTGCGTATGTCTAATAATTCCTTATATTAAGCTTATAGCCATGTAAATTTTTGTTTTGTTTTTTAAAGAATGAGTACAGCTTACCTATTCAAATGGTTTCTTGAAGTATGTGCCATGTTTTGAATTTTTTTGGCCATTACCTCCCTTGACACATTTTGTTGTCCCGTGTCATTTATAGCCCTGCAGTCCTTATGAATATGAAGTGTCCTTTAGCACAGGTTTTAAAGCTGCTGTTGTGGCAATCAGCCACAGGGTGGCAGCATTTCTACATTCCCCACTCTGGTTACTAAGGAAACAGTTTCTTCCTGGAAGTAGTGTTCCTTGGTTGTAAATTAGAGTGGAGTGTGCCCGGATAAAGCCCCAAGGCTTATGTCTCCTAACTTATGTTTGTTGTTTACATTTAATTTATATTTTTTATCAGAGTAATATTCCATTGTGTACATGGACCACTTCTTTGTGCTTTCATCTGTTGATGGACATTTTGGTTGTTCCAAGCCTTGGCGAGGGTAAATAGTGCTGCAGTGTAGGATTGTCATCCTGTGTCAGTAAAGATGTTAAATAACTAAATAAGACATTGCCAGAAAAAAACAAATCTGAGAAACAGTTTTTTTCCCAGCTGAGTTGCCCTTCGGGAAATACTGAAGAGAATTCTGCAGGCTGAAATGAATTTAATTCAGACATTACCAACTAGCCATGTAGAACAGGAAAGGGAAGCTTTATTTTATGTTAGTTTATGTCTTTATGTAGTAGTTATACCTGTAATTTGTCTACTTTTTTGAAGTAGAGTTGATTTATAATGTTGCATTAGTTTCTAGTATACAGCAAAGTGATTCAGTTATACATATATATATATTGTTTTTCATATTCTTTTCCATTATAGTTTATTACAAGATATTGAATATAGTTTCCTGTGGTACACAGTATGACCTTGTTGTTTATCTATTTTATATGTAGTAGTTTGTATCTACTAATCTCAAACTCCTTATTTATCCCTCATCCCACCACTATTTTTTTTAACTTGAATATAACTAACTGATAACTTCATTCTGTCTTTGATTTGGATCATTAGACCGTCATTGTTATTTAATGCCAGTATTATGGGACAAGAGGAAATGACTGCCAAGGGTATATCTCTAAATCAGCATTTGCTAATGAATGAATGAAAATAAAACACTGTCTTTTATTTTCTATCTTCTTTAATATCCTGGAGTATCACCTTTTATACGATAAGAGAGTGGTTATTTTTTCAGGCAGGTGGCATGAATATGTCAGTCCATTCTGGAGTAGGTAACAGAGAAAGAAGGGTGGGAACTATAGTGAAATGAAGAGTGAGGTCCCACCTAAAGCTATCCCCATGCCATTTGTCAAACAAAACATGCCTTCTGGGTGGAATTTGACTAAAAAGCAGGCTAATGTGCTACTCGTATTCAATTCCTAGCCCTTTCATTAAACTACTCCTAATTATTATAGTGGCCAAGACCTTGGAATTTACTACACTTCTGAGGTATTATTTTCACTTTAGTTCTAAGATTATTTTCTGCCTCATGTTGTTAATATATTATGGTATAGCTCCTCTAGTTTTTATTCTCACATTTTCTTCCTTATTTCTGTTCCTAACTTTTTTCTTCCTGTCTTTCCTACTTTCCTGCTGTATCCTTCATTCTTGCTCTTGGAATCAATGCAGTCAAGTCATGGTTGTCTAGAATGAAAGGTAGAGTTGGTTCTCTTTCAGTGTCACACTTCAGTGAAATGTCTAGAGTTCTCTTGTTTGCCTTTTAAGTACATTCACCCGCAGTTCAACTTTGGCTATAATTTTTATTTTTCTACATGTTGGTATCAATTGAATTAGGCTAATAGCAGACTATTCTGACCACAGCATTACTAAATATGTGTAGCAGGTATGTGCATTGGAGCCCAGAAAAGTAGAAAAGAGTAAAAACATAGAACGGTATGAATAAGGAAGTATCACTTTGAAATTAGATATAACTAAAGTTTTCATTTATAATTTGTCTGCTAAAATTCATTTAGCTTCTCATGCAAAAATCACGGCTCAGATTCTTCTGAGTCTTCTATGACAACCAAACAAAAAAATCTAGTCATTTTTCAAAAGGAATTAACTGATCTTCAACACAGTACACACCTAGTACTGGATGACCAGTACTAGGTGTGTATCTCATGTTAACGATGATAGCTGTCTGGTCTTTTACCCTCACTTAGACCTGCTATTGAAACATTTTCATGTCTTCTGTACCACAGAATTATTGCTGTGTAATATAGGATGCCATAATCTGCCTGCTCTAGGCTGTTAGCAACAGCATAAGAGCAACCTCCTTGGTTTGTCTGTTTTCTGCTAGAGCATGTTGCATCACTACATTGTCAGCTAAGGATATTTCTTAACACATAGCCAAAAGCATATTTTTGCACATCTCATTGCATTGTAAATTAAATGTGTTATTTAGTTGGGGAGGTGAATCTTGTACCACCTGTAGCAACAGGGTGATGGGAATTTTAGTCCCACCCAGAATATTAGTGGTACAGGATTTTTGTCTGTGACATTAAAATTCAGCATCTTTACTAAACCTGACAAGCTGTGGCCCCAAAGAGGCAGTGAGTATTAAATATCTCAAAGAATGGTATTACTAGTGAGTATTTCCCACTAGTGAGTATTAAATATCTCAAAGAATAGTATTACTACAACCTTTCTGGTGCCCAGAAACTTTCTCTTTCTTTGCAATCACATAATTATGGCAACCAGCAAAATTTGTTACTGAGAAAGGTTGCTTGTTATGACTGGCTCTCTCATCTCCAGATCTCTCAGACTGATGCGCAAAATGAGTTTTGTTTCAAAGAGTTAGCGTCATTTTAGAACAGACATTATCAGTCACTTTATTCAGAAGCTTCCTCTCTTTTATCCAGAGAAACCAGGGGAAAATTGTCAGAATTTGTCTGAAAATTGTCAGAATGATTGTCTATATTTAACTTAGAAGATAACATGTTTTCTGTAAATGTAAATAATGGTCAGAATAATCTGGGATGTATTAGATTACAATTTAGAAGATCTAGAGTCATTTTTTTCATCATATCTTTCGTCTTGAAATCACTTTCATCATCTCTTCGAGAACTGTCAATGTGAAAAAGAATTATACTGATGAGGTACTGACATTGTAAGTTAGGCTGAGGAAGCCAATGAGTGAAGTCCTTAAGAATTTGGATTTGAATTTCAGCCCTGCCACTTAGAAGTTGTTGAAGTTTCTCTAAAACTATTTCCTCTTCCACCTAGGAATCATCATAGCCCCCCTCCCAGGGTTTTTTGTGAAACACAGGGAGAATGCACCCAAAATGATAAGCATAATGTCTGGCACGTAGTAAGCTCTCAATAAATGGCAGTAGCTATTATTGCTAGAAATATGTATAATAAACTCCACGTAACCAATGGTCAGTTATCCCTGCAAAAATGAAATGCAGAATGCTTGGGCTACTGAATTACACCAAATTATTTAACAACGCTATATAGAAAATCAAACAACTTTTCTTCAATGATAAGTGTAATACGTTCTTCATTCTTAAAATTTTTTTTAAAAATGTCCTGTTAGCTAAAAGAATTTCACTGGTCCAGTTTTCTTGTCTCCTTTCATTTCCTCTTGCCATCCTTTAATCAAGATACTCATAAGCTCTGACAGTTCAAATGTCAGCTGAGATGAGGTGAAAGAAAGACAAGGAAATAGCCTGAAGAGTCCATGAACTCAAAACTTGTCCCTGGATAATTAAGAAATGGAAATGAGCATATCTGAAGGATTTCGTTGTGGTTTTCTCTCATTACACTGTTGGACAGGGTACAGATTTTTTCCCACTAGTGAAATTTTGCCATGGCTGAAGCTGATTTTTGCTATCATGATACCTGGAAACCTAATTCCTGGCTGGACTTTCTCTAAACACCCTCATTAGCATCTCAAACTATTTCCTCTGGAAAGAATGTAAAGCAGATTCAGGTGTTGTATGTGTTTACAATTTGAAGGCCCAAACATTTTATTTCAATAGATTTTAAAGGAAAAAGAGAATTACAAACATGTTTTAAAGATCCATCCAAAAACCATTTATTTAGCGCAGACTGCTCCAGACTCTGTGCTGGGGTTGGCATTGAGAACACAGCCATAGTGTCAGACCTCAGGGAGCACAGAGGACAATCAAGTGACAGCCCATAAATGCACTATTGCACACAGAGAAACAGAGCTTATAAAATGGGATATGCTCTGTGCTTCTTTCTAAATTAAAGGCAACATATTCAGAGGAGTAATTTTGAGAAAACTACACACACACACACACACACACACACACACACACACACACACACATACATATATGAAGACCTTCAGTACTTTAGATAAATCTATGAAAGTTAAGAACAAACAAGCCATTATATTCCATTCTTCTTTCTCAATTTTTTTTACAGAGAAACTCAGAGAACTGTTTTTATTCTGCTGGTTTAGGAGAGGGTAATTGAATTTTAAGTACCTTTTTCTGCCAGCCTTAAAATCATATCTACCTATGAGAAAATGATTGTCCAATAATAAAAAAGAGAAAGAATGATAAAAGAAATTAGTCAAAACTTTAAGGAAATAAAGGTTTAGATTTTTTTTTTTAAGTTTTTGGCCGCACCCCCACGGCATGTAGGATCTTAGTTCCCCGACCAGGGACCGAACCCGCACCTCCTGCATTGGAAGGCAAAGTCTTAACCACTGGACCACCGGGGAAGTCCCTAGACTTTTGTTTGATAAGCACCATGTTCCATCTTGATTACTTGACTTTTTATTTTCCCTTATAAAAAAACTTCTCTGATTATTACATATGGCTTAATTGTCCTAAAATAATGTCATTATTGCAATCTTCCCATGAGGGATTGTAGTGTGTTTACCAGACACGGTAGGAAAGGAAAAGGAACTCCACTTATTTCTCAGCCTGGATTTCAGCTCACATTCAAGAATCCCTCTGCTTACCTGGCCACCTTCAACTTGTACATCCACAGATTTTGATATGGCGATGAGCACTGTGGAGTTTTCAATTGTGTAAAGTGGGAACACAGCCCATTGACATCATGCCCAAGATGGTCAGTACATGGTAGCTATCAAACAAGGGTTCTTGAAGGAAGAGCTTTGTGTGGCCATCTCTGCGTGTCAGGAAATTCAAGTGTACATTGCAAAGTGGTTGCAAGTGATCCTTTACATTACAAAGGATCTCATTGGCATTTACACAGGTCAACCAGGGCTGGTAGAGGCAGGATCAGGAGAAAGGTGTGTTTACCCTCGTTAACCCGAAAGGCAAAGGGCACAGACCTTGAGTCTTGAGAGAACTAGAGATTCAAACTTATTAGTAAGATTAAGATAACCTAGTAAAGTGAACATCTAGATTTTTCCCAACTAATTGGGGTTATATGTGAGTGTATCTGAGGAAAAGTAAATTTTTAATAATTATCCTTAGTTGTTCCACAGCACTCTCTTAGTCTTAGGATATACCATTCAATATTTCCCTAGGCAACTCTAAACCTGTCCTCATTTTTGATATGTGTATATATACACACACTATAAATAATTTATGTTATATATATAAAACATATTTAATTTGAAGTGTACAGTTTTTGACTGTAAAATAAAGAAGACAAACTAGACACTTCAGCTACTGAAACCTGCAATTAAGAAATTTTATGATGGGCCTAATCAATTGAGTTCATATAGCCCATGTTTCAGAGCAAGAAATTAGTTTCCCTGTGTTTGAAACCTGGTCCTATGAATTAATAACTATGCAACCTTGCCAACATGCCTGAATTCCTCTGAGCTTCAGTTCTTATCAGCTATAAAATCGGATAATAAATAGTACTGGACTCATAGAATTGCTTTGAGGGTTAAATAATGTAACACATGAAAAACACTTAGAACTCTGCCTGTGAAAAAGCATTTCATAAATGTTAGCTGTTATTATTTCAATGTGCTTACTTTATAAAGTGCTTCTCATGACATAATGGTATGTCAGTACAATTAAGAGTTTTGCAGCTGTACGTTTTGATAGAGCGTAATTCCTGGTGCAGAGTTGGCATTCAATAATTTTGCTACATATGGGTGAAAAATGACTATGCATGTGAAATATAACAATTATTAATATTTATAAATTAAGAAAATATGTTGACTAATACATCTTTTTGAAGGCATTTCAATAGTTCAGGCTATTTTAATATATACTGACATATATAGAATTTTAGTAAAAATACATGAGTTTGCATTTGACATTAATTTCCATCTTCAATCTTATTTTAAAATTTTGTGCATTCAATTTTTCAGAATTTGAAAAAAATAACAATTTTACCACTGTTCACTGTATTATGAATCTTATCCCTAATATATTTTTCCCATGATCTCACCACTTGGATAATTAAGTCCAAAACAGATAGAAACTTTAAAGCTCATACTACACAATGTGTTTTTTTCTTAGTATACCTACTACAGGAATAGCCATGAATTCTACAGTAGCAACCAAAGTTGGCTATTAACTTAAAAGTGGTCATATTCATTCTTCTTATGTCATTAATTTAAAGAATCAAAATCATAAAGCATAAAAGGACATAATTTGCTAAAATAGTTTTGAATTTTGTTATAAAATATTTTAAACTTACTGAAAATTATAGAAAATACTGTCACAAATACTTGTGTTCTTGCTATCCAATTTTACCAAATCGTAACATTTTGCTATATTGGCTTCATATTTTTTTAAAAATATATATATATTACAGGTACCCCTGAAGTCCTCTGAAACCATTCCCCTGTCGTCCTGAGATAACCACAAAATAGAGTTTAACGTCTACAATTCCCAAGCTGTCTTATGATGTTAATGTTTGTCATACATATATACAAGTAGACATAAATAATTTACAGTATTATTTCATGTAATTTTAACTTTATATCATGATAACTTACTATGGGTTTTCTTCTGCAAATTATTTGCTCAAGATTTTTTTTAAGATTTATCTATCTTGATAAATGAAGGTGTATTTCGTTTAATTTAACTGCTGCTTAAATTTCATTGAATAAATATATCATAATGTATTTATTTATTATATTATTAACACACTATTAGAAACAATGTTGCAATGAATGTTCTTTAACAAATTCCTTTTGTACATGTGGGAGAATTTCTCTAAAGTAGAAGTGGAGTTAAGTCAAAGTGGAATTTTCTGGGTACTTGAGTGCATAAACTTCACTGGACATAGACAAATTTACCTAAAAAGTATATGTACAAATGTATACTTTCTGTCCACAGTCTATGAAAGTTCCTGTGTCTTTGAATCATTGCCTATACATTTCCCCAGAATTATTTGCACTTTGTGCCGAATGACAAAATTGTCAAATCCTACTCTCTTGTTTTGTACATTCAGATAGGTTGGTTACAAATGAGACTAGTGCTGCTTCATTTCTTAAATTGGATTCAGTTCACAGTGGCTGAAACGTGAGGTCTTAGGAGACATGAGCTCAGCGGTTCTCAATCTTGGCAATACTTTAGATTTACCTAGATCATTTTTAAAATTCTGATGCTCAAGCCTCACCCCAGACCTGTTAAGTAAGACTCTCCTTGGGGGTGAAGGGCAGGGGGATGTGGGTGCCCAGCTAGTTGCCCAACCTACAACCCTTGGAACTCAGATCCCAAAGTGATCCTAATATGCAGTCAGTGTTGGAAATTATTGCCCTTGTGTATGTCTGATAAGAAAGAGAATAAAGCCAGAGGGAGAAAAAAAGATACTTGGCTGTAGACCCGTCTCTAAAAGTGAGTGGTGAACTGGAGCTTGATTCTTAATAGTTTTATCTAGAATGAATAAGTAAATTAGCATCTGGGGAACAATAGTAGGTATTCCAGAATTTGGCAATGCTTGAGACCAGGAATATAACAAGAGTTAGTCTGCCGACAGTTGGGAATAGAACTACAGGTCCAGGGTCAGGATGCAGTACCTTTAGGGTAAGGCAGTTTATGAAGTCCAGGCATGTGAATGGACCCCAAACAAGTAGATTTGTTTTCTAGGCAGAAAATTTGGAAAAAGCCAGTGAGTGTTAGAGAAAAGCTTTGTGTATGTGGGCACCATTGGCTCATAGCAAATGGCAATAATTCCAACCCTATTAGCTGGTTGATGCCAGTTATAAATGTTTGGTCAGACTTAATTAGAATAAGTCTTGAAAATAAGTTATGCTTAAACGTGTAAGGTATAAGCTTCTAACTGGTGATCAGAGGGCATGGAAGAGTCAAGGATAAAGTGAAATGCCCCAAGTTATAATGAATGAGGAAAAGTTTTGATTTGGTTCATCATTTGTAACATAAGCTATTGACATAAACCAAGAATTTGTATTTAATTAAGTTTATTTCATAAGTAAGTATTCTGCTTTACCAAGAGTGTTAAAATCTACTATAAATATAAGGTAACACAGGCTTCCCTGGTGGCGCAGTGGTTGAGAGTCCGCCTGCCGATGCAGGGGACGCGGGTTCGTGCCCTGGTCCGGGAGGATCCCACATGCCGCGAAGCGGCTGGGCCAGTGAGCCATGGCCGCTAAGCCTGCGTGTCCGGAGCCTGTGCTCCGCAACAGGAGAGGCCACAACAGTGAGAGGCCCACGTACCGCAAAATAAATAAATAAATAAATAAGGTAACAAATGTTCATGGAATCTCAGCTATAGCAACAGCCATTTTTCATCCTTTCCTCAGTTAGTACAGTTATTTCAGTTTTCTATAGAAAAAAATGAATTGAAAGACCATTTGGCTTTGCTGACATGATCAGTTGCAAAACTATTGGAAAGTTAAATATCAAATTATTTATAGGACATGAAGATGTTGATGTTACTGTATAGTTCATGTAATTATCTCACACATTCAGGAGAGATTAAGATTTCTAAAATTGTATTCTAGTTAGAACACCTAAAAGCTTTTCTTTAAAAAAAATACCTTAGGGAAAGTAAAACTAAAGGCATCCAAGATATTTTTAAATTGTCATTGTGCATTCAACTTAAAATACAGTTTAAGACATGAGTATGATGAGACGATTACAAGGTGATTCAAAACAAAATACCTTTAAAAGTCTGCATGCCCTTCAGGTTGACTATGAAGTCATCGGTCAAGGTAAATAATCAGGGTAATTCTTTTTTTCCAATTCAGTGCTGAGTACAAGAGAAGGACTAAATATGTTCAGAAAAGTCTTAATCCTGAGTGGAATCAAACAGTAATTTATAAAAGTATCTCCATGGAACAGGTATGCAATGATTATTTTCTATATGACAGATTCAGGCTAATATAAAAATAGTGATGACAAAAAAAAAATAGTGATGACAGAGTTATTGAAAGATTGTGATTCATATCAATTTTTCCATACAAACAAAAAAAAATATAGCCAGTAAAAGGAACTGGGTGCAGTTCGAAGATACAGTGAAAGAAAATGTGCACATTTTGACAAAACAGCTAAAAAATAAACAAAATGAATAAGACTAGTGGGACATTTTCCACTGATTATTTCAAAATTAAATATTTCAATAGACTGGGCTCTATTTATCATATTTTGAGGGAAAATATTTTCCAAATAGCTGTATTTTGACTTTCATAAACAAAGAAAAAATAAGATTGAGATGCACTGAAATGAATTACCCCTCCTGGCAACAATTTAGGGATCATCTCTTTTCTAAATTGAGGCTTCCTACAGATCTGGCATGGTGCAACTAAACTGTACGGAAGAAAGCATGAAGAAGACGAGTGTAAAGGATTATCACAACAAATAGATGACTCTAAGCAAAATTGCATCAATGTGTTTCTGAAAGTCTTCATGTCATAACTTTGTATCAATAATAGAAAATAACTGATGGTTTATAAAGATGAATTCAGAGAGAAAAGAATACAAATAGAATAGGAAGAAGACATCCATGAAAACAATTTACAAATGAGTTGTCTTTCAAAATGAGGTTTCTAATTTATCCTTTGGAAGATTTCTAATTTGACTATGAAATTGAAGCTGGATATAAATTATAATCTGGGTTCTTGAATTTAAAATAAGTTAAATTTCACCAGCAGAAATAAGACAGTGCTACTAATGTGTTTTGGCAATTTACTGAAACAAAAAACTATAATCCAAATACTTTGAATAACCTAGACATTTTTGCAACCTATGAATTTCATGTATTTAAAGAGTATATGTAGATTCTGCTTGGTACTTTTAATAATGGGCAGGGTAGAATAACAGGAAATAAGTGAAAATCACCTTTTTTTCTTGAAAAATAGTGAGGTATCTTATGATCAAATACTTGGTTGGACCACAAAATGATTGACAGTTTACATAATATTGAATATAAGTATACAGTTTTATATAAACTTAAAGTATTTTTACATAAGCGAAAAGAGTTCAAGGAATGAAAATATAAATGAGTCTATTATATGAGTATAATGAAAATTTATGATGAGAAATGAGGTTTAATGACATTTTGATTTGAACTGTAGCTCAAGAAGAAAACATTGGAGATGACAGTCTGGGATTATGATAGATTTTCTTCCAATGATTTTCTTGGTGAGGTGAGCCTATGGTTTCCTTTTTTTATTTGCTTCATTATAAACCATTATAAACCATTATAAACCATCAATTAACTCTTTATGGAAAGCATATTTCTTAAGTGTATAAGATAACTGTTTCTGGATAAAATTCTTTGGTGGATAGAATTTATTTACGAATGACTCTTTGAATAGATGAATAGCACCTGGAGAAATAATTTTCACTTTACCACCTGATGTACTTTATAATTAATTTGCAAGATGAAATATTAATTGTTTTGATTGAAAGTTATATAATCGTGCTGTGAATCCAAATAATTATGTAAAAGATTTGAGATAAATTTATTGTAATATAAAATGAGCTGGATTTTTTTCAAATGCATTTTCAGGTTATTTAATTGCTATTCCTCATTGCACGTATGAATGACTTGATATGACATTTTACATTCTTATTTCTTTTAAGTGTTCCACAAAAAAATCTCAAAATATTTTAAGAAGCAAAACTAGAAGTAGGAGAAAACAGTAAAAACACTTTTTATAAATTCACAAGGAGTGTAACCTAATTATGAAATGTGTGGCAGGATGGTCAGATTCTGTGATATTTTTCATCTATCATATTCCAAAAATACATATTTTGTTTAGTGATCTTTGCTTAAAGCAGAAGTTATGAATTAATGTTAAAAAATAAATCTCTAAAAATATATAACACCTAGAAAATACAATATCCTTTTGATAGAGACAATAGAAAACAGTTGAGTAGTCTAGGTGACATGAGGTCTTGTTTGGTTCCTACACTCTGTACCTCTTTCCCATCAAAACTAGATCATTTGAACTTCACCTGCAGGCTCCATGCGGTATAGCCACTTGGACTAATCTTGGTCTTAGGCAGGACTACTCTAGAGTACGGTTATATCTGATTTATTGTCCTATTTCAAAAAGCTGATTTATTGAAGTCCTTATAATTTATTGTTCTCACGAACCTAAAGCATATATCCATTGTGTGGTTTTATTTTTTAATATCTGCTCAAATTTAAGATGCCAACTACTGTAAAATGCACCATTGTTTATGTACCACTAAGAAAGAAAACATGTTGCCAATTAAACCATGACACAGTGCTTTCTTATTGTAAACTGTTGGTAATATCTCTGTTTCAAATGTGAACTAAAGTATGTTTTAAAATAGAGGGAATAAGTTAGTAATTGAAAATTAGCCATTCTTTTTCATTTTTTCCCTCTTGTAACTAAAATCAAACAATCTGCAAAAAAAGCACTAGCCCAGTTTAAGAATATAACGTGTCCATTTAACAAAAGAAGACTTTATTTCATAAAGAGGTTGACTTGTGACTCTACCTTTTTGCATCATCTCCAAATAATTTAATTAATAGAGATGTCATACAGTTCGATTTAACCAAACGTTTTTACAGCGTCTGGTATGCACAAGACAGTCTCAGTATCATGGGTGAAGAAAAATGAGGACGACCTCATCATCCTAAAGGTTATACTATATCCTTTGACTTATGTCCTTGAATAAATTTCAGATCACAGAAAAAAACAACAAATGAATTACAGCTTAACCCATAAATTTTATTCACTTATTGCACTTTTTTTGAGGTATTGATTGATTTATCTAACACATCTCACCTCGATAACATGCCTAGGTGGTATCCTCTCAAAGAACAGACTGAAAGCATTGATCATGGCAAGCCCTATTCCAGTCAAAGCAGCCAACAGTCCCCAAAGCCGTCTGTCATCAAGAGTAGAAGCCATGGTATCTTCCCTGATCTATCCAAGGGTAGGAGATATTTCAAGTAGAAAAAAACTTTTGTCTGTTTGTTCACTCAGTATCTTCTTGAATATGAGTGCCTGTATATTTAATATCTTTTGAAAAGTATTATATTGGGAAATATTTAATATAATATCATGCAAAGATAATGGATATGGAATCAGGAGAAATGGGCTTTAGTCTCAGATCAGCTCATAATTAGGTTGATGCCTTTGTGATCTTCACCTCTCTGGTTCTCTGTTTTTCAAACTATAAAATGGAGGAGGTTGGGTTATATGAGCTATTGGGTCTTTTTCTACTCTCAAAATCTAGGTTAATATGATTTTATAAAATATGTTGGGGTATTTCATAAAGAAAACATAAAAATCCTCAACAATTCATTGACTAGACATAATCATCATTACCATTTATGCATGTTTCTTCTGTTTAAATCCCTATTTTTATATGCATATTCTTACTCATAAATCATATATGTAATATATGGACAAAACAGTTTTGCATTCTGCTTTTTAATTATATCAAAAACATTTTCCTCATGTCATCAAAACAGTTGGTATGCTGAAAATTACTTAAACCTTTCCTAAATGGTGCATTCAAATTAATTCTATGATTTTTTTTAACTACTATTATTATTTTTAAATTGCAGCATCGTACATTGGGTTTGGCAATATGCACAGCTTTCCCATTGGAATGAGCTTTTCCTTTGGGAGGTTCAATAACCAGTTATCCTACAACACAACAGTAATCTTCATCATAAAATGAGTTACTGCCTGTATGAGGGAACCATGTAGTATGTTTCCAGGATATGCTGAGCTATTTATAAATATTAAATAAAAATTTTTATATTGGATCTGAGTATTCCTTTTCGCCAATTCTCAGGAAGTACAGCAAATTGAAAAGTGGTTCTTTACAATATGGATTGGAAATGCAAGTGTTCTAGGAGATGAAAAACTGAGGTCACGTCCAGGAGGCCACTGAGTTGATACAATAAACCACTGACTACAATAAGTGCTATAGATTACTTATGAGTTGTATAGATCATTTCTGGATTCCACTTAGCCAGATCAACTCTGCACTAATTAACATTCTGGAAGATGATTAGTATAAAGACCTCTCTCTCTATGACTACCACAGTAAATGTGTGATCTTATATATACATTCTCTAAAATCACCTGAGATGATGATATAATAGTCTCCACTTCCATGTATCCCAGTGACTCACACACCTTCCTCCAGGAATTTTACTTAAAACTCCTCCTGTGGCAGTGTCAGCCTATTGTTTCTTACCTGGTCCCTACTAGAATTAGCAGAGTTGCTTGGTGAAACTATAAGTTAATATATTCATTTATATGAGACTACTTAGAATGTATTCATTCCTCTTCTCAAATCTCTCTTCTCAAGATTATCATCCTCTTGCCTTTTCTCCCAAAAATTCTCCCAAATGTTGAATCACACTGCTGTATGGTGAGCAGTTGAATAAACGCGCCAAAAAAGAAACAGAATTAACATAAATCTTAGGCGGTTTCAAATTATGTGAGACCCAGCTTGACAGGAGGAACGCTGGAGCAACTTTAACTCATGTTTTACCCTTTTGTAACCAGAAATGCAGGTTCCCACCATTGAGAAATCCCATAGTAGTCCCGGTAGCTCGAAATCCTCATCCAAAGGCCATCTCCGCTCTCATGGACCATCTCGCGGTCAAAGCAAAACCAGCGTCACTCAGACCCACCTGGAAGATGCAGGGGCTGCTATAGCCGCTGCCAAAGCCGCAGTGCAACAACTCCGCCTTCAACCAAGTAAAAGACGCAAATAAATTCCTCAGCATGGCAGCTTAATGTTCATCTGTTGCCTTTCTTTCCTGCTGTCCTTCCCCATTTGCTTTGTTTTGTGCTTTCCCTGCTCCCTCTGTTCTCTGTCCCTTTGTGTAAGAACAGTATAGATACATAAATATGCTGTCTCTCATTTAGTTCTTTTTTGTTTTAATTTACATAGAACGAAATAAAACTGGCTGTTTCTCCTTTGTCTCCACCATCCATCCAACCTGGCTCATAGTATTTGGTAGCTGTGTCTGTGATGTGTGCAGGCAAAACTATGTTGTGTGTCCTTTTTGTGTGCACTTAAATATCCTTTAGAATACAGGAATTATAAGCACAAGTGGCTGCCAGTTTTCTGGGCATTACACGAAAAAAAGGCACACACATAAGCATTTTGAGCAGATTAGCAATGAGAGTCTCACCTCTGAAAAACACTAAAAAATTTTAGGCAGAAGAGTCATGTAACCAACAGTCAAGTTCTAGAACCTAGGGGAAATGGAAAAAACATTTTATGCTTAAATTTTTTAATAAATTATGCATATGAAATAATGAAGCTTTCCATGTGAGAAACTTTCTAGTCTTTTGGGAAAAAAATCTAAAGAAAATAATGTTTCTTATATTCTCAAAAAAGTATGTAGTATTAATATATGTCTTAAGCATATTCAATGAGGCCATGTTACCTCATTAAGGAGCACAGTGGGGTCCATTCTGTTGGATCACACTTTGTATATGATACAAGAGAATTTATAGGGTTATTCTTTTTTCTAACCATTGGAAATCCTTTGGAAGTCAAGATATCAATTAAAGCATAACAATTCACCCATCTTAACTGCTGTAATTTCAATTGATAGAATTATATAAGAACTTAGTGAGTACAGAGACTTTAAAAGTGTAGGGGCACTGTTACTTCCAAGAGGCATCAGGCAAACAACGGAGATAGATGAATGTTCTCCCCATCTCTCAAAGTCATCATTTCCAAAGAAACAGCCAGTTTTAACCCCCTTTAGTGCTGTGCATGTGGTGTCATTTTGGCATTTGAAAACACAACTTACTTCAATAGAGCAAAAGATCACTTCTGTTTGCATGAATAACATTCAAGCTGGTTCCATCTGAGGATACATACTCTGGGTTTCCATTTCACCCACACTACCACAGCAGCACATAAAAGCGGTCAGTCTAATCATGCCGGGAAGCAGCACAGACACAGCATAGCAGGAGTCCTCCCCATTCAAAAACTCAGTCTGATAATCTGCCTCCACCAGCTAATGGCAACCAAGACCAAAGCCAGCTAGCCCTCAGGAAGGTGATGTCTGATGGACCAGTCAAGCCAGGAGGTGAGCAGAAATGCACTGTTCAAAGCACACAGCAAGAACATCCCCCAAATTTAAAGCCCTCATCTTTTAATTTTTAGAGATTGTCTAATAAAGTATGTTTATCCACTTTTTAATGTGCTTTTGTGGGCATGGCATTTCAGGACTTCATCATCACTGTGTAAGTCCCAAGATCAGTCCCATAGTGTATTGACTACAGTGATTTGTATTTTTCTGTGCACTGGGCATCTTTTGACTTTTGTTGGGAAATAGATTAACAGTATTCATATTGCAGAATGGAATGCATGCTTCTAACCTAATCTGTTCAAGCATGACTATAAATATATTGCACTGTGATAAAAGTTTAAACTGCTCACAATTCGAGGTAGCATACCAGTTGGAATGTAGATCAGTTTTTGTTGAATATTATTTCAAGTGTAACTTAAAAAAAAAATTCAGTGGATTTTGAAAATTCTCAGAGACAGTAAAGGAAAAAAATGTTAATGCACTCATTCACCTTTACATGGTGAAAGTTCTTTCTTGACCCTATGAACACATTTTTTCCACTCATGTTTCCGTAGTTGTCAAGTGTATCAGATGTGTTGGGCATGTGAATATCCAAGTGCCTGTGTAATAAGGTATCTTTATTTCATTCATAAACCACTGGGTTCTGATCCATTGTTACATGATGCAGCTTAAAATGAGTGTGTCAGTTTTTGCTTTCTCATTTGATTCCTTGCAATAGAGGATTTAAGGTTACTGCTTCGTTGCTAGTGCGAGCTATAATGATAGAATATTGAGTTGCAGGACAAAGTTTCATGTCGGAAACATAAGATGGATGGGGAATTATTACCAAAGAAAAGTACCAGAGCTTACATAAACATGTCAATAAATAAGGGTTGGGCTACTCTAGGCAATGCTTCCACTCTTCCTTTCTTGCACATCTGATCTACTTCACAATCTTCTCAGCTTTCTGGATAGAGGAAGACAATTCCAATGAGTCTTGCTCCAGACAGGCACCTAGACTTGATTCCGTGGCTTTGTTAGGAAGGAAATCTAGTTAATATCTGTCCCTAACTTGACACCAACAATTTGTGGAATTTTCCCCAAGAAAGAATGCCACTCACTGCCAGTGACAGGGATCAAACCAGTGTGATTATAAAATCATCTTCATTGTAATTCAAATTTAATTTTGATTTAAAAACATATATCAAAGAAAGGATTAAAAAAAACGATAGCAGTGTTTGCCCCCTTAAGTCCCTTACAGCCCTAAAACACTTGATTCTATGATCCTGTACTTTCCACAAAACTAAAATTAAGACTTGTACTTTCCTATTGCATTTCTCTGTATTCTCAGAAATTTTTAAAATTTAATATGCTTTTGTCCCAACTAATCAGATATTTAGGAGCAATTGAGGATGTATGTGGCAGTACAAAGGGCAAACCACTGTGATGTTCCTTGAATTAGCAGGCAATTAAGGAAACAGCTTAAATATTAAGATAATTGTGAATATGCATTTACTGAGCCCAGTTTATAGACTATCACCAAAGCAGTTTCCCTTTCCTAGTTAGCCTTACTAGTACTGTCCAAGAGTACTTAAAATTCCACCTCTCACCTTTTTTTCCATCAAATAAGTTCAGTTGATTTCTTCATTTTCTTACTGCAAATATTTCATAATTGTGAAAGTCATAGTAGTCAAATGCTTCTTATTTCACTCTATTTTTAATTATCATGATTTAAGTATTCCTATGATACTTTGAGTTTTCCTAGGTGTGGGTCTTAAAATTTGCAGCAAAATGCATTTAACTCCCTTTCTTTGAATAATGCTCTAATGGATATTCTTATACATTTAGAATAGTTCTTCACATTGTGCAAAGTGTTTCATCACCCATTTTCTCATTTTGTCACACCTAGTGGATGAGGGATTCGTTGCAGATATTTTCATTTCTGTTTTCTGAGTGAGCCATCAGAGAGTCGGGGTGTGCGGGTGGCAGCATGACTGATGAAGAACACATAGGTGGAAATTGTCAGAATTGGCAATCTAACCCTTGTTTATGATTGCACCTAATAAGCCTTTGCTTTTGAAATACATTGGCTACTGAAATACAAACTCTCCTGATTTCACTAAAAACAATTGTCATTTATTTATTTGCTATTTACACTCCAGTCCTTACAAATGATTAGAGGTTGCTAGAAATGATGGCAGGATACGATTTAGACTTGGTCTACCTACTTGATCCTCTTTTCTGAAGGCTGATAATTAAGCTGCCACAAACCAGGGAAGTAAAACCCTCCCACTGCACAAGCCGAGTGCAGCAGTAAGGAGGCTCTGTAGAGGAGGCGGTGTGTACATCTGCAGTCATTTCTATCAAGGGTGACGAAATTGTCCCTAAAGAGCTTTTCATATATATATATATATATATTTGGCAAGCTTTTCAGCAGATTTCTGCTTGAAGTAAAAGAAAATATGGGTCAGGTGAGAATTATGGAGTAAGCCAGGAGGAACTTTTTCTCTCCCTCCAGGGTTTAGTTGCATGCTAGGAAACCTGAAGGGAAGGATTTAGACAGATTGTGCCAAATCATCCTGATACCTAAACAACTCTCTGTTTGTCTTTAGAAATCCCTGGAAATGTTTTTTTCCAAGCCAGTTGGTTTGGTGGAATATAGGCCCGGCTGTTTTAAAAGGTGACGCCAACCAGGGAAAAGAATTTCAAAATAGGTTGTTTTTTAAAACCATACCCAAACTAATTGAAGTGTTTTTAAAACCTTGAAAATTAATTTAGTTGCTCTGGATATATTACATTTTATATATATATATTAAGGGCATTTTAAAATTCCTGAGCTGTTTTTGTTTGATGCTGAGATTTTAGGTAAGCTTTAAGTTTAGAAACACTCATACAGGATGGATAGAAGTATCCCTCCACCCTGGACAATAAGATGAGAGCTTGGAGAGGTTAGTAAGAAGATGAATCATTGACTGAGTTGTGTGAGGAACTATGACTGAAGGTCCCTTGTTGTGGCCGAATTGTAGGAGAAGGTCCTGAATCTACTTCCACAGACCGCTGCTGGAAACTCCACTTTCCGTAAGGCTCCTTTGCAGCACCTGTCAAAAGAGTTTCCTATCCATATTGCCGTGGTGAACACTGACTAAGCCATCTCTCTGTGAGAGCTGCTGTCTTGGGCAAGTGGTATGGGTGGCTGGGTTGGGAAACAGGGCGGGCACTGGGAGTGGAGAGAAGTGTTGGTTACAAAGGCAGTAGCTAATCAGTGGTCCATTCTGTTCTGACCCGAAGCAGATGGTCACTTTTGATCAGAAGGAATTTGGTGTTCTCTGTTTCTGGAAAGGAGAGGGTTCAAAAGGGAAAGAAATCAGAATGAGATCATTTGGAGGTGAAGTCTTCTGGAATGTGTGTAAGAGGTTAATAGAAACAGACTTAACATTCCTCATTTCAATGTGTTTGTGCAAAGAAAAGAAAGGCAGCAGAGAAAAGCTTTAAAAAGGAAACTTTGGATAGTTTAAAATAAAAAGAAAACAAACTGAAATGATGTGAACACAGCAAATAGCCAGCAAAAATCTGAGAGAATCAAATTGGATTTCAGCTTTCAAAGTTTTCTGCCTGTTTCTTTGGGGGCAAGGGTTGTATTTCTTGGTTGTCTGTGAAAATCAAAGTGTTCTTCTAAAGTTTTGGGTTTTTAAGAGTTTCCATATTTTCTTAGAAAGATTGGTTATGCATTTTTAAATCTTTCTATAGTCATTTAACATTCATTGCCAGAAATATCTCTACTGCACATGCAGAGGCACAGACAGTAAATATATAGCTCTGAACATATGACACCGTCTCTTGTTTATGCACCTTCCTTCCCAAAGGTGAATTCACTGACGTATCATCAATGGATACTTTTGTTCTTTTCTAGTAGTAGCCATGAGTGTGTCAAGCCATCCACATAAAGAATTACTGGTTCATACTGAGGACTTCTATGTTCATTTCATCTGACATGAATAGCAGGACCAACTGGCCTATCTAAGTATCAAACTTGGCTTCAGTATTGCTGTGCCTTTGTCACGTGATCTAACTATGGGCCTATATGATTGAGCGGGACTATTAATACATGATCCAAGAAGAGAAAGGCCTAATTTTTAACATGTCAAAGTCCCTTAAATGCTATTTATGACATGTCTTTAACAAAGTTAAACTTACTTTTTTGATTGCAAATTATTTTATTTTAGGTGTAAACAAATTTATTTTCAAAAAGTTAATTTACCAAATTACCAGCAGAGAGCAAATGAGACAGACAAGTAAATGCTGATGGAGGAAAGAAATGAGAAGCATGGAGCATGAGAAGGCTGATGGGGACACAGTGCGGGACCATGGACAGAAGGTACAATCTGAGCTTGGGGCTGGGAACGTTATCACCTGGGTAGGAAGGATCCTGGAACTGGGTGAAATGCCACCTGGGGAGAGGTGGAGTAATGCCAAAGGCTAGTAGGTAGCTACTTAACAACATTGCCTAATTCCAGATATCTATCTATCCATGAATTACTTGATTTTTTTCCCACTTTTCATCCGAATGTACTACATTATGTAAAATCATGATATTTTACCCAGTCTCTGTTGTGCAAGATAATCTTCGGGAGGGAGGGGGACATACGGGGATGGGATAGGATGAAAGGAATCTTTATGTATAATGAGTCAGAGTGTGAAAAATAGCCGTTTTTATTTTATTACTTTGTTGAGTCTGTAAATATATATTTTAATCATTGAGGTGACAAAAAAAACTTTCGGATTTCAAGTGAAAACATTTCAGCAATATTTTGATTGGGGTATTATGGTTTTCAGATGTATAAAGAGAAATAATATAGATAGAACCATAGCTTTATACCCAATGTGTTTTAAAATACTGAAAGATAAAATTAATTAAATTATCATTTGAACGGAAACTAATCAAAATATTAATATTACAAATCAAACAAGATGAGTTTTAAAGAAGAAAATGCTTGATGAAAATCAGGAGGTAGGAATTCCCTGGTGTTCCAGTGGCTATGACTCCACACTCTCACTGCCAAGGGCCCGGGTTCAATCCCTGGTTAGGAAACTAAGATCCCACAAGCCTCAAGTGCGGACAAAAAAAAAAAAAATTAAAACAAAAAGAAAAAGTCAGGAGGTAGGTCCCTATTTCTAAACATAAGAAAGACAATGGAATAAAATTTCTACTTCTACTTTATTTGTTCTTAAAAGAAAACAGAAGCAAAATCTACTTTTCCTCATTAAGACATTTGAAACTAAAAACCACATTATTTTAAGTTCTATAGGTCACATTATTTTTTTTTCAGAGATCTTATAGCTTTTATTTTTATTTAAAAATTGTTTTTGAAGTATAGTTGATTTACAGTGCTGTGTTAGTTTCTGGTATACAGCAAAGTGATGCAGTTATACATATAGGTCACATTATATTTTTATCTGACTCTTTAGGTAAAATGAGGTCGGAGTCTAGAGAGAGAAAATGTAATTTTTATACTACACAATTCAAATTTCTTTCTATATGGATATATATATACTTTCTATATATACTTTTAGTTTGCTGTAAAGCATTCTCATTGCTACTGATGTTTTTAAAGTAAATAACTACTTTGGCTCCATCCAACTATTAATGTACAAGAAAATTGAAGAGACTTAATGTAGAGAAAAGCCATTTGGGAAAGAACTTGCATTGTTTTATGCCTGCCAAATTTCATTATTTGCTCTGGATTTCTGTGTAATATAGTTTTTTGTGGGGTTTTTTTAGGCAAAATTAGAACAGACAAGCAAATTTTTATGATACATATAATATTTAACTCAGACCTTATAATTCTAGAGTTGTGAAGTTCTGGGTGAAACAAATTCTGAAGAAGCTTAGAGAAATTAAAAGGGCGATGATAATAATAAATCTTTCCAAGTAAGGCATTAGAACTTGATTTTTTTAGTGCAGAAAATAAAAAATAAAAGACAGCATAGAATGATTGTCATGTATATACTGGTTTAAGATGATTGTCAAAAAAAGCTGGTGCTAATTGTTTCTTTTTTTTTTTTCATTTTCACAGTTCATACCTCATTTTCATCACTGTAGGTGTAGACCAGTAATTCTCAAAGTGTGTCCATTGATCCCTAGGTGTCCCAGAGACCTTTGCAGGACTCTACAAGGTCAAAAAATTCTTAAGACTCTTAAGATGTTATTTGCCTTTTTTACTCTCATTCCTTCCTTAGTGTGCAGTGGACTTTTCCTACATTTCCATGAGATGTGATGACATCATTGCTTTGATGACTAATGGAATATGTATTTGTCAACTGCTTATGTTAAATTTTTCTTAATTTTGAATATGATAAATATTGATAGATATAACTCACATAAAGTGAAGTTCTTTAAGAAATTCAACAATATTTAAGACTGGAAAAGGGGTCTTGAGACCAAAATATTTAAGAGCCACTGATTTATACCTGAGCACAATCGTAATTTTTCCAGTAGTCAATGATGTTGGATAATTAGAAATTTCTTATAAGATATAATTATCATATTTACCTCTAAATTTTCTATGCCTTTTATATCTTGTATTGCATTTTGGAACCCCTACTTTCTTTTCTTATTTAATGTTAATTTATAATTTAAGATTGAGAAATGATTTTTCATTTTATATTCTTATTTTAAATATTTTATTGGGCATGATTTAGATTAAGTTATGATTATATGCCCATATTCATTATTTACATTTGCAGTTTGACTGGTAAGTTGTCTATCAACTTTAATCAAGTTGTTCCTAGCCTAAGGTAGAATGAGAGGGAGTATTATAAAGGTAGAACACATTTTATTTGTGTCCTTATTTTGGTGATAAAATTTATTGGAAAAACATTTATAAATTATTTGTTTCTTTAATCTTCTATTGTATTATCTATATTAGTGGTCCTATACATTGCAAATTCATTGTTGGCATAAATAACAATAGAAACACTGAAGATCATCCCTTTGATTCAAATTTGAGGAAATGTTAAGTTTCTTACCTCTTACCTAATCCTTGATCCTTAATTTCAAACATATAATTTATTGTGGTTTTAAATAATTAAAGCTAAAAAGGGAATTCTGAAAATATGTATTTATCATTTATAGAAAATATTATCTGAATTACCCATATTAGTTGCTCATCATTTATTCACATTCATACACACATTTTTTTTGTTTGTTTTGTTTTGTTTTGTTTTACACATTTTTTTTAATGAATAGTATGTTTCAGAAACTCTTCAAAGTGTTAGTGGTTCTGCAGTGGACACAATAGACAAAAATCACCGTCTCCATAAATCTCCCATCCTAGTAATATTTATCGAATAACCGATTAAAGATATGTGGGAAAAATTTGAAGAATGACAAAAGCATGAGTTTTGTCTGTCTTCAACTGAAATTGAAGTAGAACATTGCAATTAGTCATTGACTTAAGTTTATATGCACAGACACCATCATGTTTAGAAATATTTGAAAATAGAATTATTTTGTTATTTGTTCTGGTATGGTACTCTCTCATAATCTTTACAGTTCACTGGGATATAACCGAGTATAGGAGGAGAGGAAGTGTTTGAAAATGATCTATTTGGAGAAGGTAGGAATATTAATGAAATTAAGTAGAGATGTTGGATTCCATGGGACTGGACATGTGTTTACCAAATAATTGTCCAAATTCCTCTTTACTTTATGGCCATTGACTACATTTGAATGATATGAAAAATAATACTCAGTGTTTGTTGTAGCATTAGCCATGTAAATCAGTATGCTATTGTTAATTTGTATTTGTTTACACTGGAAATGTCTCCTTTGGGCAGGATTTTTGTATAAATCAAATTATTTGGATTCCATTTAAAGATAACATCTTTGTTATCTTAGTATTCATGATCTAGGTGATCAGTTTCAGGATTATGTAAGAACATTTTTCAAAACTATTTTTATAATTACTTTCACTCAAACAGGACCGCTTGTTTTGCAAGTAAACTGTGAGAGACAATATTTCAATTTCAAAGGAGAATGAAATAAATATTGAAAAATTGAGTTGTCCTTGAAAAATTGAGGTAGATCTTGAGTATTTTTTTCTTTCAAATACGATTCTCCTTCCTATTAATCTTTTAAAGGTAAAGATCTTTATTGTGTTATTTAAAGGTAAAGATCTTAATTGTGTTAACATTTTTTTAGCACAAAACCAAAACTGGGTCCTTGATAAACTCTTTTGTTCATTCTATTTATTTGGACATAGCTGGAATTATAAACTAAACTTATTAAAGAGAAAATGAATTTACTTTCTTTATGATGTCTTAATCAAAGTTTTATCCATTATTTACTGTGAAAGTTTTGTCCCCACTTAAACTGTATTTATTTTAAGTGTCTTCTTCCAAAATAAGTTCTGAACCAAAAACCCCTTTAGAAAGGAAGACACACTTAAAAGACAACATTATAGCATAAATGCAAGAACTATAGTACACTGAGCCATCACATATTGTATTTATGTAAGAAAAAAATCCTCTCTACCATGTTATTAAGCTAACTTTACTCTCATTTCAAATATGTGTTGTATTGAAGTTAATATATATGCTATTACTTTTGTTCCCTAAAGTGATCATTGATCCTATTATCTGTAAAGCTAGGGAGTGAATGGGAGACACCTGCAAAATGGTGATGCATTAGAGCAAAAAAGATTGAACTGATTATTAAAATGTCTTGAAAAAGTCAGTTGTAAGGCCAATGTGGATGGAGAGGGAAGAGTGTGAACATGATTCAAAGCTTTACCACCTTTCCCAGGACATAGAAAATAGAGACATTGCATCTTCATCTCCCTCTCTGAAAGAAGCTACTATGTGAATAATATGGAATATCTTGAGGGACATATTTTGATTTTTATAAGTTTGTTATAACTTTCTGATATATATAATTATTTTTTCTGAGTGACCAAGCCCAGTGTTAGTGTTAATTTCATCCTCAATGACCCTGGGAGAGAGGTAATATAATCACCAATAGTTTTTCATTTAAAAAGTATTTCAATGACATCCTTCCTTTCACTGACCCCACCCAAGGGTTTACAAAGGACTGATATATTGTAGAAATCAGAGTTGTCTATTTTAAATACTTTTATTTGTGAAAACTTGTAATTTGGAGGTATGTGAACACTCCTACAAATAGTTGTATTGAAGCTACCTATGCCATTTTTCTAGTGTCTTCCTTTAAATTTTTCCAAATTGGATAATGAATATACTGAAGTAAATTCAGAAAAAAGTATATTAAATTTCTAAAGTCCTTGTAAGATGCAACACCCCTTCTTAATACCTCTGGATGATAGTAGAAAACCTAAAAATGTTATTGCACATAATTCAAGGGGAAACCTACCAACAGTGCTGGTAACAGTGGAAACTAAAAGTTGATATTTTTCAGGGCTACATCTAAATCCAATCAACAAATGAGATAAAACTGCAAAATCTCTTTAGTAAATATAACAACTAAACAACGGCAATAATAAAAGGTAGATAGATAAATAGGAAGAGTGAAAGGTAAAGGAGATAAAGTAGAAAAGGTCACTAAAGTTAATACCAGCTAAATTAAAGTTAAACTAGCTAAAGAACCAAAAAAAAGCATGCTATAATTATATAATTTCTAAAATAAACAGGTAGTTATTTCAGTTCCATCATTATACTATTGGAATAAACAAAAGAATTATTGATTGATTTCTCTTAATTTCAAGCAGTTGATCCTAAAATCCTATATATTGTATCTATGAAGATAATACTACATCAACCAAGTAATTTGGGAAATTACAGGTTACCTACATAATAAATTACTCCTGAAATATTTGGAAATACCTTTGAGCTAGACCAAAGATATAAAACCAATGGAAGTGAGGCTTCATACATTCCAAGCACTGACTCCTAAGGTAGGCAACCTCTCTTAATTTGAGACAATTCAACATGATAGAAAAGTGGATGAGTGCTTTTTAGTTTTGATTTGTGACCTGGAACAAGTCACTTAAACTTTCCAGGGCTTAGTTTTTCTATAAGCAAGATGATGGTTCTGGAACAGGTTGTCGTTAGAGTCCTTACCAGCTTTTAATTTCCATGATTACGCAATTATAAAATCATCTACAGTTCTGATCCGAGACTTTGCGCATGGTGCTGCCATCGTGTGGTAGGCACAGTGATAGTTCTGTATTTTTTAAGTATGTATAGTAGAGGGGGAAAATCAACAGAGCAAACATTGAAAACAGATGTGCAGTCAAAGAGACACTACCAGGTTTTAAATGTGTGACTCTGTTCTATTTTGTAATTCAGCTCATGTGTAGCGATTTTTACATCCCCTCTATAAGTGATATCTTATGATAAGTTTCTTTTTCTGCGTGACTTAACTTCATTTAGAATCATAGTACGTCAATCCACTCGTTATGCTGCTATTAGCCTTTTGACATTTATTTCATGGCTGAGTGATATTCCGTTGTACATAAGTATCACAACTTCTTTATCCATTTTTCTCTTTCCTGAAATATTTAAGGTGTACCAAAGTCGAGGTCCTTGTAAACAGAACAGCCTTAAACTTTGGGGTGCCTGTGTCATGTTGATTTCTAGTTTTCCCAAGATACAGGCCTATGAGTGCAAGTGCCCTATGCTCTGTAGCTCTGTTTTTTAGATGTTTTACGAAACACCATACACTTCTCCAGAGTGGCTGTTGGCTATTTACATCCCGGCCATCAGCGTAACAAGACTCCCCTTTTTCAGTGGCCTGTCATGTATTTCTTTTTTTTTACACTTTGTTAGGATGGGTCTTTTGCCTGGTGGGAAGTGAGAATTTTTGCCGTGCTGATTTTCGATCCCAATTGTTTGGTTGGCCAAAAAGTGCGGATTCGTTTTTTCCTGAATATATTCAGGGAAAAACACATACACCCTTTTTGGCCAACTGCATCATTGTCGAATTTCTGCCGCTTTAAAGGCGAGTCCAATCTACCCCTTGAAATCTGTTTCCTGCAATTTTTCCATGCTTTCAAATCCTCTTCGATGCCTTACCTCAATGTATTTTTGGACGATAGTTATCATTTATAATTCTTCAAGTTTGTGACTTGCAGTGCCCCTGAGCTCCATTTTACAACAAGCTTTGTTGTGAGCTGGCCCCCAAACCACAGGATTGCTTCAGGCCCTATTCCGGTTCTGGGGGCGGGCAGGCTGAGCCTTTGTTTAATTCTTCTTCCTGATGGCATTTTAGAGTGGTATGTGCCTGTGCAAACACCTACAGCTAGTCTCTCCTTGGTTCCCCCTAATGCTGTTCATCCTCCGGACAAATTGCAAACTGTATGAAACAGGAGGTTAAAGGTGCTTATTCTCCAAGTGCGGAGATTGTTAGTAAAGCGGCTGGAACGGCGAACCCGAGCACTAGGAGTTGAAAAATGAGGTGCGTTTTAGAAACCTTTCCCGATCACACAGTGTACCATCCTTTGGGTTTCCAGTGCATGTTTTAGCTGTAAGAAATTTCTCTTGAACCTGGAGAGTTGGGACCCATGGAATCGGTATCAAGCAGTATTACTTTAAAGGGTTTGCATTTGCTCACCCAACTTTACCAATCCTCTCCGCCCCAAGAATTTCCAGCCTTATGTGTCTTCCAGCTGTTTGTCTAGATTTTGTCAATCCACGTTGCATCAGAGCCCCTGTACGAATTTTGTAAGACTTTCTATCTCTTTCATGATCTTTATTTTTTTGTTATTTATATTTATAATGGGTTTTAGCTGATTTTCAATGCTCTGTTTATGCCGCTTCACATCCACTTGATTCACTTACAGAGAGATATCAATAAATACATTTTAAGATTCTTACTACACATATATATTGTTCTGCAGTGAATAGGGTGTGTTGAGTCCAGTTCTTTGAACCATGAGTCAGTCATGTCTATTACATATTTGGTTGATGGAACGGTATCTGTGCTAATTTCAAACTCTTCCTTTATGCATCACCCCACCTCACCTTTCCCATTAAGGAGCCATAAGTGTGTTTTCTAAATGTGTGACTGTGTTCTGTTTTGTAATTCAGTTCATGTGTAGCGATTTTTACGTTCCCTCTATAAGTTATATCTTATGATAAGTTTCTTTATCTCTGTGACTTACTTCTCTTAGAATCATTGTTCCTAAATCACTCATTATGCTGCTACTAGCCTTATGACATTGATTCCCTGGCTGAGTGTTATTCCATTGTACATAAGTACCGCAACTTGTTTATCCATTTGTCTCTTTTGTGGGATATTTAAGGTGTACCTGAGTCGAAGTTCTTGTAAACAGAGCAGCCCTAGACTTTCTCGTGCCTGTGTCCTGTCGATTTTTGTTTTTCGCAACGTATACACCCATGTGTGGAAGTGCCCTATGCTCTGTAGCTGTTTCTTAGATGTTTTAGGAAACACCATACTGTTCTCCAGTGTGGTTGTTGACAGTTTACATAGGGCCCATCAGGGTAACAAGGATCCCTTTTCTCCATGGGTTGTCCTGCATTTCTGTTTTTACACTCTTTCAGAATGACCCTTTTGAGGGATTAGAAATGAGACTTCTTCGTACGGCTTATTTGCATTGCCCGCTTGTTTGGTTGTCCAAAAAGGGCTGTATGCGTTTTTGCTGAATATATTCAGGAAAAAAAGCATACACCGTTTTTGGCCTACTGCATCATTGTTGAAGGTCTGCCACTTTTCATGTGCTTTAAAGGCGAATCCCATCTACCCCTTGAAAACTGTTTCCTGGAATTCTGGCTTGCTTTCAAATCCTCTTCATTGCCTTACCTCAAGATATATTTGGACGATAGTTCTCATTTATAACCCTGTAGGTTTTTGAATTGCAGTGCCCCTGAGCTCCATTTTTCAACTTGCATTTTTGTGAGCTGGCCGCAACACCGCAGGATTGCTTCAGGCCCTATTCTAGTTCCAGGTGGCAGGCTGAGTCTTTGGCTAATTCTTCTTCCTGATGGGAAATTAGTGTGGCATGTGCCTGTCCAAACACCTACAGCTAGTCTCTCATTGGTTCCCCCTCTTCCCATTCATTGTCTGGAGAAGTTGCAAACTGTACGAAACAAGAGATTAAAGGTGCTGCTTCTCCAAGTTGGGAGATTGTTAGTAAAGTGGCTGGAATGGCGAACCGGAACAACAGGAGATGAAAAATTAGGTGCATTTTAGGAACATTTTCCAATCACATGGTGTACAGTCCTCTGGGTTTCCCATGCATGTTTTAGCTGTAGGAAGGTTCTCTTGAACCTGGAAATTTGGGACCCTTGGAATGGGTCCCAGGCAGTATTACCTTAAAGGGTCTGCATTTGCTCACCCAACCTCACTGATCCTCTTAGCCCGAAGAGTTTCCAGCCTTATGTCTCATCCTGCTGTTGGTCTAGACATTTTCAATCCATGTTGCATCACAGCACCTGGGCAAAAGTTGTAAGAATTTTTCTTTGTCTCACTGTCTTTTATTATTTTTTTAAATTTATTATTGTATTGGTTACAGCTGACTTTCAATGCTCTGTGTCTTGCTGCTGTACATCCACTTGATTGACATACAGAGAGACATTAGTAAATTCTTATTCAGATTCTTACCAGTCGTATATATTCTTTTCCATTGACATGAGTGTGCTGAGTGCAGTTCTTTGAGGTACAGTGTAGACCTTGTCAATTATCAATTTGGTGTTTGGAACGGTATCTTTGCTAATTTCAACTTCCTGGATAATGTCTCACTACTCCCCACCTTTCCCCTTTAGCAGCCTTATGTGTGTTTTCTACATATTTGACTATGTTTCTGTTTTGTCATTTATTTCATGTGTAGCCATTTTTGATTCCACCTTTAAGTGATATGATATGTGTCTTTTTCTTTCTGACTTATGTCACTTAGAATGATCGTACTTAACTCCTCCCGAGTTGTTGCAACTGGCTTTATTTCATTGATTTCCTGGCTGAGTAATATTCAATGCTACATAATTACCATATCTCTTTTATCCATTTTTTCCTTCCAGGGACATTTAGGTTATGTCGAAGTCGAGGCTCTTTTAAACAGAGAGGTGGTAAACGTTGAGGTGCCTGTGTCCTGTCGATTTTCGTTTTTCCCAAGATATACGCCCATGAGTGCAAGTGCCCTATGCTCTGTAGCTCATTTTTTAGATGCTTTAGTAAACACAATACACTTCTCCAGAGTGGCCGTTGGCAACTTACATTTCCACTATCAGCCTCACAGGGCTCCCTTTTCTCCTCGCCCTGTCCTGCATTTCTGGTATTTACACTTTATGAGGATGGCTCTTCTGACTGATGTGAAGTGATACCTTTTGTGGTATTGACTTCCAGTGCCCTACTGTTTGGTTGGTTAAAAAGGGTGTATGCCCTTTTCTTGAATATATTCAGAAAAAACACATACGCCCTTTTGGGCCAACTGCATCGTTGGCGATGTTCAGCCCCTTTTCTTGTGCTTTAATGACGAATCCTTTCTACCTCTTCAAATCCCTTTCCTGCCATTCTCCCTTGCTTACAAGTCCTTTTCGGTGACTTACCTCAAGACATTTTTCGACGATAGATATTTTCAACTCTGCAGTTTCGTGAATTTTAGTGCCTCTGAGTTCCATTTTTCAACTTGTGTTTTTGGGAACTGGCCACACAACAGCGGGATTTCCTCAAGCCCTATTCTGTTTCTGTGGGCAATCTTAGCCTTTGGTCAATTCATCTTCCTGATTGAAATTTGGGTGACATGTGCCTGTCCAAACACCTAGGACTTATCTCTCATTGTCTCTCATCCTTCCACTTCATCCTCTGGATAAATTCCAAACTGTGTGCAACAGGATGTTGACGGTGCTGACACCCCCAAGTGGGGAGATTGTTAGGAAAGACGCTGGAGGGGGGGACCCAAGCACCAAGAGATAAGGTGATGTGGTGTCTTTTCCAAACTCTTCCCGATCATATGGTGTACCATCCTCTGGGTGTTACAGGCATGTTTTAGCTGTAGGAAGGGTCCCGTGCATGTAAGGAGAACACCAGGGATTTTTCCAAATCAGTGTCTCACCAAACCCCAAATGGGAATACTTAAGCTACGGCTACACGTATGTTCATTAAGGGCCTTTGGCAGTAGGCAGAGTCAGAACTTTAGATGATTGAAGTCTTCAGGGTCAGAAGCACTCACCATCGGCCTCCCTTAGGTTACATTTTATCTGTCGTTGATAGATGATGTCAATAAAAATATCTGTTCTTTTTCAGATTTCCCCTTATAGGTTATTACAAAATATTGAGAGTAGTTCCTTGTTCTATACAGTAGTTCCTTGTTGATGATCTATTTTATACATAGCAGTGTGTATGTGTTAATCCCAAAGTGTTAATTTCTCCCTCCTCCCACCTTTCCCCTTTGGTAATAATAAATTATAAGATTTTATACTTCTCAGAAATGGGGGACCTGAAAGAGAGGTATAATTTTTAATGGAAAAGCATCCAAAACAAGATTGAAGCTTCAGCCAAGATTATTAGATGTACATCCTTGGAAAGTAATCACTTCGTTTTTCTAATGTTGACCTGACAAATAAGACAAACCCCTTCACTGAACTTGCTTATAATAAAGTGATGGAAATATAAAATGGAAGTGTTAGAAACATCTTATTTTACCCGACCCTTATACACTGTTCTATGTTAATTACAGTTTGGCTCACACATCTGTTCATTGAAGTTATAATAGTCTCAATTTCTGTTACTGATCCTCCAGAGTGGACCCCAACAAGGGTCCCCCTGCCCAGTGTCATTGGGGCCAACAGATCGAGACTGAGTTTGGTTCACAAGCAAAGGAAACTTTATATTTTGATCAGAGAATGGAGAGGTGAGAGCATGCACTACCCCGTGGGCTGTGGGCTGGGCTGCTGTGTAGAGATCCTGTCAGAGTCAGTGGGAGGGAGGGGGCGGAGCTCTCGAGGGCCGGGTTGGCTGCAGCTCAGGCTCTATATCTCGGAGTCTGCACTGGGCCCCAGGAGCTGAGGTGTCGACCCAGCCATTCTGCACTAGGAAATCTGGTCTGAAGTGCTGGGTGTCGGACCTCTGCATGCAGAACCCTAGGAGCACGTGAAATTAGACAAAGCACAAGGGAAAAACAGGTTAGACTTTATTTTATTGCCCAGATTCTATTTTTATCTCCCAGGAATTTTTAATGGGCTTTGCCGGTGACAAACCCCTTCTCTGCCTTTTGTCCCATTCCTCATTGTTGGGGTGCTGAGGGTGCAGACCCCTCTTCTGTAAATGCTTCATGCTGAGTTGGGAGTCCTCATACCCGGGGCAGAGGGGCAGAGCTCCCCAGCAGCCTCCAGGTGAGGTTGATTCTCCCCAGGGCTCCTGACTCACTGCTCGTCTGCCTGAGCACCAGCATTGGAAGAGTTATAGATTCCAATGACTTCTAAGAGTAAAGGAAAGAGATACGCAGAGATGCTGGGGGAGCCGGTTTTACCCCGCCCCACATTTTTTCGCCAACGATAAGCTGATGGTTTCTGCCAGCCTAGATGCTCTGACCAGTAGTCTGCGCTTTCTACAATTAGGCCCCTGAATTAACGTACAAACAGCACCAGGTGTCAGAGACCTGCCCGCTCAACTCCCAGACAGTCCAGGGCCGGTGGTGATCCAGGACCATGACTGCCACTGAGTCAACAGCCTTTGAAGTAGCCAGGAGTCCAGCCTGTCTCATTGGCTGCTGTCACCGTGGTGTCTGTAGGCTTTTCTATGGTGACAGCATGATATACGGTTGCCCCGCCAAGCTTCTTATCTCCCCTCTGGGTGCAATAAGTCCTGCAAGCAGTAGTCTGCTCTTTCGGGGCACACTCTTGTTGTTTTCTGAGAGAAACTCCATGTCAAGTGATGGTCACACGAGTCGTCATGGGGGCCCGTTGCCCCCGGTTATCTCTCTGGAGGTTGGAGTTGGAGGGCCTCCTCACTCGAGGTCGGTGTGCCCACGGAGCGAACCCTGCAACTTCAGGGCATGGTTGGTGGTTAGGATCACCACGTGGGGTCCTTTTCCCTTAGGAGGGAGCTGGCCTTGTGGGCTGCTGATTTCCAGGTTTTTAGATACCCCCAGTATCCTGGCCAGATGGGGCGGCTGGCCAAGCCCTTGGTGACCATAATTTATCCTACCTGGAGGGCATTCTTGCGTTGTTACATTTTAAATGGTCCCAGTTTTGGCACTGATTCTCCAATGGCGATTCACCTTTCACCGGGAATGTAAAGGTCAAAGGGTTTAGCTAAATTAGGGAATTCCAGAGCAAGGGTCTGAATTGACTGCTCTTTCCATTCTTCAAAGGCAGTTTCTGGATTCTATTTGAAAGGATCATCATCTTTTCCTTTCAGTGTTTCATATAGAGGCCCAGCTAGTAGACTGTAGTTCAGGATCCAGATGCGGCAAACCCCGACCTCCCCAGGAACCCCTAAGCTGTCTTCTAGTTTTAGAAAGGGGTAAGGCTGCAAATGGTTTCTTCCCTTTCCTGGGATGGGCTTCTTCGACCTTCTGTGAGAATGAAGCCCAGGCAGGTCACCGCAGTTTGTGATATTTGAGCTTTTTCTTGGACAACTTCTATCCTTTATTGGCTGGGTAGTTCAGAGACCTCCTTAGTAGGGCTGGCGATGAGAATGTCGTCTGCGTATTGAAGGAGGGTTTCCTTTTGCAGAGGTAGAACTTTTAGGTGTTTAGCTAACATTTCCCCAAAGATGGTGTGGGAATTTTTGAACCCTTGGGGCAGGACGGCCCAGCAGTATTGTTTTTGTTGTATGTTGAGTCCTGTCACTCACAAAGCCAAAATTTCTTGTGACTCTGGGACTAATGGAATACAGAAGAAGGCATCATTGAAGTCTAATACAGAATACCATGTCCTGGAGGTTGGTAGAATGAACAGCAGGGTGTAGGAATTAGGAACTACTGGATGTATATCCTCGGTGGCTTCACTGACTGTCCTGACATCCATTACCGGATCCCCAGCAGCCCACGGGGCTCTCGTGGTCAGGTCCCTCCCAGGATATGGAACTCACCTGGGCAGGTACCCAGCAGCCACCGGGGCTCTCCAGGTCACGCCCCTCCCAGGATATAGAGCTCACCTTGCAGGTCCCCGGCAGCCCATGGGGCTCTCGTGGTCAGGCCCCTCCCAGGATACAGAGCTACCCTTGCAGGTACCGTGGCAGGGCTGGGCACACAGGAACCGTGCACATAGCCCTCATTGACGAGCACCTCCAGCTCACCTGTCGCTCAGAGCTGACACAGAGCACCTCAGAGCAGGACTTGAACTAACAAACAGCAGCTGTGACAGGTCTGTGACCCTGGGCATCACTCTGTATGGCCTCCCTCCGCCTGGTCTTCCAGAGATTTCCACTGCAGCCGGGGCACCAGGCCTCTGTCTCAACCCACCACCCCTCCTCTCCCTGATTCCTGGGTTCCTCTCACTAGGCCGAGGGTCTTCTTGAAGTTGTCTCCCACTCATGGGCCAGATAAAATGATTAGAAAACAAGCCAGAGCTGCAGCCCCTTGTCTATCCTGACTCTCAGGAGCCCACACCTGTTCCTTGGACCTGGCCAGTTCAGCAAGTTCCATTTTATGCAACTGTGAGGCCCTGAGGGGCAAGGATTGGCTGACCTGGGCAGCCTGACTGTGCCGGCCAGCCCTCCCCAGGTGTGCCTGGGTTGAGGTCAATATAAACCGCTCCAGGCAGCGAGAGCCACTTCAGCTGTGCCTGACGCCATATTCTCTGCCCCGTCTGCAGTGTCGGGCCTGGGCTGGTGGGAGGGAGTGAGGGGCTACGCCTTTGTGGGTGGCCCAGTGTGAGTGGGGCTCTGCTGGACTTTCTGCAGGAGTTGCCAGGCTGCCACCTGCTAAAGAAGAGGATGTGTCACCCATACCTTCCACTGGAATTTCTCCCCAGGCAGAGGTGAGGAAGGAAAAAAGCAGTGGGGCCAGAAGAGGAGGGGTATCTCAGGCAGGGAAATGGAAATCTTCCAGAAGAGCACCCAGGGCCAGGACCATCCTGGCTGGCCTGCAGGCACCAAGTCAGCTGGCATGCTGTCACTCGTGTGGCTCCATGGCCCTTCCTCTAGGCTTTCAAGTCCTTGTATATATTCAGGTGTTTTACCTGGGAAGGGTGGGAACAGTTCAGCAGCAACTGGCCTGGGGCTCAGCTCACGTTTACTCACAGATGCCTCGGCACGGTGCCCCAGCTTTGCAATGAGGACGCTTGTTGTGTGGGGGCTGCTGG
The DNA here is from genome assembly GCF_949774975.1 of Lagenorhynchus albirostris. Lineage (NCBI taxonomy): Eukaryota > Metazoa > Chordata > Mammalia > Artiodactyla > Delphinidae > Lagenorhynchus > Lagenorhynchus albirostris. The sequence goes on along the minus strand of NC_083096.1, from coordinate 65,333,220 downwards.
CTGCATGGGAGATGATTCCCCACCACTGACCAACTTCAGAATTGTCTACCACTGGAGCAAGTGCCCTGATAGGGTTTTCCTCTGTTTAACGGTTGGGTTCTGTTTTTCTTTTTTCTGTTTCTCTTTTGTGGTTCAAGGTAGATTTTATTCCTCTTTTTTGTATTTATAGGTATAAGCATGGAAATAATTCATTCATATAAATACATCTATGCGAAGGCAAGAACTTTTTTTCTGTTTTATTTTTTTAATTTTATTTTTTGAATTTTTAAATTTCATTTTACTTATTTCTTAATACAGCAGGTTCTTATTGGTTATCTATTTTATACATATAAGTGTATACATGTCAGTCCCAATCTCCCAATTCATCCCACCCCCCACCCCCCCATGGCTTTCCTCCCTTGGTGTCCATATGTTTGTTCTCTACATCTGTGTCTCTATTTCTGCCTGCAAACTGGTTCATCTGTACCAGTTTCCTAGGTTCCATATATATGCATTAATATACAATATTTGTATTTCTCTTTCGGACTTACTTCACTCTGTATGACAGTCTCTAGATCCATCGATGTCTCTACAAATGACCCAATTTCATTCCTTTCTATGGCTGAGTAATATTCTATTTTATATATGTACTACATCATTATCCATTCATCTGTCTCTGGGCATTCAGGATGCTTCCATGACCTGCCTATTGTAAATAGTGCTGCAATGAACATTGTGGTGAATGTGTCTTTTTGATTTATGGTTTTCTCTGGGTATATGCCCAGTAGTGGGATTGCTGGATCATATGGTAATTCTATTTTTAGTTTTTTAAGGAACCTCCATACTATTCTGCATAGTGACTATATCAATTTACATTCCCACCAACAGTGGAAGAGGATTCCTTTTCTCCACACCCTCTCTAGCATTTGTTGTTTGTAGATTTTCTGATGATGCCCATTCTAACAGGTGTGAGGTGATACCTCATTTGTAGTTTTGATTTGCATTTCTCTAATAATTAGTGATGTTGAGCAGCTTTTCATGTGCTTCTTGGCCATCGCTATGTCTTCTTGGAAGAAATGTCTATTTAGATATTCTGCCCATTTTTGTATTGGGTTGTTTGTTTTATTTTAATATTGAGCTGCATGAGCTTTTTATGTATATTGGAGATTAATCCTTTGTCCGTTGATTCGTTTGCAAATATTTTCTCCCATTCTGAGTGTTGTCTTTCCGACTTGTTTATTTTTTCCTTTGCTGTGCAAAAGCTTTTAAGTTTCATTAGGTTCCATTTGTTTATTTTTGTTTTTATTTCTATTTCACTGGGAGGTGGGTCAAAAAGCATCTTGCTGTGATTTATGTCAAAGAGTGTTCTGCTTATGTTTTCCTCTAAGAGTTTTATAGTGTCAAGTCTTACATTTAGGTCTCTAATCTATTTTGAGTTTATTTTTGTGTATGGTGTTATGGAGTGTTCTAATTTCATTGTTTTGTGTAGCTGTCCAGTTTTCCCAGCACCACTTACTGAAGAGACTGTCTTTTCTCCATTGTATATCCTTGCCTCCTTTGTCATAGATGAGTTAGCCATAGGTACGTACATTTATCTCTGGGCTTTCTATCCTGTTCCATTGATCTATATTACTGTTTTTGTGCCAGTACCATATAGTCTTGATTACTGTCACTTTGCAGTATAGTCTGAAGTGAGGAAGTCTGATTCCTCCAGTTCTTTTAATTTCCCTGAGGACTGCTTTGGCTATTCGGGGTCTTCTGTGTCTCCATACAAATTTTAAGATTTTTTTGTTCTAATTCTGTAGAAAATGCCACTGGTAATTTGATAGGGATTGCATTAAATCTGTAGATTTCTTTGGGTAGTATAGTCATTTTCACAATATTGATTCTTCTAATCCAAGAACATGGTTTATAACTCCATCTGCTTATATCGTCTTTGATTTCTTTCAGCAGTGTCTTATAGTTTTCTGAGTACAGGTCTTTTACCTCCTTAGGTAGGTTCATTCATATGTATTTTATTCTTTTTGTTGCAATGGTGAACTGGATTGTTTTCTTAATTTCTCTTTCTGATCTTTCATTGTTAGTGTATTGGAATGCAAGAGATTTCTGTGCATTAATTTTGCATCCTGCAACTTTACCAAATTCATTGATTAGCTCTAGTAGTTTTCTGGTGGCATCTTTAGGATTCACTATGTACAGTAAAGTGTCATTTGCAAACAGTGACAATTTTACTTCTTCTTTTCCAATTTGTATTCCTGTTATTTCTTTTTCTTCTCTGATTGCTGTGTCTAGGACTTCCAAAACTATGTTGAATAATAGTGGTGAGAGTGGACATCCTTGTATTGTTTCTGATCTTAGAGTAATTGCTTTTAGTTTTTCACTATTGAGAATGCTGTTTTCTGTGGGTTTGTCATATATGGCCTTTATGATGTTGAGGTAGATTCCCGCTATGCCCATTTTTTGGAGACTTTTTTATCATAAATGGGTTTGAATTTTGTCAAAAGCTTTTCCTGCATCTATTGGGAATGATCATAGTTTTATTCTACAATTTGTTAATATGTTGTATCACATTGATTGATTTGTGTATATTGAAGAATCCTTGCATCCCTGGGATAAACCCCACCTGATCATGGCATATGATCCTTTTAATGTGTTGTTCAATTCTGTTTCCTAGTATTTTGTTGAGGATTTTTACATCTATATTCATCAGCGATATTGGTCTCTAATTTTCTTTTCCTGTAGTATCTTTGTCTGGTTTTTGTATCAGGATGATGGTGGACTCATAGAAGGAGTTTGGAAGTGTTCCTTCCCCTGCAAAATTTCTGAAGAGTTTGAGAAGGTTGGGTGTTAGCTCTTGTCTAAATGTTTGATAGAATTCACCTCTGATGCCATCTGGTTCTGGACTTTTGTTTTTTGGAAGACTTTTAATCACAGTTTCAATTTCATTACTTGTGATTAGTCTGTTCATATTTTCTATTCCTGTTTCAGTCTTGGAAGGTTATACCTTTCTAAGAATTTGTCCATTTCTTCCAGGTTGTCCATTTTATTGGCATAGAGTTGCTTGTAGTCTCTTAGGATGCTTTGTATTTCTGTGGTGTCTGTCACAATTTCTCCTTTTTCATTTCTAATTTTATTGATTTGAATCCTCTCCCTCTTTTTCTTGAGTCTGGCTAAAGTTTTATCATTTTTGTTTATCTACTCAAAGAACCAGCTTTTAGTTTTATTGATACTTGCTATTGTTTTCTTTGTTTCTATTTCATTTATTTCTGCTCTGATCTTTATAACTTCTTTCCTTCCACTAAGTTTGGGTTTTGTTCTTCTTTCTCTAGTTCCTTTAGGTGTAAGGTTAGATGGTTTATTTGAGATTTTTCTGGTTTTTTGAGGTAGGCTTGTATTGCTATGAACTTCCCTCTTAGAACTGGTTTTGCTGCATCCCATAGGTTTTGGATCATCGTGTTTTTGTTGTCATTTTTCTCTAGGTAGTTTTTGATTTCCTCTTTTATTTCTTCAGTGAACTCTTGGTTATTTAGTAATGTATTATTTTGCCTCCATGTGTTTGTGTGTTTTACTTTTTTTCCCTGTAATTGATTTCTAATCTCATAGCATTGTGGTCAGAACTGCTGCCTGATATGATTTCAGTTTTCTTAAATTTACTGAGGCTTTATTTGTGACCCAAGATGTGATCTATCCCGAAGAATGTTTCATGTGCAGCTGGGAAGAACGTGTAATCTGCTGTTTTTGGATGGAATGTCCTATAAATATCAATCAAATCTATCTATTCTATAGTGTCATTTAAAGCTTGTGTTTCCTTATTAATTTTCTGTCTGGATGATCTCTATTGGTGTAAGTGAGGTGTTAAAGTCTCCTACTATTATTGTGTTATTGTTGATTTCCTCTTTTATAGCTGTTAGCAGTTGCCTTATATACTGAGGTGCTCCTATGTTGGGTACATATATATTTATAATTGTTATATCTTGTTGGATTGATCCCTTGATCATTATGTAGTGTACTTCCTTGTCTCTTGTAACATTCTTTATTTTAAAATCTATTTTATCTGATATGAGTATTGCTACTCCAGCTTTCTTTTGATTTTCATTGGTATGGAATATATTTTTCCATCCCCTCACTTTCAGTCTGTATGTGTCCCTAGGTCTGAAATGGGTCTTTGGTAGACAGCATATATATGGGTCTTGTTTTTGTATCCATTCAGTGAGCCTGTGTCTTTTGGTTGGAGCATGTAATCCTTTCACGTTTAAGATAATTATCAATATGTATGTTCCTATTACTGTTTTCTTAATTGTTATGGGTTTGTCTTGGTGGGTCCTTTTCTTCTCTTGTGTTTCCCATTTAGAGAAGTTCCTTTAGCATTTTTTGTAGAGCTGATTTCATGGTGCTGAATTCTCTTAGCTTTTGCTTGTCTGTAAAGCTTTTGATTTCTGCATCAAATCTGAATGAGATCCTCAGTGGGTGGAGTACTCTTGGTCGTAGGTTCTTCCCTTTCATCACTTCCCTTTCATCACTTTCAATTTATCATGCCACTCCCTTCTGGCTTGTAGATTTTCTGCTGAGAAATCAGCTGTTAAGCTTATGGGTGTTCCGTTGTATGTTATTTGTCTTTTTTCCCTTGTTACTTTCAGTAATTTTTCTTTGTCTTTAATTTTTGTCAATTTGATTACTATGTGTCTCGGCATTTTTCTTCTTTGGTTTATCCTGCCTGGAACTCTGTGCTTCATGGAGTTCCGTGGCTATTTCTTTTCCCATGCTAGGGAAGTTTTCGACTATAATCTTCAAATATTTTCTCAGGTCTTTTCTCTCTCTCTTCTCCATCTGGGACCCCTATAATGCGAATGTTGTTGCATTTAATGTTGTCCCAGAGGTCTCTTAGGGTGTCTTCATTTATTTTCATTCTTTTTCTTTATTTTGTTCCATGGCAGTGATTTCCATCTTTCTGTCTTCCAGGTCACTTATCCATTCTTCTACCACAGTTATTCTGCTACTGATTCCTTCTAGTGTATTTTTCATTTCAGTTATTGTATTGTTCATCTCTGTTTGTTTGTTCTTTAATTCTTCTAGGTGTTTGTTCCTTAATTCTTCTAGGTCTTTGTTAAGCATTTCTTGCATCTTCTCAATCTTTGCCTCCATTCTTTTTCCAAAGTCTTGGATCATCTTCACTATCATTATTCTGAATTCTTTTTCTGGAAGGTTGCCTATCCCCACCTCATTTCACTGATTTTCCTGGGATTTATCTTGTTCCTTGATCTGGTATAAAGTCCTCTGCCTTTTCATTTTCTCTATCTTTCTGTGACTGTGGTTTTCCTTCCACAGGCTGCAGAATTGTAATTCTTCTTGCTTCTGCTGTCTGCTCTCCGGTGGATGAGTCTATCTTAGAGGCTTGTGCAATCTTCCTTATGGGAGGGAATGGTGGTGGGTAGAGCTGGGTGTTGCTCTGGTGAGCAGAGCTTTAATCTGTTTGTCAGTGGATTAAATAAAACTTTAATAAAAAGTTTAATCCACTTGTCTGCTGATGCTTGGGGCTTGGTTCCCTCCCTGTTGGTGGTTTGGCCTGAGGCAACCCAGCACTGGAGCCTACCTTGCTCTTGGTGAGGCTAATGGCGGACTCTGGGAGGGCTCATGCCAAGGAGTATTTCTCAGAACTTCTGCTGCCAGGGTCATTGTCCCCATGGTGAGCCACAGCAACTCCCCGCCTCTGCAGGAGACCCTCTAATACTAGCAGGTAGGTATGGTCATTCGCCTACGGGGTGACTGCCCCTTCCCCTGGGTCCTGATGTACTTACTACTTTGTGTGTGCCCTCCAAGAGTGGCGTCTCTGTTGAGACTCTGAGTGCAGTTGAGACTCGGAGTGGAGTCACACAGACCCTGGGTCCTGTGAAGCTTCGATGCTTTGCGGTTCTAGAAATACTATAGGAGACGGTCCACAGTAGGTTAAGCTAATGCTGTCAGTAGAGGTGGTGAAGCCAGAGATCTGTAGTTCTGACTAGAGGTTCCAGTGTACATACAGGACAAAATCATCTCCTGTGAATGTAGTTCAGGCACGTTTAAGATGAATGCAGTCATGTTAATACCTAACATCTTTTATATTATGCTTCTCCTCAGGGACCCCTCCTCTGTTCCTGAGGCTCCTGTAAGTCATGTACAGGGGAATGGAGAGTGGGCTCTGTCCAGTCTGAGCCCTCAGTTACCCTGTGTGTATCTTAGGATACTTTGTATTTCTCTGGTGGCAGTTGTAACATCATCTCTTTCATTTCTGATTTATTTGGGCCCCCTCTTTTTAAAAAAACATACTACTGTGTCTTTTATTCTTTACAGAAGTTTAGTAAGTGTTTGATCTTCTACCCTTACTCTATGTATACTTTTTGCCGTGAGATTTTTATTTAGTTTGTTTTCTTGTTACTATCAATAATTAGTGAGACTTCTTTTAAGCTACCTTCAACATTGCTTATAAAGCTGCTTTATTAGTGATGTCAGAGCTTTAATGGAAGCCGTGTTCTGGTTGTAAGTTAGAATGCAGTGTGCCAGCAAAAAGCCCCTTAAGTTTATGTCTCATTACTTCTTGTCCTTTTTTTTTTTTTTTCCTGGTACGCGGGCCTCTCACTGTTATGGCCTCTCCTGTTGCAGAGCACAGGCTCTGGATGCAACAGGCTCAGCGACCATAGCTCATGGGCCCAGCCATTCTGCAGCATGTGGGATCTTCCCGTACAGGGGCACGAACCCGTGTCCCCTGCATCGGCAGGCGGACTCTCAACCACTGCGCCACCAGGGAAGCCATTGTTCTTTTTTAAATTTAATTTTTATTTTTTATCAGAGTAAATTTGATTAAAATGTTTTGTTTGTTCTAGGTGTGCCAGATGTGCACATATACATGTATCTATACTTCTTCAGGTCGTTTTCTCCTGTAGGTTATGACACAATGTTGAGTCGTCTTCTCTTGGTATTCTGTAGGTCTTTGGTGATTATATATTTCACATGTGTTTGTATATCTTTGTTAACCCCAATATCGTAATGTATCCAATCCTCACACCTTTCCATTTGGTGAACCATAAGTTTGTTTAATGAATCTGTGATTACCCTTCTCTGTGGAAGTATCTTCACTGGTATCAATTTTTAGCTAACACCTGTAAGTGATATTATAGGTTATGTGTCTTTTGCTGTCTGACTTAGTACAATTTGCCTGATTACCTATAAAATCACCTATGGTGCTGCAAATGGCATTGTTTCATTGTTTTCCGTATCTAATATTCCATTTGTACATGTACCAGTTCTTCGTCCACTCACCTCTTGATGGACTTTTTGGTTGCCTCCAGGTCTTGACTATTGTAATACTGTTGCAATGCACATTTGCCTGCCTGTGTCTTTCCAATTGTGTCTTCTTATATTATAGGCCCAGGAGTGGGCCTCCTGTATCATATGGTATCTCAGGGTTTACCTTTTAAAGTCACCACGATTCTGTTCTCATTAGTGGCTCTTTCCAGGTTACATCCCACTTAAAGTTGAGGGTATGCATTTCTCCACAACACCTTCAGCATTTATTGTTTGTAGTTTTCTTGCTGATGGATATTCTGACTGGTGTGAGCTGATAGCTCTTTGTGGTTGAATTTGCATGTGACTCATAAGGCATGTCCTTTTTATTTTTCAAACTGTGATTACAGCTTAGTTCTTCAAAGTGTTTTCTTAAAGTATGTGTCACATTTTGAAATTTATTGGCCAATACCTCCCTCAAGACATTTTGAGGGCAGGTTTCACTTACAGCCCTGCAGTACTTGTTCACATAAAGTGACCATTAGCACAGGCTTTAAAGTTGCTTTTTCAGATAACGGCCAAAGTGTGGCAGCCTTTCTTCATTCCCCATGCTGGTACTAGGGAAACAGACCTTCTGGCCAGTGGTCTTTCTCGGTTATAAATTAGAGTAGAATGTGCCCGGATAAACCCCCAAAAGCGGATGTCTCCTTACTTTTGTTTGTGTTTTTATATTTAATTTATATTTTTATTGGAGTAATATTCCATTGTGTATATGGACCAGTTCTTTGTGCATTCCTCTGTTGATGGACATTTTCGCGGCTTCCAAGTGTTGGCTATATTAAATATTGCTGGAGTGCAAGATTGCCAGCCTGTGACTTTTTGATTCTCATTTTCTCAGGTGATAGGCCCAGCACTGGGTGTGACAGATTGACTAGTAGCTCTATGTTTACCTTTTCAAAGCACCTCCATTGTGTTTTCATTAGTGGCTCTTACCAAGTCCCCCTTAGAACCAAGGGTACGAATTTGTCCACAATCCCTTCAGCATTTATTGTTTGCAGCATTTTTGCTAATGGCCATTCTGAATGCTGTGAGCTGATAAGTTTTTGTAATTTGGGTTTGCATGTCTTTAAAAATTCCTAAAATTGATCATTTTCCCACGCCTTTTACTTTTCTGTTAAAAAAGAAAAGTGTGAGTACAATATATCTCTTGAAATTTTCTTCTTGGAAGGTTGCCCTCTTTTGAATTTTTGGTCGATATTCTACCCCAGGATCTTTTTGGAGGGCAGGTGTCATTACAGAACTGCAAGTTTGGTGAATATTTAGTGACCATTAGCACTGGGTTTAAAGCTGCTGTTGTGGGAAATGGCCACAAGGAGGCAGCATTTCTCCATTCCCAAATCTGGGTACTAGGGCAGGAGAGCCTGTCTGGAAGTTGTGTACCTAGGTTGTAAGTTAGAATGGAATGTGCAAGGAGAAACGCCCATAAGTTTATGTCTCATTACTTCTTCTTGGTTTAAAAAAAAATTTTAATCGGGGTAATGATTAGATATTGTTTGTCCAGGTGTACACAATCTGGTTCATTTGTACAATATATGTGTCTATTCATGCTCAGATCCTCTTCCCATGTGAAATATTATAGTGTTCCATAGACCTCCCTTGCTATATGGTTGGTCTTTTTGATATATGTTTATAATATGTATTTGTATACATATGGTAACGCTAATCTTAATTTATCCATTCTGCCCACCTTTCCTTTTAGATAAGCATACTTAATTTCTAAGTCTGTGAGTGTCTTTCTCTGTGGAAATATGTTCATTTGTGTTAGTTATTAGATAAAGCCTGTAAGTGATATCATAGGATATAGGTCTTTTGCATTCTGACTTACCTCATGTTCTGTGATTTACTCCAAGCTCAACTATGGTGCCTCAAAGAGCAGTGTTTCATTGTTTTCCACAGCTAATATTCCATTGTATACATGGACCACTTCTTCTTTATCCATTAATCTGTTGATGGACATTTTGGTTGCTTCCGTGTCTTGGCTATTGTGAATAAGTTTGCAGTGCAGCTTTTGCAGCCCAGGTCTTCTCGATTCTGTTCTTCTCAGGTGAGAGGCCCAGTGATGGGCCTATTGGATTGAATGGTACCTCAATTTTTACTTTTAAATGCAGCTCCTTTCTGTTCTCATTATTGGCTGTTACCACTTTACATCTCACCAGCAGCTAGAGGGTACACAGTTCTCAAAAACCACTTCAGCATTTATTATTTGTAGACTTTCTGCTGATGGTCAGTCAACCTGTGTGAGTTGAAACCTTTGTGTAGATTAGATTTACAGGAGCGTAGTGATTCCTGAGGTTGAGCTTTTACCCACTTTCCCTTTTTTTAAAAGACAGTGAGTAAAACTTACATCTTCATACTATCTTCTTGAAAAATTTGCCTGTTTTGAATTTTTTTGGCCATTCCCTACCTCAGCACAATTTTTTAGGGTAGGTGTCCTTTACAGCCCTGAGTCCTTGTGAATGTTAAGTGACCATTAGCTGTGGATTTAAAGCTGCTCTTGCGGGAAAGAGCCACAAGGCGGCAGCATTTCTACATTTCCAATTCTGGGTTTTTGGGCAACAGACCCCTCCTGGGAATCGTGTTAGTAGGCTGCAAATTAGAGTGGAATGTGCCAGTGCAAACCCCCAAGAGCTTATATCTCCTTACTTGTTTGTTTTTTAGTTTTTATTTTTAATAGGTATCAGCGCAAATTTGATAAAAATGTTTCTCCTAGGTGTACAGAATCTGGTTCATCATATCAGTGTATCTGTCTATTCATCTTTGGATCCTTTCCCTTGTAGGTTATTACAGAGTGTTGAGTAGACCTCTCTTGGTATTCCATAGGTATTTTGTGATTATATATTTCATATGTATTAGTACATGTCTGTTAACCCCCATATCCTAATTCATACCTTCCTTACACCTTTCCATTTGGTTAAACATAATTTGGTTTCTGAATCTATGAGTGTCTTTATCTTGGAAATTATTTCATGAGTATCAATTTTTACATAACACCTATAAGTGATGTAATAGGATATCTGTCTTTCGGTTTCTTTCTTACTTCAAGTAGGGTGATTATCTCTAGATCCTTCTATGGTGGTACCAACGGCATTGTTCCATGCTTTTCCATGGCTAATATTCCATTGTGTGCATGGACGACTTCTTTGTGCATTTTTCTGTTGATGGACATTTTGGTTTCTTCCAGGTCTTTGCTATGGTACATGTTGCTGCAGTGAAGGATTGCCAGCCTGTGTCTTTTTGATTCTGGTCTAGTCAGGTGATAGGCCCATCAGTGGGCCTACCAGATCACATGGTAGCTCAATTTTTACCTTTAAGCACACCTCCATTCTGTTCTCAGTACTGGCTCTTACCAGGTTACATCCCACCAGAAGCTAGAGGGTACACAGTTCTCTTAAACCCCTTCATCATTTATACTTTATAGAATTTTTTGCTGATGATCATTCTGACAGCTGTGAGGTGAACGTTCTTGTAGACTTGATTTGCATGTTTTATGTTGAGCGTTTTTCCATGCCCCTTTTTTAACAAAAAAAAAGAAAGAAAGAAAAAGAGAATACAAAATGTGCGTAAAATATACCTCTTGAAATTATCGTTTTGAAATATACACGTCTTCTGAGATTTTTGCTCGATTTACGACCCAAGGATTTGTTTTGAGGGCAGGTGTCATTTACAGGCCTGCAATTATTTTGAATATCAAGTAACCATTAGTGTTGGGTTTAGAGCTGCTGTTGTGTGAAACGGCCAGAAGGCAGCAGCAGTTCTCCTTTACCAAATCTGGTTACTAGGGCAACAGAGCCTCAATGGAAGTCGTGTTCTAGGTTGTAAATTAGAATGGAGTGTGCCAGGAAAAAGCCCCTTAAGTTTATATCTCACTACTTCTTGTTCGTTTTTTAAACTTAATTTTCAGTTTTTATCACAGCAAGTTTGATTACAATGTTTTGCTTGTTCTAGGTGTGCAAGATGTGGTTGTTTTACACATATACATATATCTATAGTTCTTTGGATCCTTTTCCCATGTAGGTTATGATACAATGTTGAGTAGTCTTCTCTTGGTATTCCGTAGGTCTTTGGTGATTATATACTTCACCTGTGTTTGTATATCTCTGTTAACCCCAACATCCTAATGTATCCAATCCTCACACCTTTCAGTTGGTGAACCATACGTTTGTTTAATGAATTTGTGATTGCCTTTCTCAGTGGAAATATCTTCAGTGGTATCAATTATTAGGTAACACCTATAAGTGATATCATCGGATATGTGTCTTTCACTTTCTGACTTACAAGTTGCGTGATTACTTCTAGACTCATCTACGGTGCTGCAAATGGCACTGTGTCACTTTTTTCCTTGGCTAATATTCCATCTGTACATATACCGGTTCTTCTTTGTCCACTCTTCTCTTGATGGACATTTTCGTTGCTTCCATGTCTTGGCTATTGTAATACTTCTACAGTGCAGATTTTCCTGCCTGTGTCTTTCCACTTCTGTCTTCTTAGGATATAGCCTGAGGAGTGGGCCTCCTGGATCATATAGTAGATCAAGGTTTACCTTTTAAAGGCACCTCCATTCTGTTCCCATTAGTGGCTCTTACCAGGTTACGTCCCACTTCAAATGGAGGGTATGCATTTCTCCACAACGTCTTCAGCATTGATCATTTGTAGTTTTTTTGCTGATGGTTATTCTGAGTGGTGTGATCTGATACCTCTTTGTGGTTGGATTTGCATGTGCCTCATACTCCCTTGAAATTGAGCTTTCAGGCATGTCCTTTTATTGTTCAAACTGTTATTACAGCTGACTTCTTCAAATTGTTTTCTTGAAGTATGTGCCACATTTTGAAATTTTTTGGCCTTTACCTGCATCAAGACATTTTAAGGGCAGGTTTCATTTGCAGCCCTGTAGTACTTGTGCATATGAAGTGCGCATTAGCACAGATTTCAAAGCTGCTGTTGCAGGTATTGGCCAGAAGGTGGCAGCATTTCTACGTTCCCCACTCTGGTACCTAGGGAAACAGACCTTCCTGCCAGTGGATTTCCTCAGTTATAAATTAGAGTGCAATGTGCCCTGATACACCCCCAAAAGCTTACGTCTCCTTACTTATGTTTGTTTTTTAAATTTAATTTATATATTTTATTGGAGTAATATTCCATTGTGTACATGGACCACTTCTTTGTGCACTCCTCTGTTGATGGTCCTTTTCATTGCTTCCAAGTGTTGCCTCTGGTAAATATTGCTGGAGTGCAGTATTGCCAGCCTGTGACTTTTGATTCTCATTTCCTCAGGTGATAGGCCCAACAGTGGGTATGATTCATTGACTGGTAGCTCAATGTTTACCTTTTCAAAGCATTTCCATTGTGTTTTCATTAATGGCTCTTACCACGTCCCAATTAACACCGAGGGTACGCATTTTTCCACAACCCCTTCAGCATCTATTGTTTGAAGAATGTTTGCTCATGGCCATTTTGACTGGTGTGAGCTGATAGGTTTTTGTAATTTGGTTTTGCATGTCTTTAATAATTCCTAATATTCAGCATTTTCCCACACCTTTCACTTTTCTTTAGAAAAAAAAAGTGTGAGTATAATATACCTGTTGAAATTGTCTTCTTGGAAGGTTGCACTCTTTTGAATTTTGTGGTCGATTTTCAACCCCAGGATTTGTTTTTGAGAGGAGGTGTCCTTTATATGCCTACAATGATTGTGACTATTTAGTGACCATTAATGAGTGTGAATATTTAGTGACCATTAGCACTGGGTTTAAAGCTGCTGTGTGGGAAACGGCCACAAGGCGGCAGCATTTCTCCATTCCCAAATCTGGTTACTAGGGCAGCACAGCCATTCTAGAAGTCGTGTTCCCAGGTTGTAAATTAGAATGGAATGTGCCAGGAAAAAGCCCCTGAAGTTTATTTCTCATTACTTCTTGTTCGTTGTTTTAATTGTTTTAATTGGGGTAATGATTAGAATACAGTTTGTCCTAGGTGTACACAGTCTGCTTCATTCGTACATCATATATATCTATTCATGTAAAGATCCTTTTCCCATGTAAAGGATTACAGAGTGTTCTGTACACCTCCCTTGCTATGTGCTCGGGCTTTTTGATATATGTAATTAATCTGTATTTGTATAGGTAAGGTAAACCTAATCTTAATTTATCCATTGCCACCACCTTTCCTTTTAGATACACACAGTTTATTTTTTAAGTCTGTGTGTGTCTTTCTCTGTGGAAATATGTCCATTTTTGTCAGTTGTTAGGTAACACCTATAAGTTATCATAGGATATATGTCTTTTGCTTTCCAACTTACCTCATGTTCTGTGATTATCTCTAGGCTCATCTATGGTACCTCAAAGAGCAGTGTTTCATTGTTCTCCGTGGCTAATATTCCATTGTGTACATGGACCATTTCTTCTTTATCCATTCATCTGTGGATGGACATTTTTCTTGCTTCCCTGTCTTGGCTATTGTGAATAAGGCTGCAGTGCAGTTTTTGCAGCCTGTGTCTTCTGGATTCCGGTCTTCTCAGGTGAGAGGCACAGCAGTGGGCCTGCTGCATCGAATGGTAGCTCAATTTTTACTTTTAAATGCAGCTCCTTTCTGTTCTCATTATTGGCTGTTACCACTTTACATCTCACCAGCAGCTAGAGGGTACACAGTTCTCAGAAACCACTTCAGCATTCATTATTTGTAGACTTTCTGCTGATGGTTAGTCGAACTGTGTGAGTTGAAACCTTTTTGTAGGTTAGAGTTGCATGAGTGTAATAATTCATGAGGTTGAGCTTTTATCCAGTTTCCTTTTTTTTAAAAGATAGTAAGTAAAGCTTACGCCTTCATACTATCTTCTTGAAAAATTGCCTGTTTTGATTTTTTTTGGCCATTCCCTACCTCAGCACAATTTTTTAGGGTAGGTGTCCTTTACAGCCCTGAGTCCTTGTGAATATTAAGTGACCATTAGCTGTGGGTTTAAAGCTGCTCTTGCGGGAAAGAGCCACAAGGCGGCAGCATTTCTACATTTCCAACTCTGAGTTTTTGGGCAGCAGAGCCTTCCTGGAAATCATGTTAGTAGGCTTCAAATTAGAGTGGAATATGCCAGTGAAAACCCTCAAGAGGCTTATATCTCCTTACTTGCTGTTTGTTTTTAAATTAATTTTTATTCGGTATTAGAGCAAATTTGATAAAAATGTTGTTTCTCCTAGGTGTACAGAATCTGGTTCATCATATCAATGTATCTGTCTATTCGTCTTTGGATCCTTTCCCATGTAGGTTATTACAGAGTGTTGAGTAGTTCTCTCTTGGTATTTCATATGTATTTTGCGATTATATATTTCATATGTGTTAGTACATGTCTGTTAACCCCCATATCGTAATTCATTCATTCCTTACAACTTTCCATTTCATTAAACATCATTTTATTTTTTTAATCCATGATTTCCCTTCTCTTGGAATTAAGTTCATGGACAATAATTTTTAGGTAACACCTAGAAGTGATGTCATAGGATATCTTTCAGGTTCTTTCTTACTTCAAGTAGGGTGATTATCTCTAGATCCTTCTGTGGTGGTGCCAACGGCACTGTTTCATTATTTTCCATAGCTAATATTCCATTGTGTACATGGACCATTTCTTCTTGGTGCAATTTTCTGTTCATGGACATTTTGGTTTCTTCCAAGTCTTGGCTATGTTAAATGTTCCTGCAGTGCAGGATTGCCAGCCTGTTTCTTTTCCATTCTGCTCTGCACAGTTGATAGGCACATCAAAGGACCTACCAGATCACATGGTAGCTCAATTTTTACCTTTAAACGCACCTCCATTATATTCTCACTACTGACTGTTACCAGTTTACATCCCCCCAGCAGCTAGAGGGTACACAGTTCTCTAAATGCCCTTCAGCATTTATTCTTTGTAGACTTTTTGCTGATGGTCAGTCGACTAGTGTGAGTTGAAACCTTTTTGTAGATAGGATTTGCATGAGTCTAATAATTCCTGAGGTTGAGCTTCTATCCATTTTCTTTCTTTTAACAAGAGAGTAAGTCAAAATACCTCTTCATACTACCTTTTTGAAAATTTTGCCTTTATTGAATTTTTTTGGCCATTCCTCACCTCAGGACATTTTTTTGAGGGCAGGTGTCCTTTACAGCCCTGAGTCCTTGTGAATGTTAAGTGACCATTAGCTGTGGGTTTAAAGCCGCTCTTGCGGTAAACGACCACAAGGTGGCAGCATTTCTACATTTCCAACTCTGGGTTTTTGGGGCAACAAAGCCCTCCTGGAAATCGTGTTAGTAGGCTGCAAATTAAAGTGGAATGTGCCAGGGCACACTCCTAAGAGCTTATATCTCCTTACTTCTTGTTTGTTTTTTAAATTTAATTTTTATTTATTATCAGAGCAAATTTGATGAAAATGTTGTGTTTGTTCTAGGTGTACAGAATCTGGTTCATTATATCTATGTATCTATCTATTCATCTTTGGTTCCTTTCCCGTGTAGGTTATTACAGAGTGATGAGCTCAATTTTTAACTTTAAACGCAGCGGCATTCTCTTCTCACTACTGGCTGTTACCATTTTACGTCCTACCAGCAGCTAGAGGGTACACTGTTCTGTAAAACCCTTTCAGCATTCATGTTTTGTAGACTATTTTGCTGATGATCATTCTGATGGTGGTAAGGTGAACGTTTTTGTAGATTGAATTTTCATGGCTTTATTATTTCCTGATATTGAGCATTATTCCATGCTCTTTTTTAAACAAAAAGAAAAAGAAAAAAAAATGTGCGTAAAATATGCCTCTTAATATTGTCTTTTTGAAATGTTGACATCTTTTGAATTTTCTGGTCGATTTATAACCCCAGGAATTTTCTGAGGCCCGGTGGCCTTTACAGTCCTGCACATATTTTGAAAATTAAGTGACCATTAGCGCTTGGTTTAAAGCTGCTGTTGTGTGAAAAAGCAACAAGGTGGCAGCATTTCTCCTTTACCAAATCTGGTTACCAGGGCAACAGAGCCTTAATGGAAGTCCTGTTCTAGGTTGTAAATTAGAATGGAATGTGCCAGGAAAAATTCCTTTAGGTTTGTCTCATTATTTCTTGTTTATATTTTTAATTTAATTTTTATTTTTTATCACAGGAAATTTGATTAAATTGTCTTGATTGTTCTAGGTGTGCAAGATGTGGTTCTTTTACACATATACATATATCTATAGTTCCTTGGATCCTTTTCCCATGTAGGTTATGACACAATGTTGAGTAGTCTTCTCTTGGTATTCTGTAGGTCTTTGGTGATTATATACTTCACCTGTGTTTGTATATCTCTGTTAACCCCAACATCCTAATGTATCCAATCCTCACACCTTTCAGTTGGTGAACCATACGTTTGTTTCATGGATCTGTGATTGCCTTTCTCTGTGGAAATATCTTCATTGGTATCAATTTTTAGGTAACACCTATAAGTGATATCATACGATAGGTGTCTCGATTTCTCACTTACTACAAATTGCGTGATTACCTCTAGACTCATCTATGGTGCTGCAAATGGCATTGTGTCAGTTTTTTCCTTGGCTAATATTCCATCTATACACGTAGCAGTTCTTCTTTGTCCACCCATCTGTTGATGGACTTTTGGTTGTTTCCATGTCTTGGCTATTGTAATACTGCTGCAGAGCAGATTTGCCTGCCTGTGTCTTTCCAATTCTGTCTTCTTAGGTTATAGGCCTAGGAGTCGGCCTCCTGGATCATATAGTTGCTCAAAGTTTACCTTTTAAAGGCACCTCCGTTCTGTTCCCATTAGTGGCTCTTACCAGGTTACGTCCCACTTCAAATGGAGGGTATGCATTTCTCCACAACCTCTTCAGCATTGATCATTTGTAGTTTCTTTTCTGATGGTTATTCTTAGTGGTGTGAACTGATACCTCTGTGTGGTTGGATTTGCATGTGTCTCATAATCCCTTGAAATTGAGCTTTCAGGCATGTCCTTTTAATTTTCAAACTGTTATTACAGCTTATTTCTTCAAATGGTTTTCTTGAAATATGGGCCACATTTTGAAATATTTTGGCCTTTACTTCCCTCAAGATATTATGAGGGCAGGTTTCCTATACAGCCCTGCAGTCCTTGTTCATATGAAGTAACCATTAGCACAGGTTTTAAAGCTGCTTTTGCAGGTAATGGCCAGAGTGTGGCAACATTTCATAATTCTATGAAATGTAATTAACCACACTATATATATATTTTTCTTTTAAATCTCCATTGTTATTTTATAAAGTACAATTATAATTCAAGTTCTTTGTAACAAGTGAAATTTAAAAATATTAAAGGAAAAGATAATATCTTACCACTTACCATCCTTTCCCATTCCCTGAGACGACCAGCATAATGTGTAGATTTCTCATTTTATCCAGGTGTTCTATACATCTGGAATATCATGTTTTTCACTGTATAAAAATAGATTTAGCTCTCAGACTTTTTATAGGCTACAAAAGAGTCCATAGGACAGAAGTACCAAGTATTTCCGACTTAGCTTTTTGAGGGACAATCAGGTTTCTTTCTGTTTTATTTTGTTGTTCTGCTAATTTGTTTAAACCTCAGAAAAATATTTTTTAAAGTACAAAAAGATTAAGTTAGGGGTAAGGATTAGGGTTTAGCTTATGGGTTAGGGTGTGGGTTATGGTTAGGATATGTGTTAGACTTAGTGTATGGGTTACCTTTAGGGTACGGGCTAGTGTTAGTGTACGAGTTAGGGTTTGGGTACGCGTTAGGGTTAGGGTATTTGTTAAACCTCTCCAACTCTCCAGATATCACTTAGCAGGGAAAGGAATATTATTTGGGGTCCAGCCATGGAGAAGACTTCAGACACTAGGATAAGACAAAGAACACACACATTATAAATAAATCACGTTAGGATTTTTTTTTAAGCTCTACATTAAAACACTAGTGCTTAGGACATCTAATGGAGGCAGAAGCAGTAAAGGGTAGTTTTATGGGAATAACATCATAGATTTTCTGTAGAATACACAAATTTTGACTGGTTAGAAAGTCAAGGAGGAATGTTTTTGTTTTGAAGATATAAACCCTCTTGTAAATTGAGCTGTCATTGGAAGTTAGAAATTTTTTGTTGCTGTTGTATTCCTTTGTGTTTTCATGATTATTCTTGCATCTCCCTTGTTAAACTTTTGATTTGGGGAAGAGTGCCATTACTGGAAATGAGTTTACAGAATTATTCTCAAAGCAGAAGGAAATGGTTCTCACCTAAATATTAAGAAATAATGTCTATACTGGTGTACTAACAGAATTATGATTCAGGGATAATAATTCTATGAAACGTAATTAAGTACACAATATATATA
Source organism: Lagenorhynchus albirostris (assembly GCF_949774975.1). Taxonomy (NCBI): domain Eukaryota; kingdom Metazoa; phylum Chordata; class Mammalia; order Artiodactyla; family Delphinidae; genus Lagenorhynchus; species Lagenorhynchus albirostris. The sequence continues at coordinate 65,314,614 of NC_083096.1, read as the reverse complement.
TATTGTCTTTTAAATTTCCATTGTCACTTTTTAAAAGTACAATTATAATTCAAGTACTTTGTAACAAGTGAAATTTAAAAAGATTAAAGGAAAAGAAAATATTTTACCACTTGCCATCCTTTCCCATTCCCTGTAACGACCAGCATAATATGTAGCTTTCTCATTTTATCCAGGTGTTCGTTACATCTGGAACATCATGTTTCTGACTGTAGAAAAACAGATTTAGCTCTCACACTTTTAATAGGCTACATAACAGTCCATAGAACAGAAGTACCAAGTATTTCAGATTTAGCTTTTCGAGGGACACTGGGTTAGTTTCTGTTTTATTTTGTTGTTCTGCTAATTTGTTTTAACCCCAGAAAAGTGTTTTTTAAAATACCCCCCCCCCCCCAAAAATTAAGTTGGGGGTATGGATTAGGGTTTCGGGCACAGGTTAGCATACAGGTTAGGGTACGGGTTAGGGTTAGGATACAGGTTAGTGTAAGGGTATGCATTAGGGTTAGGGTACGGGTTAGGGATAGGTTTAGGTTTAGGGTTAGTGTACAGTTTAGGATACAGGATAGTGTATGGCTAAGGGTTAGGGTTAGGATAGGGGTTAGGGTACGGTTTATTGTTATGGTATGGGTTAGGATTAGGGTACAGGTTAGGGTACGGGTTAGGGTACGGTTTATGGTTAGAGTACGGGTTAGGTTTAGGGTACAGTTTAGTGTATGGCTACGGTTTAGGGTTAGGGTACGGGTTAGTGTTAGGACACGGTTTAGGATTAGGGTATGGGTTACGGTAGGGTTTAGGGTTAGGGTTAGGGTTAGCGTACAGGATACGTTTTGGGTACAGTTTAGGGTATGGCGACAGGTTAGGGTATGGGTTAGTGTTAGTGTATGGGTTAGGATTAGGGTACGGGTTAGGGTAAGGGTTACGGTTGGGGTTAGGGCATGGGTACGGTTTAGAGTACAGGTTAGGGTATGCCAACTGGTTAGGGTTAGGGTACATTTTAGGGTATGGCTACGGTGTACGGTTAGGGTACGTGTTAGGGTAAGGGTTAGTGTTAGGTTATGTGTTAGGATTAGGGTATGGGTTAGGGTATGGTTTAAGGTTAGGGTTAAGGTATGGGTTAGGGTTAGGGTACAGTTTAGGTTATGACTAAGGGTTAGGGGTAGGGTACGAGTTAGGTTTAGGGTTAGTGTCAGGGCACGGGTTAGGATTAGTGTACGGGCTAGGGCATAGTTTAGGGTTTGGGTTAGGTTTAGAGTTAGTGTAGGGGTTAGGGTTAGGGTAAGGGTTAGGGTTAGGGTATTGTTTACAGTTACAGTACAGGTTAGGGTTACGGTACACTTTAGCGTTAGGGTATTTATTAAACCTCTCCCACTCTCCAGATATCACTTAGCACGTAAAGGAATATTATTTGTGGTCCAGCCATGGAGAAAACTTTAGACAATAGGATAAGACAAAGAACACACACATTATAAATAAATCACATTAGAATTTTTTTTAACCTCTACATTAAAACACTAGTGCTTAGGACATCTAATGGAGGCAGAAGCAGTAAAAGGTAGTTTTATGGGAATAACATCACAGATTTTCTGTAGAATATACAGATTTTGACTGTTTAGAAAGTTAAGGAGGAATGCTTTTGTTCTGAAGATATAAACTCTCTTGTAAATTGAGCTGTTATTGGAGGTTAGAAATTTTTTGTTGCTGTTTTATTGCTTTGTGTTTTCATGATTATTCTGCTTGCAGCTCCCTTGTTAAACCTTTGATTTGGGGAAGAGTGCCATTACTGGAAATGAGTTTACAGAATTATTCTCAAAAACAGAAGGAAATGGTTCTCACCTAAATATTAAGAAACAATCTCTATACTGGTGTACTAACAGAATTATGATTCAGGGATAAAAATTCTATGAAATGTAATTAAACACACAATATATATATATTGTCTTTGAAATTTCCATTGTTACTTTTTAAAAGTACAATTATAATTCAAGTACTTTGTAACAAGTGAAATTTAAAAAGTTTAAAGAAAAGAAAATATTTTACCGCTTGCTATCCTTTCCCACTCCTTGAAACGACCAACACAATGTGTAGCTTTCTCATTTTAACCAGGTGTTCCTTACATCTGGAACATCATGTTTCTCACTGTAGGAAAACAGATTTAGCTCTCACAATTTTTATAGGCTACATAACAGTCCATAGAACAGAAGTACCAAGTATTTCAGACTTAGATTTTTGAGGGAGACTCAGGTGAGTTTCTGTTTTATTTTGTTTTTCTGCTAATTTGTTTTAACCCCAGGAAAATATTTTTTAAAATACAAAAAACAAAATAAGTTAGTTGTAAGGATTAGGGTTTCGGGTGCGGGTTAGGGTACGGGTTAGGTTTAGGGTACGGGTTAGGGTTAAGGTTAGGGTATGGGTTAGCATTAGGTTTAGCGTTAGGGAATGGGTTAGTGTCAGGTTTAGAGTTATGGCTTAGGGTACAGGTGAGGGTACGGCTACAGGTTAGTTGTAGGTTACGGGTCAGGGTATGGTTTAGTGTTAGGGTAAGGGTTAGTAGTAGGGTACAGGTTAGGGTATGGGTTAGGGTTAGGGTTAGGGTATGGGTTAGGGTTAGGGTAAAGTTTAGTGTATGGATACGGTTTGGGTTACTGTATGAGTTAGGGTACGTGTTAGTGTTAGGGTATGGGTTAGGATTAAGGTACAGGTTAGGGTACGGTTTAGGATTAGGTTTAGGGTTATGGTTAGGGTACAGTTTAGGGTATGGCTACGGTTAGGGTTAGGGTAAGTGTTAGGGTATGGGTTAGTGTTAGTGTATGGGTTAGGATTAGGGTACTGGTTAGGGTAAGTGTTAGGGTTAGGGCATGGGTATGGTTTAGGGTACAGGTTAGGGTACGGCAATGTGTTAGGGTTAGGGTATGTGTTAGGTTATGGGTTAGGATAAGGCTACGGTTTAGGATATGGGTACAGGGTAGGGTTAGGGTATGGGTTAGTGTTAGGGTACAGTTTAGGGTATGGCTACTGTTTACGGTTAGGGTACGGGTTAGTGTTAGGGTATGGGTTAGGGTATGGGTTAGGGTACAGGTTAGGGTTAGGGTACAGTTTAGGGTATGGGTACGGGTTACTGTTAGGGTACGTGTTAGGGTACAGGTTAGTGTTAGTGTACGGGTTAGGATTAGGGTACAGGTAGGGTAAGTGTTAGGGTTAGGGTGAGGGTTAGGGCATGGGCACAGTTTAGGATACAGGTTAGGGTACAGCAGCGGCTTGTGGTTAGGTTACGTGTTATGGGACGGGTTAGTGTTAGGTTACAGTTTAGGTTTAGGGTACGTTTTATAGTACGGGTTAGGCTTAGAGTTAGGGTTAAAGTACCAGTTACGGTTAGGGTACAGTTTAGGGTACGGCTATGGTTTATGTTTAGCGTATTGGTTAGGAGTAGGATACGGGTTAGGGTACAGTTTAGGGTTAGGGTTAGGGTTCGTGTATGGGATAGGGTTAGGGTACAGTTTAGGGTATGGGTATGGGTTAGGGTTAGGGTATGTGTTAGGGTACGGGTTAGTGTTAGTGTACGGATTAGGATTAGCCTATGGGTTAGGGTAAGGTTTAGGGTTAGGGTTAGTGTACTCTTTAGGGTTAGCGTATTTTTTAAACCTCTCCCACACATCCAATATCACTTAACATGTAAAGGAATATTATTTGGGGTCCAGCCATGGAGAAGACTTTAGACACTAGGATAAGACAAAGAACACACACATTTTAAATAAGTCACATTAGGATTTTGTTTTTAACCTCTATATTAAAACACTAGTGCTTAGGAAATCTGATGGAGGCAGAAGCAGTAAAGGGTAGTTTTATGGGAATAACAACACATATTTTCTGTAGAATACATAGATTTTGACTGGTTAGAAAGTCAAGGAGGAAAGCTTTTGTTCTGAAGATATAAACCCACTTGTAATATGAGCTGCTATTGGAAGTTAGAAAATTTTTGTTACTGTTTTATTGCTTTGTGTTTTCATGATTATTCTGCTTGCAGCTCCCTTGTTAAACCTTTGATTTGGGGAAGAGTGCCATTACTGGAAATGAGTTTACAGAATTATTCTCAAAAACAGAAGGAAATGGTTCTCACCTAAATATTAAGAAACAATCTCTATACTGGTGTACTAACAGAATTATGATTCAGGGATAAAAATTCTATGAAATGTAATTAAACACACTATATATATATTTTTTTTCTTTTAAATTTCCATTGTTACTCTTTAAAAGTACAATTATAATTCAAGTACTTTGTAACAAGTGAAATTTGAAAGGTTAAAGGAAAAGAAAATATTTTACCACTTGCCATCCTTTCCCATTCCCTGAAACGACCAGCATAATGTGTAGCTTTCTCATTTTATCCAGGTGCTCCCTACATCTGGAACATCATGTTTCTGACTGTAGAAAAACAGATTTAACTCTCACACTTTTTACAGGCTACATAACAGTCCATAGAACAGAAGTACCAAGTATTTAAGACTTAGCATTTTGAGGGACAGTCAGGTTAGCTTCTGATTTATTTTGTTGTTCTGCTAATTTGTTTAAATCCCAGAAAAATATTTTCTTAAATACAAAAAAATATAAATTAAGTTAGGGGTAAGGATTAGGGTTTGGGTTACGGGTTAGGGTATGGGTTAGGATTAGGGTACAGGTTAGTGTTAGGGTACAGTTCAGGGCTAGGGTATGGGTTAGGGTTAAGGTTAGGGTTTGTGTTACGGTTAGGGTTAGGTTTAGGTTTAGTGGGAGGTTTAGGGTACAGGTGAGGGTAAGGCTACGGGTTAGGATTAGGATACAGGTTAAGGCATGGTTTAGTGTTAGGGTACGGGTTAGTAGTAGGGTACAGTTTAGGGTATGGTTTCAGGTTAGGGTTAGGGTACAGTTAAGGGTATGTCTAGCTTTAGGGTTAGGGTACGTGTTAGGGTTAGGGTATGGGTTAGGGTAAGGGTAGGGTTGAGGGTATGGTTTAGGGTTAGGGTATGGGATAGGTTTAGTGTACAGTTTAGGGTATGGCTATGGTTTAAGTTTAGGGTACGTGTTAGGGTATGGGTTAGTTTTAGTGTATGGGTTAGTATTAGGGTACAGGTTACAGTAAGTGTTAGGGTTAGGGTTATGGAACGGGTATGGTTTAGGGTACAGGTTAGGGTACGACAATGGTGTAGGATTAGAGTACGTGTTAGGGTATGAGTTAGTTTTAGTGTACGGGTTAGGATTAGGGTATGGATTAGGGTAAGACATCGGGTAAGGATTAGGGTATGGATTAGGGTAAGACATCAGGTAAGGATTAGGGTTAGGGTTAGGGTTATGGTTAGGGAACGGGTATTGTTTAGGGTACAGGTGAAGGTACAACAACGGTTTAGGGTTAGCGTACGTGTTAAGGAATAGGTTAGTGTTAGTGTACCGGTTAGGATTAGGGTACGGGTTAGGGTAACGCTTTGGGTATGGGTTAGGGTTAGTGTTAGGGAACGGGTACGGTTTAGGGTACAAGTTAGGGTACGACAACTGTTATGGATTAGCGTACGCGTGAAGGTATGTGTTAGTGTTAGTGTATGGATTAGGATTACGATACGGGTTAGGGTAAACCGTCGGGTAAGGGTTTCGGTTAGGGTTAGGGTTAGGGAACGGGTACGGTTTAGGGTACAGGATAGGGTACGACAACGGTTTAGGGTTAGCTTACATGTTAGGGTACGGGCTAGTGTTAGTGTATGGGTTAGGATTATGGTACGGGATAGGGTAAGGTTTTGGGTAAGGGTTAGGGTTAGGGTTAGGGAATGGGTAAGGTTTAGGGTACAGCTTAGGGTACGACAACGGTTTAGGGTTAGAGTACGTGTTAGGTTATGGGTTAGTTTTAGTGTACGGGTTAGAACTAGGTTATGGATTAGGGTAAGACATCGGGTAAGGGTTAGGGTTATGGTTAGGGAATGGGCATGGTTTAGGGTATAGGTGAAGGTACGACAACGGTTTAGGTTTAGCGAACGTGTTAACGTATGGGTTAGTGTTAGTGTACCAGTTAGGATTAGGGTACGGGTTAGGGTAAGGCTTCAGGTAAGGGTTAGGGTTAGGGAATGGGTACGGTTTAGGGTACAAGTTATGGTACAACAACAGTTTAGGGTTACCGTATGAGTTAGGGTACAGGTTAGTGTTAGTGTATGGGTTAGGATTATGGTACGGGTTACGTTAATGCTTAGGGTAAGGGTTAGTGTTATGGTTAACGTTAGGGAACAGGTACGGTTTAGGGTACAGGTTAGGGTATGACAGCGGTTTAGTGTTAGTGTATGTGTTAGGGTACGGGTTAGTGTTAGTGTATGGGTTAGGATTACAGTTCGGGATAGTGTAAGGCTTCAGGTAAGGGTTTGGTTTAGGGTTAGGGTAAGGGTTAGCATTAGGAAACGGGTATGGTTTAGGGTACAGGTTAGGGTATGACAACGGTTTAGGGTTAGCTTATATGTTAGAGCATGGGTTAGTGTCAGTGTACGGGTTAGGATTAGGGTATGGGTTATGGTAACGCTTCGGGTAAGGGTTAGGGTTAGGATTAGGGAACGGGTACGATTTAGGGTACAGCTTAGGGTACGGCAACTGTTTAGGGTTAGCGTACATGTTAGTGAATGGGTAAGTGTTAGTGTATGGTTTAGGATTAGGATACGGTTTAGGGTAAGGCTTCAGGAAAGGTTTAGGGTTAAGGTTAGGGTTAGGGTTAGTGTTAGGGAATGGTTACAGCTTAGGGTACAGGTTAGGGAACTAAAAATGTTTAGGGTTAGTGTACATGGTAGAGTACGGGATAGTGTTAACATACGGTTTAGGATTACGGTACAGGATAGGGTAATGCTTCGGGTAAGGGTTAGGATTAGGGTTATGGTTAGGTTTAGGGAAATGCTATGGTTTAGTGTACATGTTAGGGTACGACAAAGGTTTAGGGTTAGCGTATGTGTTATTGTATGGGTAAGTGTTAGTGTACAGATTAGGATCAGGGTACGGGTTAGCGTAAGGCTTAAGGTAGGGTTAGTGTTAGGGTTAGGGTTAAGGAACGGGTACAGATTAGCGTACAGGATAGGGTACGACTACGGTTTACGGTTAGTGTACGTGGTAGGGTAATGTTTAGTGTTAGTGTAAGGGTTAGGATTATGGTACGGGTTAGGAAAAGGCTTCGAGTAAGGGTTAGGGTTAGGGTTAGCTTTAGGGATCAGGTACGGTGTAGGGTACAGGTTAGGGTACGACAAACCTTTAGGGTTAGTGAACGTGTTAGTGTATGGGTAAGTGTTAGTGTATGGTTTAGGATTAGGGTAAGGGTTAGGGTAAGGCTTCAGGTAAGGGTTAGAGTTAGGGTTAGTGTTAGGGTTAGGCATAGGGAATGGGTACAGTTTAGGGTACGGCTTAGGGTATGACGACAGTTTAGGGTTAGGGTTAGGTTTAGTGTTTCGGTTATGGAACAGATATTGTTTAAGGTACAGGTTAGTGTACGACAACGGTTTAGGGTTAGCGTACGTGTTATGGTACGAGTTAGTGTACGGGTTAGGATTACGTTACGATTTAGGGTAAGGCTTCGGGTAAGGGTTAGGGTTAGGGTAAGGGTTAGGTTTAGGGAATGGGTATGGTTTAGGGTACAGTTTATTATATGAGAACGGTTTAGGCTTAGTGTAAATATTAGGTTACGGGATAGTGTTAGTGTACGGGTTAGGATTAGGGAACGGGTTAGGGTAAGGCTTTGGGAAAGAGTTAGGGTTAGGGTTAGTGTTAGAGAATGAGTACGGTTTAGTGTACAGTTTAGTGTACGACAACGGTTTAGGTTTAGCGTACATGTTAGGGTACGTGTTAGTGTCAGTGTATGGGTTAGGATTCCTGTACAGGTTATGGTAAGGCTTCGGGTAACGTTTATGTTTAGGGTTAGGCTTCGGGTTAGGCTTAGGGAAAGGGTAAGGTTTAGGGTAGAGGTTAGGGTACAACAACGGTTCAGGTTTAGCGTACCTATTAGGGTACGGGTTAGTGTTGGTGTACGGGTTAGAATTAGGGAACCAGTTAGTGTAATGCTTCGTGTGTAAGGGTTAGGGTTAGTGTTAGAGAATGGGTACGGTTTAGGGTATAGGTTAGGGTACAACAACAGTTTAGTTTTAGCGTACGTGTTAGGGTAGGTGTTACTGTTAGTGTGCCGGTTAGGTTTATGGTATGGGTTAGGGTAAAGCTTTGGGTAAGTGTTAGGGTTAGGGTTGGGGTTAGGGTTAGGGAATGGGTATGGTTTAAGGAACAGATTAGGGTACGACAATGTTTTAGGGTTAGAATATGTGTTAGAGTATGGGTTAGTTTTAGTGTATGGGTTAGGATAAGGGTACGGATTAGGATAAGGCATTGGGTAAGGGTTACGGTTAGGGTTACGGTTAAGGAACAGGCATGGTTTAGGGTACAGGTTAGGTAATGACAACGGTTTAGTGTTAGTGTACGGGTTAGGATTAGGGTACGGGTTAGGGTAAAGCTTCGGTTAAGTATTAGGGTTAGGGTTAGGGGACGGGTATGGTTTAAGGTACAGGTTAGGGTACGACAACAATTTAGGGTTAGCATACGTGTTAAGTTACGGTTTAGTGTTAGTGTTCGGGTTAGGGTAAGGCATCGGGTAAGGATTAGGGATAGGGTTAGGTTTAGGGTTAGGGTTAGGGAACGGGGATGGTTTAGGGTACAAGTTAGGGTACGACAATGGTTTAGGGTTAGCGTACATGTTAGGGTATGGGTAAGTGTTAGTGTACGGGTTAGGATTAGGGTACGCGTTAGGGTAAGGCTTTGGGTAAACGTTAGGGTTAGTGTTATGGTTAAGGAATGGGGGCGGTTTAGGGTACATGTTAGGGTACGACAATGGTTTAGGGTTAGCCTACGTGTTTGGGTACGGGTTAGTGTTAGTGTACGGGTTAGGATTAGGGTACGGGTTAGCCTAAGGCTTCAGGTAAGGGTTAGGGTTAGGGTTAGGGAACGGGGATGGTTTAGGATACAGGTTAGGGTACAACAAAGGTTTAGCATTAGCGTATTTGTTAGGGTACGGGTTAGTGTTATTGTATGGGTTAGGATTAGGGTACGGGTTAGGGTAAGGCTTCGGGTAAGGTTTAGGTTTAGGGTTAGGGTTAGGGAACGAGGACGGTTTAGGGTACAGTTTAGGGTATGACAAAGGTTTAGTGTTAGCGTACGTGTTAGGGTATGGGTAGGTATTAGGTTACGGGTTAGGGTAAGGTTTCAGTTAAGGGTTAGGGTTAGGGTTAGGGAATGGGGATGGTTTAGGGTACAGGTTAGGGTACGACAATGGTTTAGGGTTAATGTACGGATTAGGGTACGTGTTAGGGTTAGTGTACGGGTTAGTATTAGGGTACAGGTTAGTGTAAGGCTTCGGGTAAGGGTTAGGGTTAGTGTTAGGGTTAGGGAACGGGGATGGTTTAGGGTACATGTTAGGGTACGACCACAGTTTAGGGTAAGTGTACGTGTTAGGGTTCAGTTTAGTGTTAGTGTACAGGTTAGGATTAGGGTATGGGTCAGTGTAAGGCTTCACGTAAAAGTTAGGGTTAGGGTTAGTTTTAGGGTTAGTGTTAGGGAATGGGGACTGTTCAGGGTACAGGTTAGGGTACGACGACGGTTTAGGGTTCACTTACGTGTTAGGGTACGGGTTAGTGTTAGTGTATGGATTAGGATTTTGGTATGGGTTTGGGTAAGGCCTCGGGTAAGGGTTAGGGTTAGGGAACCGGGACGGTTTAGGGTACAGGTTAGGGTACAACAACGGTTTAGTGTTAGCCTACCTGTTAGGGTATGGGTTAGTGGTGGTGTACGGGTTAGCATTAGGGTACGGTTTAGTGTAAGGCTTCGGGTAAGGGTTAGAATTGCGGTTATGGTTAGTGTTAGTGAACGGGGACGGTTTAAGGTATAGGTTAGGGTTTGTTAAAGGTTAGGGTTAGCGTACATGTTAGGGTACGGCTTAGTGTTAGTGTATGGGTTGGGTTTAGGGTACGGGTTAGGCGAAGCCTTCGGGTAAGGGTTAGAGTTAGGTTAGGGAACGGGGACGGTTTAGGGTACAGGTTAGGGTACGATAATGGTTTAGGGTTAGCGCACATGTTAGGATACAGGTTAGTGTCAGTGTAACGGTTAGGTTTATGGTACGTGTTAGGGTAAGGCTTCGGGTAAGGGTTAGGGTTAGGTTTAGGGTTAGGGTTAGGGAACGGGGACAGTTTAGGGTACAGGTTAGGTTACGACAACGGTATAGCATTAGCATACATGTTAGGGTATGGGTTAGTGTTAGTGTACGGGTTAGGGTTAGGCTTCGGGTTAGGGTTAGGGAACGGGGATGGTTTAGAGTACAAGTTACGGTATGACAACGGTTTATGGTTAGCGTACATGTTAGGGTACTGGTTAGTGTTTGTGTATGGGTTAGAATTAGGGTACAGGTTAGTTTAAGACTTCAGGTAAGTGTTAGGGTTAGGGTTAGTCTTAGGGTTAGGGAACGGGGACGGTTTAGGGTACAGGTTATGGTATGACAACAGTTTAGTGTTAGCGTACGTTTTAGGGTACAGGTTAGTGTTAGTGTATGGGTTACGATTATGGTACGGTTTAGGGTAAGGCTTCAGGTTAGAGTTAGGTTTAGGTTTAGGGTTAGGGTTAGGCAATGGGGACGGTTTAGGGTACAGTTTAGGGTACGACAATGGTTTAGGGTGAGCGTACGTGTTAGGGTACGGGTTAGGATTAGGGGATGGGTTAGGGTAAGGCTTCGGGCAAGGGTTAGGGTTAGGTTTAGGGTTAGGGTTAGGGGATGGGGACGGTTTAGGATACAGGTTAGGGTACGACAACGGTTTAGGGTGAGCGTATGTGTGAGGGTACAGGTTAGTGTTATTGTACGGGTTAGGATTAGGGGACGGGTTAGGGTAAGGCTTAGGGTAAGGGTTAGTGTTAGAGTTAGAGTTAGGGGACGGGGATGGGGACGGTTTAAGGTACAGGTTAGGGTACGACCACGGTTTAGGGTGAGCGTACGTGTTAGGGTACGGGTTAGTGTTAGCGTACGCTTTAGGATTAGGGGACGGGTTAGGGTAAGGCTTTGGGTAAGGGTTAGGTTTAGGGTTAGGGTTAGCGTTAGGGGACTGGGATGGTTTAGGGTACAGGTTAGGGTACGACAACAGTTTAGGGTGAGTGTACGTGTTAGGGTATGGGTTAGTGTTAGCGTACGGGTTAGTGTCAGCGTACGGGTTAGGATTAGGGGACGGGTTAGGGTAAGGCTTCAGTAAGGGTTAAGGTTAGGGTTAGGGGACGAGGCTGGGGCCGGGGACGGTTTAGGGTACAGGTTAGTGTACGACAACAGTTTAGGGTGAGTGTATGTGTTAGGGTACGGGTTAGTGTTAGCGTACGGGTCAGGACTAGGGGACGGGTTTGGGTAAGGCTTCGGGTAAGGTTTAGGGTTAGGGTTAGGGGACGGGGATGGTTTAGGGTACAGGTTAGCGTACGAAAACGGTTTAGGGTGAGCGTACGTGTTAGGGTACAGGTTAGTGTTAGCGTATGGGTTAGGATTAGGGGACAGGTTAGGGTAAGGCTGCGGGTAAGTGTTAGGGTAAGCGTTAGGTTTGGGGTTAGGTTTAGGGGATGGGAATGGTTTAGGGTACAGGTTAGGGTAGGACAACGGTTTAGGGTGAGCGTACATGTTAGGGTATGGGTTAGTGTTAGGGGATGGGTTAGAATTAGGGGACGGGTTAGGGTAAGGTTTCGGGTAAGGGTTAGGGTTAGGGTTAGGGGACGGGGATGGTTTAGGATACAGGTTAGGATATGACAATGGTTTAGTGTGAGCGTACGTGTTAGGGTACAGGTTACTGTTAGCGTATGGGTTAGGATTAGGGGACGGGTTAGGGTATGGCTTCGGGTAAGGGTTAGGGTTAGGGTTAGGGGACGGGGATGGTTTAGGGTACAGGTTAGGGTACGACAACGTTTTAGGGTGAGCGTACGTGTTAGGGTATGGGATAGTGTTAGCGTACAGGTTAGGATTAGGGGACGGGTTAGGGTAAGGCTTCGGGTAAGTGTTAGGGTTAGGTTTAGGGTTAAAGTTAGAGTTAGGGGACGGGGACTGTTTAGGTTACAAGTTAGGGTACGAAAACTGTTTAGGGTGAGCGTACGTGTTAGGGTACGGATTAGTGTTAGCGTACGGTTTAGGATTAGGTGACGGGTTAGGTTAAGGCTTTGGTTAAGGGTTAGGGTTAGGGCTAGGGTTAGGGGACGGGGACTGTTTAGGGTACAAGTTAGGGTATGAAAACTGTTTAGGGTGAGCGTACGTGTTAGGGTATGGATTAGTGTTAGCGTACGGTTTAGGATTAGGTGACGGGTTAGGTTAAGGCTTTGGTTAAGGGTTAGGGTTAGGGCTAGGGTTAGGGGACGGGGACTGTTTAGGGTACAGGTTAGGGTACGGCAACGATTTAGGGTGAGTGTATGTCTTAGGGTATGGGTTAGTGTTTACATACGGGTTAGGATTAGGGGACGGATTAGAGTAAGGCTACGGGTAAGATATAGGGTTAGGGTTAGGGTTAGTGATGGGGAGAGGGTTAGGGGTCGGGGATGGTTTAGGGTACAGGTTAGTGTATGACAATGCTTCTGGGTGAGCGTACGTGTTAGGGTACGGGTTAGGATTAGGGGATGGGTCAGGTTAAGGCTCCGGGTAAGGGTTAGGGTTATGTTTAGGTTTAAGGTTTAGGGGACAGGGACAGTTTTGGGTACAGGTTAGGGTACGACAACGGTTTAGGGTGAGCATATGTGTTAGGGTATGGGTTAGTGTTAGCGTACGGGTTAGGATTAGGGGACGGGTTAGGGTAAGGCTTCGGGTAAGGGTTAGGGTTAGGGTTAGGGAACGGGGATGGTTTAGAGTACAGGTTAGGGTATGAAATGGTTTAGGGTGAGCGTACATGTCAGGGTACGGGTTAGTGGTAGCTTACGGGTTAGGATTATGGGACGGGTTAGGGTAAGGCTTCGGGTAAGGGTTAGGGTTAGGGTTAGGGGATGCGGACGGTTTAGGGTACAGGTTAGGTTATGACAAAGGTTTAGGGTGGGCGTACATGTTAGGGTATGGTTTAGTGTTAGCGTACAGGTTAGGATTAGGGTACAGATTAGGGTAAGGCTTGGGGTAAGGGTTAGCATTAGGGTTAGGGGACGGGGATGGGGACGGTTTAGGGTACAGATTAGTGTATGTCAACAGTTTAGGGTGAGCATACGTGTTAGGGTACAGGTTAGTGTTAGCGTACGGTTTAGGATTAGGGGATGGGTTAGGGTAAAGCTTCGGGTAAGGGTTAGGGTTAGTGTTAGGGTTAGGGGTAGGGTTAGGGGACGGGGACGGTTTAGGGTACAGGTTAGGGTACGACAATGGTTTAGGGTGAGCGTACGTGTTAGGTTACATGTTAGTGTTAGCGTACGGGTTAGAATTAGGGGTCGTGTTAGGGTAAGGCTTCAGGTAAGATATAGAGTTAGAGTTAGTGTTAGGGTTATGGGACAGGGATGGGGATGGTTTAGGGTACAGGTTAGGGTACGACAACGGTTTAGGGTGAGCGTACGTGTTAGGGTACGGGTTAGCGTTACCGTACGGGATAGGATTAGAGGACGGGTTAGGGTAAGGCTTCGGGTAAGGTTTAGGGTTACTGTTAGGGTTAGGATTAGGGTTAGGGGACGAGGACAGTTTAGGGTACAGGTTAGGGTACGACAACGGTTTTGGGTGAACGTACGTGTTAGGGTACAGGTTAGTGTTAGCGTACGTGTAGGATTAGGGGACCGGTTAGGTTAAGGCTTCGGGTAAGGGTTACGGTTAGGGTTAGGTTTAGGGTTAGGGTTAGGAAACGTGGACGGTTTAGGGTACAGGTTAGGGTACGACAATGTTTTTGGGTGAGCGTATGTGGTAGGGTACGGTTTAGTGTTAGCGTACGGGTTAGGATTAGGGGACGGGTTAGGATAAGGCTTCAGGTAAGGGTTAGGGTTAGGGGACGGGGACGGTTTAGGGTACAGGTTAGGCTATGACAACGGTTTAGGGTGAGTGTACGTGTTAGGGTACAGGTTAGTGTTAGCCTACGGGTTAGGATTAGCGGACGGGTTAGGGTAAGGCTTTGGGTAAGGTTCAGGTTTAGGGTTAGGGTTAGGGGACGGGGATGGTTTAGGGTACAGGTTACGGTACGACAACGGTTTAGGGTGAGCGTATGTGTTAGGGTACGGGTTAGTGTTAGCGTACGGGTTAGGATTAGGGGACGGGTTAGTGTAAGGCTTCGCGTTACGGTTAGGGTCAGGGGACGGGGATGGTTTAGGGTACGGGTTCAGGTACGACAACGGTTTAGGATGAGCACGGTCCCCCAGCTTTGCAATGAGGACGCTTGTTGTGTGGGGGCTGCTGGCTGAATGGGAGACGATTCCCCACCACTGACCAACTTCAGAATTGTTTACAACTGGAGCAAGTGCCCTGATACGGTTTTCCTCTGTGTAACTGGTGGGTTCAGTTTTTTTTTTTTTTTCGTTTTTGGTTCAAGGTAGATTTTATTCCTCTTTTTTGCATTTACAGATATAAGCATGGAAATAATTTATTCATATAAATACATGTATGTGAAGGGAAGAATTTTTTTTCTGTTTTACTTTTTTTAATTTTATTTTTTTAATTTTTAATTTAATTTTTTTTTCATACAGCAGGTTCTTATTTGTTATCTATTTTATACATATAAACGTATACATGCCAATCCCAATCTCTCAATTCCTCCCACCACCACCCCTCCAACAGCTTTCCACCCTTGGTGTCCATATATTTGTTGTCTACATCTGTTGCTCTATTTCTGCCTTGCAAAACGGTTCATCTGTACAATTTTTCTAGGTTCCACATATATGCATTAATATACAAGATTTGCTTTTCTCTTTCTGACTCACTTCACTCTGTAGGACAGTCTCTAGATCCACCGACGTCTCTACAAATGACCCAATTTCATTCCTTTTTATGGCTTAGTAATATTCCATTTTATATATGTACCACTTCTTTATGTATTCGTCTGTCTGTGGGCATTTAGGTTGCTTCCATTACCTGGATACTGTAAATAGTGATGCAATGAACATTGCGGTGAATGTCTCTTTTTGATTTATGGTTTTGTCTGGGTATATGCCCAGTACTGGGATTGCTGTATCATATGATAATTCTATTGTTAGTTTTTTAAGAAACTCCATATTGTTCTCCACAGTGACTGTATCAGTTTACTTTCCCAACAATAGTGGAAGAGGGTTCCTTTTCTCCACACCCTTTCCAGCATTTGTTGTTTGTAGGTTTTCTGATGATGCCCATTCTAACAGGTGTGAGGTGATACCTCATGGTTGAGTCCATTTCGTTGAGCAAGGGGTAGGTCTTGTCTATTACATATTTGGCTTATGGAACGGTATCTGTGCTAATTTCAATCTCTGGTTTAATACAGCACCCCAACTCACCTTCCCTCTTAAGCAAGCATAAGTTTTTTATCTAAATGTGAGACTCTCTTTGGTTTTGTAATTCAGTTAATGTGTAGCCAAGTTTACACCCTCTATTAGTGATATGTAATGATAATTATCTTTCTCTGTGTGACATATTTCTCTTAGAATCATCGTACTTAAATCCACTCAATTTGCTGCTACAGGCCTGATGACACTGATTTCATTGCTGAGTGATATTCCATTGTACGTAAGTAGCACAACTTCTTTATCCATTTTTTTCTTTCTGGGATATTTAACTTGTACCTTAGACGAGGTTTTTGTAAACAGAGCCGTCCCAAACTTTGGGGTGGCTGTGTCTTTTTGATTTTAATTTCCCTAAGCTATAGGACCATAAGTGGAAATGCCCTAGGCTCTGTAGCTTTGTTTTTTAGATGTTTCAGGAAACACCATACACTTCTCCAGAGTGGCTGTTGGCAATTTACATCCCGCCCATCAGCATAACAAGGCTCCCAGTTCTCCTATGGCCTGTCCTGCCTTTCTGGATTTTACACTTTTTTCAGATGGCCCATTTGACCGGGGGGAAGTGAGACTTCATTGTAGTGCGGATTTCCATTGCATGCTTGCTTGGTTGGCCAAAAGGGACGTATGCGTTTCTTCCTGAATCAGGAAGAAACGCATACGCCCCTTTTGGCCAAGTGCATCATTGTCGACGTTCTGCCTCTTTTCCTCTGCTTTAAATGCAATTCCAGTCTACCTCCTGAAATCGGTTTCCTGCAATTCTGCCCCGCTTTCAAGTCCTCTTGGCAGCCTTACTTCAATATATTTTTGGACGATAGCTGTCATTTATAACTCTGCAGGTTTGTGAATTACTGTGCCCCTGAGCTCCATTTTTCAGCTCTTATTTTTGTGATCTGGCCTCATAACCGCAGGATTGCTTCAGGGCCTGCTCTTGTTCTGGGGCGCCTTGCTGTGCCTTTGGTTAGTTCTTCCTGATGTGAATTTGGAGGGACATGTGCCCATCAAAACCCCTACCGCTTGTTTCTCGCTGGTTTCCCCTCTTCCCGTTCATCCTCTGCACTAACTGCAGACTCTGCGATACAGGAACTTAAAGGCATTGACTCTCCAGGTGGGGATATTGTTAGTAAAGCAGCTGGAATGTCGATCCGGAGCCCCAGGAGAGGAAAAATGAGGTGCGTTTTAGAAACCTTTCCCGATCACATGGTATACCATCCGCTGGGTTTCCCATGCATGGTTTAGCTGTAGGAAGATTTCCTTCAACCTGGAGTGTTGGGACCCTTGGAATGAGTAGCATGAAGTATTGCATTAAAGGTTCGGCAGTTGCTCACCAAAGCTCACCAATCCTCTCAGCCGCAAGTGTCCAGCCTTATCTCTTATCCAGCTGTGGGTTTATATGTGGTCAATCCAGGTTGCATCACAGCCCCTGAGCGAATTTTGTAAGAATTTTTCTCTCTTTCATTGTTTCTGCGTTTTGGTTTTAAAATTTATTTCTATGATGGGGTTTAGCTCATTTTCACGTCTGTGTTTGTGCCGCTCGGCACACACTTGATTCCCTTATGGAGATATATCAATACATGGGTTTTAAGATTCTTATTACTCAGATATATTTCTCTGCAGTGTATAGGGTGTGTTGAGGCCAGTTCATTGAGCAAGGTGTAGATCTTGTCTAATACCTATTTGGTTTATTGAACGGTATCTGTGCTAATTTCAAACTCTGGTTTTATGCATCACCCCACCTCTCCTTTCCCCTTAAGCTGACATAAGTGTGTTTTCTAAATGTGAGACACTGTTCTGTTTTGTAATTCATTTTTTGTGCAGCCATATTTACACTCCCTCTATAAGTGATATCTTATGATATGTTTCTTTTTCTGTTTGACTTATTTCAAGTAGTATTATCGGACCTAAATCCACTCTTTATCCTTCTACTAGCCTTATTACATTGACTTCATGGTGAAGAGATATTCCATTGTACATAAGTACCACATCTTCTTTATCCATTGTTCTCTTTCCTGGATATTTAAGGTGTACTGAAGTCGAGGTTCTTGTAAACAGAGCAGCCCTAAACTGTGGTGTGCTTGTGTCTTGTTGATTTTTAGACTTCCCTAGATATACTCCCGTGATTGGAAGTGCCCTATGCTCTGTAGCTCTGTTTTTTAGATGATTTAGGAACCACCATACACTTCTCCAGAGTGGCTCTCGGCAGTTCACACACTGTCCATCAGCGTATAAAGGCTCCCTGTTCTCCATGGCCTGTCCTGCATTTCTGGTTTTTACAATTTTTTCGGATGGCCCTTTTGACCGGTGGGGAATGAGACTTCTTTGTTGTGCGCATTTGCATTGCTTGCTCGCTTGGTTGCCCATAAAGTGCGTATGCGTTTTTTCCTGGATATATTCAGGAAACAACACATACGCCCTTTTTGGCCAACTACATCATTGTCGAAATTCTGCCACTTTTCATGTGCTTTAAAGACGAGTCCAATCTATCTCTTGAAATCTGTTTCTTGCAATTCTGTCTTGCATTCAGATCCTCTTCTTTGCCTTACCTCAACATAGTTTTGGACGTTAGTTTTCATTTATAACTCTGCAGGTTTGTGAATTGCAGTGACCCTGAGCTCCATTTTTTAAGTTGCTCTTTTGTGAGCTGGCCTCAAAACTGCAGGATTGCTTCAGGTCCTATTTTGGCTCCAGCGAGGTGGGCTGAGCCTTTTTTTAATTCTTATTCTTAATGGGAAATTAGAGTGTCATGTACCCGTCCAAACCCCTACAACTATTCGGTCATTGGTTCCCCCTCTTCCTATTCATCCTCCTCACAATTTGCAAAATGTGCGAAACAGAAGTTTAAATGTGCTGATTCTCCAAGTGGGGAGATTCTAAGTAACGTGGCTGGAATGGTGAACAGGAGCACCAGGAGAGGGTAAATGAGGTACATTTTAGACACATCTCCCGATCACATGGTGTACAGTCCTCTGGGTTTTCCATGCATGTTTTAGCTGTAGGAAGATCCCTTGAACCTGCAGATTTGGGACCCATTGAATGGGTACCAGGTAGTATTACTTTAAAGGGTGTGCATTTCCTCATCCAACCTCACATTTCTCTTAGCGCGAACAGTTTCCAGCCTTATGTCTCATCCTGCTGTGGGTCTAGATGTGTTCAATCCATGTTGTGTCACCGTCCCTGAGGAAAAGTTGTAAGAGGTTTTCTGTGTCTCTCTGTCGTTTATTTTTTTCAATTTATTACTATATTGGTTACAGCTGATTTTCAAAGCTCTGTTTCTTGCTGCTGTACATCCACTTGATTCACGTACAGAGAGACATCAATAAATTCTTTTTCAGATTCTTACTAGTCGTATATATTCTTTTCCGGTGACTTGAGTGTGCTGAGTGCAGTTCTTTTAGCTACCGTGTAGGCCTTGTTGATTATCAATTTGGTATTTGGAATGGTATCTTTGCTAATTTCAACCTCCTGGATAATGCCTCACCCCTCCCCACCTTTCCCGTTTAGCAGCCTTATGTGAGTTTTCTACATATCTGACTATGTTTTCGTTTTGTGATTTATTTCATGTGTCGCCATTTTGGATTCCACCTTTAAGTGATATCTTATGATATGTGTCTTTTTCTTTTTGAATTATGTCACTTAGAATGATCATACGTAACTCCTCCGGAGTTGTTACAACTGGCCATATTTCATTGATTTCCAGGCTGAGTAATATTCCACTCTACGTAAGCACCACATCTCTATCAATTTTTTCCCTCCAGAGACATTTAAGTTATATCCTAGTCGAGGATCTTTTAAACAGAGAGGCGGTAAACATTGGGGTGCCTGTGTCCTCTCGAGTTTTGTTTTTCCCAAGATATACGCCCATGAGTGCAAGTGCCCTATGCTCTGTAGCTCATTTTTTAGATGCTTTAGTAAACACAATACACTTCTCCAGAGTGGCCATTGGCAACTTACATTTCCACTATAAGCCTCACAGGGCTCCCTTTTCTCCTTGCCCTGTCCTGCATTTCTGGTGTTTACACTTCATGAGGACGGCTCTTCTGACTGATGCGAAGTGATATCTTTCGTAGTATTGATTTTCAGTACCCACCTGTTTGGTTGGCTAAAAAAGTGTATGCCCTTTTCTTGAATATATACAGAAAAAAACGCATACGCCCTTTTTAGCCAACTGCAATGTTGGCAATGTTCAGCCCCTTTTCTTGTGCTTAATGGCGAGTCCTTTCTACCTCCTCAAATCCCTTTCCTGCCATTCTCCCTTGCTTACCAATCCTTTTCTCTGACTTTCCTCAAGACATTTTTCAGTGATAGATATTTTCAACTCTGCAGTTTCGTGAATTTTACTGCCCCTGAGTTCCATTGTTCAACTTGTGTTTATGGGAACTGGCCACAAAGCAGTGGGATTTCCTCAAGCCCTATACTGTTTCCATGGGCAACCCTAGCCTTTGGTCAATTCGTCTCCCTGATTGGAAATTAGAGTGACATGTGCCTGTCTGAACACCTAGGACTTGTCTCTCATTGTTCCTCATCCTTCCGCTTCATCCTCTGGACAAATTCCAAACTGTATGCAACAGGATATTGACAGTGCTGACATCTCCAAGTGGGG
The DNA here is from genome assembly GCF_949774975.1 of Lagenorhynchus albirostris. NCBI lineage: Eukaryota > Metazoa > Chordata > Mammalia > Artiodactyla > Delphinidae > Lagenorhynchus > Lagenorhynchus albirostris. Next base: position 65,294,573 of record NC_083096.1, on the reverse strand, counting down.
AGACTGTTAGTAAAGACGCTGGAGGGGTGAACCCGAGCACCAGGAGATGAGGAGATGAGATGCCTTTTCCAAACTCTTCCCGATCAGACAGTATACCATCCTCTGGGTGTGACAGACATGTTTTAGTAGTAGGAAGGGTCCCATTCATGTAAGGAGAACACCAGGGCTTTTTCAAAATCAGTGTCTGGGGACACTGGGGAATTCCCCCAAACTGGGGAATTTTTTAAGCTACGGCTACACATATGTTCATTAAGGACCTTGGGAAGTAGGCAGAGTCCAAACTTTAGATGATTGAAGTCTTCAGGGTCAGAAGCACTCACCACCGGCTTCCCTTAGGTTACACTTTAACTGTCATTGATAGATGATGTCAATAAAAATATCTATTCTTTTTCAGATTATTTCCCCTTATAGGTTATTGCAAAATATTGAGTGTAGTTCCCTGTGCTATACAGTAGTTCCTTGTTGATGACCTATTTTATACATAGCAGTGTGTATGTGTTAATCCCAAACTGTTAATTTATCCCTCCTCCCACCTTTCCCCTTTGGTAATAATAAATTATAAGATTTTATACTTCTCAGAAATGGGGGAGCTGAAAGAGAGGTATCATTTTCAATGGAAAAGCATTTAAAACAAGATTGAAGCTTTAACCAAGATTATTAGATGTACATCCTTGGAAAGAAATCACTTCATTTCTCTAATATTGACCTGACAAATAAGACAAACCTTTTCACTGAACTTGCTTGTAATAAAGTGATGGAAATATCAAATGGAAGTGTTAGAAACATCTTATTTTACCCGAGCCTTATACACTGCTCTATGTTAATTACAGTTTGACTCACACATCTGTTCATTGAAGTTACAATAGTCTCAATTTCTGTTACTGATCCTCCAGAGTGGACCCCAACAGTGTCCCCCTGCCCAGTGTCATTGGAGCCAACAGATCGAGACTGAGTTTGGTTCAGAAGCAAAGGAAACTTTATATTTTGATCAGAGAATGGAGAGGTGAGAGTGAGCGCTCCCCCGCGGGCTGTGGGCTGGGCTGCTGTGTAGGGATCCTGTCAGTGTCAGCAGGAGGGAGGGGGCGGAGCTCTCGAGGGCCGGGTTGGCTGCAGCTCAGGCTCTATATCTCGGAGTCTGCACTGGGCCCCAGGAGCTGAGGTGTCGATCCAGCCATTCTGCACTAGGAAATCTGGTCTGAAGTGCCGGGTGTGGAACCTCTGCATGCGGGACCCTAGGAGCACGTGAAATTAGACAAAGCACAAAGGAAAAAAAGGTTAGACTTTATTTTATTGCCCAGATTCTATTTTTATCTCCCAGGGATTTTAAATGGGCTTTGCTGGGGACAAACCCCTCCTCTGCCTTTTGTCCCGTTCCTCATTCTTGGGGTGCTGAGGGTGCAGACCCTTCTTCTGTAACTGCTGAGTGCTGAGTTGGGAGCCCTCATACCCGGGGACGAGGGTCAGAACTTCTCCCCAGCAGCCTCCAGGTGACGTTGATTGTCCCCAGGCCTCCTGCCTCCCTGCTCGTCCGCCTGAGCACCAGCATTGGAAGTGTTATAGATTCTAATGACCTTTAAGGGTCCAGGAAAGAGATGTGCAGAGACGCTGTGGGGTCCAGTTTCACCCCGCCCCACATTTGTTCGGCCACCTTAGGCTGGCCGTTTCTGCCAGCCTAGATGCTCTGACCAGTAGTCTGCTCTTTCTTCAATTAGGCCCCTGAATTAACGTAAAAACAGCACCAGGTGTCAGAGCCCTGCCCGCTCAACTCCCAGACAGTCCAGGGTCAGTGGTGATCAAGGACCATGATGGCCACTGAGTCAACAGCCTTTTGAAGTAAACAGGAGTCCAGCCGGTCTTATTGGCCACCATCATCACGGTGTCTGTAGGCTTTTCCATGGTGACAGCGTGATATACGGTTCCCCCGCCAAGATTATTAGCTCCCCTCCGGGTGCAGTAAGTCCTGCAAGCAGTAGTCTAGTCTTTTGGGACACACCCTTGTTGTTCTATGAGAGAAACTCCAGGTCAAGTGATGGTCACACGAGTCGTTATGGTGCCCCGTTGCCCCCGGTTATCTCTCTGGATGTTGGAGTTGGAGGGCCTCCTCGCTCGAGGTTGGTGTGCCCATGGAGCGAACCCTGCAACTTCAGGGCATGGTTGGTGGTTAGGATCACCACGTGGGGTCCTTTTCCCTTAGGAGGGAGGTGGCCTTTTGGGCTGCTGATTTCCAGGTTTTTAGATACCGCCAGTATCTTGGCCAGATGTGGCAGTGGGCCAAGCCCCTTGGTGACCGTAGTTTATCCTACCTGGATGGCATTCTTGCGTTGTTCCATTTCAAGTGGTCCCAGGTTTTGCACTAATTCTCCAGTGGCGATTCACCTTTCACCGGGAATGTAAAGGTCAAAGGGTTTAGCTCAATTAGGGAGTTCCAGGGCAAGGGTCTGTATTGACTGCTCTTTCCATTCTTGAAAGGCCACTTCTGGATTCTATTCAAAAGGATCATCATCTTTTCCTTTCAGTGTTTCATATAGAGGCCCAGCTAGTAGACTGTAGTTAGGGATCCAGAAGCAGCAAACCCTGGCCTCCCCAGGAACCCCTAAGCTGTCTTCTAGTTTTAGAAAGGGGTAAGGCTGCAAATGGCTTCTTCCCTTTCCTGGGATGGGCTTCTCCGACCTTCTGTGAGAATGAAGCCCAGGCAGGTCACCGCAGTTTGTGATATTTGAGCTTTTTCTTGGACAACTTCTATCCTTTATTGGCTTGGTAGTTCAGAGGCCTCCTTAGTAGGGCTGGCGATGAGAGTGTCGTCTGCATATTGAAGGAGGGTTTCCTTTTCCAGAGGTAGAACTTTTCGGTCTTTAGCTAAGCTTTCCCCAAAGATGGTGTGGGAATTTTTGAACCCTTGGGGCAAGATGGCCCGGAAGTATTGTTTTAGTTGTATGTTGACTTCTGCCACTCACAAGCCAAAATTTCTTGTGACTCTGGGACTAATGGAATACAGAAGAAGGCATCATTGAAGACTAATACAGAATACCATGTCCTGGTGGTTGGTAGAATGACCAGCAGGGTGTAGGAATTAGGAACAACTGGAGGTATATCCTCGGTGGCTTCACTGACTGTCCTGACATCCTTTACCATGTCCCCAGCAGCCCATGGGGCTCTCGTGGTCAGGCCAATCCCAGGATATGGAGCTCACCTGGGCAGGTACCCCACCCCCACCCCAGCCCACGGGGCTCTCGTGGTCTGGCCCCTCCCAGGACACAGAGCTACCCTTGCAGGTACCGTGGCAGGGCTGGGCACACAGGAACCGTGCACATAGCCCTCATTGCAGAGCACCCCCAGCTCACCTGTCGCTCAGAGCTGACACAGAGCACCTCAGAGCAGGACTTGAACTAACAAACAGCAGCTCCGACAGGTCTGTGACCCTGGGCATCATTCTGTGTGGCCTCCCTCCACCTGGTCTTCTGGAGACTTCCACTGCACCCGGGGCACCAGGCCTCTGTCTCCAACCACCACCCACCCCTCCTCTCCCTGACTCCTGGGTTCCTCTCATTAGGAGAGGGTTTTCTTGAAGTTGTCTCCCACTCATGGGCCAGATAAAATGATTAGAAAACAAGCCAAAGCTGCAGCCCCTTGTCTATCCTGACTCTCAGGAGCCCACACCTGTTCCTTGGACCTGGCCGGTTCAGCAAGTTCCATTTTCTGCAACTGTGAGCCCCTGAGGGGTGATGATTGGCTGACCTGGGCAGCCTTACCGTGCCGGCCAGCCCTCTCCAGGTGTGCCTGGGTTGAGATCAATATAAACACCGCTCCAGGCAGCAAGAGCCCCTGCAGCTGTGCCTGACGCCATTTTCTCTGCCCTGTCAGCAGTCTCGGGACTGGGCTGGTGGGAGGGAGTGAGAGGCCATGGCTTTGTGGGTGGCCCAGTGTGAGTGGGGCTCTGCTGGACTTTCTGCAGCAGTTGCCAGGCTGCCACCTGCTAAAGAAGAGGATGTGTCACCCATACCTGCCGCTGGAATTTCTCCCTGGGCAGAGGTGAGGAGGGAAAAAAGCAGTGGGGGCCGGGAGAGGAGGGGTATCTCAGGCAGGGAAATGGAAATCTTCCAGAAGAGCACCCAGGGCCAGGACCATCCTGGCTGGCCTGCAGGCACCAAGTCGGCCGGCATGCTGTCACTCGTGTGGCTCCATGGCCCTTCCTCTAGGCTTTCAAGTCCTTGTATATATTCAGGTGTTTTACCTGGGAAGGGTGGGAACAGTTCAGCAGCAACTGGCCTGGGGCTCAGCTCACGTTTACTCACAGATGCCTCGGCACGGTGTCCCAGCTTTGCAATCAGGACGCTTGTTGCGTGGGGGCTGCTGGCTGAATGGGAGATGATTCCCCACCACTGACCAACTTCAGAATTGTTTACAACTGGAGCAACTGCCCTGATACGGTTTTCCTCTGTGTAACTGGTGGGTTCTGTTTTTTTTTTTCTTTTTTTCGTTTTTGGTTCAAGGTAGATTTTATTCCTCTTTTTTGTATTTACAGATATAAGCATGGAAATAATTTATTCATATAAATACATGTATGTGAAGGGAAGAATTTTTTTTCTGTTTTACTTTTTTTAATTTTATTTTTTTAAATTTTGAATTTAATTTTATTTTTTTATACAGTAGGTTCTTATTGGTCATCTGTTTTGTACATATAAATGTATACATGCCAATACCAATCTCTCAACTCCTCCCACCACCACCCCTCCAACAGCTTTCCACCCTTGGTGTCCATATATTTGTTGTCTACATCTGTTGCTCTATTTATGCCTTGCAAAACGGTTCATCTGTACAATTTTTCTAGGTTGCACATATATGCATTAATATACAAGATTTGTTTTTCTCTTTCTGACTTACTTCACTCTGTATGACAGTCTCTAGATCCATCGACGTCTCTACAATTGACCCAATTTCATTCCTTTTTATGGCTTAGTAATATTCCATTTTATATATGTACCACTTCTCTATGCATTCGTCTGTCTGTGGGCATTTAGGTTGCTTCCATTACCTGGATATTGTAAATAGTGATGCAATGAACATTGCAGTGAATGTCTCTTTTTGATTTATGGTTTTGTCTGGGTATATGCGCAGTAGTGGGATTGCTGTATCATATGGTAATTCTATTGTTAGTTTTTTAAGAAACTCCATATTGTTCTCCACAGTGACTGTATCAATTTACATTCCCAACAATAGTGGAAGAGGGTTCCTTTTCTCCACACCGTTTCCAGCATTTGTTGTTTGTAGATTTTCTGATGATGCCCATTCTAACATGTGTGAGGTGATATGATACCTCATTGTTGAGTCCATTTCGTTGAGCAAGGGGTAGGTCTTGTCTATTACATATTTGGCTTATGGAACGGTATCTGTGCTAATTTCAATCTCTGGTTTTATGCAGCACCCCAACTCAACTTTCCCCTTAAGCAAGCATAAGTTTTTTATCCAAATGTGAGACTCTGTTCTGTTTTGTAATTCAGTTCATGTGTAGCCAAGTTTACACTCCCTCTATTAGTGATATGTAATGATAATTATCTTTCTCTGTGTGACATATTTCTCTTAGAATCATCGTACTTAAATCCACTCAATTTGCTGCTACAGGCCTGATGACATTGATTTCATTGCTGAGTGATACTCCATTGTACATAAGTAGCACAACTTCTTTATCCACTTTTTTCTTTCTGGGATATTTAACTTGTACCGTAAACGAGGTTCTTGTAAACAGAGCCGTCCCAAACTTTGGGGTGGCTGTGTCTTTTTGATTTTAATTTCCGTAAGCTATAGGACCATAAGTGGAAGTGCCCTAGGCTCTGTAGCTTTGTTTTTTAGATGTTTCAAGAAACACCATACACTTCTCCAGAGTGGCTGTTGGCAATTTACATCCCGCCCATCAGCATAACAAGGCTCCCTGTTCTCCATGGCCTGTCCTGCCTTTCTGGTTTTTACACTTTTTTCAGATGGCCCTTTTGACAGGTGGGAAGTGAGACTTCATTGTAGTGCGGATTTCCATTGCACGCTTGCTTGGTTGGCCAAAAAGGGCATATGCGTTTTTTCCTGAATATATTTAGGAAAAAACGCATATGCCCTTTTTGACCAAGTGCATCACTGTCAAAGATCTGCCGCTTTTCATATGCTTTAAATGCAATTCCAGTCTACCTCTTGAAATCTGATTCCTGCAATTCTGCCTCGCTTTCAAGTCCTCTTCGCAGCCTTACTTCAATATAGTTTTGGACAATAGCTGTCATTTATAACTCTGCAGGTTTGTGAATTACAGTGCCCCTGAGCTCCTTTCTTCAACTCGCTTTCTTGTGAGCTGGCCGCAAAACCACAGGATTGCTTCAGGCCCTAATCTGGTTGTGGCCCGGCACTCTGAACCTTTGGTTAATTCCTCTTCCTGGTGGGAAATTAAAGTTAAATGTGCCCGTCCAGACACCTACAGCTAGTCTCTCATTGGTTTTCCCTATTCCTGTTCATCTTCCGCAGAAATTGCAAACTGGGCCAAACAGGAGTTTAAAGGCACTGACTCTCCAAGTGTGGAGAGTGTTAGTAAAGCGTCTGGAATGAGAAACCCGAGTACCAGGGTCGAAAACTTAGATGCATTTAAAAACGGTTCCCGATCACACGGTGGACTATATACTCTGGGTTCTCCATGCATGTTTTAGGTGAAGGGAGAATCCCTTAAACATGGAGAGTTGGGTCCCATGGAATGGGTACCATTCCGTATGACTTGAAAGGGTGTGCATTTGCTCACCGAACGTCACTAATGCTATCAGCCCGAAGTGTCAAGCCTTATGTCTTACCCAGCTGTGGGTGTAGGTGTGGTAAGTAGAGGTTTCATCAGTAGCCATGAATGAATTATTTAAGAATTGCTCTCTATTTCACTGTCATTGTGTTTTGTTTCTGAAATTTGTTTTTATAATGGCATTTAGCTGATTTTCACTGCTGTGTTTATGCTGCTCTAGAGACAGTGGATTTTGTTACGGAGACATATAAATACATAGGTTTTTTTTTTTAATATCTGTATTGGGGTATAATTGCTTTACAATGGTGTGTTCGTTTTTGCTTTATAACCAAGTGAATCAGTTATACATATACATATGTGTCCATGTCTGTTCCCTCTTGTGTCTCCCTTCCTTCCACCCTCCCTATCCCAGCTCTGCAGGTGGTCACAAAGCACCGAGCCGATATCCCTCTGTGTTGCGGCTGTGTTTCCCTAGCTGTGTACCTTACGTTTGTTAGTGTATATATGTCCATGTCTCTCTCTCACCCTGTGAAAACTCACCCTTCCCCCTCTTCGTATCCTCAAGTCCATTCTGCAGTAGGTTTGTGTCTTTATTGTTGTGTTACCCGTAGGTTTTCATATTTTTTTAAAATTCCATATATATGTGTTAGCATACGGTATTTGTGTTTTTCTTTCTGACGTACTTCACTCTTTATGACAGACTGTAGGTCTATCTACCTCATTACAAATAGCTCAATTTCGTTTCTTTTTATGACTGAGTAATATTTCATTGTATATATGTGCTACATCTTCTTTATCTATTTATATGATGATGTGCACTTAGGTTTCCATCTGCAGGCTATTTTAAATAGAGCTGCAATGAACATTTTGGTACATGAGTCTTTTTTAATTTTGGATTTCTCAGGGTATGCCTAGTCGTGGGATTGTTGGGTAATATGGTAGTTTTATTAGTAGTTTTTTAAGGAACCTCCATACTGTTCTCCATAGTGGTTGAACCAATTGCCATTCCCACCAGCAGTGGAAGAGTGTTACCTTTTCACCACACCCTCTGCAGCATTTATTGTTTCTAGATTTTTTGATGATGGTCATTTTGAGTGGTGTGAGAGGATACCTGATTGTAGTTTTGATTTGCATTTCCCTAATGATTAATGATGTTGAGCATTCTTTCATGTGTTTGTTGGAAGTCTGTATATGTTTGGAGATATGTCTATTTAGGTCTTCTGCCCATTGTTGGATTGGTTTTTTTTTTTTTTTTGGTTATTCAGCAGCATGAGCTGCTTATAAATTTTGGAGATTAATTTTTTGTCAGTTGCTTCATTTCCAAATATTTTCTTCGATTGTGAGGGTTGTCTTTTGGTCTTGTTTATGGTTTCCTTTGCTGTGCAAAAGCTTTGACGTCTTATTAGGCCTCGCTTTGTTTTAAATTTCCATTTCTCTAGGAGGTGGGTCAGAAAGGATTTTGGTGTGATTTATGTCATACAGTGTTCTGCGTATGTTTTGTTCTAAGAATTTGAGAGTTTCTGGTCTTATATGTAGGTGTTTAATGCGTTTTGAGCTTATTTTTGTGTATGGTGTTATGGAGTGATCTAATCTCATACTTTTGCATGTATCTGTCCAGGTTTCCTAGCACCACTTATTGAAGAGGCTGTCCTTTCTCCTTTGTACATTCCTGCCAGCTTTATCAAAGATAAGGTGTTCATATGTGCGTGGGTTTATCTCTGGGCTTTTTATCTTGTTCCATTGATGTATCTTTCTGTTGTTGTACTAGTACCATACTGTCTTGATTACTGTAGCTTTGTAGTATAGTGTTTAGTTTGGGAACCTGATTCCTCCAGCTCCGTTTTTCATTTGCAAGATTGCTTTGGGTATTCGGGGTGTTGTGTGTTGCCATACAAATTGTGAAAATTTTTTTTCTAGTTCTGTGAAAAATGCTAGTGGTAGTTCGATAGGGATTGCATTGAATGTATAGATTGCTTTGGGTAGTAGAGTCATTTTCACAGTGTTGATTTTTTCAGTCGAAGAACATGGTATATGTCTCCATCTATTTGTATCATGTTTAATTTCTTTCATCAGTGTCTTATAAGTTTTCATACAGGTCTTTTGTCTCCTTAGGTAGGTTTATTCCTAGATATTTTATTCTTGTTGTTGCAGTGGTAAATGGGAGTGTTTTTTTGATTTCAGTTTAAGATTTTTCATCATTAGTATATAGGAGTGGCAGAGATTTTTGTGCATTAATTTTATATCCTGCTTCTTTATGAAATTCATTGAGTAGCTGTAGTAGTTTTCTGGCAGCATGTTTAGGATTCTCTATGCATAGTATCATGTCACTTGTAAACAGTGACAGTTTTATTTCTTCTTTTCCAATATGGATTTTTTAATTACCTTTTCTTCTCTGATTGCTGTGGCTAAAACTTTCAAAACTATGTTGAATAAGAGTGGTGAGAGTGGGCAACCTTGTTGTGTTTCTGATATTAGTGGAAATGGTTTCAGGTTTTCTTCATTGAGAATGATGTTGTCTGTGGGCTTTTCATATATGGCCTTTATGATGTTGAGGAAAGTTCCCTGTTTGCCTACTTTCTGCAGGGTTTTTATCATAAATGGGTGTTGAATTTTGTCAAAAGCAAACGGTTTCTGTGCATGTATTGAGATGATTATATGGTTTTTGTCCTTCAATTTGTTAATATGTTTTATCACATTGATAGATTTGCATATATTGAAGAATGCTTGTATTCCTGGAATTAACCCCACTTGATCATGGTGTATGATCCTTTTAATGTGCTGTTGGATAGTGTTTGTTAGTATTTTGTTGAGGATTTTTGCATGTGTGTTCATCAGTGATATTGGTGTGTAGTTTTCTTTTTTTGTGACGTCCTTGTCTGGTTTTGGTATCAAGGTTATGATGGCTTCGTAGAAGGAATTTGGGAGTGTTCCTCCCTCTGCTATATTTTGGAAGAGTTTGAGAAGGATAGGTGTTAGCTCTTCTGTAAATGTTTGAGGGAATTCGCCTGTGAAGCCATCTGGTCCTGGGCTTTTGTTTGTTGGAAGATTTTTAATCACAGTTTCTATTTTAGTGCTTGTGGTTGGTCTGTTCATGTTTTCTATTTCTTCCTGATTCGGTGTTGGCAGGTTGTGCATTTCTAAGAATTTGTGCATTTATTCCAGATTGTCTGTTTTATTGGCGTAGAGTTGCTTGTAGTAATCTCTCATGATATTTTTTAGTTCTGTAGTGTCAGTTGTTACTTCTCCTTTTTTATTTCTGATTGTATTGATTTGAGATTTCTCCGTTTTTTTTTTTTTTGATGAGTCTGGCTAATGGTTTACCTATTTTGGTTTTCTTCTCAAAGAAGCAGCTTTTAGTTGTATTGATATTTGGTATTGTTTCCTTCATTTGTTTTTCAGTTATTTTTGATCTGAGTGTTATGATTTGTTCCCTTTTGTTAGCTTTGGGATTTTTTTGTTTTTCTTTCTCTAATTGCTTGAGGTGCAAGGCTAGGTTGTTTATTTGAGATGTTTCCTGTTGCTTAAGGTGGGCTTGTATTGCTATAAACTTACTCGTTAGAACTGCTTTTGCTGTATCCTATAGGTTTTGGGTCGTTGTGTCTCCATTGTCATTTGTTTCTAGGTGTTTGTTCAGTTTCTGTTTGATTTCTTCAGTGATGACTTCATTATTAAGTTGTACATTGTTTAGTGTCCATGTGTTTGTATTTTTTACAGATATTTTCCTGTAATTGATATCTAGTCTTATGGCGTTGTGGCTGGAAAAGATCCTTGATACAATTTCAATTTTGTTAAATTTACGAAGGTGTGATATGTGACCCAAGATATGATGTATCCTGGAGAATGTTCCATGAGCACTTGAGAAAAATGTGTATTCTGTCGTTTTTGGATGGAGTGTCCTATAAATATCAATGAAGTCCATGTTGTTTAATGTATCTTTTAAAGCTTGTGTTTGCTTTTTTATTTTCATTTTGGGTTATCTGTACATGGGTGAAAGTCGGGTGTTAAAGTCCCCTACTATGAATGTGTTACTGTTGATTTACTGTTTTATGGCTGGTAGTATTTGCCTTATGTATTGAGGTGCTCCTATGTTGGGTGCATAAATATTTATAATTGTTATATGTGCTTCTTGGATCGGTCCCTTGATCATTATGTAGTGTTCTTCTTTGTCTGTTCTAACAGTGTTTATTTTCAAGTCTATTTTGTGTCATATGAGAATTGGTAGTTCAGGTTTCTTTTGGTTTCCATTTGCATGGAATATCTTTTTCCGTCTGCTTATTTTCAGTCTGTGTGTGTCTCTAGGTCTGAAGTTGGTGTGTTGTAGACAGCATATATAAGGTAGTTGTTTTTGTATCCATTTAGCCAATCTGTGTCTTTTGGTGGGAGCATGTAGTAAATTTACATTTAAGGTAATTATTGATATGTTTGTTCCTATTCCCATTTTGTATATTGTTTTGGTTTTGTTATTATAGGTCTTTTCCTTCTCTTGTGTTTCTTGTGTAGAGAAGTTTCTTTAGCAGTTGTTGTAAAGGTGGTTTGGTGGTACTGAACTCTCTCAGCTTTTGCTTGTTTGTAAAGGTTTTAATTTCTCCATCAGATCTGAATGAGGTTCTTGCTGGGTTGAGTAGTCTTGGTTGTAGGTTTTTCCTTAATCACTTTTAGTATGTTCTGCCACTCCCTTCTGGCTTGCGGGGTTTCTGCTGAGAGATCAGCTGTTAACTTTATGGGGATTCCCATGTGTGTTATTTGTTGATTTTCCGTTTCTGCTTTTATTATGCTTTTTGTATTTAATTTTTGACAGTTTGATTAATATGTGTCTTGGTGTATTTGTCCTTGTATTTATTCTGTATGGGACTCTGTGTGCTTCCTGGAGTTGATTAACTATTTCTTTTTTCATATTAGGGAAGTTTTCAAGTATAATGTCTTTAAATGTTTTCTCAGTTCCTTTCTTTTGTCTCTTCTTCTTCTGGAAGCTGTATAATTTGTATGCGTTTAATGTTGTCCCAGAGGTTTAATGTTGTTCTTACATTGTGTTTCATGTTGTCCCAGAGGTCTGTGAGACTGTCGTCCTTTCTTTTCATTCTTTTTTCTTTATTGTTGTTTGTAGTAGTTATTTCCCGTATTTAATATTTCAGGTCACTTATCCGTTTTTCTGCCTCAGTTACTCTGCTAGTGATCTCATCTATCATGTTTTCAATTTCATTTATTGTGTTGTTCATCATTGCTTGTTTCCTCTTTAGTTCTTCTAGGTCCTTGTTAAATGTTTCTTGTATTTTCTATATTCTATTTCCAAGATTTTGGATCATGTTTACTATCATTATTCTGAATTCTTTTTTAGGTAGACTGTGTATTTCCTCTTCATTTGTTTGGTCTGGTGGGTTTTTATGTTGGTCTTTTATCTGCTGTGTGTTTTTCTGTCTTCTCATGTTGCTTATCTTCCCGTGTTTGGGGTTTGCGTTCTGTAGCTTGTTGGTTCGTAGTTCCTATTGTTTTTGGTGTGTGCCCAGTGGTGAAAGATGGTGGAGTGGGTCGTGTAGGCTTTGTGGTGGAGGGGAGTAGTGCCTGTGTTCTGGTGGATGAGGCTGGAACTTGTGTTTCTGGTGGGCAGGTTCACGTCTGGTGGTGTGTTTTGGGGTGTCTGTGGAGTTATTGTGATTCTAGGCAGCGTCTTTGCTAGTGGGTGGAGTTGTGTTCCTGTCTTGCTATTTGTTTGGCATTGGGTGTCCAGCACTGTAGCTTGCTGGTTGTTGAGTGAAGCTGGGTGTTGGTGGTGAGGTGGAGATCTTTGGGAGTTTTTAGCCATTTGATATTACGTGGAGGTGGGAGGACTGTTGTGGACCAGTGTCCTGAAGTTGGCTCTCCCACCTCAGAGGCACATCACTGAGTCCTGGTTGTGGCACCAAGAGCGTTTCATGCAGACGCCTGATAGTAAAAGGGAGAAAATGCAGAAAGAAAGAAAGAAAGAGGAGAATAGAAAATATAATAAAGTAAGGTAAAATGAAATGAAGTTATTAAAATAAACAATAATTATTAAGAAAAATTGTTTTAAAAAGTAGAAAAAGCAAAGAAACAAAAAGGACAGATAGAACCCTAGGAGAAATGGTGAAAGCAAAGCTATACAGACAGAAACTCACAGAGAAGTATATACGTACACAGGAAAAGAGGAAAAGGGGGAAAAGTCATAAATCTTGCTCTCAAAGTCCAGCTAGTCAATTTGGGATGATTCGTCATGTATTTAGGTATTCCGCAGATGCAGGGTGTATCAAGTTGATTATGGCGCTTTCATCTCGTGGTTTTGAGACTGCTGTGGGAGATTTCTCTTTTCTATTTTTGTTCACAGAGTTTCTGGGGCTCAGGTTTGGATTTGGACCACCTGTGCATGTAGGTCGCTGGAGGGTATACGTTTTTCACTGAGACAGGAGTGTGTTAAAGGAGTCGCTGATTGGGGGGTAGGTTTAATCAGGCCGGGGGGGAGAGAGGGCCACGGAGTGCGGGGCAGGCCTGCGGTGGTAGAGGCCGGCATAACGTTGCACCGGGCTGAGGAGTGATGTGCATTTTCCTGGGGAAGTTGTCCCTGGATCCTGGGACCCTGGTTGTGGCGGGCTGCAGAGGCTCACTGGAAGGGAGGTGTGGATAGTGATGTGTGGTCGTATACAGGCTTCTTGGTGGTGGCAGCAGCTGCCTTAGCATCTCATGCCTGTCTTTGGGGTGTGCAATGTTAGCCGTGGCTCACGCCCATGTGTGGAGGTACTTGAAGTAGCGCTTTGAATACCCTCTCGTCACGTACTAGCAAACAAACAATGAAGAAAATGTCTCTTTCCTGTTCGGCAGGTCTAGACTTTTCCTCGGAATCCCTCCCAGGCAGCTGTGGTGCAGTAACACCTTCAGGTTGTGTTTAGGTCACTAACCCAAGTCTTCTCCCTGCGTTTTGAATGAAGCCCGAGGTCGTGCTCTGAGCCACGCTTGACCTGGCGGGGGAGCAGAGAAGCCTCTCTGGCTGGTGAATGTCTGTTGGCACCAATCCTCTGTGTGTGAATGTGTCCACTTTGTCCTCTGTACCCCTGTGGCTGTGCTCTCCTCCGTGGCCCTGAAGCTTTTCCCTTCTGGCACCCACAGTTTCCCCGCCGAGAAGGGGCTTCGTAGTGTGTGGAAACCTACCTCCCACTGGTGCAGGGTTTGTTTCCAGTCTTTTGTGTCTATTTATTTTTTTTGTCCTATCCAGGTATGTGGGGAGTTTCTTGCCTTTTGGGAGGTCTGAGGTCTTGTGTCAGTGGTCAGTAGGTGTTTCGTAGTTGTTCCATGTGTAGATGTATTTGTGGTGTGTCTGTGGGTAGGAAGGTGATTTCTGCATTGTACTCTTGCCATCTTTCCCCTCTCCCAAACATTTTAATAAGTTATTTTTGTGATGCATGAGCATGGAATGTTGTTTTGTATTGTGTCTTTAGTTTCTTTATCAATGGTTTATAGTTTTTTGAGTATAGGTGTTTCATGTCCTTGGTTAAATTTATTGCTAAATGGTTCGTTATTTTTGATGGAATTGTAAATGGTATTTTTCTAATTTTTTTTGCTGGTGGTTCATTAGTAGTGTATAGAAACTAAAGTGATTTGTGTATATTGATTTCATATTTTGCATCTGTACTGAATGTATTTTTTAGTGTATTTTTTGAAGTAATGTGAAAAACTGCAATACTAAAATCTCAGAGTTTCTCCTGCTCCCCAGGTAATCTACAGGACCCAAGAGATGGTAGCTACTAATATACTCTTTTCATGGTGCCTGTTCATACCATGCGGAGCGCTACAAGGGAAATAAGTATCACATCTTTGTTTGAACGTGGTGTGGGTAAGTCTTGGCCTCTATCACTAAAGTTTATGTCTCTCTTATCTGATATTCTGGCATGATATTGATATGGTTGTCTGTCTAGAAAAGTAATTTAGTTTCCAGTAATTTAAAAGGTAGCAAGAAGTTGCAATAATGGGAAAAAGTACTCACATTTGCCCAAGGAACCGGCATATAACCCCTACATGAAGTAATCCTGATGTCCATGTTATATTTTAATATTCAGCCCCACTTCAACTTTGATATACTGTGCCAATGTGTGAAAATGTCTTTTTCCATCGTCATCTAGTTTTGTTTTTCTGGAACCGTTACTGAGTTTCTCCCTTAGTTGGACCACCTTGATGCATTTGAAGCAGACAAGATGAGTATGGGATCTAGGTGGACTTTTCTGTATGGCTTTTTTTACTAAGAATGTTTTTAATGTTCATTTTTGTAACAAGTATCAGTGTTGCACTTTTTGTTAATTGTCATTAAAATTAGAAAAGACGACTTTAGCATTTAATTCACTTTATGTATACAGTTTTGTGGTATTAACTACCTTTATATAGTTGTACAAAGAAGTTAACTAAGATGTGTAACTTCTGTGTGCATGGTAGTTACCCAGGAAATTGAGTAACAGTCTGAAATGGCCGAATACATCACGTTAAATATCGTCTTCATCTAAAAGGAAAAAGAAGGAAGGCTATAGTTGTTTCTGTCAATATTCATTTGATTGTATATGGCTTCCAAGTGATGTTGTATAACTAGTTGTGGAGACGTTTTGGGATAGGTGGTTCTGTTTTAGTTTCAATTTTCAAATTTAGTGGACTTTGCAGGCTTGATACAAGGTTTACAAACTTCATAGTGGATCAGGTCATCCCATGGTGTAACTGGTATTCATCGTTTGTTCAATAATTAAAGTTTGTGTGATACAAGTTCTCTGTGGAGTAATGTAGGTTAGTTTGTGTTATAGATTTGTGTCGGGATTAAAGGGTAAGAGAAAGAAGACTTGATTTATTAAAGTGCTTTGAAAGTAATTGATAGTGAAGTATAGTTTATCTATCTGCAGCGTTGTGTCAATTTCTACTGTACAGCAAAGTGATTCATATGTACATATATTATATACATATATTTTTTATTTTCTTTTCCATTATGGTTAATTATAGGGTATTGAATACAGTTCCTTGTGCTGTACAGTAAGACCTTGTCTATCTGTTCTATATATAATAATTTACATCTACTAATCCCAAATTCCCAATTCATTCTTGTCCTATGTCTTACCCTTGACAACCACCAGTGTGTTTTTTATATTTGTGAGTGTTTTTGTTCTGTAGATAGGTTCATTTGGGTCTAATTTTATAATCCAGATATAAGTGATATCATATGGTATTTGTTGTTCTCTGACTTATTTCAGTTTGTATGATAATCTCTAGGTCTATCCATGTAGCTGCAAATGGCCTTATTTAATTCTGTTTTATGGGTGAGTAATATTCCATTTTATATGTGTACTATATGTTGTACATCCATTCATCTGTTGAGGGACATTCAGATTGCTTCCATGTTTTGGCTATTGTGAATAGTGTTGTTGTGAATGCTGAGGTGCACGTATGTGTGTGAGTTATAGTTTTGTTTGGATGTGTGCCCAGGAGTGGGATTGCTGGTATATATGATAATTTTATGTTTAGTTTTTGAGGAACGTTCATACTGGTTTTCATAGTGGTTGCATCAATTTACATTTTCCCCAGTAGTGTAGGAGGGTTCGTTTTTCTGCACAGCCTTTCTAGCATTTATTTCTAGACTTTTGAATGATGCCCATTGTTAACACTATGAGGTGATAACGAAGTGTAGTTTTTTTTTTTTTAATGGTACGTGGGCCTCTCACCTCTGTGGTCTCTCCTGCTGCGGAGCACAGGCTCCGGTCGCGCAGGACCAGTGGCCACGGCCCGCGGGCCCAGCCACTCCGCGGCACGCGGGATCCTCCCGGACCAGGGCAGGCAGACTCCAAACAACTGCACCACCAGGGAAGCCCCTAAGTGTAGTTTTGATTGGGATTCTCTAATAATTAGCGATGTGGAGCATCTTTTCAGGTGCCTCTTGGTAATCTGTATGTTTTTGGAGAAATGTGTAGTTAGACTTTCTAAAATTGTGTATATTTTTTGATTTTTTTTTGTTCTTTGAGTTGTATGAGCTGTTTGTATATTTTAGAAGTAAGCTCTTGTTGATCACATTATTTGCAGGTATTTTCTCCCAAAGTGTGAGCACAGGTTCTGGAACAACTGGATAGCCACATGCAGAAGAGTAAAGTTGGAACCTTACCTACCCTTCCGCCATATGCAAAATGAACCGAAAATGGACGGAAGGTCTATATGGCAGAAGCAAAATTATAAAACTCGTAGAAGAAAACATGAGAGTCCGTGTTCATGACCTCGGATTTGATCATGATTTTGTAGATCTACGAAAAGCAGAAGGAACAAAAGACAAAATAGATGAATTGGACTTTTGAAAATGAAAAACAGTTGTGTATAAAAGGAGCAAGGAATAAGATAATCCATTATCGAAAATGGCGAAGATGTTTGCAAAGCATGTATTTGATAAAGGATTTTAGCCCATCAGCCAAGCCCTTGGTGGTCCAGTGGAGTGTCTGTGAGGCCCTGCCGTCCTCAGTGATTAGGGGATTTCAGGCCCCACAGCAGCCGAGGGGTGGACACGGGTCATCCTCAGCACCCTTAGGGTGTGAGTGTTGGATGGTTTTGAGCTCAGATGCCCTCCCATTACTGCCGTCTAAGGCTGAAGGTTTCAATATGCTTCTAGAAGGACACAGAGTATTTGCAAGTTTTTGAGAAGCAAGAGAACAGT
The DNA here is from genome assembly GCF_949774975.1 of Lagenorhynchus albirostris. Taxonomy (NCBI): domain Eukaryota; kingdom Metazoa; phylum Chordata; class Mammalia; order Artiodactyla; family Delphinidae; genus Lagenorhynchus; species Lagenorhynchus albirostris. The sequence goes on along the minus strand of NC_083096.1, from coordinate 65,277,144 downwards.
CTTCAGTTTTCTGAAAGGGTATGTTATTCTTTCATATCATGACCATTTTCAGTTTGACTGTTAGGGATGCTCTCCCTGATTTCTGTGAGAGTGGCTATGGGGGTTTCGCTGTCTCCAGTCTCCTCACCAGGTGACAAGGGTAGTGGGGCTAGACCCTGGTGGACATTAGCTTCGCTGGAGACTAATGTAGACTCTCTGTTTGCGATTGAATGTGGATGCCCGTGGTTCTCTCCGTCAGCGATTCTCATGTCCTCCTGTGTCTCTCTTCCTGTTGTCCTTTAGTCTCAGATTTACGTGAAGGCCACCACTCACAGCTTCCGCGGAGCGAAGAGATTTCTCCTGGAAGGAAAGGTTCAGGAAAATCAGAGGGAGAAATAAAGGATGCAGCTGATTCCTGATTTGTGGTGATGCCCAAGCGGGTGTGGAGAGTGAGTGTTTTTTTATTAGAATTTTAAATCCTCCAAGTAATAGATTATTGGGGGGGCATCCAGTGTTTTCCTGCTCATTGTAAGAGCGTCATTACTGGATTTTAATGTGGCAAATAATTTATATTATAAATATGCGGGGGGGGGGAACATACAGTTAAAAATGTTAGAGGTAACTGCAAGGGGTGTACAACAAACAAGGACCCAGAACCCTGTGTCCAGCCAGTGGCTGAGAGGTTCCTACTGTGAGTCGCAGTCTCTTGGAGGGTGGAGTGGCCATGACTTTCCTCCTGCAGGTGACCGGACACAGGCAGATCGCACGTGGGACCACTGTACTGCAGAATGTTAGAGTGGCTGCTGGCACATAGTTGGGTGGAGATGCGGACAAGAGAGAACTGCTCAGTAGCCTTGGAGAACCCCGGAGTGAGGCCTTAGTAAGGGCCAGTGTCATGTCATTACTTAGGGCCAGCATCAGGGCCAAAGGTAAGACCATTGTCAGGGCATTAGTGCGGGATATAATTAGGGTGTTTGTTTGTTAGGTAAAGAGTCAGGTTATTAGTTACAGACAGTGTTAGGGCCTCAGGTAGAGAATTTGTTTAGGCGTTAGTGAAGAAGAGCATCGGAGCTTCACCCATATTAGGGAAAACGTCAGGTTATTAGTTAGGGGCAGCTGCTAGGCCTTAGTTAGCGATAGTGTCAGGACCTCAGAGAAAATTTGACGGCTTTAGTATAAGCCTGTTGAGGCCGTTAGTTAGAGACACATGAAAGACTTTCTTAGGGATATATTCCGGGCCTTAGTAATGGTCAGGATAGGGGTATTATTTAGTGACAGTAAATGTTATGCGTGACAGCTTGAGGGCCATAGTTAGGGAGAGCATCAGGGCCTCACGTAGAGATAATGTAGGGCCTTAGTGAGAGAGTTCAGGTCGTTAGTTAGGGACATCGTAAGAGACCTTCTTAGGGACATAGTTAGGGCCTTAGTTATGGACAGCATCAGGGCATTATTTAGTGACAGCTTAGACTATAAGGGACAGCATCAGGTCCTAAGTTAGGGAGAGTGTCAGTGTTTCACTTAGAGATAACGTGAGAGGCTTAGTTAAACAGAGTTCAGGCTGTTGCTTAGGGATATATGCAGGACCTTAGAGGTAGTATCATGGTCATAATGAGAACCAGTGTCAGGGCATTAGTTAGGATGAAAACTAGGGTGTTAGTTAGGGAAAGAGTCAGGTCATTAGCTACAGAGAATGTCAGGGTTTTAGGTAGGGACAGCGGCAAGTCGTTACTTAAGAAGAGTGTCAGGGCGTTACTTATGGGTAGCGTCAGGATGTTAGTTAGGGAGAGTCAGGAGATTAGAATTTCAGATTCTGAGGTAGAGATAGTATCAGGGCGTTAGTTAGGGACAGTGTCAGACACTTTGGTAGGGATATATTCAGGGCTTTAGTTATGGACAGGATCAGGGTGATATAGAGGAACACCTAAGGGTATTAGGGACATCTTCAGGGCCTCAATTACCGACAGCATCAGGGTATTAATTAGGGAAAGAGTCAGGCTATTATTATAGATAGTGTCCGTGCCTTACATAGAGAGAGTATTAGGGCCTTAGTTAAGGACAGCTTCAGAGACATACTTAGGGACATATTCTGGGCTTTAGTTATGGAGAGGATTAGGGTGTTAGGGAAAGAGTTGGACATTATTATAGACAGTGACAGTGTCTCAGGTAGAGACATCGTTTGAATGTTAGTTAGGAAGAGGGTCAGGGTCTTTGTGAGGGACAGGGTAAGGCTAACAGTGAGGGACATCTAAGGCTGTTAGGGACATTGTCAAGGTGTTAGATTGGGCCAGCATCAGGGCTGTAGTGTCGACTAGTGTCAGGGCATTAATGAGGGAAAAAAGTAGGGTGTTAGTTAGGGAAAGAGTCAGGTCATTGGTTACAGACAGTTTTAGGGACTCAGGGAGAGTGAGCATGAAGGAGTTAGTTAGGAAGAGCATTAGGGTCCCAATTAGATTCAGCATCAGGACGTTATTTAGGGCCAGCAATAGGGCCTTAGTTAGGGACAGCGTTGTCAGGACCTCAGAAATAACTTGAGGGCTTTAGTAAGAGACAGTTCAGGCTATTAGTTTAGTTAGGGACACTTCAGAGACTTTCTTAGGGATATATTCAGGGCCCTAGTAACAGAATCTGGGTGTTATTTTGTGACCGCTTAGGCAGTAAGGGAGAGTATCAAAGCCTAAGTTAGGAGGGTGTCAGTGTTTTGGGGATAGTGTTGGGGATTTTGTAATTTATAGCTTAGGGCATTAGCTAGGGACAGTGTCAGAGTTTTAATGACGGACATCTTCAGGGCATTAGTTAGTTATGCAGAGGAGCAGGTCCATACTTGGGATCAGTGTGAGGTCGTCATTTAGGGGCAGTGTGAGGGCCTTCTGTAGAGAGAGCATCAAGGCCCTTAGTTCGGAAGAGGATCAGGGCCTTAGGATAGGGTCAGAGTTGTCTTCAGGCATATATTCAGGGCCTTAGTAATGGAGAGGTTCAGGATCGGAGTGAGGGACATTGAAGTCTATTAGAGATATCGTCAGGGCCTTAGATAGGGTTAGTGTCAGGGCTGTAGTTAGGACCAGTGTTAGGGGGTTATGTAGGGAGGAAATTAGTTATAGACAGTGTCAGCTTCTCAGGCAGAGACTTCAAGGTCTTAGTGAAAGAATCAGAATCTCAGGTAGGAGCTGTATCAGGGTATTACATACAGACAGTGTGAAGGCCTTAATTAGGGAGAGTTTCAGGGCCTCAGAGAAAAACTTGAGAGGCTTAGTAAGAGACACTTCAGGTTGTTGGTTAGGGACATCATCAGGGCGTTAGTTATGGACACGGTGAGGGTATTATTGAAAGACAGCTCAGGCAATTAGGCACACCGTCAGGGCTTTGGGTGGGGGCAGCGTCAGGGAGTATTTGGGGAAAGAGTGACTCAGGGTTTTAGTTAGAGACAGTGTCAGGTTCTTCATTAGGCACACTGTCATGGCCTCTGGTAAAGATAAATTGAGGGCCTTAGAGACGTTTTGGGTCATTAGTGACATTGTCTGGACTTTAGTGTTGTCTTTTGTTCATCATGTATGGCGTGAATCAGGGCATTAATGAGGGACAGGGCAAGTTATTAGGGATTGTGTCAGGGTGGTAGTTAGGGAATGTGTTAGGAAGTTGGTTAGAGAAAGAGTGATGCCAGTAGTTAAAGACAGAGTCAGGGAGTTAGTCAGAGACATTCTCAGTTTTTAATTAGGGAGAGTGTCAGTGCATTAGTTATAGATAAGTTGAGGATCTTTGTTAATGACAGCCTGCAGGCCTCAGTTGGAGCCGGGTTGACGGGACAGCATTAGGGATTTAGTTAGCATAAGAGACTTGACGTTATGTAAAGAGAAGGTTAGGTTGAGGTGTAGGAATAGCGTCAGAACATGACGTAGGTTTAGTGTGAGGACCATACCTACTTAGAGTATCAGTTCCTAATTTAGGTGCAGTGTCAGGGCTTCAGGAAGGGACAGCGTTAGAGCCTGAGTTAGGGAGAGTGAGAGGGCGTGATTGAGGCCTGGAGTCAGTGTCAGGGCATGATTAAGGAGCAGCATAAGGGCCTCGGTAGGAACAGAATAAGGGGTTTGTTAACGATATTATCAGGGCCTGTGGTAGAGAGAGCGTCATGGGCTCAGGGACAGCGTCAAGGCTTTCTGTGGGACAGTTTCAGGACTTTAATAAAACATAAGTCAGGATATAAGAAGCTCAGGATTCTGTCAGGACTTTAGATATTGACGGTAGCAGAGCTTTAGTCTAGTCAGGGAAAGTGTCAAGGCCTGAGATAGATAGGAGTAGCATCTGTGTCTGTTTTATGTACTGTGGCAGGGCCTGAGTTAGGAATAGTGTTAAAGCGTTAGTTAGGGACAGTGTCACGGCTGTGGGACTAAATTCAGGGCCTGAGGTACTCACAGCATAAGGGCTTCAGTTAGCATAAGAGGTAGGAAAGTTGCTAAGTTTTGGGATCGTCTGAGGAAACGACCTAGGGCAATTGTGAAGACGTTAGTCACTGAGAGTATCGGGGACGTATTAAGAATTAGTGTCATGGCTTCAGGTAGGGACAGAGGGAGAGTGCCAGGGACTGAGTGAGGCTTTTTGTCAGGCCGTTAGGTGAGGACACTGTCAGGGCATGTAGGAGGTGTATCAGCGCCTTTGTTGGGTCAGCAAAATGGTCTTAGTTAAAGACATGATCAGGGTTTGAGTTAGTTACAGCATGAAGAGGTCACTTAAGCATAGCTACAGGGCCTGATTTAGGTAGAGCCTTAGGCCTTTACTTACGGACAGGGCTTCCTTAAGGACAGTGTGTGGGCCTTAGAGAAAGTGTCAGGGACTTAATTAGTTAGGGGGAGCATTAGGGCTTCAGTGAGGATAAGAGGCAGGTAATTAGCTTGGGACAGAGTTAGTTTACAGGTCAGGGATAGTGTCACGAAATGACCTAGGGACAGCGTCAGAGCCTAAGTAAGCTATGCCAACAGGGCCTAGTGAGGCCTATCTGTAGGGCTTGAGTGAGGGACAGTGTTAGGGTAAGATGTAGCAGTAGTACAGGTGTCTGTGTAGGATCAACCTTTGTGTGTTCGTAGAAGATAGTGTCAGGGCCTCACTTAGTTATGGACATTGTCAGGGTGTACTTTGGGATAGTTTTAGGAGATTGGTAAGATACGGGTCAGGATATTACCTCCGAATAATGTCAGGACTTTAACTTATTGATGCCTGAAGGGCATTACAGGGGGAGCATCAGAGCCTTTGTTAGCTCCAGTGTGAGTTAGGAGGAGCCCGCAGGCCTTAGTTAGGGACAGGTTCACGACTTTGGGACTAAGAGTAGGACTAACTATAACTTGAACACTTACCTGTACCGTCGAATGCTAATGCTAAACCGTTGTTTTACGGAAACCTGTACTGTCCCCATCCCCTAACCCGTACCCTAACCCTAAAATGTTGTCGTACCCTAACCTGTACCCTAAGCCGTCCCCGTTCCCTCACCCTAACCCGTACCCTAATCCTAACCCATACACTAACACTAACCCATACCCTAACCCTAAATCGTCGTCGTACCCTAAACTGTCCCCGTTCCCTAACCCTAACAACACTCACCCGAAGCCTTACTCTAACCCGAACCCATTTCAACACGTACGCTAGACCTAAACTGTCGTCGTACCCTAACCTGTACCCTAAACCTTACCCTAACCCGTCCACTAACACTATCCCGTACCTAACACGTACCTCACCCTAAACCGTTGTCGTACACTAACCTGTACCCTAAACGGTCCCCGTTCCCTAACCATAACCCTAAACCTAACCGTAACCTTTACCCGAAGCCTTTCCCTAACCCGTACGCCAACACTAACCAGTAACCTAACATGTACGCTCACCCTAAACCATTGTCGTACCCTAACCTCTACCCTGAACCATCCCCGTTCCCTAACCCTTACCCTAACCAATACCCTAATCCAAACCTGTACACTAACAGTAAACCATACCCTAACACGTACGCTAACCCTAAACCGTTTTTGTACCCTAAACCATACCAGTTCCCTAACCCTTACCCGAAGCCTTACCCTAACCCGTACGCTAACACTGACCCGTACCCTAATACGTACGCTAAGCATAAACCGTTGTTGTACCCTAACACGTACGCTAACCCTAAACACTTGTCATACCCTAACCTGTACCCTAAGCCATCCCCGTTCCCTCTCTCTAACCCTAATCTTAACCCAGCACTAACACTAACCTGTACCCTAACCCTTACCCCAAGCCTTACCCTAACCCGGACCCTAATTCTAACCCATACATTAACACTAACCCATACCCTAACCCGTAGCTAACCCTAAATCGTCGTCGTACCCTAAACGGTACCCTAAACCATCCCCGTTCCCTAACTCTAACCATAACACTTACCCGAAGCCTTACTCTAACCCGAACCCATTTCAACACGTACACTAGACCTAAACTGTCGTCGTACCCTAACGTGTACCCTAAACCGTCCCTGTTCCCTAACCCTAACACTTACCCGAAGCCTTACTCGAACCCGTACACTAACACTAACCCGTACCCTAACCCTAAACCATCGTCGTACCCTAACCTGTACCCTAAACCGTCCCCATTCCCTAACCCTAACACTCACCCGAAGCCTTACCCTAACCTGGACCCTAATCCGAACCCATACACTAACCCGTACCCTAACACATACGCTAACCCTAAACCGTCGTCGTATCCTAACCTGTACCCTATACCGTCCCTGTCCCTTAACACTATACCTAAACCTAACCCTTACCCTAACCCATACCTAAGGCTAACCCGTACACTAAACCTAACATTAACCCCGAACATAAACCATACCGCAATCCTAAGCCATACCCTAACACTAAGCCATACCCTAAACTGTACCCTAACACTAACCCATACCATAACCCTAACCCTGAACCATACTCTAAACCGTACAATAATCCTAACCCGTATCCTAACCCTAACCCGAAACCCTAATCCTTACCCCAGCTTAATTTTGTTTTTTTGTATTTCAAAAAAATATTTTCTTGGGTTAAAGCAAATTAGCATAACAACAAAATAGGGGGCTTCCCTGGTGGTGCAGTGGTTGAGAATCTGCCTGCTAATGCAGGGGACACCGGTTCGAGCCCTGGTCTGGGAGGATCCCACATGCCGTGGAGCAACTAGGCGATTAAGCCACAACCACCAAGCCCACGCATCTGGAGCCTGTGCTCCGCAACAAGAGAGGCCACGATAGTGCGAGGCCACGATAGTGCGAGGCCACGATAGTGAGAGGCCCATGCGGTGAGATGAAGAGCGGCCCCCCGCTTGCCACAACTAGAGAAAGCCCTCGCACAGAAACTCAGATCCAACACAGCAATAAAAAATTAATAAACTCCTACCACTCCCGAAAAAAAAGAACAACAAAATAAAACAAAGTAACCTGAGTGTCCCTCAAAAAGCTAAGTCTGAAATAGTCGGTACTTCTGTTCTATGGACTGTTATGTAGCCTATTAAAAGTGTGAGAGCTAAATCTGTTTTTCTACAGTGAGAAGCATGATATTCCAGATGCATAGAAAACCTGGATAAAATGAGAACTCTACACATTATGCTGGTCATTTCAGTAAATGGGAAAGGATGGCAAGTGGTAAAATATTATCTTTTCCTTTCATCTTTTTAAATTTCACTTTTTACAAAGAACTTCAATTATAATGGTACTTTAAAAAATTAACAGTGGGGCTTCCCTGGTGGCGCAGTGGTTGAGAGTCCTCCTGCCAATGCAGGGGACACAGGTTCGTGCCGCAGTCCGGGAGGATTCCTCATGCCATGGAGCAGCTAGGCCCGTGAGCCATGGCTGCTGGGCCTGCACATCCGGAGCCTGTGCTCCACAATGGGAGATGCCACAACAGTGAGACGCTTGCGTACCGCAAAAAAAAAAAAAAAAACACAAAAAAAACCAATGGAAATTTAAAAGAAAAAAAAATATTTTGTGTTCAATTACATTTCATAGAATTATGAAATGCTGCCACCCTCTGGCCGTTACCTGCAAAACCAGCTGTAAAACCTATGCCAATTGTCACTTCATTTGAACAAGTACTGTAGGGTTGTAAAGGAAACCTGCCCTCATCATGCCTCGAGGGAGGTAAAGGCCAAAATATTTCAATATGTGGCACATATTTCAAGAAAACCATTTGAAGAACTAAGCTGTCATAACAGTTTGAAAAATAAAAGGACATGCCTGAAAGCTCAATTTCAAGGGATTATGAGACATATGCAAATCCAACCACACAGAGGTATCAGTTCACACCATTGAGAATAACCATCAGGAAAGAAACTACAAACGATCAATGCTGAAGAGGTTGTGGAGAAATGCATACCCTCCATTTGAAGTGGGACATAACCTGGTAAGAGCCACTAATGGGAACAGAACGGAGGTGCCTTTAAAAGGTAAACATTGAGCTACCATATGATCCAGCAGGCCCACTCGTGGGCCTATAACCTAAGAAGACAGAATCGGAAAGGTACAGGCAGGCAAATCTGCACTGCAGCAGTATTACAACAGCCAAGACATGGAAACAACCAAAAGTCCATCAACAGATGGGTGGACAAAGAAGAACTGCTACATGTAGAGATGGAATATTGGCTCGGGAAAAAATGGAACAATGCCACTTGCAGCACCATAGATGAGTCTAGAGGTAATCACGCAACTTGTAGTAAGTGAGAAAGCGAAAGACACCTAACGTATATCACTTATAGGTGTTACTGAAAAATTGATTACCAACGAAGATATTTCCACAGAGAAAGGCAATCACAGATTCATGAAACCAACTTACGGTTCCCCAAATCGAAAGGTGTGAGGATTGGATACATTACGATATTGGGGTTAACAGAGATATACAAACACAGGTGAAATATATAATCACCAGAGGCCTACAGAATACCAAGAGAAGACTACACAACATTGTGTCATAACCTACCTGGGAAAAGGATCCGAAGAAGAACAGATATATGTATATGTGTGAAAGAGCCACATCTTGCACACCTAGAACAAAACAAACAAACAAACATTGTAATCGAGTTTGCTGCAATTAAAAAAAAAATAAATTGAAAATATGAACAAGAAATAATGAGACATAAACGAAGGAATTTCTCCTGGCACGTTCCATTCTAATTTTCAACCTAGAACAGGACTTCCATTAAGGCTCTGCTGCCCTGGTAACCGGATTTGGTAAAGGAGAAATGCTGCCGCCTTGTGGCTGTTTCACACAACAGCAGCTTTAAACCAAGAGCTAATGGTCACTTAATAAATATCCAAAATATGTGCAGGACTGTAAAGGACACCGGGCCTCAAAAAATTCCTGGGGTTGTAAATCGACCAGAAAATTAAAAAGACGTCAACATATCAAAAAGACAATGTCAAGAGGCATATTTTGCACACAATTTGTCTTGTCTTTTTATTTTGGTAAAAAAAAAAATGCATGGAATAATGCTCAATATCAGGAACTAATATAGCCAGGAAAACGCAATCTACAAAAACGTTCACCTTACCACCGTCAGAATCATCACCAGCAAAATCGTCTACAAAACATGAATGCTGAAATGGTTTTAGGAACTGTGTACCCTCTAGCTGCTGCTGGGACGTGAACTGGTAACAGCCAGTAGTGAGAAGAGAACAGCGGTGCGTTTAAAGTTAAAAACTGAGCTCATCACTCTGTAATAACCTACATGGGAAAAGAACCAAAGATGAATAGATAGATGCATAGATGTAATGAACCAGATGCTGTAAAACTAGAACAAACACATTTTTATCAAATTTGCTCTGATAATAAATACATATTAAATTTAAAAAACAAACAAGAGGTAAGGAGATATAAGCTCTTGGGGGTGTGCCCTGACACATTCCACTCTAATTTGTAGCCTACTAACACTATTTCCAGGAAGGGCTCTGCTGCCCCAAAACCCAGAGTTGGAAATGTAGAAATGCTGCCGCCTTGTGGCCGTTTCCCGCAAGAGTGGCTTTAAACCCACAGCTAATGGTCACTTAACATTCACAAGGACTCAGGGCTGTAGAGGACACCTGCCCTCAAAAACTGTCCTGAGGTAGGGAATGGCCAACAAAATTCAAAACAGGAAAATTTTTCAAGAAGATAGTATGAAGATGTAAGTTTTACTCACTGTCTTTTAAAAAAGAGGCAAATGGATGAAAGCTCAACCTCAGGAATTATTACACTCATGCAAATGTAATCTGCAAAGAGCTTTCAACTCACACAGGTCGACTGACCATCAACAAAAAGTCTACAAATAATAAATGTTGAAGTGGTTTTCGAGAACTGTGTACCCTCCAGCTGCCAGTGAGATGGAAAGTGGTAACAGCCAATAATGAGAACAGAAAGGAGCTGCGTTTAAAAGTAAAAATTGAGCTACCATTCGATGCAGCAGGCCCTCCGCTGGGCCTCACACCCAAGAAGACCAGAATCCAGAAGACAGAGGCTGCAAAAGCTGCACTGCAGCCTCATTCACAATAGCCAAGACAGTGAAGCAACCAAAATGTCCAGCAACAGATGAATGGATAAAGAAGAAGCGGTCCATGTACACAATGGAATATTAGCCATGGAAAACAATGAAGCACTGCTCTTTGAGGTACCATAGATGAGCCTAGAGATGATCACAGAACATGAGGTAAGTTGGAAAGCAAAAGACATACATCCTATGATATCACTTATAGGTGTTAACTAACAACTGAAAAAAATGGACATATTTCCACAGAGAAAGACACACACAGACTTAGAAAACATATACGCTTATCTAAAAGGAAAGGTGGTGGCAATGGATAAATTAAGATTAGGTTTACTGTACCTAAACAAATACAGATTAATAACATATATCAAAAAGCCCGAGCACACAGCAAGGGAGGTCTACAGAACACTCTGTAATCCTTTACATGGGAAAAGGATCTGTACATGAATAGATATATATGATGTACTAATGAACCAGATTGTGTACACCTAGGACAAACTGTATTCTAATCATTACCCTGATTAAAACAATTAAAACAACAAACAAGAAGTAATGAGACATAAACTTCAGGGGCTTTTTCCTGGCACATTCCATTCTAATTTACACCCTGGGAACACTACTTCCAGAAAGGCTCTGCTGCCCTATTACTCAGATTTGGGAATGGAGAAAAGCTGCCGCCTTGTGGCCGTTTCCCACAACAGCAGCTTTAAACCCAGTGCTAATGGTCACTAAATATTCACACTCACTGCAGGCCTGTAAATGACACGTGCCCTCAAAAAAAATTCCTGGGGTCGAAAATCGACCACAAAATTCAAAAGAGGGCAACCTTCCAAAAAGACAATTTCAAGAGGTATATTGTACTCACCATTTTTTTCTAAATAAAAGAGAAAGGTGTGGGAAAATGCTGAATATTAGGAATTATTAAAGACATGCAAATCCAAATTACAAAATCCTATCAGCTCACACCAGTCAGAATGGCCATGAGCAAACCTTCTAAAAACAATAAATGCCGAAGGGCTTGTGGAAAAATGCGTACCCTCGGTGTTAATTGGGACGTGGTAAGAGCCACTAATGAAAACACAATGCAGGTGCTTTGAAAAGGTAAACACTGAGTTACCAGTCAGTGAATCGTACCCACTGCTGGGCCTATCATCTGAGAAAATGAGAATCAAAAGTCACAGGCTGGCAATACCGCACTCCAGCAATATTTACCATAGGCAACACTTGGAAGCAACGAAAATGTCCATCTGCAGAGGAGTGCACAAAGAAGAAGTGGTCCATGTACACAATGGAATATTACTCCAATAAAATATATAAATTAAATTTCAAAAACAAAGTAAGGAGACATCAGCTTTGGTGGGTTTATCCGGGCACATTCCACTCTAATTTATAACTGAGGAACACCACTGGCAGGAAGGTCTGTTTCCCTAGGTACCAGAGTGGGGAACGTAGAAATGCTGCCACCTTCTGGCCGATACCTGCAACAGCAGCTTTGAAATCTGTGCTAATGGGCACTTCATATGCACAAGTACTGCAGGGCTGCAAATGAAACCTGCCCTTAAAAAGTCTTGATGCAGGTAAAGGCCATAAAGTTTCAAAATGTGGCACATACTTCAAGAAAGCAATTTGAAGAAGTCAGCTGCAATAACAGCTTGAAAAATAAAAGGACATGCCTGAAAGCTCAATTTCAAGGGACTATGAGACACATGCATATCCAACCACAAAGAAGTATCAGCTCACAACACTCAGAATAACCATCAGCAAAAGAAACTACAAACGATCAATGCTGAAGAGGTTTTGGAGAAATGCATACCCTCCATTTGAAGTGGGACGTAACCTGGTAAGAGCCACTAATGGGAACAGAATGGAGGTGCCTTTAAAAGGTAAACTTTGAGCTACCATACGATCCAGCAGGCCCACTTCTCGGGCTATATCCTAAGAAGACAGAAGTGGAAAGACACAGGCAGGAAAATCTGCACTGTAGAAGTATTGCAATAGCCAAGACATGGACGCAACCAAAACGTCCATCAAGAGATGAGTGGACAAAGAAAAACTGCTACATGTAGAGATGGAATGTTAGCCAAGGAAAAAAATGAAACAATGCCATTTGCAGGACCATAGAGGAATCTAGAGGTAATCAGGCAACTGGTAGTAAGAAAGAAAGTGAAAGACACATATCCTATCATATCATTTATGGGTGTTACCGAAAAACTGATACCAATGAAGATATTTCCACAAAGAAAGGCAATCACAGATTCATTAAACCAACTTATGGTTCACCAAACGGAAAGGTGTGAGGATTGGATACATTACAATACTGGGGTTAACAGAGATATACAAATATACAAACACATGTGAAATATATAATCACCAAAAACCTACGGCATACCAAGAGAAGGCTACTCAACCTTGTGTCATAACCTACATGGGAAAAGGATCTGAAGAAGAATACATATATGTATATGTGTAAAAGAACCACATCTTGCACACCTAAAACAAACCAAACATTGTAATCTAATTTGCTGTGATGATAAAGAATAAAAAATTAAAGAAACAAACAAGAAGTAATGAGACATAATCTTAAGGGGCTTTTCCTGGCACATTCCGTTCTAATTTACAACCTACCACACAACTTCTATTATGGCTCTGTTGCCCTATTAAACAGATTTGGTAAGGAGAAGTGCTGCCGCCTTCTGCTCGTTTCACACAACAGCGGTAATGGTCACTTAATATTCAAAATAATTGCAGGACTGTAAATGACACCTGCCATCAAAAAAAATCCTGGGGTCGTAAATCAACCAGAAAATTCAAAAGATGTCAACATTTCAAGAAGACAATGTCAAGAGGCATATTTTACGCACATTTTGTCTTTTTTTTTAAATAAAAGGGAATTGAAAAATGCGCATCAGCAATTAATAAAGCCATGCAAATCCAATTACAGAAATGTTCACCTCACAGCCGTCAGAATGTTCTTCAGAAAAAAAGTCTACAAAGAATAAATGCTGAATGGGGTTTCAGAGAACTGTGTACCCTCTAGCTGCTGGGGGGATGTAAACTGGTAACAGAAAGTAGTGAGAACATAATGGAGGTGCGATTAAGGGTAAAAATTGAGCTACCACGTGATCTGGTAGGTCCTTTGATGCGCCTATCACCTGAGCAGAGCAGAATGGAAAACACACAGGCTGGCAATCCTGCACTGCAGGAACATTTAACATAGCCAAGACTTGGAAGAAACCAAAATGTCCATCAACAGAAAAATGCACAAAGAGGAAGTGGCCCATGTAAACAATGGAATATTAGCTATGGAAAACAATGGAACAGTGCCGTTTGCACCAGCATATAAGGACCTAGAGATAATCACCCAACTTGAAGTAAGAAAGAAACTGACAGATATCCTATGACATCACTTATAGGTGTTACCTAAAAATTGATACTCATGAACTTATTTCCAAGAGAAGGAAAAGCATGGATTAAGAAAAAAAATTATGTTTAACCAAATGGAAAAGTGTAAGGAATGTATGAATTAGGATATGGGTGTTAACAGACATGTACCAATACATATGAAATATATAATCACAAAATACGTATGGAATACCAAGAGATGTCTACTCAACACTCTATAATAACATACACGGGAAAGGATCCAAAGAGGCATAGACAGATACATTGATCTGATGAACCAGATTCTGTACACCTAGAACAAACACAACATTTTAATCAAATTTGCTCTAATAATTAATAAAAATGAAATTAAAAAAACAAACAAGAAGTAAGGAGATATAATCTCTTGGGGATGTGCCCTGGCACATTCCACTCTAATTTGAAGCCTACTAACACGATTTCCAGGAAGGCTCTGCTGCCAAAAAACCCAGAGTTAGAAATGTAGAAATTCTGCCACCTTGTGGCCATTTCCCGCAAGAGCGGCTTTAAGCCCACAGCTAATGGTCTCTTAACATTCACAAGGACTCAGGGCTGTAAAGGACACCTGCCCTAAACAATTGTGCAGAGGTAGGGAGTGGACAATAAAATTCAAAACTGACAAATTTTTCAAGAAGATAGTATGAAGAGGTAAGTTTGACTTTTTTTTTTAAAAAAAGGAAAATGGGTAAAAGCTCAACCTCAGGAATTATTAGACTCATGCAAATCTAATCTACAAAAAGATTTCAACTCACACCAATCGACTGACCATCAGCAAAAAGTCTACAAACAATAAATTCTGAAGGGCTTTTAGAGAACTGTGTACCCTCTAGCTACTGGTGAGATGTAAAGTGGTAACAGCCAATACTGAGAACAGAAAGGAGCTGCGATTAAAAGTAAAAGTTGAGATACCATTCAATCCAGCATTCACACCACTGGGCCTCTCACCTGAGAAGACCAGAATCGAGAAGACCCGGGCTGCAAAAGCTGCACTGCAGCCTTATTCACAATAGCCAAGACAGTGAAGCAACCAAAATGTCCATCAGCAGATGAATGGATAAAGAAGAAGTGTTCCATGTACACAGTAGAATATTAGCCATGGGAAACAATGAAACACTGCTATTTGAGGCACCATAGATGAGCTTGGAGATAATCACAGAACATGAGGTAAGTCAGAAAGCAAAAGATCTATATCCTATGATATCACTTATAGGCGTTATCTAATAACTAACACAAATGAACATATTTCCACAGAGAAAGACACTCACAGACTTAGATATTAAGTATGCTTATCTAAAAGGAAAGGTGGGCGGAATGGATAAATTAAGATTAGCGTTAGCATACGTATACAAATACATATTATAAACATATATCAAAAAGACCGACCATATAGCAAGGGAGGTCTATGGAACACTGTAATATTTTACCTGGGAAGAGGATCTGAACATGAATAGACATACATATTGTACAAATGAACCAGATTGTGTACACCTGGACAAACAATATCTAATCATTACCCGGATTAAATAAATTTTAAAAACCAAGAAGAAGTAACGAGACATAAACTTATGGGCATTTCTCCTGGCACAGTCCATTCTAACTTACAACCTAGGTACACAACTTCCAGACAGGCTCTCCTGCCCTAGTACCCAGATTTGGGAATGGAGAAATGCTGCCTCCTTGTGGCCATTTCCCACAACAGCAGCTTTAAACCCAGTGCTAATGGTCACTAAATATTCACCAAACTTGCAGTTCTGTAATGACACCTGCCCTCCAAAAAGATCCTGGGGTAGAATATCGACCAAAAATTCAAAAGAGGGCAACCTTCCAAGAAGAAAATTTCAAGAGATATATTGTACTCACACTTCTTTTTTTAACAGAAAAAAAAAGGTATGGAAAAATCATGAATTTTAGGAATTTTTAAAGACATGCAAACCCAAATTACAAAAACCTATCAGGTCACAGCAGTCAGAATGGGCATTAGTAAAAATGCTGCAAACAATAAATGCTGAAGGGATTGTGGACAAATTCGTACCCTTGGTTCTAAGGGGGACGTGGTAAGAGCCACTAATGAAACCAGAATGGAGGTGCTTTGAAAATGTAAACACTGAGCTACTAGTCAATGAGTCACCCAGTGCTGGGCCTATCACCTGAGAAAATGAGAATCAAAAAGTCACAGGAGGGCTTCCCTGGTGGTGCAGTGGTTGAGAGTCCACCTGCCGATGCAGGGGAGACGTGTTCGTGCCCCGGTCCGGGAAGATCCCACATGCCACGGAGCGGCTGGGCCCGTGAGCCATGGCCGCTGAGCCTGCACGTCCGGAGCCTGTGCTCCACAACGGGAGAGGCCACAAGAGTGAGAGGCCCGCGGACCGCAAAAAAAAAAAAAAAGTCACAGGCTGGCAATCCTGCACTCCAGCAATATTTAATATAGCCAACACTTGGAAGCAACAAAAATGTCCATCAACAGAGGAATGCATCAAGAAGTGGTCCATATACACAATGGAATATTACTCCAATAAAAATATAAATTAAATTTAAAAAACAAGCAAAATTAAGCAGACATCAGCTTTTTGGGGTTTATCCGGGCACATTCCACTAATTTATAACCGAGGAAGACCACTGGCCAGAAGGTCTGTTTCCCTAGTACCAGCATGAGGAATGAAGAAAGGCTGCCGTACTCTGGCTGTTACCTGCAAAAGAAGCTTTAAAGCCTGTGCTAATGGTCACTTCTTGTGAACAAGTACTGCAGGGCTGTAAGTGAAACCTTCCCTCAAAATGTCTTGAGGGATGTAATGGCCAATAAATTTCAAAATGTGACACATACTTTAAGAAAACACTTTGAAGAACTAAGCTGTAATCACAGTTTGAAAAATAAAAAGGACATGCCTTATGAGTCACATGCAAATTCAACCACAAAGATCTATCAGCTCACACCAGTCAGAATATCCATCAGCAAGAAAACTACAAACAATAAATGCTGAAGGTGTTGTGGAGAAATGCATACCCTCAACTTTAAGTGGGATGTAACCTGGAAAGAGCCACTAATGAGAGAATCGTGGTGCATTTAAAAGGTAAACGCTGAGATACGATATGATACAGGAGGCCCACTCCTGGGCCTATAATATAAGAAGACAGAATTGGAAAGACACAGGCAGGCAAATGTGCACTGCAGCAGTATTACAATAGCCAAGACATGGAGGCAACCAAAAAGTCCACCAAGAGGTGAGTGGACAAAGAACTGGTACATGTACAGATGGAATATTAGCCAAGGACAAAAATAGCACAATGCCATTTGCAGCACCATACATGAGTCGAGGTTATCACGCAACTTGTAGTAAGTGAGAAAGCGAAAGACACATATCCTATGATATCACTTATAGGTGTTACCTAAAAATGGATACCAATGAAGATATTTCCACAGAGAAAGGCAATCACAGATTCATTAAACAAAGTTATGGTTCACCAAATGGAAAGGTGTGACGATTGGATACATTACGATATTGGGGTTAACACAGATATAGAAACACATGTGAAATATATAATCACCAGAGACCTACGGAATACCAAGAGAAGACTACTCAACACTGTGTCACAAGCTACATGAGAAAACGATCTGAAGAAGTATAGATACATGTATATGTGTAAAAGAACCACATCTTGCACACCTAGAACAAACAAAACATTTTAATCAAATTTACTCTGATAAAACATAAAAATTAAATTTAAAAAAGAAGAAGTAATGAGACATAAACTTAAGGAGCTTTTTGCTGGCACATTGCATTCTAATTTACAACCAGAACACGGCTTCCATTAAAGCTCTGACATCACTAATAAAGCAGCTTTATAAGCAATGTTGAAGGTAGCTTAAAAGAAGTCTCACTAATTATTGATAGTAACAAGAAAACAAACAAAAGTAACAATCTCACTGCAAAAAGTATACATAGAGTAAGGGTAGTAGATCAAACATTTATTAAACTTCTGTAAAGAATAAAAGACAACAGTAGTATGTTTTGTTAAAAAGAGAGGGCCCAAATAAATCAGAAATGAAAGGGATGATGTTACAACAGCCACCACAGAAATACAAAGTATCCTAAGATACACACAGGGTAACTCAGGGCGCAGACTGGACAGAGTCCACTCTCCATTCCCCTGTACATGACTTACAGGAGCCTCAGGAACTGAGGAGGGGGTCCCTGAGGAAGGGCACAAGATAGAAGGTGTTAGGCATTAACATGACTGCATTCATCTTAAACGTGCCTGAACTACATTCACACGAGATGATTTTGTCCTGCATGTACATCGGCACCTCTCGTTGGAACTGCAGATCTTTGGCTTCACCACCTCTACTGACAGCATTAGCTTGACCTGCTGTGGACCGTCTCCTATAGGATTTCTAGAACCACAAAGCATCGAAGCTTCACAGGACCCGGAGTCTGTGCGACTCCACTATGAGTCTCAGAGTCTCAACAGAGACTCCACTCTTGGAGGGCACACACAAAGTAGTGTGCACATCAGGACCTAGGGGAAGGAGCAGTCACCCCATAGGTGAATGACCATACCTAACTGCTAGTGTTAGAGGGTCTCCTGCAGAGGTGGGGAGTGGCTGTGGATCACCATGGGGACAACGACACTGGCAGCAGAAGTTCTGGGAAATACTCCTTGGTGTGAGCCCTCCCACAGTCCACCATTAGCCCCACCAAGAGCGAGGTAGGCTCAAGTGCTGGGTCGCCTTAGGCCAAACAACCAACAGGGAGGGAACCAAGCCCCATGCATCAGCAGACAAGTGGATTAAACTTTTTATTAAACTTTTATTTAATCCACAGACAAGCAGATTAAAGCTCTGCCCACCAGAGCAACATGCAGCTCTACCCACCACCAGTCCCTCCCATAAGGAAGCTTGCACAAGCCTCTAAGATAGACTCAATCACTGGAGAGCAGACAGCAGAAGCAAGAAGAACTACAATTCTGCAGCCTGTGGACGGAAAACCACATTCACAGAAAGAGAAAATGAAAAGGCAGAGGACTTTATACCAGATCAAGGAACAAGATAAATCCCCAGAAAAACAACAAAATGAGGTGGCGATAGGTAACCTTCCAGTAAAAGAATTCAGAATAATGATAGTGAAGATGATCCAAGACCTTGGAAAAAGAATGGAGGCAAAGATCGAGAAGATGCAAGAAATGCTTAACAAAGACCTAGAAGAATTAAGGAACAAACACCTAGAAGAATTAAAGAACACACAAACAGAGATGAACAATACAATAACTGAAATGAAAAATACACTAAAAGGAATCAGTAGCAGAATAACTGTGGCAGAAGAACGGATAAGTGACCTGGAAGACAGAAAGGTGGAAATCACTGCCATGGAACAAAATAAAGAAAAAGAATGAAAATAAATGAAGACACCCTAAGAGACCTCTGGGACAACATTAAACGCAACAATATTCACATTATAGGGGTCCCAGATGGAGAAGAGCAAGAGAAAGGACCCAAGAAAATATTTGAAGAGATTATAGTCGAAAACTTCCCTAGCATGGGAAAAGAAATAGCCACCAAAGTCCACGGAGCACAGAGAGTCCCAGGCAGGATAAACTAAAGGAGAAAAATGCTGAGACACACAGTAATCCAACTGACAAAAATTAAAGACAAAGAAAAATTATTGAAAGCAACAAGGGAAAAATGACAACATACAATGGAACTCCCATACAGTTAACAGCTCATTTCTCAGCAGAAAATCTACAAGCCAGAAGGGAGTGGCATGATAAATTTAAAGTGATGAAAGGGAAGAACCTACCACCAAGAGTACTCCACCCAGCAAGGATCTCATTCAGATTTGATGGAGAAATCAAAAGCTTTACAGACAAGCAAAAGCTAAGAGAATTCAGCACCACGAAACCAGCTCTACAACAAATGCTAAAGGAACTTCTCTAAGTGGGAAACACAAGAGAAGAAAAGGATCCACCAAGACAAACCCACAACAATTAAGAAAATAGTAAGAGGAACATACATATCGATAATTACCTTAAACGTGAATGGATCAAATGCTCCAACCAAAAGACACAGGCTCACTGAATGGATACAAAAACAAGACCCATATATAAGCTGTCTACAAGAGACCCATTTCAGACCTAGTGACACATACAGACTGAATGTGAGGGGATGGAAAAATATATTCCATGCAAATGAAAATCAAAAGAAAGCTGGAGTAGCAATACTCATATCAGATAAAATAGATTTTAAAATAACGATTGTTACAAGAGACAAGGAAGGACACTACATAATGATCAAGGGATCAATCCAAGAAGATATAACAATTATAAATATATATGTACCCAACATAGGAGTACCTCAATACATAAGGCAACTGCTAACAGCTATAAGAGAGGAAATCGACAGTAACACAATAATAGCGGGGCACTTTAACACCACACTTACACCAATGGAGATCATCCAGACAGAAAATTAATAAGGAAACACGAGCTTTAAATGACACACGAGACCAGATAGATTTAATGGATATTTATAGGACATTCCATCCAAAAACAGCAGATTACATGTTTCTTCTCAATGGCACACAGAATATTCTCCGGGATAGATCACATCTTGGGTCACAAATAAAGCCTCAGTAAATTTAAGAAAACTGACATCATACTAAGCAGCTTTTCCGACCACAATGCTATGAGATTAGAAATCTATTACAGGGAAAAAAACGTAAAACACTCAAACACATGGAGGCTAAACAATACGTTACTAAATAACCAAGAGATCACTGAAGAAATAAAAGAGGAAATCAAAAACTACCTAGAGACAAACGACAACAAAAACATGGTGATCCAAAACCTATGGGATGCAGCGAAAGCAGTTCTAAGAGGGAAGTTTATAGCAATACAAGCCTACCTCAAGAAACAAGAATATTCTCAAATAAACAATCTAAACTTACACCTAAAGGAACTAGAGAAAGAAGAACAAAACCCAAAGTTAGTAGAAGGAAAGAAATCATAAAGATCAGAGCAGAAATAAATGAAAAGCAGTAGCAAAGATCAATAAAATTAAAAGCTGGTTCTTTGAGAAGATAAACAAAAATGATAAACCTTTAGCCAGACTCAAGAAAAAGAGGGAGAGGAGTCAAATCAATAAAATTAGAAATGAAAAAGGAGAAGTTGTATCAGACACCACAGAAATACAAAGCATCCTAAGAGACTACTACAAGCAACTCTATGCCAAACAAATGGACAACCTGGAAGAAATGGACAAATACTTAGAAAGGTATAACCTTCAAAGACTGAACCAGGAAGAAATAGAAAATATGTACAGACCAAGCACAAGTAATGAAATTGAAACTGTGATTAAAAGTCTTCCAACAAACAAAAGTCCAGAACCAGATGGCATCAGAGGTCAATTCTATCAAACATTTAGACAAGAGCTACCACCCAACCTTCTCAAACTATTCAGAAATTTTCAGGGGAAGGAACACTCCCAAACTCATTCTATGAGGCCACCATCACCCTGACACCAAAACCAGACAAAGATACTACAGAAAAAGAAAATTAGAGACCAATATCACTGATGAATATAGATGTAATAATCCTCAACAAAATACTACGAAACAGAATTGAACAACACATTAAAAGGATCATACGCCATGATTAGGTGGGGTTTATCCCAGGAATGCAAGGATTCTTCAATATACACAAATCAATCAATGTGATACACCATATTAACAAATTGTAGAATAAAAATATGATCATGCCAATAGATACAGGAAAAGCTTTTCACAAAATTCAACACCCATTTATGGTAAAAAGTCCCCAAAAGTGGGCATAGCGGGAATCTACCTCAACATAATAAAGGTCATATATGACAAACCCACAGCCACCATCATTCTCAATGGTGAAAAACTAAAAGCATTTCCTCTAAGATCAGGAACAAGACAAGGATGCCCACTCTCACCACTATTATTCAACATAGTTTTGGAACTCCTAGACACATCAATCAGAGAAGAAAAAGAAATACAAATTGGAAAAGAAGTAAAATTGTCACTGTTTGCAAATGACACGATACTACACATAGTGAATCCTAAAGATGCCATCAGAAAACTACTAGAGCTAATCAATGAATTTGGTAAACTTTCAGGATACAAAATTAATGAAGAGAAATCTCTTGCATTCCCCTACACTAACAATGAAAAATCAGAAAGAGAAGTTAAGGAAACAATCCCATTAACCATTGCAACAAAAAGAATGAAATACGTAGGAATGAACCTACCTAAGGAGGTAAAAGACCTGCACTCAGAAAACTATAAGACACTGCTGAAAGAAATCAAAGATGATATAAACAGATGGAGGTATAAACCATGTTCTTGGATTAGAAGAATCAATATTGTGAAAATGACTGTACTACCCAAAGCAATCGACAGATTCAATGCAATCCCTATCAAATTACCAGTGGCATTTTCTACAGAACTAGAAGAAAAAAAATCTTAAAATTTGTATGGAGACAGAAAAGACCCCGAATAGCCAAAGCAGTCTTGAGGGAATAAAACAGAGCTGGAGGAATCAGACTCCCTGACTTCATAGTATACTACAAAGCTACAGTAATCAAGACAATATGGTACTGGCACAAAAACAGAAATATAGATCAATGGAACAGGATAGAAAGTCCAGAGATAAACCCATGCAACTATGGTCAACTAATCTGTGACAAAGGAGGCAAGGATATACAATGGAGAAAAGACAGTCTCTTCAGTAAGTGGTGCTGGGAAAACTGGACAGCTACACATAAAAGAATGAAATTAGAACACTCCACAACACCATATACAAAAATAAACTCAAAATGGATTCGAGATCTAAATATAAGATCAGACACTATAAAACTCTTAGAGGAAAACATAGGCAGATCATTCTATGACATAAATCACAGCAAGATCCTTTTTGACCCACCTCCTAGAGAAATGGAAATAAAAACAAAAATAAACGGGACCTAATGAAACTTAAAAGCTTTTGCATAGCAAAGGAAAACATAATAAAGAGGAAAAGACAACCCTCAGAATGGGAGAAAATATTTTCAAATGAAGCAAATGACAAAGGATTAATCTCCAAAATTTACATGTAGCTCAATATCACAAAAACAAACAACCCAATCCAAAAATGGGCAGAAGACCTAAATAGACATTTCTCCAAAGAAGATATACAGATTGCCAACAAACACATGAAAGGATGCTGAATATCACTAATCATCAGAGAAATGCAAATCAAAACTACGGTGAGGTATCACCTCACAGCAGTCAGAATGGCAATCATCAAAAAATCTACAAGCAATAAATGCTGGAGAGGAATTTACTGGAGAAAAGGGAACGCTCTTGCACTGTTGGTGGGAATGTAAATTGATATAGCCTCTCTCTCACTAGGGAGAACAGGATGGAGGTTCCTTAAAAAACTAAAAATAGAAGTACCATACGACCAGCAATCCAACTACTGGGCATTTATCCTGAGAAAACCATAATTCAAAGAGAGTTATGTACAACAATCTTCATTGCAGCTCTATTTACAATAGCCAGGATATGGAAGCAACCTAAGTGTCCATCGACAGATGAATGGATAAAGATCTGGTCCATATATAAAATGGAATATTACTCAGCCATAAAAAGAAACAAAACTGAGTTATTTGTAGTGAGGTGGATGGACTTAGAGTCAGTCCTACACAGTGAAGTAAGTCAGAAAGAGAAAAACAAATACTGTATGCTAACAGAGACATATGGAATCTAAAGGAAAAAAAGTTTATGAAGAACCTAGGGGCAGGACAGGATTAAGGACAGAGACGTAGATAAAGGAATTCAGGACACGGGGATGGGGAAGTGTAAGCCGGGACGAAGTGAGAGAGTGGCATGGACATATATACATTACCAAATGTAACATCAATAGCTACTGCAAAGCAGCCACATAGCACAGGGAGATCAGCTTGGTGCTCTGTGACCACCGAAAGGGGTGGGATACAGAGGGTGGGAGGGAGATTCAAGAGGGAGGGGATATGGTGATATATGTATATGTATAGCTGATTCACTTTGTTATACAGCAGAAACTAACACTCCATTGTAAAGCAATTATACTCCAATAAAGGTGTAAAAGGAAAAAAAAAAAAAAGAAAGCCCAGAGATAAACCTACACACCTATGGTCAACTAATCTATGACAAAGGAAACAAGACTATACAATGGAGTAAAGACAGTCTCTTCAATCAGTGTTGCTGGGAGAAATGGACAGCTACATGTAAAAGAATGAAAACAGAACACTCCTTAACAGCATACACAAAAATAAATTCAAAATGGATTACAGACCTTAATGTAAAACCAGACAGTATAAAACTCTTAGAGGAAAACATAGGAAGAATATTGACATAAATCACAGCAAGATCTTTTTTGATCCACCTGCTAGAGTAATGCAATAAAAAAGAAAACTAAACAAATGGGACCTAACGAAACGTAAAAGCTTTTGCAAAGAAAAGGAAACTACAAACAAGACTAAAAGACAACCCTCAGAATAGACGAAAATATTTGCAAACGAATCAATGGACAAAGGTTTAATCTCCAATATATATAAACAGCTCATGCAGCTCAATATTAAAAAAACAAACAACACAATACAAAAATGGGCAGAAGATCTAAACAGACATTTCTTCCAAGAAGACATAGAGATGGCCAAGACACACATGAAAAGCTTTTCAACATGACTAATTATTAGAGAAATGCAAATCAAAACTACAATGAGGTATCACCTCACACCTGTTAGAATGGGCGTCATGAGAAAATCTACAAACAACAAATGCTGGAGAGAGTATGGAGAAAAGGAACCCTCTTCCACTATTGGTGGGAATGTAAATTGATACAGTCACTATGAAGAACAGTACGGAGGTTCCTTAAAAACCTAAAAATAGAATTATCATATGATCCAGCAATCCCATTACTGGGCATATACCCAGAGAAAACCATAAATCAAAAAGACACATTTACCACAATGCTCATTGCAGCACTACTTACAATAGCCAGGTAACGGAAGCAACCTAAATGCCCACGGACAGACGAATGGATAAAGATGTGGTACATAGATAAAATTGAATATCACCCAGCCATATAAAGGAATGAAACTGGGTCATTTGTAGAGACGTCGATGGATCTAGAGACTGTCATACAGAGTGAAGTAAGTCAGAAAGAGAAAAACAAATATTGTATATTAATGCATATATGTGGAACCTAGAAAAATGGTACAGATGACCTGGTTTTGCAGGGCAGAAACAGAGACACAGATGTAGAGAACAAACATATGGACACCAAGGGGAGAAACCCGTGGGGGTGGGGGTGGTGGGATGAGTTGGGAGATTGGGATTGACATGTATACATTTATATGTATAAAATAGATAACCAATAAGAACCTGCTGTATAAAAAAATAAAATTCAAAAATTAAAAAAAAAATTAAAAAAATAAAACAGAAAGAAAAGTTCTTCCTTTCCCATATGTATTTATATGAATGAATTATTTCCATGCTTATATCTATAAATACAAAAAAGAGGAATAATATCTACCTTGAACCAGAAAAGAAAAAAAACAAAGCCAGAACCCACCAGTTATACAGAGGAAAACCCTATCAGGGCACTTGCTCCAGTGGTAAACAATTCTGAAGTTGGTCAGAGGTGGGGAATCGTCTCCCATGCAGCCAGCAGCCCCCCTCCCCCCCACGCAAGGAGCATCCTCATTGCAAAGCTGGGGGACCATGCCGAGGCGTCTGTGAGTAAACGTGAGCTGAGCCCCAGGCCAGCTGCTGCTGAACTGTTCCCACCCTTCCCAGGTAAAACACCTGAATATATACAAGGACTTGAAAGCCTAGAGGAAGGGCCATGGAGCCACACGAGCGACAGCATGCTGGCCGACTTGGTGCCTGCAGGCCAGCCAGGATGGTCCTGGCCCTGGGTGCTCTTCTGGAAGATTTCCATTTCCCTGCCTGAGATACCCGTCCTGTCCCGGCCCCCACTGCTTTTTTCCTTCCTCACCTCTGCCCAGGGAGAAATTCCAGCGGCAGGTATGGGTGACACATCCTCTTCTTTAGCAGGTGGCAGCCTGGCAACTGCTGCAGAAAGTCCAGCAGAGCCCCACTCACACTGGCCACCCACAAAGCCGTGGCCTCTCACTCCCTCCCACCAGCCCAGCCCCGAGACTGCTGACAGGGCAGAGAAAATGGCGTCAGGCACAGCTGCAGGGGCTCTTGCTGCCTGGAGCGGTGTTTATATTGATCGCAACCCAGGCACACCTGGGGAAGGCTGGCCTGCACGGTAAGGCTGCCCAGGTCAGCCAATCATCACCCCTCAGGGGCTCACAGTTGCAGAAAATGGAACTTGCTGAACCGGCCAGGTCCAAGGAACAGGTGTGGGCTCCTGAGAGTCAGGATAGACAAGGGGCTGCAGCTTTGGCTTGTTTTCTAATCATTTATCTGACCCATGAGTGGGAGACAACTTCAAGAAAACCCTCTCCTAATGAGAGGAACCCAGGAGTCAGGGAGAGGAGGGGTGGGTGGTGGGTGGAGACAGAGGCCTGGTGCCCTGGGTGCAGTGGAAGTCTCTGGAAGACCAGGTGGAGGGAGCCCGCACAGAGTGATGCCCAGGGTCACAGACCTGTCGGAGCTGCTGTTTGTTAGTTCAAGTCCTGCTCTGAGGTGCTCTGTGTCAGCTCTGAGCAACAGGTGAGCTGCGGGTGCTCGTCAATGAGGGCTATGTGCACGGTTCCTGTGTGCCCAGCCCTGCCGGGGTACCTGCCCAGGGGAGCTCCGTATCCTGGGAGAGGCCTGACCACGAGAGCCCCGTGGGCTGCTGGATAGCTGCACAGGTGAGCTCCATAACCTGGGAGGGGACTGACCACGAGAGTCCCGTGGGCTGCTGGGGACCCCGTAATAGATGTCAGGACAGTCAGTGAAGCCACCGAGGATATACATTCAGTAGTTCCTAATTCCTACACCCTGCTGGTCATGCTACCATCCAGCAGGACATGGTATTCTGTATTAGACTTCAATAATGCCTTCTTCTGTATTCCATTAGTCCCAGAGTCACAAGAAGTTTTGGCTTCTGAGTGGGAGGACTCAACATACAACAAAAACAACACTGTTGGGCCGTCCTGCCACAAGGGTTCAAAAATTCCCACACCATCTTTGGGGAAACGTTAGCTAAAGACCTAAAAGTTCTACCTCTGGAAAAGGAAACCCTCCTTCAATACGCAGATGACATTCTGATCGCCAGCCCTACTAAGGAGGCCTCTGAACTACCTAGCCAATAAAGGATAGAAGGTGTCCAAGAAAAAGGCTCAAATATCACAGACTAAGGTGACCTGCCTGGGCTTCATTCTCACAGAAGGTCGGAGAAGCCCATCCCAGGAAAGGGAAGAAGCCATTTGCAGCCTTACCCCTTCTAAAACTAGAAGACAGCTTAGGGGTTCCTGGGGAGGCCGGGGTTTGCTGCATCTGGATACCTAACTACAGTCTACTAGCTGGGCCTCTATATGAAACACTGAAAGGAAAAGATGATGATCCTTTTATATAGAATCCAGAAGCGGCCTTTCAAGAACGGAAAGAGCAGTCAATGCAGACCCTTGCCCTGCAACTCCCTAATTTAGCTAAACCCTTTGACCTTTACATTCCTGGTCAAAGGTGAATCGCCCTTGGAGTATTAGTGCAAAAACTGGGACCACTTGAAATGGAACAACGCAAGAATGCCATCCAGGTAGGATAAACTACGGTCACCAAGGGCTTGGCCAGCCGCCCCATCCGGCCAGGATACTGGGGGTATCTAAAAACCTGGAAATCAGCAGCCCGCAAGGTCAGCTACCTGCTAAGGGAAAAGGACCCCACGTGGTGATCCTAACCACCTACAATGCCCTGAAGTTGCAGGTGTCGCTCCATGGGCACACCGACCTCGAGTGAGGAGGCCCTCCAACTCCAACCTTCAGAGACACAACCGGGGGCAACAGGGCACCATGATGAATCGTGTGAACATCACTTGACCTGGAGCTTCTCTCAGAAAACAACAAGAGCGTGCCCCAGAAGAGCAGACTACTGCTTGCAGGACTTATTGCACCCAGAGGGGAGATAAGAAGCTTGGCAGGGGAACAGTATATCACGCTGTCACCATAGAAAAGCCTACAGACACCGCGGTGATGGCGGCCAATAAGACCGGCTGGACTCCTGGCTACTTCAAAAAGCCGTTGACTCATTGGCCGTCATGGTCCTGGATTACCACCGACCCTGGACTCTCTGGGAGTTGAGCGGGCAGGGCTCTGACACGTGGTGCTGTTTGTACGTTAATTCAGGGGCTTAATTGAAGAAAGCGCAGACTACTGGTCAGAGCATCTAGGCTGGCAGAAACGGTCAGCCTAAGGTGGCCGAACAAATGTGGGGCGGGGTGAAACCGGCCCCCACAGCGTCTCTGCACATCTCTTTCCTGGACCCTTAAAGGTCATTAGAATCTATAACACTTCCAATGCTGGTGCTCAGGCGGACGAGCAGGGAGGCAGGGGTCCTGGGGCCAATCAACGTCACCTGGAGGCTGCTGGGAAGAAGTTCTGACCCTCGTCCCCTGGTATGAGGGCTCCCAACTCAGCACTCAGCAGTTACAGAAGGGTCTGCACCCTCAGCACCCCAAGAATGAGGAACGGGACAAAAGGCAGAGGAGGGGTTTATCACCGGCAAAGCCCATTAAAAATTCCTGGGAGATAAAAATAAAATCTGGGCAATAAAATATAGTCTAACCTTTTTTTCCTTTGTGCTTTGTCTAATTTCACGTGCTCCTAGGGTTCCGCATGCAGAGGTCCCACACCCGGCACTTCAGAGCCGATTTCCTAGTGCAGAATGGCTGGGTCGACACCTCAGCTCCTGGGGCCCAGTGCAGACTCCGAGATATAGAGCCTGAGCTGCAGCCAACCCGGCCCTCGAGAGCTCCGCCCCCTCCCTCCCACTGACGCTGCCGGGATCCCTACACAGCAGCCGGACCCACAGCCCGTGGGGGAGGGCTCACTCTCACCTCTCCATTCTCTGATCAAAATATAAAGTTTCCTTTGCTTCTGAACCAAACTCAGTCTCGATCTGTTGGCTCCAATGACACTGGGCAGGGTGACCCTTGTTGGGGCCCACTCTAGAGTATCAGTAACCGAAATTGAGAACATTGTAACTTCAGTGAACAGATGTGTGAGTCAAACTGTAATTAACATAGAGCAGTGTATAAGGCTCGGGTAAAATAAGATGTTTCTAACACTTACATTGGATATTTCCATCACTTTAATATAAGCAAGTTCAGTGAAGATGTTTGTCCTATTTGTCAGGTCAACATTAGAGAAATGAAGTGATTTCTTTCCAAGGATGTGCATCTAATAATCTTGGCTGAAGCTTCAATCTTGTTTTGGATGCTTTTCCATTGAAAGTGCTACCTCTCTTTCAGCTCCCCCATTTCTGAGAAGTATAAAGTCTTATAATTTATTATTACCAAAGGGGAAAGGTGGGAGGAGGGATAAATTAACTGTTTGGGATTAACACATACACACTGCTATGTTAAAATAGATCATCAACAAGGAACTACTGTATAGCACAGGGAACTACACTCAATATTTTGCAATAACCTATAAGGGGAAATAATCTGAAAAAGAATAGATATTTTTATTGACATCATCTATCAATGACAGTTAAAGTGTAACCTAAGGGAAGCCGGTGGTGAGTGCTTCTGACCCTGAAGACTTCAATCATCTAAAGTTTGGACTCTGCCTACTTCCCAAGGCCCTTAATGAACATACGTGTAGCCGTAGCTTAAAAATTCCCCAGTTTGGGGTTCGGGGAGACACTGATTTGAAAAAATCCCTGGTGTTCTCCTTACATGCACAGGACCCTTGCTACTGCTAAAATATGCCTGTCATGCCCAGAGGATGGTACACCGTCTGATCGGGAAGAGTTTGGAAAAGGCATCTCATCTGCTCATCTCTTGGTACTCGGGTTCACCCCTCCAGCGTCTTTCCTAACAATCTCCCCACTTGGGGGTGTCAGCACCGTCAACATCCTGTTGCACAGAGTTTGGAATTTGTCCAGAGGATGAAGCAGAAGGATGAGAAACAATGAGAGACAAGTCCTAGGTGTTCGGACAGGCACATGTCACTCTAATTTCCAGTCAGGAAGACATATTGACCAAAGGCTAAGATTACCCATGGAAACAGAATAGGGCTTGAGGAAACCCCGCTGTTTTGTGGCCAGTTCCCAAAAACACAAGTTGAAAAATGGAACTCAGGGGCACTAAAATTCACGAAACTGAAGAGCTGAAAATATCTACCGTCGAAAAACATCTTGAGGTAAGTCACCGAAAAGGACTTGTAAGCAAGGAGAATGGCAGGAAAGGGATTTGAAGAGGTAGAAAGGACTCGCCATTAAAGCACAGGAAAAGGGGCTGAACATCGCCAACGATGCAGTTGGCCAAAAAAGGCGTATGCGTTTTTTCTGAATATATTCCAGAAAAGGGCATACGCCCTTTTTAGCCAACCAAACAGGTGGGCACTGGAAATCAATACTACAAAATGTATCACTTCGCATCAGTCAGAACAGCCATCCTCATAAAGTGTAAACAGCAGAAATGCAGGACAGGGCAAGGAGAAAAGGGAGCCCTGTGAGGCTGACAGTGGAAATGTAAGTTGCCAACGGCCATTCTGGAGAAGTGTATTGTGTTTACTAAAGCATCTAAAAAATGAGCTACAGAGCATAGGGCACTTGCACTCATGGGCGTATATCTTGGGAAAAACAAAAATCGACAGGACAAAGGCACCTCAACGTTTACCGCCTCTCTGTTTAAAAGAGCCTCGACTTCGATATAACCTAAATGTCCCTGGAAGGAAAAAATGGATAAAAGAGATGTGGTACTTACGTAGAGTGGAATATTACTCAGCCCGGAAATCAATGAAATAAGGCCAGTTGCAACAACTCCAAAAGAGTTACGTACGATCATTCTAAGTGACGTAAGTCAAAAACAAAAAGACACTTAAAGGTGGAATCAAAAATGGTTACACATGAAATAAATTACAAAAGATAAACATAGTCAAATATGTAGAAAACACAGATAAGGCTGCTAAAGGGGAAAGATAGGGAGGGGTGAGGCATTATCCAGGAGGTTGAAATTAGCAAATATACCATTCCAAATACCAAATTGATAATCGAAAAGGCCTACACGGTACCTCAAAGAACTGCACTCAGCACACTCAAGTCACCGGAAAAGAATATATACGACTGGTAAGAATCTGAAGAAGAATTTATTGCTGTCTCTCTATAGGTGAATCAAGTGCATGTACAGCAGCAAGAAACACAGCTTTGAAAATCAGCTGTAACCAACATAATAATAGATTTTTCAAAAAAAGACAGTGAGACAGAAAAACTCTTACACCTTTTGCTCAGGGGCTGTTAATCAACATAGATTGAAAACATACAGACTCACAACAGGATGAGACATAAGGCTGGAAACTGTTCGCGCTAACAGAATTAGTGAGGTTGGGGGAGGAAATGCAGACCCTTTAAAGTAATACTGCCTGGTACCCATTCCATGGGTCCCAAATCTGCAGGTTCAAGGGAACTGCCTACAGATACAACATGCAAGGGAAATCCAGAGGACTGTACACCGTGTGAACGGGAAATGTGTCTAAAATGCACCTCATTATTCATCTCCTGGTGTTCGGGTTCACCATTCCAGCCACTTTACTAAAAATCTCCCCATTTGGAGAATCAGAGCCTTTAACCTCCTGTTTCGCACAGTTTGCAATTTGTACAGAGGATAAACAAAAATAAGGAGAACCAATGAGACACTAGCTGTGGGTGTTTCAACAGGCACATGTCAGTCTACTTTCCCATCGTGAAGAAGAATTAACCAAAGGCTCAGCCTGCCGCCCCGGAACCAGAAAAGGGCCTGAAGCAATCCTGCGGTTTTGCGGCCAGCTCACAAAAAAGCGAGTTGGAAAATGGAGCTCAGGGGCAGTGCAATTCACAAAGCTGAAGAGTTATAAATGACACCTAACGACGAAAAATATATTGAGGTAAGGCAACGAAGAGGCTCTGAATGCAAGGCAGAATTGCAGGAAACGGATTTCAAGAGGTAGATTGGTCTATCCTTTAAAGCACATGAAAAGCATCAGAACTTCGACAATGATGCAGTTGGCCAAAAAGGGCGTATGCGTTTTTTCCTGAATATTCAGGAAAAAACGCATACGCGCTTTTTGGCCAACCAAGCAAGCGGGCAAACAAAATACGCACAACAAAGAAATCTCACTTCCCACCACTCAAATGGGCCATCTGAAAAATGTGTAAAAAACAGAAACGCAGGACAGGCCATGGAGAACAGGGAGCCTAATTACGGGGATGTACGCGGTGTAAAATGCCGAGAGTCCCTCGGGAGAAGTGGATGGTGTTTCCAAAAACATTTAAAAACAGAGAGACAGAGCATAGGGCACTTCCAGTCACTGGCGAATATCATGGGAAGACTAAAAATAACACACAGGCACCACAAAGTATAGGGCTTCTGTGTTCAAGAAACTAGATTTCGGTTCAATTCAAATATCCCAGGAAACAGAACAATGGATAAAGAAGTTGTGGTACTTATGTACAATGGAATATCACTCAACCATGAAATGAATGTATTAAGGGCAGCAGCAGCATAATGAGTGGATTTAGGTACGATGATTCTAAGTGAAAAAAGTCACGCAGAAAAAGAAACTAATCATAAGATATCACTTATAGAGAGATTGTAATCATGGCTACACATAAGCTGAATTACGAAACAAAATGGAGTCACACATTTAGAAATCGCAGTTATGCCTGCTTAAGAGAACAGGTGAGGTGGGGTGATGCATAAAACCAGAGTTTGAAATTAACAGAGATACCCTTCCATAAACCAAATATGTAACCGACAAGAACTACACGTTGCTCAATGAACTGGACTCAACACCCCCTAGGCACCGCAGAGGAATATATGTGACTAGTAAGAATCTTAAAACCTACGTATTGATATGTCTCTGTAAGGGAATCAAGTGTGTGCAGAGCGGCACAAACACAGCAGAAACACTGCAGTGAAATTCAGCTAAACACCATAATAAAAAAATTTTCAAAAAAAAAAAACACAAAGAGAGTGAAAGAGAGAGAAATTCTTACAGAATTCGTCCAGGGGCTGTGATGCACCCAGGATTGACCTTACAAAAACACACAGGTGGATGAGACATAAGGCCGGACGCTTGGGGCTGAGAGGACTGGTGAAGTTGGGTGAGCAAATGCATACCCTTTAAAGCAATACTGCGTGCTCCGCATTCCATGGGTCCCAGCTCTCCAGGTTTAAGGGAATCTTCCTACAGCTAAGAGATGCATGGGAAACCCAGAGGATGGTACACGGTGTGGTCCGGAAAGGTTTCTAAAACGCACCTCATTTTTCCTCGCCTGCTGCTCGGGTTCGGCATTCCAGCCGCTTTAGTAACAATCTCCCCATTTGGAGAGTCAGCGCCTTAAACCTCCTGTTTCGCACAGTCTGCAGTTAGTGCGGAGGATGAACGGGCTGAGGGGGAACCAGTGAGAGAATAGCTGTAGGTGTTTGGATGGGCATATGTTACGCTGATTTCCCATCGGAGGAAGAATTAACCAAAGGCTCAGCCTGCCGCCCCGGAACCAGAATAGGCCCTGAAGCAATCCTGCGGTTTTGCGGCCAGCTCACAAAAAAGCGAGTTGAGAAATGGAGCTCAGGGGCACTGCCATTTACAAGCCAGCAGAGTTAAAAAGGACAACTTTCGCTGAAAATTATATTGAGGTAAGGCAACGAAGAGGAGCTGAAACCAAGGCAGAATTGCAGGAAACAGATTTCACCAGGTAGACTGGAGTCTCCTTTAAAGCACATCAAAGGCGGCCGAACTTCGACAATGATGCAGTTGGCCAAGAAGGCCGTATGCGTTGTTTCCTGAATATATTCAGCAAACAACGCATACGCCCTTTTTGGCCAACCAAGCAAGCGGGCAATGCAAATCCCCACAACTAGGAAGTCTCTCTTCCCTCCGGTCCAAAGGGCCATCCGAAAAAACTGTAAAAAGGAGAGAGGCAGGACAGGCCATGGAGAACAGGTAGCCTTGTTACCCTGATGGGCGGGAGGTAAGCTGCCAACAGCCACTCTGGAGAAGTGTATGGTGTTTCCAGAAGCACGTAAAAAAGAGAGTTACAGACAATAGGACACATCCACTCATGGGCATGTATCTTGGGAAACCTACAGATCGACAGAACACAACCACCCCAAAGTTTAGGGCTCTTCTGTTTACAAAATCCTCGACTTCGGTACACCTTAAATATCGCAGGAAAGAGAAAAACGGGTAAAGGAGTTGTGGTGCTTATGTACAATGGAATATCGCCCAGCCATGAAATCAATGTCATAAGGCCAGCAGCAGCATAATGAGAGGATTTAGGTACGATTCTTCGAAGTGAAAGAAATCACACAGAAAAAGAAACTTATCGTAAGATATCCCTTATATACGGAATGTAAACATGGCTACACGTGAGCTGAATTACAAAACAGAACACAGTCACACATTTAGAAAACGCACTTATGCCTGCTTAAGGGGAAAGGTGAGGTGGGGTGATGCATAAACCCAGAGTTTGAAATTAACAGAGATACCATTCCATAAACAAAAGATGGAATAGAAAAGACCTACACTTTGATCAATGAACTGGCCTCAACACCCCCTATGCACCGCAGAGGAATATATGTGACAAGTAAGAGTCTTAAAACCTATGAATTGATAACGTCTCCGTAAGGGAATCAGGTGTTTGTACAGCGGCAGAAACACTGCAGTGAAAATCAGCTAAAGCCCATTATAAAAGTAAATTTCAAAAAACACAAAGAGAGTGAAAGAGAGAGAAATTCTTACAAAATTCGTCCAGGGGCTGTGATGCACCCAGGATTGACCTCATCTACCCATACAGCTGGATGAGACGTAAGGCGGGACACTTGGGGCTGAGAGGATTGGTGAGGCTGGGTGAGCCAACGCAGACCCTTTAAAGCAGTACTGCGCGCTACCCATCCCATGGGTCCCAGCTCTCCAGGTTTAAGGGAATCTTCCTACAGCTAAAACATGCATGGGAAACCCAGAGGATGGTACACCGTGTGATCGAGAAAGGTTTTTAAAACGTACCTCATTTTTCCTCTCCTGGTGCTCGGGTTCGCCATTCCAGCCGCTTTACTAACAATCTCCCCATTTGGAGAGTCAGCGCCTTAAACCTCCTGTTTCGCACAGTCTGCAATTAGTGCGCAGGATGAACGGGATGAGGGGGAACAAATGAGGGAATAGCTGTAGGTGTTTGGACGGGCACATGTTACGCTAATTTCCCATCAGGAGGACGAATTAACCAAAGGCTCAGCCTGCCGCCCCGGAACCAGAATAGGGCCTGAAGCCATCCTGCGGTTTTGCGGCCAGTTCACAAAAAAAGCGAGTTGAAAAATGGAACGCAGGGGCACTGCAATTCACAAAAGTGCAGAGTTAAAAAGGACAACTTTCGCTAAAAAATATATTCAGGTAAGGCAACGAAGAGGAGCTGAAACCAAGGCAGAATTACAGGAAACAGGTTTCACCAATTAGATTGGAGTCTCCTTTAAAGCACATCAAAGGCGGCAGAAATTCCACATCGCTGCAGTTCGCCATAAAGGGCGTATGCGTTCTTTCCTGAATATATTCAGCAAACAACGCATACGCCCTTTTTGGCCAACCAAGCAAGCGGGCAATGCAAATCCCCACAACTAGGAAGTCTCCCTTCCCTCCGGTCCAAAGGGCCATCGGAAAAAATTGTAAAAAGGAGAGAGGCAGGTCAGGCCATGGAGAACAGGTAGCCTTGTTACCCTGATGGGCGGGAGGTAAACTGCCAACAGCCACTCTAGAGAAGTGTACGGTGTTTCCTGAAACATGTAAAAAAGAGAGCTACAGAGAATAGGGCGCTTCCACTCATGGGCACATATCTTGGGAAACCTAAAGATCGACAAGACACAGCCACCCCAAAGTTTAGGGCTCTTCTGTTTACAAAATCCTCGACTTCGGTACACCTTAAATATCGCAGGAAAGAGAAAAACGGGTAAAGGAGTTGTGGTACTTATGTACAATGGAATATCGCCCAGCCATGAAATCAATGTCATAAGGCCAGCAGCAGCATAACGAGGAGATTTAGGTACGATTATTCAAAGTGAAGGAAATCACGCAGAAAAAGAAACTTATCATAAGATATCCCTCATAGACGGAATGTAAACAGGGCTATACGTGAGCTGAATTACAAAACAGAACACAGTCACACATTTAGAAAACGCACTTATGCCTGCTTAGGGGGAAAGGGGAGGTGGGGTGACGTGTAAAATCAGAGTTTGAAATTAGCACAGATACCATTCCATAAACCAAATACGTAATAGACAAGACCTACTCTTTGCTCAATGAACTGGACTCAACACCCCCTAGGCACCGCAGAGGAATATATGTGACTAGTAAGAATCTTAAAACCTACGTATTGATATGTCTCCGTAAGGGAATCAAGTGTGTGTAGAGCGGCGGAAACACTGCAGTGAAAATCGGCTAAAGCCCATTATAAAAATAAATTTCAAAACACAAAAAAACATAAAGAGAGTGAAAGAGAGAGAAATTCTTACAGAATTCGCCCAGGGGCTGTGATGCACCCTGGATTGACCATGTCCACACCCACAGCTGGATGAGACATAAGGCCGGACGCTTGGGGCTGAGAGGACTGGTGAAGTTGGGTGAGCAAATGCATACCCTTTAAAGCAATACTGCGTGCTCCGCATTCCATGGGTCCCAGCTCTCCAGGTTTAAGGGAATCTTCCTACAGCTAAGAGATGCATGGGAAACCCAGAGGATGGTACACGGTGTGGTCCGGAAAGGTTTCTAAAACGCACCTCATTTTTCCTCGCCTGCTGCTCGGGTTCGGCATTCCAGCCGCTTTAGTAACAATCTCCCCATTTGGAGAGTCAGCGCCTTAAACCTCCTGTTTCGCACAGTCTGCAGTTAGTGCGGAGGATGAACGGGCTGAGGGGGAACCAGTGAGAGAATAGCTGTAGGTGTTTGGATGGGCATATGTTACGCTGATTTCCCATCGGAGGAAGAATTAACCAAAGGCTCAGCCTGCCGCCCCGGAACCAGAATAGGCCCTGAAGCAATCCTGCGGTTTTGCGGCCAGCTCACAAAAAAGCGAGTTGAGAAATGGAGCTCAGGGGCACTGCCATTTACAAGCCAGCAGAGTTAAAAAGGACAACTTTCGCTGAAAATTATATTGAGGTAAGGCAACGAAGAGGAGCTGAAACCAAGGCAGAATTGCAGGAAACAGATTTCACCAGGTAGACTGGAGTCTCCTTTAAAGCACATCAAAGGCGGCCGAACTTCGACAATGATGCAGTTGGCCAAGAAGGCCGTATGCGTTGTTTCCTGAATATATTCAGCAAACAACGCATACGCCCTTTTTGGCCAACCAAGCAAGCGGGCAATGCAAATCCCCACAACTAGGAAGTCTCTCTTCCCTCCGGTCCAAAGGGCCATCCGAAAAAACTGTAAAAAGGAGAGAGGCAGGACAGGCCATGGAGAACAGGTAGCCTTGTTACCCTGATGGGCGGGAGGTAAGCTGCCAACAGCCACTCTGGAGAAGTGTATGGTGTTTCCAGAAGCACGTAAAAAAGAGAGTTACAGACAATAGGACACATCCACTCATGGGCATGTATCTTGGGAAACCTACAGATCGACAGAACACAACCACCCCAAAGTTTAGGGCTCTTCTGTTTACAAAATCCTCGACTTCGGTACACCTTAAATATCGCAGGAAAGAGAAAAACGGGTAAAGGAGTTGTGGTGCTTATGTACAATGGAATATCGCCCAGCCATGAAATCAATGTCATAAGGCCAGCAGCAGCATAATGAGAGGATTTAGGTACGATTCTTCGAAGTGAAAGAAATCACACAGAAAAAGAAACTTATCGTAAGATATCCCTTATATACGGAATGTAAACATGGCTACACGTGAGCTGAATTACAAAACAGAACACAGTCACACATTTAGAAAACGCACTTATGCCTGCTTAAGGGGAAAGGTGAGGTGGGGTGATGCATAAACCCAGAGTTTGAAATTAACAGAGATACCATTCCATAAACAAAAGATGGAATAGAAAAGACCTACACTTTGATCAATGAACTGGCCTCAACACCCCCTATGCACCGCAGAGGAATATATGTGACAAGTAAGAGTCTTAAAACCTATGAATTGATAACGTCTCCGTAAGGGAATCAGGTGTTTGTACAGCGGCAGAAACACTGCAGTGAAAATCAGCTAAAGCCCATTATAAAAGTAAATTTCAAAAAACACAAAGAGAGTGAAAGAGAGAGAAATTCTTACAAAATTCGTCCAGGGGCTGTGATGCACCCAGGATTGACCTCATCTACCCATACAGCTGGATGAGACGTAAGGCGGGACACTTGGGGCTGAGAGGATTGGTGAGGCTGGGTGAGCCAACGCAGACCCTTTAAAGCAGTACTGCGCGCTACCCATCCCATGGGTCCCAGCTCTCCAGGTTTAAGGGAATCTTCCTACAGCTAAAACATGCATGGGAAACCCAGAGGATGGTACACCGTGTGATCGAGAAAGGTTTTTAAAACGTACCTCATTTTTCCTCTCCTGGTGCTCGGGTTCGCCATTCCAGCCGCTTTACTAACAATCTCCCCATTTGGAGAGTCAGCGCCTTAAACCTCCTGTTTCGCACAGTCTGCAATTAGTGCGCAGGATGAACGGGATGAGGGGGAACAAATGAGGGAATAGCTGTAGGTGTTTGGACGGGCACATGTTACGCTAATTTCCCATCAGGAGGACGAATTAACCAAAGGCTCAGCCTGCCGCCCCGGAACCAGAATAGGGCCTGAAGCCATCCTGCGGTTTTGCGGCCAGTTCACAAAAAAAGCGAGTTGAAAAATGGAACGCAGGGGCACTGCAATTCACAAAAGTGCAGAGTTAAAAAGGACAACTTTCGCTAAAAAATATATTCAGGTAAGGCAACGAAGAGGAGCTGAAACCAAGGCAGAATTACAGGAAACAGGTTTCACCAATTAGAT
The DNA here is from genome assembly GCF_949774975.1 of Lagenorhynchus albirostris. Classification (NCBI taxonomy): domain Eukaryota; kingdom Metazoa; phylum Chordata; class Mammalia; order Artiodactyla; family Delphinidae; genus Lagenorhynchus; species Lagenorhynchus albirostris. The sequence continues at coordinate 65,238,098 of NC_083096.1, read as the reverse complement.
TGGAGTCTCCTTTAAAGCACATCAAAGGCGGCAGAAATTCCACATCGCTGCAGTTCGCCATAAAGGGCGTATGCGTTCTTTCCTGAATATATTCAGCAAACAACGCATACGCCCTTTTTGGCCAACCAAGCAAGCGGGCAATGCAAATCCCCACAACTAGGAAGTCTCCCTTCCCTCCGGTCCAAAGGGCCATCGGAAAAAATTGTAAAAAGGAGAGAGGCAGGTCAGGCCATGGAGAACAGGTAGCCTTGTTACCCTGATGGGCGGGAGGTAAACTGCCAACAGCTACTCTAGAGAAGTGTACGGTGTTTCCTGAAACATGTAAAAAAGAGAGCTACAGAGAATAGGGCGCTTCCACTCATGGGCACATATCTTGGGAAACCTAAAGATCGACAAGACACAGCCACCCCAAAGTTTAGGGCTCTTCTGTTTACAAAATCCTCGACTTCGGTACACCTTAAATATCGCAGGAAAGAGAAAAACGGGTAAAGGAGTTGTGGTACTTATGTACAATGGAATATCGCCCAGCCATGAAATCAATGTCATAAGGCCAGCAGCAGCATAACGAGGAGATTTAGGTACGATTATTCAAAGTGAAGGAAATCACGCAGAAAAAGAAACTTATCATAAGATATCCCTCATAGACGGAATGTAAACAGGGCTATACGTGAGCTGAATTACAAAACAGAACACAGTCACACATTTAGAAAACGCACTTATGCCTGCTTAGGGGGAAAGGGGAGGTGGGGTGACGTGTAAAATCAGAGTTTGAAATTAGCACAGATACCATTCCATAAACCAAATACGTAATAGACAAGACCTACTCTTTGCTCAATGAACTGGACTCAACACCCCCTAGGCACCGCAGAGGAATATATGTGACTAGTAAGAATCTTAAAACCTACGTATTGATATGTCTCCGTAAGGGAATCAAGTGTGTGTAGAGCGGCGGAAACACTGCAGTGAAAATCGGCTAAAGCCCATTATAAAAATAAATTTCAAAACACAAAAAAACACAAAGAGAGTGAAAGAGAGAGAAATTCTTACAGAATTCGTCCAGGGGCTGTGATGCACGCTGGATTGACCATGTCCACACCCACAGCTGGATGAGACATAAGGCTGGAGGCTTAGGGCTGAGAGGATTGGTGAAGTTGGGTGAGCAAATGCATACCCTTTAAAGCAATACTGCGTGCTCCGCATTCCATGGGTCCCAGCTCTCCAGGTTTAAGGGAGTCTTCCTACAGCTAAGAGATGCATGGGAAACCCAGAGGATGGTACACTGTGTGATCGGGAAAGCTTTCTAAAACGCACCTCATTTTTCCTCGCCTGCTGCTCGGGTTTGCCTTTTCAGCTGCTTTACAAACAATTTCCTCATGTGGAGAGTCAGCGCCTTTAACCTCATTTTTGCACAGTGTGCAATTAGTGCGGAGGATAAACCGGATGAGGGGGAACCAATGAGCGAATTGCTGTAGGTGTTTGGACGGGCATGTGACTCTAATTTCCCATCATGAGAAGAATTAACCAAAGGCTCAGCCTGCCGCCCCGGAACCAGAATAGGACCTAAAGCAATCCTGCGGTTTTGTGGCCAGCTCACAAAAATGCCAGTTGAGAAATGGAAATCAGGGCACTGCAGTTCAGAAACCTGCAGAGTTATAAAGGAGAACTATCGTTGAAAAATATATTGAGGTAAGGCATAGAAGAGGATTTGAAACCAAGGGAGAACTGCAGGAAACAGGTTTCAAGAGATAGATTGGAGTCTCCCTTAAAGCACAGGAAAAGCGGCAGAACTTCAAAAGATTGAAAGATTGAAAAGGATTCAATCTCCTCAGGGCTTTGTGGATGCTGAGCAGGGGGCTCCTGCTGGGGTAAAGTTTTAGCCTCCTCATTAAGCTCTGGATGAAGAGGTTGGGCCTCCCGCTTGGATGGAGAAGTTTCAGCTTCCTCTGGGGGTTCCATAGTTTTATCTGGGCTCCCAAAAAAATCCCTACGTATGCTCTCCTCAGGTTAAATGGCATCCATAATGGGATCTAAATAATCACCCTGCAACTGTTGTTCTAGACCCTGAGTGTTGTTTTTTGAAATTGGCCTGTAGTTCCAACAACAACTTTGGCAAGCCACTGATGCTGAACTAGATCTTTCTTCATGTTTGGGGGTGAAACCATAAACTTCATTGGTTTTGAGCTCTTACTACCTAGAGGTGGAACAAGTATTTCAAACGACTGATGATCTTCAGCCTGATCTAGACCTATGTCTTTAGTCTTACTTTTGTGTCCAGAAGGCAGAAACAAGGGCTAATTCTGATCCCAGTCTAGAATTGGAACTGCCTCTGGGAGCTTTTGCACTGGAACTGCCTCTGGAAACTTTTGATACTGGGTTTGCTTGTTATTCAGATTCTGATGTGGAACAGCAAACTGATCTGGCCCTGTAGGCAGCTCTCCAACCAAATCCGTGTCTGGGTATGGAACCCCAGTCTCAGTCAACTCCTGATGAGGTGGGGCCAACATCTGGACTGGAGACAAGGACATCAAGTAATTAAAGCCCCCGACTTCTGCCAGGGATGTAAGGGCATGGGGCAATTTGGGAGGGGTTCTGAGACGTGTGAATACAAAGCCTCGGTCAGACTTGCGGGGTTGGGGGTCACCTGCACGGTGCCCATGGCCCACCCCGGAGGCTGAACTGCCTAGACTAGAAACCACAGGCCTTGCCATGTGAGGAAGAGCCATGGGACGCAGCCACGACACAGAGGCACAGCCAGGACATAACATGCGGCGGCTCCCAGGCGCAGGGACCCAGGCCAGTGAGGAGCCAGAGCCACATCCTCCTTCAGAGCCAAACCGAACTGCTATGCCAGCACCGGGACGCGAGGGCTCACGTTAGCAACCGCGGACCCCGGCCCCGTCTAACATCCCACCCGTTATTTATGACATCTTTAGTTGCACCACAGTTATTAGGCTCGTGCGGAGATCCAATCCGCGCCACCAGAGTGGGCCTTTTTCCCAGAGTCCCCAGGGCGCAAGCCATCCTTCCCCTTGCAAAGGCAACAATTACCTCCTGCCGGGCCCTCTTCCCAACCCCGCCCTGCCCTCCCTGGCCCCAAACAATGAGGCGGGATTTGGCCTGCAGACCCGAGTGGCCCCAAACTCCAGCAGCCCAGGGGTGGAGGGGGGTTGGGAAGGATGCAGAGCTTCCCGTGGAAACCAAAGGACCTGGCATTCTGGGAAATTCAAAAGGGCTAGTCCAGTTCTGGCAATCTGAACTCTTCCTCCTCAAAGCTGAAGTCTGAGAGACATTCTTCCTCCCTCTGGCCACACGGCTGACAAGAAAAGTAGCTGACCTGCAAAATGAGCACCAGATAGGGTGGCGGGAGGGGGACACTCCTTACAATTATGCGAAAATGTTGCCATTTCCTCCAAACTCTCAGTATTCACGTCTCATTATTCATACACCACTCTGTTATTAGGGGTCACCACTGAATCAGTGATGACTCCAGAACTTCTGTAGGAGGGGTTTGGGGCAGGTGAGCAATTCATTCTGGGAAAGAGTCTAAAACCAAGTGAATGGCCCTTTACATTAGCATGGGAAGACTTCCCCCATCCCAACTTGTCCCAACAGAGCCATTAATCTAGAAAAAACTACAGTGTCACTTTTCAGAGGTCTACCCTGTGTGCACATATGGAGAAGACACTTAGAATGTTAAAGTCAGCATGTTAAGTAATGTTCTTGAAATACTGTAACTAGCACCCAGTTTGCTTTCTTCACAGTCCTTCTTATAATCTATTTAATTTTAGTTCTTTTTAATTGTCTGCTACACCTTTAACACCTAAACTCCAAGAGAGAAGGAGCTTCATCCTATTTCCAGTGCCTAGCACATAATGGTTTCTAAATGGAACTGATTCCAAGATTGGCCTCATTTAGGAGTGGATCTGTTGTTATAATCAGGTTTCCAAAATCTTTAGTATCAATACGGAATCCTTTCCTCTCACATTTCACAGGAAGATAGACTTCTTAAAGCCCAAACATGGATACGTTTGAAGTGTCCTTGACTGATTAAAATTGAACTGAAATAATTATTTTGTACAGGAAAAACTTTCAAAATGTTTTCATTTTTCAGAACATAACCACCTTTTCTTTCTCTACTTTCTTCCCTTCCAAACAAACTTTAATTGGACCCTGTATCAAAATAAAACAGACTTGAATGTTATTGGCTCTGGCCAAGATGAAGTAACAAGGACCAATTTAACCTCCCACCTGAAACAATGAAATCATCAGACAGAACATATGAAACAACAGTTTTCAAGAACTGGACCTCAGGCAATAAAGTTCAGTGATCCCCAGGAGATGGGAAATAAATGAAGTGATCCCTATAATTGCCCTAACTTACTTCTCTGAGAGAGTTTCCAGGTCATGGTACAGGGAAAAGAAGTGCAGGCAGAGACTGGTGGATTCCCTGACTGAGGAAATAGAGCTGAGAGTCTGGGAAAATCAAGGTAACTAGAGTTCACAAAGCAGACAATCAGAGAGAAAAGAAGTGCACAGACAAAGAACTCTGGAGATATGCAGAGGGATCTCTTGAGAATTCAACAAAGTATTTGTCAGTAAATTTGTGGGAGGAATTACTTGATGCCAGGAAAAGAAACACATGAAAGGATTAATAATAAGAATATCTGGATATCACATAGGGTTGTAGGAATAGTACCTGTTCCTACAAGTCAAACTGGAAAACCTCATGATACTCAGAAAAGACTTGTCTCCGTAGTTGCAAATAATGAGCTCCAGACTAAAGGCTACTTGGACTCCTACCCAACGAATCTTAAAAGCTAGACCTAAAAGAATAAAATTGTTTTGAGTAACTTAATTCCACCCAAAACAAAGCCCAAGCATTTTACAAGAATTTAAATATATATAGTACACAAGAAACAAAAACGCACAGTATCGGGGATCATATGAAATATTGGCAAGCATGCAAAGAAGTAGGAAAATATGCCCCATAGTGAGGAGAAAAGGCAACCAATCAAAACTAACCCATGATCTATACAGATGTTAGAATTGGCAGAAAAGGACATTTAAAAAGTTATTATACATGAAGAAAAGTTATTATAACTGTATTTCATATGTTCAAAAACCCAGACAACACACTGAAAATGTTAAGTACAGGCACGGAAAACATAAAGCAGTCCCAAATTGAGCTTCTAGCAATTAAAAACAATGGCTAAATGAAAAAGACATTGAATGAGGTTAATTGCAGATTAGACACTGCAGAAGAAAGGGTCAGTGAACATTAAGGTATAGTAATAGAAACTATCCAAAATGAAACAAAAAGAGTAACAAAACAAAACAACAACAAAAAAGAATACAGCATCAGTGAGCTGGGCAACAACTTCAAGTGGCCTAATACATGTGAACTTAGAGTCCATGAAGGAAAAGAGAAATACAAACATTTGAAGAAATAAGAGCCAAAATTTTTCCAAATTGGTCAACACTACAAAGCCACAAAGTCAAGAAGATCAATGAACTTTAAGCATAAGAAACATGGACAAAACTACACCAAGGCACAAAAAATAATCAAATTGCCCAGAACCAGGAATAAAGAGAAAAATTTAAAAGCAGCCAGAGGAAGAACCTATACACTACATACAGAGGAACAAAGATATCAATGACAGCAGAATTTTTGTTGGAAACAATGTAAATGAGAACTCAGTGGAATAACATCTTTAAAGTAGTGAATTGAATTCTATCAAGCTAGAATTCTATACCCAGATGTATCAAAACAAAAGCAAAATAAAGACTGTCTCAGACATACAAAAGCTGCAAGAATGCTTTACAAGTAGAATTTCACTATAAGAAATGTTAAAAGAAGTATTTTTAAGCAAAAGGAAAATGACACCAGATTGGAATATGGATCTACACAAAGATTAAGAATACTGGAATAGGGACTTCCCTGGTGGTTCAGTGGTTAACAACCTGCCTGCCAATGCAGGGGATATGGGTTCAATCCCTGGTCCGAGAAGATCCCACATGTCGCCGAGCAACTAAGCCCGTATGGCACAACTACTGAGCCTGCACTCTAGAGCCTGTGTGCCACGACTACTGAAGGCCACGCACCTAGAGCCTGTGCTCTGCAACAAGAGAAGTCATCCAATGAGAAGCCAATGCACTGCAACGAAGAGCAGCCCCTGCTTGCCACAACTAGAGAAAGCCCAGGCGAAGCAATGAAGACCCAACGCAGAAAAAATTAATTTAAAAAAATACTTTAAAAAATTTTTGAAAGGATTTTAGTCATTCAATATATGTCTCTGACCACAATGGAATTAAATTAGAAATTAACAAATCCGAAAAACTTCCAAATATTTGGAAACTAAACAACACTCTTCTGAGTAACTTTGTGGTCAAAGAAGAAATCAAAAGGGAAATCAGAAACTATTTTGAACTCACTGAAACTGAAAACATAATATGTCAACATGTGGGTTATTGCTAATGCGGTACTCAGCTTCCTCAACTTCCACCTTAAACTGGAAAAACGAGAGCAAATTAATCACAGAGTAAGAGAAGAAAGAACACAATAAAGATCAAGGTAGAAATAAATAAAATGGAAACAGAAAAATACTATTGATATTAAAAGGATAATAAGAGAATATATAGAATACTTTATACCAATAAATTCAAGATGAAATGGACAAATTCCTTGAAACACATGCACTACCAAAGTTTATTCAAGAATACAGATATTAAAGAAATTGGGTGTGCAGTTTAAAACCTTCCAACAAAGAAAGCTTCAAGTCCAGGTGGCTTAGCTGATAAATTCTACTGAACATTTAAGGAATAAAATAATGCCAAGTCTACACAAACTCTACCAGAAAGTTGAAGAGAAGGGAATATTTCCCAACTTATTTATAAGGCCAACTTTCACCATATCAAGATTAGACAATGACATTACAAGAAAACTATAGACCAATATCTCTCATGAACACAGAGGCAAAAAATCTTAACAAAATTTTAGCATATCAAATCCAATAATATATAAAAAGATGATACATCATGATCAAGTGGGGTTTATCTCAAGAATGAAAGGTTGGTTTAATATTTGAAAATCAATTTACCAACTTACTACACTAAAAAAGAAAAATCAGGACATCTCTAGTGGGGCAGTGGTTAAGAATCCACCTGCCACTGCAGGGGACATGAGTTTGACCCCTGGTCAGTGAAGATCCCACATGCCACGGAGCAACTAAGCCCGTGCACCAGAACTACTGAGCCTGAGCTCTAGAGCCCGTGAGTCACAACTACTGAGCCCATGTGCCACAACTAGTGAAGCCCGTGCACCTAGAGCCCATTCTCTGCAACAAGAGAAGCCACCGCAATGAGAAGCCTGCATACTGCAATGAAGAGTAGTCCCTGCTCGCCACAACTAGAGAAAGCCTGCGTGCAGGAATGGAGGCCCACTACAGCCCAAAAATAAATAAACAAATTAAGAAAACAAAAGAAGGGAAAAATCACATAATCATTGCAATAGCTGCAGGAAAAGAATGAAAAAATCTAACATCCATTCCTGATTAAAGAAAAAAAACAGCCCTCAGCAGACGAGGAATGGAAGGACACTCCCTCAACTTGATAAATGACTTCTACAAAAAACTTACCATCATATTTAATGGTGAAGGACAAAGAACTTGCTCGCCAGTATCAGGACAAAGGCAAGGATGTCTGCTCTCATTATTTCTATTTTACATTGCACTGAAGGTTCTAGCCAGTGCAATAGGGCAACAAAAAGAAAAGAGATATTCAGAAAGGAGAGGAAGAACTAAACCTATGTTTATTTCCACATAACAGGATGATAGAGAAAACCTGATAGAATCTACAAAATTGCTACTGGAACTCATCAATGAGTTTCTCAAGTTTGCAGGGTACAAGATGAACATACAAAAAGATTAATTTATCTCAACAAACAATCAGAGATCAAAGTTTTAAAATACTACTTATAATAGAATCAAACATATAAAATACTTAGAATAAATCTGACAAAACATGTAAAAGACTTGCAAAGTGAAAACTGTAAAATATTGCTGGGGGAAAGTAAGGAAGACCTAAATAAATGAAGAGATAAAATGTATTCATGGATCAGAAGATTCAATATTGTTAAGACATCATTTCTCCCCAAACTGATTTATAGATCAAAATACCAGTAGGCTTTTCTATAGAAATTGAAAACCTAATTCTAAAATTCATGTGGAAATAAAATTTAGGATAACTAAAACAACGTTGAAAAAGAACAAAGTTGAAGAACTAACAGTAACTGATTTCAAGGCTTATGAAGTAACACTTTGAAGACATTGTGATAGTAGTGTAAAGATAGACAAAAGGATCAAAGGAAGAGAGCAGAATGTTCAGAAGTACAGAGACGTGAACAACTGACTTTCAGGTTCAAAGGCATTTAAGTGGAGAGATGATAGTCTTTTCACCAAATGATGCTGGAACAATTGAATATACAGGTGCAAAAACCAAACAAAAAAAAGAACTTCCATCCAAACCATATACAGAAATGAACTCAAATTGGTTCAAAGATCTAAATGTAAAACATAAAAGTATAAAACTTCTAGAACAAAACAGGTGAAAATTTTATGACCTTGAGTTAGGCAAGATTTCTTAGATACAACACCAAAAGCATAATCCATGAAAGAAAAAAATAGATAAATTAGACACTATCTAAATTAAGAATTTCTGCCCTGCAAAAGACACTACTGAGAGAACAAAAAGATGAGTCACAGAATGGGAGAAAATACTTAGCAACTTACATATTGGATAAAGGAGTAATTTCCAGAATATATAAAGAACTCTCAAAACTCCAGAAAAATATAGATAAAAGATAAAAAGATATACAGATGGAAAATAAGCATATGAAAAGACGTTTGACATGATTAATCATTAGGAATTCTACAGTGAGATACAACTACACACCTATTAAACTATCTGAAATTAAAAATACTGAGCATAGCAAGTGCTGGCCGCAACGTGAAGAAAATGCAATTCTCATACACTGCTGGTAGAGATGTAAAATGATCAAACCACTATAGAAAATAGGTATTTTTTAAAAACTTAAACATACACTCACCAATGATCCAGCCATTCTACTTGCAGGTATTTGCCCAAGGGAAATGGAAGTATACATCCATACAAAGACTTGTACACAAATATTCATAGCGACTTTATCTGTAATAGACAAAGTCTGAAACAACTCAAATGTTCATCAATGGTGAATAGATAAATTGTGGTTCATCAATATAATGCAATACTATTCGGTAATAAACAGAAATGAATTACTGATATATACAACAATATGGATGAAAATTAAAATAATCATGCTGAGTTAGAAACCAGTTAGAAGAAAGTATACACTGTATGATTCCATCTACATACAATTCTAGAAAATGCAAACAGAAAGCAGAGCAATGGTTGCATGGTGATTGGGAAGGGCAGGAACAATGGGAAGGAAGAATTACAAAGAGATGTTAAGAAACTTTCTGAGGAGATGGACATTTTGATTTTGGTGATGTCTTCATGGTGTTTATATATGCGTGTGTGTGAACACAGATTACTGTATGTCAGTTATACCTCAAAAACCTGTTAAAAGAAATGATGTTATATGAGAGAGACACTTGGGGAAAATTGAACAGCAACTCTTTATTAGGTAATATTATTGTGCAGGAATTTAATTTCTTCAATACTGTGTGTTAACAGTATTGTAGTTACATAGGGAGATAATTTTTAATATCCAGAGAGGAAGGCATCTAGCTGACAAGAGAGGGATCGCAATTGTGGCAGATGCTGTTGGAGGCTGAGGAAGATGAGGCTAGAGCAGTGACCAATGTGTGATGGCATGGTGAAGACACTCATTTGTCAGCTGACCTGACAAAGACGGTTGGAACAGACTGCTAAATACAGTGCCCTTTCTGGATACTAATCTCATGCAATCCCCTCACCTAGCCTTGGCATAACAGAAAGTTTCTATTCGCTTGCCATATTGGAGGGGGGATGGTACAGTTTAAGGTGCAGTAAGTTGTGTAATAAACTGTCACAATAGGGTCCTACAGAAATAGTTTTTAAACTGCAAAAAAATGAAAGTTGACCCTTCCCTCACAACATAGATGAAAATTAACTCAAAATGAATCATAGACCTAAATGGAACTATACAACTTCTGGAAGAAAACATAGGAGAAAATCTTTGTGATTTTGGGTTAGACAATGGGGTCTCAGACAAAGATTTCTTAGATAAGACACAGAAAAGCACAAACCATCTAAGAAAAATTGCTAAGGGATTTCCCTGGTGGTTAATACTCTGAGTTCCCAATGCAGGGACCCGGGTTCGATCCCTGGTCAGGGAACTAGTTCCCACATGCATGCCGCAACTAAGGAGTCCATCTGCCGCAACTAAGACCCAGAACAGCCAAATAAACAAATATGAAAAACAAGAAAAATTGCTAAATTAGAGATCATCAAAAATTTAAAACTTCTAGTCTTCAGAGACACTGTAATACAATGAAGATAAGTCACAATCTGGGAAAAGATATTTACTAAACACATATCTGAGAGAAAGGACTTTTTCCATTGCTTTTTATATAAAGCACTCTTAAAACTCAATATAAATATCCAATTTAAAAATGGATTTGAACAGACACTTCTTTAAAAAGATATTTGCACATCAATAGACACTCAACATCATCACCTATTACAGAAATGCAAAATGTGGCAAAAACCACGAGATGCAACTACACACCTACGAGAAAGGCTAAATTTTTTTAAAAAACAAATATAAGGATCAGGTGACGATGTGGAACAACTGAAGCTCGCATAAACTGCTAGTGGGAAAGCAAAATGGCACAGGCACTTTAGAAAACAGTTTAGCAGTTTCTTAAAAAGTTACATATGTGCTTAGCATATGATGAAGCAATCCCACCCTTAAGTATTTTACCCCAAAGAAATGAAAACATATGCTCGCACAAAACATATGTTCACACACACATGTGTTTTCAGAGGCTTTGTTCAAAACTACCAAAAAACTAGAAAAAACTCAAATGTTCATCAGTCACTGAATGCGTAAACAAACTCTGTATCCACCCAACTAGAATACTGCTCAGCAATAAAAAGGAATGAAATACTGACAGGTGCAACAAAACAGATAAATCTCCAAAGAGACTGGCTAAGTGAAAGAAGCCAAAAACAAAAGGCTCCATTCCACATGATTTGTTATAAGACTTTCTGGAAAAGGCAACACTACATGGACAAAAGTCAGACTGGTTTTTGCCAGGGGCTGGTAGTGGGAGGAGGATGGATTGACTACAAAGGGACATGAGGGGTCTTCTGGGAGTGCAGAAATGTTCTTTACCTCAAATGTGGTGGTGGCTACAGAACTAACTATACGTTTGTCAAAACACAGCACACTGTACATTTAAAAACAGTGAATTTTGTGAAATGAAAATGTACATAAGTAAACCTGACTTAAGAAAATAATAAAACAAACATAAAAAAAACAAATGAGTGAAAATAAATGTAAGAAAAATCAACTTACAGTTTTTCCAATTCAAGGGTCATCATGAGGATGCTTTCAATTGCTGTGACACTTGTGTTGTTCCCATGTCTCTGAAGGAGAAGCCCAAACATGCATGATATAAAACCCAAAGACAAAAATTCTACACTTAAGAAGATACTTAACATGTGATTACTTCAATTCTGGCTTCTGACTTGCCATAGACGATAATTCCAAAAAGCTCTTATTGAAGAAATTTAAATTTGCATCATCAAATGAATGACCTTGGTGCTGAACAGCAGAATCATTTTTTATTATCCGAACTTCTCATTTTCAATTGCATCTACCTCTTTGATCACTGTTTTTTTAAAAAAATAATGTCCCCTTATTCCTTTTTGCTTTCTGGGTTAAATAATATTCCTACATTCATCTACATCTTCCATAACTATATGTGTTCTTCAACACTGTTCTCATTCTCTGCTGGCTGTCTTACCCGTATATATTCTTTCTTAATCCTTTTCTTTGCCAATAATTCTTATTTTCAATAACCCAGGTAAAATCTAAATTATGACTTTTTAGCCAAAGTACTCAATCTTTGACAAAAGAAAGAAGGAGCAGAAATTATCTCATGAGCCATGAAACTGTTGCAATACTTACAAATATTTTAATGCTGGCAATGTAAAAACATAAGAATCTTCAACTGCTGTCAAAGGATTACGATTGAGAATTCTGAAAAATGGAATGGAATGAAAATTATCTGCATTTTCAATTACTTCCATGAAAGCTTATATTCAATTTTTTTGGTATGGAACTTGAAGGTCAAAAAAAAAACCATTTTCTCACTTTACCTATAAATCACCATTAGAATTTGTAAAACACCCTTTCATTGGGCACTAGGCAGGTCTCTAGATGATAAAGTGGAGGAGAGAAACAAACAAAAAAATAGAAAAAAACTGGCTAGCATAGAAAAAATATGCCAAAGAACTTTTCAGGTTCAAAACCCTCGAAGTGACTATACTGGTAGGAAGCCCTTGCTCTGTAAAAAAGTACTATTTCTAATGTCCTCCATAATTCAAGGTGATTTCTTTCATCGCTACACATTTTTTGAAAATTTCATGATTTAAACTACCTAATTAAAGACAAAAATAGGTCTAATTCCTTGCTTCTGGAGCCAAAGAAGAGATAAATCCAAGAGGAACTGGTGAAAGCCATACTACCATCACATAGTCCCATGTGTATTCTAGTATCATAGCCTTTGTTACTGTGTATGTAATCACTGGTTTACTTGTCAGTGTCCTAGACTGTCAGCAACTTCAGAGCAGGGACCACACTTTATTGTCATTATTATTACTGTGCCTGACATAGTGGCTATATATTTACTAGGTATTTAATAAATCTTTGCTGAATAAATAAATAACATTTTGTTTATATATCAATAAAATAAACAAATTAATTTTGGGGAACAAAATTTTATTCCAAAATGCTGGAATAGATTTTCTTCTTAGTTCTTTCTTTTTTTTTTTTCTTCCCTTGCTCTGTAAACCAAATAAGGGAAAAAAAAAACCCAAAAGAAACAGGAAGAAAGAAAAGAATATATGACTTTAGGTTAACTCTACTCAAGAATTATTAGTGTACTTTTGCAGAATATTATAAAGATAATCATCAAAACTAATATCTTTTGGGTTGCCAGGGATCTGTGATCAGCATTTAACGTTTAATCCTCACAGTAAACTTATGTGATAGATATATTACCCCACTGTACAAATGAGGAAACAGAGGCACAGAGAAGTTACATAACTTGTCCTAAGTCATCAAGCTAGTAAGAAGCAGAGCTGGAATTTGAACTCAGTTCTGACTCTAAAGCCTGTGTTTAACATGAATGAAAAAAATAAAGGGGGGTTTTTAAAATATCTGTCATTTTAACCTTAATTTGGAGAGCACTAAATATAGAAATACCTTTTCAAACTTCATCTACCCATCTGGGAAAGCCTCTATGAGAATTATATTTTCTCTTTTTATTTATTTATTTATTTTTCTTTTTATTTATTTTTTCCTTAATCATCTCCCATAATAAATATTTAATTAGCCTATGGTCATTGAGACTTTAGAGATTTTAAAAAACATTGCAGGAAAATCAGTAATAAAATGATGGAGGAAGGACATCTAAAAATTCATCCCTCCATAGAACCAACAATAACAATAACAACAACAACAAAACTGGCAAAAATGGTCAGAATCAACTTCTTCTGAACTCTGGAAATTTAACCAACAGGCTCGCAACACAGTGGGGAGCAATTTATTCAAGGAAAACAAATTACTTTCTGTAAGAACAATGAGATCTGTGTTGCTTGAACTTGTCCTTGACCTTTGCTCTCCATGCCAGTGGTAGCCTTGAAAAACAGCCCACATCCCTGGTATCAGAAGGAGCAGCATGGTCTGGGAGGTCCTTCAAAAAGACTCATTCCCAAGGAACTGTCATTGTTTTACATGTCTGGTGGTCCCCTGGAAGACCTCACGTGAAAGGCTTGTCTTTGACCTGACCACGAGCAGGCTAGTGAGAAAAGCCTCTCCTCAGGTGGCATTTCAGAAAACATTTTGAAGCAAATATTTTAACATGGCACTTGCATGAGACAATGGATAACAGTTTGGGGCAAAAAACAGCCCAACCAAGAAGCTTAAAAACAAAAGCTGAGGAATGAGATGTCCACAGAGACTGAAATGTTCCAATGTATTCCTGGGAAACTGGAAGACCACAAGACATATTCCTGGGAATCTAGGAAAATAACTGTTAGCATTAATAAATGAATTCAGCGAGGTTTCCGGATATAAGATCAATATTATTTCTAGGGCTTCCCTGGTGGCACAGTGGTTGAGAGTCCGCCTGCCGATGCAGCGGACACAGGTTCGTGCCCCGGTACGGGAGGATCCCACATGCCGCGGGGCGGCTGGGCCTGTGGGCCATGGCCGCTGAGCGAACGTCCGGAGCCTGTGCTCCGCAACGGGTGAGGCCACAACAGTGAGAGGCAGCATACCACAAAAAAAAAAAAAAAAAAAAAAAGATATCTACACACCAGCAATGAGTAATCCAAAAGTGAAATTAAGAAAACAATTCCATGTGTAACAGCATCAAAACAAATAAAATACTTAGGGAAAAATTTAACCAAGTAAGTACAAGATTCACACTGAAAAGTAAAAAACTGTTGAAAGAAATTGAAGAAGATCTAAATAAATAAAAAGACATGCTGGATTCATGGACTGGAAGATAGTCATATTAAAATGTCACTACTTCCCAAATCGACCCATGGTTCCATTGCAAATCCTATCAAAATCCCAGCTGACCTCTTTCCAGAAATTGCCAAGCTAATTCTAAAATTCATATGGCAATTCAAGGAAACAGAATAACCAAAACAATGTTGGTAAAGAACAAAGTGGGAGGACTCACACATCCTGGTTTCAAAACTCAGTTCAAAGCTACTGCAATCACAGTGTGGTACTGGCATAAGACAGGACATGTAAATCAATGGAACAGAAATGACAGTATAGAAATGAACCCTCATATTTATGGTTTATTGATTTTCAACAAGCATGCCAAAACAATTCAATGTGGTAAGAAGAGTCTTTTCAAATGATGCTGGGACAACTGTACATCCACACGCAAAATAATGAAGCTGCACTCCTACACTTCACACCATATATGAAAATTAACTCCAAATGGATCAAATATCCAAATGTAAGAGCAAAGCCTATAAAACTCTTAAAACACAGGAGTAGTCCTTGCATTAGACAACAGTTTCTTAGATGTAATACCCGAAGCACAAACAACCAAAGGAAAAATAGATGAATGGGATTTTATAAAAACTAAAAAGTTTGTGCTTCAAAGGACACTATCAAGAAAGTGAAAAAAACATATAGAATGGGAGAAAATACTACAGGTGGGAAGAATAAGATGCAGTTGGGAGAAGAAAATATAGTAGCTGCTAGGTGTGACAGTCTCAAAATTTTGAACTATTACAAATAAAACAGCCACCCTAAATCATGGCAAAGGGCAGACCCAAGTTATTTTTGTTTTTAGCGTTTACGCCTTTCTAAATCTGAGAAGCTGCCAGGATTCTAGTACATAGCAAAAAGTGATGACAACACCCTGAAGTGTGTAAACTTTTGCGTGTACATAGCTATCTAAAGGAAACCAATGCTAGTTGACTGGGGGAGCGTTAGGGCGGCTCTGTGACCACAGCTCAGTTTGCCTTCATAGTGTGGCCCCCCCTCCCTCACTGATATTCTCCAAAATGGGGTAAATAATTTAAAAGGGATAAAGCTTTGATTTTCCTCTTATTCTCTCTTGTTCTTGGTTCAATATTGGCGTACCACAGACAAGACAGCATGTGAATGCACTCTGTCTGGTTAAATTATATAGCCTTTATACATTGTAGAATCCTTCAGTTTCTAAAATCATGGAGCTTGTATTGTTAGAACCAATGAAGTGACTAAAAGAATTTTTAAAAATAAGCCATCAGTCTGGACCTGCCTAGGTGAATAAAGGAGAAACACTATAAAATCAGAAAGAAAAAGTATACTTAACATTTAGGATTATCAACCACTGTTCCTTTTCCATAATATATTTCATTCCTGATTTTATCTGAGAGAGATATGATTACTACCACCAGTCAAAAAGTGGTACTTTAGTAATTAATAAACTCTTGGTTCATCTTTGAGGTAGATTTCGGATTTAAAATAGACTACCACACTGCTAACTACTTCACCTGATGTTTGTCAATAACATAGAAGCATCATTCAAGAAACCTACTGACTTATAATTACCTGAAACCCGGTGATGAATCAAGGTTTTGTGGGGCCTGAACCTCATGTACTTCGGGAAATCCTATCTAATAAAAACATGCAAAGTTGTGAATACAAAAATCGCTAGGACCCCTCTCAAGACTTTGGAAGGGACCTATGCAAGTGAGGAGCCCTGAAGCCTAAGCTTCATTGAATTCATGATAAATCCACCTCAGCTGAGGCCCTTTTCCAAACTTATTTAATGCAGGCAACTTATAAACACCCCAATAATACGTCATTATAGGTAGTAAAATGACTTAACTCGAGGGTGGCATCTTCCCTGGGTGGCTTGCCTTTGGAGAGAGATGCAATAAAGTTTTTATCTCACCATGGCAAATGTTTCCTGAATCAAATTAGCTTTGTCTATTAGAAAGACTTAGCCCAAAACAAAGACTTACTATACTGTGACAATCTTTTGAAAGGAACTGTGAATGAGTTTTAGGAGTACAGTACTAATTTATTTCCAACTCCAGATAGTTCTGATTCTTTCACTAACTTTTTCGGTCATTAGAGAGGAAAACAAATTCAAAAGGAACAAGTTGGTGCCTCTTCCATTACAAATCTTTTCTAACCTACCACCCATTTTCTACTTCATCCACCCCCTCCCTCACCTTGTTACCCTGCTGCATAGATGCCAGAATGGCTCTCATCTATGTTTTCCCATCAACTTTCATCTTTCTTCTCCCAGTATGAAAGCTTCTTGGGGACAATGTCCTTGCCCTATGTGTCTTTGTATCGCCAGCACGTAGTACACTGCTGACACACAGTGGGCATGGTACTCAGTGAATGTTTTTGAATGAATTCATTAATTTTTAAACTGTGATTGATTGATTGATTTCCACAATATATTTTCCAGTGTTGCCTACATAACTATAGTGAAACTCTGACTCTTATAAGGAACTCTTGGTGTTATAGGATGTTTAGGAAAGGTGGTGAGTTTAAGACCCTGTATTGATGCTACTAAAACCTTCTGGTGAAGGGACCTCATCAGCCTGCTCTCCGATGTGCTGGAAAAGAAAAACTGACCCTTGGTGGTCTCTCCCCAAGGTAGGCATCAGCAAAGTAACAAGGGAAAGGAAGGAGGCCACTAAAGATAGGCATCTGCAGGAATTTCTAATCCAGTTCCAGACACAGCCTCAACACCTTCATTAACCCAAAATGTGTGAACTGTGTGAAACTGGATTTATGACCCACAAGACAGGTAAGAGAGTCTTTTCCAAAGCCAGGTGTAGAAGAGCTCTTTTTTGCCTTGA
Organism: Lagenorhynchus albirostris; assembly: GCF_949774975.1. Classification (NCBI taxonomy): domain Eukaryota; kingdom Metazoa; phylum Chordata; class Mammalia; order Artiodactyla; family Delphinidae; genus Lagenorhynchus; species Lagenorhynchus albirostris. Next base: position 65,220,494 of record NC_083096.1, on the reverse strand, counting down.
GTCTAAAATCGCCTTCGGTCCATTGAATGTACCCACTATCATTTCCTTGTGTCATGAGAAATTACAGAATTTTTGAGCTGAAGGGGTGTAAAACCCACACTTCTTATTGAAGAGTAGTCAGCAAAGAACGTATATTGTATTAGGCTACAGCAATGTATTTTCTTTATATTTTTCACACTACAGCTGAACACAAACAACGTCTTTTTCCATATCTCAAAGGTTCCTATTGGCCACAAACATTACACTTCAGAGATATATGCTTTTTGAAAAATAATGTTCTGGGTGACTGGGGAATGCCCTGTGGTGCGTGTTCAGGAATTCTTTCTGCTTTACCATTTAAAAGAGCTAATAATGGTTGGGGAAGCACCCACACCTTTTGCTCCCTGACGAATTCGGTGCTAAACTTAGTTCTTTGCAGCTCTGTGTTGCATACATTTTAAGCAGTTAGGAACTTTGCACATGAGGAGGATTCAAAGTTAAATTCAAAAGTGGAACTTCATGGGCCATTCGCATATTGGAGAGGCATCGGTGGGTTTCCATGACAATGCTAATTTGAGTGTTTTGGCTTGGTGCCTTTTATTGCCCTAGCCAAAGTTCAGTAATATGGAAAGCAGAGGGTTTCATATATGAGTTAAACAAGTCTCTTGGCCTCTTTGTACCTAAGTTTCCTCATTTGAAAAAAATAAAAAATAAATGGCTCTCAAGACATCCTTACCAGAATTCATACTGGGCTTACACCCAGCTAACCAATAACTGCATGATGTTTTTATACACAGTTTCTTACATGTATTCATCTTCTATTTCACTTACTACTTGTGTAAAAACTTCATTCCATGCCAGGCCTGAAACGTTCCAAAGCTCAGTTCTGTGAGTAAACTGCAACCAAGATTTCTACAAAGAAAGACACAAGCAAAATAAAAAGAAAAATATATATACTTTCAGAATATTTATCCTTTGGCAGTAATTCTAATTTATATACGATGAAACATAACATCACTACTCCCTCCATGCACTAAAGAAATCTCACTGTGGAAGATATTATGATTTATACTTTCATGATTATATATGTGGTGCATTAGATACAAAATAGTAAATGCTCATTAAATACTTGTGTTAAGTGATCTTTATTTCTCTAGAAAGGCAGCACTACAGACATCTTGGGCTGGATAATTCTTTGCTGTGGGAGGCTCTCCTGTACACTCTTGGATGTTTACTATCATCTCTGGCCTCTGTCCACTAGATGTCAGTAGCATATACAGATCTGACAAGCAAAAATGTCTCCAGACACTACCAAATGTCACCTGCGTGCAAAATCACCCTGGGTGAGAACCACTGCTCTCTAATGATTCACTCTGACCTGTGTAATAATTCTCACACTAATCTTTGCTAGAGACAAAAAGAATTTGCTACAAAATTTTACTGGTAATTTTAATCATCTTTCAAAATGAGTAACAAATTAATTTTATAAAAAATTAAGCTTTATAAAAATTCCAAATATAATGAAGTTATATTTGTAACTTACATAAACTGCAAAAAAGGTAGTAGTTCTAATGTAATTTTTTCGACAGATGCTGTTTTATTGCAGGAAAAATCTCTAGGAAAATTAAAAGGAATATATTGCTTCAATTTGCTATTAGATATCTAATTAGTAGGAATAACTAGTAGAGGTTAGAATGATAATAATAAATAAGAAGCTTTGGTCTAAACTCCAAACCTTAGGAATTACTATTTGAACCTTTCAGAGTTCCTAACCTTGCCTTCACCTCTCTTAAAAGTCTCACATTCAGGATCTTCATAAATTAAATATACAACTATAGATCCTGACAGATTTTGGAGGTAATCTTTCCTGAGAGAAGCAGCATTGATTAGATTCCACCTTTTGTGGTCTGATCAAATTCTAGATTATGAGCCCAAAGTTTTTATCTCTATATATCATTATAATTTCTTCTATTAAAAGGAATATTCTTATATTTACGCACTTCCCAGTATAGTTCTGCTTTTCTACGCCAATTCATTACCAGAAGAAATAAAAGATAACCTTTCACACAACTTGAAAGGAAGTTATTCCTATCATTAATATGTAATGTTAATTCAGGATTACACTTTCTAACATTTTGACTTTTATTCGAAAATACCTACTCTTGACTATAGCTGACTATCTTATTTCCATTGATTCCAGCTTAGTCTCTCATTTCACCTGGATGGGTATAACTGTCTTCTGACTGGTGTTTCCATCTCTACCCTCTCCCTTTCTAAGCCACCCTCCACGCGATCCCCAGATTAACTCGCCGGAAGTGGTTCTGAAATACCAGCATCACTTGTGAATGAATGAAGATACAAATACTCAGCCCTACTCTGGACCTCTTGAATCAGTAACTGTGGGGGTGGAGCTTGTGTTTTCACAAGCCCTCCAAGTGGTTGGTTCTGTTGCAGGCTAATGCTTGTCCTAAAGCACTGCTGTGGTAACATGCTAGCTTGGCATGTTATCCTTGGCTTGGCCTCCAAAGCCCTAGATGATCTGGCTCTAATCCCCTACTCTTCCCACTTGTACTCTACAGGTACTCAGAGTATTTTTCCTGTGTTTTGCCTTTCTCCCACTTTCCTTTTGCAACCTTATTCTTCCCAAGATGTCTGTCATTGATACCCAATGGCCCTTCGAGGTCCCGTTTAAACAGCATTGCTCTAGTAACATCTTCCCTGATCCAATTTGAAGTCTTTTATCCTTCTTTTGCGCTCCAGTACCAACTTGTAGCTCTCATTGCCCATATTCATTTCTTTCTTTAAATATAGCTCTTTTTGCAACCCATTTCCTCTGAGTATAAACTCCTTCAAAGTATGGACTAGGTCCTGCTTATGTGCATTGTCTATCATACTTAAAGCCAACGCGTGGACATAAAGCAAACTCAAATATTTATAAAATCAACAAATAGCTGGGGAATGGATAGAAGGAGGAAATGACTGTTTTAGAAGAAATGTAGTTTTATTACTTCATGGTGCCTCCACAGCACTTTGTCATTATGGTTTGAGCTTATATGCTTATTTTGCCTATGAGATCATGAGTTGCTAAAAGGAATCCTGTCTTACCCATCTTCGTGTTTAAAATAAGCCTCTTGTCTTCATCATTTGTCTCTCTTGCTTGAAAACTTGCAGTGGCTCCCCATATCTTACAGCGGAACTTTCAAACCTGCATTGCCGATAGCCAAGGTTTTTCATAATCCTATATTTCATTGTTACCTAACCCAATTATTTACAGCCAGGCTAATCTATTAAATTCTGATCATCCCTGCAGTCAAACCTTTGCCTAGACTGTACTGCCTATTATTTTTCTGACAAATCACAGCCAATCTTTAAGTCCCAGCTAAACATTGAGCTTATCCATGCAGCCTTCCATGACCTCCACACTCCTGTGATTACAGGTTCTGGTGAATTACACCACCTATCTGTATTTCTCTTCATACTTAATTATGTATTACCTCCCTTTTAAGGCATATCCCCTTTCTTCCAACTTGTCACTGTCATTTCTGGAGACAATGCCATATACTTCTGTGGCTCCCAAAGTACTTAGCCCTGGGTTGGGCACAAAATGGGTGCTACATATAGAAAGCCAGGGGACAAAGTTGAGTTCTAGATATAACTGAGGGATGGAATGATAATAATAGCTACACTAAAATATATGCTAGGCACTGATAGAAGAGCTTTACCTATATTAACTCATCTAAATCTCCCAATGAGATTGGAGTCATTGGGAGATTGAGGAGTCATAGGAGTTATACTATGACATGATGACTACCATAATCCCCATTTTACAGATGAGGAAATTGAGTCATAAAGCTAATAAATGACAGACCTGGGTTCAAACCCAGTTAGTCTGGCTCCGGAATTTCTACCCTTAACCACTTTGTTGTATTACCACCAATGAGATGGGGACAGGGACATGTTGCTGTAAAGACGATGGAATAAAGATGAGAGAAGATTAGGTGTTAAGGAATTAAATAATGGGGTAAAAAATGGAGAAGGAAAAAATAAGGGCAAGTAAAAGTAAAAGACTGGAGGAGAGGGAAAAATGGTAAGGAGGAGAAGGAAGATAGGAAGCATTGACAAACAAAAGGTGAAAACAGAAAGTCAGTCAATGTGGATTGGGGAGAAAAGAAGGACCCAGGAAGACCTGAAGAAAGGCTGCCATGTCAGGCAGGATGCAGAGAACAAATGAGGAGAGGCGATTCTTACCTGATGGTGAAGGTGCCGCTGTAGGCGTCAGGCTCTGGCTCAGGCACTCTGTGGAGCTTCTGCTTTGGGCTGAGACCAACACATGACAGCATCTCATTTTTGCAGGTACACAGCTCACATATGCTGAAGTTTGTGGTGGCATTCTGTTCCGGCTGCTTCTTTTCTGGGGTATATTTTACACCAGGAAGGCCTGTGGATACTGAATACTAAGTCAAAGGAAAAAGAACTGTCTCAGATGCCCTTGGTTGCTGAGATATGTTAACTCCCAGGCCCACAGGTAGAACTGTGACTTGAGTCAGGTTTGGTTGTGCAAGTGTCACCTCAGGGTGTTTTGGAGGGGAAGCTGTAGTCTGCTGGAGGGATGTACAATGTCCAGCCTCCATAGTGGATTCTGGAGTGGTGGTTTGCTCTAGGTCCACATAATGAACTCTGACGCTGGATGATGTTGAATGCTGACCTTGATCCTTGCTTGGATTTGGAACTGTCACCTCCTGCTGGAATGGAGATTGAATTACTACATCCTGAGGTGCCTCTGGAGGCTGAGTTGGGGTGTGCTGCATGATTGGAGAAGGTACAGTCTCCATATTGCATCCTGCAGTAATGGTAATTTCCACATCCATAGGTTGAATTGTGAGTTGAGTCAGGTTTGGCTGTGCAAGTGTCATCTCAGGGTGTTTTGGAGGGGGAGCTGTAGTCTGCTGCCGGGCTGCAGAATGTTCAGACTCTGTAGTAGGTTCTGGAGTTGTGGTAAGTTCCAGGTCCAAAGGTTTAACTGTGATACTGGGTGATATTGGATGCTCAGCATGATCCTGATCTGGTGCTGGAACTGTCACTTCGGAGTACAATGGAGACTGAGCTACAACTTCCTTAATGAGCTCTGGAGGCTGAGCTTGGGTCTGCTGCATGGTTGGAGAAGGATCAACCTCCAAAGTGGATTCCAGAGTTAATGTAAGTTCCAGGTCCAAAGGTTGAACTGTGACCCCAGTTAAGGTTGGATGCTGAGCCTGAACTTGCTCTGGATTTGGAAGTGTCACCTCGTGGCATGTTGGAGGATCTATAGTCTCCTGCAGGGGTGTGGAATGTTCACCCTCCACAGTAGCTTCTGGAGTTGTGGTAAGCCCCTGGTCTAAAGGTTGAACTGTGACACTGGGTGATGCTGGACGCTCAGTGTGATCCTGTTCTGGTGTTGGAACTATTGGGTTCTGATATACTGGAAGCTGAGCTACAAAAACCTCTTAGGTGGTTCTGGAGGCTGTGTTAAGTTATCCTGCATGGTTGGAGAAGGTTCATCCTCCTTAGTGGGTTGTGGCCTTATCGTCAGTTCAAGGTTCAAAGGTTGAATTGTGACCTCTGTCAAGGTTGGATGCTGAGCCTGAACTTGCTCTGCATTTGGAAATGTCACCTCGAGCTATGTTGGAGGAAATGCAGTCTGCTGCAGGGCTGCAGAATATTCAGCCTCCGTTGTAGGTTCTGGAGCTGTGGGAAGGCCCTGGTCCAAAGGATTAACTGTGACTCTGGGCAAGTTTAAATGCTGAGCTTGATCCTGTCCTAGTGTTGGAACTGTCATCTCATAATGCACTGGAGTTTGTGCTACAACCTCCTTAGGTGGTGCTAGAGGCTGAGATGGGGCCTCCTGCTCAGCTGGAGAAGGTTCTGTCTCTTTAAGGGGTTCCAGATGTAGGCCTGGGAACGCCTGTTGGACTGGAGAAGATTCCATGTTCTCAGGGGGCTGTAGAAGGTGAGGAGGGTCCCTTGAGGGACTGGAAATGGTTCCACCTTTGCAGGGAGTTCTGGTGACTGAGCCTGAAGCTCCTGCTCTGTGGGAGAACGTACCACCTCCCTAGGGGGCTACGGACATATAGCTGAGCTCCCCTGCGGAACCGGAGACTGAGCTGGGGCCTCGTCCTGGATTACAGCAAGCTCTATCCCTCCAGGGGGATCTGGAGTCTGAGTAGGGTCCTCCTGCTGCACTGTAGGATGTTCAACCTCTTACTGGGCTCTAGAGTTAAGACAACCGCAGGATCCACGGGTTTAACTGTGATATTAGGCAACACTGGGTGTTCAACTTCACCTGGACCTAGAGGTGAGAATGTCACTTCATTATGTACTGAAGGTTGAGCTGCACCATCTGTAGAGGCCCCTGGAGGCTGAGTTGGGCGCTGATGCTGGACTGGAGAAGGTCCAACCCACTCAGTGGGCTTTGGATGCTGAGCTGAGCTCTCCTGCTGGCTTGGAGAAGGGTCAGTTTCCTGAGGAAGCTCTTCAGGTTGAGTTGGGGCTGCCTGCTGAACTGCAGAAGGTTCATCATTTTCAGAGGGGTTGGATACTGATCTGAAAATTCTTGCTGGACTGACAATGGTTCCAACTGCTCAGGGGACACTGTAGACTGAGCTGAGGTTTCTTGTTGGGGTGGAGAAGTTTCAACATCATTAGTGAACGCTGGAGTTACGGTAAGTGCAAGATCCACAGGTTTAACAGTGACATCGGGCCGCTACAGAAGCTGAGCTTCCTCCTGACCTAGAGGAGAAACTGCTGTCCCAGGATGCTCTGCAGAGAAAACTACAGTCACATTAGAGAGCTCTGGAGACTGAGTTGGAGAGGATTCCACCTCACCATGGGACTCTGGATGCTGAGCTGTGGCTTCCTGCTGAGGTGGAGAAGGTACGTCAGGAGCCTGTGAAAGCTGATCTGGACTCTACTGCTGGCTTGTGGCAGGTATAACCTCTTCACGATGCTCCGGATACTGAGCTGGGGTCTCCTCTTGTACTGAAGGTTTATTATGTGTACTGTCTTCTAGAGTTCGGCTGGAGCCTCCTGCTGAACTGGCAAAAGTTCAACCTCCTCAGGTGGCTGTGAAGGCAGTGTGGGGGCCTCACGTTGCATTGTAGAAAATTCTGCATTAGTAAGGGGCACTGAGGCTGAGCTGAAGGCTTGCGCTGATTTGGAGAAGGTCCCACCTCTGGAGTGGGTTCTTTTGTTATGGTAAGCTCCACATCTGCATGTTTGACAGTGACACCGGATAAGTCTGAATGCTGAGCATGAGGGTGACTTGGAGGTGAAACTGTCATTTCATGATGCTCTGGAGGTTGAGCTGGCTGTTCCTGTTGAGTCGGAGAAGGTTCCACCTCCCCTGAAGAAGGCTCTGGAGGCTGAGCTGGTTGCTCCTGCAGGGCTGCAGAAGTTTCTATCTCCGCTGGAGACAGAGCTGGGATCTCCTGCTGGGTTGCAGAAGATTCTGCCTCATTAGGGGTCTCTGGATACTGAGCTGAGGCTTCCTCCTTGGTTGCAGAGGTTTCAGGTTCTCCAAAAGACTCTGAAAACTGAGCTGGAATGTCCTGCTGGGTTGCTGTTTTCACCTCCTAAGGAGGCTCTGTAGGCTCAGAAGGCTGAGTCGGTTGATCCTGTTCACTTGGAGAAGGCTCAGCGTCCACAAGAGGCCCTGGGGGCTGACCTGTGGGCTCCTGCTGGGTTGGAGAAGGTTCAACTTCCCCAGGAGGCTCAGAAGGCTGAGCTGGTTGCTCCTGCTCCCTTGAAGGCTCAACCTCTCCAGGAGGCTCTGGAGGCTTAGCTGAAGTCTCTTGTTGGGTTGGAGAAGATTCTGTCCCCTCAGGATGCTCAAGCGGTGGAGTCAGGTGCTCCTGCTGAGTTGTAGGAAATTCAGCTTCCGTAGTGGGCTCTGGAGTGATGCTAAGTTCCAAATTCAGAGGTTGAGGTGTAACACTGGGTAAGTTGGAATGAGCGTGACGCTGAATGCCAGGTAGAGATGCTACCTCTTCACTCACTGGAATTTCATGTACATACTCAGTAGGGAGACCTGGAGCCTGAGTTGGGGCATCTTGATGGAGTACAGAAGGTTCACCTCCTCAGGGCTCTCTGGAAGCTGAGATGGTGCCTCCTGCTGGACTGGCGGAGGTTCAACCTCCTCGTGGCTCTCTGGAGGCTGAGATGGGGTCTCCTGCTGAACTGGAGAAGGATCAACCTATTTAGTGACCTGTGGAGTTATGGTGAGTGCCAGATCCAGACTTTTATCAGTGACATTGTACAAGTTTGACTGCTGAGCTTCATTTACCCCATGATGTGCTACTGCTCGAACTACAAGCTCCTTAAGTGTCTCCAAAGGCCGGGCGACGGCCTCCTGAGAACTTGGAGTTTCTAGTTCCTCAGGGGCCTCTGAGGGCTGAGATGGAGCCTCCTGCTGAAGTGGAGGTGGTTCTACCTCTTCAGTGGGCTCTGGATGCTGAGTCTGGGCCTCTGCCTGGGGCGAAAAAGATTCAACCTCCTCAGGGGTCTGCGGATGCTGAGCAGGGCCCTCCTGGGGAAAAGATTCAGCCTCCTCAGTGAGCTCAGGATTATGAGTTTGGGCCTTCTGCTGGGATGGAGAAATATCTTATCCTCATCAGAAGACTCCCTGTCGTGTAGCTTTTGTGCCATATTTTCCTTGCGTGTGGCGTTGAGAGGCCTATACGTATCCCTATGTCAAAGTGGCCATCTTCTGCCGAAAGGGTCCTCCTAGGAACAGAAAGGGAAATATTAATTCTGCATCTCCCCTGCTTTCTCTGGCCACAGTACTTTCTCCTCCTCAAACTTACCTGACTCTCACTTTCCCCTGAGCTTCTCTTACGCAGCAGAAATCGATAAAAGCCCCTTGGAAGAAAACACACACAGTTAGCGTTACATGTCATTTTTCATCTGTCTCACAATGTGTTATCTCTGGTCGTATTAGGACTAAATGAGTACCTCAGTCCATAATCGCAATGAGCAAAATCACCACAGATCCGGGATCTTGAAAATCATTGCATGCCTGCTGGCCTTCCAGAAGTTCTCTGTGTCTGTCCAAAATGGCCCTCTAGTGTCTTTGGGGAGACCTTTACATGTAGCTTAGCATGGAGTATAGGCAGGATTTTCAGCCCCACTCACCTTTCTTGGTCCTTGGCCAAGTGACATCGTGCAGAGAAAACACTGCACAACGGCGCAGGGCAGAAACATGTTACTCTCTAGATGCGCTTCACACCAGTCCGTTTCGGACTTAGTCGCACATGCAGCATTTGCTGGTGGTGTGGGTGTGGGGAGAAGGTGCTTTTATTTTCCTGGCTGCTCTATCCTAAAGTTGAATCACACCAAGTAAACACATGAAACCAAGGAGCAAAGTTATCTATACCTCTCTGACTTTCATACTGCAGGCTGTCACTGAGGTGTCAGTGAATTGTGGAATCAGTTTAAAGGCCATGACCAGCAGGGAAACACAAAATACTCTTTCTGAATACAAACAGAACAGAAAAAAATCAGAGTGCACAATAAGTTTGTTTCAGAAACTACTCATGTCCATATAGTACGTGTATACTGAATTGTGACATAAAACGAAGCTCACAGCCCAAGCACAGTGTGATCAGTAGAGAAGTCCTCAGTGGAAAGGGACCCTCTTCTTTTTGATAATCACTAGCAGTATGACCATGGGGCAAGATATTTTCCCTTTCTGTTTCTCCAGTTCCTTATTATAAAAGGAAGAGACAAACTACTGTCTAAAGTTTCTCCCGGTTAAAATTCTATGAGGTTTAGATAAAGGGAATACAGAGTAAGGCCCTGAAAAACAGTAGGATGAGAAGGGATGTTTTCTTGCCACTTTACAAAAGGGACTCATATATTCTACCTTTCATCAGCTTTGAGTGAGGCCAGCGCCTAAATCCCCAGCCATGTGGCCCTCCTACCCCAGAGCCTCCTAGAAGGCCTCTGGCCTGGCCTGATGCCTAGGAACCAGGCATCAGGCCAGCAGGAACAGGTACAACCAAAACCTCTCCCCGTCCACCCTCTTTCCTTAAAGGACAAGTGAAAGCAGATGAATCGGTGCCAGTCCTGTTCTAAGTCAGCTTGGGCTGGGGAGCTAATTCTGCTAATAAATAAATTAGGGTAAACCATTAGGGTAATTAAACATTCTTCCTGCTTTTGGTCAGGAAATTGAAATAGATGAGTTCTAAGTTCTCCTCTAGTTGTAAAATTCTGCTTTCAAAACCAATATTTACCTTCTGCTTCTCTTTTTCACTTCCTCTTTTGCAATTCTATGAGAACAGATCTGTTTTTAAAGAAAACATGATCATGATTAGCCATTACAAGTATTTCCAAATCCTTATTCATTCCTTTTTACTTTAAATCTTATCTACCCAGTGAGATGATAACGTTTTTAAGGAAAGGAAATCTACCCTGTTTAATAATCCTTTGACTCTTCCACAGTACCTAACATAGGGACTTGCATGCAGCAGGCGATATATTTTATTGACTGTTTTAGATAATGTTCAACAGATAACTCCTAGTAAATCTGTTAGAAGTAGGAAAAGAAAATAAAAGTATCTAGCAGAAACCTAAGCATTGTTTTAAAGTCAAGAACAACAGTAGGATGCCCATGATTACTGCTACTATTGATCATTGTGGAGGAGGTCTTAATCAGTATGGTAAGAAAAAGGAAGTATTGGAAAGGAAAAGACAAACATATTTGCACATGAAATGAGGGACCTAAAAAGACCAAAAGAATCAACCGAAATTTTATTGGAAGTAAAATGAGTAAGATGGCTCCATACAAAATCAAGAGATCCACATATAAGCCTCAAGAGCTTTCCCATATAAAACAAATAACTAACGAAGAAACAGAAGAAACATCCCACTTACTAAATCAATAGAAATGCATAACGTACCTAGGAATAAACTTAACCAAAAATTTGTAAGACCTATGTGCTGAAAATATTAAAAATTTTCTGAACGACATTAAGAAGATGTACTTACATGGCATGAGATACCATCCTCCTAGAAGGTTGTAAAGAGGTCAATTCTCACATTAACCTCCAAATTCAATGCAATGCAAATTCAATTCAATTCAATTCAATGCAATAGCCAAAATAATTTTTAAATAAAACTTGGCCAGCAGACATTTGGTAGAGAATATATGTAAGAATAGTTATGAAATGTATGAAAAAGAAGGTCAAAGAGTAGGACCTTGTCCTACCAGATATAACATGTGTTATAGAGCAACTGGAATTAAGCAGTGTGATATTGGTACTGGTACAGGACAAGATAACTGGATTAGAGAATAGAGTCCAGATAAAGAAAGAATATTAGACCAGGGAAGAAAGACTAAACCATTCAGTGAAATGTTTGAAAACAATTAGATCTTCATATAGGGGGAAAATGTTAGATCCCCTACCTCAACCTCACGAAAAAAACAAATACAACAAATTCTAGACAGATTATTAAATTACTTGAAGAAAATATTATGGATTATTATTTCGTCATGAGGTGACAAAGGCCTGGCTAACAAAACCCACCGCACATGAGCCATGAGGAGATGTCGGGCAGATATGGTGGCTGACTGTCAACACACATCCTACTCTTCACAGCCCTTGCCCCCTTTTTCCCTGGACCGTTTGTCTTCTTCTTGTTGACTTATGAAACTCTTGGGAGTTCCCTGGTGGTCCAGTGGTTAGGCCTTGGCTCTTTCACTGCTGTGGCCCGAGGTTCAATCCCTGGTCAGGGAACTAAGATTCCGCAAGCTGCATAGCATGGCCAAACCCCCCACGCCCAAACAACCAACCAAACAAACAACAAACTCCTTATAGTAAAGAAATACTGGCTTTCATTGAATTTCAGTGATTCGAATCTTTCCAGTTTTTTTGTCTCTGAGGAGACAAGACAAAAGAGTGGAGTAGGGAGCACAAGCTTTGCAGTCGGGTGAAACTGGCTTCTGCTTTTGGTTTGGCCACGGGGTCTTACATTGATCTCCTTCATCTATGACAGAGGGATAGTCATATCAACCTTACAGGACTGTGGGCATTAAATCAGACAATATATGGAAAACTCTTCCTCTTACGCTTGGCATGAATCAGTGTTAAGCTGGTGTCACAGACAAGATGGTGGAATATATCAAAGGCTCTGCTTGTGGCATCAGGCTCTGAAGGCTCTTTCCCACCATAAGATTATAAAAATATTGCTTTTATTTTCTTCTAATACCTTTATGTGGTCTTTCTTCACATTTATGGAAATATGTTTATTTAAGATGAAAAATGGGGATCCGCTATTATTTACCCCCCAAATAGTTAGGCAGCTATTCTATCACCATTAATTCATTTTTTCCCACTGATTCGAATATTAAAACATGACATTTCAAAAGTCTTAAGAAAACATGGGTCTATTGCTGGACTCTATGCTACTTCAAATAAATATTCGGCTGCATTATTCCTCACTGTGGAATTGACATAACGCCTCATCTCTCTTCCGTTGAACACCATTATTGTCTACCATAGGAAGAGCACTGCATGTCCCCTGTCCTCAAAAAGCCTATCATATAAGTGGGGAGAGGAAATAATGGTTAGGACTCCTCGGTTTCACTGCGGAGGCTACAGGTTTAATCCCTACTTGGGGAACTAAGATCTCGCTGGCGAAATCAAAACAAAAGAAAACAAATGCAAGGTTAAACTACATAGAAGTTAAAAACAATAAAAAGGGGACTTTACAAAAACTGTAAAAAAGCAAAAGGCCATATGCCACCTGGAGATGTAGAAGGTACAGTCTGGGCAATGGCCAATGACTAGCAAGCTGACCCCATGCTAGTCTCCACCCTCCTAGGCTCAGAAATCATACTCTTCCTCACCAAGAGAGAACTCATGTCTTCCTGTTGTGGCGGTCTCACTTTATCAATATCACAGGATTGATAAAAAATCAGAATGCCAAATTATTACTGGACAATGAGAAATACATCTGTTCTACACACAGGTCATCCGTGTCTGCACAATCAGTGAATTACCTTTTGTAGATACAGGCCTCAGTAGCACACTCAAGCACAGTCACAAAATCGAAGGCTACTTGGTGAGAACAGAACTAGAAAAGGAATCAGCTGAATTGAGAATTTAATGGGAAGGCCTGAGGTAGCTGGATCGGCCCATCTCCTCAATAGGCACAGCCTGGCTAGTGGGCCTGACTCTTCAGTTATGCTGCCTAAGGTGCCATCTCTACTCTCGGGCAATGTGAGGATGGGCACTGCCCATGTTGGTCTCTCCTCACCTTTTCTGTGCTTTCACTACTGACCAACCCTCCTGCAGATAGACACATTTCTCTTGAGAAGTTAGTACATCATGTCAGGTTTTATTCAAGTCTGATAGGCCAGGAAGCCATTGGTCCTTACACATCTCTGCTCAGCTCCGTGATGTGCTAACATTGGTGTTTCTCTCCTGGGCGGCTGCCTTTTAAAAAACTGCTTACCACTCTTGCTAGTTCTGAGGGGAAGTGACTATTTGCTATGACCCCTAAGAAATGGTGACAAACCTTACAGGACAAGGATCAGGAGGGCTGGAGTATTCAGGGAACGCTTTATGAAGAAAGATATCTGAACTTGAGTTGGTCTTTGAGAGATTCATAGGACTTCCACAGGCAAAGCAAAATAAAGGAATTTTAGATGGTCAAAGGCACAGACAAAAGTAGGAATGGGTTTGGTGTAACTACCGTATAGTGAGGAGCTGCTTTGGCTGGAATGCGGGGCTGCCATTACAAGAGAAAAGGTCAATAAAGTAGGTTGGATTGGTAGGGTAGAATCAAGATTATCAGCTTATTAAAGTCACTCTTTTAATGTTAGCAACTGCCTGTTGGGAAAAGTAATAAACCATTATGTAACTGAACAAAAGGTAAACAGGTTAGCTCCAGGAATAGGCTACTATAAATATGACATACTTTAGGGTAGCCTGCTGCAGGATTTTACTTGCAGTGTTTTAATGGAAGCTATCTACACAATTCCTAATACACCGGAGAAGAAAGCTGCTAAGTAAACCTAAGGAATTGAAGAGATCACACTTTTATCTTTTAGCCACGTCCTTTTAGACCTCCCAGGGTGATTGATAGCTCCATGAGTATGGAGATCCTATATCTCTCATCATTTCAGCCAACAAGCAAAGAAATCAACAGTAGAATGAGACTGACTGGTGAGTACATCAAATCAGCATACTTTTTTGTGTTGAAGAAATTTTACTATCATGTCAACTCTGGCCTTTTTATAAACTTCACTTGTCAAAATAGTCCAATGGCTTGTTACCATGGATCCAATTCCATAGAGATCTCCTGGGAGTGGGGTTCCTTTAAAAATCCTGTGGGGACTTACCTGGTGGCACAGTGGTTAAGAATTCGCCTGCCAGTGAAGGGGACCCGGGTTTGATCCCTGGTCTGGGAAGGTCCCACATGCTGCGTAGCAACTAAGTCCATGAGCCACAATTCCTGAGCCCGCGCACCTAGAGACTGTACTCCACAACAAGAGTAGCCACCACAATGAGAAGTCCGCCCACTGCCATGAAGATCCAATACAGACAAATAAACAAACAAAAACACAAACAAACAAACAAAAATCCTGGGAATATACTTTTCAGTAAAAGAACAAAGTGTATTCAGTCCTCATGATTAAAGAGAAAAATCAAATAGTAGTAGGAGGAAAGGTGGCTTTGATTCTCAGTTTGTGGGTTCTGAATCTGAATTAATTATTGTCCTTACCTCAGTGAGACACAGAATTGTAACCAAAATCGTCACTACTACAGTTACAGATATTGCCAAGATGAGTTTGTTGTTATAGCCATATCCTGGAACTTCTTCTGTGAGCTAAAAAAAATAAATAACAATTTTTTAAAAACAAGGAGATGGAAGGGATAAAAGCTAACTATTTTTAATCCTATTCTAAATGATAGTTAACTATTCTTAAAATACTATAAAACCCAATCCTTTCAGGCAAGTCGCTTCTATAAGAACAAGCCAAATTGAATGTTATTAATCTTATCATTAGCATTTCCTTCTACAATTTATTTATTTACACATTATTTATCTTGTGTTATGCGTTTTCTAGTCTACCCTAGGAATAGTGGCACACTCTCTAAACGAGCAAAATGGGAGATCACTGTTGTAGGCAGTTTCATGGCTGAAGATAAGGTACAGACTAGGAGCCCGTGGTATTCCTGCTTGGGCACGTTAATGGCATGTCCTAAACTGAGTGAAAGTCCAGCTCCCATGTGTCAGGGGTTATCCTCACCTCACTTGACTCCTGCTCTTTCTGCTCACTCTGGGCTTCTGTGCTCTCACTGATATAGTTGTCAGTTTTCCACTGGTCCGTATGCCATTCCGCTTTGGAAACATTTACTTCTTGCTGCTTGCTGAGAAGTTTCATCAGGAGGCCTGTTTGAGACATGAGGTTGGCACAGGCCAGCTGCACGTGTGTCTCTGAGCAGTCCATTTTCAAAGTCTGGATAACATGAGAAATGAGCCTTCGCATGTCATTGTTGGGGATGAGGGACCGTAGCTGCTGGTTTAGCTGAGTTTCAACTTGATCACCTGGGGATGTGAGCCCTGGGAACGTGAAGCCTGTGGGCTCGGAGGATAATTCAGTGCCCGTGTTGTGGTACTCCCATTGTGTTTTGTTGGTGTGTTGAACAGTTGGCATACTATTGTCTGCAGCAACAGCAGAATGTGCAGTGAAGATGTTCCTATGGGTAGTGTTTCCAGGGCCGTTTCCTCCTGGCAGAGTAGAGTTTCCTCTAGAAACAATTTCATCAGAAACATTTTTTGCAGTATTGTTTTCTGAAGTAGTGTGTTCTGGAGGATGGTCTGAAAGAGAAAATAATGCTAGAAAAGGATTTTCCTAAGAAGTCACTTCTCTTGAAGGTGAAACAGCCTCTCGTGGAGGGGAATTTATGAGACTCCTCGCTACAGAGAACGGAGAGCTTGCAAGCATCATTCTACTGAGTGAACTTTTCTTTCTGAACTTTCGACTCCTTTTGACTTTGGGTTTTCTGTGAACCCGATGAGACTGAGTTTTATGCAAGATGTATTTTTCACCAGAAGGTGAGATTAGTTCAGGAGCCTCAATATTTCTAACTCTAGCCTTTACAGCTTCTAAAACAAAAATAGTGTGGGATAAGTCTTTTGATTTGCTTTTAACCTCAGATGGAGATTTTGGATGGATGGAGGCAAAAGGCCTGCCCTTGAAGTACTGTTTCAGGGAAGAGGAGCCTGCTGCCTTGTGTTCCTTTATGAATGAAGGCTCTGTATTGGACGACTTTCCCACCAGCTTCCTGGGCCTCTGCACCATGAGAAGCTGTTTCAGCTTTCTTGGGGATGGCCTCCTGAGCCTTCTTTCTTCGGCAGTGTTTGCCACAGATTGCTGGGCATTCTGTTTCCTCCTGACGCTCTCATCTCCCACTGCTTTGAGGTGCATTTTCTGTATGCCCCTTGGGCCCCTGAGGACCCTGTTCACTCTCAACAGCTTTTTCTCCGTACTCTCAATATTTGTTAGGCTGTCTTTCTCTGGTTGGGCAGCTTCCAATTTCTTTTGAAAGATGTGGAGTTTAAACATGGCACTTAAATGGTTGGAACGCGTATGCGGGGCAGGTTTATCTTCCTTTTTAACCTCATCAAATTTTTCTTCGGTTTCTGCATCTAACAAATTTTCCAGAAAGTGAAGTTTCTTCAATTTATTTTTATTAGTTGAATTGTTGGGTACAGCTTTAACAGAAGGGCTCCTTGTATTGATTTTCAAAATGCCCAGTGGCATATCTCCATCTTGTGTATTGAATGAATGGTAATAATATTGATTCCACATCTCCTAGATTTCCATCTGAGATAAGAGGCAGTATGTAATTCAGTGCACTGATAATATCACTTTTATTATTAAAGTCCAGCTGCTCATTCATGAAGCCTGACAAGCTGACAGCACTTTATCTGAGGATGCCCTCTCTGACTCAATAGTCAGCTCGCTGCTGTTCTTCTTCCAGGCTTGTAACACCTTCATCAACGATTCTTCTGCATTCCCTATAGATGTTTCTTCATCTGTCAAAAATAACTGTTTTTGATCATTGAAGACTGATGGGACAGCTTTTAGTCAGTCCACAGCCAAATAAATTAGGAATCACTCAACGTTTGAGTGCCACTTAGGAGAAAAAGAAACACACACTTAACTCTATGACTGGCAACAGCAAAATGATATCTCTTGAAAAAGTGGCTATCTACTCAGAAAATTCTGTAGCATGAAATATAGTAACTGTATTCAGGATTACTCCACTGGTTCCCAGGGGCCAGAACTGAAGAAAAGCCAAGGGTGGAAGACAAATATTCCCCTACTCAGCTGGACTCTCTGCAGATCTACTGTGACTCCTCAAATTTATATACCCCATCCTGTCCTTCCTCAGAGGCAGAGGAGTGTGAGGCTTCCTCTATCCACCTCTTTAGTGTGCTTGTGTCCTTGCTACCATCACAGATGGCCACGACAACAACCGCCATTAACGGGTCGTCATCTGGACATTTTCTTCTCCACCCACCCACCAAGTCCTTTGCACACTCCCTGCTTCCATATATCCCAGCCCTCATAAGAGAAGGCTCTATACAGAAAAAAACCACTATGTCCACCCGAGCTCTTTGCTAAAATTTGGGCAGGGATCTGGGGTATAAGTTAAGAGATTTGCCCAATTGTAGGCCAACATGGAATGTTCAACAAATCAATGGAATAATACTTGAGGTCCAAAATGCAGAAGGGAAAAAGCAACTTCTGTCAGATGGCTACTTTGCCTTCATTTCATTTTACTTCTAATATTTCCAGCTTCACTTGGGGAACCATCCAAAGCTTCTGACTGTGTGAAGGTAATGTGTACCATTGTGTAGCTGGGCTTCACTTCCAAAAGGATTAAAAGTATTTTTCCTGAGGGTCAAAGGAGGAGGGAAGGGTCATGAGAAAGGAGGAGCATGGGCTTGCAGAGAGCCCCAAACTGGAGAGAGGAGATCGGGGCACTAGGGTCATAGCACTTAACATCTCTGATCTTGTTTCTCCTCACCTGTAAAAGGAGATTAAAAATGCCTTTTCTGCCCACTTCTGGGGTAGAAGGGAATAATACAACTAGTAAAAAAATTGTTTGGGGGAGTTCCCTGGTGGTCTAGTGGTTAGGACCCGGCACTTTCCCTGCTGTGTCCCGGGTTCAATTCCTGGTTGTGGAGCTAAGATCCCACAAGCTGTGTATCACAGACAAAAACAAATTGTGTTGAAAAATCAGCGATATTGTCTTTATATAAGTAGCAAAGTGTTATTATTTATGATGTGCTCTAGATCAGCGATAGAGACCTGTATTCAAGCTACGTGGGCATGAAAGCACATTTTGGAAGTCACCAAGTTAATGCCAATAAATCTAATATATAGAAAAATAGTTGAAAGCCCCTGAGTGTTTTGTGGATAGAAAAGCTTGAGATTCAGAGCAAGTTCAGAGCTGGACAGCCTAAGAATAAACTAGCTCTCCATTCCATTAGAAGGGCTAGGTAGCAGCTTCTGGTTATGGAACCAGAAATCTCAGCCTCCAAATAGGACATAAAACAGCATCACTTGTACTCTTTATAAAATTGCAGAAACAAACAAAATAAACAAAAACATATTTACACCTGTCCTATAACACAAATGGCACTTGAGACCTAATGTATATAAAATCAGTTTACAAACTGTGATGCACTCTATCAATAAGTTCTCATTTGCAGAGAGAATAGCATAGGATATGTGGCCATTAATGTTAATTCCCTTCCCGCTTCCATTCCTTTCTCTTGTCCCTTTATGTAGGTGGATCAGTAACATTATTAAGCTAAAAATGTAACTGAGCAACTATTAGCTTAATAATGTAACCAACACTCTGATTCTTACCAAGGGGGTAGTTCTTAGAAACTTAGGGAGCTGGAACTCTGAATGAATGAATTAAAATAATGAAATTACATCATTAATTTTAATTTTAAATTAATTTTAAAAATTATCATCATTGATTAAAAATAAAATTAAATTAAAAATTTATTATCCCGCAGTTGAGACTCACCACAATGTGTGAAGTCTGTCAGGCATCCACTGTCAGAACACAGCTTGACTTTCTTACAGACAACCTCAATGGTATTTTTAAATTGGCAGAGGCAGCAGGCCATATGGCTAGCTAGGTAAGATCCTATAAACGGAAACACACATAATTAAATTCATAGTAAAAGAGTTACTTGAGTAGGTAGAAGAGGTAGGCCAAGGCCACCACAGACCAGTTAAAAAAGGAGTTCTTGGGGCATATGGACTGCAGAACTGAATAGGGGCCGGTTAGCCAATTGCTGCTCTTGACTGTTGTAAATAAATATAGAAGAGGAGAGATGTGCCCAACAGAAGGATTAGAATGGCAGTAGGTATGGTATGCCTAGAAAAAAGGGAATAGGGATTAGAATTGGGTGACACTGATCTGTACTTTAATTCAGAATTATCTCCTTCCAACGCGAAAGCCTCACTTTGGGTTGAGAGTACACAGGAAGAAGGCACACTTCTAAGAAGAGTCTGAATAAGACCGCACCTTCTGGAATCCCTTTCTCAGTTCCTATTTGTGAGTAGTAATATATTAGAAGTTATTCTAGTAATAAAAAAGCATCGTGTGGTTAAACAATAACAGAGATCGCATTGGCCAAATCTGGACAAAAGGAATATTCCAAAGAATAACATTATTATTATAATAAGGTATAACATAGTTAATTTTAAAAAAAGCACATGAGTTCATAGTGATACTCAAAATGAAAAGTGGGGGAGCTCTTCTGTATAGAATAGTGTCAGCTAATAAATGCAAAATGGATGATAGAATAGGAAAGTGTCATTTTGCAACTATCGATGTAATAATTGATTCAGACACAGATTATCATTGATGCAGAGTTGGGTGAAGAGTTGTTTGAAAGTAGGATCTTCACTGATCCCAAAGTATCACCCCACAGATTATTTATCAATTACCAAGGGGAACAATAACTTTACAATACAGAGATATGGAAGAAACCACCTTAATCAAGTGATCAAACTTAGCACTGGGCCATCCTGCTGGGATGGAGAAATTTCAGCTTCCTCAGGGGGTTCCGTAGGTTCATCTGGGCTCCCAAAAAATCCCTAGGTAGGCTGTCCTCAGGATAAATGGCATCCATACTGGGATCTAAATAATCACCCTGCAACTGTTCTACACCCTGAGTGTTTTTTTGAAATTGGCCTATAGTTCCAACAATAATTTTGTCAAGCTGTTGATGCTGAACTAGATCTTTCTTCAGGTTTGGGGGTGAAACAATAAACTTCATTGGTTTTGAGCTGTTACTACCTAGAGGTGGAACAAGTATTTCAAATGACTGGTGACCTTCAGCCTCCTCTAGACCTATGTGTTCAGTCTTACTTTTGTGTCGAGAAGGGAGAACCAAGGGCTGATTCTGATCCCAGTCTAGCACTGGAACTGCCTCTGGGAGCTTGTGATGTTGGGTTTGCTTGTTATTTAGATCCTGATGGGGAACAGCAAACTGATCTGGCCCTGTAGGCAGCTCTCCAACCGAATCCGTGTCCGGGTATGGAACCCCAGTCTCAGTCAACTCCTGATGAGGCCAGGCCAACATCTGGACTGGAGACAAGGACCTTAAGTAATTAAAGCCCCGGCTTCTGCCAGGGGTGTAAGGGCACGGGGCAATTTGGGAGGAGGGTCTGAGGCCTGTGAAGACCAAGCCTCTGTCAGCCGCGGGGAGTTGGGGGTCACCTGGACGGGGCCCAGGGCTCACTCCGGAGGCTGAACTGCCTGGACTAGAAGCCACCGTCCTTGCCATGTGAGGAAGAGCCGAGGCAACCAATGGCACAGCCGGGACATAACATGCGGCGCCTCCAGGGGCAGTGACCCAGGCCAGTGAGGAGCCAGAGCCACATCCTGCGTCCGAGCTGAACCGCTATGCCAGCGCCGACGCGACGGCTCACCTTAGCAACCGCGCGCCCCGCCCCCGGCTAACGTCCCTCCCGTTATTTATGACGTCTTTAGTTACGCCACCGTTATTAGGCGTGTGGAGATCCAATCCGCGCCACCAGAGTGGGACTTTCTCCCAGAGTCCCCAGGGCGCAAGTCATCCTTCCCCTTGCAAAGGTGACAATTACCTCCTGCCGGGCCCTCTTGCCAAACCCGCCCTGCCCTCCCTGGCCCCAAACAATGAGGCGGGATGTGGGCTGCAGACCCGAGTGGCCCCAAACTCCAGCAGCCCAAGGGTTGAGGGGGGAGGGAAGGATGCAGAGCTTCCCGAGGAAACCAAAGGACCTGGCATTCTAGGAAATTCAAAAGTGCTAGTCCAGTTCTGGCAATCTGAACTCTTCCTCCTCAAAGCTGAAGTCTGAGAGACTTTCCTGCTCCCTTTGGCCACACGGCTGACAAGAAAAGTAGCTAACCTGCAAAATGAGCACCAGTTAGGGTGGCGGGAAGAGAACACACCTTACAATTATGCGAAAATGTTGCCATTTCCTCCAAACTCTCAATATTCACGTCTCATTATTCATACACCACTCTGTTATTAGGGGTCACCACTGAATCAGGGATGACTCCACAACTTCTGAAGGAGGAGTTTGGGCAGGTGAGCAATTCATTCTGGGAAAGAGAGTCTAAAACAACGGCCCTTTACATTACTATGGAAAACATCCCCCAATCCAACTTTTCAAAACAGAGCCATTAATCTAGAAAAAAACTACAGTGTCACTTTTCAGAGGTCTACCTTGTGTGCACATATGGAGAAGACACTTAGAATATTAAAGTCAGCATGTTAAGTAATTTTCATGTTAAGTAATTTTCTTGAAATACTGTAACTAGCACTCAGTTTAATTTCTTCACAGTCCTTTTCATAATCTATTTGATTTAATTTTAATTGTCTGGTACACCTATAACACCTAAATTCCAAGAGAGAAGGAGTTTCACCTTATTTCCAGCGCCTAGCACATAATGGTTTCTAAATGGAACTGATTCCAAGATTGGCCTCATTTAGGAGTGGATCTGTTGTTATAATCAGGTTTCCAGAATCTTTAGTGTCAATACGGAACCCTTTCCTCTCACATTTCATAGGAAACTAGACTTCTTAAAGCCCAAACATGGATACGTTTCAAGTTCCCTTGACTGATTTAAATTGATTTAAAATAATTATTTTGTACAGGAAAAAACTTTCAAAATTTTTCAGAACATAACCACCTTTTCTTTCTCTACTCTCTTCCCTTCGAAACAAACTTTGCAACATTGGGGTGAGTTAAATAATCAGAAATCTAGCCAAAAATTCAGGTCTCAATGACACGAAACACATTTTTTGCTCCTTTTAAATAAAAATCCTATATGCAGTACATTAATGTTTTCTTTCAGAAATTACGTTGACAACTTAATCCGTAACTCGAGGCATCCATATAACTGTTTTACAGAAAGATTCTTTGGCAAAATATTTAACACAAGATACATATGAGATGCTGAGATCTGGGTAATATACCTTACTTGAAAGGCATGAATAGTTTTTAAACAGTGTAGCATAATCACACTTAAGACCATAGTTACTCTGTTCCCAAATCCCTGCAATTCTAACTGAGGGGAGTTCTAAAAGGCCTGTGTCTTCTCCTGTGTCCACAACCGTAGACGTACACTGGTGGCCCTCAATCCTGCTCTCCAAACTTCAAATAAGGGGCCAGAGACAAGGCCCGGGACTTGGAAAAGTCCTAGAAATTCCCTGCCTCAAAAGCAGTTTCACCTTTTCCTAAGGAAGACAGAACTGAGTAGATATGCTGAAGTCTTCCAAATCCTGCTGGGTGTTTTGAATTATGTCTACACTGGCTGTGTACACCTTGAGCTTTTATCTCCACATACTTGAATTAAATCCTGTAGTTCCTCTTCGGTTCTAGCATCTGTGACCTCTTCACAGGGTCTATATGCCACAGCTGTTTTACCACTTTTGTAATAAAGTTAACAAGGATCAATTCAGAAGTTTTCTTGTTCTAAAACTTCCTATATACAATGGTAGCACTGAATAATTAGACATTCTTTTGACTTCTAAAAACAGAAAATAAGAGCATTTTCCTAGAAGTTGCCTCATCTGACACTTCAGTTTTTATTATAATTATTTGTGAAGACATATATAAGAAGTATCAACTTTATGATAAAGTTTTCAAAAACTTTATGATCTTAGAAATAAGAACTAAGGGGACTTCCCTGGTGGCACAGTGGTTGGGAATCTGCCTGTCAGTGCAGGGGACATGGGTTCGAGCCCTGGTCTGGGAAGATCCCACATGCCGCGGAGCAACTAGGCCCGTGCGCCACAACTACTGAGCCTGTGCTCTAGGGCTAATGAGCCGCAACTACTGAAGCCCACGTGCCACAACTACTGAAACCCCAGCACCTAGAGCCCATGCTCCGCAATGAGAGAGGCCACAGCAATGAGGAGCCCGCACACCACAATGCAGAGTAGCCCCCACTCGCCCCAACTAGAGAAAGCCCATTTGCAGCAACAAAGACCCAACACAGCCAAAAACAAATAATAAATTTATAAAAAAAAAAAGAAATAAGGAATAAGGACATAGAAATTAAAAGCTGTGGAAACAAAAATGTTGAATCAAAATACAATTAAATAGGAAGGCATTAGGTGGGGGTCAAAGTGAGTTCAAACCTGGTAGAGATACCACTGGACTATAACGGATACTTCCTATTAGAAGCAAGGCAAGTGCCTACTCCTTGGGACAAAAATTCTACCAGATAAAATTAACAACGCTTTGGAGACAGAGACAGAGAGAGGGAGCATTTGAACACTCTACTGGCAGAAACTGGCCCATGTACCCTTTGGACAATACAGCTTTCCTCAAGGCAAGCTAGAGCCACCAGGCTTTTTGGTCTAAGGAGTTTTGGGTACATATAAGGAGTACCCTGGCATATTAGGCACAAACAACCCAGGCATTTAGTTTGGTTCTTAAAGGTTGTTACCCAGAGTTGACAGCTGATGGAGATTCTGCCTGACGACCAGAGAAGTCAAACTTCACTGGAACGACTTCCCAGGCTGGAAGACCAAGACCAATCAAGGGTCAACTCTTACAAGCCAATAAGGTCTCTGACAACTTAGCTAGGATTTCTCAGTCTCTAAGCCTGCAGGGCTGTGAAGCAGGGGAGCAATTCTGTTCCGGGAATCTACTAATAGATAGAAACTACATAAAGTTTCCTTTGGGCACAGCCTGTGACATTCTCACCGCTGTATAACTCGATAGGGAACACAATCAACGCTATTCAATAGCATGACCAGTTTCAAGGCTCACAAAAACATAGCCGATTATTATATAAGAATCATATTCACCCAATACATTAGAAATGAAAACTGAAATTCAACTGATTCCAAAAAGATTGCCTAATAAACACTTCAACAAGAAAACAACGGTAATAATAATAGTCAATATACTTTGTCTGCTTACTATGCTTCAGGCATAGTTCTAAGCTTTTTACATTCATCATCTCATTTACTCTTACAGTATCCCCCATTTGGTGGTAAGCTGAATTACTAACCCTATATGCAGATAAAGAAATTGCAGCTTAGACATATTAAATACCTTCAAATGTCTCTGGCTAGAAAAACCTACAATTGGGACAACAACAGCAACAAAATCTAAGAGACAATGTTAGGACTCAAACACAGGTGTCCAAGGCTTATAATCACTACACTACTCTGTATGATAAGCAAGCAATTGAGGAAGAACTGGATCAAACACTTTCTGTATGAACTGAGGCAAGTCATTCTACATCTAAACACTGGGGACAATAATATTTGCTGTCGTTCTTCTCATAAATGCCACAAAGAACAAATTTAAGACTGTTGCTATGAAAGCATATGGGGAATGAAAGAATATGTAATGTTTTAGATAACCATTATATTCATCGAATTAACTTTTCAAATAAGTTTATTTGCTCACTGAAACTGAAGCACTTCAATGACAATCAAAAAGGTCTTACCTAAAAGCACAATCAGTAATCTCTGAAATGCATCTGTCATAGCTTTCTGAATAGCAAGCTTCTGGGTTATCTTCCTTTTCATAAACAACAATAATGACCCTAAATCCAACCAAAACAGATGAATTTAAAATGCCTATATGAATAACTGATTTCTAGATTATATGTTTAAAACTAAAAATGCATCTGTGATTCTTAGATCATTACCTTAGTGATTAAGGACAGGCACAACACTGGGGTACGGGTGAATGTCTCCATTGCAGGTATACCCTGGCATGGCATATTTTTACAGCTCAGATCTATTCTGGAAGTTCCTAAAATACTAGACGGGAAATGCAAACTAAAATCGTGGCCGAAATCTCACATTACTCACAGATTTCAAATGGACAAGCTGAGGCTGCACTGCTACAGACCCTGCTCTCCTCTGCGTAAAGGGCTGGATTCATACCGTGAGACAGATTTGGTTGTAGTGCAGATGATCTGGACTCTACTCAACCATCACCCACTCAGGTGGATGGTGGAGCCTCCTCCACCCCATTCGCTAACAGCCCTGCCTCTGACTTAAAACCCTAAGCCCAAGTGCCATGGATTCTAGGAAAAAACTCAGTACCAATCGGAATCCCCTTTCTAGGGATCTACATTTACCTATTCTGCTCAGGCCCTTTTATAGGAGACAAAGGACTGAACATTTACACAAGAGTTTATTTCAATCTTTAGACAATGATTTTGTTAGGATAACTGAAGGACAGAAGACATCTATATTTGAAGGACTATTTTAGCACAAAAATAATTATTAACCACAAAAAAAAAAATTCCTAACTAATTTACCCTCCTCCTAAGATTCCTGACAGGCAGTCAGTTCTAAAATTCTAAAGGTTAAGGTGCTGTCAGGTATTGCCTAAGATGAAAACCTATATTTTCGGGCAGAACCATTCTGCCCAGGGCTTTAGTTGCTTAGAAAAGGTGATGATGTATCTGAAAAGTTGAGTTTCAGAAAGAAAGGAAAAAAGAGAAATCCCACTGCCTCACCTCCCCACACACACACATACTGGAAAACAGACCTTCCTCCAACTTATCCAAAGGTTCCTCAGCCATGCCAACTCAGGGACTCCTGCACTTGTGGGAGGGCAACACCACCTCTAAAGCACAGAAGACCTTCAGGCTTTGCTTCTGAAGTTGTGTCACAATATCTTCATTTTCCCTTTCTTCAAGGTTAGAAAGATCCTGAAGCTGTTAGGATTTTGAATTAAACGCTAGACTTCAACATATTCTGTTGTTAGAAATAAAAGATAAACTCCAGGAATCCCAGGTAATAGTTTAGGTATGCTACCCTTTCAAAATCAACTGAGACTTGCAAATGAATGACTAGATATGGACACCTATTTTTTATGATATACCATACAAATACTGGAGAAAATTTTGGACACCACCATCCAAGTCATTGAGATTATCACTAATTCTAGGTGGAAGGCCAATGCTCAGATACTTCCATGTGGAAGCCTCCCACATCTCCTCCCTATAGCCATGTTCTATTCTTCTCTCTAAAGTCTAGGAGTTCAATGTTGAAAGGAGTCTGGTTAGTCAAAGAAAGTCTACAGAGTTTACCTTGATGATCCTTTTTCACCACCCATGGAAACCAAAGAAGTAATTTGCCAATTCTTGGCATCTGGAGCTGTTTAGGGCAAGCGTATTATGATGAACCTCCTTATGTCTGGCGCCGAGATGAACCTAAAGACATAAAAGACCTAAAAATATCACAACCCTACATAGAGATTTATTTTGGATATACCTGAGATTCATCAATACCAATTTTATAGAGTGGTTGTGAAGATTAAGTAGGACATTTTAAGCAATGAGTTCACAGTGAGCCCTAAATAAATGCTATTTATTATTTTTAAGTCAGTACTTTTCTGCATCATTTCCAGGACCCCTGATTAACCAGAAGGTTCCCTGACATCCGGTGGTGAAAGTGATGATGAAAGCATCCAAGGAAGCCCAGCAGAAGCCTATTATGGGGCTGGGGGTAAGCAAAGGAATGGACTGTTTTACTCGTCTCATCCTGTAGCTCCTGCTTGAGAATATGACCTGAAGAGGAGACAAGATGGACCTGCCACTGAATTAGGACCTTAATCTGTAGCACTCCCTCCCCAAGTTACTAACCCCTGTTAGAAGAGGGAATATGTATACCTCTATAAATGTAAATAAAGCATCAAAAAGAATTAGAGATTCATCTGCATTAACAAGCTTCTTTGAGAGTGCAAATATTTCCAGTCTTAACTCTGTAAATAACTTACATATTACTGTGGATTTTATACATCACTACTTCTTTCTGAAACGTCTATTTCCATTTGAACAGGGTGTAGTATATAAATTTAGTCATAAAAATTCAAATAATACAAATAAAATCAAAGCATTGTTAATTCTTTGTTGATTTGTTTGTGCATCTTCCTCTGTCACTAGTTTATGAGCTCCTTCAGTGCTTGAAGGAACCATATATTATTCTTTCCTTGTTACCAGAAAGAAGAATACATATTGGCATATAATAGAGGAGTGATGTTCTGTTGACTGAGTGAATGAATGAGTACATAAGAAAATGAAGTTACTTTCTCCAACTGAAGCTGCCTGCTGGGAAGGAGAAATGAAGATTAATTTTTAAATATTGAGTGTCGCATGGGATGCTAGGCCCTGTACGGTGAGTCATAATGGAGCTGTCCTGGACAATTAGGAGTCTTCAGAAGGGCTCTGAGCCACTGGGTAGTAGAGACAGTTGACATCTCGGATAACCTTGCCACAGTTCTTGCTGGCAAACCTTTCCCTTCGTGCTACTGAGAAAGACTCAGATACATTATGCCTTTCCTTCATTCTATTTTAAGATGTTATTCTCTTTTCTGTATTTATAAAAAACACGGGGAAAAAAGATAGGAAGATACCTGACAATGAATAAAAGAACACATAATTGGAACTTCCGTGCTGGTGCAGTGGTTAAGATTCCGTTATCCCAATGCAGGGGGCCAAGGTTCAATCCCCGGTCAGGGAACTAGGTCTCACATGCATGCTGCTACTAAGAGTTCGCACGCCACATTTAAGGAGCCTGCCTGCTGCAAATGGGGAGCCCACATGCCACAACTGGGGAGCCCTTGAGCCACAACTAAGGAGACCGCCTGCTGCAACTGAGACCCGGTGCAAGCAAATAAATAAATAAATAAATAAAATTGAAAAAGAACGCATAAGTAAAGTACAGAAAAATTTTGGGGTTGTGGGTAGTAAACTAACGCTCTGCATTAAATAAAGAAATCTAATACGAATCCCCTTTCCTCTCAACTCTATAGTGACTTGGAGAACATTTTCTTCATTACGCTATCAGTGACGGGCTATATGCTGTGAAAATCTCACAACCTACGCTTATGGAATGGTCTTTATGTCAAATATAAGAAAAGAACTCATTACTCACAACTGATACTAAGTAACTGTTTCATATTCTTTCCAGGACCATCTGTCATATCTGAGTGGTACATGAAATGGTCGCAGGGTCCGCAAATAAAAGCATGTCTGACAAAAATCATTTCAATCCCAGGAAGTACAGCCAGGATTGAAGAGGGTGTTAAACAGGGTACAGAACTGAGAGTTAGTGTACCTGGAGTCACATCTGAGGAGAGTTCTCAGATTCAATAAAGGTGAAATCAGTGAGTAAAGAAATATGGGTGAGAAGAGGCAGCAAGGTCAGTAGGAAGTAGCTAGAGCAAGAAGCCAATCAGAGAAGACACACAATTATAAAGGGAAAGGTCTGGGAAGTCTAAGCCTCACTCCCTTATTCAGAGGAATTGAAAAGGCCCTTAACATAATGAAATGTTAATTCTGGGGAGGTAAAACTGGATGGCATGTTAATATGGAATAAGGTTTCTACAATGCATTAAAGAATATTTAACCATTCTCTGGAATCTGAAGTGAGCTCTTAATAGGCAGTTTGAGAGTGATGATGATGATGAAGCCTCCTTTACCTTACATCTGACAAAAGTTTGTCAAGCTCGGGACTTCCCTGTTGGCACACTGGTTAAGAGTCTGGGTGCCAATGCAGGGGACAAGGGTTCGATCCTTGTCCGGAAAAATCTCACATGCCGCAGAGCAACTAACCCCGTGTGCCACAACTACTGGGCCTGTGCTCTAGAGCCCGTGAGGCACAACTATTGAAGCCCGTGTGCCTAGAACCCGTGCTCCACAACAAGAGAAGCCGTCGTGATGAGAAGCCCATGCACTGCAACGAAGAACAAACTCCACTCGCCGCAAATAGAGAAAGCCGACACGCAGCAACAAGACCCAACGCAGACAAAAATAAATAAATAAATTCATTAATTAATTAGAAAAATTTGTGTCAACTTCACATATTTAAAATCCACATAAATGTATATATAAATAAGATTCTTGTGAAGATTTCTTAAATTAAGGGGCAGCAGAAAATGACATGGGGTTTAACATCAGTTAAGTTTGGGTTTGGCCTCTAGTTTCCACGTTTACTGTCATGAACCTTAAGTAAGTCACTTAAGCATCCTGAGTTCGAGTTTCTTCATCTAAAAAAAAAGAAACAAACAACTGGGGAACTGGGGGATCAGTGGAGCAGTGCATGTGAGAGCATTCTGTACACCACAGTGCTGTACAAACGCTGGCTGTTGTTTTTGTTTGTCGGTTTGTTTGTTTTTTCCCTGGGATCTTAGTTCCCAGACCAGGGATTCAACCCGGGCCCTCAGCAGTGAAAGTGCAGAGTCCTAACCAGTGGACCACCAGGGAATTCCCGATGGCCTATTAGTTTTAAATTCAGCACATCATCCTAGTAGAGCGAGGAATTCCACATTTGGACCCACCTTCACTGGAGATGTGTGAAAAAGCTGCTTCTGGTCGCATGGCTTTTGGGCTCTGTGGGCATCCCTTGCTGAATAAAACTTGATGATGGCAGAGAACCCAGTACCTCCCACTGCTGCGTTTGGGAAGAGTCGGACCGAATACAGAAGGCCAAACTAAGAGAAGACTGTAAACAGAGAATGCTTTAGGGTGGTCTCACACTAAGTAAGTGCAGTAAATTTCAGGCCTAGGAAACAAAACCGCCCATTCCTTTATATTCCCCCAGCCCTTCACCACAGGCATGTGGTGAACCTGGAACTCCAAACACTTCTCATTTCATGAACAAGTTTCCTTCTGAAATCCTAAGCTTCGAGAAGCATTAGGAGGCAATTCCTTCTCTTGGGGACTAACTCTCAAAAATCTATGGGGGTGAGCTGACTGTTCAGGTCGTCTCTGGAACTAAGATTCCTCTCAGCAGAGACCACAGGCAGATGAGGTACTGAAGCAGTACCCCGGGGCGCCCAGTTACTGGGGCACGGGGTGTCTTCCTCCACCCTTCCCTTCCCTTCCCTCCCCTCCGGCACGGCTCAATTGCAAAGCCTCGGGGGTGGGTCCAGAGCTCAGCTCCCACACCAGCAAGGTTTTGTCACTCTCGATGGGAACCGCAAAAGGTACCAACTGCACCATCCCACCGTCACCGCACGTGCGCTGCTCGGGGCGCAAGCGGACTACGCTTGCGCACGCGCACTACGCTTGCGCACGCGCACCCGTGCTTTTTAAATACTTAGTGCCAATAAATCTAATATATAGAAAAATAGTTCAAACCCCCTGAGTGTTTTGTGAATAGAAAAGCTTGAGATTCAGAGCAAGTTCAGAGATTGACTGTCTAAGAATAAATTAGCTCTCCATTCCATTAGAAGGGCTAGGTAGCAGCTTCTGGTTATGGTATCCGAAACTCTCAGGCTCCAAATAGGACATAAAACAGCATCACTTGTACTCTTTATAAAATTGCAGAAACAAAATAAACAAAACTATATTTACACCTGTCCTATAAGACAAAGGGTACTTGAGACCTAATGTATATAAAATCAGTTTACAAACTGTGATGCATTATATCAATAAGTTCTCATTTGCAGAGAGCACAGTATAGGATATGAGGCCATTATGTTAATTCCCTTCTGTAGTGGGATAACTGAGGACATGAAAAGGAGACGTGACCCATGAGCTCCCCCCCCCCAGCAAACTGAGGGCTGGCGAATAAGCCAGAACTGCAAACAGTCCTGATTGCTTTGAGCCCCCCTGGCAAACCGGGTGCCTGCAAAAGAAGCATTGAGTGCTTTGGGCACTGATCCATGAGATGTCCTCAGTATAATCAGAGTGGTGGGAACGCAAGGAAATGTCCTTGTGCTACTTCAGTATAATCAAAATAATGGTGGGAACTTTGTGCTGTTCTTGCGCTCAAGGACGAAGCACGGCAGGTGCTCACGAAAGCCAATTATTGCTTGTATAATTAATAAAAACATAGGTTGCTGCTTTGGCACTTCTGAAATGTTAAGAAAACAAGTCTTAAAGTGTAAATCTAGATAATGCTTTAATAAAAGTTACCACAGCAAGACAGACGGCGCTGTTTTGCCTCAGCGAGCGGCAGCCCTCTACTGCTGTGCTTTGGCACAATTCATCTCGTGTGATGAGCTTACTTTCGGCCCTGTCCTAAGAAACTACAACATTTGGCGCCCGAACAGGGACCTGAAGGTAAGTAAGTAATCGCGTGATCGCGGGACCGAAGGGGAAATTGGTCCGCTCAGAGTAAGCGAAACCTTCGGCAACAATAGAGTAACTGTAATGGGGAATTCCCATTCAGTAGAATTCCAATATAGTAAACTCCTGAAACAGTTATTATGGAGTTCAGGAGTAAAAGTGAAACAGGAATCTTTTGATGAATTGTTTGCACTGGTACGTAAACATTGTTACTGGTTTCAACCTACTGGTCACAACCAGTTAAATTTAAAAGTTTGGAAACAGGTTATGCGAGCCTTAAGAAGAGCTCATCAGCATGGAGACCCTATATCTGCCCGTGTTTGGTCTCTTTGTAAATTAATTTCCCTTGCCCTGAAACCATTACAATCTGAAACGAAAAGTGACAATGGGGTGCGTTCTCAGCGTCCGAATTCTGCTCCCCATCATTCTGCTGCTTTTCGTACTTTGTTTCGTGAGTCTCCTATAGAGGACCTTCCTCCACCCCCTCCTCCCCTTGTGTCTGAGACAAGAGAGAATTTTTCAGATTCCAGTGATAAAGGGGCTTTTTATGATGGTAATAAAGATCGGAAGCAGGTTAGCAAACAAAATGAAATGCCACTTTCTCAACAGAATGAGATTTCTGACATACTTTCAAAGTTAAAAAATTTGATGACTAAACTGGGAGAAAATAAAAGCAATACTACTACTCCTTCATATCAGGAGCCATGTCCTACTATTCCTTCGGCTCCTCCTTTAGAATTAGCAGCTTATCCTGTTGGAGCCTCTCGTCAGTTTCGCTTTCCTCTAAAACCTGAATCTAATAGAATATTGTTGGAAGAAGAGATGAATAAACAAGAAAAGCAATATTCTAAATCATTTTTTGCTTTCCCTATTGTTAGACAAGCTATGCCTGCTAATGATCAATTTCCGAATGGATATGTAAATGTTGATTATAACCATCATGATATAAAAATTTTTTAAATGTTAAAAGAAGCCATTAATGCATATGGGATGCATTCTAATTATGTTCAAGGACTTTTGTCTGGGTATGTTACTGAAAACATGTTAATTCCTCATGATTGGGAAGCGATTGCCAAAACTGTTCTTGAACCTGGACAATATATGCAGTTTAAAACTTGGTGTAGAGAGGAAACTGAAACCAAGGCAAGGACTAATGCGGTCCGCAATCCTCCAGGGCCACTTTTAGATGAATTAATAGGAGCAGATGCATTTAGTAATCTACAAGCTCAAACTCAATTTGATAATTTACTAATCATTCAAATACGTATGTGTTGTTTACGAGCATGGTTACGAGTGGAACTCCCCGGAAAAACAGCACAATCTTTTACTAAGTTAATGCAAGGGCCTGGTGAGCCTTACACTGATTTCTTGTCTAGACTGCATGCAGCCATTCAAAGAGCTGTAGCACAAATAGACATGCAAGATTTATTATTACAATCTTTGGCTTTTGAGAATACAAATTCTGAATGCCAGAAGGCATTGCGGCCTTTACGGGCTGTAAACGCTCCAGTTGAGGAGTATATAAAAGCTTGCCATGATATTGGATCTCCTACTTATCAGGCCAATTTACTTGCAGCTGCCATAAATGAAGGGTTGGAAAGATAATCGTATTAAATGTTACAATTGTGGAAAGTATGGACATGTGATGCGAGATTGTCGAAAAGGGCAAGGCCAGATATCAAAACAGGTTAAGAATGAGCAGCTACCTGGTATGTGTCGCCAATGTGGTAAAGGACGACACTGGGCTAATAAATGCCGTTCAAAAAGGAATAAGTTAGGAAATCTTTTGCCTCCACGAGATAATGTCTCGGGAAACGGGAAGCTAGGCCCAATCCGGGGCCACAACAACAATACGGGAAAAGTGACAGTAAACTCTCAACAGTATCCAGTAAGCAATGCCAGCTTTTATCAGACATTACAGGACAGTCTCAACCTCGGCTCTTAGTTACTGATCTCATGCACGCTACCAGCGGCTATGCTGCCGTTGACTTAATTGCTCCTTGAGATTGTATCCTTACGCCAGCAGGAGGAGTACACAAATTAGCTACAGGAATTTATGGCCCTATACCTGCAGGAACTGTGGGACTATTATTAGGACGAAGTAGTTTGACTCTGCAGGGTGTAACAGTTCATACTGGAGTTATTGATGAGGATTATAATGGAGAAATTTCTAGTATGATTTCTGTTTCAAAATCTATAGAATTTAATAAGGGACAAAGAATTGCTCAATTGTTATTGTTACCATATGTAAAACAAGCAGCCGCCCCCGTAAAGCGTACAGGGGGGTTCAGCAGCACGGGAAAAAATGTTTTTTGCCAATCCTTTCTCAATGACCAACGTCCTCAATTAACGATTACTTTTAACAATAATGTAAAATTTACGGGTCTTGTTGATACGGTAGCTGATGTGTCTATAATAAAACAGTCTGAATGGCCTTCATATTGGCCTTTAGAAAAGGTGGAAGTTACTTTTACAGGAATAGGAACATTGCATATGATTTGGCACAGTAAGGAATTGTTGGGATGTAAAGGCCCGGAAGGACAAAAAGCTGTGTTGCAACCATATGTGGCCAATATTGGAATTAATTTATAGAGAAGAGATATACTACAACAATGGGGAACCTCTGTCTCCATACCAACAATTTCCCCTGAAACAATGCAAATGATATCAAATAAGGAATATGATTATTCGCAATTAAATGCTACTGAACCCCAATATGTAACTAAAATGGGAAAAGATTATACTGGGCTTGGATATCCAAATTTAGTGTAGGGGCCACTGCTCAAAAATTTGCATTACCATTAAAATGGTTGAAAGATAACCCTATATGGACAGAGCAGTGGCCCTTAACTCAAGAAAAATTACAAGCATTACACCAATTAATACAAAAACAATTAATAGCAGGACATATTAAAATATCCACTAGCCCTTGGAATTCACCTGTTTTTATAATTAAGAAAAAATTAGGTAAATGGAGAATGTTGACAGATTTACAAAAAATTAATGAGACTATTCAACCTATGAGGGCATTGCAATCTAGAATTCCATCTGCTGCAATGCTCCCTCGCAATTGGGAACTTATAATTATAGATTTAAAAGACTGTTTTTTTACTATACCATTACAATCTCAAGATTGTGAAAGATTTGCATTTACTGTACCAGCCTTAAATCAAGAACATCCAGCTCAGAGATTTCAATGGAAAGTTCTCCCTCAGGGGATGTTAAATAGTCCAACTATATGCCAATTTTTTGTTAATCAGCCTCTGGAGGAATTACGTCACATGTATCCTGAGGCACGTATTCTTCATTATATGGATGACATTTTATTTGCTCATCCTCATCAACAAACATTACAGCAGATGTTACAACAAGCAGAGTTAAAATTTAAAGAATGGGGTTTACAGATAGCTCCTGAAAAAATTCAAAAATGTGCTCCCTGACAATATCTTGGACAAATTGTAACCAATACTCAGATTATTCCTCAAAAAGTACAAATTAGATGAGATTCTCTTGTAACATTAAATAATTTTCAAAAATTATTAAGAGATATTAATTGGTTACGTCCTAGGAATTCCTAGTAGGAATTCCTACTTATAAGTTACAAAATTTATTTCACACCTTAGAGGGCGATCCAACATTAAATAGTTACCGTAAACTTTCTCCCCAGGCTGAACAAGAACTTAAATGGATAGAAAAACATATACATGATGCACAATTGGATCAGATCGAGTCTCTGGATCATTTACGACTTATTGTATTTCATACTCCTCATTCTCCTACTGATTTACTACAACAACAAGATAATCTCATAAAATGGATATTTTTAGCTCATAAAGCTCAAAAGAAATTGCAATCTTATGTACAAAAAATAGCTGATATTATTATTAAAGGTAGGTTACGATTAAGGCAACTATGTGGTCAGGACCCACATAAACTTATAGTCCCTTTTTCAAACAAAAAAATACAAACTCTTTCAACTAGAGGATAACTGACAATTGCCTGTGCTCATTATATAGGTAAAATACATAATCATTATCCTTCTGATAAACGTTTACAGTTTTTGAAAAAGACTAATTGGATTTTGAAAAACATAGTTCAATTATATCCTGTTATAGGACCAACTTTTTTTTACCGATGCCAATAAAACGGGAAAAACAGGATATGCTAACAGTCATGATCATACGGTGTTACAATCTCCATATGTTTCAATTCAAAAAACAGAACTATTTGCTATAATACTATTGTTACAAGATTATCCAATTGCTCTTAATATAATTACAGATTCTCAATATATGAAATTTACAGTTAAAAATATTAAAACCGCTTTTATCCCAGATAATGGATCAGAACTACATTCTTTATTTTTACAAATACAACATATAATTAGACTACGTACTACACCACTTTATATTACTCATATTCGTGCTCATACTCATTTACCCGGTCCATTGGTAGATGGAAATGATTTTATTGATACTTTAGTGAGTACTATACAATTAGCTACAGCAGAACATAATAGATATCATACTAATGCCAGAGGATTAAAAAATAAATTTAATCTTACATGGAAACAAACAAAAACTATTCTCTGTACATGCCTGCAATGTGCTGCTATTAATCAACCTTATTTGAATATTGGAGTTAACCCTAAAGGCTTATCTGCTAATACTATCTGACAAATGGATGTAACTCAATATTGTGGTTTTAGAAAGTTAAAATATATTCATAATTCTGTAGATACCTACTCTCATTTCTCATGGGCAACTCCATTATCTTCTGAAAGCTGATGCTGTAATAACTCATTTATTAGAAGCTTTTGCTGTTATGGGAATTCCCAACAGCATAAAAACTGATAATGCTTCTGCATATCATTCTCAAAAATGTCAGACATTTTTGCCACACATAATATACAACATGTTACAGGTATCCCAGGAAACAGTACGGGACAAACGGTTATTGAACGACAAAACCACACTTTGAAAAAAATGCTTATAAAACAAAAAGGGGGAGATGAGGTACAAAGTCTTGTTTTATTTACTCTTAATTTTTTAAATCATGGAGAAGATGATCTTAGTGCAGCTGACAGACATTGGACAAAAACAAGTACACAAGAACTTAGACAGTCTGTTTTTATATTAAATGAAAATACTAACACTTGGGAACCTGGCGAGGTTCTTCGTTGGGGTCGAGGATATGCTTTTATTTCTGCAGGAGCTAAATCCTATTGGGTGCCGGCTAAGATAAAGCTTCCGGATGGCAACTAAGCGTAACCTTGATGTGACGGGAATGACAAAGGGATTTGCAGAGATGGATTTGAGCAAGAGAACACTCCGTGTGCCATTGGATCAAACAAAGAGGGCGTCTCAATTGACTTGGGGGCAAATGAAAAAGTTTGCAGGCACTGCTGAAAATCTTCTCATTTCACAGGGTAAACCCCTCACTAGCACCAATCTTTTTGTGGCTATGTTGGCAATGTTGTCTGCACAGGTAATAAGCATATCAGCCAATGAGATAAATTGTACTAACCATACTTATTGGACTTATATTCCTAACCCTCCTCTTAATATGGGGGTTACCTGGTGGGATGCCCCAATTCTTGTATATGTAAATGAGTCTGGATGGTTGCCTGGTCCTTTTGATGATAGAGGCCCTTTGAAGCCAAAAGAAGAAGGAAGGATAATAGAAAATTACACTGTGGGTGTTAACGGACCTCCTATTTATATGGGAAAAGGAGATCATTGCCTTAAAATGAATTATCAGGCATGGTTAAGTGTTGTCAAAAATAAAAGCAGATATCATGGGTTATATCTTTTGAGTGCTTATACTTTTAAAAGTTTTAATTCCACTCTTAATGAAAATGTTTCTGCACCTTATTTGCCTCCATGCCAGGTGCCTCTTGTGGATCGATTATCAGATTGGGTCCATTGGACTCAATGCCGAGGAGAAATGGCTCAGGTTCTTGTTAATACTTCTTGGGGAAGCGTCATTGATTGGAGCCCTTTTGGCTCCGCCCAAGGAAAAAAGCGTTTGAAGGATTTATACTGGCATAAAGGAGATAACACTATTTATAGAGATACTATTAATGATACCATACTATGACACGCTGGAGGGTTTTCTCCTCCTGGTCCTCATTTAAATGGATATCCTATCCAAAAGGACTTGTGGAAGCTTATGGCAGCTCTAAGATTAATGCCTGGGTAGGACATATGGTTAATAAATCTGAAAATCATAGTTTGATTTTTCATAAAGATATTACTCGGTATACTCGTAGTTGTGTGAAATTACCTTATATATTGTTAAAGGGACCAGCTGTATGGAATGAGACTCAAGGTATTATAATGTGTAAAAATTGCTCTCTGTATACCTGTATTAACTCTAGTATATCTTTTAACATATCTACTGAAAGTTTGTATATCTTAGGAGCTTGGACAGGTCTTTGGCTTCCTGTCAGTCTTGGAAGGGAATGGCAAAAATCTCTTCCTATGGCTGTTTTTCAATATTTAGTTGATGCACTAAAAAGAAGTAAAAGATTTGTAGGAATGTTGATTGCAGCTGTCATGGGTATTATAGCCATGACAGCTTCTACTGCAGGATTGTTAATGCTCATTATAATAATAATTATATGTTTAATTGTAGTTCAACGACGAGTGAAAGCTACCCGCCATGCAACATCGCAACAAGCTGCTGTGTTTTCCTTGATGCTGCACAAGCTGCAAAATAATTCCATGTAGTTTAGTACCGAGAGTAATGCTGCCGTGTTCTCCTTGATGCTACAAAAATTATGAAACAAAAAGGGGGAAATGTAGCGGGATAACTGAGGACATGGAAAGGAGACGTGACCCATGAGCCCCCCCCCCCCAGCAAACTGAGGGCTGGCGAATAAGCCAGAACTGCAAACAGTCCTGATTGCTTTGAGCGCCCCCCCCCCCCCCCGCCCCGGCAAACCGGGGGCATGCAAATAAGCCAGAGTTGTGAACAGTTCTGAATGCTTCGAGCGCCCCCCCCCGGCAAACCGGGTGCCTGCAAAAGAAGCATTGAGTGCTTTGGGCACTGATCCATGAGATGTCCTCAGTATAATCAGAGTGGTGGGAACGCAAGGAAATGTCCTTGTGCTACTTCAGTATAATCAAAATAATGGTGGGAACTTTGTGCTGTTCTTGCGCTCAAGGACAAAGCATGGCAGGTGCTCACGAAAGCCAATTATTGCTTGTATAATTAATAAAAACATAGGTTGCTGCTTTGGCACTTCTGAAATGTTAAGAAAACAAGTCTTCAAGTGTAAATCTAGATAACGCTTTAATAAAAGTTACCACAGCAAGACAGACGGCGCTGTTTTGCCTCAGCGAGCGGCAGCCCTCTACTGCTGTGCTTTGGCACAATTCATTTCCTGTGATGAGCTTACTTTCGGTCCTGTCCTAAGAAACTACAACACCCTTCCCCCATCCATTCGTTTATCTTGTTTCTTTATGTATGCGGTCAGTTACATTGTTAAGCTAACAATGTAACTGAGCTATTATTAGCTTAATAATGTAAACAAGAATCTGATTTTTAGCAAGGGGGTAGTTCTTAGAAACTTAAGGAGCTGGAATTCTGAATGTATGAATTAAAATAATGCAATTACATCATGAATTTTAAAATTTATCACCATTGATTAAAAATTAAAATATTAAATTAAAAATTTATTATCCCGCAATGGAGACTCACCACAACGTGTGACGTCTGTCAGGCATCCACTATCACAACACAGCTTGACTGTCTTTCAGACAACCTCAATAATATTTTTAAATTAGTAGAGGCAGTAGGCCATACGGCTAGGTAAGAACCTATAAATGGAAACACAGGTAATTAAATTCGTGGTAAAAGAGTTACTTGAGTAGGTATAAAAGGTAGGCCAAGACCACCACAGACCAGTGCAAAAAGGAGTTCTTGGGGCATATGGACTGCAGAACTGGATAGGGGCCGGTTGGCCAATTGCTGCTCTTGACTGTTGTATATAAATATATAGGAGTAGAGAGGTGCCCAACAGAAGGACTAAGATGGTAGTACATATAGTATGCCTAGAAAAAAGGGAATAGGGATTAGAATTGGGTGACACTGATCTGTAGTTTAAATCCAAAGTATTTCCTTCCAACCTGAAAGCCTCACTTTGGGTTGAGAGTACACAGGAAGAAGGCAAACTTCTAAGAGTCTGAATAAGACCATTCCTTTTGGAATCCCTTTCTCAGTTCCTATTTGTGAGTAGTAATATATTAGAAATTATTCTAGTAATAAAAAAGCATCATGTGGTTAAACAATAACAGAGGTCACTTTGGCCAAATCTGGACAAAAGGAACATTCCAAAGAATAACATTATCATTATAATAAGTTATAATATAGTTAATTAAAAAAAAGCACATGAGTTCATAATCATACTCAAAATGAAAGTGGGGGGTGTTCTTCTTTATAAAATAATGTCAGCTAATAAATGCAAAAGGAATGATAGAATTTGAAAGTGTCATTTTGCATCTAACAATGTAATAATCGATTCAGACAAGGATTATGATTGATGCACAGCTGGGTGAAGACTTGTTTGAAAGTAGGATCTTCAGTGATCCCAAAGTATCACGCCACATATTATTTTTCAATTACCAAGGGGAAAAATAACTTTACAATGGAGAGATATGGAAGATACCACCTTAATCAAGTGATCAAACTTAGCACTGGGCCACCTGAAGTGATGAAGTATGAAGACTACATCACCTATATAGTATTTTTCCCCCAAAGGTTTACTTTGAATCTAATGAGGAAATGGACAAATCCAGATTGTGGGGCAATTTGCAAGACAACTGGCTTAGACTCTTCAAGAATGCCAATGTCATAAAAGACCAAGAACAAAAATAGCAGGGAAATATTGTAGATTAAAGGAAACAAAGACAAGACATGCAATGTCTAATCTTATTTGGACCCTGTATCAAAGCAAAACACACTTAAAGAATGTTATTGGATTCTGGCCAAGATGAAGTAACAAGGACCAATTTAACCTTGCACCTGAAGCAAGGAAAAAATAAGACAGAACATATGAAAAAACAGTTTTCAAGAAACTGGACCTCAGGCAATAAAGTTCAGTAATCCCCAGGAGATGGGAAATAAATGAAGTGATCCCTATAATTGCCCTAATTTACTTCTCTGAGAGAGTTTCCAGGTCACGGTACAGGGAAGAGAAGTCCAGGCAGAGACGGGTGGACACCCTGACTGAGGAAATGGAGGTGAGATTCTGGGAAAACCAAGGTAACTAGAGTTCAAAAAGCAGAGTATCAGAGACAAAAGAAGTGCACAGACAAAGAACTCTGGAGATATGCAGAGGGAACTCTTGAGAATTCAACAAAGTATTTGTCAGTACATTTGTGTGAGGAATTACTTGATGCCAGGAAAAGAAACATATGAAAGGATTAATAATTAGAATAACTGGATATCACACAGGGTTGCAGGAATAGTACCTGTTCTTACAAGTCAGACTGGAAAACCTCATGATACTCAGAAAGGACTTGTCTCAGTAGTTGCAAATAATGAGCTCCAGACTAAAGGGTACTTGGACTCCTACCCAACGAATCTTAAAAGCTAGACCTAAAAGAATAAAATTGTTTTGAGTAACTTAATTTCACCTAAAACAAATCCCAAGCATTTTACAAGAATATAAATATATACACACAATAAACTAAAACTCACAATATCCGGGATCATATGAAAAATTGCCAACCATGCAAAGAAGTAGGAAAATATGCCCCATAGTGAGGAGAAAAGGCAATCAATCAAAACTAACCCATAATCTATACAGATGTTAGAATTGGCAGAAAAGAACATTTAAAATGTTATTATACCTGAAGTAAAGTTATTATAACTGTATTTCATATATTAAAAAACATAGACTAAAAACTGAAAATGTTAAATAAGTACAGGCATGGAAAAGGTAAAATATACCAAAATTGAGCTTCTAGCGATTAAAAACAATGTCTAAATTAAAAATATATTGAACGAGGTTGATGTCTGATTAGACACTGCAGAAGAAAGGGTCACTGAACATTAAGGCATAGTAACAGAAACTATCCAAAATGAAACAAAAAGAGTAACAAAACTAAACAACAACAAAACTGAATAAAGCATCAGTGAGCTGTGGAACAACTTCAAGTGGCCTAATACATGTGTACTTAGAGTCCATGAAGGAGAGGAGAAATGCAAAAATTTGAAGAAATAATAGCCAAAATTTTTCCAAATTGGTAAACACTATAAAGCCTCAAAGTCAAGAAGATCAATGAAATTTAAGCTTAAGAAACATGGACAAAACTACACCAAGGCACAAAAAATAATCAAATTGCTCAAAACCAACAATAAAGAGAAAAATTTTAAAGCAGCCAGAGGAAAAAACTATACACTACATAGAGAGGAACAAAGATATCAATGACAGCAGAATTTTTGTTGGAAACAATGTAAATGAGAACACAGTGAAATAACATCTTTAAAGTAGTGAATTGAATTCTATAAAGCTAGAATTCTATACCCAAATCTGTCAAAACAAAAGCAAAATAAAGACTATCTCAGACATACAAAAGCTGAAAGAATTCATTACTAGTAGACTTTCACTTTAAGAAATGTTAAAAGAAGTATTTTCAAGCAGAAGAAAAATGACATCAGATTGGAATATGGATCTACACAAAAGATTAAGAATACAGGAATAGGGACTTCCCTGGTTGTTCGGTGTTTAAAAATCTGCCTGCCAATGCAGGGGTCAAGGGTTCGATCCCTGTTCCGGGAATATCCCACATGCCGTGGAGCAACTAAGCCTGTACATCACAACTACTGAGCCTGCACTCTAGAGCCTGTGTGCCACAACTACTGAAGCCCATGCACCTAGAGTCTGTGCTCTGCAACAAGAGAAGATATCCAGTGAGAAGCCAGTGCACTGCAACGAAGAGTAGGCCCTGCTCACTGCAACTGGAGAAAGCCCCGGCAAAGCAAAAAGGACCCAACGCAGCAAAAAAATAAATTACAAAAATACTTAAAAAATTTTTAAAAGGATTTTAGTCATTCAATATATGTCTCTGAACACAATGGAAATAAATTAGAAATTAACAAATCTGAAAAAGCTCCAAATATTTGGAAACTAAACAACACTCTTCTGAGTAACTTTGTGGTCAAAGAAGAAATCAAAAGGGAAATCAGAAACTATTTTGAACTCACTGAAACTGAAAACATAATATGTCAACATGTGGGATATTGCTAAATCTGTACTCAGCTTCCTCAACTTCCACCTTAATCTGGGAAAACGAGAGCAAATTAATCACAGAGTAAGAGAAGAAAGAACACAATAAAGATCAAGGTAGAAATAAATAAAATGGAAAACAGAAAAATACTATAGATATTAAAAGGATAATAAGAGAATATATAGAATAAACCAATAAATTCAATATGAAATGGACAAATTCCTTGAAAGACAAGCACTACTAAAGTTTATTCAAGAATATAAATATTAGGGCTTCCCTGGTGGCACAGTGTTTGAGAGTCCACCTGCCGATGCAGGGGACACGGGTTCATGCTCCGGTCTGTGAGGATCCCACATGCCGCACAGTAGCTAGGCCCGTGAACCATGGCCGATGAGCCTGCGCGTCCGTAGACTGTGCTCTGCAATGGGAGAGGCCACAACAGTGAGAGGCCCGCAAAAAAAAAAATAAATAAAAGAATACAGCTATTAAAGAAATTGGATGTGCAGTTTAAAACCTTCCAACAAAGAAAGCTTCAAATCCAGGTGGCTTAACTGATAAATTCTACCAAACATTTAAGGAATAAAATAATGTCAATTCTACACAAACTCTACCAGAAAGTTGAAGAGAAGGGAATATTTCCCAACTTATTTATAAGGCCAACTTTCACCGTATCAAAAATAGACGATAACATTACAAGAAAACTATAGACCAATATCTCTCATGAACACAGAGGCAAAAAGTTTTAACAAAATTTTAACATATCAAATCCAGTATTGTATAAAAAGATGATACATCATGACCAACTGGGTTTATCTCAAGAATGAAAGGTTGGTTTAATATTTGAAAATCAATTTACTCAATTTAATACATTAAAAAAGAAAAATCAGGACTTCTCTGGTGGGGCAGTGGTTAAGAATCCACCTGCCAGTGTAGGGGACATGGGTTTCAGCCCTGGTCCGGGAAGATCCCGCATGCCACGGAGCAACTAAGCCCGTGCACCACAACTAATGAACCTGCGCTCTAGAGCCTGTGAGCCACAACTACTGAGCCCATGTGCCACAACTAGTGAAGCCCGTTCACCTAGAGACTGTGCCCTGCAACAAGAGAAGCCACCACAATGAGAAGCCTGCATACTGCAACGAAGTTTAGTCCCTGCTCACCACAACTAGAGAAAGCCTGCATGCAGCAATGAAGACCCAAAGCAGCCAAAAATAAATAAATTTAGAAAAGAAAAGAAGGGAAAAATCACATAATCATTGCAATAGATGCAGGAAAAGAATGAAATAATCTAACATTCATTCCTGATTAAAGAAAATAACAGCCCTCAGTACACTAGGAATGGAAGGAGACTTCCTCAACTTGATAAATGACTTCTACAAAAAACTTAACATCATATTTAATGCTGAAGGACAAAGTACTTTCTCTCCAGAATCACGACAAAAGCAAGGATGTCTGCTCTCATTACTTCTATTTGACATTGCACTGAAGGTTCTAGCCAGTGCAATAGGGAAACAAAAAAAAGAGATATTCAGAATGGAAAGGAAGAAGTAAAATGCTCTTTATTTGCAGATAACATGATTATGTAGAAAACCTGATAGAATCTACAAAATTGCTACTGGAACTAATAAATGAGTTTATCAAGTTTGCAGGGTACAAGATCAACAT
This sequence comes from Lagenorhynchus albirostris, assembly GCF_949774975.1. Taxonomy (NCBI): domain Eukaryota; kingdom Metazoa; phylum Chordata; class Mammalia; order Artiodactyla; family Delphinidae; genus Lagenorhynchus; species Lagenorhynchus albirostris. The sequence goes on along the minus strand of NC_083096.1, from coordinate 65,175,988 downwards.
TCAAAAAGATTAATTTATCTCAACAGAGATCAAAGTTTTAAAATACTACTTATAATAGAATCAAACATATAAAATACTTAGAATAAATCTGATAAGATATGTAAAAGATTTGCACAGTGAAAACTGTAAAATATTGCTGGGGGAAATTAAGGAAGACCTAAATAAATGGAGAGATATAATGTATTCATGGATCTGAAGATTCAATATTGATAAGACATCAATTCTCCCCAAATTGATTTATAGATCAAAATCCCAGTAGGCTTTTCTATAGAAATAGAAAAGCTAATTCTAAATTTTATATAGAAATAAAATTTAGAATAACTAGTACAACATTGAAAAAGAACAAAGTTGAAGAACTAACAGTAACTGATTTCAAGGCTTATGAAGCTACACTTTCAAGACATTGTGATAGTAGTGTAAAGATACACAAAAAATCAAAGGAACAGAATAGAAAGTTCAGAAGTACAGAGACGTGGACAACTGACTTTCACGTTCAAAGGCATTTGAGAGGAGAAACGATAGTCTTTTCAGCAAATGATGCTGGAACAATTGAATATCCAGGTGCAAAAAAAAAAAAAAAAAAAGAACTTCCATCCAAACCATATACAGAAATGAACTCAAATTGGTTCAAAGATCTAAATGTAAAACATAAAACTTCTAGAGCAAAACAAGTGAAAAATTTTTGACCTTGACTTACGCATGATTTCTTAGATACAACACCAAAAGCATAATCCATAAAAGAAAAAAATAGATAAATTAGCCACCATCAAAATTAAGAATTTCTGCCCTGCAAAAGACACTATGGAGAGAATGAAAAGATGAGTCCCAGAATGGGAGAAAATACTTAGCAACTTACACATTGGATAAAGGACTAATTTCAAGAATATAAATAAAGAACTCTCAAAATTCCAGAAAAATATAGATAAAAGATTCAAAGATATACATATGGAAAATAAGCATATGAAAAGATGTTTGACAAGATTAATCATTAGGGATGCTAGAGTGAGAAAAAATTACAAACCTATTAAACTATCTAAAATTAAAAATATTGAGCATAGCAAGTGTTGGCCACAACGTGAAGAGGATGCAACTCTCATACACTGCTGGTAAGAGATGTAAAATGATCAAACCACTACGGAAAATAGGTATTTTTTAAAAACTTAAACATACACTTACCAGTGATCCAGCCAATCTACTTGCAGGTATTTACACAAGAGAAATGGAAGTATACATCCATACAAAGACTTGTACACAAATATTCATAGCAACTTTATCTGTAATAGACAAAGACTGAAACAATTCACATGTCCATCAATTGTGAATAAATTGGGATACATCCGTATAATGGAATAATATTCAACAACAAACAGAAATGAATTACTGATAAATATAAAAATATGGATGAAGATTAAAATAATCATGCTGAGCTCAGAAGCCAGTTAGAAAAAAGTATACACTGCATGATTTCATTTATATAAAATTCTAGAAAATTAAAACAGAAAGCACATCAATGGTTGCATGGCTATTGGAAAGGGCAAGGAACGATGGGAAGCAATAATTACGAAGAAACGTTAAGAAACTTTCTGAGGTGATGGACATTTTGATTGTGGTGATGTCTTCATGGTGTGTATGTATGTGTGTGTGTGAACACAGATTACTGTATGTCAATTATACCTCAAAAAGCTGTTAAAAGACATGATATATGAGAGAGACACTTGGGGAAAATTGAACAGCAACTCTTTATTAGGTAATATTATTGTGCAGGAATTTAATTTCTTCAATACTGTGTGTTAACAGTATTGTAGTTACATAGGGAAAAAATTTTTAATATCCAGAGAGGAGGACATCTAGGTGACAAGAGAGGGATCGCAATTGTGGCAGATGCTGTTGGAGGCTGAGGAAGATGAGGCTAGAGCAGTGACCAATGAGTGATGGCATGGTGAAGACACTCATTTGTCAGCTGACCTGACAAAGACGGTTGGAACAGACTGCTAAATGCAGGGTTCTTTCTGCATACTAATCTCACGCAATCCCCTCACCTAGCCTTGGCATAACAGAAACTTTCTATTAGCTTGACATACTGGAGGGGGGATGGCACAATTTAAGGTGCAGTAAGTTGTGTAATAAACTGTCACAATAGGGTTCTACATAAATAGTTTTTTTTAAATGGCAAAAAAAAGAAACTTGACCCTTCCCTCAAAACATATATGAAAATTAACTCAAAATGAATCATAGACCTAAATGGAACTATACAACTTCCAGAAGAAAACATAGGAGAAAATCTTTGTGATTTTGGGTTACACAATGGGGTCTCAGGAAAAGATTTCTTAGGTAAGACACAAAAAAGCACAAACCATCTAAGAAAAATTGCTAAGGGACTTCCCTCGTGGTTAAGACTCCAAGTTCCCAAAGCAAGGAGCCCGGGATCGATCCCTGGTCAGGGAACTAGATCCCACATGCATGTTGCAACTAAGAGCTCGCATACCACAACTAAGAAGCCCATGAGCCGCAACTAAGGAGTCCAACTGCTGCAACTAAGACCCAGCACAACCAAATAAATAAATTAAATAAATATGAAAAAAAATTGCTAAATTAGAGTTCATCAAACATTTAAAACTTCTAGTCTTCGAGACATTTTAATACAATGAAGATAAGTCATAACCTGGGAGAAGATATTTACTAAACATATCTGAGAGAAAGGACTTTTTCCATTGCTTTTTATATAAAGCACTCTTAAAACTCAATATAAATATCCAATTAAAAAATGTATTTTAACAGACACTTCATTTAAAAAGATGTTTGCACATGAATAGACACTCAACATCATCAGCTATTACAGAAATGCAAAATGTGGCACAAACCACGAGATGGACCTATACACCTACTAGAAAGGCTAAATTTTTTAAAAAAACAAATATAATGATCAGGTGACAAAGTGGAGAAACTGCAACTCTCATAGACTGCTAGTGGGAAAGCAAAATGGCACAGGCACTTTAGAAAAAAGTTTAGCAGTTTCTTAAAAAGTTAAATATGCACTTAGCATACGGTGAAGCAATCCCACACTTATGTATTTTACCCCAAAGAAATGAAAACATATGTTCACACACACGTGAGTGTTTTCAGAGGCTTTGTTTATAATAGCCAAAAAACTAGAAACAACTCAAATGTTCATCAAATAATGAATGCATAAACAAATGTGTATCCACATAACTAGAATACTACTCAGCAATAAAAAGGAATGAAATACTGACAGGTGCAACAAAACAGATGAATTTCCAAAGAGACTGGCTAAGTGAACAAAGCCAAAAACAAAAAGCTACATTCCACATGATTTCATTTCTTAGGTATTCTGGGAAACGCAACATTATAGAGACAAAAATCAGATTGGTGGTTGCCAAGGGGTGGTAGTGGGAGGAGGATGGATTGACTACAAAGGGATATGGGGGGTCTTCTGGGAGTGCAGAAGTGTTCTTTACCTCAAATGCGGTGGTGGCTACAGAACTATACGTTTGTCAAAACACATCACACTGTACATTTAAAAATAGTGAATTTTGTTAAATGAAAATTATAAATAAATCTGACTTAAGAAAATAATAAAAGAAAACTAAAAAAAAACAATTGAGTGAAAATAAATGTCAGAAAAATCAACTTACAGTTTTTCCAATTCAAGGGTCATCATGAGGATGCTTTCAATTGTTGTAAGTGACACTTGTGTTTTTCCCATGTCTCCGAAGGAGAAGCCCAAACAAGCTTGATATAAAACCCAAAGACAAAAATTCTAAACTTAAAAAGATACTTAACATGTGATTACTTCAATTCTGGCTTCTGACTTGCCATAGATGATAATTCCAAAGAGCTCTTATTCAAGAAATTTAAATTTGCATCATCAAATGAATGACCTTGGTGCTGAACAGCAGAATCATTTTTTATTATCCGAACTTCTCATTTTCAATTGCATCTACCTCTTTGATCACTGTTTTTTTAAAAAAATAATGTACCCCTTATTCCTTTTTGCTTTCTGGGATAAATAATATTCCTACATGCATCTACACCTTCCATAACTATATGTGTTCTTCAACACTGTTCTCATTCTCTGCTGGCTGTCTTACCCATATATATTCTTTCTTAATCCTTTTCTTTGCCAATAACTCTTATTTTCAATAACCCAGTTAAAATCTAAATTATGACATTTCAGCCAAAGTACTCAATCTTTGAGGAAAGCAAAAAAGAGCAGAAATTATTTCATGAGCCATGAAACTTGCAATACTTACAAATATTTTAATGCTGGCAATTTAAAAAGATAAGAATCTTCAACTGTTGTCAAAGGATTACGATTGAGAATTCTGAAAAATGGACTGGAATTAAAATTATCTGCATTTTCATTTACTTCCATGAAAGCTTATATTCATTTTTTTTGGTATGGAACTTGAAGGTTAAAAAAAATCATTTTCTGTCTTTACCTATAAATCACCCTTAGAATCTGTAAAACACTCTTTCATTGGGAAGGACTCAGGTCTCCAGATGATAAAGTGGGAAAGAGAAACAAACAAACAAACAAAAATTAGAAAAAAAGTGGCTAGCAAAGAAAAAATATGCCAAAGAACGTTTCAGGTTCAAAATCCTCGAAGTGACTATGCTGGTATGAGGCTCTTGCTCTGTAAAAAAGTACTATTTCTAGTGTCCTCCATAATTCAAGGGATTTTTCTTTCATCTCTACAAATTTTTTAAAATTTCATGATTTAAACTACCCAGTTAAAGACAAAAATAGGACTAATTCCTTGGTTCTGGAGCCAAAGAAGCAGAGATAAATCCAAGAGGAACTGGTAAAAGCCATACTCCCATCACATAGTTCCACGTGTATCCTTGTCATACCCTTTGTTACTGTGTATGTAATCACCTGTTTACTTGTCAGTCTCCTAGATTGTCAGCAATTTGAAAGCAGGGACCACACATTATTCTCATTATTATTCCTGTGTCTGACATAGTGGCTAATATTTACCAGGTATTTAATAAATGTTTGCTGAATAAATAAATAACATTTTGTTTATATATCAATAAAATAAACAAATTAATTTGGGGGAACAAAATTGTATTCCAAAATGCTGGAATACATTTTCTTCTTAGTTCTTTGTTTCTTCCTTTTTTTTTCCTTTGTAGTTCTTTACAACAAATACGGGGGGGAAAAGAAAACAGAAACAGGAAGAAAGAAAAGAATATCTGACTTTAGGTTAACACTACTCAAGAATTATTAGCATATTTGTGCACAATATTATAAAGATAATTATCAAAACTAATATATTTTGGGTTGCCAGGCATCTGTGATCAGCATTTAACAGTTAATCCTCACAGTAACCTTAAGTGATAGATATATTACCCCATTGAACAAATGAGGAAACTGAGGCACAGAGAAGTTACATAACTTGTCCTAAGTCATAAAGCTAGTAAGAAGCAGAGCTGGAATTTGAACTCACTTCTGACGCTAAAAGCCTGTGTTTAACCTGAATGAAAAAAAAAGGGGGTGTTAATACATCTTTTACTTGAACCTTAACTTTGAGAGCACTAAATATATAAATACCATTTCAAACTTCATCTACCCATCTGGGAAAGCCTCTATGATAATTATATTTTCTCTTTTTATTTATTATTTCTCCTTTATTTTTTCCTTAATCATCTCCCATCATAAATATTTAATTAGCCTATGGTCACTGAGACTTTAGAAATTTTAAAAAATATTGCACTAAAATCAGTAAAAATGATGGAGGAAAGACATCGGAAAATTCATCCCTCCATAGAAGCCACAATACCAATAACAACAAAAACAACAACAAAACTGGCAAAAATCAGAATCAACTTCTTCTTAACTCTGGAAATTTAACCAACAGGCTTGCAGCACATGGGGGAGCAATTTCTTCAAGGAAAACAAATTAATTTCGGTAAAAACAATGAGATCTGTGTTGCTTTAACTTGTTCTTGACCTTTGCTCTCCATACCAGTGGTAGCCTTGGAAAAACAGCCCACATCGTTGGTACCAGAAGGAGCAGCATGGACTGGGAGGGCCTTCAAAGCCTCATTCCCAAAGAACTATCATTGTTTTACATGTCTGGTGGTCCCCTGGAAGACCTCCCTTGCAAGGCTTTCCTTTGACCTGACCGAGAGCTGTCTGGTGAGAAAAGCCGCTCCTCAGGTGGCATTTCTGGAAAACATTTTCAAGCAAATATTTTAACATGGCGGTTGCATGAGGCAATGGGTAACAGTTTGGGGGAAAAACAGCCCAACCGAGAAGCTTAAAGAGAAAAGCTGAGGAATGAGATGTCCATGGAGACTTTGAAATGTTCCAATGTATTCCTGGGAAACTGGAAGACCACAAGACATATTCCTGGGAATCTAGGAAAATAACTGTTAGCATTAATAAATGAGTTAAGCAAGGTTGTAGGATATAAGATCAATATTATTTCTACACACCAGCAATGAGTAATCCAAAAATGAAATTAAGAAAACAATTCCATGTGTAACAGCATCAAAACAAGTAAAATACTTAGGGTAAAATTTAACCAACTAAGGGCAAGATTCACTGTGAAATGTATAAAACGGTTGAAAGAAATTGAAGAAGATCTAAATAAATATAAAGGCATACTGGATGCATGGACTGGAAGATAATCTTATTAAAATGTCACTATTTCCCAAATCGACCTATGGTTCCATTGCAATTCCTATCAAAATCCCAGCTGACTTCTTTACAGAAACTGCCAAGCTAATTCTAAAATCCATATGGCAATTCAAGGAAACAGAATAACCAAAACAATGTTGGTAAAGAACAAGTGGGAGGACTCACACATCCTGGTTTCAAAACTCAGTTCAAAACGACTGCAATCACAGTGTGGTACTGGAATAAGAACAGACATGTAAATCAATGGAACACAATTGGCAGTATAGAAATAAACTCTCATATGTATGGTCTATTGATTTTCAACAAGCGTGACAAAACAGTTCGATGTGGAAAGAACAGTCTTTTCAAATAATGCTGGGACAACAGTACATCCACACACAAAATAATGAAGCTGGACTCCTACACTTCATGCCATATATGAAAATCAACTGAAAATGGATCAAATATCCAAATGTAAGAGCTAAAGCTATAAAACTCTTAGAAGAAAACAGAGGGCTAAATCTTTATGACCTTGCATTACACAATAGTTTCTTAGATATGATACCAGAAGCACAAACAACCAAAGGAAATATACATAAATGGGATTTTATAAAAATTAAAAAGTTTGTCCTTCAAAGGACACTATCAGGAAAGTGAATAAACATATACAATGGGAGAAAATACTACAGGTGGGAAGAATAAGATGCAGTTGGGAGAAGAAAAGTATGGTAGTTTCTAGGTGTGACAATCACGGCAAAGGGCAGACCCAAGTTATTTTTGTTTTTAATGTTTATGCCTTTCTAAATCTGAGAAGCTGCCAGGATTCTAGTACATAGCAAAAAGTGATGACAGCACACTGAAGTGCGTAAGATTTTGTGTGTACATAGCTATCTAAAGGAAACCAATACTAGTTGTCGGGGGGAGCATTAGGGCGGCTCTGTGACCGCAGCTCAATTTGCCTTCATAGTGTGGCCACACCTCCCTCATTGATATTCTCAACAAAGGGGTAAATAATTTAATAGGGATAAGGCTTTGATTTTCCTCTTATTCTCTCTTAGTGCTTATGTTCTAGGTACAATATTGATGTACCACAGAAAAGGAAGCATGTGAATGTGCTCTGTCTGGTTAAGTTATATAGCCTTTGTACATTGTAGAGTCCTTCAGTTTCTAAAATCATGGAGCTTGTATTGTTAGAACCAATGAAGTGACTAAAAGAATTTTTAAAAATAAGTCATCAGTCATCAGTCGGGACCTGCATAGGTGAATGAAGGAGAAACAATTTACAGTCAGAAAAAAAAGTAAAGTTAACATTTAGGATTATCAACCACTGCTGGTTTTCCATAATATATTTCATTCCTCATTTTATCGGAAAGAGATATGATTACTACCACCATTCAAAAAGTGGTACTTTATTAATTAATAAGCTCTTGGCTCATCTTTGAGGTAGATTTCGGATTTAAAATACACTACCACACTGCTAACTACTTCACCTGACGTTTGTCAATATCATAGAGGCTTGATTCTAGAAACCTACAGACTTATAATTACCTGAAAACTGGTGATGAATCAAGCTTTTGTGGGGCCTGTACCTCATGTACTTCGGGAAATCCTATCTAATAAAAACATGCAAAGTTATGAATACAAAAATTGCTAGGACCCCGCTCAATATCTTGGAAGGAACCTATGCAAGTGAGGAGCCCTGAAGCCTAAGCCTCATTGTATTCATGATAAATCCACCTCAGCTGGGGCCCTTTTTCAAACTTATTTAATACAGGCAAACTTATAAACACCCCAGTAATATGTCATAATAGGTAGTAAAATGACTTAACTCAAGTGTGGCATCTTCCTTTGGTGGCTTGCCTTTGGAAAGAGATGCAATAAAGTTTATATATCACTATGGCAAATGTTTCCTGAAGCAAATTACCTTTGTCTATTAGAAAGACTTAGCCCAAAACAAAGACTTACTATACTGTGACAATCTTTTTAATGTAACTGTGAACGAGTTTTAGGAGTACAGTACTAATTTATTTCCAACACCAGATAGTTCTGATTCTTTCACTAACTTTTTCTGTCATTTAAGAGGAACACAAATTCAAAAGGAACAAGTTCCTGCCTCTTCCATTACAAATCTTTCTAACCTACCACCCATTTTCTACTTCATCACCCCCCTCCCTCACCTTGTTACCCCGCTGCATAGATGCTAGAATGGCTCTCATATATGTCTTCCCATCAACATCCATCTTTCTCCTCCCAGTATGAAAGCTTCTTGGGGACAGAGTCCCTGGAGTATGCATGATTGTATCCGCAGCACTTAGGACAGTGCTGACACAGAGTGGGCATGGCACTCAGTGAATGTTTTCTGAATGAATTCATTAATTTTTAAATTGTGATTGATTGATTTATTTTTTTATTTCCACAATGTATTTTCCCGTGTTGCCTACATAACTATAGTGAAACTCTGATTCTTATAAGGAAGTCTTGATGTTATAGGATGTTTAGGAAAGGTGGTGAGGTTATGACGTTATATTGACGCTACTAAAACCTCCTGGTGAAGGGACCCCATCAGCCTGCTCCCCTGTGTGCTGGCAAAAGAAAAACAGACCCTTGGTACTCTCTCCCCAAGGTAGGCATCAGCAAAGTAACAAGGGAAAGGAAGGAGGGAGCTAAAGATAGGTATCAGCAGGAATTGCTAATCCAGTTCCAGACACAGCCTCAACACCTTCATTAACCCAAAATGTGTGAACTGTGTGAAACTGGATTTCTGAACCACAAGACAGGTAAGAGAGTCTTTTCCAAAGCCAGGTGTAGAAAAGCTCTTTTCCTTGAGTCTAAAATCAACTTCAGGCCATTGAAAGTACCCACTATCATTTCCCTGTGTCAAGAGAAATCACAGAATTTTTGAAATGAAGGGGTATAAAACCCACACTTCTTATTGAAGAGTAGTCAGCAAAGAAAGTATGTTGAATTAGGCTACAGCAATGTATTTTCTTCATATTTTTCACACTATAGCTGAACACAAACAATGTCTTTTCCCATACTACAAACGTTCCTATTGACCACAGATAATTCACTTCAGAGATATATGCTTTTTGAAAAATAATGTTCTGGGTGGCTGGGGAGAGCCTGTGGTGGGTGTTCAGGAATTCTTTCTGCCTTACCATTTAAAAGAGCTAATAATGGTTGGAGAAGCACCCACACCTTTTGCTCCCTGAAGAATTCGGTGCTATAGTTAGTTCTTTGCAGCTCTGTGTTGCATACATTTTAAGCAGTTAGGAATTTTGCAAATGAGCAGGAATCAAAGTTAAATTCAAAAGTGGAACTTCATGGACCATTCGCATATTGGAGAGGCATCGGTGGGATTCCATGACAATGCTAATTTGAGTGTTTTGCTTGGTGCCTTTTATTGCCTGTACCAAAGATCAGTACTATGGAAAGCAGGGTGTTTCATATATATGAGTTAAACAAGTCTCTTGGCCTCTTTGTACCTTAGTTTCCTAATTTTAAAGGAAAATAAATTGCTCTCAAGACATACTTTCCAGAATTCATACTGAGCTTACACCAGCTAACCAATAACTGCATGATTTTTTTACACAGTGTTTTTTACATGCATTCATCTTCTATTTCACTTACAACTTGTATAATACCTGCATTCCATGCCAGGCCTGAAACATTCCAAATCTAAGTTCTGTGAGTAAATTGCAACCAAGATTTCTACAAAAAAAGACACCAGCAAAAGAAGAAGAAAAATATGTATTCTTTCAGAACATTTATCCTTTGGCAAATATTCTAATTTATATATGATGAAACATAACATCAGTACTCCCTCCATACACTAAAGTAATCTCACTGTGGAAGACATTATGATTTATACTTTCATGATTATATATGGGGTACATTAGATACAAACTAGTAAATGCTCATTAAATACTTGGGTTAAGTGATCCTTATATCTCTAGAAAGGCAGCACTATTAACATTTTGGGCTGGATAATTCTTTGCTGTCGGAGGCTTTCCTGTACACTGTTGGATGTTTGTAGTATCTCTGGCCTCTGTCCACTAGATGCCAGTAGCATATACAGTTCTGACAAGCAAAAATGTCTCCAGACACTACCAAATGTCACCTGCGTGCCAAATCACCCTGGTTGAGAATCACTGCTCTATAATTATTCACTCTGATCTGTGTAATATTTCTCACATTAATCTTTGCTAGAGAGAAAAAGGATTTGCTACAAAATTTTAGCAGCAATTTTAATCAAAATGAGTAACAAATTAATTTTATAAATAATTAAACTTTATAAAAATTTCAAATATAATGAGTTATATTTGTAACTTACATAAACTGCAAAAAAGGTAGTGGTTCAACTGTACGTTGTACAACAGACGGTATTTTATTGCAGGAAAAATTTCTAGGAAATGTAAAAGGAAAATATTGCCTCAATTAGCTATTAGATATCTAATTAGTAGGAATAACTAGTACAGGTTAGAATGATAATAATAAATAAGAAGCTTTGGTCTAAACTCCAAACCTTAGGAATTACTATTTGAATCTTCCAGATCCCCTAACCCTGCCTTCACCTCTCTTAAGAGTCTCACCTTCAGGATGTTCATAAATTAAATATACAGCTATAGATCAATAGATTTTGGAGGTAACCTTTCCTGAGAGCAGAAGCATTGATTAGATTCCACCTTTTGTGGTCTGATCAAATTCTAGATTATGAGCTCAAAGATTTTATCTCTATATATCATTATAATTTCTAATATTAAAAGGAATATTCTTATATTTACACACTTCCCAGTATAGTTCTGTTTTTCTAGGCCAATTCATTACGAGAAGAAATAAAAGATAACCTTTCACACAACTTGAAAGGAAGTTACTCCTATCATTAATATGTAAATTTAATTCAGTATTACACTTTCTATCATATGGACTTTTATTCGAAAATACCTACTCTTGACTATAGCTGACTATCTTATTTCCATTGATTCCAGCTTCGTCGCTCATTTCACCTGGATGGGTATAACTGTCTTCTGACTGATATTTCCATCTCTACCCTCTCCCTTTCTAAGCCATCCTACACGTGATCGCCAGGTTAACACTCTGTAAGTGGTTCTGAAATAACAGCATCACTTGTGAATTATTGAAGATACAAATACTCAGCCCTACTCTGGACCTCTTGAATCAGTAACTACGGGGGTGGAGCTTGTGTTTTCACAAGCACTCCAAGTGGCTGGTTCTGTTGCAGGCTAAAGGTTGTCCTAAAGCACTGCTGTGGTAACATGGTGCTTGGCATGTTATCCTTGGCTTGGCCTCCAAAACTCTAGATGCTCTGGCTCTAATCTTCTACTCTTCCCACTTGTACTCTACAGGTACTCAGAGTATTTCTCCTGTGCTTTGTCTTTCTCCCACTTTCCTTTTGCAAGCTTATTCTTCCCAAGATGTCTGTCATTGAAACCAAATGGCCCTTCAAGGTCCCGTTTAAACAGCATTGCTCTAGTAATATATTCCCTGATCCAATTTGAAGTATTTTTCCCTATTTTGTGCTCCAGTACCAACTTTTAGTACTCATCGCACATATTCATTTCTTTCTTTAAATATAGCTATTTTTGCAACCCATTTCCTCTGAGCATAAACTCCTTCAAATTATAGACTAGATCCTGCTTATGTGAATTGTATATCATGTTTAAAGCCAACGCGTGGACATAAAGCAAACTCAAATATTTATAAAATCAACAAATAGCTGGGGAGTGGAGAGAAGGAGGAAATGACTGTTTTAAAATAAATGTAGTTTTATTACTTCATTGTGCCTCCACAGCATTTTGTGATTATGGTTTGAGCTTATTATATGTTTTTTTCCCTGTGAGATCATGAGTTGCTGAAAGGAATCCTGTCTTACCCATCTTAATGTTTACAACACTAGGCATAGTGCGTATTAGCATATTCTTTCTTCGCTTTTTTATTGATTGGCATTTTTTTTTAAGGATGAGAATACTTAAGCTAACATGAAATAATCAGATTATAAAGTATTTCATAGTAGAAGTAATGAAGGGCTTAGCCCACTGAGCAGTTATTTTATTTGTTCTTCTCCAAACTGTGTTTCTAAGGTTTGGAGCCCAGATGGCAGAGAAGAGACTAATATAAAGGTGATTGCCCCTTAAGGCTTGGAAGGTTTGATAATTAAACGAACTATTTTTAGGGTCATGTGAGGCTCTTTATACCCATTTCCCTTAAGCCTTTTATATTTGCAAGAAGAATCGATTTGCTAAAGAGGATCATTCATTCGCTTAATAAAGATTAATGACATACACAACTTTGGATGCCATGGGCAAAGGACAAAAACTGAGGTTTTATAGCAAAAAACACAGTTATCTGTTTATCCCTAAATTAAAAGAAATACTAGGCAAGCATTTCCTCTTTGATAAGGAAGCTGGAGAGGGAATTCCCTGGTGATCCAGAGGTTAGGACTCGGCGCTTCCACTGCTGGGGATCTGGGTTCAATGCCTGGTCAGGGAAATAAGACCCCACAAGTTGTGTGGCGTGCCCAAAAAACAAAACAAACAAACACAAAAGACATAAAAAGGCTGGAGAGAGTTTTGTTAGGGGTATTTCTGAGATGCTTATTTAGTGTGAGCATTTCTAAATATACCACTTAACCATCATCTTAAACATTCTTAATATTAATATCACACCTCCTGCATTAAAATCCTTAACAAGTGTTTGTTATTTTGGTAACTTAATGTTTTCTTGACAATACTGATTTTTTTTAAGAGGTTTTTTTTGATGTGGACCATTTTTAAAGTCTTTATTGAATTTATTACAACATTGCTTCTTTATTTTTATGTTTTCATTTTTGGCCATGAGGCATGTGGGATCTTAGCTCCCTGACCAGGGATCGAACCCACACCCCCTGCATTGGAAGGCAAAGTCTTAACCACTACACCACCAGGAAAGTCCCTTGGCAACACAGTTTACATAATTCATCTGCTTAAATATTTAATATTTAAATGTTAATTTAATTTAGATTAAATTATCAAAGTTAGGAGTTAATGGCATTCATATTAATCTAAGTGTTCTATATTTTCTTGTCTTGTAGGTGACAATTTGAGGTTAACTTTAATTCCTCTCATTTCACTAAACCAACTTTTTCAAACCTTTTCTGTAAAGGCCAGATAAGTAAATATTTTAGGCTTTGCAGGCCACATACATTTCTTCGTTTCTTTTTTTTTTCTCATTTACAGCCCTTTAAAAATCAGTTTTAACATATGGGCTGTATAAAAACGGACTGTGGGCCAGATTTGATCCATAGGTCATAAACAAAATGTAAATACAGATGGAGACTATATGAACACTTATATAACAAGGTTCATATGGGAGCCTATAATTGCTCAGACATCATTACCACTTTTCCTCTACAACTAAAGTGTATTTTTCTATCTATACCTTGTCTGTATAATTAAAAAATTAAAAATGAATAGGAGATATTTAGTGCCAGTGATGGGCTGGGGCCCTACACAGACTCACAGGATTGTAGAATTGTATTGCTAGAAGAAATTGAAGAGATTATCTAACTTGAACCCCTTAATTACTTAATAGATAATCTACTTTATAGGTAAGAACTCATAAATAAATATGATTAACTTACAAATATCGGAGGGATAGCAAGCCTTCAAATGAGTCCTTATGTAATTCAGTCAAATCATTTTCACTGAGAATTCTGAAAAATGAAAAGGTTATTTCTGGATCAAAATGCAAAATAACTACAACTATATACTACATAGGACTAACTCCTATATGTGGAGGAAAGCTGGGTAATGGTGCCACCTAAACAAACTAATTCTTATTTGATTTAGGGATGGTGATTTCTGCTCTGTTTCCATTTAAACCTTCTTTTCTCGTCACACACACACACACACACACACACACACACACACACACACACACGCACACACACACCACCCACTCTTCCCACCAAATCATATAGTTAAAGCCTACTCTCTAGACCACGAAGTCTCTGTTAGAACCCAGCTCTGGGTGGCACCAACGTTGCAGAGCTGCTCTTCCCTCCTCTCTTTCCCCAAACCTTATTGGGAAGTCCCACACACAACTGTATCAGGGCAAATGAAGCCATCTGATGTTTTCCCCCATAACAAATTTTTGAAAACTAAAATGCGAATAAAATATACATAACTGTTCAATAATTCAATTGAACAACTGTTCAACTGTTAAATAATTACAATACAGATCCCCACATAACACCATTCACGTCAAGAAAGAATCCTGCCAGCATCCCAGAAGCCCCCCATGTGCCCTTTTCCAATCACAACCCTCTCTCTGACTTCCTAGAGGGGACCACTATCCTGACTTTAAGAATAATTTCCTTGCGTTTTAAATTTACTTTTGCCTTTTCTCTATCAGCCATAAACAACATAGTTTAGTATTCCTTTTTCTTGAACTTTATATAAGTGGAATCATATTATATGTATTGTTTTCCACATTGCTTCTTTCATTCAACATTATTTTGTAAAATTATTTTAGTTTTGCCTGTAGTATGTAGTGTTGCATGTCCAACTACATGAGGCTTCTGAGTATTTGAAAGTGGCTAATGACACTAAGGAGTTGAATTTTTAATTTAATTAATTTCAATTATTTTAAAATTAAAATTTAAAAAACAGATACGCAATGTAATTATTGGAAAATGTTTATGTTAGCAACAATCTGCATATGTGATACTACTTTTTCGACTTTAAATTTTATGCAATCTAAATATTGATCAAGTATTTGTAATAAAATTTAGCAACCAAATTGTGATTTCAAAGAGTTAGTATGGAAAAAAAATGTAGATTCTCTCATTAATTTTTATATTGATTAAATGTAAATATGATAATACTTTGGATATTTTTAAAACCTTAGTATGAAAAAAACATAAAATATCTTATTAATAATGTATATAATGATTACATGTTAAAATGATATTTGGGATATAAGGGTTAAGTAAAAGATATTAACATTTATTTCATCTGCTTCATTTTACTTTTATTTTTAAGTGGCTACCAGAAAATTTAAGATTACTTATGTGGCTTGCATTATGTGTCTGATGAAGTCTATGACTTCTAATTATGATTATATCACACTTTATTTATTCAACGGTTGGTGTATACTGAGATTTTTTCTAGTTTTTATTTATTAAAAACAATACTGCTTTGAACATTCTTATATTTGTATCCTGATACATATTTGCCTGAGTTTGTCTAGGATGTAATAGGGATACAAAATTGTTTCCTAAGAAGTTGTGCTATTTCAAGTTGGCAGATTGAAACATGTCAAGTCTCCACCCCTTCAACTTCCACCAAAATCCCTAAGAATGATAGAAAAGATATAACTTAAAAATCACAACCTTAGCTCACTGTGTGGGAGCACCTCCCCTACCAGAAACGTCCCGGAGCTGCCTACAGGGTGATCAGTTGGAATAGTTCGGTAGGAGCAGCCAACAGCACACATCAACCCCACATCTTCCCTCCTTGATCAAGACAGCAAAAGGTGTCTTCCTCTAGGCAGGAGCAATTGGTGTTAGAAAGGGGGCAAGGTCCCAGAACCCTGAAAGAAAGGTATGCACTCCCTGACTAGCCACAAGAAGGCACCTCCCACCTCTGCCTTATTCTCAGGGGAACCCATTGGGAGTAATAAGCCCCAACAGCTCATTTCACTTGTCCCCTAAAGCTGGGAAACAAACGCAGTAGAATCTCAACTACAAAGATGAATTACACTCAGGAATGACCAAACAATGTGATAAAGCCAACTCCATTAAGGACAGAAAACAAAAACAAACATAAGAGCTTATAGCCAATGAATCAGAGTTAACAAAGCACAAGAGGATCTTAGGATAGCACAATTATTACCCTCAGACAGATGTAGGCAGATAGTGCATCCATTAATCAAGAATATACGAATGAAAAGTGTTAGCAATAATTTAAAAAACTCAGTATATGAGCAGCAGAAATGACAGTTAAAGAATAAATTAGGAAACTGAGAGATCCAGCCAAATATTTCTCCAGAATGCAGAATGAAGGGAGCAGAAACGATTCACAGTCAAGCCTGACCCCTGGGTCTGCCCGAGGAATGTTAACCCCTTTGCTTCAACTGGTCTCACAATAAAGACTAGGAACATAGTGCAGGGAGGAGGGGGTGGTGTTTTGCACCAGTTTCTTAAATCTGATAAGCAGGAAGGCACATAGCCAGTGACCCAAGAGTGGAGTGAGGGAGTGGTAGAGAGAGCCAGTATAGAAGAAACTCTATAAGATGTCAAAGGTAGGTTTCTCTTGCCTGGAAGTATCCCCTTCCTTGCATGTGATATTAACAGTGGTACATCCTTCAGAAGCCTTGGGGATCTGAGCACAGGCTATGTTGCCTTGTGAAGTTATTTCCACTGAGTTCTGCATTTAAACGTTCTGCTTTTCATTCACAGTGTCTCTTGGTCACATATTTATATTAATTCCATCTCATAGTTTAATTCCAGCTCATAAATTAATTCTTTACTCATAGCTTATGAGAATTAAAATATTACTACCTGGAAACTCTGCCACTCAGCTATTAAGGTGGTTCATATTATACAGAATATAGTCACACACATTTGTATAAGATCATTAAAACAAAAACACAAAAGACTTCAATTCCCACAAAGAACACTTGGAGCCCTGAGCATGCTTCAAAGACCCTGACCTCAATTTGAAATTCACCATTTTAGAAGGAATCGCAGTGATTGTCAGAATACATGTTAGGGGGAATGGTCAACAGATGGTGCTAAGATTGTTTTCTCACCTCTAAGTACTGGTTTCATATTTCCATGCAAATGATCCAAAAAGAAAAAAAACAAATCAATATGTCCAACGACATGTATGCTAACCCTTTTCATACCTTCCAAGGTAGGAAAAAACTCTACCTCCCCATATGGCGTAACAAAACTGTATGTATATACCATAAATGATATACAAACGTCACAGGAAATGATGGTATATGAAAAAAGCTACACAAAAGTGGAACTCATATATACTAACTATAACTTTGAATGTTGACAAGGATTCAGTAAGTACAGCAAAGAGATGGGGCTGATCCTCAACTCTATATGGCACTGTCTTCTCTGATTGACTGATGCCCATATCAGACTGGTTGGAGTTTGAATATCATGGTAGGACAGGGCGTAACCAAACAGTATGTATTTCAAATTAATAGGGTTTCTTTCTGTGAAGTTGTTTGGATGACAGGATAGTAGAAATGTTAAAAATAACAACAGTAAGTTCAGCCTAGAAGTAAAGTTTAGACTGAGAATGAGTCAGTCACCAGAAAATTACCCCAAAAGGAGCTAGCTTCAAATAAGCAATAACTGAATAACTGAAATAAAATACATTAATCTGTAGAACTCCAAATATCCATTTTGACTGAAGAAAAAATTTTAAAAATATGGGGAATCAGAGTTAAAGCCAGATCTAAAACTTTCTCACACCATGAAAATATCAAAACCAGGCGTGAATGAACATTTAAGAATGATCCATGTCTAACTTCTGACCACGGTTCTGGTCTAAGGCAATCTTCTGAATTTCACATTCATTCTTGATTCTGTATTATTGACAATTATCCTTCTCTCAACCTCTGTAACTTCTAGGAAATTGAGAGGGCTGAGGGTTTGTTTGTTTGTTTGTTTTATTGATTTAACTATATATATAATGCAAATAATAGGCCTTTCTGGGACTGATTTACTCTCCTTTCCCTGCTTTCTTTCTCTCCAAAGTACTTAGCAATGCTTGAAATTATATCTATTTATTATACTTACATACTTATTTCCATATATTTGTAAATCCCCTGAGAACTGGGACACTTGGGCTGTTTCATTCTTGGGCCTGTAACTCTAGCATGTAATAGTGGTGAGAGTAGGCAACCTTGTCTTGTTCCTTATCTTAGAGGAAATGGTTTCAGTTTTTCACCATTGAGGACAACGTTGGCTGTGGGTTTGTCATATATGGCCTTTATTATGTTGAGGATAGTTCCCTCTATGCCTACTTTCTGCAGGGTTTTTATCATAAATGGGTGTTGAATTTTGTTGAAAGCTTTCTCTGCATCTATTGAGATGATCACATGGTTTTTATACTTCAATGTGTAGGCAGAACACTCTATGACATAAATCACAGCAAGATCCTTTTTGACCCACCTCCTAGAGAAATGGAAATAAAAACGAAAATAAACAAATGGGACCTCATGAAACTTAAAAGCTTCTGCACAGCAAAGGAAACCATAAACAAGACCGAAAGACAACCCTCAGAATGGCAGAAAATATTTGCAAATGGAGCAACTGACAAAGGATGAATCTCCAAAATTTACAAGCAGCTCATGCAGCTCAATAACAAAAAAACAAACAACCCAATCCAAAAATGGGCAGAAGACCTAAAGAGACACTTCTCCAAAGAAGATATACAGATTGCCAACAAACACATGAAAGAATGCTCAACATCATTAATCATTAGAGAAATGCAAATCAAAACTACAATGAGATATCATCTCACACCGGTCAGAATGGCCATCATCAAAAAATCTAGAAACAATAAATGCTGGAGAGGGTGTGGAGAAAAGGGAACACTCTTGTACTGCCCGTGGGTATGTGAATTGGTTCAGCCACTATGGAGAACAGTATGGAGGTTGCTTCACAAACTACAGATAGGGGGGCTTCCCTGGTGGCACAGTGGTTGAGAGTCTGCCTGCCGATGCAGGGGACACGGGTTCGTGCCCCGGTCTGGGAAAATCCCACATGCCACAGAGCGGCTAGGCCCGTGAGCCATGGCCGCTGAGCCTGTGCCTCCGGAGCCTGTGCTCCGCAACGGGAGAGGCCACAACAGTGAGAGGGCCGCGTACCGCAAAAAATAAAAAACTACAAATAGAACTACGATACAACCCAGCAATCCCACTACTGGGCATATAACCTGAGCAAACCATAATTCAAAAAGAGTCATGTACCAATATATTCATTGCAGCTCTATTTACAATAGCCAGGACATGGAA
The DNA here is from genome assembly GCF_949774975.1 of Lagenorhynchus albirostris. NCBI lineage: Eukaryota > Metazoa > Chordata > Mammalia > Artiodactyla > Delphinidae > Lagenorhynchus > Lagenorhynchus albirostris. The sequence continues at coordinate 65,156,301 of NC_083096.1, read as the reverse complement.
GCAATCTAAGTGTCCATTGACAGATGAACGGATAAAGAAGATGTGGCAAATATATACAATGGAATATTACTCAGCCATAAAAAGAAACGAAATTGAGCTATTTGTAGTGAGGTGGATGGACCTAGAGTCTGTCATACAGAGTGAAGTAAGTCAGAAAGAGAAAAAGAAATACTATATGCTAACACATATATATGGAATCCAAGGGAAAAAAAAGTCATGAAGAACCTAGGGGTAAGATGGGAATAAAGGCACAGACCTACTAGAGAATGGACTTGAGGATATGGGGAGGGGGAAGGGTAAGCTGTGACAAAGTGACAGAGTGGCATGAACATATATACACTACCAAACGTAAAATAGATAGCTAGTGGGAAGCAGCCACATAGCACAGGGAGATCAGCTCGGTGGTTTGTGACCACCTAGAGGGGTGGAATAGGGAAGGTGGGAGGGAGGGAGACGCAAGAGGGAAAAGATATGGGAACATATGTATATGTATAACTGATTCACTTTGTTATAAAGCAGAAACTAACACGCCATTGTAAAGCAATTATACTCGAATAAAGATGTTAAAAAAAAAAAAGCTAACTGCATTATAAGATCCTTCTTGGTTCAGAATTTTGAGGTGAATACCTGTGAGAAAAGGTATTTCCCCTTCCATATCCCAAAGCAACCTAATGATTGAAATTCTGTGTTTATTTTAAAAATCAAGTTTGGCAGGACCTCTTTAAAACCAGTAAGAGACAATTTAAACGTATTTTCTATTATACAAGTAATACACGATTATATTCTCAATATATAACAATGAAATTACAGGTATAGTGAAAACCCTCCTTGTGCCCTAATCCCCCACCCACTACTTTGAGTTTAGTATTAATCCTTCCAGATTCTTTTCCATACGTTTGAGTACATACATATTTACAGATAGCCAAATAGGTTTGTGTGCTTTTTCCTATCTTCTTTTTACATAAGTAACATCCTTGCAACTTGATCCCTTCATTTCATGATATGTCTTAGATTTCTTTCCTTCCCAGTACACAGAGGGTTACCCCATTCATTTAAACTCCTGCATAATATTCCATAGTATGAATGTATCACAGTTTAATGACCCTATTGAAGGATGTTTAGATTATGTTCAGTTTTCTTGTTACTTGCATTGCTGCAATGAGTATCCTTGTACATGCATTTTTGTGAGCCTGGTCATTAATTTCTATAGAATAGTTATCTAGAAATGGGATTGTTGGGGTGAAGACTATTTAGATATAAAATTTTAATTGCCCTCAAAAAAGTTGTGCCACAGTTCTGGCAGAGAACGCGGTGAGAAGGGGATCGCGGCCTTCTAGCCCGGGGCCCTCCAGGCCCTCCGGCCTCCGGTCGGCAGGTGAACTGGGGAGCCCCCGGGACAGGCTCAGGCTGTGTCTTACCGAGCCCCAGAGCCCTCGTCGCAGCTGCCCACTGGCAGTGCCCGAGCCCGGAAGCAGCAACGAACTGCTCCCCCACCCCCACCTCCGTGACCTAATGGCGGCGGGCCCCTCGGAGCCCAGATCCCACCTGCCGCCGGGTCTCTTGACCTCACGCTGCAGGGGTTAGGCGAAGCCTCCGGCAGGCCACCGAGAACAATGCCTTTGGGCGTCGGGCGTGGCAAGGCGAGAAGAATGGCGGCCACTGGAACGCTGCGGAGGAACGTTAGAGCCTCGAGGGCCCGGGAAGGGGGGGTCTATGTGTACGCCAGCTCAGCCACCCTTAGGCCTTGGAGCCCTCGCGATCTGGGACCTGAGGTGACCTCTCTGTCCCAGCTGGACAACACCTCACCTCGTCCGGACGACAGACAAAGGCCTTAACGGGCCCGGAAGGTGAGCGGAGCCGCGGTCGACGACGGGTGGAACGTTAGCGGGTCATCGGGCGGTTGGTCTTCGTTCTATCAAGACCTAGATGTTGGAAGATAGAAATGGTAGAATAACATACCACATGTGGCCAATAGGAAGTGCCCGCCACCCTTTGGGAAGATTTACTGGCCGTTTATAGAAGGCCTGTGTATATAATATGAAAAAGCGGCTCTCAACTTTCCCCCCAACCTTTCGAAAACTTTTCGCTACATATAGGCCTCCTAGATGTGAAGAGGTTGCCGACGTATGATAGTTAAAGTCACATGTCTTGTAAATGCCCATATGTTTCTTTAAAAAAAACGTAGAAAAGAAATGTCTTCTGGAAATGACTTTTCGAAATGGAATTGTTTGACCACTTCTAGAGGCGACATCAGGAGCCACAGAGCTCCACGTTTGTTCAGTGGGTTAGAGGACATGGAATGGAAGACGTTGAGGAGGAAGAAAAGAAGGTTCTATGCCAGACTGGTCACAGTCTGAGGTCTTCTGCCAGTGCTCAGTATGTGTTCTGTAGGAGTTGTTCCACATGTAGATGTATTTCTGATGTATTTGTGGGGAGGAAGATCACGTGATCTCTGTGTCTTACTCTTCCGCCACTTGAAGCTCCTCCCGGCATTTTAAATATGGACTGGTTGGAGTAGCAAATGCCCAAAGAAAAAGCAGAAACCACAGATGTTCTTTAAATATCACTCTTGGCATATTGTAAATGCTCAGTACATATTAGGTGTTACTACCTTGTTCTTTAATGTTGTTGTTGTTGCCATGATGGTTAATAATAATAAACCATCTTGTTGCAAAGCTGTCAGTTACTGACAATATAAATTCATTAACAAATATCTTCCACTGTTAGAAAAACCAAATATATCAGGGAGAAATGTCATAGATGTCAATTTAAGAGCTACCAGATTTTTTTCAATGTTAAGTTTACATTAGTCTAGCAACCAGCGGGTGTGAAGGCCTGGACTGACAATTTGTCTTCAATTTGATAAGAAAATGAAGAATGTAACCCCTTGATTAGGAGTACAGACTCTATAGCTGCTTTGAATCTCAGCCTACCCACTTCCTTATTATTTGATTCTGGGAAATTAGATTATTCTCTCTACATTTCAGTTCTCTCATATTTAATTCATTGAGTTAACTGAAGTAGACAATCCACTTAAAGCATTCACAGAGTCCCTGACACTTAGTACATGCTCAGTAAATGTTAACTATGACTCTTATAAGTTCATGACTTCACTCTTTTACCTGCCTGCCCACAGCATATAAATGATAGATCTGCAAAATCAGGCATGGCCTCTACTGGACATTTTTATAAACAAAAATAGCCAAACAATTATGAAAACTCTGCATGCTGAGGATAAAGACTTAATCTGGCAAATATTTTTCTGAGGAAAAAAAAAGATTTACTAAGATTTTAAATTTGCTTGTATAGAACAAAAAAGTACACTTAAAAAGAGATTTAATTATTTGGCAATAAAATTATCTTTTATTGTGATTTCAGTGTGCAATTTAACCACACTTTTTGAGCTCATGTGTGTGTACATTGTAATAATCATTCAACTGTCTTAATTTAGCTATTTGTCTCCTTTGTCTTATAAATTGCTTTATATTTGCACTGAAACAAGCTTTTTAAAATTATCACAAATATTTGTTTTACATAACCACTGTTGAGGAAAAAAGAAAAGCTTGCTGGGACTTCACTCGTGGTGCATGGTTAGGAGTCCGCCTGCCAATGCAGGGGACACGGGTTCAAGCCCTCATCTGGGAAGATCCCACATGCCGTGAAGCAACTAAGCCTGTGCGCCACAACTACTGAGCCTGTGCTCTAGAACCCACGAGCCACAATTACTGAGCCCACGTGCTACAACTACCAAAGCCCGCGTGCCTTCAGCCCGTGCTCTGCAACAAGAGAAGCCCCAGCTCAATGCAACTAGAGAGAGTCCACGCACAGCAATGAAGACCCAATGTAGCCAAAAATAAAATAAATAAATATATAAACAAATTTATAAAAAAAAGAAAGATCTTGTTGATTTCCATGTAATTCTAAAGGATACAGAAAATGATACTTTCTTACTCCCTGCATTGTCAGGCTATAGTTATGTAAATGGAATCTGTGACCAAGTATTTACTGCACTTGCATTCACTGAACACTGCAGCTGAGCAGGACCCAGGAATTACAAAACGTGTAAATTTACTGATCTATAGCATCTCTTCCTTGTTTAATCTATGGCTTTTTAAAGATGCAGAAGAATCTAACTAGGGGTTTACCAAAATGTTAGTTCCATAATAGCTGCTGACCTCAATGGCTGGGCATGACTTCTAAAGAAAAGGGGGAAAAAAATCATCATTTTCACATCTCTCACTAGTGGGTTTTTGCTTTGGAAGTCCCCATTCTTATGGACGTGAATCCAGACAAACCTAGGCCCAAGCTCTCTCTTTGCCACTTACTCCTTATGTAACTTCATATTTCAGTTAACTTTGCTGAGCCCTGGTTCCTAGGAATCCTGGTCTTTATTTTATTGGGTCTGTGGAAAAATCAGAATAATATTTCTGAGTTTGTATTTGTGGTCCCAATTATATCAGAATGGTCCTCCCTCTCAGAGGTGACTTCATTCTTCACAATGACCTTGGTTTGCATATTCCTCAATCTTGATAATCCTGACCAAAGAATTAGATTCCCAGAACAAATTCCTGTTCTGCTTTTCTTTCTGCCTCTTTACTCTTTTGTCCCCATCGGCATCTCTTCTTCTTCCTACTATTCCACACATGGAGAGCCCCATAACACAACTGAGTCCTTGGCCTCATGTTCCCTTATACCTTCATTCCTAGAAACTTTAAAAAATTCTTATTCCGCTAATAATTAGCATCAACTAGTAACGGCACGTATCCTAATTCTTGCAACAATTCTACAAGTTGCTTCTAATATTTGCCACTTTTACGCATTGGTTTTATTCCTAGCCTTCAAAAGAAAACTTAAAACCAGATTTGCCTGACCCAAATGATCATACTCTTTCAGATACACACGCTACTTCTTTATTTACACCTCGGCTCTAGACCTGGCCACCTGAGTTCTTGGCTTATATATACAGCTAATTAGGTCTGAGTGTTTTTAACTGGAGGGTAATCAATCTCCCATAGGCATACTCCTCTATGCCCATCCCAGTTTCTGTCCATTAGAATTACCACTATCCTCATAGTTTCCTCAATGGCTGGGATCTTATAGTATCTACATCAAAGGGTCAGTTGTAAGGACAAAATATATGAATAGGTATAGATGGGGTAGTATCTGGCACATGATCCATTCTCAATAAGTTGTTGTTCTTATTATTACTAATACTAATACTACTACTTCAAAAATGCTCTAAAAGCTTAAGATCTAGAAAATGAGTAGATACATAGGGAGTAACAACTCAGTTAAGTGCTCTGATAGATATTTGTATAAGATGCTCTATGATCACAGCAGAGAGTGTCTAAATGTACAATGCCTGCACTTTTTAATATTTAGTCACTATACACACACACAGACACACAAGCACACACACTGACTATATGTGCACCCCATATTTTGGAGAAGGAAAGTATATTGGTAAGATTCCTCTGGACTATCCCCCATGGAATGAAAGTCTTAGTGAATGCCACTCTGAAGTGAGACTTTCTGTCTTCAGTTACCAGATTGTCTCCTGAAGTAATTGAAACTCGTGAGCCTTGAATATAAAGCTGCTCAGTGCCACTGATCATAATAGAGCAATGCGAGCTGAGGTGACAATACTGTTTTTGAAATGGGAGGGTTAGCTTAGCCAATATAAAATATATAAACATATATTTATTTAAATACATAATTTTTAAAGGATTTGTGCCTGAATGGTGCAGCTCCTAAATCTCTAATTACATTTAATATAGTAAGGAAGCCTAGTCATTGCTTCCTGGCCCTTCCAACAAGAGTCAGGATAATATCCAGGGAACTTCATGAAGCAAAAGCCCAATGACCTTCTCTCTCTTTGGAGAATCCTAAAGCAACAGAGCCTGGACTTGGTCAATGCTGCTACTGATACGACAGTTCCTTGCTAGCCATTACCTGAAGGGATGAGAAAGTAACCATTAAATTCCTACATCTCTTAACTTATTGAGATCTGAAGAGGAAAAGGACAGGAGATAGCATTAAAGCTTAGCTCCACTTACTTCTACTTTTGCCTCTGTGAAAATTAGAAAATTAGTCCTTACTTGGACTAAGTCAGAGGAGGAAGTTAGATGGGTATAAAAGGAACCACATGCTTCTTAATAACCTCACTGTCACTAATGCACCCTGAGGAAGGCACCAGTGCCCAGCAGTCATGTGAGAAGCAGGGGAGATAGTTGTTTTATTCAGAGGCACAGTGATTGAGTAGGGTGGTGTTCCAAAGAAAGACAAATGGAGGAACTCTTGAAACAGAAATGCTCATGTTTAAATCCTGTATCATATTTGCCAGCTGTGTGACTTTGGGCAAATGATTCTAATCCTCTGAATTCCAGTCGCCTCATTTGTATAATGGGGACAAAACTTACATTAAAAACCCGTTGATAGAATTTAAGATGATGCAGGTAAATGGTGTAGCATGTAATAAATATCCAATCAGTTATGGTTTCCTTCTTTGTTTTGCCTACCAATTCTATTTCCTCCAATACCACATTTAAGAGCAGTACATCAATTGATATAAAAGTCAGATCATTAAGAAAATTTAAATTATTTTCTGATTAAAAAGAGGAAGGAAGTTGGGAAAATCTTTTTGAAATTTGTGTTGAAAAATATTCTGAGGTCAAGTTAGGACCTAAGTGGGTAGAGTGTTCTGATTGGTTAACAATATCTACACAGACAGAGGAGGGGACAGAAGTTACTTGCATACCATATAGTTATGATCTCTCGGCTAACATGTCTTAGAGATATTTGCAGCATTTGAATCACAAAGTCCTAAATATCCAACTACATAGAAACTAAATTATGACTGACTTTTGCCTCTTATTAAATTTTATTGGGAGTATAAAGAGGGATGACATAGTCCTTGTCCTCCATTAACCAGGTAAATAAGGATAGAAAAGATATTCTACAGAAATAAATGACATTTACAATCAAATAAATAAAGGACCTAGGAATAAATTTAACCAAGGAGGTAAAAGATCTGTACACTGGAAACTATAAGACACTGATGAAAGAAACTGAAGAAGACACAAATAAGTAGAAAGATATCCCATGCTCATGGACTGGAAGAATTAATATTGTTAAAATGTCCATACTACCCAAAACAATCTACAGATGCAATGAAATCCCTAACAAATTCTTAATGGCATTTTTCACAGAAATAGAGCTAACATTCCTAAAATTTGTATGGAACCACAAAAGACTCCAAATAGCCAAAGCAACCTTGAAAAGAAGAACAAAGCTGGGGTTATCATGCTTTGTGATTTCAAACTATATTACAGAGTGATAGTAATCAAAACAGTATGGTATTGGCATTAAAACAGACACATAGATCAACAGAACAGAATAGACAGCCCAGAAATAAACCATGCACATATGGTCAGTTAATCTACAACAAAGGAGCCAAGAATATACAATGGGGAAAGGATAGTCTCTGCAATAAACAGTGTTGAGAAAACTAGATAGCCACATACAAAAGAATGAAACTGGACTACTGTCTCACACCATATACAGAAACCAACTCAAAATGTATTAGACTTGAACATAAGACCTGAAACCATAAAACTACTAGAAGAAGACATATGGGTATACTCCTTGATACTGGTCTTAGCAATGAGTTTGATTTGACATTAAAAGCAAAGGCAACAAAAGCAAAAATAAACAAGTGAGACTACAACAAACTAAAAAGCTTCTGCACAGCAAAGGAAATTATCAACAAAATGAAAAAGCAACCTATGAAATGGGATAAAAAATTGCAAACCACATATCTGATAAGCAGTTAATATCCAAAATATACCTGTAACTCACACAACTCAACAGCAAGAAAAAACAAATAACCTAATTTAAAAATGGGCAAAGGACCTGAATAGACATTTTTCCAAGGAAGACATGAACATGACCAACAGCTACAAAAAGGTGCTCAACATCACTAATATCAGGGAAATGCAAATCAAAGCCACAAATGGTATCACCTCATACCTCTTAGGATGGCTATCATCAAAAACACAAGAGAGAAATCATGGTGAGAATGTAGAGAAAAGGGAACGCTTGTACACTGTTGATGGAAATGTAAACTGGTACAGCCACTATGGAAAACAGTATAAAGGTTCCTCAAATTAAAAATAAAACTACCACATGATCCAGCAATCCCACTCCCGGATATATATCCAAAGGAAACAAAATTACTATCTTGAAGAGAGAGTTGTACTCCAATGTTCACTGCAGCATTACTCAAAATAGCCAAGGTATGGAAACAACATAAGTTTGTCAGCAGATCAGTGGATACAGAAAAAGTGACTGATACACACACACACACACACACACACACACAGGAATACTCTTCAGCCTTGAAAAAGAAGGGAATCCTGCCATTTGGATGAATCTGAAGGTCATTATGCTAAATGAAATAACCCATAACAGAAAAATGAACACTGCATGGTATCACATATGTGTAGAACCTGGAAAAAAAAAAGTTGAACTCATAAAAACAGAGAGTAGAATGGTGGTTGCCAGGAGATGGAGAATAGGAGAAAGAGGGATAGGTGGTAAAAGGGTACAAACTTTCAGTTATAAAATGAATAAGATCTGAGGACCTAACGTATAACATTGTGATTAGAGTTGATAACACAGTGTTGTATAACTGAAATTTGCTAAGAGAGTGGAACTTAAGTGTTCTCACCAAAAGAAAAAAAGAGTGAATAAATATGTGAGGTGATAGATGTGTTAATTAATGTGATGGTAGGAATTCTTTTACAATATATACGTATATCAAATTATCACATTGTACACTTTATAAATTGTAATACAATTTGTCAATAAAGCTGGAAAAACATATGAGGAGTATTCATACTCGTCTTATCAAAAGGTGGGAGTCTATGTCCCCTAATGTGAATCTGGATAGGGTCGCACTTTCCAACATCAATTTTCTAAAACCAATGAGGTGTCCTACAATTCAAATGAATTCTGATACTAACTACCCAGATATAGCACAGACCCCATAGGCTAAAAGGCTCAGTGCTATGAGACGGCCCCTACTTTGGGGCCCAGCTACAGGTGCTAGAGACTACTATACTTTTGACCAATAGGCTTGGCTACAAATTCAGGGGTTCCCCTGATCCCCTACAGTTTCAATAATTTTCTAGAACAACTCACAAAACTCAAGGAAGTGCTATATTTAAATTACCATTTTATTATAAAGGATATAAATGAACAGCCAGTTGAACAGGTACATGGGGCAAAGGTCCCAAGCACTAGAGCTTCTGGTTCCATGAAATCAGAGTATGTCACCCTCACAGTACATCAATATGCCCACCAACCAAGAAGCTCTCTAGTCCCTCTACCCTCCAAGAGGGACTAGAGAGGTCAGGGGATGGGACCGAAATTTCCAACCCTCTCATCACATGGTTGGTTTTGCTGTCAATCAGCCCCCATGCTAAAGCTATCTAGAGGCCCCACTATGAGTTACCTCACTGCATAAATTCAGATATGGTTGAAGAGGGGTCATTATGAATAACAAAAGACACTCTAATCCCTCAGAAAATTCCAAGGATTCTTGAAACTCTGTGCCAGGAACCAGGGACAAAGACCAGATATATTCTTTATTCTACCAGACCTTGCGACTGCTTTCACAAAGAGAGAACTGCTAAAGTGATTCTGTGTGACGCACAGAGCTGCGTCATAAAAGGCCATGCAGCCTCCACCTCGCTCAATGGGCCATTCATACTCAGAGCCCTGAACCATACTCTAAGGAACCTAACTCCACGAGGCCTCCATGCCATAAACCAATCAAACCACATGTAGGCACTCTGATTTGAGTCACTCTAACAGATATGAGATGAGTCTTTAGAAGTTTCTAGCCACCAGCCTTCTCGTCAGCTTAGCCAGTGAGTCTTCCCAACTGAATCCCCAGAATGTGGATCAGAGAAAAGCAGTCCCTGTTGGGTCCTATCTGAATTCCTGACCCGTAGAATCTGTAAGCATAATAAGAGGGCTATTTTAAGCTGTTAAATTATAGGGTACCTTGTTACACAGCAATAGTAACTGGAACAAGTCATAACAAGTGAGGCTGGAGAAGTAGAATGGGGCCAGGTCGTGCCATGTGAAGAGCATTGAGCTTTATTCCATAGATAATCAGTTTTTAGAGTGGGGAGGAACACATCAGAGTTGGACTTACTTTTTAGATAACTCATCCTGGCTGCAGTGAGAAGGTTAAATTTAAGACAGGCAAGACCAGAGTCAGGGAGATGGTAAGAGACTACTGAAAGATGAGGAGGACATTTACTAGGACAGTAATGATACAAATAGAGAAGGGAGGATAGCCTTGACAAAAAAAACCAAACCAAAACGAAACAAAATTCAGAAGGTAAAAGCAGCAGAATTTGGTGGAAAATGCAATACAGAATTCAGGAAGAGGAGGGAGATGGAAGAATTAATGGTGACCCACATGTTTCTGGATTGAACGGCTAGGAAGCTGATAGGGCTATCAATTGAGATTTAATACTAAAGAAGTTAACTACAGTTGACGAAAATATAATATCCACCAAGTTTTGAATGTGTTAAATTGTAATTTCTTTGGAATGCTAGGTGGATATACCCAGCAAAGCGCTCACAAGCCTAAAGCTTGGGAAGGAAGTTAGGACGGATGGTAGTAGATTTGAGAATCAACAGTCTCTACAGTTAGGCCAATGAAAACAGATTAGATCATTTAGGGGAATTATTCAAAATAAGTAAAATGGAGAATCAAAGATAAATCTCTATAGGTCCAGTATCTAAGAGTGTTATAGGGTAGGAATGACCAAGGAAACAAAGAAAAAAGGAAAGTAAGGCCAGAGAGGAAAGCAGGAGTGACACTGACTCCAAGGAGTAGAGTTTCAGAAAGCCTTTATTGCTCTCTGTCATTAAATGGAGCAGAGAGTGGCACTAAACCCATGTTAAGACCTTTCCAAGACACTGAGAATATAAATGTGAATACATCATCACTCTAGCCTTCACAGAGACATAGACAGGTAAACAAATATGTGACAGTAGAGTGGGAACAGTGTAAAAGAGAACTGTTATTCAGTACAGAATTACCTCAAGGAAGGAGAAACTGAGTTAGTGAAAATAAAATCTTCAGAGAATATAATACATCAGGTTTTTGTCTTCTAAAATGGTGTGCAAGCCACTTGAATTCAAGAATCAGAACTTTTTTCATACTCAAGCCTTGAGGACCACTACGTGGACTTCAGTAAGTGAGTACACATGATGGACCTGAAATTCTGTAACTTCTGGGAAAGTCACACATTCTGAAATGATAATTTGCATTAAAGTGTAAAAAAAAAAAATCCCACCCAGAAAAGGAAGAGGGTTGCCATTCACACCAGACCCCAAGGGAAGCCGGGCCCTTCTTCCTGTCTGGCATCAGTACAACTAATCTGTAAACTGCCTTTCTGGACCCTGGACCTCCCTGTTGGTATTCTGACCCTGTGCCATTATGTGGGGTGGAGAGCACCTGAAAGAAGCATTTATTACTGCCTTGAATTGAAATCTAGAAGCCAGAATTGTTTGGGAGCTAAAAGCAATTTATTCCTAAGCTTTCATGTTTATAAAGTTGATGATTCCCACGTCCAGTCCCTCCTCCCTCCAAGCTTTCCATCTTCAAGTTCCAGGGCAGGTGAGTTAGGTTTTGGGGCTGGTTCAACTCCAGATGGTTTCAAACTTTTGCACAGGCCTAAGGATTTATACAACCTCAAGTTTTACCTTTAAAGAAACAGCTAGCCATGTATTTTTGGATGTAGAAGAATTTCTTCCATAGTCAAATGCACAAAACCATGTAAGTAACACACATACAACTGGTAATTTTAGTATGAAACCTGTCCCTTCAAAGTGCTAGCATGTGTGTGCATGCATGCGTGCACGTGAGTGTGTGTGTGAGAGAGAGACACAGAGAGAGAGAGAGAGGAGGGAGGAAAAAGAGGGAACCATGATTTCAACCAGGGACTATTTTACCTTCCAGGAAACACTTGACAATATGTGGAGATATTTCTGGTTGTCACAACTGAGCGGGGGGCGGGTGCTACTGGGATCATAGCCCAGGGATGCTGCTAAACACCCTACAAGGCACGGGGCAGCCCTTCACGACAAGGAATTTCCCAGCCCAAAATGTCAACAGTGCCACAGTTGAGAAATCTTGAGAGAGAAAGACAGGAAGAGGAATCAAGTAGTTATTCCAGTGTTTTTTCCTACACAAATCAAACCTAGTCACAGAACCATCACATCTTCGGGTTGGGAGGATATTCTAGTCATCACACAGTCTCATGTACCATGAAATACAGCATCAGCATGGCAAGACTGGTTTGTGTATTATAATTCTATTAGACAGACTTGTTGGATGAAAGAGAAAATGTGGAACACAATTCCATAATAAGGCTACAAAAACATTGCCCTGTGCTGTGACTAAAGAGAGATAACCCCTCAAGCTAGCAACAGAAGGAAGCTGACTGCAGGAGACAACAAGAGAGAAAATATGTTTAATGTTCCAATTGCAAAGAGGCGCCAGCTAGATACAGCTTTGAGATGGTCTTGTAGATTTAGGAACCAGAAGGGAAAATGGTCTTTGACCTTGAGGAGTTGCTGGGAAACAGATGCCTGAAGAGCCCAGGGAAGAATTTTTGACCCAACAACAGGCTTCTTTCATGTGTCAAATGGTATTTCTTTGTGTGTGAAAATTTGCTGTTTCTTTCTAAAATACGAGAAAATGTCCATATTCTTGTGCAGCCTCCCTGAGGCTTCAGCTCATCTGGTTGGCCACACTCCCAGCTGGAATTTCTGATACCCAAATTCTTTCACTGCATGTTACTTAAGGATCCGCTGTTCTAAGAAATAGCGTGGGGTTTTCCCCTTGTCTCATGGCTCGCTGGGCAGCACAAGTCTTTGTAGAGATTTCAGGAAGTTAGAGGTATACTCACAGCGAAAAAACATGAGCTTGAGGAACAGACAAGCTTGAGTTTGAATCCTGGTTAGATTCCTATCCGAGCCTGTGACGTTGGTAACATATTAACGTCTCCAAATCTCAATTTATAAATAAGTCAATGAGGAAACATGATTCTTGTGAGAATTAGGTGTGACAACATATTTAATTCTGCCAGGACACTGCCTAGTTTATGGTGGGTATGCATTCAGATGGCTATTATTGAGATAGGTATTATTTCTGAAACACAAGATTTAAAAATACTTTTCTACCTATATTATTTTGTGTTTCTGCTTATAATCTAGCTGAGACAAATACAAAGTTGAACGATGTTCCTTGTACTTCTTACTAATCATGCTGGTGACAAAGTGACAAAGGCACAGGCCACACAGGATGGAAATAAAGGTACTAGAAATTGAGAGACAGCTTTTCCTTTCGAAATAAATTTGAGTCTGCACATATCTGTCCATATTTTTCCTGAACTTCTTCACAATGAAGAAATACAGTAGAATGTCTAATTAGAATAGATGGGGAGAGGTGATTCATATGAATGCATGGCCTCTTAAAAGAAAACATTTTCTTATACTCAAGTACTTTTAATACCTAAAGAGATATAGTGTGTATCATTTTTCCCTTCATGTGCACACTTCCCACAATCTTCTAGAAGGCAGTGGAAGGGAATGGATATACTGCTCTGAAATACAGTACATGAAATTTCATGCAGTCAGAGATTTCAACTGTGAAAAATCATTCTAGATGTTATATCCACTTGATAATACTAATAATTTCAAAAATGAAGGCACTAAAAGTATGAAACATAGTTTTGTTTTAATCCAAGGATCCAGTGCTTCCATACGACCTTCTAAGTTCTGAAGTTCTACCAACTCCTACCCTCAAGTGTCTTTCAGAGCCAATGTGCTAAAGGAAACACCACAGCAGGCCAAGACAGATGCTAGAAACAGCATGCTTGGGTGTGAGTCCTGTCACCAGCACCTACCAGCTATGTGAATTTGGCAAAGTAATTTGCCTCTTCTGAGGCTCAGTTTTCTCACTTGTAATACAGGAATAGTCTCATCTACCCTGAAGGCTTGCTTGAGGATATTAAGTAAGATAATGCATATAAAGCATGTGAGATAGCCCCTGATGATAGCCTTATCTTTGCTACTACAGATTCCCATTTCATCTTTCCTCAGAAAAGTTGCACAGTGTTATCTGTGGTGTCCTATCAACTCCATCTGATGGCTTGATGCTTACTGTTTCTGCCCATTCTCTAAGCTGAAGCTTTTTTGGCACACTTCCAAGCCACTAAGGGAAATACTACTTTATTTGGACAGATTCCCAGGTATAGCCACTATCCTACTGGACTTCAAAATGGAAACACCCCAGCCGATGTCTCACCAACTGTGATAAGCCTTCTGCTATGATTAATGCAATTATCTCTAACCTCTCAGAGCCTTCTGGATCCTTCACCCCAGTATCCTTGTATTTTTCTGGGTTCTCCAGAGAAAAAGAACAAATAGAACGTATATAGAGATTTACGGTTGAGAGTCCGCCTGCCGATGCAGGGGACGCAGGTTCGTGCCCCGGTCCGGGAGGATCCCACATGCTGTGGAGCGGCTCGGCCCGTGAACCATGGCCGCTGAGCCTGCGCATCCAGAGCCTGTGCTCTGCAACGGGAGAGGCCACAGCAGTGAGAGGCTCACGTACCGGAAAAAAAAAAAAGGTCACCAATGTAAATGCTAATTTCATCTTAAACCACCCTCACAGAAAAATCCAGAATAATGTTTGACCAAATATCTGAATACCATGGCCCAGCCAAGTAAAACAAAATTAACCATCACAATCCTCTCTTAGGGCTGTTGTCCAGGCAGGTTATATTATCTGAATGCCCTCAACCCCAACATAGGTTTTCATTTGCTGCTGGTCCCCTCTGTACAGGTTTTGGCACACAGCTTTCTGTGTTGTGATACCAATCCCTAACTGTCAAGCAGCATAATGTCCCTAGTCATTTCAAGAACAATCAGATCATCAAAATCATAAACCTTTCATATTTTAGACCAACCCATAGTACCCAGCATTGCATTCTTCAGACAATAATATGTACCACAAATACTTGTTAAGAACATACCAAATTCTAGGCTTTTATCAGTCTTAAATATGGGGAAAAAAAGAAGCCCCCCACTCACACAAAACTTATTTGCTGACTTCATTGTTTTGGAGGACACCTAGTCAGAAATGACTCCTTTCATTGCATTTATCACAAGCTGAAATCATCAAGGCACTGTGATAGAGTCTGAAGATGGAGGGCAATTTACATGCAAAAGCCTGGGAAGGTCTGAGGGTGACGTTTGAGCTGAAACTGAAGGATCAGAAATGAAAAGAACTGTGAGAAACTCCAGGTAAGGGAACAATAAGAAAAAGATTTTGAGATCCAAACAGCAGTGTGATTGGAGTATACAATTGAGAGGACAGTTTGGCGGCAAAAGGTCTAGATCATATAGGATGTGGTGGGTCATGGTAGCGCTTACGTTACATTAAAACTGCCACAAGACATGAGTGCATTTTAAGTGAGGATGTGGGACAAACCAATTTACATTTTAAAACATATTCCTTGGACTTTTATGAAGAAAACAGAATGAGAATGTGGCCTACAATATCTGCCCTTCAATTATCTATCAACCGTCTATAACATTGGACCTGCTCGTTTATATTTATTCCAGTTGGCACAGTTGGGAGATTTAGTTAAATGCTTCCATCATCTTACTTGCCTTGATGGTTTAATTTCTGCCTAATCCCATTAGTCCTACAATAGAGACTTAGTCACAGTTTGGAGTAATCCCTGAAGCTTCAACAGTCTTGGTTTGCACCATAATCCACCCTTACCATTCATTCAAGGAACCAGGGGCTTGTAATACTTTATTATAGTTAGGGATAGGTTTGAAAAGAGATATAGAAAATGAAGACATTATAGTTCTTCAGAATCTCTATATTAGCATTTATGCACACACTTAAAATATTTATGGAACGTGTACTATGTTTCAGGCACTGTGTTGGCCACTAGGGTTATAGTAACTGATAAGACAGGCTATTCCTATGTGAAAGAGAATAAATGCATCTCAAACTGTTAAGGTCAAAGGTCATATTAATTAACAAATTTTTCCTCTAAAACAAGAAAGTGTCTTCATCTGGAAATGGGGACGACAAGATTGTTTTAAGGATAAAAAATTTTAAATTGTCACATTGACTAGCACATAGCAGATACATTTTAAAAAGCCACATTTATAGACCTCTGGATATCAGAAAGTGAAGTGCTTAGAATTATAGCACTACTCTGATTTCCTGTCCTATAATCAAGGCTTCTTTGAGCTGCAGATGCCAATGGATTTTAGGAATGGATTTATATATGATCTGCTAGGAATGAGCAATTTCTTAGCATATTACCTAGACCACACCAGTTGGGTTCATCCTTCAATTATATTGTATATACTGTTGTATATTAATACACATTTTATCTATCAAACGGGCCATGAGCTTGGCTTTAGGAACAAAATTAGCTTTAAAAAGCTAATTTTTTAATGTACTAATAGAGATAGCAATCTGAATCTGATTGGTAGCAGAACAGCATTTAGGGACTCACAGACAGTGGGTATCACTTTCTTCCAGACAAGATAGAAGTGAGGTCTTGTATTATAAGTTTAGTAGTAACAATTGCATCATTTGTGTCATGAAAACAAATGTGAACTTTATGAATAATAATCTATTCTCCTGGACTGGAGATAATCTAATAATAATAATAAATTCCATTCATTGACCATCATAATGACAATAGTTATAATGGCATTTATTGACACTTATGTATCTGTCTTAAGCACTTTGTATCTCACTTAATCTCCTAGCAGACTAATAAAATTGTCTGTTGCCTCCATTTACACTTAGTAAAGCTGGGGCTTGGAAAGGTTATGCAAGTCACCAGTGGAACTGATAATCAAACCAAGGCATTCATCAAACCAGAGCCATGCTCATCATGACTCATCATGCTCATCATCAATACTGCACCAATATAGGGTAGTGGTCTTGTGTAGGTATGCCTACCTGGCCAGAAGTGCTGCTTCAGACCTCCTCTATGGATGAACAAAGTAAGGCTGTTCAGGAACTATCATGCTGGAAATAAGCAGCTTTCAGATGCCAATGGCAATGACACTGAAAGTACACTGGTGGTAAAGAGGAGCCTTCTGTAACAACTAACATAAGCTTTTGCCAAAGATGTAGTTGCAACACACTGGCTGAGAAAGCCACACTCTTTCTGTGAAATCTGCAATTCTGCACACTTTGCAGAATTGTACTATATTACTTCTGAGCACACTGAATTTTAGAGCATTCTCTAGAAGAGGAAAAAAAAGCAAACTCAGTAAATCCCAGTATTTTTACTGCCTTTGCCAAATTTGACATCTTTCAAAGTAACTGTAAGAAGCATGCACAATCTCTGCCAACTGCATGATTTAGCAGCTATAAAATCTCTCTGAATCAAACCCATTTTGAAATAAAAAGGAACCTGCTTGGGAATTTCATTGCACTGTTGGATACCTACTCAAAGATCAGTCACCTCTCTTCATTCTGTATTCCTGGTATATTTTTAAGTTTAATCTTTTTTGCAGCTTACCCATTTAGTTAAGGGTAGAATTTTAAAAGACTAAAGATTGAGAAAGGAGGAGGAGGACATGAAATCTGAACAAAGAGCTTCTTTATATTCTGCACAATAGAATTGAAAAGGATGGTCTATTTTCTTTTCATCTTTTTCCCCAATGGTGCAGTACCTAGATTCTCAAAACTTGAGTGTCCTTTCCCCCAAGGAAAATAGTATCTCTCTGCAGGCTGTCTAGTATGATGAAACAGCTGTGTTTCCTACTCCACAGGGGATTTCTTCAGATGAAAGTCTATTTTTTTTGCGGAATATGATTGGGTGAGCAGAAGGCTAAACACATTGCTTATGGTAGGCCTCCAATGACAATTGAAAAAAGGTGTTCATAAAATGTAGTATAAAAGGAATTTAACTATCTTGAGACTGAAATATACATTGTAAAATAAAATACTGGCTATAAGGAATATAAAGTTGTGAATAGCACCAAGCCTCAAAGGAATAAAAATAAAATTGTTTGAATTTTGGTCTCTATAAAGGTTTAGTGTCTATGGAAAATAAAATTCTTGGCTCTCACTTTGAGTCTCACTAATGCAAACATTTCAATTATGACATATGCACAGACATATGTTTAAAAGTGAAGGCAACAAAGGAAGATACTTTTCCTCACAATAAGAATGTTTATTTAAAGGACTAATAATATTCACCTATAGAACTACTAAAACAATACTAAGAAAAGTCAGATATGAGCCAAATTCCCATTAAGGGGCAAAACCTTATGTTGGAAATACCTCATAGCCTTTATCTTCCTCTCTCTGGAACAAGTCTCCCAAAGAATCACACCTAGAAATCATTCATAGACTCTAATTGTCTACTAGACCGTATTTTTCTGGTTTGGACAACCAATAGCATTTTATTAATAACCCAAATTCATTTCAAGAGTAGTCAACTTCAATGTGTATCCATTCATGTAGAATTGGTATGGCGCTCCCAACCTGAGGAATAGATTTGCAATTGTGTCAGTATAAGGAGCCCACAAGCCACAACTAAGGAGCCAGCCTGCCGCAACTGAGGTGTAGTGTGACCAAATAAATTTTTTAAATATAAGATTTTTGAAAGGGTGTATGTTTACTCTGCATAAAGCCATGAAGTTGCTAAATTGTGATTAATGTCTTAGATGCAAAACACACATAGTATCTGCAACATCCTTATAAAATCCACTGTAGGCTAGATTCTGTGTGTGTGTGTGGGTGGGTGTGTGTGTGTGTGTGGGTGGGTGTTGGAGAGTCTGGACCACAGGAAAATTTAGAAATAAAAATAATAATTTGCCACTGAAACATAAATTAGAATGTGGGTTATTAGTAGAGTGTTCATATAAATTATTATCTAAAATGGACAATCATGAGAGTTAAAGGGGGCACAATTAATAATTGCACTGAGACAACAGGCATAAACTAGGATATATAATGACACTATATATTAGCAAAATATTCTCTTCCTAATCAGAACATAAGAAAACAGCAGCATGATGGGGGGAGGGAGGGTGTGCTTTGGAAGCAGCTAGGCTTAGATTTGAATCTAAACTCTGACTTACATTAGTTATATGCATTTGTTTCCATATCTCTCCATTTCCTCATCTGTAAGATAGCAGGATGTATATCTAACTTTGATGTAGTGTTTACAATGCACCAGAAAATATGTTAAGGTGTAATATTGAATAGCTTCATTTAAATCTCTTAACAACTACTCATATTATTACTCTTTTCCCTATACTACACGTGAAGCAATGAATTAAGTGAGGTTAAATGACTTGCTTGTGCTCATTCAGCAAGTGGTAGAGCTGAAATATGAACCCTGGCAGTTGGTCTTCAGTGTTCATACTCTTAAACCTTGTAATATCCTGAAGATGTCAATACCAATTTTTCAGAGTTTTTGTTAAGACTAAATGAGATACTGGATGCCAGACAACAAGCACAATGCCCAAAACATAGCAGAAAATAAAATCAGAGTTACTAAAATGCTTTTTGTGATAACCCATCTGGGACTACTTTGGAGGTGACATTTATTTATAGTGCGGCCCTTCGGTAATTCTATAGCTAAAGCTCTCACTTGACCAGAAAACTCTACTAACCTGACTGATACTGAATAATTGTTTATAAATCACAAGGTGAGACTGAAGTAACAGTCATTTTAAACTCCTGGTAATCTGGGATTACAGCCATTACTGAAATGTTTTACTCAAGTCATTCAATAATTTTTGTACAAGTATTTCTTCTCAAGAAGTAAGAAGAATCAACCAGGTTGAAAATGCCTTGTCAAAAAGCATTTGACAAAAGTCAACATCCATTCATGGTAAATAACCCTCAACAAACTAGGAATAGAAGAAAATTTTCTTTAAGCTAATAAAGGGCATTTAGGAAAAAACACGGGTCAGCTAACATCATACGTCATGGTGAAGGCTGAATACTTTTCTGCAGAGTGGACAAGACAAGGATATCCACCCTCCCCACTTCTATTCCACATTATACTGAAGGGCCTAGCCAGTGCAACTAGTCAAGATACATAGATAGATAGATAAACAGATAAATGTATAAAGATAAATAATAGTATATATACTGAAAAAGAAGAAATAGAACTATCTCTATTTTCAAATTATAAGATTGTCTTCATAGAAAACCCAAGGAAGTCTACCCAAAAACCCCTCTAGAACTAATAAGTGAATTTATCAAAGTTACAAAACTCAAGATCAACATAGGGACTTCCCTGGTGGTGCAGTGGTTAAGAATCCGCCTGCCAATGCAGGGGACATTGGTTCAAGCTCTGGTCCAGGAAGATCCCACATGCCGTGGAGCAACTAAGCCCGTGTACCACAACTACTGACCCTGTGCTCTAGAGCCCGCGAGCCACAACTACTGAGCCCGTGTGCTGCAACTACTGAAGCTCGTGCACCTAGAGCCCATGCTCCAAAACAAGAGAAGCCACTGCAATGAGAAGCCTGCACACCACAACGAAGAGTAGCCCACGCTCACCGCAACTAGAGAAAGCCCGCGTGCAGCAACGAAGACCCAATGCAGCCAAAAATAAATATATTAATTAAATTAAATGTTTAAAAATGATCAACATAAAAATCAACTGTATTTCTTCATATAGTAATGAAAAATTGTAAACAGATTTTTAAAGTGTTGCCTTCTCTCCCTTAGTATGTGTAAATCTGGAAAGAGTATCACTCCCACCTAACAATAAGGAAAAGCCAGATAATCAACAAAACTATAACTTCTGTCAAATCTTTTGGAGAGCTGTGGTCACAGCAACCAAGTAGCCTAAGGAAAGACAGACATCTCCAAAGAGAGACGAAAACACAGCACTGCTTTACCTAAGACACAGCACTTGACAAAGACAAAGCCACCACAGAACCAGGTAAAAATATTTCTGTTAAAATTTTTAACAAACTCCTGAAGGATAGAACCCCTAGGAGCTACAGACAAAGTGAGTGTCTGTAGTCCATTTCTAGATTCTTCCCCGTAGAACCTCATGGGTGCCTGTTACGGTTTGAAAATTTATATGTTGAAGTCATAATCCCCAGTAACTCAGAATGTGGCCTTATTTGGAAGCAGGGTCTTTATAGAGATAATCAAGTTAAAACGAGGTTCATTATGGTGGGCACTAATCCAACATGACCAGTGTTTTCATAAAAAGCGGAAATCTCGACAGAGATACACATAGAGGAAAGACGATGTGAAGAGACATGAGGAAAAGGTGGCCACCTACAAGTCAGGTAAAGGTGTGGAACAGATCCTTCCCTCCCAGACCTCAGAAGGAACCAAACCTGCCAACACTCTGATGATAGATTTCTAGACTTCTAACCCACAAGACAATAAATTTCTGCTGTTTAAGTGATCCAGTTTGAGGTCCTTTGCTGTGGCAAGCCTAACAAACTAATGCTGTGCTGATGAGAAAAATGGGAGTAGAGTGGGAAACCAGAGATAGCTTCCCTCACTGGTGCTGGCCTGGCAGAAAGGAGCAGCAGTTCACCACAGGAAAGGAACAAAGCCCCATACGGATCCTTCTCTCCTATCTCCCCTAAAGAACAAAAGTCATAAGCAGGAAACCCTGCAGCACACATAGCACAGGTGAAGACCCATTGAAGCAACTGGAAGGAAACAAAAAATAATAATAATCCTCTGCCTCAAGAAGGGGCAAGACTCCACCTTGGACCTACCATTAGAAATACCCTAATGCTACCCACTAGGTAAGGGCAGAATCACTGAAAAATCCTCATCTTCAAGACCAAGAAACAATGGGTGTGCCTAAGACTGAGGCTACAATGAGACAGAATCCCCCCAGACACATACCACCAGTTAGCAACGAGCAAGTCACACATAACAGCAGTCTAATTCAGGGGAAAGGTACAAAACTTAACGTTCATGCTGATAAGAGAAGTCTAAATCTAGAGTAGAACAGAAGAACTGAGAGAAGTCCTCCAACACCCAACCCCAACCTAAGCAGAAAGTAATCAAAGGAATTTGAAGCCAGTGATTTACTGAGAGGAACCACTGTAACAACAAAACACAAACTCAGCACATCTCTTGGGTAAATTAATTGAACTCCACACACTAATAGCCTAGCAGAAAAAGAGCTATGTCTCTTTCCTGGCATATACCTTAGTCTCTACTGTTCTACAGAGAATATCTTCCATTCAACCAAAAGTGATGAGACTCAAGTTCAGAAAGAAAGAAAGAAAAAAAAACACTGTCAAGAGACAAAATAATCAATGGAATTAGACTCATGATAGTTCAAAGAGATGAAAGATAGTTCAAAGAGATGAAAACTACAAGAAAGAATCAAATGGGATGTTAGGGAAAAATGGTAAAAGAAATTAATAATGCTTTTGGTGGGTTCATCAGTACTCTAGGCAACTGAGGAAAGAATCAGTGAATTTGAAGTTAGGTCATAGAAATTATCCAAACTGAAATGCAGAGAGTCAAAAAAAAAAAAAAAAGAAAAGAACAGAGTATGCAAGAGCTTGAAGACAATAACAAAAGGTCCAGTACACATGTAATTGGACTCCTCAATGGAAAAGAGAAAGAACAGGGCAGACGAAACATTTGAAAAGATAATGGCAAATATTTTCCCAAAATAATGGAAGATGTAAAATCAAAGATCCAAGAAGTTCCAAGAACACCAAACAGGATTTTTCAAGTAAATAAATGAAACATCACATTCAAACTGCTGGAAGCCAAGCATAAGGAGAAAATCTTGAAGGCAGTCAGAGGAAAAATACATATTACATTAAAAGGAACAAAGATATTAATTATAGAAGAACTTCTCATCAGAAGCCATATAAGCCAGAAGGGAACAAAGTGACATTTTTAAGGTGCTGAAAGAAAAAGAAAATCCTCAACTCAGGACTCTATACTGAGGGGACAATATCCTTTAAAAGTGAAGGAAAATAAAACAGCAATGAGATACCACTACACCCATATTAGAATGACAAAAATCCAAAACACTGACAACACCAAATACTAGCGAGGATGTGGAGCAACAGAAATTCCAACTCATTGCCGTTATGAAGGCAAAACAGTACAGCCTACTGGAAGGTAGTGTGGCAGTTTCTTACAAAGCTAATCATAGTCTTACCATATGATCCAGCAATCATGCTCCTTGGTATTTACCCAAAGGAGTTGAAAATTTACATCCACATGTAAACTTGGACACAAGTTTACCATAGCTTTATTCATACTTCCAAAAAATTGGCAGTAACCAAGTTGTCTTTCAATAGTTTAATGAATAAAAAAACTGTGGTAAACACAAAATGTATTAGATACCTAAATGTTAAACCCCAAACCTGTAAAATTTCTAAAATAAAAATAGGAGAAAGTATTTGTGACTTGGGTTAGGGAAATATTCTTAGCTACAACACCAAAATCATGATCCATTAAAAAAATTAATCGTTAAATAGGATTAATCAAAATTATAAACTTCTCTGTAAAAGACACAACAGAACGAAAAGGCAAACCACATTCTGAGATAAAATATTTGCAGAAAACACATCTGACAAAGGACTTGCATCCAGAATATATGTCCAGAATATTAAAAAGAATCTCAAAACTCAACAAAGCAAACAACACAATTTTTTTTAATTGCAGAAGACTTGAACACACACTTCACCAAACAAGATATAAAAATGGCAAATAAGTACATGTATGATGCCCAACATTATTAGCCATTATAAAAATGAAAATTAAAAATATAGTCACCTCGGGCTTCCCTGGTGGCACAGTGGTTGAGAGTCCGCCTGCCGATGCAGGGGACATGGGTTCGTGTCCCAGTCCGGGAAGATCCCACATGCTGTGGAGTGGCTAGGCCCATGAGCTATGGCTGCTGAGCCTGCGCGTCCGGAGCCTGTGCTCCACAACGGGAGAGGCCACAACAGTGAAAGGCCCATGTACTGCAAAAAAAAAAAAAAAAAAAAAAAAAAAAATATATATATATATATATAGTCACCTCATACTTGTTAGAATGGCTATTATCAAAAAGATAAGAAATAACAAGTGTTGGAAAGGATGTGGAGAAAAGGTAACCTGGTGCACTGATAGTGGGAATGTAAATTGGTGCAGCCTCTATGGAAAACAGTATGAAGGCTTTTCAAAAAATTAAAAATAGAACTACCATAGGATTCAGCAATTCCACTTCTATGTATTTATCTGAAGGAAATGAGAATGCTCACTCAAAGGGATATCTGCCCCTTCATGTTCACTGCAACATTATTTACAAAAGCCAAGACATGAAAATAACCTAAGTGTCCACTGATGGATGAACGGACAAAGAAGATGTGAGATAGATATAATATTATTCAGCCATAAAAAAGGAAATTTTGCCATTTGCAACATGCATGGACCTTGAGAGCATATGCTAAGTGAAACAAGTCAGACAGAAAGACAAATTCCATGTGATCTCACTTTTATGTGGAATCTAAAAAGAAAAAAAATGAACTCATAATACAGAGAACAAATTGGTGGCTGCCAGAAGCAAGAGACGGGGAGTGTGAGAAATGGGTGAAGGTGGTCAAAAGGTACAAACTTCCAGTTAAAAAATAAATAAGCCCTAGGGATGTCATGTACAGCATGGTGGCTCTAGTTAATAATACTATATTGTACATTTGAAAGTTGCTAAGAGAGTAGATCTTAAAAGTTCTCATCACAAGAAAAAACAAATTTGTTACAACATGCGGTGATGGATGTTAACAAGACTTATTGTGGTGATCATTTCACATTATTATATACCAGCAGTCCCCAAACTTTTTGGCACCAGGAACTGGTATCGTAGAAGACAATTCTTCCACTGACTGGGAGGGGGATGGTTTCAGGATGATTCAAGTGCATTACATTTCTTGCATACTTTATTTCTATTATTATTACATTGTAATATATAATGAAATAATTATACAAAGCAATTGATTTATTATGGTCTCTGTGCAGTCAAACCTCTCTACTAATGATAATCTGTATTTGCAGCCGCTCCCCAATGCTAGCTAGCATCACTGTCTCAGCGCCACCTCAGATCATCAGGCATCAGATTCTCGTAAGGAGCGCGCAGCCTAGATCCCTCACATGTGCAGTTCACAGTAGGGTTTGCACTCCTATGAGAATCTAATGCTGCCGCTGATCTGACAGGAGGCAGAGCTCAGGCAGTTATGCAAGTGATAGGGAGCGGCTGTAAATACAGATGAAGCTTTGCTCTCTCACCCGCTGCTCACCTCCTGCTGTGAAGGCCGGTTCCTAACAAGGGGTTGGGGACCCGTGTTATATATAATACATTGAATCATTAAGTTGTAACCTGAAACTAATATAACATTATATGTCAATTATATCTCAATTAAAAAAAATTAAAAAACAAAACCAAAAAACCCCATAATGAGATACAGTACCAAGTGCTAGCAAATATGTACTTGGAATTCTCTTACATCACTGATGGGAATGCAAAATGTTACAGCCCCTTAGAGAAGTTTGGCAGTCTAATAAATTAAACATACACATACAATATTACCATGTAGTCCTACTCACTCCTATGTATTTACTCATGAGAAATTAAAACTGGTTTACACAAAAAAATTGAACATGAATTTTTAGTGTTTTTTATTCATAACCCCCTACCCTGGAAATAAATGAAATATCCACTGGTGAATGGAGAAAACAGCTGTGGTACATCTATACAACGGAATGCTGCTTAGCAATAAAATGAACTGAACTACTGATACGCACAACATTATGGATAAATCTTATAAGTATTTTGCTAAGTGAAAGATACAAAGGCCATGAGGGAAATTTGAGGGGTGACAAAGCTGTCACATATCTTCATTGTGATGGCAGTTACATGACTGTGCATTTTGCCAAAACTCAGAACTCTTAACTTTTACTCCTAAATTTTCTCTACTTAGCATTAAATTACTTATTTTCTCTCAAATTCTTTAGAAACAAAGAAGCATCTGCATCCTCTACTCATACTTTTATAGAACAGTAATTAAACATCTGAGAATGATGGATACGATTTGAAATACTGTGCAAAAACAAAATTATTAGAAAATAATTTGTTGGTTCATTCTCTCTAATATTTATTTTTAAAAATACGCACAGAAGAGGGGGACCTTCAAGATGGTGGAAGAGTAAGACGTGGAGATCACCTTCCTCCCCACAAATACGTCAAAAATAAAACTAAATGTGGAACAACTCCTACAGGACACCTACTGAACACTGGAAGAAGACCTCAGACTTCCCAAAAGGCAAAAAACTCCCCACGTACCAGGGTAGGACAAAATAAAAAAGAAAAAACAGAGACAAAAGAATAGGGATGGGACCTGCACCTTTGGGAGGGAGCTGTGAAGGAGGAAAAGTTTCCACACATTAGGAAACCCCTCACTGTTGGAGATGGGGGTGGGCGGGGGGGGGGAGTCTCAAAGCCACAGAGGAGAGCGCAGCAACAGGGGGGCAGAGGGCAAAGCAGAGAGATTCCCGCACAGGGTATCGGTGCCGACCACCACTCAACAGCCTGAGAGGCATGTCTGCTCACCTGCCATGGTGGGTGGGGGCTGGGAGCTGAGGCTCAGGAATTGGAGGTCAGATCCCAAGGAGAGGACTGGGGTTGGCTGCGGGAACACAGCCTGAAGGGGGCTGGTGCGCCACAGCCGGCCAGGAGGGAGTCCGGTAAAAAGTCTGGAACTGCCTAAGAGGCAAGACACCACTGCTGCAGGGTGAACGAGGAGACAGGATTCCTCCACTGTCAGCCTACAGAGGCAGAGCACAACGTAAACGAGCTCCAGAGACGGGCGTGAGCCGCAGCTAATAGCACGGACACCAGAGATGAGCATGAAATGCTAACGCTTCTGCTGCAGCCACCAAGAAAATATATATATTTTTGTAACCTGAAACTAATATATATATATTACATATATATACATACATACATACATATATATATACATATATATGTATGTATATATATATTTTTTTTCTTGAAAATATTCAGGAAAAAATGCATACGCACTTTTTGGCCAACCAAGCAAGCAGGCAATGTAAATCCGCACTACAAAGAAGTCTCACTTACCACCGATCCAAAGAGCCATCCGAAAAAAGTACAAAAACCACAGAGGCAAGACAGGCCATGGAGAACAGGCAGCCTTGTTACCCTGATGGGTGGGATGTAAGTTGCCAACAGCTACTCTGGAGAAGTGTATGGTGTTTCCTGAAACATCTACACAGAGCTACAGAGTACAGGGCACTTTCACTCATGGGCATATATCTTGGGAAAACTAAAAATCAAAAAGACACAGCCACCCCAAAGTTTAGGGCTGCTCTGTTTACAAAAACCTCAACTTCGGTACACCTTAAATATCCAAGGAAAGAGAAAAATGGGTAAACAAGTTGTGGTACTTATGTACAATGGAATCTCACTCAGCCATGAAATCAATGTCATAAGGCCAGTAGCAGCGTAAGAGTGGATTTAGGTACAATGATTCTAAGTGAAATAATTCACAGAGAAAAAGAAACTTATCATAAGATATCACTTATAGAGGGAATGTGAACATGGCTACACATGAGGTGAATTACAAAACAGAACAGAGTCACACATTTAGGAAAAGCACTTATGCCTGCTTAAGGGGAAAGGTGAGGTGGGGTGATGAATACAACCAGAGTTTGAAATTAACACAGATACCATTCCATAAACCAAATATGTAATAGACAAGACCTACGCTTTGCTCAGTGAATTGAACTCAACACCCCTTATGCACCACACAGGAATATATCTGCCGAGTAAAAATCTTAAAACCTATGTGTCTCCGTACGGGAATCAAGGGTGTGTAGAGCGGCATAAACAGAGCAGTGAAAATCAGCTAAACCCCATTATAAAAATAAATTTCAAAAAAAAGAAAAACACAAAGACAGCGACAGAGAGAGAAATTCTTACAAAATTCGTTCAGGGGCTGTGATGCACCCTGGATTGACCACATCTACACCCACAGTTGTATGAGACATAAGGCTGGACACTTGGGGCTAAGAGGACTGGTGAGTTTGGGTGAGGAAATGCAGACCCTTTAAAGCAATACTGCGTGCCCCCATTCCATGGGTCCCAACTCTCCAGGTATAAGGGAATCTTCCTACAGCTAAAACATGCATGGGAAACACAAAGAATGGTACACTGTGTGATCGGGATTGGTATCTAAAACGCCCCTCATTTTTCCTCTCCTAGAGCTCGGGATCGCCATTCCAGCTGCTTTACTGAAAATCTCCCCATTAGGAGACTCAGCGCCTTTAACTTCCTGTTTCGCCCAACCTGCAATTAGTGCGGAGGATGAATGGGATGAGGGGGAACAAATGAGAGAATAGCTGTAGGTGGGTGGACGGGAACATGTCACTCTAATTTCCCATCAGGAAGAAGAATTAACCAAAGGCTCAGCCTGCCGCCCTGGAAGCAGAATAGGGCCTAAAGCAATCCTGCGGTTTTGCAGCCAGCTCACAAAACAGCGAGTTGAAAAATGGAGCTCAGGGGCGCTGCAATTCAAAAACCTGCAGAGTTATAAAGGACAACTATCGTCGAAAAATATATTGAAGTAAGGCAAAGAAGAGGATTTGAAACCAAGGCAGAATTGAAGGAAACAGGTTTCAACAGGTAGATTGAGGTCTCCATTAAAGCACATGAAAAGCGGCAGAACTTCGATAATGATGCAATTGGCCAAAAAGGGCGTGTGCGTTTTTCCCTGAAAAACGCACACGCCCTTTTTGGCCAACCAATCAAGCGGGCAATGCAAATCCACACAATAAAGAAGTCTCTCTTCCCACCAGTCCAAAGGGCCATCCGAAAAACGTGTAAAATTCCGAGAGGCCGGACAGGCCATGGAGAACATGGAGACTTGTTACACTGATGGGCGGGATGTAAATTGCCAACAACCAATCTGGAGAAGTGTATGGTGTTTCCTGAAACATGTAAAAAAAACAGAGCTATAGAGCATAGGACACTTCCACTCATGGGCATATATCTTGGTAAAACTAAAAATCAACAAGACACAGCCACCGCAAAATTTAGGGATGCTCTGCTTACAAAAACCTCGACTTCGGTACACCTTCAATATCCAAGGAAAGAGAAAAATGTATAAAGAAGTTGTGGTATTTATGTAGAATGGAATAACACTCAGCCATGAAATCAATGTCAAGGCCAGCAGCAGCATAATGAGTGGATTGAGGCACGATGATTCTAAGTGAAAGAAGTCACACAGAAAAAGAAACTTAACATAAGTTATCAATTATAGAGGGAATGTAAACATGGCTACACATGAGCTGAATTACAAAACAGAACAGGGTCTCACATTTAGAAAACGCACTTATGCCTGCTTAAGGGGAAAGGTGAGATGGGGTGATGCATAAAAGCAGAGTTTGAAATTAGCACAGATACCGTTCCATAAACCAAATATGTAATAGACAAGGCCTACACTTTGCTCGATGAACTGGACTCAACATCCCCTATGCACCACAGAGGAATATATCTGACTATTAAGAATCTTAAAACCTATGTATTGATATGTCTCCCTAAGGGAATCAAGTATGTGTACAGTGACATAAACACAGCAGTGAAAATCAGCTAAACTCCATTATAAAAAGAAATTTTTTAAAAAATCACAAAGACAGCGAATGAGAGAAATTCTTACAAAATTCGTTCAGGGGCTATGATGCATTCTGGATTGACCATATCTACATCCACAGCTCGATGAGACATAAGTCTGTACACTTGGGGATGAGAGGATTGGTGAGGATGGGTGAGCAAATGCTGACCCTTTAAAGCCATACTGCATGCTACGCATTCCATGGGTCCAAACTCTACAGGTTTAAGGGAATCTTCCTACAGCTAACACATGCACGGGAAACCCAAAGGATGGTACACATTGTGACCGGGAATGGTTTCTAAAACGCACCTCATTTTTCCTCTCCTGGTGCTCAGGTTCCTCTTTCCAGCCGCTTTACTAACAATCTCCCCATTTGGAGAGTCAGCGCCTTAAACCCCCTCTTTCGCACAGTCTGCAAGTAGTGCGGAGGATGAACGGGATGAGGGGGAACCAATGAGAGAATAGCTGTAGGTGTTTGGACGAGCACATGTCACTCTGATTTCCCATCAGGAAGAAAAATTAACCAAAGGCTCAGCCTGCCGCCCCGGAACAAGAACAGGGCCTGAAGAAATCCTGCAGTTTTGAGGCCAGCTGACAAAAAAGCGAGTAGAAAAAAGGAGCTCAGGAGCACTGCAATTCACAAACCTACATAGTTATAAAGCACAGCTATCGTCGAAAAATATATTGAGGTAAAGTAAAGAAGAGTTTCTGAAACCAAGGCAGAATTGCAGGAAACAGGTTTCAAGAGGTAGATTGGAGTCTCCTTTAAAGCACATGAAAAGCGGCAGAACACCGACAATGATGCAGTTGGCCAAAAAGGTCATATGCATTTTTTCACGAATATATTCACAAAAAAATGCATACCGCCTTTTTGGCCAACCAAACAAGCGGGCAATGCAAATCCGCACTATAAACCAGAGAAGCAGGACAGGCCATGGAGAACAGGGAGCCTTGTTACCCTGATGGGCGGGATGTAAGTCGCCAACAGCCACTCTGCAGAAGTGTATGGTGTTTCCTGAAACATCTAAAACACAGAGATACAGAGTACACGGCACTTTCACTCTGGGCATATATCTTGGGAAAACTAAAAATCAACAAGACACAGCCACTCCAAAGTTTAGGGCTGCTCTGTTTACAAAGACCTCGACTTCAGTACAACTTAAATATCCCAGGAAAGAGAAAAATGGATAAAGAAGTTGTGGTACTTATGTACAATGGAATCTCACTCAGCCATGAAATCAATGTCATAAGGCCAGTAGCAGCATAATGGGTGGATTTAGGTACGATGATTCTAAGTGAAATAATTCACACAGAAAAAGAAACTTATCATAAGATATCACTTATAGAGGGAATGTAAACATCTCTACACATGAACTGAATTGCAAAACGGAAGAGAGTCACACATTTAGAAAGCACACTTATGCCTGCTAAAGTGGAAAGTTGAGGTGCGGTGATGCATAACACAAGAGTTTGAAATTAGCACAGATACCGTTCCATAAAACAAATATTTAATAGACAAGACCTACTCCTTGCTCAATGAACTGGACTCAACACGGCCTATTCACCGCAGGAGAAGATAACTGACTAGTAAGAATCTTAAAACCTATATATTGATATCTCTCTGTAAGTGAATCATGGGTGTGTAGAGCTGCATAAACACAGCAGTGAAAATCAGCTAAACCGCATTATAAGAATAAATTTCAAGCACAGAACAGAAAGATAGTGAAAGAGAGAAAGTCTTACAAAATTCGTTCAGGGGCTGTGATGCATTGTGGATTGACCACATCTACATACACAGCTTTGTGAGACATAAGGCTGGACACTCTTGGGGCTGAGAGGATTGGTGAGGTTGGGTGAGCAAATACAGACCCTTTAAAGAAATACTGCATGCTACCCATTCCATGGGTCCCAACTTTCCAGGTTCAAGGGAAAATTCCTACAGCTACAACATGCATGGAAACCCAGAGAATGGTACACCGTGTGATCGGGAAAGGTTTCTAAAACCCACCTCATTTTTCATCTCCTGGTGCTCGCGTTTGCCATTCCGACCGCTTTACTAACAATCTCCCCACTTGGAGAGTCAGCGCCTTTAATCTCCTGTTTCACACAGTCTGCAATTAGTTCGGAGGATGAACGGGAAGAGGGGGAACCAATGACAGACTAGCTGTAGGTGTTTCGACAGGCACATGTCAGTCTAATTTCCCATCAGGAAGAAGAATTAAACAAAGGTTCAGCCTTCGCTCCGGAACCAGCATAGGGCCTGAAGCAATCCATCGTAAAAATAAATATATTCAGGAAAAACGCATACGCTCTTTTTGGCCATGCAAACAAGTGCCAAATGCAAATCAGCACTACAAAGAAGTCTCACTTCACATTCGTCAAAAGCGCCGTCCTAGAAAAGTGTAAAACCAGAAATGCAGCACAGGCCATGGAGAAAAGGGAGCCTTGTTAAGTTGATGGGGGGGATGTAAATAGGTATGGCCACTCTGGAGATGTGTATGGTGTTTCCTGAAACATCTAAAATGAAGAACTACAGAGCATATGGCACTTCCACTCTTGGGCGTGTATCTTGGGAAAACCAAACATCGACAGGACACAGGCACTGCTACGTTTAGTGTTACCCTGTTTAGAAATGCCTTGACTTGGGTACAACTTACATGTCCTTCGAAGTAAAGAATGGATAAAGAAGATGTGGTACTTATTTACAATGGAATATTACTGAGCAATTAAATCAGTGAAATAAGGCCAGTTGCAGCAACTCGTGGAGGTACGATCATTCTATGTGACATAAGTCAGACATAAAAAGAGACTTATCATAATGTATCACTTATAGATGGTATCTAAAAATGGCTACACATGAACTCAATTACAAAACAGAAACAGAGTCACACATTTAGAAAACACACTTATGGCTGCTAAAGGAGAACGGTGGGGTGGGGTGATGCATAAATGAGAAGGATGGAATTAGCATAGATACGGTTCCATATACAAAATAGGTAATCGACAGGACCTACTGTATATCTCAAAGAGCTGGACTCAGCACACTGTTGTCACCGGAAAAGCATATATAAGACTGGTAAGAATCCTTAAAAAATTTATTGATGTCTCTCTTTAAGTGAATCAAGTGGATAGATGTAGAACAGGAAGAAAGGCAGTATTGAAAATCAGCTATACCCTATTATAAAATTAAATAACAAGAACAAAAAAAAAAGACAGTGAGAGAGAGAGAAATTCTTACAAAATTTGTTCAAGGGCTGTGATGCAACCTGGACTGAACACATCTAGACACACAGCTGGATGGGACGTAAGGCTCTACACTCCTGGGCCTGAGAGGCTTGGTGAGGATGGGACAGCAAATGCAGCCCTTTTAGAGTAATACTGCCTGGTACCCATTCCATGGGCCCCATATCTCCAGGTGCAGGGGACACATCCTACAGCTAAAACATGCATGGGACATCCAGAGGATGGTACACCGTCTGTTCAGGAAGAGTTTGGGAAAGTCACCTCATCTCCACTTCTCCTGGTATTTGGGTTCCCCAGCTCCTTTCCTTAGAGTCTCCCCACTTTGGGAAGGCAGCACACTCAACAGCCGGTTTTGCACAGCTTGGAATTTTCTGTGAGAAGAAGGGGAATGGGGGGATGGAATGAGACACAAGCCCTAGATGTTTGGACAGGCATATGCCACTCTAGTTTCCTAATCTGGAATAAGAATTTCCCTATCCTTCAGGTGCCCCAGTAACCGGAATGGGTCTGTAGAAATCCTGCCCCTTTGTGGCTGCTTCCCTAAACAAGAAGTTGAAAACTGGTGCTTAGGGGCACTGCAATTCACAAACATGCAGGGCTGTAATTGACACCTCTAATGGAGTCATTTCTTGAGCCAAGTATTCATAAAGGCCTTGTAGCAAGGCAGAATTGCAGGAAAGGGATTTCAAGAGGTAGTTTGCACTCGCCATTAAAGCACATGCAAAGCCGCTGAACATCGCCAATGATGCAGTTTGCCAAAAAGGCCGTATGTGTTATTCTTTAATATATTCAGGAAAAACCCTTACTCCATTTTTGGCCAACAAAACAGGAGGGTAATGTAAATTAATACTACAAAGAGGTATCACTTTGCACCAGTCAGAATGGCCAAGCTCACAAAATGTAAAACCTGAAATGCAGGACAGGGCGTGGAGAAAAGGGAACCCTGACAAGCTGATGGTGGGAATGTAAACTGATAACAGCCACTGTAGAGAAATGGGTGGTGATTCCTTAAAAATCTCAAAAACAGAGCTTCAGAGCATATGGCGCTTCCACTCCTGGGCCTGTATGTTGGAAAAAACATAAATTGACAGGACCCATGCACTCCAAAATTTATGCAGCCCTGTTTACAAGAGCCTCTACTTGGTAGCTACCTAAACGTCCTTGGAAGGAAGACTGGATGAAGAAATTATGGTAGATATATACAATGGAATATTACACAGCCATGAAATGAATGGAATAAGGCCATTTGCAGCCACTCGGAAGGACCTAGATACATTCACATTAAGAATCATAAATCGGACAATGATAAATATCATATGACATTACTTATTGGTGGAATCTAACAATTGATACAAAGGTACTATCTTACAACACAGAAACAGAGTCCCAGACTTAGAACACAAACTTATGGTTACCAAACTGGAAAGGTGTGTTGGAGGCATAAATCATGACGTTGGAGTTAGTATATACATATTTACAGAGAGAAAATTTGTAATCAACATGGACCTGGTGTAGAGCACTTGGAACTCTTCTCAACACCCTTTAGTAACCTCAATGGGAAAATAATTCCAGAAAGAATATATAGTCATCTCTGTATAAGTGAATCACGTTGGTGTATATCAAAAACGAACACAACATGGTAAATCAACTATACTCCATTATAAATTTTAAATGAATTATAGAAAAGAAAAATGATCACTAAATTCGTTTAGTCACGGTGAATGTGCTAGTGTCACATCCCTGGACATAGACCCAATTTAGTCCCAAGGCTGGACTGTTGTGGGCCTGAGGACCTGGGGAGGATATGCCAGCTAATTCGACCCCTTGAACATGTAGTACCTGGTTCCCTCTGCATGGGATCACAATCTCCAGATTTAAGTGTGCCCTCATACGAGTAAACCAACCCTCTGACACACAAAGGATGGTGGACTCTCTGGGCTGGATGACATTTGGAAAATCACCTGGTCTGAACATATCCTGGTGTTTGGGTTCCAACCTCCCGACTCCGTTAGGGTCATCCCACTCTACAAGACAGCACCCTCAACAGGTGATTTTGCAGGGGTATATACTAGTTCGGGGGATGAAGGGTAAGGGGAAGAAGGAATGGGACAGAAGCCCTTACATGTTTGGTCAGGCACATTCCACTCTAATTTAAAACCCAGGAACAGGACTTTCCCTACGTCTAAGGTTGTGTCAGTAACCAGAGACGGACAGTAGAAATCCTGCCGCATTCTGTTTCCCATAACAACAATTCTAAAACTGGACCTTATAGGCACTTCACATTCACAATGCCTGGGGAGCTGTAAATGGCAACAGCCCTCAAAAAATGTCTTGGGGTAGGTAATCGAAATAGACTTCAAAACAAGGCAACCTTTCAATAACCCTTTTTCAAGGGGTAAATTTTACTCACACTGTTCAAAAAAAACCCAGCACATATGAAGGTGCTCACCACTGCTTTATGTTAGACAAATGCAAATCAGATGTACAAACAAGTATCACCTGGAACCACTCAGAATAGCCATTCTCACAATGTCTAGAAACAAGAAATGCTTCAGAGGGTGTGGAAAAAAGAGAAACCTACTACTTATTATTATTATTTTTTAATCTGTGTTGGGTCTTCATTGCTGCGTGCGGCTTTTCTATAGTTGCAGCAAGCAGGGGCTACTCATCGTTGTGGTACGCAGCCTTCTGTTTGCGGTGGCTTCTCTTGTTGTGGAGCACAGGCTCTAGGCACACAGGCTTCAGTAGTTGTGGCACGTGAGCTCAGTAGTTGTGCCTCGTGGGCTCTAGAGCACAGACTCAGTAGTTGTGGTGCACGGGCTTAGTTGCTCTGCAGCGTGTGGGATCTTCCTGGGCCAGGGCTCAAACCTGTGTCCTGTGCACTGGCAGGCGGATTCTTAACCACTGTGCCACCAGTACTACGTTACTAGTGGCAATGCCAATTGGTAACAGCCACTATGGGGCACAGAATGGAGGTTACCAGAGTAAGGGGAGGCAGGAGGGATAAACTGGAAATTGGGATTAACATATACACACCACTACATATAAAAGAGATATCAAATAAGGGTCTACTGTATAGCACAGCAAACTCTACTCAATACTATGTAATGACCTGTATGGGAAAGGAATCCAAAAGGGATTGGATATATGTATAACTGCTTCACTCTGCTGTGCAGCAGAAAGTAACACAACATCGTAAATCAACTATACTCCAAAAAAATTGAAATGAAATGAAATAAAATAAAATAAAATAGAATAGAGCTACCAGATGATCCAGCAAGTTCACTCCTGTGCGCATATCTGGAGGAAACCATAAATCGAAAAGACACATCTTCCCCAATGTTCACTGCAACACTCTTTACAATAGCGAAGACATGGAAGCAACCAAAATGTCCATCAACGTATGAATATAGGTAAAGAATATGTGATACATATATATAATGGAATATAAC
Organism: Lagenorhynchus albirostris; assembly: GCF_949774975.1. Taxonomy (NCBI): domain Eukaryota; kingdom Metazoa; phylum Chordata; class Mammalia; order Artiodactyla; family Delphinidae; genus Lagenorhynchus; species Lagenorhynchus albirostris. Next base: position 65,119,822 of record NC_083096.1, on the reverse strand, counting down.
ACGGCCATAAAATAGAAGAAAATAATGCCAATTGCAGTAACATGGATGGACCTAGAGATGATTGTACTAAGTGAAGTAAGTCAGACACAGTAAGACAAATATTGTATATCACTTCTAGGTGGAACCTAAAAATTGATACAAATGAACTAACTTACAAAACACAGGCAGACTCACAGACTTGGAAAACAAACTTATGGTTACCAAAGGGGAAAGGTGGGGGGTAGGGATAAATCAGGAACTTGGGGGAGACATATGAATACTGCTATATATAACATAGATAAGCAACAAGGACCTACTGTATAGCACAGGGAACTCTACTCAATATTCTGGGAATACCTTTATCAGAAAAGAATCTGAAAAAGAATGAATATATGCATATGTGTAACTGAATCACTTGCTGTGCAGCTGAAATGAACACAACGTTGTAAATCAACTATACTCCAAGAAAATTTAAATTACAAAATAAAGAAAATCACCTATATTTCAAAAGAAAAAAAGAATTCCCACATATTTTTATGGCTTGATAGCTTACTTTTTTAGTGCTCATTATTATCCCATTCACAGAATATATTAATACTATATCATTTCATTCACCTATTGGAGGACACCTTAGTTTCATTCACATTTTGGCAATATTGAATTAGGTGCTATAAATATCCATATGCAGGTTTTCGTCTGGAAGTATGTTTTAAACTACTTTCAGTAAATATCCATGAGAACACTTGCCGGATTGTAGAGTAAGGGAATGTTCAATATTATAGCAAGTGTCAATCAGACTACCAAAGTAGCTCTATTATTTTTCATTTCCACCAATAACAAATGACATTTCCTATTGTTCCACATCCCCTACAGAATTTGTTCTTGTCATTGTTCACATTTTAGCCATTCTAACGGCTAAAATCGTATGTAAATGTATTGTTAATTTGCTTTTTGATGGCAGCATGTAATCTGAATTATTCTTCTGTATACTTATATGCATAGTGTCTATTTTCTTTGGTGAGGTGTCCGTAAAGTATATTGGTCCACATTTTATTTAGGCTGCTTTCATTTTTTTCTACCCAATCTGTATTTGTTTTATTTATTTTCGTGCCTTATTGCATTAGCAAGGACTTGGAGTAAAATATGGAAAAGGAGTCATGAAAGGGAACATCCTTGCTTTTACCTGAACTCAGTGGAAAAGCTTCATGTTTTTGACCATTAATCATGATGTAAGATAAATGTTTCCTCTAGATCTTTGTTATCAACTTGAGAAAGCTCCAGTCTATTTCTTTAACTGAGAGTTTTTATGAAGAGTGGGTGTTAGATTTTTTCAAAGGTCTTCTGAATCTATTGATATGCTAACGATTGTCTTTAGGGTGTTGATATGATGGATATAATTATTTGATTTTAGAATGTTGAACCAGCCTTGCATAGTTGGGATTATTCCCTCTCATTCATGATATAAAATTCTCTCAAAATATTGTTGGATTTGATCTGTTAATATTTTGTTGAGGATTTTTGCACTGATGTTCCTGAGAGATATTGGTCAGTTTTCTTAACTATTCATATGTTCCTCTAAGTTTGGATGCTGTGGATTTAGTGTCAGACATTCATTTGGGGGAGAGTCTCAGTCATTTTTAAAAACTATTTTCTGTTCTTTGCTATCTTTATTCTCCTCCTGCTATACCATTATGTATAGGTCACAGCATTTTCATTGTTCCACAATTATTGATTACTCTGATCTGTTGATTTCTTTCCTGCCCATTTTCTCTTTTCTTTTGAGGTTTAAAGGTTTCTCTTGATATGTCTTCAAGCTCACAGATGTTTCTCCTCAGCCAGCTCTTTGACTGCTAAAACAAAATACGAGGGACTTGGTATTTTATAAATAACAGAATATTTTTGTTTTCTCATAATTGCTGAGGCTGAAAAGTTCAAGAACAAGTTACCAGGGGATTCACTGGTGGCACAGTGGTTAAGAATCTGCCTACTAATAAAGCGGACACGGGTTGGAGCCCTGGTCCTGGAAGATCCCACATGCCATGGAACAACTAAGCCCCCATGCACCACAAATACTGAGCCTGTACTCTAGAGACCACAGGCCACAGCTACTGAGCCCGTGTGCCACAACTACTGAAACCTGCACGCCTAGAGCCCATGCTGCGCAACAAGAGAAGCCACCCAATGAGAAGCCCGCATGCTCGGCAATGAAATCATGTGATGGGCATGAGATTTGTGTGCTACATTTATTAGGTCACTGATCCCATGTTTGAGGTCTCTGGCCTCATGACCTAATCACCTCCCAAAAGCTCCACCTCCTAATACCATCAACATGGGAGCTCGGTTTCAAAATTTTAAAATTAGAGGTACAAAATGTTTACACCATAACAGGGACCACAGAGTTAACTGATTTTTCCTTTCATGTTAAAGGTTTGCACATTTATATTTATTATATACTCCCAAAACCCTTGTTCTTTTTTTTTAAGATTCTTTTCCTATATATGTCAGTACACAACATTGAGTAGAGTTCCCTGTGCTATAAAGCAGGTCCTTATCAATACTTATGTATTTTAAACATACTAGTGTGTATAGGTCAGTCCCAATCTCCCAATTTATCCCTTCCCCACTTATCCCCTGGTAACCATAAGCTTGTTTTCTATATCCATGACTCTATTTCTGTTGTGTAAATAAGTTCATTTGTACCTTTCTTTTCTTTTTTAGATTCCTCATATAAGCAATATCAAATGATATCTTTCTGTGTCTGACTTGCTTCACTCAGTATAACAATCTCTAGGTCCATCCATGTTGCTATAAAACCCTTAATTGTTAAGGATAACTCTCAATTTTTTCCAGTATCATCAGCAATTCTTTCTGTCAGACATGTGATAACACTTTTTAAACAGGGATATTGAGACCAAGGCTCCTGACCTGCAAACAAACAAAACATCATTTATATAGTGAAAACTTATCATGTCAAAGGATGAAAGCACTTGGTGTAAATCCCTTTGCACCCACTGCTGACAGAGGGCAGAGGAGTTTGACTCACTAATCTTCCTTACGTGCACTTCTTCCTAATGGGGTATTCCATCTAAAACTTATAAGAAGCGGGAATGCATCATGGAACACACCAATCTCTACTACAGATTCTGAAGCAGCAAAAAAGCAAAAACAAAAACATGATGAATCCATCCAAACGGTTCTGTCCACATTGTTGCAATAGTTTCCCTCGCACTGTGAACCCTTTTCAAACCCTATCACTTGAACCTACTTTCATTTTTTTCAACAAAAATAATGTTAATCTGCAGTCACACGCTCCAGTAATATTACACTATCCCTTGTGCAAGTGTGTAGGGATTTGAGGAGCTATGGGAGGCTATCATGAGAGGTTGCCTAGAGTAATTAGGACATTTCATTTAATGTTGGCTCTTCTCCCTAAGATGTCTGCTGTCCTCTTCTTTTTGAAGCTACTAGCATTGAGAAAGTCACCAAAATAAGGCCCTTCTTTTTTACTGCCCATGAATGCAGCTGTGATTAACCCCACAGACATTGGTGCTTCCAGAATCCCCTGAACCTACTGACCCTCCATGCATGGCATGACATAGATAAGGATGGTGACGTGTATACTTGTATAAAGCATGCTATAAAATTTTCGAGTCTTCCCTTCCTCATAATTCCAAAGAATAGATTTCTTTGGATTTCTGCTTAATGCTGCTGGAGTTGGTACATAAGTTGAGGGAGGTATCAGGGCACACCAAAAGAGAGGGTAACTGCACAGAAAATACAAGCAGGTATATTTCTGTGTAGTTTCAAGCAGCTTATTTGCTATATCAACCGTGGTGACATGTTGAGCCTTCCTCTTTCTACTAGTAGTACAACAAATATAAAGGATATTTAGGCTGCTTGTTTTATCCCCACCTCTCTCAATTGATCTGCATTCACATATAGGACAATGAAGTGCCCTTTCTACCATCTTAACCAATACTTGAGAACTAGAAAATGTCCAGATTTTTCCAGGGATTATTTTCATATTCCCCAATCAGGACTATGAAGAAATCTAACCTATTTGTTTAATGAAGTCATATCTCTGACGGCATCCCATCATCAACAAAACTGGAAAGAAATTTGAAGGGTCTTAGATTTACCATATTTGAAATTCCAATATTTTAGCCTGACACATTTTTGGAGTTTAGAAAAAAATATTTTACATGAGACAAAAAATCATTTTTATGACACAAAAAGACAGCAATAGTTTTATATTTTTATCTGTTCCACTTGCACACAAACGTCTCATGGGGTTATGTAAAGCAGTCCTGTTGGGTGCTGTGCATGGTGCAAGTATGGATTAAAGCTTAGGAATCTTAAGCTTCAGTCACCTGAAACTTTTAAATTAGGATGCAAGCAATCCTGTCCATCATTTGAGCAGAGCAAGACACTGTCTTTATTTTATTTGTCAAGTAATTAATCAGTCTTTTTCCCCAAAGAGAGAAACAACTGGCATCTTCCATCAATGTGTTGTAGAAAAATCTTTGAACACAGAGTGCAAGCAGAGTCTGTTACAAGATGTGAAAAAAAAAGAGACCCTTGTGGCATTTTCTCCTAACTTATTGCAATCTCCCATTTAAAATGTGGGAATAATCAATCTTCTGAAGAAAAAGGCCCAAGGAAGGTTTTCGCTTCTGTGGAATGATGGGATTGCTAAAGAAAGGAAGGGTAAGCTGTGACAAAGCGAGAGAGAGGCATGGACATATACACACTGCCAAACGTAAAATAGATAGCTAGTGGGAAACAGCTGCATAGCACAGAGAGATCAGCTCGGTGCTTTGTGACCACATAGAGGGGTGGGATGGGGAGGGTGGGAGGGAGGGAGATGCAAGAGGGAAGAGATATGGGAACATATGTATATGTATAACTGATTTGCTTTGTTATAAAGCAGAAACTAATACACCATTGTGAAGCAATTATACTCCAATAAAGATGTAAAAAGAAAAAGAAAAATCATACATGTTTAGAAAATATTTAGAAATATCTAAAAAGATAAACACATGAAAGCTATGACTCGAAAATTTTACTACTACATGTACACTGAACAATAATTTATACACACACCAGCAAAGCTCAAGTTCTAGAATTTATATACCAGTGCTATTCTCAACAGACACAAACTGAAAATCACTCATATTGTAATACACATTGGAATAAATTAATTGTTAAATATTTACACTATGGAATCCTATGCAACAGTGGCAATGCATGATCACAACAGGAAACCATATAGGCATATTCACAAGCAACATAAAATAAAAAAGCCGAATCCAAAAGTGATTTTACTGTGCCATAACATTTATATAGACTACAAAATACAGGTAACATGATCTTTTTGTTAGATACAAGAACAATCTTAAACCTTAAGGGGAGTCACTAGAATGGGACCAGGGGGCCTCTGAGTATCTGGCAATTTTCTGTGTCTTTATCTAGAAGCTATGTATAGAGTGTATTCAGATTCTGAATTTTCTGAAATGTGTCATTTCCTTACAAACCATGCACGTTTTTAGTTGTTTTTTATACATAACAAAAAGTAAAAACGATAGACTAGGGAAGGTAATTATATTAGCACTTTAATATCCATGCTTTTCAAGGTGGAACTGAAAGGTATTAAATACTTGACACTGTGATTACTTCTTAAAAGGTGAAAATTTGAGATTAATAAATAAGACATACTTCTTCATATATAATCCTCAAACAGGAGGAGTAGAAAGGAGTATTATTATTTTTTTATTTAATACAGAATTGTTAAGATAGAAAATAATGAAAACAGACTAGGTTTAAAAAAGAGCACAATGGACTTCCCTGGTGGCACAGTGGGTAAGAATTTGCCTGCCAATGCAGGGGACAGGGGTTCAATCCCTGGTCTGGGAAGATCCCACATGCTGCAGAGCAACTAAACCCGTGTGCCACAACTACTGAGCCTGCGCTCTAGCGCCAGCAAGCAACAACTATTGAGCCTGCATGACACAACTACTGAAGCCCATGCACCTAGAGACCATACTCCACAACAAGAGAAACCACCACAAGGAGAAGCCCGTGCACCACAATGATGAAAGCCCTGCTTGACACAACTAGAGAAAACATGTGCAGCAACGAAGACCCAACACAACCAAAAATAAATAAAATTAAATCTTTTGAATTCTGAGATGACTCACTCACGTGGCTGTAGGTAAGAGGCCTCTCAGTTCCTTGCCACATGGATCTCTCCTTAGGGCTGCTTGAGCGTCCTCATGACATGGCAGCTGGCTTACCCCAGGATGAGTGATCTAGCAGAAACCAAAGCAGAAGCTGCAATGTCTTTTATAATTTTGGAAGCTGCACTTTGTCATTTCTGCAATTTCTTATTAGTTTAACAGTCAGCCCTTTTCAAGTGCGAGGAGCCACACAGGTACATGAAGACTGGGAGATAATTAGGGGATAATTAGGGCCATCTTAGAGGCTGGCTACCAAAGTGGCTGACTAGCCGAAGACTGAATTTTGTTTTCTTCACTTCTGGAGAGAAAATGGTCAGTGAATCTCATTGGTGGTCTTTGAGGTGTACCAAAGCTACCTCTTGCCCTCACCCCCAGCCACGTGGCTGACAGGGTCTTGGTGCTCCAGCCGGGTGTCAGGCCTGTGCTTCTGAGGTGGGAGAGCTGAGTTCAGGACATTGGTCTACCAGAGACCTCCGGCACCTTGTAATATCAAACGGCAAAAGCCTCCCAGAGATATCCGTCTCAACGCTAAGACCCAGCTCCACTCAGAGACCAGCAAGATCCAGTGCTGGATATCCCATGCCAAACAACTAGGAAGACAGGAATGCAGGCCCACCCATTAGCAGAGAGGCTGCCTAAAATCATAAGGCCACAGACACCCCAAAACACACCACCGGATGCGGACCTGTCAACCAGAAAGACAAGATCCAGACACACCCACCAGAACACAGGCACCAGTCCCCTCCACCAGAAAGCCTACACAACCCACTGAACCAACCTTAGCCACTGGGGGCAGACACCAAAAACAACGGGAGCTACGAATCAGCACCCTGCGAAAAGGAGACCCCAAACACAGTCCCCAAAGCCAAATAAGACAGAGAAACACACAGCAGATGAAGGAACAAGGTAAGATCCCACCAGAACAAACAAATGTAGAGGAAATAGGCAGTCTAGCAGAAAAAGAATTCAGAGTAATGATAGTAAAGATGATCCCAAATCTTGGAACTGGAACGGAGAATATACAACAAACGTTTAACAAGGACCTAGAAGAACTAAAGAGCAAACAAACAATGATGAACAACACAATAAATGGAATTACACATGCTCTAGAAGGAAACAATAGCAGAATAACTAAGGCAAAAGAATGGATAAATGACCTGGAAGACAAAATAGTAGAAAAAACTACTGCAGAGCAGAAAAAAGGAAAAAAGAATGAAAAGAATTGAGGACAATCTGAAACACCTCTGGGACAACATTAAACACACCAACATTAGAATATAGGGATCTCAGAAGTAGAAGAGAAAAAGAAACAGACTGAGAATATATTTGAAGAGATAATAGTTGAAAACTTCCCTAATATGGGAAAGGAAATCATTAATCAAGTCCAGGAAGTGCAGAGAGTCCCATACAAGATACACCCAAGGAGAAACTTGCCAAAATATATATTACTCAAACTATCAAAAATTAAATACAAAGAAAAAAATATTAAAAGCAGAAAGGGAAAAACAACAAGTAACATACAAGGGAATCCCCAAACGGTTAACGGCTAATCTTTCAGCAGAAACTCTGCAAGCCAGAAGGGACTGGCAGGACATATTTAGAGTGATGAAAGGGGAAAAGCTACAACCAAGATTACTCGACCCAGCGAGGATCTCATTCAGATTTGACAGAGAAATTAAAACCTTTACAGACAAGCAAAAGCTAAGAGAATTCAGCACCACCAAACCAGCTTTACAACAAATGCTGAAGGAACTTCTCTAGGCAGGAAACACAAGAGAAAGAAAAGACCTACAATAACAAACCCAAAACAATTAAGTAAATGGTAATAAGAACATACATATCAATAATTACCTTAAATGTAAATGGATTAAATGCTCCAACCAAAAGACATAGACTGGCTGAATGGATACAAAAACATGGCCAGCAAATATGCGGTCTACAAGAGACCCACTTCAGACCTAGAGACATATACATACTGAAAGACAGGGGATGGAATAAGATATTCCATGCAAATGGAAATCAAAAGAAAGCTACAGAAGTAATTCTCATATCAGACAAAAAAGACTTTAAAATAAAGACTATTACAGGAGACAAAGAAGGACACTACATAATGATCAAGGGATCAATCCAAGAAGAAGATATAACAATTGTAAATATTTATGCACCCAACACAAGAGCACCTCAATACATAAGGCAAATGCTAACAGCCATAAAAGGGGAAATCGACAGTAACACAATCATAGTAGGGGACTTTAGCACCCCTCTTTCACCAATGAACAGATCATCCAAAATGAAAATAAGGAAACACAAGCTTTAAAAGATATATTAAACAAGGTGGAATTAATTGATATTTATAGGACATTCCATCCAAAAACAACAGAATACACTTTTTCTCAAGTGCTCGTGGAACATTCTCCAGGATAGATCACATCCTGGGTCACAAAAAAAGCCTTGGTAAATTTACGAAAATTGAAATCGTAACAAGTATCTTTTCTGACTACAATGCTATCAGAATAGATATCAATTACAGGAAAAGATCTGTAAAAAATACAAACACATGGACGCTAAACAATATACTACTTTATAACCAAGACATCACTGAAGAAATCACAGAGGAAATAAAAAAAATACCTAGAAACAAATGACAATGAAAACATGAAGACCCAAAACCTATGGGATGCAGCAAAAGCAGTTCTAAGAGAGAGGTTTATAGCACTACAATTCTACCTCAAGAAACAAGAAACATCTCAAATAAACAAGCTAACCTTACACCTAAAGCAATTAGAGAAAGAAAGAAAAAAAACCCAAAGTCAGCAGAGGAAAGAAATCATAAAGATCAGATCAGAAATAAATGAAAAAGAAATGAAGGAAACAACAGCAAAAGTCAAAAAAACTAAAAGCTGGTTCTCTGAGAAGGTAAACAAAATGGATAAACCATTAGCCAGACTCATCAAGAAAAAAAGGGAGAAGACTCAAATCAATAGAATTACAAATGAAAAAGGAGAAGTAACAACTGACACTGCAGAAATACAAAGGATCATGAGAGATTACTGCAAGCAACTATATGCCAATAAAATGGACAACCTGGAAGAAATGGACAAATTCTTAGAAAAGCACAAGCTTCCAAGACTGAACCAGGAAGAAATAGAAACTATAAACAAACCAATCCCAAGCACTGAAATTGAGACTGTGATTAAAAATCTTCCAACAAACAAAAACCCAGGACCAGATGGCTTCACAGGCAAATTCTATCAAACATTTAGATCAAACATTTAGATCAAACATTCTATCAAACATTCTCAAACTCTTCCAAAATATAGCACAGGGGGGAACTCTCCCAAACTTATTCTATGAGACCACCATCTCCCTGATACCAAAACCGGACAAAGATGTCACAAAGAAAGAAAACTATAGGCCAATATCACTGATGAACACAGATGCAAAAATCCACAGCAAAATACTAGCAAACAGAATCCAACGGCGCATTAAAAGGATCATACACCAAGAGCAAGTGGGGTTTATCCCCGGGATGCAAGGTTCTTCAATATATGCAAATCAATATGATACACAATATTAAAAAACTGAAGGATAAAAACAATACGGTCATCTCAATAGACACAGAAAATGCTTTTGACATTATTAAACACCCATTTATGATAAAAAACCCCCAGAAAGTAGGCATAGAGGGAACTTTCTTCAACATAATAAAGGCCATATATGAGAAACCTCGCCAACATCGTTCTCAATGGTGAAAAGTGAAACCATTTCCACCAAGATCGGGAACAAGACAAGGTTGCCCACTGTCACCACTATGATTCAACACACTTTTGGAAATTTTAGCTACAGCAACCAGAGAAGAAAAAGAAATAAAGGGAATCCAAATCGGAAAAGAAGAAGTTAAGCTCTCACTGTTTGCAGATGACATGATACTATACATAGAGAATCCTAAAGATGCTACCAGAAACCTACTAGAGTTAATCAATGAATCTGGTAAGGTTGCAGCATACAAAATTAATGTACAGTTATCTCTTTCATTCATATACACTAAAGATGAAAAATCTGAAAGAGAAATTAAGGAAACACTCCCATTTACCACTGCAACATAAAGAATAAAATACCTAGGAATAAACCTACCTAAGGAGACAAAAGTCGTTTACTCAACAAACTATAAGACACTGATTAAAGAAATCAAAGATGACACAAACAGATAGAGAGATATACCACATTCTTGGATGGGAAGAATCAACATTGTAGAAATGACTATGCTACCCAAAGCAATCTACAGATTCAATGCAATCCCTATCAAACTACCAATGGCATTTTTCAGAGAACTGGAACAAAAAAATTCACAACTTGTATGGAAACACAAAAGACCCTGAACAGCCAAAGCAATCTTGAGAAGAAAAACAGAGCTGGAGGAATCAGGCTCCCTGACTTCAGACAATGCTACAAAGCTACAGTAGTCAAGACAGTATGGTACTGGCACAAAAAGAGAAATATAGATCAATGGAACACGAGGGAAAGCCCAGAGATAAACCCATACACATATGGTCACCTTATTTATGATAAAGGAGGCAAGAATATACAATGGAGAAATCACAGGCTCTTCAATAAGTGGTGCTGGGAGAACTGGGCAGCTACAGGTAAAAGAATGAAATTAGAAGATTCCCTAAACCATACACAAAAATAAACTCAAAATAGATTAAAGACCTAAATGTAAGGCCAGACACTATAAAACTCTTAGAGGAAAACATAAGCAGAACACTCTATGACATCAATCACAGCAAGATCCTTTTTAACCCACCTCCTAGAGAAATGGAAATAAAAACAAAAACAAACAAATGAGACTTAAAAGCTTTTGCACAGCAAAGGAAAATGTAAACAAGACGAAAAGACAACCCTCAGAATGGCAGAAAATATTTGCCAACGAAGCAACTGACAAATGATTAATCTCCAAACTTTACAAGGAGCCCATGCAGATCAAAAAAACAAACAACCCAATCCATAAATGGGCAGAAGACCTAAATAGACATTTCTCCAAAGATATACAGATTGCCAACAAACACATGAAAGAATGCTCAACATCACTGTTCATTAGAGAAATGCAAATCAAAATTACAATGAGGTATCACCGCACACAGGTAAGAATGTCCATCATCAAAAAAATGTACAAACAATAAATGCTGCAGAGGTGTGGAGAAAAGGGAACCTTCTTGCACCGTTGGTGGGAGTATAAATTGATACAGCCACTATTGAGAACAGTATGGAGGTTCCTTAAAAACCTAAAAATAGAACTACCACTACCATATGACACAGCAATCCCAGTACTGGGCATATACGTGGAGAAAACCATAATTCATAAAGAGTCATGTTCCACAATATTCATTGCAGCTCTATTTGCAATAGCCAGGACATGGAAGCAATCTAAGTGTCCATCAACTGATGACTGGATAAAGAAGATGTTGCACATCTTCAATATAAAATGGAATATTACTCAGCCATAAAAAGAAATGAAATTGAGTTATTTGTAGTGAGGTGGATGGACCTAGAGTCTGTCATACAGAGTGAAGTCAGAAAGAGAAAAACAAATACTGTATGCTGACACATATATATGGAATCTAAAAAAAAAGAAAAAGTATGGTTCGGAACAACCTAGGGGCAGGACTGGAATAAAGACGCAGACATAGAGAATGGACTTGAGGACATAGGGAGGGAGAAGGGTAAGCTGGGATGAAGTGAGAGAGAGGCATGGACTTATATATACTACCAAATGTAAAACAGATGGCTAGTAAGAAACAGTTGCATAGCACAGGGAGATCAGCTCAGTGCTTTGTGACCACTTAGAGGGGTGGGATATGGAGGGGGGAGGGAGACGCAAGAGGGAGGAGATATGGGGATATATGTATATGTATAGCTTGTTCACTTTGTTATAAAGCAGAAACTAACAAACCATTGTAAAGCAATTATAGTCCAATAAGATTATATAAATAAATAAATAAATAATTTATGCCCCCCAAATTAAATCTTTTTAAAAAATAAATAAATAAAAAACAGCACTCGATAACATGGTAACTCTAAACCTAAGTATTTTCAGTACTATAGTAAATGTAACTAGATTAGTATCTCCTATTGAAGTGTAATTTTTTATATTATGTGCAACTAAATTTTTTTCACAATATACAGGTAAAATGAAAGAATTACGTTAGAAAGGAGAAAACATTCCACGTATTTAAAAACGATAAAGCAATAAGCATATAATATCATGCTTATAATAAGCATATACTAAGCATGTATAATATCATATAATATATAAGCATACAATATCATGCTCATAATAAGCATATAATAAGCATCTTAGATAAAATAGTCTTTAAGCTCAGAACACTTTGTCATTATTGTAATTAGTATTATCCCAATTCCTTAAAAATATTTCAATACTTCTATTTGAAAAAATATTTTAATATTTTTTTCTTCACTCTTTTGTGGTCTAATACATGATAAGTATTTAGATGCTAACATAACCTAAAAATATATGTTGTTTTTTCACAGCCAAACAAAACTGAATTGAGAAGAAATAGAGGGCTTCCCTGGTGGCGCAGTGGTTGAGAGTCCGCCTGCCAATGCAGCAGACACGGGTTCGTGCCCCGGTCCGGGAGGGTCCCACATGCCGTGGAGCAGCTGGGCCCGGGAGCCATGGCCACTGAGCCTGTGCGTCCGGAGCCTGTGCTCCACAACGGGAGAGGCCACAACAGTGAGAGGCCCGCGTACTGCAAAAAAAAAAGAAGAAGAAGAAAAAATAGATACTGATCACTAAAAGCAAAATAGAATCTGTAATTTAAAAAACTCCCTACCAACGAAAGTCCAGTATCAGATGGTTTCACAGGCAAATTCTTCCAAATATACAAAGCAAAACTTACACTGATTCTTCTCAAACTCTTTGAAAAGATTGAAGAGTAAGGAATACTTCCAAAGACATTCTATGAAGCCACCATCACCCTGATATCAAAGACAGATGGAGGGGACTTCCCTGGTGGCAGAGTGACACAGAATCCATCTGACAATGCAGGTGACATAGGTTTGAGCCCTGGTCTGGGAAGATCCCACATGCTGTGGAGCAACTAAGCCTCTGTGCCACAACTACTGAGCCTGCGCTCTACAGCCCAGGAGCCACAACTACTGAGCCTTATAGCCACAACTGCTGTAGCCCGTGCACCTAGAGTCCATTGTCTGCAACAAAAGAAGCCACCACAATGAACAGCCTGCACATCACAATGAAGAGAAGCTCCCGCTCGCCACAATTAGAGACAGCCCACGCACAGCAACGGACACCCAATGCATCCAAAAATAAATAAAGAAATCTACTAAAAAAAACCCAACCAAACAAACAAACAAAAAAAACAGATGGGGACTTTTCTGGTTGTCCAGCAGTTAAGATTTCACCTTCCAGTGCAGGGCAGGGGGCAGGTTCAATCCCCCATGGTGGAGCTCAGATCCCACATGCCTCACAAACAAGAAACCAAAACATAAAACAGAAGCAATATTGGAACAAATTCAATAAAGACTTAAAAAAAAAAACACAGAGAAAGACACTACCAAAATAGAAAATTGCAGACCAATATCTTTGATAAATATAGATGCAAAAATTCTCAACTGATATTAGAAAACCGAATCCGACAATACATAAGAGGATCATACATCATGACCAAATTTGATTCTCCCCAGTGTCACAAAGTTGTTTCAACATATGCAAATCAATCAACATGATACACCCCAGCAACAAAGGAAAAACACAGAACAAATGATCATCTCAATAGATGCTGAAAAAGCATTTGAAAAACTTCAACATCCACTGATGATAAAAACACTTACCAGGGGCTTCCCTGGTGGCGCAGTGGTTGAGAGTCCACCTGCCGATGCAGGGGACACGGGTTCGTGCCCTGGTCCAGGAAGATCCCACATGCTGCGGAGCAGCTGGGACCGTGAGCCATGGCCGCTGAGCCTGCGCGTCCGGAGCCTGTGCTCCACAACAGTGAGAGGCCCGTGTACCACAAAAAAAAAAAAAAAAAAAAAAAAAAAAAACAACCAACAAACAAAGAAAACACTTACCATGGCTTCCCTGGTGGTGCAGTTGTTGAGAGTCCGCCTTCCGATGCAGGGGACACGGGTTCATGCCCCGGTCTGGGAAGATCCCACATGCTGCAGGGCGGCTGGGCCCGTGAGCCATGGCCGCTGAGCCTGCGCATCCAGAGCCTGTGCTCCGCAACGGGAGAGGTCACAACATTGAGAGGCCCGTGCACTGCAAAAAAACAAAACAAAACAATACAAAACAAACACTTACCAAAGTGGGTATAGAGGAAACATATCTCAACATAATAAAAGCTATTTATGAAAAACCCACAACCAATATAATACTCAATGTTCATAGGTTGAAAGCCTTCCCCCTAAAATCAGGAACAAGACAAGGATGCCCACTCTCACCTCATATCTTCAACATAGTATTGGAAGTCCTAGCCACAACAATCAGACAAGAAAAAGAAATAAAATCTAACCACACTGGAAGGGAAGAGGTAAAGTTGTCATTATATGCAGATGGCATGATAATATATATAAAGGAAACCCTAAAAGTTCCACACAAAAACTACTAGAAGTGATAAACAAATTCAGCAAAGTAGCAGGATACAAGATTAACATACATAAATTGGTTTTTCTTTTTCTTTTTTAAATTTATTTTGGCTGCACTGGGTCTTCATTGCTGTGCACGGGTTTTCTCTCGTTGTGGCCAGTGGGGGCTAGTCTTCATTGTGGTACGCAAGCTTCTCATTGCAGTGGCTTCTCTTGTTGCGGAGCACGGGATGTAGGAACGCGGGCTTAGGTAGTTGTGGCACATGGGCTCAGTAGATGTGGCTCACGGGTTCTAGTGTGCAGGCTAAGTACTTGTGGCACACAGGTCTAGTTGCTCCACGGCATGTGAGATCTTCTGGCACCAGAGCACAAACCTATGCCCACTGTATTGGCAGGCGGATTCTCAACCATGGAGCCACCAGGGAAGTCCCTGGATGCATTTCTTTACACTAACAATGAATAATCAGAAAGGAAATGTAAATAAGCAATCCTTTTTAAAATGGCATCAAGAAAATAAAATACTTAGGAATAAACCTCACCAAGGAGGTGAAAGACTTATATGTTGAGAACTACAAAACATTAGTAAAGGAAACTGAAGATGATTCAGAGAAATGGAAAGACATCCCACGCTCTTGGATGGGAAGAATTAAAACTGTTAAAATGGCTATACTACTAAAGCAATCTACAGAGTTAATGTGATTCCTATCAAATTGCCCATGACACTTTCCCCAGAACTAGAACAAATAATCCTAAAATATATCTGGAACCATAAAAAGTCAGAACTGTCAACACAATCCTGAGGAAAAAGAGAAAAGCAGGAGGCATAACTCTCCTAAACTTCAGACAATACTACAAAGTTACAGTAATCAAAACCGCATGGTATTGGCACAGAAGCAGATACATGGATCAATGGAATAGAGAGCCCAGAAATAAACTCACACACCTATGGTCAATTAACCTTCGACAAAGGTGGCAAGAATATACAATGGGGAAAAGATAGGCTCTTCAGCAAGTGGTGTTTTGAAAGTTGGACAGCCGTATGCAAATCAGTGAAGTCAGAACAAACCCTCACACCATACACAGAAATAAACTCTAAACAGCTTACATGCTTAAATATAACACAGGACACCTTAAAACTCCTAGAAGAGAACATAAGCAAAACATTCTCTGACATAAATCATACCACAGTTTTCCTAGGCAGTTCTCCCTAGGCAGTACAAATACAGTAAGTCACCTACATATGCACCTTCAAGTTGCAAACTTTCAAAGATGCAAACGTCCATTTGCATGATCAATTCTCATATAAGTTAGTTCACGTGACTGGCATACATTGTCATGTGCGTGCATCCTCTATAAGCAGTTGTGCTTTTGTGTTCTTTACAGTACTGTATAGAGTACAGTAGTAGAGTACCTTTATTTCAAGCCCAAGATGTCTGGAAGCAAGCGTAAAGGCAGCGGTGATGTAGCTAGTACTGTTAAGAAGGGCCAAGCGATAATGATAGAAACAAAAGTGAAAGTAATTGAGAGAGTGGAGCGAGGCAAAAAGATGTTAGACATCGCTCATTCTTATAACATGAATCATTCAATCATTGGCACGAATCTAAAGAACAAGGAAAAGATCATGGAACATGTGAAGTCTGCTGTGCTGATGATGCTGACAAAATATCGAAGAAGCATGGAAAAGTGATGGAGGAGATGGAGAAACTTCTCAGTGTGCACATGCAGGATCAACATCAGTGCTGAGTCCTGCTCAGCTTAATGCTGACTCAAGAGAAAGCTAAAAGCCTTTATGAAGACTTGAAGAAGAAACACGGCAAAGAATCAAGAGGGCACATCTTTTAATGCCAGCCATGGCTGGTTTCATCGGTTCAAGGCTAGTGCCAACCTTCACAATGTAAAAGTAAGTGGAGAGGCAGCAAGTGCAGATAGGGTAGCTGTCCGGGAACTTCCGGAAACACTTTGAGAAATTATTGATGATGGTGTGTATTTACCCAACCAGGTTTTTAATGTGGACGAGACACAACTCTACTGGAAGAGGATGCCAGACCGAAGTTACATCAGTAAGGAGGAAAAGTTGATGCCGGGCTGTAAAGCAGCAAAGGATAGGCTAACTGTTGTTTGGCGGCAATGCTTCCGGTGAACTGAAGCTGAAGCCTCTCTTAGTTTATCATTCAGTGAACCCAAGAACCCTTAAAAACATAGCCAAGGGCTCTCTTCCTGTTGTGTGGAAGCGTAACCCCAAATCCTGTATTACACAGGCCACGTTCCAGGACTGGTGTTGCCACCACTTTATCCCAGATGTAGAGAAATATTGCTTGGAGAAGGACATTCCAGCAAAACATTCTTTTGCTGCTCGACAATGCTCTGGGCCACCCCCCATCCATGGATGACTTTCATCCCAACGTCAAAGTAGTGCATCTGTCACCGAATACTATGTTGCTCATCCAACCTATGGACCAGGGAGTTAGAGCGACTTTCAAGAAATATTATTTATGTCACACTTTTTGTCAGGCAGTAAAGGTAAGTGACAAATCAGGAACAACCTAGGGACAACGTTGGAAGGACTATAACATCTACAAAACCATAAAAACATTGACTTTGCATGGTGTGAAGGTATGGTGGTCACCATGAATGGGCTTTGGAAGAACCTTGGCCCACAGTTCATGATTTTTGTGGATTTGAGAAGGTAGATCAGAAGTCTGAAGAAGTCTTCAGCAACGTAGTGACCCTCAGCGAGAAGCTGGAACTAGATCTGCAAGAGGACGATTTCATTGAACTCCTTGCTGTGCAACATGAGGAGCTTACTGATGGAATTGGAGGCCCAGAGAAAGGATGAAGAGGGACAGGAGGAAGAATAAGTAACTGAAGAACTGAAGAGATTCACGACACAGAAAATGGCAAGGGAATCTTCTTTATTTGAGGAAGCACTGTTAGGTTTTGAGGCACAGGACCCGAAACTAGAATGGTACCCAAAGGTGGCGCAGCCATTCAGAATGAAATCCAGTGCTACCTTGTCATCTATGATGAGAAAAAAAAGAGCTACGACCGAGACATCAATGGATCACTTTTTCAAGAGGGTAGATAGAATTAAATCCAGCAAGGGAGCAGAACTTGTACCATCAACGTCAGGTATGAGTGAAATGGCAGCTTGACCTCTGTCTCCTACTGCTGATAATCCTTTACCTCTACCTTCTCCCACCTCCTCTCCCTCCTCTAATCAGTAACTCTTCTCGCCTGTTCCCTCAATGCCAGCCCAAGTATCCCAGCTGTTGTAATGTATTACTGTACTTTTCAAGTTACTGTACTGTAAGATTTAAAATGTTTTCTTTATTTTTGTGTTTGTTTTTTATGTATTGTTTGTGTGAAGAGTATTATAAACCTATTACAGTACAATACCATATAGCCGACTGTGTAAGATGGGTACCTAGGCTAAGTTTGTTGCACTTACAAACAAATTGGACTTACAAATGCACTCTTGGAAGAGAACTTGTTCATATGTAGGGGACTTACTGTAAAAGCAAAAAAGAAACAGGAACTAATCAAACTGATAAGCTGTTGCACAGCAAAGGAAACCATAATCAAAATGAAAATACAACCTATGGACTGGGAGAAGATATTAGCAAATGATGAGACAGACAAGGGCTTAATTGCCAAACTATACAAACAGCTCATACAACTCAATAACAAAATAACAAATAACTCAATGGAAAAATGGGTAGAAAACCTAAAGAAACATTTCTCCAAAGAAGACATACAGATAGCCAATAGACACATGAAAAGATGCTCATCATCACTAATTATTAGAGAAATGCAAATCCAAATTACAATGAGGTATCACTTCACACTGATCAGAATGGCCATCATTAAAAAAATCTACAATTAACAAATGCTGGATGGGGTATGGAGAAAAGGGAACCCTTCTACACTGTTGGTGGCATTTTAAGTTGGTGCAGCCACTATGCGAAACAGGATGGAGGTTCCTCAAAAAAACTCTAAAGAGAGTTGCCATATGATCTAGCAATCCCACTTGTGGACATATATGTAGACAAAACTATAATTCAAAAAGATACATAAAACCCGATGTTCATTGCAGCAGTATTTATAATAGCCAAGACATGGAAACAACCTAAATGTTCATTGAAAAATGAATGTATAAAGAAGGTGTGGTATATGTATACAATAGATATTACTCAGACATAAAAAAAGAATGAAATAATGCCATTTGCAGAAACATGGATGGACCTAGAGATAATGATACTAAGTGAAGTAAGTCAGAAAGAGAAAGACAAATACCATATAATATCACTTATATGTGGAATAGAAAACAGGACACAAATGAACATGTCAGTGAAACAGAAACAAACACAAAAATATAGAAAACAGAGTTGTGGTTGCCAAGGAGAGAGTGATGGAAAGACTGGGAGTTTTGGAATAGCAGAAGCAAACTATTCTACATAGGATGGACAACCACAAAGACCTGCTGTATAGCAGAGGAAACTATATTCAATATCCTGTGATAAACCATAATGGAAAAGAATATATATATATATATGTATATATACACAGAAATTAACACAACAATATATAAAGGCTGCAGAGGGTGTGGAGAAAAGGGAACCCTCCTACACTGTTGGTGGGAATGTAAACTGATACAGCCACTATGGAGAACAGTATGGAGTTTCCTTAAAAGCTAAAAACAGAACTACCATATGACCCAGCAACCCCACTGGTGAGGTGGTTGGACCTAGAGTCTGTCATACAGAGTGAAGTAAGTCAGAAAGAGAAAAACAAATACCGTACACGAACACATACATATGGAATCTAGAAAAATGGTACTGACGAACCTAGTGACAGGGCAGGAATAACGACACAGATGTAGAGAACGGACTTAAGGACACAGGGCGGAAGGGGAGACAGGGACGTAGTGAGAGAGTAGCACTGACATATATACACTACCAAATGTAAAAGAGCTAGTGGTAAGCTGCCGCATAGCACAGGGTGATCAGCTCGGTGCTTTATGTCCCCCACAGGGGTGGGATAGGGAGTGTGGGAGGGAGCCTCAGGAGGGGGGGATATGGGGACATATGTATACATATAGGTGGGGATATATGGGGATATATGTATACATATAGGTGATTCACTTTGTTGTAAAGCAGAAACGAATACAGTGTTATAAAGCAATTATACTCCAATAAACATGTATTAAAAAAATCCACAACATTGTAACTACACTAGAAAATACTTAAGTGCAAAAGATATTTTGAATGTAAGTTTTATTGTGTGTGTGTACCACAGGTTCAATATATACGAATTATGTCAAATTGATTACATTGTTTTTCAAAATAATTTTTGATATTCTACATCAGCTTCATTATATAAATGCAGAAAAACTATATTATTTTTTTCTAAAATTCAGAAATAGCCATTTTGCTTATTCAGTATACTATAAACCACTAACTGTTAAAAAGGGATTCGTGACCTCTTCCTTCCAAAGAAATATTTCTGCACTCACACATGTTTAATAGAATGTTCTGCCATGAACTGACTTCCCACCTTAGAGACACCAGATTTGCATCCTGAAATCTCTTTCTTGCAAAAATGTCCAATTAGCATCCTAGCATTACAGAAAAGAAATGCTTTTTTCCAGATCTCAAATTCCATACAATTTTATCAAGAAATCCTGTATTTTTTTTTCACACACACAGACTGTATTTTATTTTTACAAGAGAGAAATCAACTGACACCAAGCATTGTAAATGGATGACCACAACAAAAGCAACAATGACTGCAATTACCAAACATGAAACACACTCACACTATGTCATAATATTGACATTCAGTCCAGGAATCCTCCACTGTAAGAGCTCCTTTACTTTGCAGTGAAAGACATCATGTATTTTTAAATTATCAGCACTCACCTGAGATCTTCAAAAATCAACAAAAACATAATTTTGTGTTCTCTTTCATTTATTCTGGTTCTAATAGTCATTTCTAAACGAAAGTATTTAAGTATGTTAACGTCATCTTATAACATCATATTTCAGATGACTACCGTCTCTCCAAAGATGAAATATGAGGAACTCATAATTAGGCTCTCCAAAGTATTACTCTCTGAATCTGTATTACCCTTCTGCTAAACTCCACACTGTTCATTATTCTTTGAGAATATTCTTTTTTCTTGTATGGCCATCACATGCTCTTTCATTTCATGAAGTGTTTTCCTACAATTTTATGCCTAGTTTATTTCTGAGAATATGCATTATTTCTGATTGATATTTATAGACACAAAGACTTCTCTATAATTCCCTGAGAGTTTCAAGAACTCCTACTTCTTTTTTTTAATACCTAGATTCTGAAGCTCTCCACAAAGCATTACTAAAATTGCATTTACATAAGTATCTACATATTAATCACACATTAAGGCATTTACAATTTTATTATGCTTTATTGCTAATTTCAGAGCATAAATGTAGCTGTCTTATTTACCACCCTCTTGGAAATCACTTTAATATTTGCACTTAGGACTTGAAAGAGAATGGACAAATAAAAACCTGAAGAATATTCAAATACAATTTATATATTTCTCATAAAATTAGGTGATTATCTAACCTTTATCCAGAAAAAAGAAAAGCCCAGATACTCTGCAGGCATGATACTCGACAATGTGTGGAAAACATGCAGTAATACATGTGGCAGAGTTTACCTGTGACCATCTGGGGTTAGTGACCTATGCATTCCTTACATGCAACATATCAGGAGTGGAAAAAGGGAATTTGTCAGTTGTGGCAATAAGTATAATGAAGATTTGTAGCAGGTCATGCTCATATATTCAACACAGGTACAATCAAAATTTTGCTCAATTCTGGTAGATCTAAGTCTCTATCTGTTACCTTGTCTTTAACGAGGAACTGTCAGAACTGACTTACAAAAAAAAAGTGTTTTGTTTGTTTTAATTACAGTCATGGTGAGTAAGACATAGCTCAGAACAGCTAATGTGACTTAGTGATTCTCCCATCAGGAAATACAGGTTCTACTTCCCTGTTTATTCTCCACATCCTGTAGTAAGTTAAGTTTCAATGAAAGATAAATCTACAGAGCGAAAAAGAAAAGAAAACTTTCTTGTGTTGATAAGATCATTCTGACAAGTTTTACCACGTATGTCAGTGTTTGTGCTGATGGACACAAGCCAGAGCTCCCTACTCTGACATTTTCACTGATGTCATTCCCCTTGATCCTCAATTTAAAAGTGGATAAATATGTTTTCTATGTTGTCTTCTTTAAGAAATTAAATAATGATCTTTCTAGACATGATCCTCTAATGATTTTCAGTCAGTGGTCATCAAGAGAGGAAAAGCACAGAATCTCATCCCCACAGAAGGGTGACATTCAGTCAGGTAACAAAATTCTCCCCAAAATCAGAGCTTCACCTTTAACATGCAATCAGAGGCTTTCACAGGTTCCTGATCACTGTGCACTCAGCCCTACCATATGGGATTGGCTCTAAGAATCTCACATCAGATGACTGACAAACATTTCACAGTACACTGATCTGGTACCAGATCCTGCCCTTCTTATTACAATATTCTAGGATATTTCCTGGAGCCCTCTACTCTATACAGGTACACTTCCAAGTAGAAACAGAAGCTTTGATTCTCACTGGGACCCCTGCTCTATGCAACCAACCTCTCTAGAAATACGATGTTCTAATCTCTCCTGATTAGAACATTTCAAGGTCTCTCCCTGTGCTAATTTACTAAAGGTAAAAGAGAAATAAGAAAGAGCTAATTATGCAGGGAGCAATATATAAGATTCCTTTACTTAATGTATTTATCTGATATACCCAAATATTGAGAAATATTCATTTTATAATGGTCAAGAAAAGAGGAGGAGGAACCTCCATGCCAGCAGTATATACAAAATGGAATCAATATTGCATAAGCTCCAGCTTAAGCTTAGCTACGAGGTACTAACTCTTCTCATAAAGAAGCAATAACTCTCCATCATTTGAAGCACACTGAGGACTCAGACAGCTGGACTCTGAGGGTGTATTCTCCTCACTCGAATTCTGTACTTGCATCACAGAGCAATGAAATATTCCCAAAGAATTATTAAGGATGAGGTGGGGAGCCAAAATAAAAAAGATGAATCCATAGTCTGCCCTACCATCTGTTCTACGGGATATTACCACCATCGTGGTCCAATATGACCTTCCCACCTTTCTCTGGGCCTCCCTACTTTCCACCTCCATCCTCTCATTATATCTTACCTACACTTGGAATCGACTCTAGTTTTTCCACTTATCTTTATCAACAAGTAATCCAAAGAGCAACTTTGTATACAACTCCTTAGAAACCTCAGGTCTGACTCAGTAATACATGACCTTCTAAGTCCAAAGTTTTCCTTATTCTCTTTATTATGTTTTTTCGAATTTCCATGTACTTACATTCTCTGGACCTCCACTGTTCTCAGGTTCGTCTTCCCTGCAAAATCTGTCAACCTAGACATAGACTTAAGTACCACCCTCTAATTATCTCCTAGGGAATCCAGGTTTTAAAAAAGCCTCAGCAAGCCTTATGGACTTTATTAAAGACTCTTTAAGATAACCCATGGGAGATAGCAGTACACCCACAGATATCTATTTAATACACCCTCAGAGTATTTTTCTTCTTTTTAATAAAGTCTCTTCTGTCCAATGAAGACTCTCAGCTCTTCTTCTTCAACATATGCAGTGTCTCACCCTTCTGATTACTCTCTGCTCTATCCCAGGTCCACTCCCTTTCCTCATATTACATTCTTTCCCAATTTTGTATGTTAGTAAAATCAAATAACATAAAATATAACATGTGAATTATTATAAAGTGCACCTTTCAATGAGATTACATACATTCATTTTACTGGGTGATGAACATCGCCATCTGTCTTTCTAATTCTTTTCTACATTTTAAAACTGTGACTCTATATCCTTTAAACATCACTTTCCTTTTTGTTCCATAACCACCTGAAAAGCATCATTACCCTCCCAATTTCTATGGTTTTGACTACACTAAGTACCCCATATAATTGAAATAAGTAGTTGTATTGTTATGACTCAGTAAACGTCACAAAAATGGCATTTTGGTATCTAAATTTCCTCAAGATTCATCCATGCTGTAGCATATTCCTAGATCTTTTCCTTCTTAACAGTGAACAATATTGTATTATATGGGTATACCACACTTTGTTTATCCAGAATCTAGTGGATGAACACTTAGGTTGCTTTCATATTTTAGCTACTGTGATTATTACTGCTCTAAACACTGGAGTACAAATATTTCTTTAGGACCCTGATTTCAATTCCTTTGGGTATACCTCATAGTAAAATTCCTGGATCATGTAGTAATTCTATTTTTCAATATCTGAAAACTTGCCATACTCTGCTGCAAAGCAGCTGTATCATTCTACATTCCCACTGACATAGCACAATGCTTCCAACTCCCTCACATCCTCACCAATACTTGTTTTCTGCTTGTGTATGTGTCTGTGTGCTTGTGTATGTGTCTGTGTGCTTGTGTGTGTATGCATGCACACAAATATATAAACATGCATTTAGTGATATGGAGAGTCTATTCAAGTGCTTAGTCATTTGTACATCTTTTTGAAGAACCATTTATTCAAGTCTTTTATCCATTTTTGAATCAGGGTGTTTGCTTTTTGTTGACTTGTAGGAGTTCTCTGTATATTCTGAATAGAAATCTCTTGTCAGATAGATGGCTTTCAAATATTTTCTCCTATCTTGTGGGTTGCCATTTTATTCTGTTTACATCTCCTTGATACACATTTTTTTTAAATTATGTACTGAAAATTGTTTATTTTTTTGTTAGCTCTACCTCTGTTGTTCCTTCATTTCATATTGAGGAAAACACTGCCAAATCCAATGTCATGAAGCTCTTGTCCTGTGTCTTCTTCTAAGACTTTTTATTTTATTAGGTCTTATATTTAGTTTCTTGATATGTTTCCATTAATATATGCATATGATGTTAGGTAAGGGTCCATCTTCCTTCCTTTGCAGGTTGACAACAAGACTTCTCAGCATCATTTGTTAAAAATACTATCCTTTCTGCTTTGAAAAGTCTTGGCAACTTGTCAAAAATCATTTGGCCATATATCAGGGTTTATTTCTGGGTGTTCTATTCTATTCTATTAGCCTTGAATAAGGGAGAAAATAGTATAACTTATCCAGGTTGATGAAGAACAGAAAGAAAGTCCAGGACTGAGAATTAGGAGGGCAATATAAAACAGCAGGGAGTAAAAGACAGTGTGAGAGAAGATCTTGTATTTGCAAGTTCATGGAAATATGAGCATGTTAAACCACTAAATGCTTGACTGAACAATACGGTAAATGTGCTAGCAAGAAACATAACACTTACCCATCTCCAGGAAATATAGTATGGGCATAAAGATAAAATACACACAAATATATTTAAAAGGGAACGGTTTTCATGGTGTGAGAATATTGTGGGATTTGAAACACAATTTACTTCTGTTCTACCATTGTCTCTAAAATTTATCAAAGTGTATATACAAGCAATTCCAATTCTGGTAATGTGCTTGACAGGTTTATATATGGACTTCAGACGACCAGTAAATGTACATTCATAGTAGGACTGTTCTCTAATCCAAAAAACAAAACAAAAACTGGAAAGACTAGAGGTCACTTTTTCAACACACATACAGATGCAGTGATGGTTAAGGGTCCAAAAACAGAAGGTGAGCATGGGTGCAAGAGGTTAATCCCCAGGCTGGGGTGGGGAGCAGAGTTTGAGGGTAACACAGGTAGAAAAGGCTTTTGTCCTACCCTTGATTTTTGAGTTATGGAAACTCACAGGTCACTACCTTCATTTCAAAATGAATGAATGCACTATTCAATTTTTTAAAACAGGAGAAGTAAACATGAGTGATAATAAATTTCCAACTGTCGCTAATCAAATGAGATACTAAGAAAAATTAAATAATATGATTTAAGAATGAAGTGGAGAGATTGTCTAAGATGGTAGCATTCAAAGACCCAGAGCTTGATGCCTCTCATGGGCACACCAAAGTCACAACTGTTTACAGAACAGCAATTGATGAAAAAGGCCGGGACCTACCATAAAAGATGTTTTACAGCTAAAGACATAAGGAAGGCATCTCAGCAAGACAAGAAGGAAGGACAAAATCTCAAGAGAGTCAAGACCCATACCACCAGGTGGGTGACCCACAAATGGGAGAATAATTACAATTACTGAGGTGCTCCCAGGTAGCTAGGGGTATGAACAGAGCATCAGGCTCCCAAACCCAGGGATCCTGTGCTGGAAAGAAGAGTTCCTAGAAAGTTGGGCTTTGAAGACCAGTAGTGCTTATTTTCCAGAGAGCCAGAGGGTTGTGGGAAATAGGGAGTCCACACTTAAAAGATGCTCACAGGGCTTCCCGGGTGGCGCAGTGGTTGACAGTTCGCCTGCCGATGCAGGGGACACGGGTTCGTGCCCCGGTCCGGGAGGATCCCACATGCCGCGGGGCAGCGGCCCGTGAGCCATGGACGCTGAGCTTGCGCGTCCCGAGCCTGTGCGCCACAATGGGAGAGACCACAAAGGTGAGAGGCCTGCGTACCCCCCCAAAAAAATATGCTCACAAAATCCCACATGACTGGAGAATCAGAACAGAAGCAGTCATTTGAAAGGATCCTGGGTCACACCTACTTCCTGATCTTGGAGAGTCTCCCAGAGAGGCAAGAGGCAACTACAGCACAGCCTCAGGGACACAGACACTGGCAGCAGCCATTTGGGGAAGCTCCTTCTACCTCGTGGCCACTGGTACCAGCAAGCATAATTTCTGAATCCCCCCTCTATCTTTTTAGCCTCAGGACCTAGCCCTACCCATTTCCACCAGACCATAGACACAAGTACTAGGATGCTGCAGGCCAAGCAACTAACTGAGCAGTGGCATAGCCCCATCCGCCAGCAAACAGGCTGCCTTCAGACGCTCTCAATGCACAGCTGCCCCTGGACATGGGCCCAGCCACCAAAAGCCCCAGCACCAGCCTCCACACCTCAGTGGACAGACACCAACCAGCCCCAGAGTCCCTGGCCCCTCGGACAAGTGAGCCTGCTCTGGCCTTGGAATCAGCCTCACCATTGGCAGGTGATTACTGCTCAGGGACTGGATGGAGCTTGGACCTACCCAACAGCAAACCTGCGCTAGCAGTGGGATCAGCCTCATACATCAACAGGCACACACCAGCTCCAGGAATACCACAGCCCAGCACAGCAGCCTGTGTGACCAGAACACTCACTTGCAGGCCAGAAGCAGCCATGGCCTCAGCTGGGTCCTGACCCTGCCCATCAGAATGCCAACACAAGATTAGGGATACCCCAGACCCTGCAGATAGCTATGTCAGGAAAAGTGATCCAACACCAACTCTGTGACTCCTGGGTCCTGCAGCCAGAACTCAGGACCTGCGTCTTCCTCCCAGTAGCCAGCATAGCCCCAGGACCAGTGACTGGGCACTAGCCCTGATATCTCCTGGACTGCAATTCTACCCATAAGTGATCCAGCACTA
This sequence comes from Lagenorhynchus albirostris, assembly GCF_949774975.1. Taxonomy (NCBI): domain Eukaryota; kingdom Metazoa; phylum Chordata; class Mammalia; order Artiodactyla; family Delphinidae; genus Lagenorhynchus; species Lagenorhynchus albirostris. Next base: position 65,092,411 of record NC_083096.1, on the reverse strand, counting down.
GATTTGGTGTCCCCCAGAGTTGTGCAGCCAGCTGCCTTATGATTTAGCCTCACCACGCAGCACAGACAGCCTCCATACTAGGCAGAGTCTGGCAAACATGCACTCTGGGGGCAGCCAAGCCTACCAGACCACCCACAGTAGTCAGTCCACCACAACAGAAGAGCCCAAGCAGCCCACACAGGGAGTACACCTAGAAGACATAGTTCTAGTGAGCAGGGGGCAGTGGGCTGCTGGGACACATAGGACCTCTCCTACAAAAGGCCACTTCTCCAAGGTCAGCAAGTGTAACGAGCCTACTACATACATAGCAATAAAAACAGCAAGTTAAGAAAAATGAGGTGACACAGAAACACGATCCAAATGGAGGAACGAGATAAGAACTCAGAAGAAGATCTAAGTGAAGTGGAGATAGCCAATCTCCTCAACAACGAGCTCAAGGTAATGACTATAAAGATGATCAAAGAACTCAGGAGAAGAATGGACGACCAGAACAAGAACTTAGAATCTTTTAAAAAGAGTTAGACCATTAAAGTACAACAAAACAGAGGTGAGGAATACAATAACTGAAATGAAAAATTCACTAAAAGGAAAATACTGTAGACTAAATGATACAGAGGAATGAATCAGAAAACTGAAGGACAGAGTACTGGCAATCACTGAAGATGAACGGTAAAACAATAGATTAAAATGAAATGAGGAAAGTTGAACAGACTTGTGAAACAACATCAAGTGTACTAATATTTGCATTATACTGGTCCCAGAAGCAAAAAGGAAGGAGAAAGCAGTGTAGAACATACCTGAAGACATAAGAGCTGAAAACTTTCCTAACCTGGGAAAGAAAACAAAAATCCACGTCCAGTAAACAAAGTAAGGGCAAAACAGGATTAACCCAAATAGGGCCACACCAAGACTCATTGTAATTAAAATGGCAAAAAAAATAAAGATAAAAAGACACTATTAAACGGAGCAAAGGAAAAGCAACAAGTTACAAACATGGGAACTTGCATAAAGTTATCAGCTGACTTTTCAGGATAACCTCTGCATGCCAAAAGGGAGTGGCATGGTATGTTTAAAGTCATGAAAGGGGAAAGTCTATAACCAAAAATACTCTATCCAGCGAGGCTCTCCTTCAGATTTGATGGTGAGATCTAAAGTTTTACAGAGAAGCAAAACTTAAAGAGCTCAGTATCGCCAAACCAGCTTTATGAGAACTCTTAAAAGGGCTTTTCTCAGTGAAAAAGAAAAGGCCACAACTGAAACATAAAAATTAGGAAAGGAAACTTACTAAATGAAAAACCTCATTGGAAAAGGCAAATATTCAACAAAGGCAGTAAATCAACCATGTACACAGCTAATAGGAAGGATGAACGAAAACACTAATAAAATCATGTATATTCACAAGAAGTTAAGGGATACACAAAACAAGTAAATGTAAACTACAAGGTCAAATTCAGTAACTGTGGGGCAGCAGAGTAACAATGCAGTGTTGTTAGTGTCCATGTGTAATTCAGAGCTCAGCAATTTAAATAATCAGACACACACACACACAACTGAAAGAAATCCAAACATAATATTAAAGATAGTCCTCACATCACAGATGAAGGGAGTAAAAGGGGAAGAAAGGAACACTGAAGAAATTAAAGAGGGATTCTAAAAATACCCAAGACAAATGAAAATGAACACACAATGATTCAAAATCTATGGGACACGGCCAACACAGTGTGGGAAGTTATAGGGGGAAGTTATAGTGATACAAGTTTATTCTTAGGAAACAGGAAAAAGTTATAGTGATACAAGCTTATTCTTAGGAAACGAGAAATGTCAAATAAACAACTTAACATTACACCTGAAGGAATTAGAAAAAGAAGAAAAAACAAAACTCAAATCTGCCAGAAAGAAAAAAATTAAGAAAACAATACCATATGCAATCACAACAAAAAGAATAAGATACCTAGGAACAAACACCCCTAAGCAGGTAAAAGACATGTACTCAGAAATCTATCAGCCATTGGTGAAAGAAGTTCAAGGCAACAGAAAAAGATGGGAAAATATAGAAGGTGCATGGACTGGAAGAATTAATACTGTTAAAATAACCATACTACCAAAGACAATCTACAGATTTAATGCAATCCCTATCGGAATACCAAAGCATTTTCACAGAACTTTAAAAAGTAATTTTAAAATTTGTATAGAAACACAAAGACCCCAAATAGCCAAACAATCTTGAAAAAGAACAGAGCTGGAGGTATCACGCACCTTGACTTCAGGTTATACTGAAAAGCGAGAGTAATCAAAGAGAATCGGACCGGAGCAAAAACAGACTCAAAGATCACTGGAATAGAATAGAGATCCCAGAAAGAAGCCCACACACGTATATTTAATTGATTTATGACAAAGCAGGCAGTATGGAGAAAAAACTGTCTCTTCAATAAGTGGTACTGGGGAAATTGGTCAGCTACATGGAAAATAATAAAATTAGAGTATTTTAGCACACCATGTATAAAACAAATGCAAAACTGAATAACGATCTAAATGTAGGACAATAAAACCCCTAGAGGAAAATACAGAACATTCTTCAACATAAATGATAGCAACAGTTTTAGGTTCAGTCTACAAAGGCAAATGAAACAAAAGCAAAAATAAACAAATGGGACTTCACTACACTTAAAAGATTTTGCACAGTAAAGTAAACCAAAGACAAAATGAAAAGACAACCTGCTGAAGGAGACACAATATTTGCACATGATAAGAGGTTAACACCAAAAAGATGACCACGCAAGATTTCATATCTAAACTACAGAAACAGCACATAAAACTCAATATCAGAACAACACACAAAATATTTTTATAAAAAATGAGAAGACCTAAATAGACATTTTTCCAAGGAAAAAATACAGATAGACAGCCAGAACTCACAAAGATGCTAAACATAGCTAATCTGGCAATAAAATGCAAATCAAAACAATGAGATATATCACCTCAGGCTTGTCAGAATGGCTGTCATCAAAAAAGTCACAGATAACAAAGGTTAGTGAGGATGTGGAGAAAGGGATACTCTTGTACACTCTTGATCTGAACGTGAATTAGTGCAGTTACTGTGGAAAGCAGAATGGAGGTTCCACAAAAAACTAAAAATAGAACTACCATAATATCCAGCAATTTCACTCTTGGGTATATCAGAAGAAAACAAAAACATTATTTCAAAAAAATAACTACACAACAATGTTCATAACAGTGTTATTTGCCATAGCCAAGATATAGAGTCAAACTAAGTGTTCATCAATAAGTCAGGGGATAAAAAAGATTTTTCATGATGACTTCAGCAAGAAATGAAATTTTGCCATTTGCAAGAACATGGATGGACTTGGAGAGTATTATGCTTAGTAAAATAAGCCGCAGAGAAAACAAGCCTGGTAGGTCATCACTTACACGTGGCATCTAAAAAACTGAATACAACAACAACAACAACAAAACAGACTCCCAGATTAAAGAACAGACTAGTGGTTACCAGCAGGGAGAGACACGGTGGAGGAGCAAAATAGTGGTAGGAGATTCTGAGGAAGAAACCACTATGTATAAAATCAATAATCTACAGTGACGTACAGTATAGCATGGGGAATAGAGCCACTCTTTTATAGTAAGTATAAATGGAGAACAACCTAAACATTTACGAATCACTATGTTGTACCTCTGAAACTAATATAATAATGTAAATTAACTATAGATCAATAAAATATAAAGTAAGAAACAATAAAGGGAAGACACTGGTTATTAGATAGAAATCAATTAAACACAAGTTTTGGAAATCAATGAATTGAAAAACAACAATGTAAGACACAACATTGGCATTTAAAGTGTATGAACTATTCATTTAAGTGGAGAAAAATGGTACCCATTCTCACAATTTTGTATATCTAGGATAAATTATTATCTACAAAAGTTAGTTACAAATATTCACTCAAAAAGAAAGAGAAAATTTGGATTAACCCATTTTAGTATACAAATTTAATATCAAAGTCTCTATGTAACATTGACTTGAATAAGTTCCGTTAGCCACTTCTAGTTTCTTTGTGATGTAAAATCTTTTAAAGCATAAAAATCAGCCTTCCTATATTTTTCCATTAGACATACATAGAAGTTAAAAGAAATGAGAAGACAGAACAATCAACCAGGAAGGTGAATTTACTGAGAAACAGTCATTTGTTCTCCCTCCTCCTTTTCTTTTCCTCCTTTTCTGGGTCTCTTTCCGTTCCAATCAGGAAAAGTCTTATGAGTTCTGAGAATATTTCTTTGAGGGCTTCAAATCACCACACCTACATCCTCTGCCACAACTACACACACGGGAACAAAAATAAACCTCTGCTATCTACTCGTGTAGGAGGGATTCGTGCAAAATAAACTCCTACACGGAGACCAACAGGTGAGTTTTCTACCTGTTCTTTATAATGTCTTTCCATTATCGTAAATCCCACACATTACGAGGCAGAAGCGGTTATGTGAGCTTTTCCTTGAAGTCAAAAAACTTGCATTCATTTCAAGTACCTGGTGATCACAGGGTACAGCCAGGGAAGGTGCCATCCCCCCTGGGGGGGGCGGTGAATGGGCTCCCGCAGCCATGCACCTCCTGATGTACAGATTCTGGAGAAACAAAGGGCGGTCACACCGCAGTCAGCCTGTCAGGCTGTCGGGCCACTGGGCAACCACACCACCCTGGAAGTGCCCCATCAGTTGCTGAAAGCAAAACCCTGGCCCCCCGTGAAGCCAGGCAATTTGGGCCAGAGAGTCAGAGGAGACCGGTAATCAACTCCTCCTCTCTGCTCACCTCCTTAGGGTTACAACAACCCCATCTCCAAACCCAACTCTGACCCTGGAGTGCGAAAGTGGGAGTGCAGGTGGGCTCTGCCGGTGCTTCAGCGCCCTCTGGGAATCCCCCTAGTTTGAATATGATTTGAGTTTGATCCTGTGAAACCATCAGAACTTCCCACCAGAGATAAATGAGGAGATTCTGGCCTTTATTAGTACACACGGTGAACACGGTGGTCCTGGCTGTACTTTCCAACCCTCCTATTTTACCCACCTATTTTTATCGACCTTCCTCCCTGTGAGTACCTTTGACCAACCTTGAGCTCAGACTCCTGACCTATTACAGTGACTCTGTCAGTCTTTGTTTAAAAATGGACAAGTAGGGCTTCCCTGGTAGCGCAGTGGTTGAGAGTCCGCCTGCATGCGGGGGACATGGGTTTGTGCCCCGGTCCAGGAGGATCCCTCATGCTGCGGAGCGGCTAGGCTCGTGAGCCATGGCCGCCCAGCCTGCACGTCCGGAGCCTGTGCTCCGCAACAGGAGACACCACAACAGTGAGAGGCCCACGAACCACAACGAAAAAAAAAATGGACAGGTAATAAAATGAATTTAACCTAGAAGCAGCAGCTCAGTAAGGGAAATAAAATCATCAGAAGTTATCTAATCACAGCCACAGCCATCCAGGGCTCTGTCTTATCTGCTGGGGCATAAGAATGGGACCTTCCTAAATTTGAAGGACATCCAATCAAATAAGTAAAGGTGTCGCTCACCTCTGGCTCTTGGAGGGATTGCTAGGCAGTCTACCCAGTGTATACTAACTGCAAAACACTGTCATGGTTTTGAAAAGCTATGTTCCAGAAAAGCTTTTTGGGGTGCATGGGGAAGGTTTGTTTTTGACATCAAGCAAAAAATAAATCACCAAGCTCTTTGAGCACAGGGGTGCTTAAGAGGGAAGTAGAAAGAAGGAATGGGCAGAAAAGACGATCTCCTCTGAAGTGAAGGTCGTTTTTCCAAAAGAATAGGATTTAGTCTCAGTTTAAGGAGAACACTTTTAAATAGCTGGGACAGCTCCAAACTGCAGTTTAGGGAACGAGTGCTTCAAAGGAACAGTGCTTTAAAAGTCCTGGCAAGGCAGTAAGAGGATGAAGAGTTGGTTTTGCGTAGTTTTGAACACAGGATTAAAGAAGCAGAGGCATCTCTGACTAAACGGCCCTGAGATCCTATGGCATCAACGCGTCAGTTGCAGGGGGCAAAGGGGTGTGGGAGGCAATATTTCTCTCTCAACAACTCCCAGGGCAGCCACCCCTCCCTACCCCAACCCCATACTCCCTTCACCCTTCCTCCCTCCACTGTTGGGTCCACAGGGACAGCACTTCTTAAGCGGGAGCCCTCAGGCACCATCTCTGCAGTCTGGATTCTTTCCGGAGCCTGGAAAGTTCTGGGACAGGAAGCCAGGTCTGCAAGGCCGCTGGGGAGCAGTCGGACCTGGAGGCCTGGAGGGGAACTGGAGCCCTGAAGCCCACCCACGTCCTTGAAGCCGAGAGAGGAACACATCCTCCTAACAGTACTTCTCAGGGCTCAGCATGCTCCCCACCCGACGGTGATCCATACTCACTTGAGGCAGCGAGGACTGCCTCTAACTGGCCCCCTCGATGCCGCCTTAAGGGTCCTCACACATGTGTGAGAGCGCAGGCCCCGGATCTCTTTAGTCAGCTGAGGCCAGTGCTGCCGGGGTCCCTCCAGTCCCATCCCCCAGCCCCTCCCTCACGGAATGTATCTAATAGAAGAAAGAGCACAGAGGAATTGGATGAATCAAGGGACCTGGAAGCCTGGGTATGCGTTTGAAGACCGAGAACCTAAGGCGCAATTACATATTATTGGAAACTCTTGCGGGGTGTGTGCAGGGAGGTTAGGAGGCCGAGAAGCTGAGTCGACCTGGTGAGTCCAGCCCCAGGACACCACACAGCCCCGCCCCCCCTTCCCTGCCATCAGACACGGGGTGCCTCAACTCCAGCCGGGACTCTGCACTTTCCCCTCCCTGATTCTCCTCCAGAAGAGCCGGTGGCCCCCCTCTGAGGGCAGGGGCAAGACAAGGCACCAAGTCCCCCTGCACTAAGGCGCTACTGGAAGCTCTTCCTGAACAGCAGTGCTGGCTTGGAGCGAACCCAAGCACCGCCAAAGTTGGTCTCGTCCTGCAGCTGAGGGACACAGGGTTTAAGTCAGCTGTCTTGGCTTTAAATCAATCAGCCCCCGCTTTAAGTCAAGTGACCCGACTTTAAATCACTCTGTGCCCCTCAAGCCTGCAACTTCAAAAGTTGGGAACTTCACTTTCATCCCAGCAGCTCACCTAGCTGAACGCACACTGTAGTCACCCCCAAGCCTGGCTTAGAGGCAGGATATAAGGTAAGGGGATGGGCGTGCACTCATGGATGAGGGTGTACTTCATGTACCAGAAGGGTCTAGGTACCCTGGGGTACAGCGAGCAGTGCACGATACAGCAGCTCCCTGGCAAAGCTGGTGATGCACAGGGAGAGCAGGCACACCCACGCATGCAGAGCGTCCAGGACGGGAGCTGGGGCACAGCCAGCCGGGAGGGTGTGAAAGTGTAGGATCTGAGCCTTCTTGAGAAAGGCAGACACAGAGGATGGATGAGAAACAAAGACCAGATGAAACATGGATTTGCAAAACACACCCTGCTCTTAAAATTGACGTGGGGGGGCACCCCAGATTTGAGTCTTCTTAATCCCCAGTACCTAGTGCTTTGGCATTTGCACAATTACTTATAAAATTTACTGATAAGATCTAGCCCATAGAATACTGCATTTGTAGTGGTATCGCATGTTAATGTTTCTATAGTGGAATAATCTTTTCTACAAGAAGAAAAATGTACACTATCTGAAATAAATTAAAACCCCTCTTTATAAAGTACTATATCGGACTTCCATGGTGGCTCAGTGGTTAAGAATCTGCCTGCCAACGCAGGGGACATGGGTTCGAGCCCTGGTCAGGGAAGATCCCACAAGCCTCAGAGTAGATATGCCCATGCGCCACAATTAGTGAGCCTGCAGGCCACAACTACTGAAGCTGGCGCACCTAGAGTCAGTGCTCCACAACAAGTGCAGCAATAGAAGCCACAACAATAAGAATCCCGCGCACCACAACAAACAATAGCCCCTGCTTGCCGCAACTAGAGAAAGCCCGCGTATAGCAATGAAGACCCAATGCAGCCAAAATTTACTTAATTAATTTTTAAAAGTACTATATCCTTCTGTACAACTTATCTGGGAAGAACAGAGAGATGGCATGGGAGAGTGAGAAAGACCAATATTTAGTGCACATCTCTCATGCAAGTGCTCTGCTGGCTCAGATACATTTATCCCCACTTTACAAAGGAGGAAATAAGCTCAGAGAGGTTTAGTAATTTTCCCAAAGCCAAACAGCTATTGAGTGACAGAACCAGGATCTGAACCAAGTCTGTTACCTTCAAAGCCTAAGTCCTCATCACAAAAAAACTCAATTCATATTTACATTAATCGAATTACATTGAAAACTGGGGAGTTCTTGGCACAGTCCTGAATAAGAGTGAGAAAGAAAGGGAATAGCATTGTTCCTACAGTCAACCAAAATTTTTGGAGCAGCTGCTAGATGCCTGGCCCTTTTTGGGGTTCAGCAGTGATCACGACAGGAAGAGTCCTGCTTTCATGGACCATGTAGTGGGGAGGAGAGACGGGTGCAACTTGGGTGAGGGATTTCACCTTGCTGGGCCTCTGTTTTCTCATCTGGAAAATGGGACAGGTGTTCCTCATTTTCTGGGATTGTCCAGCCCTCACATTCTCTGATTCCATAAGAAGCATTTGTTTTCCTGTTTCTTTAAAATTGATTCAGGCCGTGAGCCGTGATGAATGTTGTTAGCTGCTCCCCAAATCACTCTATTCTCACCCTTTTCCTGTGACCAGGTCTTTACCGAAACATGACTCACAATCAGTCAAGTCTCAGAACCTAAGGGGCACCCAGCAGAAAAATTCCAACCCTTGCTTCTCAGGAGCTCTGCGGTCTACCTGCCAGGTAAACTTAACTCACCTGGCACAAGGTGGCCATCCCCGGTTTCACATCAACGTGATCTCAGGCACAAACCTCCTTGTTTTTCCATTTTGTCTTTAAGTAACTTGTTGAAACAACTGTACAAATATGACAAAGATATAAAATCAGGCATCTTCTGCCCCCAGTGCCTACTAATATATGATTTTCTGCCACTTTAATGATAAAGATAGAACATTTCAACATTCTGCTGCCCTTATTGTCATTTTTGTTGATATTTCTATTGAAATACATCTTTCAATATTTTAACAATGGAACATTTATTTAGGTTGTTGCAGACCCAGTCTTTAGTGGTAAAGGTTTTGTTGTTCTATTTCTATTGTTTCCTTTAAAATCATTATCCTATTTAAATGGATTAAGTCAAATCTATAGGCATTTCTTATGAATATTGATGAAATGAATACAAAGAGGGCAGTAGTACAAGTTGATGGGTCTTGAGAACCTCTATTAGCACAGTTACGTATAAATATTATTTATGTAAACCAAAGTACAGGCTGAGTGAGATTCTCCGACACTTTTTCACTGTCTGCCCCTCAAGCCTGTGAGAAATGGAATATTTCTTGCCATCTCAGTAAACAAAGGATGTCACAGTCACCAGCACTTGCAGCCCTCTAGCGTGAGCCGCCGCGGGCCCAGAGAAACTCAGGATATGCAAATACAGAATGCAGGCCCCAGGGAGCTGAGGTACATATCAAAGGAAGGATTTCAGGGAGCCCAGACTCTGGCATCTTCGCATACAAAGAAAAGCGCTACATTCCTCACGTTGGGGAGCAGGTTTTCCTTAGTTAACAATCACCTTTTGATGTTCCCCATTACCTGCGTCCGTCCCCTGCCCTGTCCCCCCACCCCACCCCGGTACTTTAGCTCTGGAAGGAAGGAGCGCAGAGGGACTCAGCTGAATAAGGGGGCTGCGAGCCTCGGGAGTTTTCAGCCGCTTTCCCCGCAGTTGGAAGTAGGGGCGGGACGCTGCAGCCGGACCCTGTGCCTCCCTTGCCTCGTTTCCCCTCCGAACGCTCAGGCCGACCCCCTCCCCACGACCCCCAGGCCCCGCGAGCCAGGCCAAGGGCAGGCGCGAGAGGAGGGACCGAAGTTCCGCGGGACCAGACGCTGGGGACCACTCTTTCTGCACAGCAGCGGCGGGTGGCAGCGAACCCTGCCCCTCAGAAGCTGGTCTTGCCCTGCCGCCTTGGCACCGGACAAGGCGGACGGTCGCCACCCACTTACCGGCCTGCCGTCCGCACGACTGTCGCGGCTTCGGCCGCTGGGGCCCCTCAAGAGCCGGCAGCCTCAGTGAGGCCGCCCTCCCCTCGGGCTCCGGGACAGTTCCATGACGGCGAAAGGAGGAGATACAGAGCTGAGGGAGCTCCAGCTCTGCGGAAACGCGGGCTCCGTTCTGGGCGCAGGGGGTGGGACCGCTCTGACCCGAGGCCTTCCGGGAGGCAGGGAGGCGCCGTGGGAGGGAGCCGCCAGGAGCGCAGGGCCCCGTCGGGGGTCCTGGAGGGGCGGCACGTCCTGGGGGCCCCGCCCACTGAGGCCGCAGCCCAGGCCTTTTTCTTAGAATCCTATACAAAAAAGTTAGAAAGATACACGGTCTCTAGTAAATATTCACAAATGATTGTTGCTGCTGTGCTGACTATTCTATTAAACGTGTAAAATCCATAAAACACTTTAAGTTCAAAGTTAACTATGAATTTTTACCTTTCCTTATTATGTCTCTGCTATTCCCAATTGTGGTTAATGAATCATAGACTAGTGTAACTCATGTTTAACTAGTGTGGCATCACTAGTTAACATAAGCTTGTTAAAAAAATGGAATTCAAGCCCACCAGAACTACTGAATCAGAATCTGCACTTTTAAAATCTCCCCAGTGTACTTGTGTACCCATGAATTGTTAGAAGTTTCATTTCTACCTTGACATGTCTTTTCTGGCTGAGAAATACATTTTATGCAGTTTGATATAAATAAAACACTCAAAAATGCATATGCCTGTGTTGAAACCATCATTTTATCATTTCTTTTCCAGATAAGTATAGTCTCTATACTGGTTTTGTGGGTCACATGCCATACTCTTTTCTTGTAGTAAGAAATAAGATAGAGAAACTTACTGTGTAAAAAAAGTACATACATACATATATATATATATATATATATATATAAATGGATAATTCAAGACACTCTTCTAAACTAAAAACAGTTCTCTTAACTTGCTGTTTTCTTCTTGGGTCATATTATGAACTCTTCCCGTGGCCACACGATATGTGTACTTTTAGTTTCAGGGACTGCTGACATTCCATTATGTGCCCATAGATTTCTCTCAAGAGGACTGTGAATGCCTGGACCAAGATCAATGAGAATTGTTACGGGGATGCGATGGTAGACAAGGTTAGGAACCTTCTCTCCTTGGGTGAGGACACCTTCCTTCCAGAATTCCTTATTCACCCATAGGGTTTAGAGTACTTCATTTGTAGACTGTCTCCTGGAATCTTCTGCTTCCTACAATAGGGTTTCAGGTTGCAACGTTTCACGAAAGATCGGGAGTTTGTGGGTATAATTTATCTAATTCTTTAAAACTGTAGCCTCCCTTTTAATATACTTTGTAACTGCTTGGGATGTGTCTATATGAACTGTGTACTATATGCTTGTGTTATAGTCCTTACAATATTTCATTGTTTTATTTTTTGTAACAATTTTCCATGGATTATTTGGGCTTAAGGTATATTAAAAGGGAGACTGCGATTCTGGGACTTCCCTGGTGATGCAGTGGTTAAGAATTCACCTGCCAATGCAGGGGACACAGGTTCGATCCCGGGTCCGGGAAGACCCCACTTGCCACGGAGCATCTAAGCCAGGCGACCACAACTACTGAGCCTGCGTGCCACAACTACTGAAGCTGGTGTGCCATGAGTCCGTTCACCATTTATTTTTTGGAGAATACAACCACCTCTGAGTGATTAAAATTTAGACCAGCTAGTCAAAATGCTTTATCACCTGTTCTTCTAAAACACTGATCAACGCAACAAGTTTTACTAGGGATAACAGTGTAATTGTATTCTAGAGTTCATATCGGCAATATGGTTTATGACGTTGATGCTGGATCAGGACATTTCAATGGTATAACTGCTATTAATTGTCTGTTTGTCCAACGATTAAAGTCTCACGTGATCTGAGTTCAGACTGGAGTCATCCTGGTTGCTGTCCATTGCAGATTTCTTCCAGTATGAAAGGACAAGAGCAATACAGCTTACTTTACAAAATGTCTGCAAACTAAATGATGATATAATCTACATTCAATTTATTTATACATACCCTACTGTAGAACTGGGTTTGTTACGGTGGCAGAGCCCAGTAATTATGTAAAATTGAAACCTTTATCTGCATGGGTTCAAGTCCTCTTCCTAAGAATATGTTTATAATCAACATTCTTTCACAAATGACCCAATTTAATTGACCAGAGCATTCCTCATATTAACTAAATGGAAAATCCTAGGCTATATACAAATCCAGAAAGGGCCAAAAATCATCAGCCCCTATGGATTATTACAAACCATTGCTGGCTTTAAGTTATTTATTAAAGAACTACTATGTCCATCAACATCATCAATTTATATATTATTGCCCCAAAGCTAGCCTTAACCCTGGCTCACACAACATGAATTCCGCTTTCCATATCTTATACATTAATTGATGTAAATCTAGGCATACTATTTATATTAGCCATATCACACCTAGCCATTTATTCCATCCTCTGATCTGGATGAGCATCAGATTCAAAATACTCACTCACGGGAGCCCTAAGGACAGTAGAACATACTATCTCATATGAAGTAATGTAGCAGTTATTCTATTCACAGTCTTACAGATAAATGGATCATTTACACTTTCAACAGTAATTATTACACAAGAACACTTATGACTAATTTTCTCCTGACCGCTACCCAGATTTGATTATCTCCACAGTAGCAGAAATCCAATGAAACCCCACTAGATTTAACAGAAGTAGAATCAAAACCTATATATGTCTTCAATGTAGAAAATGTAGCAGGCCCACTCACCCCTTCTTTCTTAAAGAATATGTCAATTTCCTTATAATAAACATTTCCACAAAAATCTATTTTTAGGAGCATTCGACAATCCCTAGGTGACAGAATTATATACAGCCCAAGTCATCATTAAAACACATCTAACAATCCCCTTTCTATGAATTCGAGCATCCTACACACAATTTTGATGTGATCAATGTCTACATCTCTTATAAAAAGTTTTTTTACTACTAACATTAGCCCGATGTATATGAGAGTTTTCACTACCTGTCATCGTACCAGGCAACCCACCACAAACTTAAAAAATATGTCTGACAAAAGAGTTACTTTGATAGAGTAAATCATAAAGGTTTCAATGCTCTTATTCCTGGAATTGAATTCTTCCTAAGAATTTTACATCCTCCATGCTACCACTTTACACCACATGCTATACAGTAAGGTTCTCTAAGTAAGCTTCAGGCCCATACCCCCAAAATGTTGTCGTATGTCCTTCCTGTACTAATAAACTCTCATTGTTTTTACTATCATTCTACTGACTATTATCTCAGGAAATATAATTGTATAACAAACTCACACTGGTTAATTGTATCCCCATTCTAATAAAAAACACGAACCCATAAGCTACAGAAGCATCCAACAAATTTTCCTAAAACAATCCACCACATCAATACTACTTATAATGGCTATTATCATTAATCTAATACACTCTGGTCAAAGAACACGATGAATAACAAAAATCTTTAATCCAGCAGCATCCACCCTCATGACAATCGCCCTTGTCACAAAAGTAGGACTTTCCCCATTTCACTTCTGAGTGCCTGAAGTCACACAAGGCATCCCATGAACAGCAGGCCTGATGCTATCAGCCTGACAAAATTGCACCCCTATCAGTTTTATATCACATGTCACCATCCATCAACCTAAATATACTATGAATCATAGTGATATTATAAATCATAGCTGGAGGCTGAGGCACACTTAGCCATACTCACCTGGAAAAAATTACACCCTCCTCATCAATTGCCCATATAGGATGAGTAACAGCTATTATAAAGTATATTCCAATTATAACAATCCTAAACAGACTAATTTATATCATCACAACACTCTCTTCTTCTTACTTATGCCCAGATCATGTACTACAAGAGTATCATTATCACACACATGAGATAAAACATCTCCCATCACAATCCTTTTCCTCACCATTATAGTATCATTAGGACATCACCCATCATTATCAGGGTTTTTACCCAAATGAGTAATTATCCAAGAGATAACAAAAATGATAACATCATTCTACCAACACTAATAGCCATCATAGCAGTCCTCAACATATATTTATACTTGCAGCTAACATACTCCACATCACTCACTATGTTCCCTTCATTAAACAGCACAAAAGTAAAACAATTTGAACATACAAAGAAATAACTTTCCTATCATTACCAATCATAATATCCACACGATTACTACACATAACACGCATTCTGTCAGTGCTGGACTAGGAATTTAGGTTAGTTCAGACCAAGAGCTTTCATAACCCTAAACAAGTAAAATTTACTTAATTCCTAAAATTAAGGATTGCAAGACGTCATCAATTGAATGCAAAGCATCAATTGAATGCAAAGCAAACATTGAATCAATTGAATTCAAAGCAAACATTGTAATTCAGCCAAATCTTTAGGAGATTGATGAGTTTTAACCCCAGGAGACTTTAGTTAACAAGCAAATCCTCTAGTCTACTGGCTTCAATCTGCTTCTCCTTCATTTGAGAAAGAAAAAAAGAGAAAAAAGACAGGAAAATCTCTGGCAGAATTGAAGCTGCTTCTTTGAAATTACACTTCAACTTGTTGATTCAGCACAGGGTTTTTGAGAAAGAGGGCTCAATCTCTGTCTTTACATTTACAGTCGAATGCTAGCTCAGTCGTTTTACCTCTGTTCATACACTGCTGATTATTTTCAACAAATCACAAAGATATTTTATATTTACTATTTGGTGCTTGAGCTGGAGTACCAGGCAGCACCTTAAGTATATTAATCCAGGCTGAGCTATGCTAACCTGGAGCGCTACTTGGAGATGCCCAAATCTGTAAGGTAGTCATAAGAGTCCCTGCACTTGTAATAATTTTCTTTATAGTTGTACCCATTATGATTGCAGAGTTTGAAAACTGACTTGGGCCACTAACAACTCAGACACCTGAGGTAGCATTTCCCCGAATAAATCATATAAACTTTGACTACTTCCCCTATCATTCTTACTCCTACTTATATCACCAATAGTAGAAGCTGGCTCTGGTACCAGTGGAATCCTATATTCAGCAATCTGGCCCACGCAGGACCCTCGGTCGACCTAACCATTTCCTCCTTTTATTTAGCAGGTGTCTCTTCAATTCTTGGTGCTATTATTTTTATTACTATAGTCTTTAATAAAAAACCAGAAGTCACATTCCAATACCAAACACCACTATTAGTTTAATCTTCCCCAACTATAGGCATCTTAATATAATTACCACTCTCAGTCTGAGCAGCCAGAATTGCCATACTGTTAAGAGATAGAAATCTCAACAGTACTTTCTTTGACCCTGCAGGAGGAGACCGAATCCTATACCAACACCTGTTTTGATTCTTTGGTCACCCTGAAGTCTGCACTCATGGCCTACCAGGGTTTGTTATGAACTCACATATCAGTACACACTATTTAGGACAAAAAGTGCCTTTCAGCTCTTTGGGAATAGTATGAGTCATGTCTACTGGCTTTTTAGGATTTCTCTTGTGGGCCCATCATATGTTTACCATAGGGATAGCTGTCGACGCAGGAGCACACTTTGCATCAGCTACCGTAATTACTTCTGCCCCTACAGGAGTAAAATTATCTAGTTGATTAGCAAATCTTTCTTTAATTTTTCTTTTTTTTTTTTTTGGCTGCATTGGGTCTTGGTTGCTGCATGTGGGCTTTCTATGGTTGCGGTGAGCGGCAGCTACTCTTCGTTGTGGTGTGCAGAATTTTCATTGCAGTGGCTTCTCTTGTTGCAGAGCACGGGGTCTGGTGCACGGGCCCAGTAGTTTTGGCTCGTGGCTCTAGAGCGCAGGCTCAGTAGTTGTGGCACACGAGCTTTCTGCTCTGCGGCATGTGGAATCTTCCCGGACCGGGGATCGAACCAATTTCCCCTGTATTGGCAGGCCAATTCTTTACCACTGCATCACCAGGGAAGTCCCTGATTAGCAACTGTTCACGGAGGCAATATTATATGAGATCCCACTCTATTATGAGTTTTAGGCTTTGTTTTCCTTTGTACAGTAGGTGGATTGACAGGAATCATCTTAGCCAACCCATCCCCAGACATTGTCCTCCAGGATACATACTATGTAGTAGCACACTTCCATGATGTAGTGTCCATGGGAGCAGTCTTCACTACGATAGGAGGCTTTCTACACTGATTCTCACTATTCTCAGGTTATACAGTTAACTCAGCAGTAGCAAAACTCACTTCACAGGTATATTTGTAGTAGTAAATATGACTTCCTGCAGCACTTTCTTGGCCTCTCAGGGATGTCACTACATTACTCTGAGGCACACACAACATGAAATATTTTGTCTTTAGGCTCATTCATTTCAGTAGCAGCAGTAATGCTAATAATCTTCATACTGTGAAAAACATTTGTGTCCAAACGAGAAGTCTCAGCAGTGGAAAATGCTACTACTAACGTAGAATGGTTTCACAGAGGCCCTCCACCACATCCTATATTTGAAGATCCTACCAATGTAAATGTAAAATAAGGAAGGGCTCAATTTCTTTTCAAGCACTTTGAAACCAACAGCATAACAATTATGTCTTTCTCAATAAATGAGATAAAAGTAAAAAGTGATGCAAATTTTTCAAAGTAAAATTATAGGCTAAAATAGTGTCTATCACGAAAGCATATAAATTTCATCTAGGCTCTCAAGATACAGCATCACCGATTATGGAAGAACTTTTACATATTCATCATCACACAATAGTGATTTTTAAAATAAGTTCTCTAGTCCTCTATATTATTTCACTAATATTGACATCTAAACTAACTCATATATATATACAATAGATGCACAGGTAGAGAAAATGTGAACAATTTACCAGCCATTATTGTAATCTTTTTTTTTTTACGGTACACGGGCCTCTCCCGTTGCAGAGCACAGGCTCTGGATGCACAGGCTCAGCGGCCATGGCTCACGGGCCCACCCGCTCCGCGGCACGCGGGATCCTCCCGGACCGGGGCACGAACCCGCGTCCCCTGCCTCAGCAGGCGGACTCTCAACCACTGTGCCACCAGGGAAGCCCCATTATTGTAATCTTAATTGTCCTATCATCATTGTGAATCCTTTACATGATACATGAAATCAATAACTCTTCCCAAACCATACAAACTATGGGTCAGTAATGTTACTGAAGCTACAAATACACAGATTATGAAGATTTAAATGTTGACTCCTCTGTAATCCCCACATCAGAGCTAAAACCAGGAGAATAATGACTAATGGAAGTCAACAACCCAGCAGTATAGAGACAGTCATTGAATATTAGTTTCATCTGAAATTGCTTTACACTCCTGAGCTATTCCTTTCTCAGGCCTAAAAAGAGCTGCTATCCCAGAACGCCTAAATTAAAGAATCCTAATACCAACAGGAGCAGGCCGATGTTGTGGGCAATGATCAGTAGAGGTCGTTTTCCTGAGTTCAAAGAAAGGACAGAGGGATATGGCTCAGATATGGGGTGAATCGGGAGCCCATGGGGATGCACTGTCCAAGCTCCAGGATAGGAAAGGGGCCTCTGGGGTCCCAGGCCAACCACCACGCCCTCCCGAGCAACATCTTGGCAACATTCCCTGTCAGTGATGAGGCAGCCCTAGCACTTGTCATGCCCCAGTGCTGTGTCCTATGTGGGTCCCATGCTCTTGGGACCACACCCACACTCTTCAGGTCCATGCTGCAGGGTCCTTTGTGCCTCAGGAGTAGAGACCACACAGCAAACAGTTCCCTCCCCAACCAGCAGGAGGAGGGGAGGAGAGCAGGGGCACCAGGGGAACCTCACTCAGACAACAACACCCCAGGGGTGCCAGTGGGGCCAGTGATGATGCAGATGAGGCCCAGGCCAAGAGATGGAACCAGAGGACCCAAAAGGCAGCTGGTCAGGTCCTGGCTCATCTGCACCCCGGACACCTTTGTCCCTCATACACCCCCTTCCTCATACACCCTCTCCTTAAATGCAGATTCTTCAGAGGCAAACAGGCAGAGCTTCAGACTGAAAGTCAGCTCTTCCACAGTGACCCGTCAGCAAACACTGCAGGATTCCACTCCAGTGGGTGCCCTGGAGTCAGCAACTCAGGGACTGAAGTGGATATCGGTGCCAGGGGCAGTGAGAGGGAGTGGGGAGTGAGACTTTCATGGTTGTGGAATTTTGGTTTTGCAAGATGAAAAGTTCTAGGGATGGTGGTGATGGCTCCACGAGAAAGTGAATAGATCTGATGCCTCAGAAACGTGCACTTAAAATGGTGATGATGGTAAAGGGTATGTGATGTGTGTTTTATTTCACTTAAATTCTTAAAATTATGTCTTGTTAATTGAGATTCCATTTCGACTCCCCTTCATCACAAATGTCGGAGGCCCAGACACAGTCCCCTACCTTAGGGCCCATCACGGTACCCTCATAGAGCACGTGGGAGACCATTCTTAAGAGGGGCTTGTCTGTGCTCACCTGACCTCTGTCCAGGCGGACCCAGGCAGTGGTGACCCCCACAGATTAGACATATGATATTCTATGATATTAATATGATACCACCAAGCATTGTCACTCACCAGAACACAGAGCAGCAACCCACTCAAACATGCCTGACCTCATATGAATGTGACAAGATTAAGAGAAGAAAAGGAACCACAGGTTAATCAGGGCAACACCCTTAATGCAGAGGTTGGAAATCTCAAAGGGGAAAATACACACTGCAGTCAAAGAGCACATATGCGGTCTCCCCGTACATGTGATCCTGACCCATGCAGATGTGGTGAGACCCACACAGTCCCCGCACCCTATACCTGGGGTCGCACATCCACACTCACCACGGTGACCACACCTCCCCAAACCCTGCGCCTAAAGTCACACGTTCTCTCTCAACAGGTGACCCCCTCCTACCCAGCCCCCTCCACCTGAGTCACATGTCCACAGTCCCATGGTGAACCGCCCTCCCCAGACCCTGAACCTGGGGTCACACCTCCCCTTGGTCAGGACACCATGGCTCTGCTGGTGGCTCCCCTAATGTGGAAACAAGCTGGGTCCCTGGGATGGGAAAAAGTGGCAGGTGGGTCTCCTCTGCCCACACTTGTCCCAGAGAAGTCCTCCTCTTTTCCTTTTGGTTCTGTTGATTTTACCTGTTTTTAAAGCTTTCATGCTAGAGTTGAACGCACTTCCTTGGTTCTCGCAGGCTCAGTCCTTTCTTGTCTCACATACTTGTTGAGAAAACTCACAGGACAGCAGGGCTGAAAGCTGAGGGGCTCTGGAAGCGGCTGAGTAGGGACGGGAGACCGGAAGGAGAGCTCAGCAACAGCCTCAGCTGTTACCCATCGGCCTTTTACCCGATCTGCCCTGCAATCAATTCACCAGCTAAACCTGCCTCCCTATGCACCATGCACGTGCTGGTGAATTGGAATAATCGGCAGGTAGCCCTCCTAAGGATTCTCCACGACCCCCAGGGAAGGTGAAACTTGCAGGGATATAGACTAAGGCCCCGACCATACCACTGACCCTTGGGAGGACCAGGTAACCACACTCAGAAGAGAGGCTGTTACTTAGACAAGCCCACCTCAGCCCCAGACCCCAGACATCTAAGCACTGGCCTTCAGATGCAGGCACGGAGCTTCCCAGTACTGAGGCCAGGCCGGGTCTCTACCCAGGTTCCCATAGTCCTAGCGTGCACAGAACATGGTCAAGTCTAAATCTTCTTATTATAGACAATACATGGTCAGCTCTAAACATAATCAGTAGACAGGACAGGCAGAGGTCTAAATCTACCGTGTAGACAGAACTTGATCATGTTTAAACTAGCTTAGGGCTGATCTCACAGGAGGTACAGATCACACACATGGGTCTCTCATCTTTGGACACCCACATCAGGAAACTGAACAAAATCTTTGTCATTAAGCATTTCAACAGGCAAAACAGAAATGTTACCAATTTCTCTGGCCACCTGATGGTCAGGATCCATGGGTGAGCCACGAACTTCTTCGAGTGCAGCCCAGTCTGTGGCCAGGACAGACAAGAAGGGGCCTGATTCCAGCCTCCCAGGCTTCCAGAGGAGGCGGCCGCACTGGAAGCCCAGGCAGGACACTCCTGCGTGGTCTGGGCTGGGAGATCCGGTCTGTCCATTCCGCTGGCCGATTCCGGGCGGGCGCTCAGAGCCGCTGAGAGCCCTGCACATGTACATGTGCGTTTGTGTGTGTGTAGAGGGGGTGGGGGCTGACGGCTCCCGTGGCTCCGGTCCCGGGCACCGTGCTGTCTTCGAGGGGAGGCACGGGGAGAGGTAGGGGCACAGAAGCCTTTGGAGAGGAGAAGCCACCGCGGAAATCCTTGCACACCGGCTCGCCCCACCTGGTGACCCGTCTGCCCATGGTGGGCCGCATGTCACCCCCCAGCTCCCACCCCCGAGGGCAAGGTGGCTGCTCTTTCAACAGCACAGGGTCCCACATGAAGGAGACCCAATGGGGCTGTCACGCCCCCACTCCTGATACTGAATTTGGGGAGAATGAACCCCCTTGACTGGGCGATGCGACCTTGTGAGGAAAGAGGTGGCTGCCCCATCCAAGTCAGGACCTGGCTGAGAGATGGGAACACAGGAGCCAAGTGCAGAGCCTGGAGGCCAGGCCAACAGGAGGGGCACCCCCAGCCTTGGCCGGGCTCTCCAACTGTGACATTGTAGCTTTAGGGGACCTGGGGCAGGTGACTGAATGTAATGGGGGTCTAAACTGGACCCTGAATGGGGCTTAAAGAAGGTGTGAAGGATGTTACTGAGACAGTGACAGTCATTGGAAGACAGACTCTGTGTCAGGGCATCCTGCTCCATCCATTTAAATCCCTGAGATCTGTGACCTTTACGTGGCTACGCAGGATTGTTAGAGCAGGTGTGAGCCGACATATCTGGGGCACAATTCAGTCTGCAACCAACTTGCAAGTGGTTCCAGGAAACACACAGTGTGCGCACAGGCAAGCACAGCACACACACAAACATATGGAGGTGCACAGCACAAATATATTCACACACTAGCATATGAACACACATGCACGCATATGCCCATGCACACACTAGTGTGCAAGAGCACATACCTATGCACATGCACAGCACATGTATGCGAACAGGCAATGCACATGCATAGCACACACACAGGGAATAAAGTGAATTCGTAAAGCATTAATTCCTGAACAGATTTGAAGCTGACATGTATTTTTCCCTTTTTCTTAGCTTTGATGATTTTCACAGTAAAAAAGTTTAAGAAAAAAGTTAATGGCAAATGACTTTTGATTCATAGGATTTTCTGACATTATTCCACAAATATTAGGACATGAGAAATGAATGTAGATATTACATGTGTCCACTAATGGATGAATGGAGAAGCAAACCATGGTCCATCAATACAAGGGGATGTTATTCAGCCTAAAAAGGAAGGCAATTCTGACACAGGCTGCAGCAGGGATGAACCTTGAGGGCATTATGCTCAGTGATGTAAGCTAGACACAAAAAAACAAACAGTGCTTGATCCAATCATACAAGGCCCCTAGAGCAGTCGGAAACATAGAGACAGAAAGTAGGATTTTGAGTGCCAGGGGCTGAGGGAGGGAGAATGGGGAGTGAGTGTTTCATGGGGACTGTTTCAGTTTTGCAAGATGAAAAAGTTCTGGAGGACGATGGCGGTCAGGTTTGCACAGCAGTGCGAATTACTTCATGACCCTGAAATGTGCACTTAAACATGGCTAAGATAGTAAATTTTATGTTATGTGTATTTGACCACAATTTTTAAAACTTTTTTTAAAAAAACAGGAAGTAGTCCGTGAATACCACAAGACACACAACTTCACTAACAACCAAGGGATTAAAACCATAAGAAAACTACTGTGCACACACCTACCAGAATGGCAGACATGAAGACACAGTATCAAATATCAGCAGGACGTGGAGCAATGGAAAGCCTGGTGCGCAGCGGGTGGTGCAAACACTTCTGAAACAATCGGACCTCAGAGAGCGCACTCCGTGCACACAGATCCACAGTGTTCCTCCCAGCTGAACACAAACCACCCAGCCCTGCACCAGGACACACACACATGGACTCCGCAGCCACAGGAGCCAAACCTGAGAGAACCTGAAGGCCATCACAGGCGGATGCCGAAGTGAGCCCTGCACGCTCCTAGGAAGGAATATTCCACAGCAATGGAGTACGATTTGTTTAAAGGTAGTAAAACTATAAAAATTATTTTTTAAAAAAACTATATTCACAAGATGAAAGAATCTCATGGACACAATGCTGAGCCATCAAGAGCAACAAAGCAGCAAGCACGGTCCACCCACTTATGGACATTGGAACTAGGCCAAGCTGGGCTGCGTTGTTTAGGGGTGCATGCTAGGGTGTAAACTATGAGGACAAGTCACTGACACAACATCGGGAGAGCAGCTACCTCACGGCGGGGAGGAGGCTGGGACGAGGGAAGGGCACTCCTGCGTGTCCACCCATCAGGTTCTGATTCTTGATGTTTATGATTATTGTCTACATGTATATAACCTAATCCTTAACATGTACTTACAGCTTATCATTTTTGTTTATTAAAAAGGGGGTCTCCCAAACAAAGTAGAGGCTGGGACGAGGGAAGGGCACTCCTGGGTGTCCACCCATCAGGTTCTGATTCTTGATGTTTATGATTATTGTTTACATGTATATAACCTAATTCTTAGTATGTACTTACAGCTTATCATTTTTGTTTATTAAAAAGGGGGTCTCCCAAACAAAGTAGAGGCTGGGACGAGGGAAGGGCACTCCTGGGTGTCCACCCATCAGGTTCTGATTCTTGATGTTTATGATTATTGTCTACATGTATATAACCTAATCCTTAACATGTACTTACAGCTTATCATTTTTGTTTATTAAAAAGCGGGTCTCCCAAACAAAGTAGAAGGAGACCTGCTTCTCCCAGGGAAGAAAAGGAATAGTTTCTACCGGTGAGGTATGGATACCGTGGCTGCTTCAACCATCAAGCCTGACAGCGACTCCCGTGAGAGGGGCACCGCGGCCACGACACTCAGAAGGAGGCTCTGGGGCCTCAGTCCTGGGTCACTGCCTCTGCGGAGCCCACGGCACCTGGTCAGAGTTCTCAGTCTTTCTGTGCGCGACCCTTTTGCCTCGGTTGCTCTGGCACAGCTCGGCCGGCACCATCGCTGGGAGAGAAAGAAGAAACGTGCAGAAGAGGGACCCGGATTTCCAGCTGACCCACCTCCTTCTACGGAGACAAAGCCACAGTCCCTAAGAGAGGACAGCAAGGCCACGGAATCCAGCCTCTCTGCCTGAGGCCTGGCCACACTAGCGCCCCACGCTTCTGATGCCACAGGGAGAATTTCACAAGGTGCCCTCAGACCACCTGGTTGGACACACGGGGCTTTCAGACACGCAGGTCCTGTCCGACCCCGCACCTCTGCTGTCACATTCTGGAGGTGGGCCTGGAAGCCTCCAGGTTTTCGCTTTTGGTAACAGCTTTATTGAGACTGAATTTCTTTACCACACAGTTAGTTAACCCATTTTAAGTATTAAGCTCAGTGGTGTTCTGCATATTCACAGGGTTGTGCACCCACCAGCACAATCCATTTGACAACATTTCCATCATCTCCCCAAACCCCCACTCTTTAGAGGTCACCCCTCATTTCCCACAGCCCCGGCATCCCCGGCCCACGTTCTGTCTCTGTGGGCTTGCCTGTTCTGGATGTCTCATGTAAGTGGAATCCACTGATTGTCTTCTTCTGTCTGGCCTCTCTCACTGGGCATCATGTTTTCGAGGTTCATCCACATCATAGCCTGTGTCCGTGCTTCTCTCCTTTTCCATGGCTGAGTCACCCTTAGTCTCTCTGCTTTTAACTCTATAGTTAATTGTGTCTCCCTGCCTGCACCGCACAGGGCTGATGAGGATTTCACCTTCTGTCATTCTTGGGCTGTAAGCTGAACTTTGAACCAACACGAAGCGGTCCTGTGCAGAGGCTGAAAGCCCAGCCCCACACGGTGCACAGTCGCCGTGTGTGACCAGAGCCCAGGAGGAAGGGTGAGATGGGCCTGCCTGTTTACGGGACCAGCGTCCTACGGTCTCATGGGAAACCAACTCGCTCGTCAGCGTCTCGTGAGAGCTGCTCCCCACCGTGCCAAGCGGGCAAGACAGACTGGTCAGGGACCACGGTGCTGCCTCCAGTTCAGACCCACTCATACTAACTGTCTAGTTGGAAAGTGCTGAGGCTCCAGGGGAGGGTCCTTCCTGCTTCTTCCAGCTTCTTGGGGCCCCAGGCATCCCTGGGTTTCTGGCTGCATCCCTCCCATTTCCGCCTTCATCTTCATGTGGCTTCGCCTCTGTGCTTGTGTCTCCACTCATCATATAAAGACGCAGTTACCCAGGATTGGGACCACCCTAAGGCCTGTGTCTCATCTAGTTACACGATCAGGCCCTACTTCCAAATGAGGTCCTGGCCTGAGCCCCTGGGGTCAGGGCATGGACGTCTCTTTCCTTGAGGGGTACACAATCCCCCTTCAGTCTGAGGTAACAGTAATGTCGCCCACGAAACAAGCAAGCCCCTTACCTAAGCCAGCCCCTCGAAGAGGTCTGAGCCTGCCTGGTCTCTTGGAAACTGACTGGGCAGGAGAGTGTGGCTCAGGACCCGAGTGTGAAGGACACCAGGAAGCACCCGTGTGAGGCTTCCCTTCGCAGCGGCAGTGGTGGACCAGCTGATGAGGTCCAGCAGGGCAACCCCGAGCTCCTTAGAGGACTCGACCCACATGGACTGGGGGCGACAGGCAGCAGTGGGTGGGTGTGTGATGAAGTGTATGTGACGGGCCTGCAGTGAGCAGGTGAGCACATCTGTGTGTGTGACATCAGGCACACGTGATGGGTCAGCAGTGAGCACACGTGTCTGAGATCAGGTGCGGTACACACTCACGTGATCAGGTTCATGTGGCATCGTAGCGGGCAGGACACCACAGGACTTCAGTGCTGCCACGGGCTCGAGCCACCGACTCTGCCTGGTGTGGAGCATCCCTCCCCCACCACGTGCCCCAGCAGCTCCCACGTCCGCAACTGCGCAGTGGCTGCACCTGCGCAGAGTACTTCCCCTGGTCAAGTACTTCTTGAAGAGGGTCACCTCCGTGGTGACGGCGACCTTCCTCTTCTGCTGTTTCAGTGGGGGCGCCCCTGCCAGTGCATGTTTTCAGCAAGGCATCCGGGCCGCAGAGGGCTTGTCCCTGCATCTGAGACCAAAGAGAAGGACTTGAGGGACTGCGCTTTCTCCCACCAGGAGCCTCATATCCAGGGGGTCCAGTGGGGGCATGTCAGACACACAGGGCCGGACATTCTGGTTCATCTTCCCCCAACACGGTGGGCGAAAGGACAGCCACGTGGGACCTCAGACCACGTAGGACACGGCGCGCATCTCACCACTGTCATTTGGTCCATTCAGTTTGCTCTCCTGTGAAATGCTGTTCATGACTGTCTTTCCTCTACGTGAAAGCTGAAAAGAACTGCTTGTATTTAAAAAGTGACCCATTTGTGCGAATTTGGTGAAGGGGTACGTGCAACCAAGCACACAGCTTGATAGGAGGTTAAAGCTATTCAGGAGGGACAGATACCTTAATGGTTTTAGTGCTTTTCTAAATGTGGGAAGAGGCAAGAATCCAGGTTCATAAAAATTTTCTCTGAAAATAACGAACTCTCTGCGGGCTGGTTCTGGCCCAGAGCACAAAGTGCCACTTCCTGACCTTTGCCCTGAATTCCTTTCAGGGTGTCCTGTGAGTCAGCGATTGTGGTGGATGATGACTTCATTCTTGTGGAACTGAATCGTGGGCAACTTTCTTTATGTTACAATCCCCTCTCTTTTGGTCTTAATTTTGACCGAGGTTTAGGAGGCATTTCAGGACGAATTTATCCCACGGCGCTAGGAATACTCATTCCCAGTTCAGGTGAGGACTTCCTTGATAGGCCACTCAATGTGCTGTTACTGGACTAGGCCCTGTTAACAGTAGCCCAAAGCCACTGGGTTGCCTGTCCTACTAGTCTCTTATGGTCCAGGAAATGGTTCCCTCTTATAGAGTCTTCCCATATCTAGAGTTATACTATTACAATCACTGATCTTATAGAACTATGTATTTGACAGTTGTTTTAGGCACTGTCCTGTGCCTGTCTGCCCTTCCTGGGAAGGACCTGCTTGTGATTTTCTGAGCTGAGATTCTGACTCTCTTCTGCTTTACACACAAGTTATTTCTATATGGCTTTAAGATATACTGAATTTTTCAGGAAAAGAACAACCATGTGATTCTAGGAAAGCTTGTTCTCACAGTTATTCAGAACTTTACCAAGAATTCTTTGACATTTTGGAAAATCAAATCTCCTGGTAAAGTGGCTCAGAGTTTCTGAATTGTCAGTAAATGCACTAGGATTGCTGTCACCAAAGTAATTCGAATTCTATACAACAATGCCTATTTGTCCTCATTTAAAAACATTAAGTATAAAGTTTGAATCGAGTTGAATGTTACCTGCCTTTTCTTAAATCTAAATCGAAGAAAAATTTAAGCAAACATCTGATTACTTAGTGTAGTTGAAGCCAAGCATTTACCTATTAAGTTATGTATTATTTCAATAAAGTGTATTTATCTTTAATTCTCTCTATTGTAACTAGAGATGCATACACACATATACATAATTATACTTAAATTATATGTGTAGAGAGATTATCTTTGCCTCTGATTTCAGAAAGCGAGGGGAGCGTTACAAAGTACTTGATATAAAAGGGGTGAGGTTCTGATGGGCTGACAGAACACCCATGACATAGCATTTCATTCCTACTAAGGTGCTAGAATCCAAAAGACAGACAATAAAAAGGGAAGAAATTGGAACATTCAAACAGCGCTAGTGGGAATGTGAAATGGTGCCTCCATTTTGGAAGACAGTCTGGCAGTTCCTCAAAATGTCAAACATGGAGTCGCTACAAGGCCCAGCAATCCCACTCCTATGTATAAATCCAAGAGAAAGGAAACCACACGTCCACACAAACACTTGTACATGCATGTTCATAGCAGCATGACTCACAACAGCCAAAATGTGGAAACCACCCAAATGACCATCAACAGGGAAACAGAGAACAGATACACACAATGTGCTCCATCCACACAATAGAATATTACTCAGCCATGAAAAGGAGTGAAGCGCTGACACTCGTTACAGTGCTGACAAAACTCGAGAACACAATGCTCAGTGAGAGAAGCCAGACACAGAAGGACACTGTCTTAGTCGGCTTGGGCTGCCATAAGAAACTACCAGGCTGGGGTATTCAACAGAAATGTATTTCCTACAGTTCTGGAGGACAGAAGTCAGAGATCAGGATGCCACTACGGTCAGGTTCTGGTGAGGCTCTCTTCTTGGTTATACATGGCATCTTCTCCCTGTGTCCTCACATGGAGAAGATGTGAGGGAGCTCTCTGACGTCTCTTTTATAAGGACACTAATCCCATAATAGGGGCTCCACCCTCATGACCTAATCACTTCCCAAAAGCACAACCTCCTAATACCATCACCTTGGGGGTAAGGATTTCAACATGTGAATTTTGGAGGGACAGAAACATTCAGCCAAGAACAACCACAAACTATGATTCCATTTATATGAAATGTCCATTAGAGGCAAAGCCACAGAGACAGGAGGGGTTTAGTGGTGCCAAGGGCTAGGGGACGGGGAGGGGTCTCCTTTTGGGGGGACAAGAATGTTTTACAACCAGATGGAGGGGGTGCTGGCTCAACATTGTGAATGTGCTCAATACCACTGAGTTGTTCAAGTTAATGGTAAATGGTGAATTTTATGTTACATATATTTTAATCACAACTAAAAAAAAAATTCGTCACATCAAGAACTTGACACCTCAGGGAATTTCCATTTCTGCCAAGAGAAGCTGTCTGCTTTCCCAGGTGATTCCTGGGACCCCAGGTGACCTTGTGGGGGCTGTGGAGTGTAAATGATGGCATGAACAACCCCACGCAGGGACAGTCCAGAGGCAGACCCAGAGCTTGTTCCAAACAGCACAGGACAGAATCCATTTGGATTTGTCATTGCACTGTGAACAGCCCCATGGGGCCGGTGGCTGGGCACTGCCTGACTGCAGCCCTGGACACCGAGGCCGTGGCCCAATCTCCCTCACCCCAAGGCTGGGACCTGCCAGGTGAAGCCAACGGCGCTGCAGTCAGTCTTCGGGAGCTGCAGGAGCACGGGCCCAGCCACAGAGTAAGGCCAGAGCACTTCCAGCTACCTGAACACCCGCATGTTAGAGACAGGATTTTCCCGTAACGCAAGGGGGACCTGAAAGTGTGTTTTCTCAGGTAAACTGATAACACCGCCCCCTCCATGTGTGGACGCCGCCCTTACGGCGGCAGAGTTGAACCCTCACCCCTCCCCCACCAGAATTGACCTCCAAGGCCTCCTGGGGGTCCTCCCCAAACCCGGAGGATGTCCTACCTGAGGCTCCTGACACAATATACTCCCACTCAGGACGGCCTGCCGAGGTCATGCAGAGTTTGGGCCCCATGCAGCAGGACATGACTCTGGACACAGGTGTGTCCACCCTGCACAGAGGGGTCCCTACGAACAAGTGTCAGGTCACTTCTGAGGGCCATGCCCCTGTCCCACTCGAGGTGCAAGGCCCACCCCACTGCCGGCCCACGTCCCTTTCTCTGGGGCACCTGCGGGACTCAAGCCCGCAACTTCCCCAGCCCTGCCTCCCTGCCGTGTAAGGTTGTCAGCATAACTGATGCCATCCTGGGCTCGTCCTTCTGCTGACCTTACCCAGGACTGTACTGTGTGGTCAGTCACTTCTCTGTCCTCAAGCCTTTTGTAGTTAATAGAGACTGTTTAGTAATTATCAGGACCAGGTGGCCTGTATGCTTTGTTAGTCCCCAAACAAGGAAGACCTTCGCTGATGTGTTCCCGGCGCCCATGAGGCCAGTTACCCATTCATGAACCTTGACTTAGGAATGTGTGTTCTGTTTCCAAGCACACCCCGCCCACAAGTTAACCATAACTTTTCCCGGTGGCCCCTTGGCCATGCAGAGCGCTGCGGCACATGCTTCCGGTCATTGTTCACCACATCCCAACCCCACCCTGTGAGTAAACTACCCAATAATAAACTGATCCGTTAATTACCTGGAGCTGTCTGCCTCAGTTTTCAGTCTGACGATGCCCTGTCAGTTCGGTGGGCACTTCTCGTTCCCTCCATCCGCTAACACCTCACTTACTACTGTGGGTTCAGTAGTGTCCCCCCTCCCCAAATTTATATCCGTTCTGACCCCAGAATCAGGCCTTATTTCTGAAACAGGGTCTCTGCAGATGTGGTTAAGATGAGGTCATGCTGGATTAGGGAGAGCCCTAAATCCAGGAGGTGGTGTCCTTATAAGAAGAGGGAAATCTGGACACAGACAGAGGAGAAGTCACGTGACGATAGAGGCAGAGGTGGAGGTGATGCAGCCCCAAGTCCAGGAGCGCCAAGGATTTCTGGAAACCAGAGAAGCCGGGAGAGGCCAGGGCATATTCCCTGAAGTTCCAGCAGGAATCAACCACACCTTCATTGTGTATTTCCAGCGTCCAGAGCTGCGAGAGAAAAATCTCTGCTCTTGTGACCCCCCCAGCTTGTGGCATGTTGTCACGGTCCCCCAGGACCCCCACACCTGCCAGATGATGAGACACGAGGCATCGGAGGAAAGAGCCCCTTGGTATCTGGACGAGCATCTCTACACATACGTCTGGGTGCTGAAGATGGAGGACACGCAGCCGCCTCCCCACCCGAGCTGGGCGTCAGGCTGCCTTGCTGTCCCGCTCGCTCCTGTCGTATGTCCAGTGGATGACCCGCCTCTGTTGATGCGGGCGCCCCACCGCTGTCCTGCGACCTCCTCACGCACATCCCACCCACAGGCTGTGCTCCGGCCCTGGCCGCTCAGCAGCCTCAGCTTGGCTGCAGTGACGGGTCAGGGGACCCGCTGGCCCTGCCCAGCCCAGGGGTGGTGCCTGAAGAAGGAGGCCCTGGGAAGCTGCCCTCCGTCCTGGACCAGGTGAGGCCTGGAGCAGGCATCTCGAGCTCCTCAGGGCCCTGATGCAGCCCCACGTGCCACCAGCCCACACACTCCCCGGCAGGCTGGAGGCTCCGTGTCCCCAGGCAAAAGGCACTACTCGAAGGCGGCCCTGGGGTGTGTCTTCAAACCGCTCCACGTTTGGCCCAAACTGGCTGGGAGCCCGCGGCTGGCCACCTTCGTAGGAGCAGACAGAGGGCATCCATGAGGCCCCCGTGCCCCTGCCCCTAAGTGACGCCACCCGTTGCAGCCCAGGTCGCCCACCTCTGACCACCGTGTCCCCCCGCCAGCTCCGGCCCGGCCCTCTAGAGACTCCCCACTCCCCAGAGGGCAGGACTGACTGCCCCTCGGCCTCCCTCTCACTGCTGCCCGTCCGTCCGTCTTCCCTGAGTCAGGACATGGCTTCCTCCGTGAGGTTCTTGGATTTCGGCCTGGGGGACCCACACGACCCCACGAGCTGTATCGACCACAAGGACTGTCACCTCAAGAGGCCCCGGAAGACGGACTCCCCGGAACCTCAGAATGGGACTTTGTGTGCAGATGGGCCACCACAGAGCTGCCCGGGGTGAGCCGAAGTCACTGACCTGTGTGCGGGCATCCTCATGGGGGGCATTTGGACCCACACACATGGGGGAGAAGGCGATGTCATGGCAGAGACGGAGACGGGGCTGGGAGGGGTCTGGGACCGACTGACCCCAGAACCCAGGGAGGAGCGGGCCCCCAGCACCTTGACCTTGGGCTCCAGGCCTGAGAGGAAGCATCCCCTGTCCCAACACCGCCCCCCATCTGGTGTTCTATGCCAGGACCACAGGAATCCCACACCAGGCCTGCGGGCCGCGGCCCTGTGCCTGCTGATGCCCAGGACGCTCACCGGCCGCCTCCCCTCTTGGCATGACCCCCACTCCTCCTCGGGGAGGGACCCAGGGCCCAGGACCCCCATCCCACACGTCCCCATCACAGCGAACTCCCCACCTCCCCCAGCCACCCCCCCACCTCCCCCAGCCACCCCTGGGCATCTCAGGCCCCTGAAAGGAGCCGCAGCGGTGTGGTGACCTTGGCGGGTGGCCACAGGCCACCGCACCCACCCCGAGACCTGAATGTGGCCATCTGAGAAGGGACCCACAAGCCCCCCGACCCAGGCACCCCATTTCACAGGGCAGGTCCTCTTGCCGAGCCTCTGGAGGGGGCTGTTGAGCAGGGGGGATGGAGGCCTGTGAACATGTGGGCCAGAGAGGTCCTCCCCAGGAGCCGAGGCACAGTGAGCCCAGGACGTGTCCATCCCTCCCCTCCTGTACCCCACGGAGTGAGGATAAAACCCCAGTGACCCCCAAGAAGAGACATGACACCCAGAGGACTAGACCATCCACAGAGAGGGGACTGAGTGTTCACCTCTTTCCCTGGAGATAACAATGTCTTCACCAAAACTGCAGACTGCCCCATGTCCCCCAAACACCCAGCTGCAGTGAAGCAGCAGACAGAAAATTCCCTTGCAGGGTCCCCTGTGTTAATAGACCCAGTCTTCGTGGGAGAGGGGCCGGTCTGATAGAGGATGGATGTGCTGCAACAATGGACACTCACTGGTCCTCGACACATGCCTTGTCCTACGTGGTCTGAGGTCCCACGTGGCTGTCCTTTCGCCCACCGTGTTGGGGGAAGATGAACCAGAATGTCCGGCCCTGTGTGTCTGACATGCCCCCACTGGACCCCCTGGATATGAGGCTCCTGGTGGGAGAAAGCGCAGTCCCTCAAGTCCTTCTCTTTGGTCTCAGATGCAGGGACAAGCCCTCTGCGGCCCGGATGCCTTGCTGAAAACATGCACTGGCAGGGGCGCCCCCACTGAAACAGCAGAAGAGGAAGGTCGCCGTCACCACGGAGGTGACCCTCTTCAAGAAGTACTTGACCAGGGGAAGTACTCTGCGCAGGTGCAGCCACTGCGCAGTTGCGGACGTGGGAGCTGCTGGGGCACATGGTGGGGGAGGGATGCTCCACACCAGGCAGGGTCGGTGGCTCGAGCCCGTGGCAGCACTGAAGTCCTGTGGTGTCCTGCCCGCTACGATGCCACATGAACCTGATCACGTGAGTGTGTACCGCACCTGATCTCAGACACGTGTGCTCACTGCTGACCCATCACGTGTGCCTGATGTCACACACACAGATGTGCTCACCTGCTCACTGCAGGCCCATCACATACACTTCATCACACACCCACCCACTGCTGCCTGTCGCCCCCAGTCCATGTGGGTCGAGTCCTCTAAGGAGCTCGGGGTTGCCCTGCTGGACCTCATCAGCTGGTCCACCACTGCCGCTGCGAAGGGGAGCCTCACACGGGTGCTTCCTGGTGTCCTTCACACTCGGGTCCTGAGCCACACTCTCCTGCCCAGTCAGTTTCCAAGAGACCAGGCAGGCTCAGACCTCTTCGAGGGGCTGGCTTAGGTAAGGGGCTTGCTTGTTTCGTGGGCGACATTACTGTTACCTCAGACTGAAGGGGGATTGTGTACCCCTCAAGGAAAGAGACGTCCATGCCCTGACCCCAGGGGCTCAGGCCAGGACCTCATTTGGAAGTAGGGCCTGATCGTGTAACTAGATGAGACACAGGCCTTAGGGTGGTCCCAATCCTGGGTAACTGCGTCTTTATATGATGAGTGGAGACACAAGCACAGAGGCGAAGCCACATGAAGATGAAGGCGGAAATGGGAGGGATGCAGCCAGAAACCCAGGGATGCCTGGGGCCCCAAGAAGCTGGAAGAAGCAGGAAGGACCCTCCCCTGGAGCCTCAGCACTTTCCAACTAGACAGTTAGTATGAGTGGGTCTGAACTGGAGGCAGCACCGTGGTCCCTGACCAGTCTGTCTTGCCCGCTTGGCACGGTGGGGAGCAGCTCTCACGAGACGCTGACGAGCGAGTTGGTTTCCCATGAGACCGTAGGACGCTGGTCCCGTAAACAGGCAGGCCCATCTCACCCTTCCTCCTGGGCTCTGGTCACACACGGCGACTGTGCACCGTGTGGGGCTGGGCTTTCAGCCTCTGCACAGGACCGCTTCGTGTTGGTTCAAAGTTCAGCTTACAGCCCAAGAATGACAGAAGGTGAAATCCTCATCAGCCCTGTGCGGTGCAGGCAGGGAGACACAATTAACTATAGAGTTAAAAGCAGAGAGACTAAGGGTGACTCAGCCATGGAAAAGGAGAGAAGCACGGACACAGGCTATGATGTGGATGAACCTCGAAAACATGATGCCCAGTGAGAGAGGCCAGACAGAAGAAGACAATCAGTGGATTCCACTTACATGAGACATCCAGAACAGGCAAGCCCACAGAGACAGAACGTGGGCCGGGGATGCCGGGGCTGTGGGAAATGAGGGGTGACCTCTAAAGAGTGGGGGTTTGGGGAGATGATGGAAATGTTGTCAAATGGATTGTGCTGGTGGGTGCACAACCCTGTGAATATGCAGAACACCACTGAGCTTAATACTTAAAATGGGTTAACTAACTGTGTGGTAAAGAAATTCAGTCTCAATAAAGCTGTTACCAAAAGCGAAAACCTGGAGGCTTCCAGGCCCACCTCCAGAATGTGACAGCAGAGGTGCGGGGTCGGACAGGACCTGCGTGTCTGAAAGCCCCGTGTGTCCAACCAGGTGGTCTGAGGGCACCTTGTGAAATTCTCCCTGTGGCATCAGAAGCGTGGGGCGCTAGTGTGGCCAGCCCTCAGGCAGAGAGGCTGGATTCCGTGGCCTTGCTGTCCTCTCTTAGGGACTGTGGCTTTGTCTCCGTAGAAGGAGGTGGGTCAGCTGGAAATCCGGGTCCCTCTTCTGCACGTTTCTTCTTTCTCTCCCAGCGATGGTGCCGGCCGAGCTGTGCCAGAGCAACCGAGGCAAAAGGGTCGCGCACAGAAAGACTGAGAACTCTGACCAGGTGCCGTGGGCTCCGCAGAGGCAGTGACCCAGGACTGAGGCCCCAGAGCCTCCTTCTGAGTGTCGTGGCCGCGGTGCCCCTCTCACGGGAGTCGCTGTCAGGCTTGATGGTTGAAGCAGCCACGGTATCCATACCTCACCGGTAGAAACTATTCCTTTTCTTCCCTGGGAGAAGCAGGTCTCCTTCTACTTTGTTTGGGAGACCCGCTTTTTAATAAACAAAAATGATAAGCTGTAAGTACATACTAAGGATTAGGTTATATACATGTAGACAATAATCATAAACATCAAGAATCAGAACCTGATGGGTGGACACGCAGGAGTGCCCTTCCCTCGTCCCAGCCTCCTCCCCGCCGTGAGGTAGCTGCTCTCCCGATGTTGTGTCAGTGACTTGTCCTCATAGTTTACACCCTAGCATGCACCCCTAAACAACGCAGCCCAGCTTGGCCTAGTTCCAATGTCCATAAGTGGGTGGACCGTGCTTGCTGCTTTGTTGCTCTTGATGGCTCAGCATTGTGTCCATGAGATTCTTTCATCTTGTGAATATAGTTTTTTTAAAAAATAATTTTTATAGTTTTACTACCTTTAAACAAATCGTACTCCATTGCTGTGGAATATTCCTTCCTAGGAGCGTGCAGGGCTCACTTCGGCATCCGCCTGTGATGGCCTTCAGGTTCTCTCAGGTTTGGCTCCTGTGGCTGCGGAGTCCATGTGTGTGTGTCCTGGTGCAGGGCTGGGTGGTTTGTGTTCAGCTGGGAGGAACACTGTGGATCTGTGTGCACGGAGTGTGCTCTCTGAGGTCCGATTGTTTCAGAAGTGTTTGCACCGCCCGCTGCACACCAGGCTTTCCATTGCTCCACGTCCTGCTGATATTTGATACTGTGTCTTCATGTCTGCCATTCTGGTAGGTGTGTGCACAGTAGTTTTCTTATGGTTTTAATCCCTTGGTTGTTAGTGAAGTTGTGTGTCTTGTGGTATTCACGGACTACTTCCTGTTTTTTTAAAAAAAGTTTTAAAAATTGTGGTCAAATACACATAACATAAAATTTACTATCTTAGCCATGTTTAAGTGCACATTTCAGGGTCATGAAGTAATTCGCACTGCTGTGCAAACCTGACCGCCATCGTCCTCCAGAACTTTTTCATCTTGCAAAACTGAAACAGTCCCCATGAAACACTCACTCCCCATTCTCCCTCCCTCAGCCCCTGGCACTCAAAATCCTACTTTCTGTCTCTATGTTTCCGACTGCTCTAGGGGCCTTGTATGATTGGATCAAGCACTGTTTGTTTTTTTGTGTCTAGCTTACATCACTGAGCATAATGCCCTCAAGGTTCATCCCTGCTGCAGCCTGTGTCAGAATTGCCTTCCTTTTTAGGCTGAATAACATCCCCTTGTATTGATGGACCATGGTTTGCTTCTCCATTCATCCATTAGTGGACACATGTAATATCTACATTCATTTCTCATGTCCTAATATTTGTGGAATAATGTCAGAAAATCCTATGAATCAAAAGTCATTTGCCATTAACTTTTTTCTTAAACTTTTTTACTGTGAAAATCATCAAAGCTAAGAAAAAGGGAAAAATACATGTCAGCTTCAAATCTGTTCAGGAATTAATGCTTTACGAATTCACTTTATTCCCTGTGTGTGTGCTATGCATGTGCATTGCCTGTTCGCATACATGTGCTGTGCATGTGCATAGGTATGTGCTCTTGCACACTAGTGTGTGCATGGGCATATGCGTGCATGTGTGTTCATATGCTAGTGTGTGAATATATTTGTGCTGTGCACCTCCATATGTTTGTGTGTGTGCTGTGCTTGCCTGTGCGCACACTGTGTGTTTTCTGGAACCACTTGCAAGTTGGTTGCAGACTGAATTGTGCCCCAGATATGTCGGCTCACACCTGCTCTAACAATCCTGCGTAGCCACGTAAAGGTCACAGATCTCAGGGATTTAAATGGATGGAGCAGGATGCCCTGACACAGAGTCTGTCTTCCAATGACTGTCACTGTCTCAGTAACATCCTTCACACCTTCTTTAAGCCCCATTCAGGGTCCAGTTTAGACCCCCATTACATTCAGTCACCTGCCCCAGGTCCCCTAAAGCTACAATGTCACAGTTGGAGAGCCCGGCCAAGGCTGGGGGTGCCCCTCCTGTTGGCCTGGCCTCCAGGCTCTGCACTTGGCTCCTGTGTTCCCATCTCTCAGCCAGGTCCTGACTTGGATGGGGCAGCCACCTCTTTCCTCACAAGGTCGCATCGCCCAGTCAAGGGGGTTCATTCTCCCCAAATTCAGTATCAGGAGTGGGGGCGTGACAGCCCCATTGGGTCTCCTTCATGTGGGACCCTGTGCTGTTGAAAGAGCAGCCACCTTGCCCTCGGGGGTGGGAGCTGGGGGGTGACATGCGGCCCACCATGGGCAGACGGGTCACCAGGTGGGGCGAGCCGGTGTGCAAGGATTTCCGCGGTGGCTTCTCCTCTCCAAAGGCTTCTGTGCCCCTACCTCTCCCCGTGCCTCCCCTCGAAGACAGCACGGTGCCCGGGACCGGAGCCATGGGAGCCGTCAGCCCCCACCCCCTCTACACACACACAAACGCACATGTACATGTGCAGGGCTCTCAGCGGCTCTGAGCGCCCGCCCGGAATCGGCCAGCGGAATGGACAGACCGGATCTCCCAGCCCAGACCACGCAGGAGTGTCCTGCCTGGGCTTCCAGTGCGGCCGCCTCCTCTGGAAGCCTGGGAGGCTGGAATCAGGCCCCTTCTTGTCTGTCCTGGCCACAGACTGGGCTGCACTCGAAGAAGTTCGTGGCTCACCCATGGATCCTGACCATCAGGTGGCCAGAGAAATTGGTAACATTTCTGTTTTGCCTGTTGAAATGCTTAATGACAAAGATTTTGTTCAGTTTCCTGATGTGGGTGTCCAAAGATGAGAGACCCATGTGTGTGATCTGTACCTCCTGTGAGATCAGCCCTAAGCTAGTTTAAACATGATCAAGTTCTGTCTACACGGTAGATTTAGACCTCTGCCTGTCCTGTCTACTGATTATGTTTAGAGCTGACCATGTATTGTCTATAATAAGAAGATTTAGACTTGACCATGTTCTGTGCACGCTAGGACTATGGGAACCTGGGTAGAGACCCGGCCTGGCCTCAGTACTGGGAAGCTCCGTGCCTGCATCTGAAGGCCAGTGCTTAGATGTCTGGGGTCTGGGGCTGAGGTGGGCTTGTCTAAGTAACAGCCTCTCTTCTGAGTGTGGTTACCTGGTCCTCCCAAGGGTCAGTGGTATGGTCGGGGCCTTAGTCTATATCCCTGCAAGTTTCACCTTCCCTGGGGGTCGTGGAGAATCCTTAGGAGGGCTACCTGCCGATTATTCCAATTCACCAGCACGTGCATGGTGCATAGGGAGGCAGGTTTAGCTGGTGAATTGATTGCAGGGCAGATCGGGTAAAAGGCCGATGGGTAACAGCTGAGGCTGTTGCTGAGCTCTCCTTCCGGTCTCCCGTCCCTACTCAGCCGCTTCCAGAGCCCCTCAGCTTTCAGCCCTGCTGTCCTGTGAGTTTTCTCAACAAGTATGTGAGACAAGAAAGGACTGAGCCTGCGAGAACCAAGGAAGTGCGTTCAACTCTAGCATGAAAGCTTTAAAAACAGGTAAAATCAACAGAACCAAAAGGAAAAGAGGAGGACTTCTCTGGGACAAGTGTGGGCAGAGGAGACCCACCTGCCACTTTTTCCCATCCCAGGGACCCAGCTTGTTTCCACATTAGGGGAGCCACCAGCAGAGCCATGGTGTCCTGACCAAGGGGAGGTGTGACCCCAGGTTCAGGGTCTGGGGAGGGCGGTTCACCATGGGACTGTGGACATGTGACTCAGGTGGAGGGGGCTGGGTAGGAGGGGGTCACCTGTTGAGAGAGAACGTGTGACTTTAGGCGCAGGGTTTGGGGAGGTGTGGTCACCGTGGTGAGTGTGGATGTGCGACCCCAGGTATAGGGTGCGGGGACTGTGTGGGTCTCACCACATCTGCATGGGTCAGGATCACATGTACGGGGAGACCGCATATGTACTCTTTGACTGCACTGTGTCCGGTCCCCTTTGAGATTTCCAACCTCTGCATTAAGGGTGTTGCCCTGATTAACCTGTGGTTCCTTTTCTTCTCTTAATCTTGTCACTTTCATATGAGGTCAGCCATGTTTGAGTGGGTTGCTGCTCTGTGTTTTGGTGAGTGACAACCCTTCGTGGTATCATATTAATATCATATCATATCATATGTCTAATCTATGGGGGTCTCCACTTCCTGGGTCTGCCTGGACAGAGGTCAGGTGAGCACAGACAAGCCCCTCTTAAGAATGGTCTCCCACGTGCTCTATGAGGGTACCGTGATGGGCCCTAAGGTAGGGGACTGTGTCTGGGCCTCCAACATTTGTGATGAAGGGGAGTCGAAATGGAATCTCAATTAACAAGACATTATTTTAAGAATTTATTTTAAGTGAAATAAAACACACGTCACATTCCCTTTACCATCATCACCATTTTAAGTGCATGTTTCTTTTTTTTTTTTTCGGTACGCAGGCCTCTCGCTGTTGTGGCCTTTCCCATTGTGGAGCACAGCCTCCGTACGTGCAGTCTCAGTGGCCATGGCTCACGGGCCCAGCCGCTCCGCGGCATGTGGGATCTTCCCGGACCGGGGCACGAACCCGTGTCCCCTGCATCGGCAGGCAGACTCTCAACCATTGCGCCACCAGGGAAGCCCAAGTGCATGTTTCTGAGGCAACAGATCTATTTACTCTCTCGTGGAGCCATCACCACCATCCCTAGAACTTTTCATCTTGCAAAACTAAAATTCCACAACCATGAAAGTCTCACTCCCCACTCCCTCTCACTGCCCCTGGCACCGATATCCACTTCAGTCCCTGAGTTGCTGACTCCAGGGCACCCACTGGAGTGGAATCCTGCAGTGTTTGCTGATGGGTCACTGTGGAAGAGCTGACTTTCAGTCTGAAGCTCTGCCTGTTTGCCTCTGAAGAATCTGCATTTAAGGAGAGGGTGTATGAGGAAGGGGGTGTATGAGGGACAAAGGTGTCCGGGGTGCAGATGAGCCAGGACCTGACCAGCTGCCTTTTGGGTCCTCTGGTTCCATCTCTAGGTCTGTGCCTCATCTGCATCATCACTGGCCCCACTGGCAGCCCTGGGGTGTTGTTGTCTGAGTGAGATTCCCCTGGTGCCCCTGCTCTCCTCCCCTCCTCCTGCTGGTTGGGGAGGGAACTGTTTGCTGTGTGGTCTCTACTCCTGAGGCACGAAGGACCCTGCAGCATGGACCTGCAGAGTGTGGGTGTGGTCCCAAGAGCATGGGACCCACATAGGACACAGCACTGGGGCATGACAAGTGCTAGGGCTGCCTCATCACTGACAGGGAATGTTGCCAAGATCCTGCTCGGGAGAGCATGGTGGGTGGCCTCGGATCCCAGAGACCCCATTCCTATCCTGGAGCTTGGACAGTGCATCCCCATG
This sequence comes from Lagenorhynchus albirostris, assembly GCF_949774975.1. NCBI lineage: Eukaryota > Metazoa > Chordata > Mammalia > Artiodactyla > Delphinidae > Lagenorhynchus > Lagenorhynchus albirostris. The sequence continues at coordinate 65,052,695 of NC_083096.1, read as the reverse complement.
GGCTCCCGATTCACCCCATATCTGAGCCATATCCCTCTGTCCTTTCTTTGAACTCAGGAAAACGAGCTCTCTTGGGCACAACATCGGCCTGCTCCTGTCGGTGTTAGGATTGTTTAATTTAGGCGTCCTGGGATAGCAGCTCTTTTTAGGTCTGAGAAGGAACAGCTCAGGAGTGTAAAACATTTTCAGATGAAACTAATATTCAATGACTGTCCCTAACTACTCGGTTGTTGACTTCTGTTAGTCATTATTCTCCTGGTTTCAGCTCTAATGTGGGGATTACAGGGGAGTCAACATTTAAATCTTCATAATCTGTGTATTTGTAGCTTCAGTATCACTATTGACCCATAGTTTGTATGGTTTGGGAAGAGTTATTGATTTCATGCATCATGTAAAGGATTCACAATGATGATAGGGCAATTAAGATTACAATAATGGGGCTTCCCTGGTGGCACAGTGGTTGAGAGTCCGCCTGCTGAGGCAGAGGACACAGGTTCGTGCCCCGGTCCGGGAGGATCCCGCGTGCCGCGGAGCGGGTGGGCCCGTGAGCCATGGCCGCTGAGCCTGTGCATCCAGAGCCTGTGCTCTGCAACGGGAGAGGCCCGTGTACCGTAAAAAAAAAAAGATTACAATAATGGCTGGTAAATTGTTCACATTTTCTCTACCTGTGCATCTATTGTATATATATATGAGTTAGTTTAGATGTCAATATTAGTGAAATAATATAGAGGACTAGAGAACTTATTTTAAAAATCACTATTGTGTGATGATGAAAATGTAAAAGTTCTTCCATAATCAGTGATGTTGTGTCTTGAGAGCCTAGATGAAATTGATATGCCTTAGTGATATACAGGATTTTAGCCTATGATTTAACTTTGACAAAGCTACATCACTTTTTACTTTTATCTCATTTATTGAGAAAGACATAATTGTTATGGTGTTGGCTTGAAACTGGTTGAAAAAGGCTTGAGTCCTTCCTTATTTTACATTTACAAAGGTAGGATCTTGAAACATAAGATATGGTGGAGTGCATTCGTGTAACCATTCTAGGTTAGGAGTAGCAGTTTCCACTGCTAAGACTTCTTGTTTAGATGCAAATGCTTTCCATACTATGAAGATTATTAGCATTACTGCTGCTACTGAAATGAATGAGCCTAAAGACAAAATATTTCATGTTGTGTGTGCCTCAGAGTAATGTAGTGACATCCCTGAGAGACCAAGAAAGTGCTGCAGGAAGTCATATTTACTACTACAAATATATCTGTGAAGTGAATTTTGCTACTGCTGAGTTAACTGTATAACCTGAGAATCGTGGGAATCAGTGTAGGAAGCCTTCTATAATAGTGAAGACTGCTCCCATGGACACTACATCATGGAAGTGTGTTACTACATAGTATGTATCCTGGAGGACAATGTCCGGGGATGAGTTGGCTAAGACGATTCCTGTCAAACCACCTGCTGTAAAAAGATAAACTAAAGCCTAAAACTCATAATATATTGGGAGGTCATATAATATTACCTCCATGAACAGTTGCTAACCAGGGACTTCCCTGGTGATGCAGAGGTTAAGAATTCGCCTGGCAATGCAGGGGACACGGGTTCGAGCCCTCGTCTGGGAAGATTCCACACGCCGCGGAGCAAAAAGCCCATGTGCCACAACTACTGAGCCTGCCCTCTACAGCCCGCAAGCCACAACTACTGAAGCCCATGCACCTAGAGGCTGTGCTTGGCAACGAGAGAAGCCACTGCAATGAAAAGGCTGCGTACCGCAGCGAAGAGTAGTTGCCACTCACCGCAAGGAGAGAAAGCCCACTTGCAGCAACCAAGACCCAATGCAGCCAAAAAAAAAAGAAAAGAAAAAGAAAGAGTTGCTAATCAGCTAGGTACTTTTACTCCTGTAGGGATAGAAGTAATTATGGTAGCTGATGCTAAGTATACTCCTGCGTTGACAGCTATCCCTATGGTAAACATATGATGGGCCCACAAGAGAAATCCTAAAAAGCCAGTAGACATGACTCATACTATTCCCAAATAGCTGAAAGGCACTTTTTGTCCTAAATAGTATGTAATGATATGTGAGTTTATAACAAACCCTGGTAGGCCATGAGTGCAGACTTCAGGGTGACCAAAGAATCAAAATAGGTGTTGGTATAGGATTCGGTCTCCTCCTGCAGAGTCAGAGAAAGTAGTGTTGAGATTTCTATCTCTTAACAGTATGGCAATTCTGGGTGCTCGGACTGAGAGTGGTAATTATAGTAATATGGCTATAGTTGGGGAAGATTAAACTAATAGTGGTGTTTGGTATTGGGATATGACTGCTGCTTTTGTATGAAAGACTATAGTAATTAAAGTAATAACACCAAGAATTGAAGAGACACCTGCTAAATGTAAGGAGAAAATGGTTAGGTCGACAGAGAATCCTGCGTGGGTCAGATTGCAGGCTGGAGGTGCATATACGGTTCCACTGGTAACAGAACCAGCTTCTACTATTGGTGATATGAGTAGGAGTAAGAATGATGGGGGAAGTAGTCAAAAGTTTACGTGACTTTTTTGGGAAATGCTACCTCAGGTGTCCGAGTTATTAGTGGCCCAAGTCCATTTTCAAACCCTACAATATAATGGGTACAACTATAAAGAAAACTATTACAAGTGCAGGGACTGTTATGACTACCTTACAGTTTTGGGCATCTCCAAGTAGCGCTCCAGGTTAGCGTAGCTCAGCCTGGATTAATATACTTAAGGTGCTGCCTGGTACTCCAGCTCAAGCACCAAATAGTAAATATAAAATATCTTTGTGATTTGTTGAAAATAATCAGCAGTGTATGAACAGAGGTAAAACGACTGAGCTAGCATTCGACTGTAAATCTAAAGACAGAGATTGAGCCCTCTTTCTCAAAAACCCTGTGCTGAATCAACAAATTGAATTGTGGAAGCTGCAGAGAAGCAGCTTCAATTCTGCCAGTGATTTTCCTGCCTTTTTTTTTTCTTTCTCTAATGAAGGAGAAGTAGACTGAAACCAGTTGACTGGAGGATTTGCCTGTTAACTAAAGTTTCCTGGGGTTAAAACTCATCAATATTGTAAAGATTTGGTTTAATTACAATGTTTGCTTTACATTCAATTGATGTAGGATAAAGTCTTGCAATCTTTATTTTTAGGAATTAAGTAAATTTTACTTGTTTAGGGTTTTGAAAGCTCTTGGTCTGAACTAACTTAAATTCCTAGTCCAGCACCGATAGAATGGGTGTTATGTGTAGTAATCGTGTGGGTATTATGATTGGTAATGAGAGGAAGGTTATATTTTGTATGTTAAAACTGTTTTATTTTTATGTTGTTTAATGAAGGGGACATAGTTACTGATGTAGAGTATGTTAGCTGCAAGGAGAAATATATGTTGAGGACTGCTATGATGGCTATTAGTGTTGGTAAAATGATGTTATCATTTTTGTTATCTCTTGGATAATTATTCATTTGGGTAAAAATGCTGATAGTGAGTGGTGATGTCCTAATGATACTATAATGGTGAGGAAAAGGATTGTGATGGGAGGTGTTTTATCTCATGTGTGTGATAATGATACTCTTGTAGTACATGATCTGGGCATAAGTAAGAAGAAGAGAGTGTTGTTATGATATAAATTCGTATGTTTACAATTGTTATAATTGGAATATACTTTATAATAGCTGTCATTCATCCTATATGGGCAATTGATGAGGAGGGTGTAATTTTTTCCAGGTGAGTATGGCTAAGTGTGCCTCAGCCTCCAGCTATGATTTATAATATCACTATGATTCATAGTATATTTAGGTTGATGGATGGTGACATGTGCTATAAAACTGATAGGGGTGCAATTTTGTCAGGCTGATAGCATCAGGCCTGCTGTTCATGGGATGCCTTGTGTGACTTCAGGCACTCAGAAGTGAAATGGGGAAAGCCCTACTTTTGTGACAAGGGCGATTGTCATGAGGGTGGATGCTGCTGGATTAAAGATTTTTGTTATTCATTGTGTTCTTTGACCAGAGTATATCACAGTAATGATAATAGCCATTATAAGTAGTATTGATGTGGTGGATTGTTTTAGGAAAATTTGTTGGTTGCTTCTGTAGCTTATGGGTTCGTGTTTTTTATTAGAATGGGGATATCATTACCAAATATGAGCTTGTTATACAATTATATTTCCTGAGATAATGGTCAGTAGAATGATAGTAAAAACAATGAGAGTTTATTGGTACAGGAAGGATATACGACAATATTTTGGGGTTATGGGCCTGAAGCTTACTTAGAGAACCTTACTATATAGCATGTAGTGTAATGTGGTACCATGGAGAATGTAAAATTCTTAGGAAGAATTCAATTCCAGGAATAAGAGCATTGAAACCTCTATGATTTACTCTACCAAAGTAACTCTTTTGTCAGACATATTTCTTAAGTATGTGGTGGGTTGCCTGGTATTATGACAGGTAGTGAAAACTCTCATATACATCGGGCTAATGTTAGTAGTAAAAAAAGTTTTTATAAGAGATGTATATGTTGACCATATCAAACTTCTGGGTAGGATGCTCAAATTCATAGAAAGGAGATTGTTAGATGAGTTTGAATGATCACTTAGGCTGTATATAATTCTGTCACCTAGGGATTGTCGAATGCTCCTAAAAATAGATTGTTGTGGAAATGTTTATTATAAGGAAATTGACATATTCTCTAGGAAGGGCGGCCTGAATGGGCCTGCTACATTTTCTACATTGAAGACATATACAGGTTTTGATTCTACTTCTGTTAAATCAAGTGGGGCTTCATTGGATTTCTGCTACTGTGGAGATAATCAAATTCTGGGTAGGGCTCAGGAGAAAATTAGTCATAGGTGTTCTTGTGTAATAATTACTGTTGAAATTGTAAATGATCCATTTATCAATAAGACTGAGAATAGAATAACTGCTACATTACTTCATATGAGATTGTGTGTGCTACTGTCCCTAGAGCTCCAGTGAGTGAGTATTTTGAATGTGAAGCTCATCCAGATATGAGGATGGACTAAATGGCTAGGTGTGATATGGCTAATATAAATAATATGCCTACATTTATATTAATTAGTAGATAAGGTATGGGAAGAAGAATTCATGTTGTGAGAATGAGGGTTAAGGCTAGCATTGGGGCAATAATATATAAATTGATGATGTTGATGGGCATAGTGGTTCTTTAATAAGAAATTTAAATGCCTCAGCAATGGGTTGCAATAATCCATGGGGGCTGATGATTTTTGGCCCTTTCTGCATTTGTATATAGCCTAGTATTTTCCATTTAGTTAATATGAGGAATGCTATGGTGAATTAAATTGGATCATTTGTGAAAGAATGTTGATTATAAACATATTCTTAGGAAGAGGACTTGAACCCATGCAGATAAAGGTTTCAGTTTTACATAATTACCGAGCTCTGCCACCGTAACAAACCGGGTTCTACAGTAGGGTATGTATAAATTAATTGAATGTAGATTATATCATCATTTAGTTTGCAGACATTTTGTAAAGTAAGCTGTATTGCTCTTGTCCTTTCATACTGGAAGAAATCTGCAATGGACAGCAACCAGGATGACTCCAGTCTGAGCTCAGAACACGTGAGACTTTAATCATTGAACAAACAGAGAATTAATAGCAGTTATACCATTGAAATGTCGTGATCCAGCATCAAGGTCATAAACCATATTGCTGAAATGAGCTCCAGAATACAGTTATACTGTTATCCCTAGTAAACCTTGTTGCGTTGATCAGTGTTTTAGAAGAACAGGTGATAAAGCATTTTGACTAGCTGGTCTAAATTTTAATCACTCAGAGGTGGTTGTATTCTCCAAAAAATAAATGGCGCACGGGCTCAAGGCGCACCGCCTTCAGTAGTTGTGGCGCACAGGCTCAGTAGTTGTGGCCCACTGGCTTAGTTGCTCTGTGGCACGTGGGATCTTCCCAGACCGGGGATCGAACCCATGTCCCCTGCATTTGCAGGTGAATTCTTAACCACTGCATCACCAGAGAAGTCCCAGAATCGCAGTCTCCCTTTTAATATACCTTAAGCCCAAAGAATCCATGGAAAATTGTTACAGAAAATAAGACAATAAAATATTGTAAGGACTATAATAGAAGCATATAGTACATAGTTCATATAGACACGTCCCAAGCAGTTACAAAGTATATTAAAAGGGAGGCTGCAGGGCTTCCCTGGTGGTGCAGTGGTTGAGAGTCCGCATGCCGATGCAGGGGACACGGGATCGTGCCCCGGTCTGGGAAGATCCCACATGCTGTGTGCTGGGCCTGTGAGCCATGGCCGCTGAGCTTGCGCGTCTGGAGCCTGTTCCCTGCAACGGGAGAGGCCACAACAGTGAGAGGCCCGTGTACCGCAAAAAAAAATAGGGAGGCTGCAATTTTATTTTATATTTTTATTATTTTTTTAACATCTTTATTGGAGTATAATTGCTTTACAATCATGTGTTATTTTCTGCTTTATAACAAAGTGAATCAGTTATACATATGCATATGTTCCCATATTTCTTCCCTCTTGCATCTCCCTCCCTCCCACCCTCCCTATCCCACCCCTCTAGGTGGTTACAGAGCACCAAGCTGCTCTCCCTGTGCTATGTGGCTGAGGGAGGCTGCAATTTTAAAAGAATAAGATAAATTATACCCACAAACTCCCAATACTTCCTGAAACGTTGCAATGTGAAACCCTATTGTAGGAAGCAGAAGATTCCAGGAGACATTCTACAAATGAAGGACTCTAAATGCTGTGGTTGGATAAGGAATTCTAGAAGGAAGGTATCCTCACCCAAGGAGAGCAGGTTCCTATACTTGTCTAACATCACATCCCTGTACAATTCCCACTGATGTTGGTCCAGGCATTCTCACTCCTCTTGAGAGAAATGTATGGCCATATCCTGGAATATCAGCAGTCCCTGAAATTAAGGGTACACATGCCATGTGGCCATGGGAAGAGTTCATAATGTGACCCAAGAAGAAAACAGCAAGTTAAGAGAACTGGTTTTAATTTAGAAGAGTGTTTTCAGTTATCCACTAATATATATATATATATATATATATTTACAAAGTAACTTTCTCTACCTTATTTCTAACTACAAGCAGAGTGTGGCATGTGATCCACAAAACCAGTATAGAGACTATACAAATCTGGAAAAGAAATGATAAAATGATGGTTTCAACACAGGCATATACATTTTGAGTGTTTTATTTATATGAAATTGGATAAAATGTGTGTATTTCTCAGACACAAAAGACATGTAGAGGTAGAAATGTACCTTTCAACTATTCTTGGGTACACAGGTACACTGGGGAGATTGTAGAAGTGCAGATTGTGATTCAGTAGGTCCGGTGGGCCTGAGTTCTATTTTTTTTCACAAGCTCATTTTTAACTAGTGATGCCACAGTCTCTGATTCATTAACGACAATTCTGAATAGCAGAGACATAATTAGAAAGGTAAAAATTCATATTTAATTTTGAACTTAAAGTGTTTTATGGATTTTACACGTTTAATAGAATAGTCAGCACAGCAGCAACAATCATTTGTGAATATTTACTATAGACCGTGTATTTTTCTAACTTTTTTGTGTAGGATTCCAGGAAAAAGGCCTGGGCTGCGGCTACAATGGGCGGGGCCCCCAGGCCGGGCCGCCCCTCCAGGACCCCCGAAGGGGCCCTGCGCTCCTGGCGGCTCCCTCCCCCGGCGCCCCTTTCTCTCCCGGAAGGCCTCGTGGCAGAGCGGTCCCACCCCCTGCGCCAAGAACGGAGCCCGCGTTTCCGCAGAGCTGGAACTCGCGGCTTGGAGTCTCTTCCCTCCGCCGTCACGGAACTGTCCCGGAGCCTGAGGGGAGGGCGGCCTCACTGAGGCTGCCGGCTCTGCAGGGGCCGCGGCGGCCAAAGCCGCCACAGTCGTGGGGACTGCGGGCCGGGTAAGTGGGCGCCGACCCATCGCCTGGTCCGCTGCCCGGGCGGCAGCGCAGGACCAGCTTCTGAGGGGCAGGGGTTCGCTGCCACCCGCCGCTGCTGTGCAGAAAGAGCGGTCCCCAGCGTCTGGTCCGGGAAACTTCGGTCCCTCCTCTCCCCCCTGCCCTCGGCCTGGCTCGCGGGGCCTGGGGGTCGTGGGAAGGGGGTCGGCCTGAGCGTCTGAGGGGAAACGGGGCAAGGGAGGCACAGGGTCCGGCTGCAGCGTCAGCGCCCCTACTCCCGACTGCGGGGAAAGCGGCTGAAAACTCCTCCCGAGGCTCGCAGGCCCCTTATTCAGCTGAGTCCCTCTGCGCTCCTTCCTCCCTGAGCTAAAGTACCGAGGTGGGGTGGGGGGACAGGGCAGGGGGCTGACGCAGGTAATGGGGAACATCAAAAGGTGATTGTTAACTAAGGAAAACCTGCTCTCCCAACGTGAGGAATGTAGCGCTTTTCTTTGTATGCGAAGATGCCAGAGTCTGGGCTCCCTGAAATCCTTCCTTTGATATGCACCTCAGCTCCCTGGGGCCTGCATTCTGTATTTGCATATCCTGAGTACCTCAGGGCCCGAGGCTCACACTGGAGGGCTGCAAGTGCTGATGACTGTGACATCCTTTGTCTGCTGAGAAGAAATATTCCGTTTCTCACAGGCTTGAGGGGCAGACAATGAAACAGTGTCAGAGAATCTCATTCAGCTTGTACTTTAGTTTACATATAGATAATATTTATACATAACTGTGTTAATAGAGGTTCTCAAGTCCAATCAACTTGTACTACTGCCCTCTATGTATTCATTTCATCAATATTCATAAGAAATGCCTATAGATTTGACTTAATCCATTTAAATAGGATAATGATTTTTAAAGGAAACATAATAGAAATATAACAAAAAAACCTTTACCACTAAAGGCTGGGTCTGGAACAACCTACATAAATGTTCCATTGTTAAAATATTGAAAGATGTATTTCAGTAGAAATATCAGCAAAAATGACAAATAATAAGGGCAGCAGAATGTTGAAATGTTCTATCTTTATCATTAAAGTGGCAGAAAATCATTTATTAGTAGGCACTGGGGGCAGAAGATGCCTGATTTTATATCTTTGTCATATTTGTACAGTTGTTTCAACAAGTTACTTAAAGACAAAATGGAAAAACAAGGAGGTTTGTGCCTGAGATCACGTTGATGTGAAACCGGGGGTGGCCACCTTGTGCCAGGTGAGTTAAGTTTACCTGGCAGGTAGACCGCAGAGCTCCTGAGAAGCAAGGGTTGGAATTTTTCTGCTGGGTGCCCCTTAGGTTCTGTGACTTGACTGATTGTGAGTCATGTTTCGGTAAAGACCTGGTCACAGGAAAAGGGTGAGAATAGAGTGATTTGGGGAGCAGCTAACAACATTCATCACGGATCATGGCCTGAATCAATTTTAAAGAAACAGAAAAACAAATGCTTCTTATGGAATCAGAGAATGTGAGGGCTGGACAATCCCAGAAAATGAGGAACACCCGTCCCATTTTCCAGATGAGAAAACAGAGGCCCAGCAAGGTGAAATACCTCACCCAAGTTGCACCCGTCTCTCCTGTCCACTACGTGGTTCATGAAAGCAGGACTCTTCCTGTCGTGATCACTGCTGAACCCCAAAAAGGGCCAGGCATCTAGCATTTGCTCCAAAAATTTTGGTTGACTGTAAGAACAATGCTATTTCTTTCATTCTCACTCTTATTCAGGACTGTGCCAAGAACTCCTCAGTTTTGAATGTAATTCGATAAATGTAAATATGAATTGAGTTTTTTTGTGATGAGGACTTAGGCTTTGAAGGTAACAGACTTGGTTCAGATCTTGGTTCTGCGACTCAATAGCTGTTTGGCTTTGGGAAAATTACTAAACCTCTCTGAGCTTATTTCCTCCTTTGTAAAGTGGGGATAAATGTATCTGAGCCAGCAGAGCACCTGCATGAGAGATGTGCACTAAATGTTGGTCTTTCTCACTCTCCCATGCCATCTCTCTGTTCTTCCCAGAGAAGTTGTACAGACGGATATAGTACTTCTTTTAAAATAATTAATTAATTTTTGGCTGCGATGGGTCTTCGTTGCTATGCGCGGGCTTTCTCTAGTTGCAGTGAGCGGGGGTTACTCTTTGTTGCGGTGCGCGGGCTTCTCATTGTGGGGGCTTCTGTTGCTGTACCCGCTGTGGAGCACCGCCTCTGGGTGTGCGGGCTTCAGTAATTGTGGCCTGCAGGCTCACTAATTGTGGCACATGGGCATTGCTGCTCCGCGGCATGTGGGATCTTCCCTGACCAGGGCTCGAACCCATGTCCCCTGCGTTGACAGGCAGATTCTTAACCACTGAGCCACCATGGAAGTCCGATATAGTACTTTATAAAGAGGGGTTTTAATTTATTTCAGATAGTGTACATTTTTCTTCTTGTAGAAAAGATTATTCCACTATAGAAACATTAACATGCGATACCACTACAAATGCAGTATTCTATGGGCTAGATCTTATCAGTAAATTTTATAAGTAATTGTGCAAATGCCAAAGCACTAGGTACTGGGGATTAAGAAGACTCAAATCTGGGGTGCCCCCCCACGTCAATTTTAAGAGCAGGGTGTGTTTTGCAAATCCATGTTTCATCTGGTCTTTGTTTCTCATCCATCCTCTGTGTCTGCCTTTCTCAAGAAGGCTCAGATCCTACACTTTCACACCCTCCCGGCTGGCTGTGCCCCAGCTCCCGTCCTGGACGCTCTGCATGCGTGGGTGTGCCTGCTCTCCCTGTGCATCACCAGCTTTGCCAGGGAGCTGCTGTATCGTGCACTGCTCGCTGTACCCCAGGGTACCTAGACCCTTCTGGTACATGAAGTACACCCTCATCACCATGAGTGCACGCCCATCCCCTTACCTTATATCTTGCCTCTAAGCCAGGCTTGGGGGTGACTACAGTGTGCGTTCAGCTAGGTGAGCTGCTGGGATGAAAGTGAAGTTCCCAACTTTTGAAGTTGCAGGCTTGAGGGGCACAGAGTGATTTAAAGTCGGGTCACTTGACTTAAAGCGGGGGCTGATTGATTTAAAGCCAAGACAGCTGACTTAAACCCTGTGTCCCTCAGCTGCAGGACGAGACCAACTTTGGCGGTGCTTGGGTTCGCTCCAAGCCAGCACTGCTGTTCAGGAAGAGCTTCCAGTAGCGCCTTAGTGCAGGGGGACTTGGTGCCTTGTCTTGCCCCTGCCCTCAGAGGGGGGCCACCGGCTCTTCTGGAGGAGAATCAGGGAGGGGGAAGTGCAGAGTCCCGGCTGGAGTTGAGGCACCCCTTGTCTGATGGCAGGGAAGGGGGGGCGGGGCTGTGTGGTGTCCTGGGGCTGGACTCACCAGGTCGACTCAGCCTCTCAGCCTCCTAACCTACCCCCACACACCCCACAAGAGCTTCCAATAATACGTAATTGCGCCTTAGGTTCTCGGTCTTCAAACTCATACCCAGGCTCCCAGGTCCCTCGATTCAGCCAATTCCTCTGTGCTCTTTCTTCTATTATATACGGTCCCAGAGGGAGGGGCTGGAGGATGGGACTGGAGGGACCCCGGCAGCACTTGGCTCAGCTGACTGAATAGATCTGTGGCCTGCGCTTTCACACGTGTGAGGACCCTCAAGGCGGAATCGAGGGGGCCAGTTAGAGGCAGTCCTTGCTGCATCAAGTGAGTATGGATCACCGTTGGGTGGGGAGCACGCTGATCCCTGAGAAGTACTGTTAGGAGCATATGTTCCTCTCTCGGCTTCAAGGACGTGGGTGGGCTTCAGGGCTCCAGTTCCCCTCCAGGCCTCCAGGTCCGACTGCTCCCCAGCGGCCTTGCAGACCTGGCTTCCTGTCCCAGAACTTTCCAGGCTCCAGAAAGAATCCAGACTGCAGAGATGGTGCCTGAGGGCTCCCGCTTAAGAAGTGCTGTCCCTGGAGACCCAACAGTGGAGGGAGGAAGGCTGAAAGGAGTATGGGGGTGGGGTAGGGAGGGGTGGCTGCCCTAGGAGTTGTTGAGAGAGAAATATCGCCTCCCACACCCCATGCCCCCTGCAACTGACGCACTGATGCCATAGGATCTCAGGGCCGTTTAGTCAGGGATGCCTCTGCTTCTTTACTCCTGTGTTCAAAACTATGCAAAACCAACTCTTCATCCTCTTGCTGCCTTGCCAGGACTTTTAAAGCACTGTTCTTTTGAAGCACTCGTTCCCTAAACTGCAGTTTGGAGCTGTCCCAGCTATTTAAAAGTGTTCTCCTTAAACTGAGACTAAATCCTACTCTTTTGGAAAAACGACCTTCACTTCAGAGGAGATCGTCTTTTCTGCCCATTCCTTCTTTCTACTTCCCTCTTAAGCACCCCTGTGCTCAAAGAGCTTGGTGATTTATTTTTTGCTTGATGTCAAAAACAAACCTTCCCCATGCACCCCAAAAAGCTTTTCTGGAACATAGATGTTTCAAAACCATGACAGTGTTTTGCAGTTAGTATACACTGGGTAGACTGCCTAGCAATCCCTCCAAGAGCCAGAGGTAAGCGACACCTTTACTTATTTGATTGGATGTCCTTCAAATTTAGGAAGGTCCCATTCTTATGCCCCAGCGGATAAGACAGAGCCCTGGATGGCTGTGGCTGTGAGTAGATAACTTCTGATGATTTTATTTCCCTTACTGAGCTGCTGCTTCTAGGTTAAATTCATTTTATTACCTGTCCCTTTTTTTTTTTTTTTTTTTTTTTGCAATACACGGGCCTCTCACTGTTGTGGTCTCTCCAGTTGCGGTGCACAGGCTCTGGACGCGCAGGCTCAGCAGCCATGGCTCACAGGCCCAGCTGCCCTGCGGCATGTGGGATCCTCCCGGACCGGGGCACGAACCCGTGTCCTCCGCATCGGCAGGAGTACTCTCAACCACTGTGCTACCAGGGAAGCCCTACCTGTCCAGTTTTAAAGAATGACTGACAAAGTCACTGTAATAGGTCAGCAGTCTGAGCTCAGGGTTGGTCAAAGGTACTCACAGGGAGGAAGGTCGATAAAAATAGGTGGGTAAAATAGGAGGGTTGGAAAGTACAGCCAGGACCACCGTGTTCACTGTGTGTACTAATAAAGGCCAGAATCTCCTCATTTATCTCTGGTGGGAAGTTCTGATGGTTTCACAGGATCAAACTCAAGTCATATTCAAACTAGGGGGCTTCCCAGAGGGCGCTGAAGCACCGGCAGAGCCCACCTGCACTCCCACTTTGGCACTCCAGGGTCAGAGTTGGGTTTGGAGATGGGGTTGTTGTAACCCCAAGCAGGTGAGCAGAGAGGAGGAGTTGATTACCGGTCTCCTCTGACTCTGTGGCCCAAATTGCCTGGCTTCACAGGGGGGACAGGGTTTTGCTTTCAGCAACTGACGGGGCACTTCCAGGCTGGTGGGGTTGCCCAGTGGCCCGACAGCCTGACAGGCTGACTGCGCTGTGACCGCCCTTTGTTTCTCCAGAATCTGTACATCAGGTGCATGGCTGCGGGAGCCCATTCACTGCCCCCCCACAAGGGGGATGGCACCTTCCCTGGCTGTACCCTGTGATCACCAGGTAGAAATGAATGCAAGTTGTTTGACTTCAAGAAAGAGCTCACATAACCCCTTCTGCCTCATAATGTGTGGGATTTACTATAATGGAAGGACATTACAAAGAACAGGTAGAAAACTCACCTGTTGGTCTTCATGTAGGAGTTTATTTTGCACGAATCCCTCCTACATGAGTAGATAGCAGAGGTTTATTTTTGTTCCCGTGTGTGTAGTTGTGGCAGAGGATGTAGGTGTGGTGATTTGAAGCCCTCAAAGAAATATTTTCAGAATTCTTAAGACTTCTTTTGATTGGAACCGAAAGAGACGTGGAAAAGGAGGAAAAGAAAAGGAGGAGGGAGAACGAATGACTGTTTCTCAGTAAATTCACCTTCCTGGTTGATTGTTCTGTCTTCTCATTTCTTTTAACTTCTATGTATGTCTAATGGAATAATGTAGAAGATTTTACATCACAAAGAGACTAGAAGTGGCTAACAGAACTTATTCAAATCAATTTTACATAGAGACTTTGGTATTAAATTTGTATACTAAAATGGGTTAATCCAAATTTTCTCTTTCTTTTTGAGTGAATATTTGTAACATATTTTTATAGATAATAATTTATCCTAGATATAGAAAATTATGTTAATGGGTACCATTTTTCTCCACTTAAATGAATAGGTTGTACACTTTAAATGCCAATGTTGTGTCTTACATGTTGTTTTTTAATTCCTTGATTTCCAAAACTTGTGTTTATTTAATTGATTTCTATCTAATAATCTGTCTCCCCTTTATTGTTTCTTACTTTATATTTTATTGATCTATAGTTAATTTACATTATTATATTAGTTTCAGAGGTACAACATAGTGATTCATAAATATTTAGGTTGTTCTCCATTTATATTTATTATAAAAGAGTGGCCCTATCCCCCATGCTATACAGTACGTCACTGTAGATTATTGATTTTATACATAGTGGATTCTTCCTCAGAATCTCCTACCATTATTTTGCTCCTCCACCCTGTCTCTTCCTGATGGTAACCACTAGTCTGTTCTTTAATCTGGGAGTCTGTTTTGTTGTTGTTGTTGTTGTATTCAATTTTTTAGATGCCACGTGTAAGTGATGACCTACCAGGCTTGTTTTCTCTGCGGCTTATTTTACTAAGCATAATACTCTCCAAGTCCATCCATGTTCTTGCAAATGGCAAAATTTCATTTCTTGCTGAAGTCATCATAAAAAATCTTTTTAATCCCCTAACCTATTAATGAACACTTAGTTTAACTCTATATCTTGGCTATGACAAATAACAGTTATGAACATTGGTGTGCAGTTATGTTTTTGAAATAGTGGTTTTGTTTTCTTCTGATATACCCAAGAGTGAAATTGCTGGATATTATGATAGTTCTATTTTTAGTTTCTTGTGGAAACTCCATTCTGCTTTCCACAGTAGTTGCACTGCATCACATTCACATCAAGAGTGTACAAGAGGCGAAGACATGGGGGAGAAGCTGGAGCTGAGGCTGGAGTCGCTCTTGGGGACCTAGCCCGCCGTCTACCCGTGGCCGCTGCCGTTGTACATACACCAGAAATACATCTACACGTGGAACAACTCCTACAGAACACCTACTGAACGCTGGCAGAAGACCTCAGACCTCCCAAAAGGCAAGAAACTCCCCACGTACCTGGGTAGGGCAAAAGAAAAAAAAGAAAAAACAGAGACAAAAGAATAGGGATGGCACCTGCACCAGTGGGAGGGAGCTGTGAAGGAGGAAAAGTTTCCACACACTAGGAAGCCCCTTCGCGGGCGGAGCCTGCGGGGGGCGGAGGGGGGAGCTTCAGAGCCGCGGAGGAGTGCACAGCAACGGGTGCGGAGGGCAAAGCGGGGAGATTCCCGCACAGAGGATCGGTGCCGACCGGCACTCACCAGCCCGAGAGGCTTGTCTGCTCACCCGCCGGGGCGGGCGGGGCTGCGAGCTGAGGCTCTGAGACCCGGGATTCGGTCTCGGACGGAACCAGGGAGAAGACTGGGGTTGGCGGCTTGAACATAGCCTGAAGGGGTTAGTGCACCACGGCTAGCTGGGAGGGAGTCCGGGGAAAAGTCTGCACCTGCCGAAGAGGCAAGAGACTTTTTCTTCCCTCTTTGTTTCCTGGTGCGTGAGGAGAGGGGTTTAAGAACGCTGCTTAAAGGAGCTCCAGAGACGGGCGCGAGCCGCGGCTAAAAGCGCGAACCCCAGAGACGGGCGCGAGCCGCGGCTGAAAGCGCGGACCCCGGAGACCGGCGCGAGCCGCGGCTGAAAGCGCGGACCCCAGAGACGGGCGGGAAATGATAAGGCTGCTGCTGCCGCCACCGAGGGGCCTGTGTGCGAGCACAGGTCACTCTCCACACCCCTCTTCCGCGGAGCCTGTGCAGCGCGCCACTGCCAGGTTCCCGGGATCCAGGGACAACTTCCGCGGGAGAACGCACAGCGGGCCTCAGGCTGGTGCAAAGTCACGCAGGGCTTTGCAGCCGCAGGCCCGCCCCGCACTCCGTGCCCCTCCCTCCCCGCCGGCCTGAGTGCGCCAGAGCCCCCGAATCAGCGGCTCTTTTAACCCCGCCCTGTCTGAGCAAAAAACAGACACCCTCCAGCGACCTACACGCAGTGGCAGGGCCAAATCCAAAGCTGAGCCCCTGGGAGCTGTGAGAACAAAGAAGAGAAAGGGAAATCTCTCCCAGCAGCCTCAGAAGCAGCAGATTAAAGCTCCACAATCAACTTGATATACCCTGCATCTGTGGAATACCTGAATAGACAACCAATCATCCCAAATTAAGGAAGTGGACTTTAGGAGCAAGATCTATGATTTTTTTCCCTTTTCCTCTTTTTGTGAATATATATGTGTATGCTTCTGTGTGAGATCTTGTCTGTATAGTCTTGCTTCCACCATTTGTCCTAGGGTTCTATCCGTCCATGATTTTTTTTAAAAAATTTTTTTCTTAATAATCAATTTTAATTTTAATAACGTTATTATACTTTACCTACTTTCTTTCTTTCTTTCTTTCTTTCTTTCTTTCTTTCTTTCTTTCTTTCTTTCTTTCTTTCTTTCTTTCTTTCTTTCTTTCTTTCTTCCTTTCTTTCTTTCCTTCCTTCCTTCCTTCCCTCCTTTAGACAACGAATCATCCCAAATTGAGGAGGTGGTCTCTGACAGCAAGATTTATGATTTTTCCCCCTTTACCTCTTTTAGTGAGGGTGTATGTGTATGCTTCTGTGTAAGATTTTGTCTGTATAGCTTTGCTTCCAACATTTGTCCTAAGGTTCTATCCGTCCCTTTTTTTTTCTAAATAAGAATTTTTTAATTCAATAATTTTATTATACTTTATTTTATTTTTACTGTATCTTTTTTCTTTCTGTCTTTTTGCTTCTTTCCCTCCTTCCTTCCTTCCTCCCTCCCTCCCTCCTTTCTTTCCTTCTTTCCTTCTTTGCTTCTTTCTTTCTTTCTTCCTTCCTTCCTTCCCTCCTTTCCTTCTTTCTTTCCTCATACTTCTACTAATTCCCTCTACTTTTTCTCCCTTTTATTCTGAGCCGTGTGGATGAAAAGCTCTTGGTGCTCCAGCCAGGAGTCAGGGCTCTGCCTCTGAGGTAGGAGAGCCAACTTCAGGACACTGGTCAACAAGAGACCTCCCAGCTCCACATAATATCAAACGGCAAAAATCTCCCAGAGACCTCCGTCTTAACACCAGCACCCAGCTTCACTCAACGACCAGCAAGCCACAGTGCTGGACAACCTAGGCCAAACAACTAGCAAGACAGGAACACAACCCCACCCATTAGCAGAGAGGCTGCCTAAAATAATAATAAGGCCACAGACACCCCAAACACACCACCAGATGTGAACCTGCCCACTAGAGAGACAAGATCCAGCCTCATCCACCACAACACAGGCACTAGTTCCCTCCACCAGGAAACCTACACAACCCACTGAACCAACCTTAGCCACTGGGGACAGACATCAAAAACAGCAGGAACTACGAACCTGCAGCCTGCAAAAAGGAGACCCCAAACACAGTAAGATAAGCAAAATGAGAAGACAGAAAAACACACAGCAGATAAAGGAGCAAGATAAAAATGCACCAGACCTAACAAATGAAGAGGAAATAGGCAGCTTACCTGAAAAAGAATTCAGAATAATGATAGTAAGGATGATCCGAAATCTTGGAGATAGAATGGACAATAGAATGGACAAAATGCAAGAATCAGTTAACAAGGACCTAGAAGAACTAAAGATGAAACAAGCAACGATGAACAACACAATAAATGAAATTAAAAGTACTCTAGATGGGATCAATAGCAGAATAACTGAGGCAGAAGAACGGATAAGTGACCTGGAAGATAAAATAGTGGAAATAACTACTGCAGAGCAGAATAAAGAAAAAAGAATGAAAAGAACTGAGGACAGTCTCAGAGACCTCTGGGACAACATTAAACGCACCAACATTCAAATTATAGGGGTTCCAGAAGAAGAAGAGAAAAAGAAAGGGACTGAGAAGATATTTGAAGAGATTATAGTTGAAAACTTCCCTAATATGGGAAAGGAAATAGTTAATCAAGTCCAGGAAGCACAGAGAGTCCCATACAGGATAAATACAAGGAGAAATACGCCAAGACACATATTAATCAAACTGTCAGAAATTAAATACAGAGAAAGCATATTAAAAGCAGCAAGGGAAAAACAACAAACAACACACAAGGGAATCCCCATAAGGTTAACATCTGATCTCTCAGCAGAAACCCTACAAGCCAGAAGGGAGTGGCAGGACATACTGAAAGTGATGAAGGAGAAAAACCTGCAGCCAAGACTACTCTACCCAGCAAGGATCTCATTCAGATTTGATGGAGAAATTAAAACCTTTACAGACAAGCAAAAGCTGAGAGAGTTCAGCACCACCAAACCAGCTTTACAACAAATGCTAAAGGATCTTCTCTAGGCAAGAAACACAAGAGAAGGAAAAGACCTATAATAACGAACCCAAAACAATTTAGAAAATGGGAATAGGAACATACATATCGATAATTACCTTAAATGCAAATGGACTAAATGCTCCCACCAAAAGACACAGATTAGCTGAATGGATACAAAAACAAGACCCATATATATGCTGTCTACAAGAGACCCACTTCAGACCTAGAGACACATACAGACTGAAAGTAAGGGGATGGAAAAAGATATTCCATGCAAATGGAAACCAAAAGAAAGCTGGAGTAACAATTCTCATATCAGACAAAATAGACTTTAAAATAAGGACTATTAAAAGAGACAAAGAAGGACACTACATAATGATCAAGGGATCGATCCAAGAAGAAGATATTACAATTGTAAATATTTATGCACCCAACATAGGAACACCTCAATACATAAGGCAAATACTAACAGCCATAAAAGGGGAAATCGACAGTAACACATTCATAGTAGGGGACTTAAACACTCCACTTTCACCCATGGACAAATCATCCAAAATGAAAATAAATAAGGAAACACAAGCTTTAAATGATACATTAAACAAGATGGACTTAATTGATATTTATAGGACACTCCATCCAAAAACAACAGAATACACATTTTTCTCAAGTGCTCATGGAACATTCTCCAGGATAGATCATATCTTGGGTCACAAATCAAGCCTTGGTAAATTTAAGAAAATTGAAATTGTATCAAGTATCTTTTCTGACCACAATGCCATGAGACTAGATATCAATTACAGGAAAAGATCTGTAAAAAATACAAACACATGGAGGCTAAACAATACACTACTTAATAATGAAGTGATCACTGAAGAAATCAAAGAGGAAATCAAAAAATACCTAGAAACAAATGACAATGGCGACACAATGACCCAAAACTTGTGGGATGCAGCAAAAGCAGTTCTAAGGGGGAAGTTTATAGCAATACAAGCCCACCTTAAGAAGCAGGAAACATCTAGAATAAACAACCTAACCTTGCACCTCAAGCAATTAGAGAAAGAAAAACAAAAAAACCCCAAAGCTAGCAGAAGGAAAGAAATCATAAAAATGAGATCAGAAAGAAATGAAAAAGAAATGAAAGAGAAATGAAGGAAACAATAGCAAAGATCAATAAAAACTAAAACAAAATAGATAAACCACTAGCCAGACTCATCAAGAAAAAAAGGGAGAAGACTCAAATCAATAGAATTAGAAATGAAAAAGGAGAGGTAACAACTGACACTGCAGAAATAAAAGAGATCATGAGAGATTACTACAAGTAACTCTATGCCAATAAAATGGACAATCTGGAAGAAATGGACAAATTCTTAGAAATGCACAACCTGCCAAGACTGAATCAGGAAGAAATAGAAAATATGAACAGACCAATCACAAGCACTGAAATTGAAACTGTGATTAAAAATCTTCCAACAAAGAAAAGCCCAGGACCAGATGGCTTCACAGGCGAATTCTATCAAATATTTAGAGAAGAGCTAACACCTATCCTTCTCAAACTCTTCCAAAATATAGCAGAGGGAGGAACACTCCCAAACTCCTTCTACGAGGCCACCATCACCTTGATACTGAAACCAGACAAGGATGTCACAAAGAAAGAAAACTACAGGCCAATATCACTGATGAACATAGATGCAAAAATCCTCAACAAAATACTAGCAAACAGAATCCAACAGCACATTAAAAGGATCATACACCATGATCAAGTGGGGTTTATTCCAGGAATGCAAGGATTCTTCAATATACGCAAATCTATCAATGTGATAAACCATATTAACAAATTGAAGGAGAAAAACCATATGATCATCTCAATAGATGCAGAAAAAGCTTTTGACAAAATTCAAAACCCATTTATGATAAAAACCCTGCAGAAAGTAGGCATAGAGGGAACTTTCCTCAACATAATAAAGGCCATATATGACAAGCCCACAGCAAACATCATCCTCAATGGTGAAAAACTGAAAGCATTTCCACTAAGATCAGGAACAAGACAAGGTTGCCCACTCTCACCACTCTTATTCAACATAGTTTTGGAAGTTTTAGCCACAGCAATCAGAAGAAAAGGAAATAAAAGGAATCCAAATCGGAAAAGAAGAAGTAAAGCTGTCACTGTTTGCAGATGACGTGATCCTATACATAGAGAATCCTAAAGATGCTACCAGAAAACTATTAGAGCTAATCAATGAATTTGGTAAAGTGGCAGGATACAAAATTAATGCACAGAAATCTCTGGCATTCCTATATACTAATGATGAAAAATCTGAAAGTGAAATCAAGAAAACACTCCCATTTACCATTGCAACAAAAAGAATAAAATATCTAGGAATAAACCTACCTAAGGAGACAAAAGACCTGTATGCAGAAAATTATAAGACACTGATGAAAGAAATTAAAGATGATACAAATAGATGGAGAGATATACCATGTTCTTGGATTGGAAGAATCAACATTGTGAAAATGACTCTACTACCCAAAGCAATCTATAGATTCAATGCAATCCCTATCAAACTACCACTGGCATTTTTCACAGAACTAGAACAAAAAATTTTGCAATTTGTATGGAAACACAAAAGACCCCGAATAGCCAAAGCAATCTTGAGAACGAAAAAAGGAACTGGAGGAATCAGGTTCCCTGACTTCAGACTATACTACAAAGCTACAGTAATCAAGACAGTATGGTACTGGCACAAAAACAGAAAGATAGATCAATGGAACAGGATAGAAAGCCCAGAGATAAACCCATGCACATATGGACACCTTATCTTTGATAAAGGTGGCAGGAATGTACAGTGGAGAAAGGACAGCCTCTTCAATAAGTGGTGCTGGGAAAACTGGACAGGTACATGTAAAAGTATGAGATTAGATCACTCCCTAACACCATACACAAAAATAAGCTCAAAATGGATTAAAGACCTAAATATAAGGCCAGAAACTATCAAACTCTTAGAGGAAAACATAGGCAGAACACTCTATGACATAAATCGCAGCAAGATCCTTTCTGACCCACCTCCTAGAGTAATGGAAATAAAAACAAAAATAAACAAATGGGACCTAATGAAACTTCAAAGCTTTTGCACAGCAAAGGAAACCATAAAGAAGACCAAAAGACAACCCTCAGAATGGGAGAAAGTATTTGCAAATGAAGTAACCGACAAAGGATTAATCTCCAAAATTTACAAGCAGCTCATGCAGCTCAATAACAAAAAAACAAACAACCCAATCCAAAAATGGGCAGAAGACCTAAATAGACATTTCTCCAAAGAAGATATACAGACTGCCAACAAACACATGAAAGAATGCTCAACATCATTAATCATTAGAGAAATGCAAATCAAAACTACAATGAGATATCATCTCACACCACTCAGAATGGCCATCATCAAAAAATCTAGAAACAATAAATGCTGGAGAGGGTGTGGAGAAAAGGGAACACTCTTGCACTGCTGGTGGGAATGTGAATTGGTTCAGCCACTATGGAGAACAGTATGGAGGTTCCTTAAAAATCTACAAATAGAACTACCATATGACCCAGCAATCCCACTACTGGGCATATACCCTGAGAAAACCGAAATTCAAAAAGAGTCATGTACCAAAATGTTCATTGCAGCTCTATTTACAATAGCCCGGAGATGGAAACAACCTAAGTGCCCATCATCGGATGAATGGATAAAGAAGATGTGGCACATATATACAATGGAATATTACTCAGCCATAAAAAGAAACGAAATTGAGCTATTTGTAATGAGGTGGATAGACCTAGAGTCTGTCATACAGAGTGAAGTAAGTCAGAAAGAAAAAGACAAATACCTTATGCTAACACATATATATGGAATTTAAGAAAAAAAAAAGTGTCATGAAGAACCTAGGGGTAAGGCAGGAATAAAGACGCAGACCTCCTAGACAACGGACTTGAGGTTATGGGGAGGGGGAAGGGTGAGCTGTGACAGGGCGAGAGAGAGTCATGGACATATACGCAGTAACAAACGTAGTAAGGTAGATAGCTAGTTGGAAGCAGCCGCATGGCACAGGGATATTGGCTTGGTGCTTTGTGACAGCCTGGAGGGGTGGGATAGGGAGGGTGGGAGGGAGACGCAAGAGGGAAGAGATATGGGAACATATGTATATGTATAACTGATTCACTTTGTTATAAAGCAGAAACTAACACACCATTGTAAAGCAATTATATCCCAATAAAGATGTTAAAAAAAAAAAGAGTGTACAAGAGTTTCTCTTTCTCCAAATCTTCACTAACCTTTGTTATTTGTGACCTTTTTGATGACAGCCATTCTGACAAGACTGAGGTGATATATCTCATTGTTTTGATTTGCATTTTATTGCCAATGAGCTATGTTTAGCATCTTCATGAGTTCTGGCTGTCTATCTGTATTTTCTCCTTGGAAAAATGTCTATTTAGGTCTTCCCATTTTTTAAAAAAAAGATTTAGGGTGTTGTTCTGATATTGAGTTTTATGTGCTGTTTCTGTAGTTTAGATATGAACCCTTGCTTGGTCATCTTTTTGGTGTTAACCTCTTATCATGTGCAAATATTGTGGCTCCTTCAGCAAGTTGTCTTTTCATTTTGTCTTTGGTTTCCTTTGCTGTGAAAAATCTTTTAAGTTTGGTGAAGCCCTATTAAGTTTGGTGAAGTCCCGTTTATTTTTGCTTTTGTTTCATTTGCCTTAGTAGACTGAACCTAAAACTGTTGCTATCATTTATGTTGAAGAATGTTCTGTATTTTTCTCTAGGGGTTTTTGGGCCTACATTTAGGTCTTTATTCAGTTTTGCATTTATTTTATATATGGTGTGCTAAAATACTCTAATTTTATTCTTTGCCATCTAGCTGACCAGTTTTCCCAGTACCACTTAATGAAGAGACAGTTTTTTCTCCATATTGCCTGCTTTGTCATAAATCAAGTAAATATAAGTGTGTGGGCTTCTTTCTGGGATCTTTATTCTATACCAGTGATCTTTGTGTATATTTTGGCTGTGGCACAATTCTTTTTGATTACTGTCGCTTTGCAGTATAATCTGAAGTCAAGGTGCGTGAGGACTCCAGCTGTGTTCTTTCTCAAGATTGTTTGGTTATTTGGGGTCTTTGTGTTTCTATACAAATTTTAAATTTACTTTTCCAACTTCTGTGAAAATGCTTTGGTATTCTGATAGGGATTGCATTAAATCTGTAGATTGTCTTTGGTAGTATGGTTATTTAAAGGCGACTCCAATCTACCACTTGAAATCTGTTTCCTGCAATTCTGCCTTGCTTTGAAATCCTCTTCGTTGTCTTACTTCAATATATTTTGGGACGATAGCTGTCCTTTATAACTCTGCAGGTTTGTGAATTGCAGAGACCCTGAGCTCCATTTTTCAACTCGCTTTTTTGTGAGCTAGCCACAAAACTGCAGGATTGTTTCAGGCCCTATTCTGGTTCCGCGGTGGCAGGCTGAGACTTTGATTAATTCTTCTTCCTATTGGGAAACTAGAGTGACATGTGCCATCCCAAACCCTACAGCTAGTCTTTCATTTGTTCCCCCTCTCCCCGTTCATCCTCCCCACTAATTGCAGACTGTGAGAAAGAGGAGGTTAAAGGCGCTGACTCTACAAGTGGGGAGATTGTTAGTAAAGCGGCTGGAATGGCAAACCCGAGTACCAGGAGAGGAAAAATGAGGTGCATTTTACAAACCTTTCCTGATGACACGGTGTGCCATCCTCTAGGTTCCCCATGCATGTTTAAGCTGAAGGAAGATTCCCTTAAACGTGGAGAGTTGGGACCCATGGAATGGGTAGCATGCAGATTGCCTGTAAAGGTCTGCATTTGCTCACCCAACCTCACCAATCCTCTCAGCCCCAAGTGTCCAGCCTTATGTCTCATCCTGCTGTGTGTGTACAAGTGGTCAACCCAGGTGGCATCAGAGCCCCTGAACAAATTTTGTAAGAATTTCTCTCTCTTTCGCTGTCTCTGTGTTTTGTTTTTGAAATTTATTTTTATAATGGGGTTTAGCTGATTTTCACTGCTGTGTTTATGCCGCTCTACACACACTTGATTCCCTTATGAAGACATATCAATACATAGCTGTTAAGATCCTTACTAGTCAGATATATTCCTCTGCGGTGAATAGGCATTGTTGAGTCCAGTTAATTGAGCAAGGAGTAGGTCTTGTCTATTACATATTCGGTTTATTGAACGGTATCTCTGCTAATTTAAAACTCTGGCTTTATGCATCACCCCACCTCCCCTTTCCCCTTAAGCAGGCATAAGTATGTTTTCTAAATGTGAGACTGTTCTGTTTTGTAATTCAGTTCCTGGGTAGCCAAGTTTACATTCCGTGTATTAGTGATATCTTATGATGTTTCTTTTTCTGTGTGACTTATCTAACTTAGAAGCATCATACCTGAATCCACTCATTATGCTGCTACGGGCCTGATGACATAGATGTCATTGCTGAGTGATATTGCATTGTACATAAGTACCACAACTTCTTTATCCATTTTTCGCTTTCTGTGATATTGAACTTGTACCGTAAATGAGGTTCTTGTAAACAGAGCTGTCCCAAACTTTGGGGTGGCTGTGTCTTTTTGATTTTAATTTCCCTAATCTATAGGACCATAAGTGGAAGTGCCCTAGGCTCTGTTGCTTTGTTTTTTAGATGTTTCAGGAAACACCATACACTTCTCCCGAGTGGCTGTTGTCAATTTATATACCACCCATCAGCATAACCATGCTCCCAGTTCTCCATGGCCTGTCCTGCCTTTCTGGATTCTACACTTTTTTCAGATGGCCCTTTTGACCGGGGGGAAGTGAGACTTCATTGTAGTGCAGATTTCCTTTGCAAGCTTGCTTGGTTGGCCAAAAAGGGCGTATGCGTCTTTTCCTGAATATATTCAGGAAAAAACGCATACGCCCTTTTTGGCCAAGTGCATCATTGTGGACGTCCTGCCTCTTTTCCTATGCTTTAAATGCAATTCCAGTCTACCTCCTGAAATCGGTTTCCTGCAATTCTGCCCCACTTTCAAGTCCTCTTGGCAGCCTTACTTCAGTATATTTTTGGACGATAGCTGTCATTTATAACTCTGCAGGTTTGTGAATTACAGTGCCCCTGAGCTCCTTTCTTCAAGTCGCTTTCTTGTGAGCTGGCCGCAACACCACAGATTGCTTCAGGCCCTAATCTGGTTCAGGCACGGCACGCTGAGCCTTTGGTTAATTCCTCTTCCTGGTGGGAAATGAGAGTTAAATTTGCCCGTCCAGACACCTCCAGCTAGTCTCTCATTGGTTCTCCCTATTCCTGTTCATCTTCCGCAGAAATTGCAAACTGGGCCAAACAGGAGGTTAAAGGCACTGACTCTCCAAGTCGGGAGAGTGTTAGTAAAGCGTCTGGAATGTTGCACCCGAGTACCAGGGGACGAGAACGGAGACATATTTGAACACGTCTCCCGAGCACACGTTTGATCATACTCTGGGTTCCACATGCATGGTTTAGCTGAAGGAAGAATCCCTTAAAGCTGGAGCGTGGAGACCCGTGGAATGGGTACCATGCAATATGACTTCAAAGGGTCTTCATTTGCTCACCGAACCTCACCAATCCTATCACTGCTGCGTTTATTCCAGTGTACACACGCTTGATTCTCTTTTGGAGACATAGCAATCCATAGGTTTTAAGATACTTACTAGTCAGGTACATTCTTAGGCGTTTAATATGGGGTGTTGAGTCCATTTCGTTGAGCAAGGAGTAGCTCTTGTCTATTCCATATTTGGCTTAATGAACTTTATCTGTGCTCATTTCAATCTCTGGTTTTAGGCAGCACCCCAACTCACCTTTCCCCTTAAGCAAGCATAAGTTGGTTTTCTAAATTTGAGACCCTGTTCTGTTTTGTAATCCAGTTCCTGTGTAGCCAAGTTTACATTCTGTGTATTAATGATATCTTATGATGTTTCTTTTTCTTTGTGACTTATTTCAGTTAGAATCATCATACCTGAATCCACTCATTATGCTGCTACGGGCCTGATGACATAGATGTCATTGCTGAGTGATATTGCATTGTACGTAAGTACCACAACTTCTTTATCCATTTTTCGCTTTCTGTGATATTGAACTTGTACCGTAAATGAGGTTCTTGTAAACAGAGCCGTCCCATACTTTGGGGTGGCTGTGTCTTTTTTATTTTAATTTCCCTAATCTATAGGACCATAAGTGGAAGTGCCCTAGGCTCTGTTGCTTTGTTTTTTAGATGTTTCAGGAAACACCATACACTTCTCCCGAGTGGATGTTGGCAATTTACATCCCGCCCATCAGCATAACAAGGCTCCCAGTTCTCCATGGCCGGTCCTGCCTTTCTGGATTTTACACTTTTTTCAGATGGCCCTTTTGACCGGGGGGCAGTGAGACTTCATTGTAGTGCAGATTTCCTTTGCAAGCTTTCTTAGTTGGCCAAAAAGGGCGTATGCGTTTTTTCCTGAATATATTCAGGAAAAAACGCATACGCCCTTTTTGGCCAA
This sequence comes from Lagenorhynchus albirostris, assembly GCF_949774975.1. NCBI lineage: Eukaryota > Metazoa > Chordata > Mammalia > Artiodactyla > Delphinidae > Lagenorhynchus > Lagenorhynchus albirostris. The sequence continues at coordinate 65,025,701 of NC_083096.1, read as the reverse complement.
GTGCATCATTGTCGACGTTCTGCCTCTTTTCCTATGCTTCAAATGCAATTCCTGTCTACCTCCTGAAATGGGTTTCCTGCAATTCTGCCCCGCTTTCAAGTCCTCTTGGCAGCCTTACTTCAGTATATTTCTGGACGATAGCTGTCATTTATAACTCTGCAGATTTGTGAATTACAGTGCCCCTGAGCTCCTTTCTTCAACTCGCTTTCTTGTGAGCTGGCCGCATCACCGCAGGATTGCTTCAGGCCCTAATCTGGTTCCGGCACGGCACGCTGACCCTTAGGTTAATTCCTCTTCCTGGTGCGAAATGAGAGTTAAATTTGCCCGTCCAGACATCTCCAGCTAGTCTCTCATTGGTTCTCCCTATTCCTGTTCATCTTCCGCAGTAATTGCAAACTGGGCCAAACAGGAGGTTAAAGGCACTGACTCTCCAAGTCGGGAGAGTGTTAGTAAAGCGTCTGGAATGTTGCACCCGAGTACCAGGGGACGAGAACGGAGACATATTTGAACACGTCTCCCGATCACACGTTTGATCATACTCTGGGTTTCACATGCATGGTTTAGCTGAAGGAAGAATCCCTTAAACCTGGAGAGTGGAGACCCGTGGAATGGGTACCATGCAATATGACTTCAAAGGGTCTTCATTTGCTCACCGAACCTCTCCAATCCTATCACTGCTGCGTTTATGCCAGTGTACACACGCTTGATTCTCTTTCGGAGACATAGCAATCCATAGGTTTTAAGATACTTACTAGTCAGGTACATTCTTAGGCGTTTCATATGGGGTGTTGAGTCCATTTCGTTGAGCAAGGAGTAGCTCTTGTCTATTCCATATTTGGCTTAAGGAATTTTATCTGTGCTCATTTCAATCTCTGGTTTTATGCAGCACCCCAACTCACCTTTCCCCTTAAGCAAGCATAAGTTGGTTTTCTAAATTTGAGACCATGTTCTGTTTTGTAATTCAGTTCCTGTGTAGCCAAGTTTACATTCCGCGTATTAGTGATAGCTTTTGATGTTTCTTTTTCTGTGTGACTTATTTCAGTTAAAATCATCATACCTGAATCCACTCATTATGCTGCTAAGTGCCTGATGACATAGATGTCATTGCTGAGTGATATTGCATTGTACATAAGTACCACAACTTCTTTATCCATTTTTCACTTTCTCCGATATTGAACTGGTACCGTAAACGAGGTTCTTGTAAACAGAGCCGTCCCAAACTTTGGGGTGGCTGTGTCGTTTTGATTTTAATTTCCCTAAGCTAAAGGACCATAAGTGGAAGTGCCCTAGGCTCTGTTGCTTTGTTTTTTAGATGTTTCAGGAAAGACCATACACTTCTCCCGTGTGGCTGTTGGCAATTTACATCCCGCCCATCAGCATAACAAGGCTCCCAGTTCTCCATGGCCTGTCCTGCCTTTCTGGATTTTACACTTTTTTCAGATGGCCCTTTTGACCGGGGGGAAGTGAGACTTCATTGTAGTGCAGATTTCCTTTGCAAGCTTGCTTGGTTGGCCAAAAAGGGCGTATGCGTTTTTTCCTGAATATATTCAGGATAAAACGCATACGCCCTTTTTGGCCAAGTGCATCATTGTGGACGTTCTGCCTCTTTTCCTATGCTTTAAATGCAATTCCAGTCTACCTCCTGAAATCGGTTTCCTGTAATTCTGCCCCGCTTTCAAGTCCTCTTGGCAGCCTTACTTCAGTATATTTTTGGACGATAGCTGTCATTTATAACTCTGCAGGTTTGTGAATTACAGTGCCCCTGAGATCCTTTCTTCAACTCGCTTTCTTGTGAGCTCGCCCCAACACCGCAGGATTGCTTCAGGCCCTAATCTGGTTCCGGCACGGCACGCTGAGCCTTTGGTTAATTCCTCTTCCTGGTGGGAAATGAGAGTTAAATTTGCCCGTCCAGACACCTCCAGCTAGTCTCTCATTGGTTCTCCCTATTCCTGTTCATCTTCTGCAGAAATTGCAAACTGGGCCAAACAGGAGGTTAAAGGCACTGACTCTCCAAGTCGGGAGAGTGTTAGTAAAGCGTCTGGAATGTTGCACCCGAGTACCAGGGGACGAGAACGGAGACATATTTGAACACGTCTCCCGAGCACACGTTTGATCATACTCTGGGTTCCACATGCATGGTTTAGCTGAAGGAAGAATCCCTTAAAGCTGGAGCGTGGAGACCCGTGGAATGGGTACCATGCAATATGACTTCAAAGGGTCTTCATTTGCTCACCGAACCTCACCAATCCTATCACTGCTGCGTTTATTCCAGTGTACACACGCTTGATTCTCTTTTGGAGACATAGCAATCCATAGGTTTTAAGATACTTACTAGTCAGGTACATTCTTAGGCGTTTAATATGGGGTGTTGAGTCCATTTCGTTGAGCAAGGAGTAGCTCTTGTCTATTCCATATTTGGCTTAATGAACTTTATCTGTGCTCATTTCAATCTCTGGTTTTAGGCAGCACCCCAACTCACCTTTCCCCTTAAGCAAGCATAAGTTGGTTTTCTAAATTTGAGACCCTGTTCTGTTTTGTAATCCAGTTCCTGTGTAGCCAAGTTTACATTCTGTGTATTAATGATATCTTATGATGTTTCTTTTTCTTTGTGACTTATTTCAGTTAGAATCATCATACCTGAATCCACTCATTATGCTGCTACGGGCCTGATGACATAGATGTCATTGCTGAGTGATATTGCATTGTACGTAAGTACCACAACTTCTTTATCCATTTTTCGCTTTCTGTGATATTGAACTTGTACCGTAAATGAGGTTCTTGTAAACAGAGCCGTCCCATACTTTGGGGTGGCTGTGTCTTTTTTATTTTAATTTCCCTAATCTATAGGACCATAAGTGGAAGTGCCCTAGGCTCTGTTGCTTTGTTTTTTAGATGTTTCAGGAAACACCATACACTTCTCCCGAGTGGATGTTGGCAATTTACATCCCGCCCATCAGCATAACAAGGCTCCCAGTTCTCCATGGCCGGTCCTGCCTTTCTGGATTTTACACTTTTTTCAGATGGCCCTTTTGACCGGGGGGCAGTGAGACTTCATTGTAGTGCAGATTTCCTTTGCAAGCTTTCTTAGTTGGCCAAAAAGGGCGTATGCGTTTTTTCCTGAATATATTCAGGAAAAAACGCATACGCCCTTTTTGGCCAAGTGCATCATTGTCGACGTTCTGCCTCTTTTCCTATGCTTCAAATGCAATTCCTGTCTACCTCCTGAAATGGGTTTCCTGCAATTCTGCCCCGCTTTCAAGTCCTCTTGGCAGCCTTACTTCAGTATATTTCTGGACGATAGCTGTCATTTATAACTCTGCAGATTTGTGAATTACAGTGCCCCTGAGCTCCTTTCTTCAACTCGCTTTCTTGTGAGCTGGCCGCATCACCGCAGGATTGCTTCAGGCCCTAATCTGGTTCCGGCACGGCACGCTGACCCTTAGGTTAATTCCTCTTCCTGGTGCGAAATGAGAGTTAAATTTGCCCGTCCAGACATCTCCAGCTAGTCTCTCATTGGTTCTCCCTATTCCTGTTCATCTTCCGCAGTAATTGCAAACTGGGCCAAACAGGAGGTTAAAGGCACTGACTCTCCAAGTCGGGAGAGTGTTAGTAAAGCGTCTGGAATGTTGCACCCGAGTACCAGGGGACGAGAACGGAGACATATTTGAACACGTCTCCCGATCACACGTTTGATCATACTCTGGGTTTCACATGCATGGTTTAGCTGAAGGAAGAATCCCTTAAACCTGGAGAGTGGAGACCCGTGGAATGGGTACCATGCAATATGACTTCAAAGGGTCTTCATTTGCTCACCGAACCTCTCCAATCCTATCACTGCTGCGTTTATGCCAGTGTACACACGCTTGATTCTCTTTCGGAGACATAGCAATCCATAGGTTTTAAGATACTTACTAGTCAGGTACATTCTTAGGCGTTTCATATGGGGTGTTGAGTCCATTTCGTTGAGCAAGGAGTAGCTCTTGTCTATTCCATATTTGGCTTAAGGAATTTTATCTGTGCTCATTTCAATCTCTGGTTTTATGCAGCACCCCAACTCACCTTTCCCCTTAAGCAAGCATAAGTTGGTTTTCTAAATTTGAGACCATGTTCTGTTTTGTAATCCAGTTCCTGTGTAGCCAAGTTTACATTCCGCGTATTAGTGATAGCTTTTGATGTTTCTTTTTCTGTGTGACTTATTTCAGTTAAAATCATCATACCTGAATCCACTCATTATGCTGCTAAGTGCCTGATGACATAGATGTCATTGCTGAGTGATATTGCATTGTACATAAGTACCACAACTTCTTTATCCATTTTTCACTTTCTCCGATATTGAACTTGTACCGTAAACGAGGTTCTTGTAAACAGAGCCGTCCCAAACTTTGGGGTGGCTGTGTCGTTTTGATTTTAATTTCCCTAAGCTAAAGGACCATAAGTGGAAGTGCCCTAGGCTCTGTTGCTTTGTTTTTTAGATGTTTCAGGAAAGACCATACACTTCTCCCGTGTGGCTGTTGGCAATTTACATCCCGCCCATCAGCATAACAAGGCTCCCAGTTCTCCATGGCCTGTCCTGCCTTTCTGGATTTTACACTTTTTTCAGATGGCCCTTTTGACCGGGGGGAAGTGAGACTTCATTGTAGTGCAGATTTCCTTTGCAAGCTTGCTTGGTTGGCCAAAAAGTGCGTATGCGTTTTTTCCTGAATATATTCAGGATAAAACGCATACGCCCTTTTTGGCCAAGTGCATCATTGTGGACGTTCTGCCTCTTTTCCTATGCTTTAAATGCAATTCCAGTCTACCTCCTGAAATCGGTTTCCTGTAATTCTGCCCCGCTTTCAAGTCCTCTTGGCAGCCTTACTTCAGTATATTTTTGGACGATAGCTGTCATTTATAACTCTGCAGGTTTGTGAATTACAGTGCCCCTGAGATCCTTTCTTCAACTCGCTTTCTTGTGAGCTCGCCCCAACACCGCAGGATTGCTTCAGGCCCTAATCTGGTTCCGGCACGGCACGCTGAGCCTTTGGTTAATTCCTCTTCCTGGTGGGAAATGAGAGTTAAATTTGCCCGTCCAGACACCTCCAGCTAGTCTCTCATTGGTTCTCCCTATTCCTGTTCATCTTCTGCAGAAATTGCAAACTGGGCCAAACAGGAGGTTAAAGGCACTGACTCTCCAAGTCGGGAGAGTGTTAGTAAAGCGTCTGGAATGTTGCACCCGAGTACCAGGGGACGAGAACAGAGACATATTGAAACACGTCTCCCGATCACGCGGTTGATCATACTCTGGGTTCCACATGCATGTTTTAGCTGAAGGAAGAATCCCTTAAACCTGGAGAGTTGAGACCCGTGGAATGGATACCATGCAATATGACTTCAAAGGGTCTTCATTTGCTCACCGAACCTCTCCAATCCTATCACTGCTGCGTTTATGCCAGTGTACACACGCTTGATTCTCTTTCGGAGACATAGCAATCCATAGGTTTTAAGATACTTACTAGTCAGGTACATTCTTAGGCGTTTCATATGGGGTGTTGAGTCCATTTCGTTGAGCAAGGAGTAGCTCTTGTCTATTCCATATTTGGCTTAAGGAACTTTATCTGTGCTCATTTCAATCTCTGGTTTTATGCAGCACCCCAACTCACCTTTCCCCTTAAGCAAGCATAAGTTGGTTTTCTAAATTTGAGACCCTGTTCTGTTTTGTAATCCAGTTCTTGTGTAGCCAAGTTTACATTCCGTGTATTAGTGATATCTTATGATGTTTCTTTTTCTGTGTGACTTATTTCAGTTAGAAGCATCATACCTGAATCCACTCATTATGCTGCTACGGGCCTGATGACATAGATGTCATTGCTGAGTGATATTGCATTGTACGTAAGTACCACAACTTCTTTATCCATTTTTCGCTTTCTGTGATATTGAACTTGTACCGTAAACGAGGTTCTTGTAAACAGAGCTGTCCCAAACTTTGGGGTGGCTGTGTCTTTTTGATTTTAATTTCCCTAATCTATAGGACCATAAGTGGAAGTGCCCTAGGCTCTGATGCTTTGTTTTTTAGATGTTTCAGGAAACACCATACACTTCTCCCGAGTGGCTGTTGGCAATTTATATCCCACCCATCAGCATAACCATGCTCCCAGTTCTCCATGGCCTGTCCTGCCTTCCTGGATTCTACACTTTTTTCAGATGGCCCTTTTGACCGGGGGGAAGTGAGACTTCATTGTAGTGCAGATTTCCTTTGCAAGCTTGCTTGGTTGGCCAAAAAGGGCGTATGCGTCTTTTCCTGAATATATTCAGGAAAAAACGCATACGCCCTTTTTGGCCAAGTGCATCATTGTGGACGTCCTGCCTCTTTTCCTATGCTTTAAATGCAATTCCAGTCTACCTCCTGAAATCGGTTTCCTGCAATTCTGCCCCACTTTCAAGTCCTCTTGGCAGCCTTACTTCAGTATATTTTTGGACGATAGCTGTCATTTATAACTCTGCAGGTTTGTGAATTACAGTGCCCCTGAGCTCCTTTCTTCAAGTCGCTTTCTTGTGAGCTGGCCGCAACACCACAGATTGCTTCAGGCCCTAATCTGGTTCAGGCACGGCACGCTGACCCTTAGGTTAATTCCTCTTCCTGGTGGGAAATGAGAGTTAAATTTGCCCGTCCAGACACCTCCAGCTAGTCTCTCATTGGTTCTCCCTATTCCTGTTCATCTTCCGCAGAAATTGCAAACTGGGCCAAACAGGAGGTTAAAGGCACTGACTCTCCAAGTCGGGAGAGTGTTAGTAAAGCGTCTGGAATGTTGCACCCGAGTACCAGGGGACGAGAACGGAGACATATTTGAACACGTCTCCCGAGCACACGTTTGATCATACTCTGGGTTCCACATGCATGGTTTAGCTGAAGGAAGAATCCCTTAAAGCTGGAGCGTGGAGACCCGTGGAATGGGTACCATGCAATATGACTTCAAAGGGTCTTCATTTGCTCACCGAACCTCACCAATCCTATCACTGCTGCGTTTATTCCAGTGTACACACGCTTGATTCTCTTTTGGAGACATAGCAATCCATAGGTTTTAAGATACTTACTAGTCAGGTACATTCTTAGGCGTTTAATATGGGGTGTTGAGTCCATTTCGTTGAGCAAGGAGTAGCTCTTGTCTATTCCATATTTGGCTTAATGAACTTTATCTGTGCTCATTTCAATCTCTGGTTTTAGGCAGCACCCCAACTCACCTTTCCCCTTAAGCAAGCATAAGTTGGTTTTCTAAATTTGAGACCCTGTTCTGTTTTGTAATCCAGTTCCTGTGTAGCCAAGTTTACATTCTGTGTATTAATGATATCTTATGATGTTTCTTTTTCTTTGTGACTTATTTCAGTTAGAATCATCATACCTGAATCCACTCATTATGCTGCTACGGGCCTGATGACATAGATGTCATTGCTGAGTGATATTGCATTGTACGTAAGTACCACAACTTCTTTATCCATTTTTCGCTTTCTGTGATATTGAACTTGTACCGTAAATGAGGTTCTTGTAAACAGAGCCGTCCCATACTTTGGGGTGGCTGTGTCTTTTTTATTTTAATTTCCCTAATCTATAGGACCATAAGTGGAAGTGCCCTAGGCTCTGTTGCTTTGTTTTTTAGATGTTTCAGGAAACACCATACACTTCTCCCGAGTGGATGTTGGCAATTTACATCCCGCCCATCAGCATAACAAGGCTCCCAGTTCTCCATGGCCGGTCCTGCCTTTCTGGATTTTACACTTTTTTCAGATGGCCCTTTTGACCGGGGGGCAGTGAGACTTCATTGTAGTGCAGATTTCCTTTGCAAGCTTTCTTAGTTGGCCAAAAAGGGCGTATGCGTTTTTTCCTGAATATATTCAGGAAAAAACGCATACGCCCTTTTTGGCCAAGTGCATCATTGTCGACGTTCTGCCTCTTTTCCTATGCTTCAAATGCAATTCCTGTCTACCTCCTGAAATTGGTTTCCTGCAATTCTGCCCCGCTTTCAAGTCCTCTTGGCAGCCTTACTTCAGTATATTTCTGGACGATAGCTGTCATTTATAACTCTGCAGATTTGTGAATTACAGTGCCCCTGAGCTCCTTTCTTCAACTCGCTTTCTTGTGAGCTGGCCGCATCACCGCAGGATTGCTTCAGGCCCTAATCTGGTTCCGGCACGGCACGCTGACCCTTAGGTTAATTCCTCTTCCTGGTGCGAAATGAGAGTTAAATTTGCCCGTCCAGACATCTCCAGCTAGTCTCTCATTGGTTCTCCCTATTCCTGTTCATCTTCCGCAGTAATTGCAAACTGGGCCAAACAGGAGGTTAAAGGCACTGACTCTCCAAGTCGGGAGAGTGTTAGTAAAGCGTCTGGAATGTTGCACCCGAGTACCAGGGGACGAGAACGGAGACATATTTGAACACGTCTCCCGATCACACGTTTGATCATACTCTGGGTTTCACATGCATGGTTTAGCTGAAGGAAGAATCCCTTAAACCTGGAGAGTGGAGACCCGTGGAATGGGTACCATGCAATATGACTTCAAAGGGTCTTCATTTGCTCACCGAACCTCTCCAATCCTATCACTGCTGCGTTTATGCCAGTGTACACACGCTTGATTCTCTTTCGGAGACATAGCAATCCATAGGTTTTAAGATACTTACTAGTCAGGTACATTCTTAGGCGTTTCATATGGGGTGTTGAGTCCATTTCGTTGAGCAAGGAGTAGCTCTTGTCTATTCCATATTTGGCTTAAGGAATTTTATCTGTGCTCATTTCAATCTCTGGTTTTATGCAGCACCCCAACTCACCTTTCCCCTTAAGCAAGCATAAGTTGGTTTTCTAAATTTGAGACCATGTTCTGTTTTGTAATTCAGTTCCTGTGTAGCCAAGTTTACATTCCGCGTATTAGTGATAGCTTTTGATGTTTCTTTTTCTGTGTGACTTATTTCAGTTAAAATCATCATACCTGAATCCACTCATTATGCTGCTAAGTGCCTGATGACATAGATGTCATTGCTGAGTGATATTGCATTGTACATAAGTACCACAACTTCTTTATCCATTTTTCACTTTCTCCGATATTGAACTTGTACCGTAAACGAGGTTCTTGTAAACAGAGCCGTCCCAAACTTTGGGGTGGCTGTGTCGTTTTGATTTTAATTTCCCTAAGCTAAAGGACCATAAGTGGAAGTGCCCTAGGCTCTGTTGCTTTGTTTTTTAGATGTTTCAGGAAAGACCATACACTTCTCCCGTGTGGCTGTTGGCAATTTACATCCCGCCCATCAGCATAACAAGGCTCCCAGTTCTCCATGGCCTGTCCTGCCTTTCTGGATTTTACACTTTTTTCAGATGGCCCTTTTGACCGGGGGGAAGTGAGACTTCATTGTAGTGCAGATTTCCTTTGCAAGCTTGCTTGGTTGGCCAAAAAGGGCGTATGCGTTTTTTCCTGAATATATTCAGGATAAAACGCATACGCCCTTTTTGGCCAAGTGCATCATTGTGGACGTTCTGCCTCTTTTCCTATGCTTTAAATGCAATTCCAGTCTACCTCCTGAAATCGGTTTCCTGTAATTCTGCCCCGCTTTCAAGTCCTCTTGGCAGCCTTACTTCAGTATATTTTTGGACGATAGCTGTCATTTATAACTCTGCAGGTTTGTGAATTACAGTGCCCCTGAGATCCTTTCTTCAACTCGCTTTCTTGTGAGCTCGCCCCAACACCGCAGGATTGCTTCAGGCCCTAATCTGGTTCCGGCACGGCACGCTGAGCCTTTGGTTAATTCCTCTTCCTGGTGGGAAATGAGAGTTAAATTTGCCCGTCCAGACACCTCCAGCTAGTCTCTCATTGGTTCTCCCTATTCCTGTTCATCTTCTGCAGAAATTGCAAACTGGGCCAAACAGGAGGTTAAAGGCACTGACTCTCCAAGTCGGGAGAGTGTTAGTAAAGCGTCTGGAATGTTGCACCCGAGTACCAGGGGACGAGAACAGAGACATATTGAAACACGTCTCCCGATCACGCGGTTGATCATACTCTGGGTTCCACATGCATGTTTTAGCTGAAGGAAGAATCCCTTAAACCTGGAGAGTTGAGACCCGTGGAATGGATACCATGCAATATGACTTCAAAGGGTCTTCATTTGCTCACCGAACCTCTCCAATCCTATCACTGCTGCGTTTATGCCAGTGTACACACGCTTGATTCTCTTTCGGAGACATAGCAATCCATAGGTTTTAAGATACTTACTAGTCAGGTACATTCTTAGGCGTTTCATATGGGGTGTTGAGTCCATTTCGTTGAGCAAGGAGTAGCTCTTGTCTATTCCATATTTGGCTTAAGGAACTTTATCTGTGCTCATTTCAATCTCTGGTTTTATGCAGCACCCCAACTCACCTTTCCCCTTAAGCAAGCATAAGTTGGTTTTCTAAATTTGAGACCCTGTTCTGTTTTGTAATCCAGTTCTTGTGTAGCCAAGTTTACATTCCGTGTATTAGTGATATCTTATGATGTTTCTTTTTCTGTGTGACTTATTTCAGTTAGAAGCATCATACCTGAATCCACTCATTATGCTGCTACGGGCCTGATGACATAGATGTCATTGCTGAGTGATATTGCATTGTACGTAAGTACCACAACTTCTTTATCCATTTTGCGCTTTCTGCGATATTGAACTTGTACCGTAAACGAGCCGTCCCAAACTTTGGGGTGGCTGTGTCTTTTTGATTTTAATTTCCCTAATCTATAGGACCATAAGTGGAAGTGCCCTAGGCTCTGTTGCTTTGTTTTTTAGATGTTTCAGGAAACACCATACACTTCTCCCGAGTGGCTGTTGTCAATTTATATCCCACCCATCAGCATAACCATGCTCCCAGTTCTCCATGGCCTGTCCTGCCTTTCTGGATTCTACACTTTTTTCAGATGGCCCTTTTGACCGGGGGGAAGTGAGACTTCATTGTAGTGTAGATTTCCTTTGCAAGCTTGCTTGGTTGGCCAAAAAGGGCGTATGCGTCTTTTCCTGAATATATTCAGGAAAAGACGCATACGCCCTTTTTGGCCAAGTGCATCATTGTGGACGTCCTGCCTCTTTTCCTATGCTTTAAATGCAATTCCAGTCTACCTCCTGAAATCGGTTTCCTGCAATTCTGCCCCACTTTCAAGTCCTCTTGGCAGCCTTACTTCAGTATATTTTTGGACGATAGCTGTCATTTATAACTCTTCAGATTTGTGAATTACAGTGCCCCTGAGCTCCTTTCTTCAAGTCGCTTTCTTGTGAGCTGTCCGCAACACCACAGATTGCTTCAGGCCCTAATCGGGTTCCGGCACGGCACGCTGACCCTTAGGTTAATTCCTCTTCCTGGTGGGAAATGAGAGTTAAATTTGCCCGTCCAGACATCTCCAGCTAGTCTCTCATTGGTTCTCCCTATTCCTGTTCATCTTCCGCAGTAATTGCAAACTGGGCCAAACAGGAGGTTAAAGGCACTGACTCTCCAAGTCGGGAGAGTGTTAGTAAAGCGTCTGGAATGTTGCACCCGAGTACCAGGGGACGAGAACGGAGACATATTTGAACACGTCTCCCGATCACACGTTTGATCATACTCTGGGTTCCACATGCATGGTTTAGCTGAAGGAAGAATCCCTTAAACCTGGAGAGTGGAGACCCGTGGAATGGGTACCATGCAATATGACTTCAAAGGGTCTTCATTTGCTCACCGAACCTCTCCAATCCTATCACTGCTGCGTTTATGCCAGTGTACACACGCTTGATTCTCTTTCAGAGACATAGCAATCCATAGGTTTTAAGATACTTACTAGTCAGGTACATTCTTAGGCGTTTCATATGGGGTGTTGAGTCCATTTCGTTGAGCAAGGAGTAGCTCTTGTCTATTCCATATTTGGCTTAAGGAACTTTATCTGTGCTCATTTCAATCTCTGGTTTTATGCAGCACCCCAACTCACCTTTCCCCTTAAGCAAGCATAAGTTGGTTTTCTAAATTTGAGACCCCGTTCTGTTCTGTAATCCAGTTCCTATGTAGCCAAGTTTACATTCCGCGTATTAGTGATAGCTTTTGATGTTTCTTTTTCTGTGTGACTTATTTCAGTTAAAATCATCATACCTGAATCCACTCATTATGCTGCTACGGGCCTGATGACATAGATGTCATTGCTGAGTGATATTGCATTGTACGTAAGTACCACAACTTCTTTATCCATTTTTCACATTCTGTGATATTGAACTTGTACCGTAAACGAGGTTCTTGTAAACAGAGCCGTCCCAAATTTTGGGGTGGCTGTGTCTTTTTGATTTTAATTTCCCTAAGCTATAGGACCATAAGTGGAAGTGCCCCAGGCTCTGTTGCTTTGTTTTTTAGATGTTTCAGGAAACACCATACAATTCTCCCGAGTGGCTGTTGGCAATTTACATCCCGCCCATCAGCATAACCATGCTCCCAGTTCTCCATGGCCTGTCCTGCCTTTCTGGATTTTACACTTTTTTCAGATGGCCCTTTTGACCAGGGGGAAGTGAGACTTCATTGTAGTGCAGATTTCCTTTGCAAGTTTGCTTGGTTGGCCAAAAAGTGCGTATGCGTTTTTTCCTGAATATATTCAGGAAAAAACGCATTCGCCCTTGTTGGCCAAGTGCATCATTGTCGACGTTCTGCCTCTTTTCCTATGCTTTAAATGCAATTCCTGTCTACCTCCTGAAATCGGTTTCCTGCAATTCTGCCCCGCTTTCAAGTCCTCTTGGCAGCCTGACTTCAGTATATTTTTGGACGATAGCTGTCATTTATAACTCTGCAGGTTTGTGAATTACAGTGCCCCTGAGCTCCTTTCTTCAAGTCGCTTTCTTGTGAGCTGGCCGCAACACCGCAGGATTGCTTCAGGCCCTAATCTGGTTCCGGCACGGCACGCTGAGCCTTTGGTTAATTCTCTTCCTGGTGGGAAATGAGAGTTAAATTTGCCCGTCCAGACACCTCCAGCTAGTCTCTCATTGGTTCTCCCTATTCCTGTTCATCTTCCGCAGAAATTGCAAACTGGGCCAAACAGGAGGTTAAAGGCACTGACTCTCCAAGTCGGGAGAGTGTTAGTAAAGCGTCTGGAATGTTGCACCCGAGTACCAGGGGTCGAGAACGGAGACATATTTGAACACGTCTCCCGATCACACGTTTGATCATACTCTGGGTTCCACATGCATGGTTTAGCTGAAGGAAGAATCCCTTAAACCTGGAGAGTTGAGACCCGTGGAATGGGTACCATGCAATATGACTTCAAAGTGTCTTCATTTGCTCTCTGAACCTCTCCAATCCTATCACTGCTGCGTTTATGCCAGTGTACACACGCTTGATTCTCTTTTGGAGACATAGCAATCCATAGGTTTTAAGATACTTACTAGTCAGGTACATTCTTAGGCGTTTAATATGGGGTGTTGAGTCCATTTCATTGAGCAAGGAGTAGCTCTTGTCTATTCCATATTTGGCTTAAGGAACTTTATCTGTGCTCATTTCAATCTCTGGTTTTATGCAGCACCCCAACTCACCTTTCCCCTTAAGCAAGCATAAGTTGGTTTTCTAAATTTGAGACCCTGTTCTGTTTTGTAATCCAGTTCCTGTGTAGCCAAGTTTACATTCCGTTTATTAGTGATATCTTATGATGTTTCTTTTTCTGTGTGACTTATTTCAGTTAGAATCATCATACCTGAATCCACTCATTATGCTGCTACGGGCCTGATGACATAGATGTCATTGCTGAGTGATATTGCATTGTACGTAAGTACCACAACTTCTTTATCCATTTTTCGCTTTCTGTGATATTGAACTTGTACCGTAAACGAGTTTCTTGTAAACAGAGCCGTTCCAAACTTTGGGGTGGCTGTGTCTTTTTGATTTTAATTTCCCTAAGCTATAGGAACATAAGTGGAAGTGCCCTAGGCTCTGTTGCTTTGTTTTTTAGATGTTTCAGGAAACACCATACACTTCTCCAGAGTGGCTGTTGGCAATTTACATCCCGCCCATCAGCATAACAAGGCTCCCAGTTCTCCATGGCCTGTCCTGCCTTTCTGGATTTTACACTTTTTTCAGATGGCCCTTTTGACCGGGGGGCAGTGAGACTTCATTGTAGTGCAGATTTCCTTTGCAAGCTTGCTTGGTTGGCCAAAAAGGGCGTATGCGTTTTTTCCTGAATATATTCAGGAAAAAACGCATACGCCCTTTTTGGCCAAGTGCATCATTGTCGACGTTCTGCCTCTTTTCTTATGCTTTAAATGCATTTCCAGTCTACCTCCTGAAATAGGTTTCCTGCAATTCTGCCCCGCTTTCAAGTCCTCTTGGCAGCCTTACTTCAGTATATTTTTTGAAAATAGTTGGCCTTTATAACTCTGCAGGATTTTGAATTGCAGTGGCCCTTAGCTCCATTTTTCAGCTCTTATTTTTGTGATCTTGCCTCATAACCACAGGATTCCTTCAGGCCGTATTCTTCTTCTGGGGCACCTTGCTGTGCCTTTGGTTTATTCTTCTTACTGATGTGAAATTAGAGTGACATGTGCCCATTGAAACCGCTACAGCTAGTTTCTCACTGCTTCCCCCTATTCCCATTCATCCTCCGCACTAACTGCAGACTGTGCGATACCAGAACTTAAAGGCATTGACTCTCCATGTGGGGATATTTTTAGTAAAGCGGCTGGAATGTCGATCCGGAGTCCCAGGAGAGGAAATATGAGGTGCATTTTAGAAACCTTTCCCGATCATATGGTATACCAGTCGCTGGGTTTCCCAAGCATGGTTTAGCTGTAGGAATATTCCCTTCAACCTGGAGTGTTGGGACCCTTGGAATGAGTAGCATGAAGTATTGCATTAAACTTTTGGCAGTTGCTCACCAAAGCTCACCAATCCTCTCAGCCCCAAGTGTCCAGCCTTATGTCTTATCCAGCTGTGGGTTTATATGTGGTCAATCCAGGTTGCAACACAGCCCCTGAGCGAATTTTGTAAGAATTTTTCTCTCTTTCATTGTTTCTGCGTTTTGTTTTTAAAATTTGTATCTATAATGGGGTTTAGCTCATTTTCACTGCTGTGTTTGTGCCGCTCTGCACACACTTGATTCCCTTATGGAGATATATCAATACATGGGTTTTAAGATTCTTATTACTCAGATATATTTCTCTGCGGTGTATAGGGTGTGTTGAGGCCAGTTCATTGAGCAAGGTGTAGATCTTGTCTAATATCTATTTGGTTTATTGAACGGTATCTGTGCTAATTTCAAACTCTGGTTTTATGCATCACCCCACCTCTCCTTTCCCCTTAAGCTGACATAAGTGTGTTTTCTAAATGTGAGACACTGTTCTGTTCTGTAATTCATATCTTGTGCAGCCATATTTACCCTCCCTCTATAGGTGATATCTTATGATATGTTTCTTTTTCTGTTTGACTTATTTCAAGTAGTATTATCGGACCTAAATCCACTCTTTATCCTTCTACTAGCCTTATTACATTGATTTCATGGTGAAGAGATATTCCATTGTACATAAGTACCACATCTTCTTTATCCATTGTTCTCTTTCCTGGGATATTTAAGGTGTACTGAAGTTGAGGTTCTTATAAACAGAGTAGCCCTAAACTGTGGTGTGCTTGTGTCTTGTTGATTTTTAGACTTCCCTAGATATACTCCCATGATTGGAAGTGTCCTATGCTCTGTAGCTCTGATTTTTAGATGATTTAGGAACCACCATACACTTCTCCAGAGTGGCTCTCGGCAGTTCACACACTGCCCATCAGCGTATAAAGGCTCCCTGTTCTCCATGGCCTGTCCTGCATTTCTGGTTTTTACAATTTTTTCGGATGGCCCATTTGACCGGTGGGAAATGAGACTTCTTTGTTGTGCACATTTGCATTGCTTGCTTGCTTCGTTGCCCATAAAGTGCGTATGCGTTTTTTCCTGGATATAATCAGGAAAAAACGCATACGCCCTTTTGGGCCAACTGCATCATTGTCGAAATTCTGCCGCTTTTCATGTGCTTTAAAGACGAGTCCAATCTATCTCTTGAAATCTGTTTCTTGCAATTCTGTCTTGCATTCAGATCCTCTTCTTTGCCTTACCTCAACATAGTTTTGGACGTTAGTTTTCATTTATAACTCTGCAGGTTTGTGAATTGCAGTGACCCTGAGCTCCATTTTTTAAGTTGCTCTTTTGTGAGCTGGCCTCAAAGCCGCAGGATTGCTTCAGGCCCTATTTTGGCTCCGGCGAGGCGGGCTGAGCCTTTTCTCAATTCTTATTCTTAATGGGAAATTAGAGTGATATGTGCCCGTCCAAACCCCTACAACTATTCTCTCATTGGTTCCCCCTCTTCCCGTTCATCCTCCTCACAATTTGCAAAACGTGTGAAACAGAAGTTGAAATGTGCTGATTCTCCAAGTGGGGAGATTCTAAGTAACGTGGCTGGAATGGTGAACAGGAGCACCAGGAGAGGATAAATGAGCTGCATTTTAGACACATCTCCCGATCACATGGTGTACAGTCCTCTGGGTTTTCCATGCATGTTTTAGCTGTAGGAAGATCCCTTGAACCTGCAGATTTGGGACCCATTGAATGGGTACCTGGTAGTATTACTTTAAAGGGTGTGCATTTCCTCACCCAACCTCACATTTCTCTTAGCGCGAACAGTTTCCAGCCTTATGTCTCATCCTGCTGTGGGTCTAGATGTGTTCAATCCATGTTGCATCACCGTCCCTGAGGAAAAGTTGTAAGAGGTTTTCTCTGTCTCTCTGTCATTTATTTTTTTCAATTTATTACTATATTGGTTACAGCTGATTTTCAAAGCTCTGTTTCTTGCTGCTGTACATCCACTTGATTCACGTACAGAAAGACATCAATAAATTCTTTTTCAGATTCTTACCAGTCGTATATATTCTTTTCCGGTGACTTGAGTGTGCTGAGTGCAGTTCTTTTAGCTACCGTGTAGGCCTTGTTGATTATCAGTTTGGTATTTGGAATGGTATCTTTGCTAATTTCAACCTCCTGGATGATGCCTCACCCCTCCCCACCTTTCCCGTTTAGCAGCCTTACGCGTGTTTTCTACATATTTGACTATGTTTTTGTTTTGTAATTTATTTCATGTGTATCTATTTTGGATTCCACCGTTAAGTGATATCTTATGATATGTGTCTTTTTCTTTTTGAATTATGTCACTTAGAATGATCATACGTAACTCCTCTGGAGTTGTTACAACTGGCCATATTTCATTGATTTCCAGGCTGAGTAATATTCCACTCTACATAAGTACCACATCTCTATCCATTTTTTCCCTCCAGAGACATTTAAGTTATATCCTAGTCGAGGATCTTTTAAACAGAGAGGCGGTAAACATTGGGGTGCCTGTGTCCTCTCGATTTTTGTTTTTCCCAAGATATACGCCCATGAGTGCAAGTGCCCTATGCTCTGTAGCTCATTTTTTAGATGCTTTAGTAAACACAATACACTTCTCCAGAATGGCCGTTGGCAATATACATTTCCACTGTAAGTCTCACAGGGCTCCCTCTTTTCCTTGCCCTGTCCTGCATTTCTGTTGTTTACGCTTTATGAGGATGGCTCTTCTGACTGATGCGAAGTGATATCTTTTGTAGTATTGATTTCCAGTGCCCACCTGTTTGGTTGGCTAAAAAAGTGTATGCCCTTTTCTTGAATATATACAGAAAAAAACGCATACAGCCTTTTTGGCCAACTGCAATGTTGGCAATGTTCAGCCCCTTTTCTTGTGCTTAATGGCGAGTCCTTTCTACCTCCTCAAATCCCTTTCCTGCCATTCTCCCTTGCTTACAAGTCCTTTTCTCTGACTTTCCTCAAGACATTTTTCAGTGATGGATATTTTCAACTCTGCAGTTTCGTGAATTTTACTGCCCCTGAGTTCCATTGTTCAACTTGTGTTTATGGGAACTGGCCACAAAGCAGCAGGATTTCCTCAAGCCCAATACTGTTTCCATGGGCAACACTAGCCTTTGGTCAATTCGTCTTCCTGATTGGAAATTAGAGTGACATGTGCCTGTCTGAACACCTAGTACTTGTCTCTCATTGTTCCTCATCCTTCTGCTTCATCCTCTGGACAAATTCCAAACTGTACGCAACAGGATGTTGACAGTGCTGACATCTCCAAGTGGGGAGACTGTTAGTAAAGACGCTGGAGGGGTGAACCCAAGCACCAGGAGATGAGGAGATGAGATGCCTTTTCCAAACTCTTCCCGATCAGACGGTATACTATCCTCTGTGTGTGACAGACATGTTTTAGCAGTAGGAAGAGTCCCATTCATGTAAGGAGAACACCAGGGCTTTTTCAAAATCAGTGTCTCCCCGAAACCCAAACTGGGGAATTTTTTAAGCTATGGCTACACATACATTCATTAAGGGCCTTGGGAAGTAGGCAGAGTCCAAACTTTAGATGATTGAAGTCTTCAGGGTCAGAAGCACTCACCACCAGCTTCCCTTAGGTTACACTTTAACTGTCATTGATAGATGATGTCAATAAAAATAGCTATTCTTTTTCAGATTATTTCCCCTTATAGGTTATTGCAAAATGTTGAGTGTAGTTCCCTGTGCTATACAGTAGTTCCTTGTTGATGATCTATTTTATACATAGCAGTGTGTATGTGTTAATCCCAAACTGTTAATTTATCCCTCCTCCCACCTTTCCCCTTTGGTAATAATAAATTATAAGATTTTATACTTCTCAGAAATGGGGGAGCTGAAAGAGAGGTATTATTTTCAATGGAAAAGCATTTAAAACAAGATTGAAGCTTTAACCAAGATTATTAGATGTACATCCTTGGAAAGAAATCACTTCATTTCTCTAATATTGACCTGACAAATAAGACAAACCCTTTCACTGTACTTGCTTATAATAAAGTGATGGAAATATCAAATGGAAGTGTTAGAAACATCTTATTTTACCCGAGCCTTATACACTGTTCTATGTTAACTACAGTTTGGCTCACACATCTGTTCATTGAAGTTACAATAGTCTCAATTTCTGTTACTGATCCTCCAGAGTGGACCCCAACAAGTGTCCCCCTGCCCAGTGTCATTGGGGCCAACAGATCGAGACTGAGTTTGGTTCACAAGCAAAGGAAACTTTATATTTTGATCAGAGAATGGAGAGGTGAGAGCATGCACTACCCCGTGGGCTGTGGGCTGGGCTGCTGTGTAGAGATCCTGTCAGAGTCAGTGGGAGGGAGGGGACAGAGCTTTCAAGGGCCGGGTTGGCTGCAGCTCAGGCTCTATATCTCGGAGTCTGCACTGGGCCCCAGGAGCTGAGGTGTCGACCCAGCCATTCTGCACTAGGAAATCTGGTCTGAAGTGCCGGGTGTGGAACCTCTGCATGCGGGACCCTAGGAGCACGTGAAATTAGACAAAGCACAAAGGATAAAAAAGGTTAGACTTGACTTTATTGCCCAGATTCTATTTTTATCTCCCAGGGATTTTTAATGGGCTTTGCTGGGGACAAACCCCTCCTCTGCCTTTTGTCCCGTTCCTCATTCTTGGAGTGCTGAGGGTGCAGACCCTTCTTCTGTAACTGCTGAGTGCTGAGTTGGGAGCCCTCATACCCGGGGGCGAGGGTCAGAGCTTCTCCCCAGCAGCCTCCAGGTGACGTTGATTGTCCCCAGGCCCCCTGCCTCCTTGCTCGTCCGCCTGAGCACCAGCATTGGAAGTGTTATAGATTCTAATGACCTTTAAGGGTCCAGGAAAGAGATGTGCAGAGACGCTGTGGGGGCCGGTTTCACCCCACCCCACATTTGTTCGGCCACCTTAGGCTGACCGTTTCTGCCAGCCTAGATGCTCTGACCAGTAGTCTGTGCTTTCTTCAATTAGGCCCCTGAATTAACGTACAAACAGCACCAGGTGTCAGAGCCCTGCCCGCTCAACTCCCAGACAGTCCAGGGTCAGTGGTGATCAAGGACCATGATGGCCACTGAGTCAACAGCCTTTTGAAGTAAACAGGAGTCCAGCCGGTCTTATTGGCCACCATCATCACGGTGTCTGTAGGCTTTTCTATGGTGACAGTGTGATATACGGTTCCCCCGCCAAGATTATTAGCTCCCCTCCGGGTGCAGTAAGTCCTGCAAGCAGTAGTCTACTCTTTTGGGACACACTCTTGTTGTTTTATGAGAGAAACTCCAGGTCAAGTGATGTTCACACGAGTCGTCATGGTGCCCCGTTGCCTCCGGTTATCTCTCTGGATGTTGGAGTTGGAGGGCCTCCTCACTCGAGGTTGGTGTGCCCACGGAGCGAACCCTGCAACTTCAGGGCATGGTTGGTGGTTAGGATCACCATGCGGGGTCCTTTTCCCTTAGGAAGGAGGTGGCCTTTTGGGCTGCTGATTTCCAGGTTTTTAGGTACCGCCAGTATGTTGGCCAGATGTGGCAGTGGGCCAAGCCCCTTGGTGACCGTAGTTTATCCTACCTGGATGGCATTCTTGCATTGTTCCATTTCAAGTGGTCCCAGTTTTTGCACTAATTCTCCAATGGCGATTCACCTTTCACCGGGAATGTAAAGGTCAAAGGGTTTAGCTAAATTAGGGAGTTCCTGGGCAAGGGTCTGAATTGACTGCTCTTTCCATTCTTGAAAGGCCACTTCTGGATTCTATTCAAAAGGATCATCATCTTTTCCTTTCAGTGTTTCATATAGAGGCCCAGCTAGTAGACTGTACTTAGGGATCCAGAAGCAGCAAACCCTGGCCTCCCCAGGAACCCCTAAGCTGTCTTCTAGTTTTAGAAAGGGGTAAAGCTGAAAATGGTTTCTTCCCTTTCCTGGGATGGGCTTCTCCGACCTTCTGTGAGAATGAAGCCCAGGCAGGTCACCACAGTCTGTGATATTTGAGCTTTTTCTTGGACAACTTCAATCCTTTATTGGCTTGGTAGTTCAGAGGCCTCCTTAGTAGGGCTGGCGATCAGAATGTCGTCTGCGTACTGAAGGAGGGTTTCCTTTTCCAGAGGTAGAACTTTTAGGTCTTTACCTAAGCTTTCCCCAAAGACAGTGTGGGAATTTTTGCACCCTTGGGGCAAGACGGCCCGGAAGTATTGTTTTAGTTGTATGTTGAGTCCTGCCACTCACAAGCCAAAATTTCTTGTGACTCTGGGACTAATAGAATACAAAAGAAGGCATCATTGAAGACTAATACAGAATACCATGTCCTGGTGGTTGGTAGAATGACCAGCAGGGTGTAGGAATTAGGAGCAACTGGAGGTATATCCTCGGTGGCTTCACTGACTGTCCTGACATCCTTTACCAGGTCCCCAGCAGCCCATGGGGCTCTCGTGGTCAGACCAGTCCCAGGATACAGAGCTACCCTTGCAGGTACCGTGGCAGGGCTGGGCACATAGGAACCATGCACATAGCCCTCATTGCAGAGCACCCCCAGCTCACCTGTCACTCAGAGCTGACACAGAGCACCTCAGAGCAGGACTTGAACTAACAAACAGCAGCTGTGACAGTTCTGTGACCCTGGGCATCACTCTGTGCGGCCTCCCTCCACCTGGTCTTCCAGAGACTTCCACTGCACCCAGGGCACCAGGCCTCTGTCTCCAACCACCACCCACCCCTCCTCTCCCTGACTCCTGGGTTCCTCTCATTAAGAGAGGGTTTTCTTGAAGTTGTCTCCCACTCATGGGCCAGATAAAATGATTAGAAAACAAGCCAAAGCTGCAGCCCCTTGTCTATCCTGACTCTCAGGAGCCCACACCTGTTCCTTGGACCTGGCCGGTTCAGCAAGTTCCATTTTCTGCAACTGTGAGCCCCTGAGGGGTGATGATTGGCTGACCTGGGCAGCCTTACCGTGCCGGCCAGCCCTCCCCAGGTGTGCCTGGGTTGAGATCAATATAAATTCCACTCCAGGCAGCAAGAGCCCCTGCAGCTGTGCCTGACGCCATTTTCTCTGCCCTGTCAGCAGTCTCGGGGCTGGGCTGGTGGGAGGGAGTGAGAGGCCACGGCTTTGTGGGTGGCCCAGTGTGAGTGGGGCTCTGCTGGACTTTCTGCAGCAGTTGCCAGGCTGCCACCTGCTAAAGAAGAGGATGTGTCACCCATACCTGCTGCTGGAATTTCTCCCTGGGCAGAGGTGAGGAGGGAAAAAAGCAGTGGGGGCCGGGACAGGACGGGTATCTCAGGCAGGGAAATGGAAATCTTCCAGAAGAGCACCCAGGGCCAGGACCATCCTGGCTGGCCTGCAGGCACCAAGTCGGCCGGCATGCTGTCACTCGTGTGGCTCCATGGCCCTTCCTCTAGGCTTTCAAGTCCTTGTATATATTCAGGTGTTTTACCTGGGAAGGGTGGGAACAGTTCAGCAGCAGCTGGCCTGGGGCTCATCTCACGTTTACTCACAGATGCCTCGGCATGGTCCCCCAGGCTTGTAATGAGGACACTCCTTGCGGGGGGGCTGCTGGCTGCATGCGAGACGATTCCCCACCACTGACCAACTTCAGAATTGTCTACCACTGGAGCAAGTGCCCTGATAGGGTTTTCATCTGTATAACTGGTGGGTTCTGTTTTGTTTTTTTCTTTTTTGTTTCAAGGTAGGTTTTATTCCTCTTTTTTGTACTTATGGATGTAAGCATGGAAATAATTCATTCATATAAATACATGTATGTGAAGGGAATAACTTCCGTTTTTTAAAAAAATTTTATTTTTCATTTTATTTTATTTATTTTTTATACAGCAGGTTCTTATTGGTTATCTATTTTATACATATAAATGTATACATGTCAATCCCAATCTCCCAACTCCTCCCACCGCCACCCCCCCATGGCTTTCCCCTCTTTGTGTCCATACATTTGTTCTCTACATCTGTGTCTCTCTTTCTGCCCTTCAAACCTGTTCATCTGTACCATTTTTCTAGGTTCCACATATATGCGTTAATATACAATATTTGTTTTTCTCTTTCTGACTTACTTCACTCTGTATGACAGTCTCTAGATCCATCGACGTCTCTACAAATGACCCAATTTCATTCCTTTTTATGGCTAATAGTCCATTTTATATATGTACCACATCTTTATCCATTCGTCTGTCTGTGGGCATTTAGGTTGCTTCCATTACCTGGCTATTGTAAATAGTGCTGCAATGAACATTGTGGTGAATGTGTCTTTTTGATTTATGGTTTTCTCTGGGTATATGCCCAGTAGTGGGTTGCTGGATCATATGGTAATTCTATTTTTAGTTTTTTAAGGAACCTCCATACTGTTCTCCATAGTGACTATCAATTTACATTCCCACCAGTCGTGGAAGAGGGTTCCTTTTCTCCACACCCTCTCCAGCATTTGTTGTTTGTAGATTTTCTGATGATGCCCATTCTAACAGGTGTGAGGTGATACCTCATTGTAGTTTTGATTTGCATTTCTCTAATAATTAGTGATGTAGAGCAGCTTTTCATGTGCTCCTTGGCCATCTCTATGTCTTCTTGGAAGAAATGTCTATTTAGATCTTCTGCCCATTTTTGTATTGGGTTGTTTGTTTTTTTAATATTGAGCTGCATGAGCTGTTTATATATATTGGAGATTAATCCTTTGTCCATTGATTCAGTTGCAAATATATTCTCCCATTCTGAGGGTTGTCTTTTTGTGTTTGTAGTTTCCATTGCTTTGCAAAAGCTTTTACGTTTCATTAGGTCCCATTTGTTTAGTTTTCTTTTTTATGTCATTACTCTAGGAGGTGGATCAAAAAAGATCTTGCTGTGATTTATGTTAGAGTATTCTTCCTATGTTTTCCTCTAAGAGTTTTATACTGTCCGGTCTTACATTAAGGTCTCTAATCCATTTTGAATTTATTTTTGTGTATGGTGTTAGGGGGTGTTCTAATTTCATTCTTTTACATGTAGCTGTCCATTTTTCCCAGCACCACTGATTGAAGACACTGTCTTTTCTCCATTGTATAGTCTTGCCTACTTTGTCATAGATTAGTTGACCATAGGTGTGTAGGTTTATCTCTGGGCTTCTTTCTTTTTTATTTTCCTTTTACACCTTTATTGGAGTATAATTGCTTTACAATGGAGTGTTAGTTTCTGCTGTATAACAAAGTGAATCAATTATACATATACATATATCACCATATCCCCTCCCTCTTACATCTCCCTCCCACCCTCCACATCCCACCCCTTTAGGTGGTCACAAAGCACCGAGCTGATCTCCCTGTGCTATGTGGCTGCTTCCCAGTAGCTATCGATGTTACATTTGGTAATGTATATATGTCCATGGCACTCTCTCACTTCGTCCCAGCTTACCCTTCCCCCTCCCCGTGTCCTCAAGTCCTTTCTCTATGTCTGTGTCCTTAATCCTGTCCTGCCCCTAGGTTCTTCATAAACTTTTTTCTTTAGATTCCATATATCTCTGTTAGCACACGGTATTTATTTTTCTCTTTCTGACTTACTTCACTGTGTAGGACAGACTCTAAGTCCATCCCCCTCACTACAAATAACTCAGTTTTGTTTCTTTTTATGGCTGAGTAATATTCCATTTATATATGTGCCAGATATTCTTTATCCATTCATCTGTAGATGGACACTTAGGTTGCTTCCATGTCCTGGCTATTGTAAGTAGAACTGCAATGAACATTGTTGTATATAACTCTTTTTGAATTATGGTTTTCTCAGGGCAAATGCCCAGTAATTGGATTGCTGGGTCGTATGGTACTTCTATTTTTAGTTTTTTAAGGAACCTCTATACTGTTATCCCTAGTGGGTATAGCAATTTACATTCCCAGCAACAGTGCAAGAACGTTCCCTTTTCTCCAGTAAATGCCTCTCCAGCATTTATTGTTTGTAGATTTTTTGATGATTGCCATTCTGACTGCTGGGAAGTGATACCTCACTGTAGTTTTGATTTGCATTTCTCTAATGATTAGTGATGTTCAGCATCCTTTCATGTGTTTATTGGCAATCTGTATATCTCCTTTGGAGAAATGTCTATTTAGGTCTTCTGCCCAGTTTTTGGATTGTGTTGTTTGTTTTTGTGATATTGAGCTACACGAGCTGCTTGTAAATTTTGGAGATTAATCTTTTGTCATTTGCTTCATTTGAAAACATTTTCTCCCATTCTGAGGGTTGTATTTTCGTCTTGTTTATGTTTTCCTTTGCTGTGCAAAAGCTTTGAAGTTTCATTAGGTCCCATTTGTTTATTTTTGTTTTTATTTCCACTTCTCTAGGAGGTGGGTCAAAAAGGATCTTGCTGTGATTTATGTCATAGAGTGTTCTGCCTATGTTTTCCTCTAATAATTTTATAGTGTCTGGTCTAACATTCAGATCTCTAATTCATTTTGAGTTTATTTTTGTGTATGGTGTTATGGAGTGTTCTAATTTCATTCTTTCACGTGTAGTTGTCCAGTTTTCCCAGCACCACTTACTGAAGAGACTGTCTTTTCTTCATTGTATATCTTTGCCTCCTTTGTCATAGATGAGTTAGCCATAGGTATGTAGGTTTATCTCTGGGCTTTCTATCTTGTTCAATTGATCTATATTTCTGTTTTTGTGCCAGTACCATATAGTCTTGATTAATGTAGCTTTGTAGTATAGTCTGAAGTTAGGAAGTCTATTCCTCCAGCTCTTTTAATTTCCCTCAAGACTGCTTTGGCTATTCGGGGTCTTTTGTGTCTCCATACAAATTTTAAGATTTTTTTGTTCTAGTTCTGTAGAAAATGCCAGTGGTATTTGATAGGGATTGCATTGAATCTGTAGCTTGCTTTGGGTACTATAGTCATTTTCACAATATTGATTCTTCTAATCCAAGAACATGGTTTATACCTCCATATGTTTATATCATCTTTGATTTCTTTCAGCAGTGTCTTATAGTTTTCTGAGTACAGGTCTTTTACCTCCTTATGTAGGTTCATTCCTCCGTATTTTATTCTTTTTGTTGCAATGGTGAATGAGATTGTTTCCTTAATTTCTCTTTCTGATCTTTCATTGTTAGTGTATAGGAATGCAAGAGATTTCTGTGCATTAATTTTGTATCCTGCAACTTTACCAAATTCATTGATTAGCTCTAGTAGTTTTCTGGTGGCATCTTTAGGATTCACTATGTGTAGTATCGTGTCATTTGCAAACAGTGACAATTTTACTTCTTCTTTTCCAGTTTGTATTCCTTTTATTTCTTTTTCTTCTCTGATTACTGTGTCTAGGACTTCCAAAACTATGTTGAGTAATAGTGGTGAGAGTGGACATCCTTGTCTTGTTCCTGATCTTAGAGGAAATGCTTTTAGTTTTTCACTATTGAGAATGATGTTTGCTGTGGGTTTGTCATATACTGCCTTTATTATGTTGAGGTAGATTCCCTCTATGCCCACTTTTTGGAGACTTTTAATCATAAATTGGTGTTGAATTTTGTTGAAAGCTTTTCCTGCATCTATTGGGATGATCATATTTTTATTCTACAATTTGTTAATATGGTGTATCACATTGATTGATTTGTGTATATTGAAGAATTCTTGCATCCCTGGGATAAACCCCACCTGATCATGGAGCATGAGCCTTTTAATGTGTTGTTCAATTCTGTTTCCTAGTATTTTGTTGAGGATTTTTACATCTATATTAATCAGTGATATTGGTCTCTAATTTTCTTTTTCTGTAGTATCTTTGTCTGGTTTTGGTATCAGGGTGATGGTGGCCTCATATAATGAGTTTGGGAGTGTTCCTTCCCCTGAAAAGTTCTGAAGAGTTTGAGAAGATTGGGTGTTAGCTCTTGCCTAAATGTTTGATAGAATTCACCTCTGATGCCATCTAGTTCTGGACTTTTGTTTGTTGGAAGATTTTTAATCACACTTTCAATTTCATTACTTGTGATAGGTCTGTTCATATTTTCTATTTCTTCCCGGTTCAGTCTTGGAAGGTTATACCTTTCTAAGAATTTGTCCATTTCTTCCAGGTTGTCCATTTTATTGGCATAGAGTTGCTTGTAGAGGTCTCTTAGGATGCTTTGTATTTCTGTGGTGTCTGTTACAACTTCTCCTTTTTCATTTCTAATTTTATTGATTTGAGTCCTCTCCCTCTTTTACTTGAGTCTGGCTACAGGTTTATCATTTTTGTTTATCTTCTCAAAGAACCAGCTTTTAGTTTTATTGATCTTTGCTATTGTTTTTATTTCATTTATTTCTGCTCTGATCTTTATGATTTCTTTCCTTCTATTAACTTTGGGTTTTGTTCTTCGTTCTCTAGTTCCTTTAGGTGTAGGGTTAGATTGTTTATTTGAGATTTTTCTGGTTTATTGAGGTAGGCTTTTATTGCTATAAACTTCCCTCTTAGAACTGTTTTTGCTGCATCCCATAGGTTTTCAATCATCGTGTTTTTGTTGTCATTTGTCTCTAGGTAGTTTTTGATTTCCTCTTTTATTTCTTCAGTGATCTCTTGGTTATTTAGAAACGTATTGTTTAGCCTCCATGTGTTTGTTTTTTACGTTATTTTCCCTGTAATTGAGTTCTAATCTCATAGCATTGTGGTCGGAACAGCAGCTTGATATGATTTCAGTTTTCTTAAATTTACTGAGGCTTTATTTGTGACCCAAGATGTGATCTATCCCGGAGAATGTTCCGTGTACCATTGAGAAGAACTTGTAGTCTGCTGTTTTTGGATGGAATGTCCTATAAATATCCATTAAATCTATCTGGTCTATTGTGTCATTTAAAGCTTGTGTTTCCTTATTAATTTTCTGTCTGGATGATCTCCATTGGTGTAAGTGAGGTGTTAAAGTCCCTTGCTATTATTGTGTTACTGTTGATTTCCTCTTTTATAGCTGTTAGCAGTTGCCTTATATATTGAGGTGTTCCT
The DNA here is from genome assembly GCF_949774975.1 of Lagenorhynchus albirostris. Classification (NCBI taxonomy): domain Eukaryota; kingdom Metazoa; phylum Chordata; class Mammalia; order Artiodactyla; family Delphinidae; genus Lagenorhynchus; species Lagenorhynchus albirostris. The sequence goes on along the minus strand of NC_083096.1, from coordinate 64,997,937 downwards.
GTGTTGGGTACATATATATTTATAATTGTTATATCTTGGATTGATCCCTTGATCATTATGTAGTGTCCTTCCTTGTCTCTTGTAACATTCTTTATTTTAAAATCTATTTTATCTGATATGAGTATTGCTACTCCAGCTTTCTTTTGATTTTCATTTGCATGGAATATATTTTTCCATCCCCTCACTTTCAGTCTGTATGTGTCCCTAGGTCTGAAATGGGTCTCTTGTAGACAGCATATATATGGATCTTGTTTTTGTATCCACTCAGTGAGCCTGTGTCATTTGGTTGGAGCATTTAATCCATTCATGTTTAAGGTAATTATCAATATGTATGTTCCTATTATTATTTTCTTAATTGTTATGGGTTTGTCTTAGTGGGTCCTTTTCTTCTCTTGTGTTTCCCACTTAGAGAAGTTCCTTTAGCATTTGTTGTAGAGCTGGTTTCATGGTGCTGAATTCTCTTAGCTTTTGCTTGTCTGTAAAGCTTTTGATTTCTCCATCAAATCTGAATGAGATACTTGCTGGGTGGAGTACTCTTGGTGGTAGGTTCTTCCCTTTCATCACGTTAAATTTATCATGCCACTCCCTTCTGGCTTGTAGATTTTCTGCTGAGAAATCAGCTGTTAACCTTATGGGAGTTCCATTGTATGTTGTCATTTTTCCCTTGTTGCTTTCAATAATTTTTCTTTGTCTTTAATTTTTTCAATTTGATTACTGTGTGTCTCGGCATTTTTCTCCTTTGGTTTATCCTGCCTGGGACTCTCTGTGCTTCGTGGACTTCGGTGGTTATTTCTTTTCCCATGCTAGGGAAGTTTTCAACTATAATCTCTTCAGATATTTTCTTGAGTCCTTTCTCTCTCTGTTCTCCATCTGGGACCCCTATAATGCGAATGTTGTTGCATTTAATGTTGTCCCAGAGGTCTCTTAGGTTGTCTTCATTTATTTTCATTCTTTTTCTTTATTCTGTTCCATGGCAGTGATTTCCACCTTTCTGTCTTCCAGGTCACTTATCCGTTCTTCTGTCACAGTTATTCTGCTACTGATTCCTTCTAGTGTATTTTTCATTTCAGTTATTGTATTGTTCATCTCTGTTTGTTTGTTCTTTAATTCTTCTAGGTATTTGTTCCTTAATTCTTCTAGGTCTTTGTTAAGCATTTCTTGCATCTTCTCGATCTTTGCCTCCATTATTTTTCTAAGGTCTTGGATCATCTTCACTATCATTATTCTGAATTCTTTTACTGGAAGGTTACCTATCCCCACTTCATTTCGTTGTTTTTCTGAGGATTTATCTTGTTCCTTGATCTGGTATAAAGTCCTCTGCCTTTTCATTTTCTCTATCTTTCTGTGAATGTGGTTTTCCTTCCACAGGCTGCAGAATTGTAGTTCTTCTTGCTTCTGCTGTCTGCTCTCCAGTGATTGAGTCTATCTGAGAGGCTTGTGCAAGCTTCCTTATGCGAGGGACTGGTGGTGGGTAGAGCTGGGTGTTGCTCTGGTGGGCAGAGCTTTAATCTGCTTGTCTGTGGATTAAATAAAAGTTTAATAAAAAGTTTAATCCGCTTGTCTGCTGATGCATGGGGCTGGGTTCCCTCCCTGTTGGTTGTTTGGACTGAGGTGACCCAGCACTGGAGCCTACCTTGCTCTTGGTGAGGCTAATGGTGGACTCTGGGAGAGTTCACGCCAAGGAGTATTTCCCAGAACTTCTGCTGTCAGTGTCCTTGTCCCCATGGTGAGCCACAGCCACACCCCACCTCTGCAGGAGACCCTCTAAAACTAGCAGCTAGGTATGATCATTCACCTATGGGGTGACTGCTCCTTCCCCTGGGTCCTGATGTGCACACTACTTTGTGTGTGTCCTCCAAGAGGGGAGTCTCTGTTGAGACTCTGAGTCTCTGAGTGCAGTTGAGACTCTGAGTGGAGTCGCACAGACTCTGGGTCCTGTGAAGCTTCGATGTTTTGTGGTTCTAGAAATCCTATAGGAGACGGTCCACAGCAGGTGAAGCTAATGCTGTCATAGAGGTGGTGAAACCAAAGATCTGCAGTTCCGACTAGAGGTGCTGATGTACAAACAGGACAAAATCATCTCATGTGAATGTAGTTCAGGCATGTTTAAAATGAATGCAGTCATGTTAATGCCTAACATCTTCTATCTTGTGCCTCTCCTCAAGGACCCCCTCCTCAGTTCCTGAGGCTCCTGTAAGTCATGTACAGGGGAATGGAGAGTGGGCTCTGTCCAGTCTGAGCCCTGAGTTACCCTGTGTGTATCTTAGGATACTTTGTATTTCTGTGGTGGCTCTTGTAACATCATCTCTTTCAGTTCTGATTTATTTGGGCCCTTTCTTTTAAAAAAAGTACTACTGTTGTCTTTTATTCTTTACAGAAGTTTAATAAGTGTTTGATCTACTACCCTTACTCTATGTATACTTTTTGCCGTGAGATTTTTACTTTTGTTTGTTTTCTTGTTACTGTCAATAATTAGTGAGAATTCTTTTAAGCTACCTTCAACATTGCTTATAAAGCTGCTTTATTAGTGATGACAGAGCTTTAATGGAAGTCGTGTTCTGGTTGTAAACTAGAATGCAATGTGCCAGCAAAAAGTCCCTTAAGTGTATGTCTCATTACTTCTTGTTCTTTTTTTTCCTTTTTTCTCTCTTTTTTTTCTTGTTCTTTTTTTACTTTTTATTTTTTATCAGAGCAAATTTGATTAAAATGTTTTGTTTGTTCTAGGTGTGTAAGATGTGGTTCTTTTACACATATACATGTATCTATACTTCTTCAGATCGTTTTCTCATGTAGCTTGTGACACAATGTTGAGTAGTCTTCTCTTGGTATTCCGTAGGTCTTTGGTGATTATATATTTCACATGTGTTTCTATATCTATGTTAACCCCAATATCTTAATATATCCAGTCCTCACACCTTTCCATTTGGTGAACCTTAACTTTGTTTAATGAATCTGTGATTGCCTTTCTCTGTGGAAATATCTTCATTGGTATCAATTTTTAGCTAACACCTATAAGTGATATTATAGGATATGTGTCTTTTGCTGTCTGACTTAGTACAATTTGCCTGATTACCTCTAGAATCATCTACGGTGCTGCAAATGGCATTGTTTCATTTTTTTCCCTAGATAATATTCCATCTGTACATGTACCAGTTCTTCTTTGTCCACTCACCTCTTGATGGACTTTTTGGTTGCCTCCATGTCTTGGCTATTGTAATACTGCTGCACTGCACATTTGCCTGCCTGTGTCTTTCCAATTCTGTCTTCTTATGTTATAGGCCCAAGAGTGGGCCTCCTGTATCATATAGTATCTCAGGGTTTACCGTTTAAATGCACCACGATTCTGTGCTCATTAGTGGCTCTTTCCAGGTTACATCTCACTTAAAGTTGAGGGTATGCATTTCTCCACAACACCTTCAGCATTTATTTATTTATTTATTTTTAACATCTTTATTGAAGTATAATTGCTTTACAATGGTGTGCTAGCTTGTGCTTTACAACAAAATGAATCAGTTATGCATATACATATGTTCCCATATCACTTCCCTCTTGCGTCTCCCTCCCTCCCACCCTCCCTCCCCTCCAGGCGGTCACAAAGCACCGAGCTGATCTCCCTGTGCCATGCTGCTGCTTCCCACTAGCTATCTACCTTACGTTTGGTAGTGTATATATGTCCATGCCTCTCTCTCCCTTTGTCACAGCTTACCCTTCCCCCTCCCCATATCCTCAAGTCCATTCTCTAGTAGGTCTCTGTCTTTATTCCTGTTTTACCCCTAGGTTCTTCATGACATTTTTTTTCCTTAAATTCCAGGTATATGTGTTAGCATACGGTATTTGTCTCTCTCTTTCTGACTTACTTCACTGTGTATGACAGACTCTAGGTCTATCCACCTCATTACAAATAGCTCAATTTCGTTTCCTTTTATGGCTTCAGCATTTATTGTTTGTAGTTTTCTTGCTGATGGATATTCTGACTGGTGTGAGCTGATACCTCTTTGTGGTTGAATTTGCATATGACTCATAATCCTTTGAAATTGAGCTTTAAGGCATGTCCTTTTTATTTTTCAAACTGTGATTACAGCTTATCTCTTCAAAGTGTTTTCTAAAGTATGTGTTACATTTTGAAATTTATTGGCCATTACCTCCCTCAAAACATTTTGAGGGCAGGTTTCATTTATGGCCCTGCAGTACTTGTTCACATGAAGTGACCATTAGCACAGGCTTTAAAGCTGCTTTTGCAGGTAACGGCCAGATTGCGGCAGCCTTTCTTTGTTCCCCATGCTGGTACTAGGGAAACAGAGCTTCCGGCCAGTGGTCTTCCTTGGTTATAAATTAGAGTGGAATGTGCCCGGATAAACCCCCAAAGGCTGATGTCTCCTTATTTTTGTTTGTTTTTTAAATTTAATTTATATTTTTATCGGAGTAATATTCCATTGTGTATATGGACCACTTCTTGGTGCATAGCTCTGTTGAGGGACATTTTCGTTGCTTCCAAGTGTTGGCTATATTAAATATTGCTGGAAAAAAAAATATTGCTGGAGTGCAAGATTGCCAGCCTGTGACTTTTTGATTCTCATTTTCTTAGGTGATAGGCCCAGCCGTGGGTGTGACTGATTGACTAGTAGCTCAATGTTTACCTTTTCAAAGCACCTCCATTGTGTTTTCATTAGTGGCTCTTACCATGTCTCCCTTAGAACCGAGGGTACGAACTTCTCCACAATCCCTTCAGCATTTATAGTTTGCAGCATTTTTGCTAATGGCCAATCTGACTGCTGTGACCTGATAAGTTTTTGTAATTTGGGTTTGCATGACTTTAAAAATTCCTAATATTCATCATTTTCCACGCCTTTTTCCTTTCTGTTAAAAATCAAGTGTGAGTACAATATATCTCTTGAAGCTCTCTTCTTGGAAGGTTGCCCTCTTTTGAATTTTTGGTGGATATTCGACCCCAGGATTTTTTTGGAGGGCAGATGTCATTACAGAACTGCAAGTTTGGTGAATATTTAGTGACCATTAGCACTGGGTTTAAAGCTGCTGTTGTGGGAAACGGCCACAAGGAGGCAGCATTTGTCCTTTCCCAAATCTGAGTACTAGGGCAGCAGAGCCTTTCTGGAAGTCGTGGTCCTAGGTTTTAAGTTAGAATGGAATGTGCCAGGAAGAACGCCCATAAGTTTATGTCTCATTACATCTTGGTTTTTAAAATTTATTTAATCGGGGTAATGATTAGATATTGTTTGTCCAGATGTACACAATCTGGTTCATTTGTACAATATATATGTCTATTCATGTTCAGATCCTCTTCCCATGTAAAATATTACAGTGTTCCGTAGACCTCCCTTGCTATATGGTCCGTCTTTTTGATATATGTTTATTATATGTATTTGTATACGTATGGTAACGTTAATCTTAATTTATCCATTCTGCCCACCTTTCCTTTTAGATAAGCATACTTAATTTCTAAGTCTGTGAGTGTCTTTCTCTGTGGAAATATGTTCATTTGTGTTAGTTATTAGATAACGCCTATAAGTGATATCATAGGATATAGGTCTTTTGCTTTCTGACTTACCTCATATTCTGTGATTATCTCCAAGCTCATCTATGGCACCTCAAATAGCAGTGTTTCATTGTTTTCCATGGCTAATATTCTATTGTGAACGTGGACCACTTCTTCTTCATCCATACATCTGTTGATGGACATTTTGGTGGCTTCACTGTCTTGGCTATTGTGAATAAGGCTGCAGTGCAGCTTTTGCAGCCCGCGTCTTCTCGATTCTGGTCTTCTCAGGTGAGAGGCCCAGTGGTGTGCCTGCTGCATCGAATGGTATCTCAACTTTTACTTTTAATCGCAGCTCCTTTCTGTTCTCATTATTGGCTCTTACCACGTTACATCTCACCAGCAGCTAGAGGGTACACAGTTCTCTAAAACCCCTTCAGAATTTATTGTTTGTAGACCTTTTGCTGATGGTCAGTCGACTGGTGTGAGTTGAAACCTTTTTGTACATTATATTTGCATGAGTCTAATAATTCCTGAGGTTGAGCTTTCACCCATTTTCCTTTTTTTAAACAAGAGAGTGAGTCAAACTTACCTCTTCATACTATCGTCTTGAAAAATTTGTCAGTTTTGAATTTTATTGTCCATTCCCTACCTCAGCACAGTTGTTTAGGGCAGGTGTCCTTTGCAGTCCTGAGTTCTTGTGAATGTTAAGAGAACATTAGCTGTGGGCTTAACGCCGCTCTTGCGGAAAACGGCCACAAGGCAGCAGAATTTCTACATTTCCAACTCTGGGTTTTTGGGCAGCAGAGCCTTCCTGGAAATCGTGTTAGTAGGCTGCAAATTAGAGTGGAATGTGCCAGGGCACATCCCCAAGAGCTTATATCTCCTTACTTCTTGTTTGTTTTATAAATTTAATTTTTATTAATTATCAGAGCAAACTTGATAAAAATATTTTGTTTCTCCTAGGTGTACAGAATCTGGTTCATTATATCAATGTATCTGTCATTTATCTTTGCATTCTTTACCATGTAGGTTATTACAGAGTGTTGCCTAGACCTCTCTTGGTATTCCATAGGTATTTTGTGATTATATATTTCATATGTATTAGTACATGTCTGTTAACCCTCATATCCTAATTCACACATTCCTTACACTTTTCCATTTGGTTAAACATAATTTTTTTTTCTTAATCCATGCTTTTCCTTCTCTTGGAAATAAGTTCATGAGTATCAACTTTTAGGTAACACCTAGAAGTGATGTCATAGGATATCTGTCTTTCACTTTCTTTCTTTAATTTGAGTGATTATCTCTAGGTCCTTATATGGTGGTGCAAACGGCACTGTTTCATTGTTTTCCATGGCTAATATTCCATTGTTTACATGGACCACTTCCTCTTTGTGCATTCTTCTGTTGATGGACATTTTGGTTTCTTCCAAGTCTTGGCTATGTTAAATATTCCTGCAGTACAGGATTGCCAGCCTGTGTCTTTTCCATTCTGCTCTGCTCAGGTGATAGGCACATCAAAGGACCTACCAGATCACATGGTAGCTCAATTTTTACCCTTAAACGCACCTCCATTATGTTCTCACTACTGGCTGTTACCAGTTTACATCCCCCCAGCAGCTGGAGGGTACACAGTTCTCTGAAACCCCTTCAGCATTTATTCTTTGTAGACTTTTTGCTGAAGAACATTCTGACGGCTGTGAGGTGAACATTTCTGTAATTGGATTTGCATGGCTTTATTCATTGCTGATGTTGAGCATTTTTCAATTTCCTTTTATTTTAAAGAGAAAAAAAAGAAAAGACAAAATGTGCGTAAAATATGCCTCTTGACATTGTCTTCTTGAAATGTTGACGTCTTTTGAATTTTCTGGTCGATTACGACCCCAGGACATTTTTTGAGGCCCGGTGTCCTTTACAGTGCTGCACATATTTTGAATATTAAGTGAACATTACCTCTTGGTTTAAAGCTGCTGTTGTGTGAAACAGCCACAAGGCGGCAGCATTTCTCCTTTACCAAATCTGGTTACCAGGGCAACAGAGCCTTAATGGAAGTCCTGTTCTAGGTTGAAAATTAGAATGGGATGTGCCAGGAAAAATTCCTTTCAGTTTATGTCTCATTATTTCTTGTTCATATTTTTAATTTAATTTTTTTTATCGCAGCAAATTTGATTACAATGGTTTTTTTTTTTTGTTCTAGGTGTGCAAGATGTGGTTCTTTCACACACATACATATATCTATTCTTCTTTGGAACCTTTTCCCAGGTAGGTTATGACACAATGTTGAGTAGTCTTCTCTTGGTATTCCGTAGGTCTTTGGTGATTATATATTTCACATGTGTTTCTATATCTATGTTAACCCCAATATCGTAATGTATCCAATCCTCACACCTTTCGATTTGGGGAACCATAAGTTTGTTCAATGAATCTGTGATTGCCTTTCTCTGTGGAAATATCTTCATTGTTATCAATTTTCAGGTAACACCTATAAGTGATATACGTTAGATGTCTTTCGCTTTCTCACTTACTACAAGTTGCATGGTTACCTCTAGACTCATCTATGGTGCCGCAAATGGCATTGTTTCATTTTTTTCCCGAGCTAATATTCCATCTCTACATGTAACAGTTCCTCTTTGTCCACTCATCTGTTGATGGACTTTTGGTTGCTTCCATGTCTTGGCTATTGTAATACTGCTGCAGTGCAGATTTGCCTGCCTGTGTCTTTCCAATTATGTCTTCTTATGTTATAGGCCCAGGAGTGAGCCTGCTGGATCATATAGTAGCTCAATGTTTACCTTTTAAGGGCACCTCCACCCTGTTCCCATTAGTGACTCTTACCAGGTTACGTCCCACTTCAAATTAAGGGTATGCATTTCTCCACAACCTCTTCAGCATTGATCATTTGTAGCTTCGTTCCTGATGGTTATTCTGAATGGTGTGAGCTGATACCTCTCTGTGGTTGGATTTGCATGTGTCTCATAATCCTTTGAAATTGAGCTTTCAGGCATGTTCTTTTATTTTTCAAACGGTTATTACAGCTTAGTTCTTCAAATGGTTTTCTTGAAATATGTGCCACATTTTGAAATACTTTGGCCTTTACCTCCCGCAAAACATGATGAAGGCAGGTTTCCTTTACAGCCCTGCAGGACTTGTTCATATGAAGTGAAAATTAGCATAGGTTTTAAAGCTGCTTTTGCAGGTAATGGCCAGAGGGTGGAGCATTTCATAATTCTATGAAACGTAACTGAACACACAATATATATTTTTTCTTTTAAATTTCCATTGTTACTTTTTTAAAGTACAATTATAATTGAAGTTCTTTGTAACAAGTGAAATTTAAAAAATTAAAGGAAAAGATAATATTTTACCACTTGCCATCCTTTCCCATTTACTGAAACGACCAGCATAATGTGTAGAGTTCTCATTTTATCCAGGTGTTCTATACATCTGGAATATCATGCTTCTCACTGTAGAAAAACAGATTTAGCTCTCACACTTTTTATAGGCTACATAACAGTCCATAGAACAGAAGTACCAACTATTTCAGACTTAGCTTTTTGAGGGACACTCAGGTTACTTTCTGTTTTATTTTGTTGTTCTTTTTCTGGGGGGGGGGTAGGAGTTTATTATTTATTTATTTATTTTTGTTGTGTTGGGTCTGAGTTTCCGTGTGAGGGCTTTCTCTAGTTGTGGCAAGTGGGGGGCCACTCTTGATCTCGGTGCGCGGGCCTCTCACTATTGCGGCCTCTCTTGTTGCAGAGCACAGGCTCCAGATGCGAGGGCTCACTGGTTGTGGCTTATGGGCCTAGTTGCTCCATGGCATGTGGGATCCTCCCAGACCAGGGCTCGAACCTGTGTCCCCTGCATTAGCAGGCAGATTCTAACCACCGCACCACCAGCGAAGCCCCCTATTTTGTTGTTCTGCTAGTTTGTTTTAACCCAAGAAAATATTTTTTTAAATACAAAAAAACAAAATTAAGCTAGGGGTAAGGATTAGGGTTTAGGGTAAGGTTTAGGGTTAGGATACGGGTTAGGATTATTGTACGGCTTAGAGTATGGTTTAGGGTTATGGTTATGGTACGGGTTAGTGTTAGGGTACAGTTTAGGGTATGGCTATGGTTTAGTGTTAGGGTACGGGTTAAGGTATGGGTTAGTGTTAGGGTATGGGTTAGGATTAGGGTATGGTTTACATTCAGGGTTATGCTTAGGTTTAGTGTATGGGTTAGTGTTACGTACGGGTTAGGGTAAGGGTTAGGGTTAGGTTTAGTGTTAAGGAAGGGGTACAGTTTAGGGTACAGTATAGGGAACAACAAAGGGTTAGGGTTAGGGTACGTGTTAGGGTACAGTTTAGTGTTAGTGTACGGGTTAGGATTAAGGTATGGTTTAGGGTAAGGTTTAGGGTTAGGGTTAGGGAACGGGTATGGTTTGGGGTACAGTTTAGGGTATGACCACGGGTTAGGAGTAGGGTAAGTTTTAGGGTACGGTTTAGTGTTAGTGTACAGGTTAGGATTATGGTACGGGATAGTGTAAGGGTTAGGGTTAGGGTTAGGGAATGGGTACAGATTAGGTTACAGGTTAGGGTATGACAACGGGTTAGGGTTAGGGTACGTGTTAGTGTATGGGTTAGGATTAGGGTATGGGTTAGGTTATGGGTTAATATTAGGGGATGGGTTAGGATTAGGGTACGGGTTATGGTACGGTTTAGGGAAAGGGTTAAGATATGGGGTAGGGTAAGGATAAAGTTTAGTGTATGGCTATGTGTTACTGTTAGGGTACATGTTAGCGTACGGGTTAGTGTTTGTGTACAGTTTACGGTAAGGGTTAGGGTTAGGGAACGGGTACGGTCTCAGGTACAGGTTAGGGTACGGTAGCGGGATAGGGTTAGGGTATGTGTTAGGATGAGACTTCTTTGTAGTGCAGATTTGAATTTCCCGCTTGCTTGGTTGGCCAAAAAGGGTGTATGTGTTTTATCCTGAATATATTCAGGAAAAAACGCATACGCACTTTTTGGCCAAGTGCATCGTTGCCGAAGATCTGCCGCTTTTCATATGCTTTAAATGCAATTCCAACCTACCTCCTGAAATCTGTTTCCTGCAATTGTGCCTTGTTTCAAGTCCTCTTCACAGCCATACCTCAATATATTTTTGGACGATAGTTGTCCTTTATAACTCTGCAGGTTTGTGAATTGCAGTGCCCCTGAGCTCCTTTTTTCAACTCGCTTTCTGTGAGCTGGCCACAAATCAACAGGATTGCTTCAGGCCCTATTCTGGTTCCGGCACAGCACACTGAGTCTTTGGTTAATTCTACATCCTGGTGGGAAATTAGAGTGAAATGTGCCCGTCCAAACACCTACAGCTAGTCTCTCATTGGTTCTCCCTATTCCCGTTCATCCTCCGCAGAAATTGCAGAGTGTGCCAAACAGGAGGTTACAAGCACTGACTCTCCAAGTGGGGAGATTGTTAGTAAAGCATCTGGAATGGCGAACCCGAGTACCAGCGGACGAATAATGAGATGCGTTTTAGAAACCTTGCCCGATCACACTGTGGACCATCCTCTGGGTTTCCCACTCATGTTTTAGCTGTAGGAAGAATCCCTTAAACCTGGAGAGTTGGGACCCATGGAATGGGTAGCACGCAGTACTACTTCAAAGGGTTTGCATTTGCTCACCGAACCTCACCAATCCTCACAGCCCCAAGTGTCCAGCCTTATGTCTCTCCCAGCTGTGGGTGTAGATGTGGTAAATCCAGGTTTCGTCACAAGCCCTGAACGAATTATTTAAGAATTTATCTCTCTTTCACTGTCTTTGTGTTTTGATTTTGAAATTTTTTTTTATAATGGGGTTTAGCTGATTTTCACTGCTGTGTTTATGCCGCTCGATGCACACTTGATCCTCTTATGGAGACATATAAACACATAGGTTTTAAGATTCTTACTAGTCAGATATATTCCTCTGCAGTGATTAAGGGGTATTGAGTCCACTCCGTTGAACAAGGAGTATGTCTTGTCTATTACTGGCTTATGGAACTGTATCTGTGCTAATTTCAATCTCTGGTTTTATGCAGCACCCCAACTCACCTTTCCCCTTAAGCAAGCAAAAGTTTGTTTTCTAAATGTGAGACTCTGTTCTGTTTTGTAATTCAGTTCATGTGTAGCCAAGTTTACATTCCCTCTATAAGTGATATCTTATGACTAGTTTCTTTTTCTGTGTGACTTATTTCACTCAGAATCATCTTACCTAAATCCACTCATTATGCTGCTACGGGCCTGATGACATTGATTTCATTGCAGAGTGATATTCCATTCTATGTAAGTACCACAACTTCTTTATCCATTTTTCTCTATCTGGGATACTTAAGTTGTTCCGTTGTCGAGGTTCTTGTAAACACAGCAGCCCTAAACTTTCGGGTGGCTGAGTCTTGTTGATTTTAATTTTCCCAAGCTATAGGGCCATAGGTGGAAGTGCCCTAGGCTCTGTAGCTTTGTTTTTTAGCGGTTTCAGGAAACACCATACACTTCTCCAGAGTGGCTGTTGGCAATTTACATCCCGCCCATCAGCATAACAAGGCTCCCTGTTCTCCATGGCCTGTCTTGCCTTTCTGGTTTTTACACTTTTTTCAGATGGCCCATTTGACCGGCCGGAAGTGAGACTTCATTGTAGTGCGGATTTCCATTGCACGCTTCCTTGGTTGGCAAAAAAGGCCATATGCGTTTTTTCCTGGATATATTCAGGAAAAAACGCATATGCATTTTTTGGCCAAGTGCATCATTGTCGAAGTTCTGCCGCTTTTCATATGCTTTAAATGCAGTTTCCATCTACCTCCTGAAATATATTTCCTGCAATTGTGCCGTGCTTTCAAGTCCTCTTTGCAGCCTTACCTCAATATATTTTTGGACTATAGCTGTCATTTATAACTCTGCAGGTTTATGAATTACAGTGCCCCTAAGGTCCTTTCTTCAACTCGCTTTCTTGTGAGCTGGCCGCAACACTGCAGGATTGCTTCAGGCCCTAATCTGGTTCCGGCATGGCACGCTGAGCCTTTTGTTAATTCCTCTTCCTGGTGGGAAATTAGAGTGAAATGTGACCGTCCAAACACCTACAGCTAGTCTCTCATTGCTTCTCCCTATTCCCGTTCAACCTCTGCAGAAACTGCTAACTGTGCTAAACAGGAGTTTTAAGGCACAGACTCTCCACGTGGGGAGATTTTTAGTAAAGCATCTGGAATGGCGAACCCGTGTACCAAGGGACAAAAAATGAAATGCATTTTAGAAACGTTGCCCGATCACATGGTGTACAATCCTCTGGGTTTCCCATGCATGTTTTAGCTGTAGGAAGAATCCCTTAAACCAGGAGAGTTGGGACCCATGGAATGGGTAGCATACAGTATTACTTCAAAGGGTCTCCATTTGCTCACTGAACCTCACCAATCCTCTCAGCCCCAAATGTCCTGCCTTATGTCTCACCCAGCTGTGGGTGTAGATGTGGTAAATCCAAGTTTCATCACAAGCCCTGAACGAATTATTTAAGAACTTTCTCTCCTTCACTGTCTTTGTTTTTGAAATTTATTTTAATAATGGGGTTTAGTTGATTTTCATGGCTGTGTATACTGCTCTACACACACCTGATTCTCTTACGGAGACATATAAATACATATGTTTTAATATTCTTATTGTCAGATATATTCCTCTGCAGTGAATAGGCGGTGTTGAGTCTAATTCGTTGAGCAAGGAGTATATCTCGTCTATTACATATTTGGCTTATGGAATAGTATCTGTGCTAATTTCAATCTCTGGTTTTACGTAGCACCCCAACTCATCATTCCCCTTAAGAAAGCATAAGTTTGTTTTCTAAATGTGAGACTCTGTTCTGTTTTGTAATTCAGTTCATGTGTAGCCAAGTTTACATTCCCTCTATAAGTGATATCTTATGATAAGTTTCTTTTTCTGTGTGACTTATTTCCTTTGAATCATTGTCCCTAAATCCATTCATTATGCTTGTACGGGCCAGACGACATTGATTTCATTGCTGAGTGATGTTCCATTGTACGTAAGTATGAAAACTTCTTTATCCATTTCTCTCTTTCAAGGATATTTAATTTGTACCGTAGTCGAGACTCTTGTAAACAGAGCAGCCCTAAACTTTGGGGTGGTTGTTTCTTGTTATTTTAATTTTCCTGAGTTATAGTGCTATAAGTAGGTTTAGGGTTAGGGTTAAGGTTAGGGTTAGGGAACGGGTATGGTTTAGGATGCCACAATGGTTTAGGGTGAGCGAAAGTGTTAGGGTACAGGTCAGTGTTAGTGTACCATTTAGGATTAGGGTAAGTGTTAGGGTAATGCTTCAGGTTGGGGTTATGGTTAGGGAATGGGGATGGTTTAGGGTAGAGGTTAGGGTACGACAACAGTTTAGGGATAGCGTACATGTAAGGGTAAGGGTTAGTGTTAGCGTACGGGTTAGGATTAGGGGACGGGTTAGGGTAAGGCTTCGGGTAAGGGTTAGGGTTAGCGTTAGGGATAGGGGACGGTGACCGTTTAGGGAACAGATTAGGGTATGACAATGGTCGAGAGTCAGCATTCGTGTTAGGGTATGAGTTAGAGTTAGCGTATGGGTTAGGATTAGGGGACTGGATAGGGTAAGACTTCGGGTAAGGGTTAGGGATAGGGTTAGGGGATGGGGAAAGTTTAGGGTACAGGTTAGGGTACGACAAGAGTTTAGGGTGAGCGTACGTGTTAGGCTATGGGTTAGTGTTAGAATACGGGTTAGAATTAGGGGACGGGTTAGGGTAAGGCTTCAGGTAAAGTTTAAGGTTAGGATTAAGGGACTGGGAAGGTTTAGGGTACAGGTTAGGGAACGACGATGGTTTAGGGTAAGTGTACATGTTAGGGCATGGGTTAGTGTTAGCATACGGGTTAGGATTAGGGGACAGGTTAAGGTAAGGCTTCGGGTAAAGGTTAGGGTTAGGGTTAGGGGACGGGGAAGGTTTAGGGTACAGTTTAGGGTACGACAATGGTTTAGGGTGAGTGTACGTGTTAGGGTGCGGGTTAGTTTAGCGTACGGGTTAGGATTAGGGGACGGGTTAGGGTAAGGCTTCAGGTAAGGGTTAGGGTTAGGAGAGGGGGACAGTTTAGGGTACAGGTTAGGGTACTACAACGGTTTACGGTGAGTGTACGTGTTAGGATAAGACTTAGTGTTAGCGTATGGCTTAGGATTAGGGGACGAGTTAGGGTAAGGCCTCGGGTAAGTGTTAGGGTTAGGGGACAGGGTCAGATTAGGGTACAGTTTAGGGTACGACAATGGTTAAGGGTGAGCGTACATGTTAGGGTATAGGATAGTGTCAGCGTACGGGTAAGGATTAGGAGAAAGTTTAAGGTATGGCTTCCAGTAAGGGGTACGGTTAGGGTTAGGCAATGGAGACGGTTTAGGGCACAGGTTAGGGTACAACAAAGGTTTAGGGTGAGCATAAGTGTTAGGGTATGGGTTAGTGTTAGCGTACGGGTTAGAATTAGGGGATGGGTTAGGGTAAGGGTTCAGGTAAGGGTTAGGGTTAGTGTTAGGGTTAGGGTTAGGGGACGGGGATGGTTTAGGGGACAGGTTAGGATACGACAACGGTTTCGGGTGAGCGTACGTGTGAGGGCACGGGTTAGTTTTAGCATACGGGTTAGGATTATGGGACGGTTTAAAGTAAGGCTTCGGGTAAGTGTTAGGGTTAGGGTTAGGGTTAGGGTTAGGGGACCGGGACGGTTTAGGGTACAGGTAAGGGTATGAAAACAGTTTAGGGTGAGCGTAAGTGTGACGGCACGAGTTAGTGTTAACGTATGGGTTAGAATTAGGGGACCAGTTAGGGTGAGGATTAGGGTTAGGGTTAAGGGACGGGGACGGTTTAGGGTTAGTGTTAGGGTTAGGGGACGGGGACATTTTAGGGGACAGGTTAAGGTACGACAGCGGTTTAGGGTGAGCATACATGTGAGGGCATGGGTTAGTGTTAGCGTACAGGTTAGGATTAGGGGACGGGTGAGGGGAAGGCTTTGGGGAAGGGCTAGGGTTAGGGTTCAGGCTAGGGATAGGATTAGGGGATGGGGACGGTTTAGGGTCCAAGTGAAGGTACGACAGCGGTTTAGGGGGAGCGTACGTGTGAGGGCACGGGATAGTGTTAGTGTACGGGTTAGGATTAGGGGACGGGTGAGGGGAAGGCATCGGGAAAGGATTAGGGTTAGGGTTCGGGCTAGGGTAAGGGATAGGGGACGGGGACGGTTTAGGGTCCAGGTGAGGGTACGACAACGGTTTAGGGGGAGCGTACGTGTGAGGTCACGGGTTAGTGTTAGCGTACGGGTTAGGATTAGGGGACGGGTGAGGGGAAGGCATAGGGAAAGGATTAGGGTTAGGGTTCGGGCTAGGGTTAGGGATAGGGGACGGGGACGGTTTAGGGTCCAGGTGAGGGTACGACAACGGTTTAAGGGGAGCGTACGTGTGAGGTCACGGGTTAGTGTTAGTGTACGGGTTAGGATTAGGGGACTGGTGAGGGGAAGGTTCGGGGAAGGGTTAGGGTTTGGGCTAGGGTTCGGGATAGGGGATGGGGACGGTTTAGGGTCCAGGTGAGGGTATGACAACGGTTTAGGGTAAGCGTACGTATGAGGGCACGGGTTAGTGTTTCGTACGGGTTAGGATTAAGTGACGGGTTAGGGTAAGGCTTCGGGTAAGTGTTAGGGTTAGGGTTATGGGACGGGGACGTTTTAGGGGACAGGTTCGGGTATGTCAATTGTTTAGGGTGAGCGTAAGTGTGAGGGCACGTGTTAGTGTTAGCGTACGGGTTAGGATTAGGGGACGGGTTAGGTCAAGGCTTCGGGTTATGGTTAGGTTTAGGGGACGGGGACGGTTTAGGTGACAGGTAAAGGTACGACAACAGTTTATGGTGAGTGTACGTGTCAGGGCACAGGTTAGTGTTAGCGTACGGTTTGGGATTAGGGGACTGGTTAGGGTAAGGCTTCTGGTAAGGCTTAGGGTTAGGATTAGGGTTAGGGGATGGGGATGGTTTAGGTGACTGCTTAGGGTACGATAATGGTTTAGGTTGAGCGTACGTGTGAGGGCACGGGTTAGTGTTAGCGTACGGGTTAGGATTAGAGGACGGGTTAGGGTAAGGCTTCGGGTAAGGTTTAGGGTTAGGGTTAGGGTTAGGGGACAGGGATGGTTTAGGGGACACGGTAGGGTACGACAAAGGTTTAGGGTGAGCGTACGTGTTAGGGTATGGGTTAGTGTTAGCGTACGGGTTAGGATAAGGGGACGGGCTAGGGTAAGGGTACGGGTAAGGGTTAGGGTTATTGTTAGGGTTAGGGTTAGGGGATGGGGATGGTTTAGGGGACAAGTTAGGGTACGATAATGGTTTAGGGTGAGCGTACGTGTGAGGGCATGGGTTAGTTTTAGCGTACGGCTTAGGATTATGGGATGGTTTACAGTAAGGCTTCGGGTAAGTGTTAGGGTTAGGGTTAGGGTTAGGGCTCCGGGACGGTTTAGGGTACAGGTAAGGGTATGAAACAGTTTAGGGTGAGCTTACGTGTGAGGGCACGAGTTAGTGTTAACGTATGGGTTAGGATTAGGGGACCAGTTAGGGTGAGGATTAGGGTTAGGGTTAAGGGACGGGGACATTTTAGGGGACAGGTTAGGGTACGACAGCGGTTTAGGGTGAGCGTACGTGTGAGGGCATGGGTTAGTGTTAGCGTACGGGTTAGGATTAGGGGACGGGTGAGGGGAAGGTTTAGGGTTAGGGTTCGGGCTACGGTTAGGGTTAGGGGAAGGGGACGGGTGAGGGGAAGGTTTAGGGTTAGGGTTCGGGCTAGGGTTAGGGTTAGGGGACGGGGATGGTTTAGATTTCAGGTGAGGGTACGACAACGGTTTAGGGGGAGCGTACGTGTGAGGGCACTTGTTAGTGTTAGCGTACGGGTTAGGATTATGGGACGGGTGAGGGGAAGGCTTCGGAGAAGGGTTAGGGTTAGGATCCGGGCTAGGGCTAGGGTTAGGGAGCGGGGATGGTTTAGGGGATAAGTTAGGGTACGACAACGGTTTCGGGTGAGCGTACGTGTGAGGGCACGGGTTAATGTTAGTGTACGGGTTAGGATTAGGGGACTGGTTAGTGTAAGGCTTCAGATAAGGGTTTGTGTTAGGGTTAGGTTTAGGGGATGGGGAAGGTATAGGGTACAGGTTAGGGTACGACAAGGGTTTAGGGTGAGTGTACGTGTGTGGGCACGGGTTAGTGTTAGCGTACGGGTTAGGATTAGGGGACGGGTTAGCGTAAGTCTTCGGGTAAGTGTTAGTGTAAGTATGAGGGTAAGGGTTAGGGGATGGGGACGGATTAGGGGACAGTTTGCGGTACAAAAACAGTTTAGGGTGAACATATGTGTGAGGGCACGGGTTAGTGTTAGCGTACGGGATAGGATTAGGGGACGGGTTAGGGTAAGGCTTCGGGTAAGTGTTAGGGTTAGGGTTAGGGTTAGGGGACGGGGACGGTTTAGGGGACAGGTTAGTGCACGACAACGGTTTAGGGTGAGTGTACATGTGAGGGCACGGGTTAGTGTTAGCGTACGGGTTAGGGTTAGGGGACGGGTTAGGGTAAGGCTTCGGGTAAGTGTTAGGGTTAGGGTTACGGGACGGGGAAGTTTTAGGGGACAGGTTCGGTTATGACAATGGTTTAGGGTGAGCGTAAGTGTGAGGGCATGTGTTAGTGTTAGCGTACGGGTTAGGATTAGGGGACGGGTTAGGTTAAGGCTTCGGGTTAGCGTTTGGGTTAGGGGACAGGGAAGGTTTAGGGGACAGGTTAGGGTACGACAACAGTTTAGGGTGAGTGTACGTGTCAGGGCACAGGTTAGTGTTAGCGTACGGTTTGGGATTAGGGGAATGGTTACGGTAAGGCTTCTGGTAAGGCTTAAGGTTAGGATTAGGGTTAGGGGACGGGGATGGTTTAGGTGACTGGTTAGGGTACGATAATGGTTTAGGGTGAGCGTACGTGTGAGGGCACGGGTTAGTGTTAGCGTACGGGTTAGGATTAGGGGACGGGTTAGGGTAAGGGTTCGGGTAAGGGTTAGGGTTAGTGTTAGGGTTAGGGTTAGGGGACGCGGATGGTTTAGGGGACAGGTTAGGGTACGAAAACTGTTTAGGGTGAGCGTAAGTGTGAGGGCATGGGTCAGTTTTATCGTACGGGATAGGATTATGGGACGGTTTAAAGTAAGGCTTCGGGTAAGTGTTAGGTTTAGGGTTAGGGTTACGGTTAAGGGATCGGGACGGTTTAGGGTACAGGTGAGGGTACGTCAACGGTTTAGGGGGAGCGTACGTGTGAGGGCACGGGTTAGTGTTAGCGTACGGGTTAGGATTAGGGGACGGGTGAGGGGAAGGCTTCGGGGAAACGTTAGGGTTCGGGTATGGGCTAGGGTTCGGGATAGGGGATGGGGACGTTTTAGGGTCCAGGTGAGGGTACGACAACGGTTTAGGGGGAGCGTACGTGTGAGCGCACAGGTTAGTGTTAGCGTACGTGTTAGGATTAGGGGACGGGTGAGGGGAATTTTAGGGTTAGGGTTCGTGCTATGGTTAGGGTTAGGGGAAGGGGACGGGTGAGGGGAAGGTTTATGGTTAGGGTTCGGGCTAGGGTTAGGGTTAGGGGACGGGGACGGTTTAGGATTCAGGTGAGGGTACGACAACTGTTTAGGGGGAGCGTACGTGCGAGGGCACGTGTTAGTGTTAGCGTACGGGTTAGTATTAGGGGACGGGTGAGGGGAAGGCTTCGGTGAAGTGTTAGGGTAAGGGTTCGGGCTAGGGTTAGGGTTAGGTAATGGGGACGGTTTAGGGACCAGGTGAGGGTACGACAACGGTTTAGGGGGAGCGTACGTGTGAGGGCACGGGTTAGTGTTAGCGTATGGGTTAGGATTATTGGACGGGTGAGGGGAAGGCTTCGGGGAAGGGTTAGGGTTAGTGTTTGGGCTAGGGTTAGGGTTAGGGGACGGGGACGGTTTAGGGTCCAGGTGAGGGTACAACAGCGGTTTAGGGGGAGCGTACGTGTGAGCGCACTGGTTAGTTTTAGCGTACTGGTTAGGATTAGGGGACGGGTGAGGGGAAGGCTTCCGGGAAGGGTTAGGGTTAGGGTTCGGGCTAGGGTTAGGGCTAGGGGACCGGGATGGATTAGGGTCCAGGTGAGTGTACAACATCGGTTTAGGGGGAGCGTACGTGTGAGGGCACGGGTTAGTGTTAGCGTACGGGTTAGGATTAGGGGACGGGTGAGGGGATGGTGTCCGAGAAGGGTTAGGTTTAGGGTTCGGGCTAGGGTTAGGGTTAGGGGACGGGGACGGTTTAGGGTCCAGGTGAGGCTACGACAACGGTTTAGGGAGAGCGTACGTGTGAGGGCATGGGTTAGTGTTAGCGTACGGGTTAGGATTAGGGGACGGGTGAGGGGAAGGCTTCAGGGAACGGTTAGGGTTAGGGTTAGGTTTCGGGCTATGGTTAGGGTTAGGGGACGGGGATGGTTTAGGGTCTAGGTGAGGGTACGACAACGGTTTAGGGGGAGGGTACGTGTGAGGGCACGGGTTAGTGTTAGCGTACGGGATAGGATTAGGGGACGGGTGAGGAGAAGGCTTCGAGGAAGCGTTAGGGTTAGGGTTCGGGCTAGGGTTAGGGTTAGGGGACGTGGATGGTTTAGGGTCCAGGTGAGGGTACGACAACGGTTTAGGGGGAGCATACGTGTGAGGGCACGGGTTAGTGTTAGCGTACGGGTTAGGATTAGGGAACGGGTGAGGGGAAGGCTTCCGGGAAGTGTTAGGGTTAGAGTTCGGTGTAGGGTTAGGTTTAGGATTCGGGCTAAGGTTAGGGTCCAGGTGAGGGTACGACAACGGTTGAGGGGGAGCATACGTATGAGGGCACGGGTTAGTGTTAGCGTACAGGTTAGGATTAGGGGACGGGTTATGGGAAGGCTTCGGGGAAGGGTTAAGTTTATGGTTCGGGCTAGGGTTAGGCTTAGGGGATGGGGACGGTTTAGGGTCCATGTGAGGGTACGACAACGGTTTAAGGGGAGCGTACGTGTGAGGGCACGGGTTAGTGTTATCGCATGGAATAGGATTAGGGGACTGGTGAGGGGAAGGCTTCGGGGAAGGGTTAGTGTTAGGGTTCAGTCTAGGGTTATGGTTAGGGGACGGGGACGATTTAGGGACCAGGTGAGGGTACGACAACGGTTTAGGGAGAGCATACGTTTGAGGGCACGGGTTAGTGTTAGCGTACGGGTTAGGATTACGGGACGGGTGAGGGGAAGGCTTCGGGGAAGGGTTAGGGTTAGGGTTTGGGCTAGGGTTAGGGGACGGGGACGGGGACGGTTTAGCCTCCAGGTGAGGGTACGACAATGGTTTAGGGGGAGCGTACGTGTGAGGGCACGGGTTAGTGTTCGCGTACGGGTAAGGATTCGGTGACGGATGAGGGGAAGGCTTCGGGGAAGGGTTAGGGTTAGGGTTTGGGCTACGGTTAGGTTTAGGGGACGGGGACGGTTTAGGGTCCAAGTGAGAGTATGACAAAGGTTTAGGGGGCGCGTACGTGTGAGGGCACGGGTTAGTTTTATCGTACGGGTTAGGATTATGGTACGGGTGAGGGGAAGGCTTCGGGGAAGTTTTAGTGTTAGGGTTCGGGCTAAGGTTAGGAATAGGGGACGGGGATTGTTTAGGGTCTAGGTGAGTGTACGACAACGGTTTAGGGGGAGCGTACGTGTGAGGGCATGGGTAAGTGTTAGCGTACGGGTTAGGATTAGGGGATGTGTGAGGGGAAGGCTTCGTGGAAGTGTTAGGATTAGGGTTCGGGCCAGGGTTAGGGTTAGGGGACGGGGACGATTTAGGGTCCAGGTGAGGGTACGACAGCGGTTCAGGGGGAGCGTACGTGTGAGGGCACGGATTAGTGTTAGCGTACGGAGTAGGATAGTGGACGGGTGAGGGGAAGGCTTCGCGGAATGTTTAGGGTTAGGGTTCGGGCTAGGTTTAGGGTTAGGGGACGGGCAAGGTTTAGGGTCCAGGTAAGGGTACGACAACAGTTTAGGGGGAGCGTACGTGTGAGGGCACGGGTTAATATTAGCGTACGGGTTAAGATTAGGAGACGTGTGAGGGGAAGGCTTCGGGGAAGGGTTAGGGTTAGGGTTCGGGCTAGGGTTAGGGTTAGGGGATGGGGACGGTGTAGCGTCCTGGTGAGGGTACGACAACGGTTTAAGGGAAGCGTACGTGTGAGGGCACGGGTTAGTGTTAGCGTACGGGTTAGGTTTAAGGGAGGGGTGAGGGGAAGGCTTCGGGGAAGGGTTAGGGTTAGGGTTCAGGTTAGGGTTAGGGTTAGGGGATGGGGACGGTTTAGGGTCCAGGTGAGGGTACGACAACGGTTTAGGGGGAGCGTACGTGTGAGGGCACGGGTTAGCGTTAGCAAACGGGTTAGGATTAGGGGACGGGTGAGGGGAAGGCTTCGGGGAAGTGTTAGGGTTAGGTTTTGGGCTAGGGTTAGGGTTAGGGGACGGGGACGGTTTAGGGTCCAGGTGAGGGTACGACAACGGTTTAGGGGGAGCGTGCATGTGAGGGCACGGGTTAGTGTTAGCGTGCGGATTAGCATTATGTGACGGGTGACGGGAAGGCTTCAGCGATTGGTTAGGGTTCGGGCTAGGCTTAGGGTTAGGGGACGCGGACGGTTTAGGGTCCAGGTCAGGGTACGACAACGGTTTAGAGGGAGCGTATGTTTGAAGGCATGGGTTAGTGTTAGCGTACGGGTTAGGATTAGGGGACGGGTGAGGGGAAGGCTTCGGGGAAGTGTTAGGGTTAGGGTTCTGGCTAAGGTTAGGTTTAGGGGACAGGGACGGTTTAGGGTCCAGGTGAGGGTACGAGAAAGATTTAGGGGGAGCGTACGTGTGCGGGCACAGGTTAGTGTTAGCGTACGGGTTAGGATTACGAGACGTGTGAGGGGAAGGCTTCGGGGAAGTGTTAGGATTAGGGTTCGGGCTAGGGTTAGGGTTAGGGGACGGGGACGGTTTAGGGTCCAGGTGAGGGTACGACAGCGGTTCAGGGGGAGCGTACGTTTGAGGGCACAGGTTAGTGTTAGCATATGGGATAGGATTAGGGGACGGTGAGGAGAAGGCTTGGGTGAAGTGTTAGGGTTAGGCTTCGGTGTAGGGTTACGGTTAGGATTCGGGCTAGGTTTCAGGTCCAGGTGAGGGTACGACAACGGTTTAGGGGGAGTGTACGTGTGAGGGCACGGGTTAGTGTTAGCGTACGGGTTAGGATTAGGGGACGGGTGAGGTGAAGGCTTCGGGGAAGGGTTAGGGTTAGGGTTCGGACTAGGGTTAAGGTTAGGGGACGGGGACGGTTTAGGGTCCAGGTGAGGGTACGACAACGGTTTAGGGGGAGCGTACGTTTGAGTGCACGGGTTAGTGTTAGCGTACGTGTTAGGATTAGGGGACGGGTGAGGTGAAGGCTTCGGGGAAGGGTTATTGTTAGTGTTCGGGCTAAGGTTAGCTTTAGGGGACAGGGACGGTTTAGGGTCCAGGTGAGGGTACGACAACGGTTTAGGGGGAGCGTACGTGTGAGAGCACGGGTTAGTGTTCGGGTACGGGTTAGGATTCATGGACGGGTGAGGGGAAGGCTTAGGGGAAGGGTTAGGTTTAGGGTTCGGGCTAGGGTTAGTGTTAGGGGACGGGGACGGTTTAGGGTCCAGGTGAGGGTACGACAACGGTTTAGAGGGAGCGTACGTGTGAGGAAATGGTTAGTGTTACTGTACGGCTTAGGATTAGGGGACAGGTGAGGGGAAGGCTTCGGGGAAGGGTTAGGGTTAGGGTTCGGGCTAGGGTTAGGGTTAAGGGACGGGGACGGTTTAGGGTCCAGGTGAGTGTACGACAACGTTTTAGGGGGAGCGTACTTGTGAGGGCACGGGTTAGTGTTACCGTACGGGTTAGGATTAGGGGACGGGTGAGGGGAAGGCTTCGGAGAAGGGTTAAGTTTCGGGTTCGGGCTAGGGTTAGTGTTAGGGGACAGGGACGGTTTAGGGTCCAGGTGAGGATACGACAACCATTTAGGGGGAGCGTACATGTGAGGGCACGAGTTAGTGTTATAGTATGGCTTAGGATTACGGGACGGGTGAGGGGAAGTCTTCGGGGAAGGGTTATTGTTAGGGTTCGGGCTAGGGTTAGGGTTAGGGGACGGGGACGGTTTAGGGTCCAGGTGAGAGTACGACAACGGTTTAGGGGGAGCGTACGTGTGAGGGCATGGGTTAGTGTTAGCGTAAAGGTTAGGATTAGGGGACCGTGACGGAAAGGCTATGGGGAAGGGTTAAGTTTCGGGTTCGGGCTAGGGTTAGGGTTAGGGGACGGGGACGGTTTACGGTCCAGGTGAGGGTACGACAACGGTTTAGGGGGAGCGTACGTGTGAGGGCACGGGTTAGTGTTAGCATACGGGTTAGGATTAGGGGACGGTTGAGGGGAAGGCTTCGGGGACGGGTTAGTGTTAGTGTTTGGGCTAGGATTTGGGTTAGGGCACGGGGATGGTTTAGGGTCCAGGTGAGGGTACGACAACGGTTTAGGGGGAGCGTACGTGTGAGGGCACGGGTTAGTGTTAGCGTACGGGTTAGGATTAGGGGACGGGTGAGGGGAAGGCTTCGGGGAAGGGTTAGGTTTAGGGTTCAGACTAGGGTTAGGGTTAGGGGACGGGACAGTTTAGGGTCCAGGTGAGGGTACGACAACGGTTTAGGGGGAGCATACGTTTGAGGGCACGGGTTAGTGTTAGCGTACGGGTTAGGATTAGGGTACGGGTGAGGGGAAGGCTTCGGGGAAGTGTTAGGGTTAGGGTTCAGGCTACGGTCAGGGATAGGTGACGGGGACGATTTAGGGTCCAGGTGAGGGTACGACAACGGTTTAGGGGGAGCGTACGTGTGAGGTCACAGGATAGTGTTAGCATATGGGTTAGGATTAGGGGACGGGTGAGGGGAAGGCTTCGGGGAAGTGTTAGGGTTAGGGTTCAGTGTAGGGTTAGGGTTAGGATTCGGGCTAGGGTTAGGGTCCAGGTGAGGTACGACAACGGTTTAGGTGTAGCGTACGTGTGAGGTCACAGGTTAGTGTTAGCATATGGGTTAGGATAGGGGACGAGTGAGGGGAAGGCTTCGGGGAAGGGTTAGGGTTAGGGTTCGGACTAGGGTTAAGGTTAGGGGATTGGGACGGTTTAGGGTCCAGGTGAGTGTACGACAACGGTTTAGGGGGAGCGTACATTTGACGGCACGGGTTTGTGTTAGCGTAAGGGCTAGGATTAGGGGACGGGTGAGGGGAAGGCTTCGGGGAAGGGTTAGGTTTAGGGTTCGGGCTAGGGTTAGGGTTAGGGGACAGGGACGGTTTAGGGTCCAGGTGAGGGTACGACAACGGTTTAGGGGAGGCGTACGTATGAGGGCACGGGTTAGTGTTAGCGTACGGGTTAGGATTCGAGGACGCGTGAAGGGAGCGCTTCGGGGAAGTGTTAGGGTTAGGGTTCGGGCCAGGGTTAGGGGACGGGGACGGTTTAGGGTTCAGGTGAGGGTACGACAGCGGTTTAGGGAGAGCGTACGTGTGAGGGCACGGGTTAGTGTTAGCATACGGTTTAGGATTAGGGGACGTGTGAGGGGAAGGCTTCGGGGAATGGTTAGGGTTAGGGTTCAGGCTAGGTTTAGGGTTAGGGGACGGGGACGGTTTAGGGTCCAGGTGAGGATACGAAAACCTTTTAGGGGGAGCATACGTGTGAGGGCACGATTTAGTGTTATCGCACGGGATAGGATTAGGGGACGGGTTAGGGAAAGGCTTCGGGGAAGGGTTATTGTTAGGGTTCGGGCTAGGGTTAGGGTTAGGGGACGGGGACGGTTCAGGGTCCAGTTGAGGGTACGACAACCGTTTAGTGGGAGCGTACGTGTGAGGGCATGGGTTAGTGTTAGCGTAAAGGTTAGGATTGGGGGACCTTGACGGAAAGGCTATGGGGAAGGGTTAAGTTTCGGGTTCGGGCTAGGGTTAGGGTTAGGGGATGGGGACGGTTTAGGGTCCAGGTGAGGGTACGACAACGGTTTAGGGGGAGCGTACGTGTGAGAGCACGGGTTAGTGTTAGCGTACGTGTTAGGATTAGGGGACGGGTGAGGGGAAGGCTTTGGGGAAGTGTTAGGGTTAGAGTTCGGTGTAGGGTTAGGTTTAGGATTCGGGCTAATGTTAGGGTCCAGGCGAGGGTACGACAACGGTTGAGGGGGAGCGTACGTGTGAGGGCACGGGTTAGTGTTAGCGTACGGGTTAGATAGGGGACGGTTGATGGGAAGGCTTCGGTGAAGAGTAAAGTTTAGGGTTCGGGCTAGGGTTAGGGTTAGGGGATGGGGACGGTTTAGGGTCCATGTGAGGGTACGACAACGGTTTAAGGGGAGCGTACCTGTGAGGGCACGGGTTAGTGTTATCGCACGGATTAGGATTAGGGGACTGGTAGGGGAAGGCTTCGGGGAAGGGTTAGTGTTAGGGTTCTGTCTAGGGTTATGGTTAGTGGACGGGGATGGTTTAGGGTCCAGGTGAGGGTACGACAACGGTTTAGGGAAAGCATACGTTTGAGAGCACGGGTTAGTGTTCGCGTACGGGTTAGGATTCGGGGACGGATGAGGGGAAGGCTTCGGGGAAGAGTTAGGGTTAGGGTTCGAGCTAGGGTTAGGGTTAGGGGAAGGGGACGGTTTAGGGTCAAGGTGAGGGTACGACAACGGTTTAGGGGGAGCGTACGTTTGAGGGCACTGGTTAGTGTAGGCATATTGGCTAGGATTAGGGGATGGGTGAGGAGAAGGCTTCGGGGAAGGGTTAGGGTTAGGGATCGGCCTAGGTTTAGGGTTAGGGTTCGGGCTAGGGTTAGGGTCCAGGTGAGGGTACGCCAACGTTTTAGGGGCAGCGTACTTGATAGGGCACGGTTTAATGTTAGCGTACGGGTTAGGATTAGGGGACTGGTGAGGGGAAGGCTTTAGGGAAGGGTTAGTGTTAGGGTTCGGGCTAGGGTTAGGTGTAGGGGATGGGGACGGTTTACGGTCAAAGTCAATGTACGACAACAGTTAAGGGGGAGCGTACGTGTGAGGGCACGGGTTAGTGTTAGCGTACGGCTTAGGATTAGGGTACGGGTGAGGGGAAGGCTTCGGGGAAGGGTTAAGTTTAGGGTTCGGGCTAGGGTTAGGGTTAGGGGATGGGGACGGTTTAGGGTCCAGGTGAGGGTACGACAACGGTTTAAGGGGAGCGTACGTGTGAGGGCACGGGCTAGTGTTATCGCACGGGTTAGGATTAGGGGACTGGTAAGGGGTAGGCTTCGGGGAAGGGTTAGGGTTAGGGTTCGGGCTAGTGTTAGTGTTCGGGGATGGGGACGGTGTAGGGTCCAGGTGAGGGTACGACAACGGTTTAGGGGGAGCATACGTGTGAGGGCATGGGTTAGTGTTCTCGTACGGGTTAGGATTCAGGGACGGGTGAGGTGAAGGCTTCGGGGAAGGGTTTAGTTTAGGGTTCGGGTTAGAGTTAGGGTTAGGTGACGTAGACGGTTTAGGGTCCAGGTGAGGGTACGACAACAGTTTAGAGGGAGCGTACATGTGAGGGCACGTATTAGTGTTAGCATATTGGTTAGGATTAGGGGACGGGTGAGGAGAAGGCTTCGGGGAAGGGTTAGGGTTAGGGATCGGCATAGGGTTAGGGTTAGGGTTCGGGCTAGGGTTAGGGTCTAGGTGAGGGTAAAACAACGGTTTAGGGGGAGCGTACGTGTGAGGGCACGCGTTAGTGTTAGCGTACGGGTTAGGGTTAGGGGACGGGTGAGGGGAAGGCTTCAGGGAAGGGTTAGGGTTAGGTTTCGGACTAGGGTTAGGTTTAGGGAACGGGGACGTTTTAGCGTCCAGGTGAGGGTACGACAATGGTTTAGGGGGAGCGTATGTGTGAGGGCATGGGTTAGTGTTAGCGTACGGGTTAGGTTTAGGCGACGGGTGAGGGGAAGGCTTCGGGGAAGGGTTAGGGTTAGGGTTTGGGCTAGGGTTAGGGTTAGGGGACGGGGACGCTTTAGCGTCCAGGTGAGGGTACGACAACGGTTTAGGGGGAGTGTAAGTGTGAGGGCACGGGTTAGTGTTAGATACGGGTTAGGATTAGGGGACGGGTGAGGGGAAGGCTTCGGGGAAGTGTTTGGGTTAGGGTTCGGTGTAGGGTTAGGGTTAGGATACAGGCTAGGTTTAGGGTCCAGGTGAGGGTACGACAACGGTTTAGGTGGAGCGTACGTTTGAAGGCATTGGTTAGTGTTAGCGTATAGGTTAGAATTAGGGGACGGGTCAGGGGAAGGCTTCGGGGAAGGGTTAGGGTTAGGGTTCGGGCTAGGGTTAGGGTTAGTGGACGGGGACGGTTTAGGGTCCAGGGTAGGGTACGAAAACGGTTTAGGGAGAGCGTACGTGTGAGGGCACGGGTTAGTGTTAGCGTACGTGTTAGGATTATGGGACGGGTGAGGAGAAGGCTTCGGGGAAGGGTTAGGGTTAGGGTTCGGGCTAGGGTTAGGGTTAGGGACGGGAACGGTTTAGGGTTCAGGTGAGGGTACGACAACGGTTTAGGGGGAGCGTACGTGTGAGGGCACAGGTTAGTGTTAGCGTACGGGTTAGGATTAGGGGACGTGTGAGGGGAAGGCTTCGGGGAAGTGTTAGGTTTAGGGTTCGGGCCAGGGTTAGGGTTAGGGGACGGGGACGGTTTAGGGTCAAGGTGAGGGTACGACAACAGTTTAGGGGGAGCGTACGTGTGAGGGCACGGGTTAATGTTACCGTACGGGTTAGGATTAGGAGACGTGTGAGGGGAAGACTTCGGGGAAGTTTTAGGGTTAGGGTTCGGGCTAGGGTTAGGGTTAGGGGACGGGGACGGTTTAGGGTCCAGGTGAGGGTACGACAACGGTTCAGGGGGAGCGTACCAGTGAGGGCACTGGTTAGTGTTAGCGTACGGGTTAGGATTAGGGGACGGGTGAGGAGAAGGCTTCGGCGAACGGTTAGGGTTAGGGTTCGGGCTAGGGTTAGGGTAAGGGGACGGGGACTGTTTAGGGTCCAGGTGAGTGTACGACAACGGTTTAGGGGGAGCGTACGTGTGTGGGCACAGGTTAGTGTTAGCATATGTGATAGGATTAGGGGACGGGTGAGGAGAAGGCTTGGATGAAGTGTTAGGGTTAGGCTTCGGTGTAGGGTTAGGGTTAGGATTCGGGCTAGGTTTCAGGTCCAGGTGAGGGTACGACAACGGTTTAGGGGGAGCGTACGTTTGAGGGCATGGGTTAGTGTTAGCGTACGGGTTAGGATTAGGGGATGGTTGAGGGGAAGGCTTCGGGGAAGGGTTAGGGTTCGGGCTAGGTTTAGGGTTAGGGGACGGGGACGGTTTAGGGTCCAGGTGAGGGTACGACAACGGTTTAGGGGGAGCGTACGTGTGAGGGCATGGGTTAGTGTTAGCGTACGGGTTAGGATTAGGGGACGGGTGAGGGGAAGGCTTCGGGGAAGTGTTAGGGTTAGGGTTCGGGCTCGGGGTAGAGTTAGGGGACGGGGAGGGTTTACGGTCCAGGTGAGGGTACGAAAACGGTTTAGGGGGAGCATAAGTGTGAGGGCACGGGTTAGTGTTATCGTGCGGATTAGCATTAGATGACGGGTGAGGGGAAGACTTCAGGGAAGTGTTAGGGTTAGGGTTCGGTGTAGGGTTAGGGTTAGGATTCGGGCTAGGTTTAAGGTCCAGGTGAGGGTACGACAATGGTTTAGGGGGAGCGTACGTGTTAAGGCACGGATTAGTGTTAGCATATGCGTTAGGATTAGGGGACGGGTGAGGGGAAGGCTTCGGGGAAGAGTTAGGGTTCAGACTAGGGTTAAGGTTAGGGGACGGGAACGGTTTATGGTCCAGGTGAGGATACGAGAGCGTTTTAGGAGGAGCGTACGTTTGAAGGCATGGGTTAGTGTTAGCGTACGGGTTAGGATTAGGGGACGGGTGAGGAGAAGGCTTCGGGTTAGTGTTAGGGTTAGGGTTCGTTGTAAGGTTAGGGTTAGGATTCTGGCTTGGTTTAGGGTCCAGGTGAGGGTACAACAACCGATTAGGGGGAGCGTACGTGTGAGGGCACGGATTAGTGTTAGCGTTCGGGTTACGAATACGGGACGGGTGAGGGGAAGACTTCAGGGAAGGGTTAGGGTTAGGGTTCGGGGTAGGTTTAGGGTTAGGGACGGGGACGGTTTAGGGTCCAGGTGAGGGTATGACAACAGTTTAGGGGGAGCGTACGTGTGAGGGCACGGGTTAATGTTAGCGTACGGGTTAAGATTAGGAGACGTGTGAGGGGAAGGCTTCGGGGAAGTGTTAGGGTTAGGGTTCGGGCTAGGGTTAGGGTTAGGGGACGGGGACGGTGTAGGGTCCAGGTGAGGGTACGACAACGGTTTAGGGGAAGCGTAAGTGTGAGGGCACGGGTTAGTGTTAGAGTACGGTATAGGATTAGGGGACGGGTGAGGAGAAGGCTTCGAGGAAGCGTTAGGGTTAGGGTTCGGGCTAGGGTTAGGGTTAGGGGATGGGGACGGTTTAGGGTCCAGGTGAGGGTACGACAACGGTTTAGGGGGAGCGTACGTGTGAGGGCACGGGTTAGTGTTAGCGTACGGGTTAGGATTAGGGAACGTGTGAGGGGAAGGCTTCGGGGAAGTGTTTGGGTTAGGATTCGGTGTAGGGTTAGGGTTAGGATTCGGGCTAGGTTTAGGTTCCAGGTGAGGGTACGACAACGGTTCAGGGGCAGCGTACGTGTGAAGGCACGGATTAGTGTTAGTGTACGGGTTAGGATTAGGGGACGGGTGAGGGGAAGGCTTCGGGGAAGGGTTAGGGTTCGGACTAGGGTTAAGGTTAGGGGACGGGGACTGTTTAGGGTCCAGGTGAGGGTACGACAACGGTTTAGGGGGAGCGTACGTTTGAAGGCATGGGTTAGTGTTAGCGTACGGGTTAGGATTAGGGGACGGGTGAGGAGAAGGCTTCTGGGAAGTTTTAGTGTTAGGATACGGGCTAGGGTTAGGGATAGGGGTCGGGGATGTTTTAGGGTCCAGGTGAGGGTACGACAACGGTTTAGGGGGAGCGTACGTGTGAGGTCACAGGTTAGTGTTAGCATATGTGTTAGGATAGGGGACGAGTGAGGTGAAGGCTTCGGAGAAGTGTTAGGGTTAGGGTTCGGTGTAGGGTTAGGGTTAGGATTTGGGCTAGGGTTAGGGCCCAGGTGAGGGTACGACAACGGTTTAGGGGGAGTGTACGTGTGAGGGCACGGGTTAGTGTTAGCGTACGGGTTAGGATTAGTGGACGGGTGAGGGGAAGGCTTCGGGGAAGTGTTAGGGTTAGGGTTCGGACTAGGGTTAAGTTTAAGGGATGGGGACGGTTTAGGGTCCAGGTGAGGGTACGACAATGGTTTAGGGGTAGCGTACGTGTGAGGGCACGGGTTAGTGTTAGCGTACGGGTTAGGATTAGGGGACGGGTGAGGGGAAGGCTTCGGGGAAGGGTTAGGTTTAGGGTTCAGTGTAGGGTTAGGGTTAGGATTCGGGCTAGGGTTAGGGTCCAGGTGAGGGTACGACAACGGTTTAGGGGGAGCGTACGTGTGAGGGCATGAGTTAGTGTTAGCGTATGGCTTAGGATTAGGGGACGGGTGAGGGGAAGGCTTCGGGAGGGGTTAGGTTTAGGGTTCTGGCTAGGGTTAGGGGACGAGGACTGGGACGGTTTAGGGTCCAGGTGAGGGTACGACAATGGTTTAGGGGGAGCGTACGTTTGAAGGCATGGGTTAGTGTTAGCGTACGGGTTAGGATTAGGGGACGGGTGAGGAGAAGGCTTCGGATTAGTGTTAGGGTTAGGGTTCGGTGTAGGGTTAGGGTTAGGATTCTTGCTTGGTTTAGGGTCCAAGTGAGGGTAAGACAACAGATTAGGTGGAGCGTATGTGTGAGGGCACAGATTAGTGTTTGCCTACGGGTTAGGATTAGGGGCCGTGTGAGGGGAAGACTTCAGGGAAGGGTTAGGGTTAGGGTTTGGGCTAGGGTTAGGGTTAGGGGACGGGAACTCTTTAGTGTCCAGGTCAGGGTACGACAACGGTTTAGGGCGAGCGTACGTTTTAGGGCACGGGTTAGTGTTAGTGTACGGGTTAGGATTAGGGGACGGGTGAGGGGAGGGTTTCGGGTAAGTGTTAGAGATAGGGTTCGGTGTAGGGTTAGGGTTAGGATTCGGGCTAGGTTTAGGGTCCAGGTGAGGGTACAACAGAGGTTCAGGGGGAGCGAACGTGTGAGGGCACGTATTAGTGTTAGTGTACGGGGTAGGATTAGGGGACGGGTGAGGGGAAGGCTTCTGGGAAGGGTTAGGGTTAGGGTTCGGGCTAGGGTTAGTGTTAGGGGACAGGGAGGGTTTAGGGTCCAGGTGAGGGTACGACAACGGTTTAGGGGGAGAGTACGTGTTAGGGCACGGGTTAATGTTAGCGTACGGGTTAGAATTAGCAGACGTGTGAGGGGAAGGCTTCGGGGAAGGGTTAGGGTTAGGGTTCGGGGTAGGTTTAGTGTTAGGGGACGGGGACGGTTTAGGGTCCAGGTGAGGTTACGACAACGGATTAGGGGGAACGTACGTGTGAGGGCACGTGTTAGTGTTAGCGTACGGGTTAGGATTAGGGGATGGGTGAGGGGAAGGCTTCGGGGAAGGGTTAGGGTTCGGGCTAAGTTTAGGGTTAGGGGATGGGGACGGTTTAGGGTTCAGGTGAGCGTACGACAACGGTTTAGGGGGAGCGTACGTGTGAGGGCACGGGTTATTGTTCGCGTACGGGTTAGGATTCGAGGACGGGTGAGGGGAAGGCTTCGTGGAAGTGTTAGGTTTAGGGTTCGGGCTAGGGTTAGGTTTAGGGGACGGGGACGGTTTAGGGTCCAGGTGAGAGTATGACTATGGTTTAGGGGGAGCGTACGTGTGAGGGCACGGGTTAGTGTTAGCGTACGGGTTAGGATTAGGGGCCGGGTGAGGGGAAGGCTTCGGGGAAGATTTGGGGTTAGGTTTCTGGCTAAGGTTAGTGTTAGGGGACGGCGACGGTTTAGGGTCTAGGTGAGGATACGACAACCATTTAGGGGGAGCGTACGTGTGAGGGCACGAGTTAGTGTTAGCGTATGGCTTAGGATTACGGGACGGGTGAGGGGAAGTCTTCGGGGAATGGTTATTGTTCGGGTTCGGGCTAGGTATAGGGTTAGGGGACTGGGACGGTTTAGGGTGCAGGTGCGGGTACGACAACGGTTTAGGGGGAGAGTACGTGTGAGAGCACGGGTTAGTGTTAGCGTACGTGTTAGAATTATGGGGCGGGTGAGGGGAAGGCTTCGGAGAAGAGTTACGGTTAGGGTTCATGCTAGGGTTAGGGTTAGGGGACTGGAACGGTTTAGGGTCCAGGTGAGGGTACGACAACGGTTTAGGGGGAGCGTACGAGTGAGGGCACGGGTTAGTGTTAGCATACGGGTTAGGATTAGGAGACGTGTGAGGGGAAGGCTTCGGGGAAGCGTTAGGGTTGGGTTGGGGCTACGATCAGGGTTAGGTGACGGGGACGGTTTAGGGTCCAGGTGAGGGTACGACAACGGTTCAGGGGGAGCGTTCGTGTGAGAGCATGGGTTAGTGTTAGCGTACGGGGTAGGATTAGGGGACGGGTGAGGGTAAGGCTTTGGGGAAGGGTTAGGGTTAGGGATCGTGCTAGGGTTAGGGTTAGGGGACGGGGATGATTTAGGGTCCAGGTGAGGGTACGACAACGGTTAGGGGGAGCGTACGTGTGCGGGCACAAGATAGTGTTAGCATATGGGTTAGGATTAGGGGACGGGTGAGGGGATGGCTTCGGGGGAGTGTTAGGGTTAGGGTTCAGTGTAGGGTTCGGGTTAGGATTCAGACTAGGGTTAGGGTCCAAGTGAGGGTACGACAACGGTTTAGGGGGAGAGTACGTGTGAGGGCACGGGTTAGTGTTAGCGTACGGGTTTGGATTATGGGACGGGTGAGGGGAAGAATTCGGGAAGGGTTAGGTTTAGGGTTCGGGCTAGGGTTAGGGGACGGGGACGGGGACGGTTTAGGGTCCAGGTGAGGGTACGACAATGGTTTAGGGGGACCGTACGTTTCAGGGCATGGGTTAGTGTTAGCGTACGGGTTAGGATTAGGGGACGGGTGAGGGGAAGGCTTCGGGGAAGGGTTAGGGTTAGGGTTTGGGCTAGGGTTAGGTTTAGGGGATGGGGACGGTTTAGGGTCCAGGTGAGTGTACGACAATGGTTTAGGGGGAGCGTACGTGTGAGGACACAGGTTAGTGTTAGCATATGGGTTAGCATTAGGGGACGGGTGAGGGGAAGGCTTCGGGGAAGTGTTAGGGTTAGAGTTCGGTGTAGGGTTAGGGTTAGGATTCGGGCTAAGTTTAGGGTCCAGTTGAGGGTATGACAACGGTTTTGGGGGAGCGTATGTGTGAGGGCACGTGTTAGTGTTAGCGTACGGGTTAGGATAAGGGGACGTGTGAGGTGAAGCCTTCGGGGAAGGGTTATTGTTAGTGTTCGGGCTACGGTTAGGTTTAGGGGACAGGGACGGTTTAGAGTCCAGGTGAGGGTACGACAACGGTTTAGGGGGAGCGTACGTGTGAGAGCACGGGTTAGTGTTCGGGTACGGGTTAGGATTCAGGGACGGGTGAGGGGAAGGCTTAGGGGAAGGGTTAGGTTTAGGGTTCGGGCTAGGGTTAGGGTTAGGGGACGGGGACAGTTTAGGGTCCAGGTGGGGGTACGACAACTTTTTAGGGGGAACGTACGTGTGAGGGCACTGGTTAGCGTTAACGTACGGGTTAGGATTACGGGACGGGTGAGGGGAAGGCTTCGGGGAAGGGTTAAGTTTCGGGTTCGGGCTAGGGTTAGTGTTAGGGGACAGGGACGGTTTAGGGTCCAGGTGAGTATACGACAA
This sequence comes from Lagenorhynchus albirostris, assembly GCF_949774975.1. Classification (NCBI taxonomy): domain Eukaryota; kingdom Metazoa; phylum Chordata; class Mammalia; order Artiodactyla; family Delphinidae; genus Lagenorhynchus; species Lagenorhynchus albirostris. The sequence goes on along the minus strand of NC_083096.1, from coordinate 64,963,527 downwards.
CCGTTTAGGGGGAGCGTACGTGTGAGGGCACGAGTTAGTGTTAGCGTACGGCTTAGGATTACGGGACGGGTGAGGGGAAGTCTTCGGGGAATGGTTATTGTTACGGTTCGGGCTAGGGTTAGGGTTAGGGGACGGGGACGGTTTAGGGTCCAGGTGAGTTTACGACAACGGTTTAGGGGGAGCGTACGTGTGAGCGCACGGGTTAGTGTTAGCGTACGGGTTAGGATTAGGGGACGGGTGATGGGAAGGCTTCGGGGAAGGGTTAAGTTTAGGGTTCGGGCTAGGGTTAGGGTTAGGGGATGCGGAAGGTTTAGGGTCCATGTGAGGGTACGACAACGGTTTAAGGGGAGCGTACGTGTGAGGGCATGGGTTAGTGTTATCGCACGGTTTAGGATTAGGGGACTGGTGAGGGGAATGCTTCAGGGAAGGGTTAGTGTTAGTGTTCGGTCTAGGGTTATGGTTAGGGGACGGGGATGGTTTAGGGACCAGGTGAGGGTACGACAACGGTTTAGGGGGAGCATACGTGTGAGGGCACGGGTTAGTGTTCGCGTACGGGTTAGGATTCGGGGACGGGTGAGGGGAAGGCTTCGGGGAAGAGTTAGGGTTAGGGTACGAGCTAGGGTCAGGGTAAGGGGAAGTGGACGGTTTAGGGTCCAGGTGAGAGTACGACAACGGTTTAGGGGGAGCTTATGTGTGAGGGCACGGGTTAGTGTAGGCATATTGGCTAGGATTAGGGGACGGGTGAGGGGAAGGCTTTGGGGAATGGTTAGGGTTAGGGTTCGGGCTAGAGTTAGGGTTAGGGGATGGGGACGGTTTAGGGTCTTGATGAGGGTACGACAACAGTTTAGGGGGAGCGTACGTCTGAGGGCACGGGTTAGTGTTAGCGTACGGGTTAGGATTAGGGGACGGGTGAGGGGAAGGCTTCAGGGAAGGGTTACGTTTAGGGTTTGGGCTAGGGTAAGGGTTAGGGGACTGGGACGTTGTAGGGTCCAGGTGAGGGTAAGACAACGGTTTAGGTGGAGCATACGTGTGACGGCACAGGTTAGTGTTAGCATATGGGTTAGGATTAGGGGACGGGTGAGGAGAAGGCTTCCGGGAAGTGTTAGTTTTAGGGTTCGGTGTAGGGTTAGGGTTAGGATTCGGGCTAGGTTTAGGGTCCGGGTGAGGGTACGACAACGGTTTAGGGGGATCATACGTGTGAGGGCACGGGTTAGTGTTATCGTACAGGTTAGGATTAAGGGACGGGTGAGGGGAAGGCTTCGGGGAAGTTTTAGTGTTAGGATACGGGCTAGGGTAGGGATAGGGGTCGGAGATGTTTTAGGGTCCAGGTGAGGGTACGACAACGGTTTAGGGGGAGCGTACGTGTGAGGGCACGGGTTAGTGTTAGCGTACGGGTTTGGATTAGGGGACGGGTGAGGGGAAGAATTCGGGAAGGGTTAGGTTTAGCGTTCGGGCTAGGGTTAGGGGACGGGGACGGGGACGGTTTAGGGTCCAGGTGAGGGTATGACAACGGTTTAGGGGGAGCGTACGTGTGAGGTCACGGGTTAGTTTTAGCATATGGGTTAGGATAGGGGACGAGTGAGGGGAAGGCTTCGGAGTAGTGTTAGGGTTAGGGTTCGGTGTAGGGTTAGGGTTAGGATTCGGGCTAGGGTTAGGGCCCAGGTGAGGGTACGACAACGGTTTAGGGGGAGTGTACGTGTGAGGGCACGGGTTAGTGTTCGGGTACGGGTTAGGATTCAGGGACGGGTGAGGGGTAGGCTTAGGGGAAGGGTTAGTTTTAGGGTTCGGGCTAGGGTTAGGGTTAGGGGACGGGGACGGTTTAGGGTCCAGGTGAGGGTACGACAACATTTTAGGGGGAACGTACGTGTGAGGGCACGGGTTAGCATTAACGTACGGGTTAGGATTACGGGACGGGTGAGGGGAAGTCTTCGGGGAATGGTTATTGTTAGGGTTCAGGCTAGGGTTAGGGTTAGGGGACGGGGACGGTTTAGGGTCCAGGTGGGGGTACGACAACGTTTTAGAGGGAACGTACGTGTAAGGGCACTGGTTAGCGTTAACGTACGGGTTAGGATTAGGGGACGGGTGAGGGGAAGGCTTCGGGGAAGGGTTAAGTTTCGGGTTCGGGCTAGGGTTAGTGTTAGGGGACAGGGACGGTTTAGGGTCCAGGTGAGGATACGACAACCGTTTAGGGGGAGCGTACGTGTGAGGGCACGTGTTAGTGTTAGCGTACGGCTTAGGATTACGGGACGGGTGAGGGGAAGTCTTCGGGGAATGGTTATTGTTAGAGTTCGGGCTAGGGTTAGGGTTAGGGGACGGGGACGGTTTAGGGTCCAGGTGAGGTTACGACAACGGTTTAGGGGGAGCGTACGTGTGAGAGCACGTGTTAGTGTTAGCGTACGTGTTAGGATTAGGGGACGGGTGAGGGGAAGGCTCGGGGAAGGGTTAGGTTTAGGGTTCGGGCTAGGGTTAGGGTTAGGGGACGGGGACGGTTTAGGACCCAGGTGAGGGTACGACAACGGTTTAGGGCGAGCGTACGTTTGAGGACACGGGTTAGTGTTAGCGTACGGGTTAGGATTAGGTGACGGGTGAGGGGAAGGCTTCGGGGAAGGCTTAGGGTTAGGGTTCATGCTAGGGTTAGGGTTAGGGGACGGGAACGGTTTAGGGTCCAGATGAGCGTACGACAACGGTTTAGGGGGAGTGTACGAGTGAGGGCACGGGTTAGTGTTAGCGTACGGGTTAGGATTAGGAGACGTGTGAGGGGAAGGCTTCGGGGAAGCGTTAGGGTTGGGTTCGGGCTACGGTCAGGGTTAGGTGACGGGGACGGTTTAGGGTCCAGGTGAGGGTACGACAACGGTTCAGGGGGAGCGTACGTGTGAGAGCATGGGTTAGTGTTAGCGTACGGGGTAGGATTAGGGGACGGGTGAGGGGAAGGCTTTGGGGAAGGGTTAGGGTTAGGGATCGTGTTAGGGTTAGGGTTAGGGGACGGGGATGATTTAGGGTCCAGGTGAGGGTACGACAACGGTTAGGGGGAGCGTACGTGTGAGGGCACAGGATAGTGTTAGCATATGGGTTAGGATTAGGGGACGGGTGAGGGGATGGCTTCGGGGAAGTGTTAGGGTTAGGGTTCAGTGTAGGGTTAGGGTTAGGATTCGGACTAGGGTTAGGGTCCAGGTGAGGGTATGACAACGGTTTAGGGGGAGAGTACGTGTGAGGGCACGGGTTAGTGTTAGCGTACGGGTTTGGATTATGGGACGGGTGAGGGGAAGAATTCGGGAAGGGTTAGGTTTAGGGTTCGGGCTAGGGTTAGGGGACGGGGACGGGGACGGTTTAGGGTCCAGGTGAGGGTACGACAATGGTTTAGGGGGAGCGTACGTGTGAGGGCACGGGTTAGTGTTAGCGTACGGGTTAGGATTAGTGGACGGGTGAGGGGAAGGCTTCGGGGAAGGGTTAGGGTTGGGGTTCGGACTAGGGTTAAGGTTAGGGGACGGGGACGGTTTAGGGTCCAGGTGAGGGTACGACAATGGTTTAGGGGGACCGTACGTTTCAGGGCATGGGTTAGTGTTAGCGTACGGGTTAGGATTAGGGGACGGGTGAGGGGAAGGCTTCGGGGAAGGGTTAGGGTTAGGGTTTGGGCTAGGGTTAGGGTTAGGGGATGGGGACGGTTTAGGGTCCAGGTGAGTGTACGACAACGGTTTAGGGGGAGCGTACGTGTGAGGACACAGGTTAGTGTTAGCATATGGGTTAGGATTAGGGGACGGGTGAGGGAAAGGCTTCGGGGAAGTGTTAGGGTTAGAGTTCGGTGTAGGGTTAGGGTTAGGATTCGGGCTAAGTTTAGCGTCCAGTTGAGGGTATGACAACGGTTTTGGGGGAGCGTATGTGTGAGGGCACGTGTTAGTGTTAGCGTACGGGTTAGGATAAGGGGACGTGTGAGGTGAAGCCTTCGGGGAAGGGTTATTGTTAGTGTTCGGGCTACGGTTAGGTTTAGGGGACAGGGACGGTTTAGGGTCCAGGTGAGGGTACGACAACGGTTTAGGGGGAGCGTACGTGTGAGAGCACGTGTTAGTGTTCGGGTACGGGTTAGGATTCAGGGACGGGTGAGGGGAAGGCTTAGGGGAAGGGTTAGGTTTAGGGTTCGGGCTAGCGTTAGGGTTAGGGGACGGGGACTTTTTAGGGTCCAGGTGGGGGTACGACAACGTTTTAGGGGGAACGTACGTGTGAGGGCACTGGTTAGCGTTAACGTACGGGTTAGGATTAGGGGACGGGTGAGGGGAAGGCTTTGGGGAAGGGTTAAGTTTCGGGATCAGGGTAGGGTTAGTGTTAGGGGACAGGGACGGTTTAGGGTCCAGGTGAGGATGCGACAACCGTTTAGGGGGAGCGTACGTGTGAGGGCACGAGTTAGTGATAGCGTACGGCTTAGGATTACGGGACGGGTGAGCGGAAGTCTTCGGGGAATGGTTATTGTTAGGGTTCGGGCTAGGGTTAGGGTTAGGGGACGGGGACGGTTTAGGGTCCAGGTGAGTTTACGACAACGGTTTAGGGGGAGCATACGTGTGAGCGCACGGGTTAGTGTTAGCGTACGGGTTAGGATTAGGGGACGGGTGATGGGAAGGCTTCGTGGAAGGGTTAAGTTTAGGGTTCGGGCTAGGGTTAGGGTTAGGGTATGGGGACGGTTTAGGGTCCATGTGAGGGTACGACAACGGTTTAAGGGGAGCGTACGTGTGAGGGCACGGGTTAGTGTTATCGCATGGTTTAGGATTAGGGGACTGGTGAGGGGAATGCTTCAAGGTAGGGTTAGTGTTAGTGTTCGGTCTAGGGTTATGGTTAGGGGACGGGGATGGTTTAGGGACCAGGTGAGGGTACGACAACGGTTTAGGGGGAGCATACGTGTGAGGGCACGGGTTAGTGTTCGCGTACGGGTTAGGATTCGGGGACGGGTGAGGGGAAGGCTTCGGGGAAGAGTTAGGGTTAGGGTACGAGCTAGGGTTAGGGTAAGGGGAAGTGGACGGTTTAGGGTCCAGGTGAGAGTACGACAACGGTTTAGGGGGAGCTTACGTGTGAGGGCACGGGTTAGTGTAGGCATATTGGCTAGGATTAGGGGACGGGTGAGGGGAAGGCTTCGGGGAAGGGTTAGGTTTAGGGTTCGGGCTAGAGTTAGGGTTAGGGGACGGGGACGGTTTAGGGTCCAGATTAGGGTACGACAGCGGTTTAGGTGGAGCGTACGTCTGAGGGCACGGGTTAGTGTTAGCGTACGGGTTAGGAGTAGGGGACGGGTGAGGGGAAGGCTTCGGGGAAGGGTTACGGTTAGGGTTTGGGTTAGGGTAAGGGTAGGGGACTGGGACGGTGTTGGGTCCAGGTGAGGGTAAGACAACGGTTTAGGGGGAGCGTACGTGTGAGGGCACAGGTTAGTGTTAGCATATGGGTTAGGATTAGGGGACGGGTGAGGAGAAGGCTTCCGGGAAGTGTTAGTTTTAGGGTTCGGTGTAGGGTTAGGGTTAGGATTCGGGCTAGGTTTAGGGTCCGGGTGAGGGTACGACAACGGTTTAGGCGGATCGTACGTGTGAGGGCACGGGTTAGTGTTATCGTACAGGTTAGGATTAAGGGACGGGTGAGGGGAAGGCTTCGGGGAAGTTTTAGTGTTAGGATACGGGCTAGGGTTAGGGATAGGGGTCGGGGATGTTTTAGGGTCCAGGTGAGGGTACGACAACGGTTTAGGGGGAGCGTAGGTGTGAGGGTACGGGTTAGTGCTAGCGTACGGCTTAGGATTAGGGTACGGGTGAGGGGAAGGCTTCGGGGAAGGGTTAGGTTTAGGGTTCGGGCTAGAGTTAGGGTTAGGGGACGGGGACGGTTTAGGGTCCAGATAAGGGTACGACAACGGTTTAGGGGGAGCGTACGTCTGAGGGCACGGGTTAGTGTTAGCGTACGGGTTAGGATTAGGGGACGGGTGAGGGGAAGGCTTCGGGGAAGGGTTATGGTTAGGGTTTGGGCTAGGGTAAGGGTTAGGGGACTGGGACGGTGTAGGGTCCAGGTGAGAGTAAGACAACGATTTAGGGGGAGCGTACGTGTGAGGGCACAGGTTAGTGTTAGCATATGGGTTAGGATTAGGGGACGGGTGAGGAGAAGGCTTCGGAGAAGTGTTAGGGTTAGGGTTCGGTGTAGGGTTAGGGTTAGGATTCGGCCTAGGGTTAGGGCCTAGGTGAGGGTACGACAACGGTTTAGGGGGAGTGTACGTGTGAGGGCACGGGTTAGTGTTAGCGTACGGGTTAGGATTAGGGGACGGGTGAGGGGAAGGCTTCGGGGAACTGTTAGGGTTAGAGTTCGGTGTAGGGTTAGGGTTAGGATTCGGGCTAAGTTTAGGGTCCAGTTGAGGGTATGACAACGGTTTAGGGGGAGCGTAAGTGTGAGGGCACGGGTTAGTGTTAGCGTACAGGTTAGGATTAGGGGCTGTGTGAGGTGAAGCCTTCGGGGAAGGGTTATTGTTAGTGTTCGGGCTACGGTTAGGTTTAGGGGACAGGGACGGTTTAGGGTCCAGGTGAGGGTACGACAACAGTTTAGGGGGAGCGTACGTGTTGGAGCACGTGTTAGTGTTCGGGTATGGGTTAGGATTCAGGGACGGGTGAGGGGAAGGCTTCGGGGAAGGGTTAAGTTTCGGGTTCGGGCTAGGGTTTGGGTTAGGGGACGGGGACGGTTTAGGGTCCAGGTGAGGATACGACAACCGTTTACGGGGAGCGTATGTGTGAGGGCACGAGTTAGTGTTAGCGTACGGCTTAGGATTACGGGACGGGTGAGGGGAAATCTTCGGGGAATGGTTAGGGTTAGGGTTCGGGCTAGGGTTAGGGTTAGGTGACGGGGACGGTTTCGGGTCCAGGTGAGGGTACGACAACCGTTTAGTGGGAGCGTACGTGTGAGGGCATGGGTTAGTGTTAGCATACAGGTTAGGATTAGGGGACCGTGACAGAAAGGCTATGGGGAAGGGTTAAGTTTTGGGTTCGGGCTAGGGTTAGGGTTAGGGGATGGGGATGGTTTAGGGTCCAGGTGAGGGTACGACAACGGTTTAGGGGGAGCGTACGTTTGAGGGCACGGGTTAGTGTTAGCGTACGGGTTAGGATTAGGGGCCGTGTGAGGGGAAGGCTTAGGGAAGATTTAGGGTTAGGTTTCTGGCTAGGGTTAGTGTTAGGGGACGGGGACGGTTTAGGGTCCAGGTGAGGATACGAAAACCGTTTAGGGGGAGCGTACGTGAGAGGGCACGATTTAGTGTTAGCGTACGGCTTAGGATTAGGGGACGGGTGAGGGGAAGGCTTCGGGGAAGGGTTATTGTTAGGGTTCGGGCTAGGGTTAGGGTTAGGGGACGGGGACGGTTTAGGGTCCAGGTGAGGGTACGACAACGGTTTAGGGGGAGGGTACTTGTGAGGGCATGGGTTAGTGTTAGCATACGGCTTAGGATTAGGGGACAGGTGAGGGGAAGGCTTCGGGGAAGGGTTAGGTTTAGGGTTCGGGCTAGGGTTAGGGTTAGGAGACGGGGACGGTTTAGGGTCCAGGTGAGGGTACAACGGTTTAGGGGGAGCGTACCTTTGAGAGCACGGGTTAGTTTTAGCGTACGGGTTAGGATTAGGGGACGGGTGAGGGGAAGGCTTCGGGGAAGGGTTAGGGTTAGGGTTCGGGCTAGGGTTAGGGTTAGGGGACGGGGACGGTTTACGGTCCAGGTGAGGGTATGACAACGGTTTAGGGTGAGCGTACATGTGAGGGCACGGGTTAGTGTTAGCGTACGGGTTAGGATTAGGGGACGTTTGAGGGGAAGGTTTCGGGGAAGTGTTACTGTTAGGGTTTGGGCTAGGGTTAGGGATAGGGGACGGGGACGGTTTAGGGTCCAGGTGAGGGTTCGACAACAGTTCAGGGGGAGCGTACGTCTGAGGGCACGGGTTAGTGTTAGCGTACGGGTTAGGATTAGGGGACGGGTGAGGGGAAGGCTTCGGGGAAGGGTTACGGTTAGGGTTTGGGCTAGGGTAAGGGTTAGGGGACTGGGACGGTGTAGGGTCCAGGTGAGGGTAAGACAACGGTTTAGGGGGAGCGTACGTGTGAGGGCACAGGTTAGTGTTAGCATATGGGTTAGGATTAGGGGACGGGTGAGGAGAAGGCTTCCGGGAAGTGTTAGTTTTAGGGTTCGGTGTAGGGTTAGGGTTAGGATTCGGGCTAGGTTTAGGGTCCAGGTGAGGGTACGACAACGGTTTAGGGGGATCGTACGTGTGAGGGCACGGGTTAGTGTTATCGTACGGGTTAGGATTAAGGGACGGGTGAGGGGAAGGCTTTGGGGAAGTTTTAGTGTTAGGATACAGGCTAGGGTTAGGGATAGGGGCCGGGGAAGTTTTAGGGTCCAGGTGAGGGTACGACAACGGTTTAGGGGGAGCGTACGTTTGAGGGCACGGGTTAGTGTTAGCGTACGGGTTAGGATTAGGGGACGGGTGATGGGAAGGCTTCGGGGAAGGGTTAGGTTTAGGGTTTGGGCTAGGGTTAGGGTTAGGGGACGGGGACGGTTTAGGGTCCAGGTGAGGGTACGACAACGGTTTAGGGGGAGCGTACGTTTGAGGGCACGGGTTAGTGTTAGCGTACGGGTTAGGATTAGGGGACGGGTGAGGGGAAGGCTTCGGGGAAGGGTTATGGTTAGGGTTCGGGCTAGGGTTAGTGTTAGGGGACGGGGACGGTTTAGGGTCCAGGTGAGGGTACGACAACGGTTTAGGGGGAGCGTACGTGTGAGGACACAGGTTAGTGTTAGCATATGGGTTAGGATTAGGGGACGGGTGAGGGGAAGGCTTCGGGGAAGTGTTAGGGTTAGAGTTCGGTGTAGGGTTAGGGTTAGGATTCGGGCTAAGTTTAGGGTCCAGTTGAGGGTATGACAACGGTTTAGGGGGAGCGTACGTGTGAGGACACAGGTTAGTGTTAGCGTACGGGTTAGGATAAGGGGACGTGTGAGGTGAAGCCTTCGGGGAAGGGTTATTGTTAGTGTTCGGGCTACGGTTAGGTTTAGGGGACAGGGACGGTTTAGGGTCCAGGTGAGGGTACGACAACGGTTCAGGGGGAGCGTACGTGTGAGAGCACGGGTTATTGTTCGGGTACGGGTTAGGATTCAGGGACGGGTGAGGGGAAGGCTTAGGGGAAGGGTTAGGTTTAGGGTTCGGGCTAGGGTTAGGGTTAGGGGACGGGGACGGTTTAGGGTCCAGGTGGGGGTACGACAACGTTTTAGGGGGAACGTACGTGTGAGGGCACTGGTTAGCGTTAACGTATGGGTTAGGATTAGGGGACTGGTGAGGGGAAGGCTTCGGGGAAGGGTTAAGTTTCGGGTTCGGGCTAGGGTTAGTGTTAGGGGACAGGGACGGTTTAGGGTCCAGGTGAGGGTACGACAGCCGTTTAGGGGGAGCGTACGTTTGAGGACACGGGTTAGTGTTAGCGTACGGGTTAGGATTAGGGGACGGGTGAGGGGAAGGCTTCGGGGAAGGCTTAGGGTTAGGGTTCGGACTAGGGTTAGGGTTAGGGGACGGGGACGGTTTTGGGTCCAGCTGAGGGTACGACAACGGTTCAGGGGGAGCGTACGTGTGAGAGCATGGGTTAGTGTTAGCATACGGGGTAGGATTAGGGGACGGGTGAGGGGAAGGCTTTGGGGAAGGGTTAGGGTTAGGGATCGTGCTAGGGTTAGGGTTAGGGGACGGGGAGAATTTAGGGTCCAGGTGAGGGAACGACAACGGTTGGGGGAGCGTACGTGTGAGGGCACAGGATAGTGTTAGCATATGGGTTAGGATTAGGGGACGGGTGAGGGGAAGGCTTCGGAGAAGAGTTAGGGTTAGGGTACGAGCTAGGGTTAGGGTTAGGGGAAGGGGACGGTTTAGGGTCCAGGTGAGAGTACGACAACGGTTAAGGGGGAGCGTACGTGTGAGGGCACTGGTTAGTGTAGGCATATTGGCTAGGATTAGGGGACGGGTGAGGAGTAGGCTTCGCGGAAGTGTTAGGGTTAGGGATCGGCCTAGGGTTAGGGTTAGGGTTCGGGCTAGGGTTAGGGTCCAAGTGAGGGTTCGCCAACGTTTTAGGGGCAGTGTACGTGTGAGGGCACGGTTTAATGTTAGTGTACGTGTTAGGATTAGGGGAATGGTGAGGGGAAGGCTTCGGGGAAGGGTTAGGGTTAGGGCTCGGGCTAGGGTTAGGTGTAGGGGACGGGGACGGGTTACGGTCAAAGTTAATGTACGACAACGGTTAAGGGGGAGCGTAGGTGTGAGGGTACGGGTTAGTGCTAGCGTACGGCTTAGGATTAGGGTACGGGTGAGGGGAAGGCTTCGGGGAAGGGTTAGGTTTAGGGTTCGGGCTAGAGTTAGGGTTAGGGGACGGGGACGGTTTAGGGTCCAGATAAGGGTACGACAACGGTTTAAGGGGAGCGTACGTCTGAGGGCACGGGTTAGTGTTAGCGTACGGGTTAGGATTAGGGGACGGGTGAGGGGAAGGCTTCGGGGAAGGGTTACGGTTAGGGTTTGGGCTAGGGTAAGGGTTAGGGGACTGGGACGGTGTAGGGTCCAGGTGAGAGTAAGACAACGATTTAGGGGGAGCGTACGTGTGAGGGCACAGGTTAGTGTTAGCATATGGGTTAGGATTAGGGGACGGGTGAGGAGAAGGCTTCGGAGAAGTGTTAGGGTTAGGGTTCGGTGTAGGGTTAGGGTTAGGATTCGGCCTAGGGTTAGGGCCTAGGTGAGGGTACGACAACGGTTTAGGGGGAGTGTACGTGTGAGGGCACGGGTTAGTGTTAGCGTACGGGTTAGGATTAGGGGACGGGTGAGGGGAAGGCTTCGGGGAAGGGTTAGGGTTAGGGTTCGGACTAGGGTTAAGGTTAGGGGACGGGGACGGTTTAAGGTCCAGGTGAGGGTACGACAACGGTTTAGGGGGAGCGTACGTGTGAGGGCACGGGTTAGTGTTAGCATATGGGTTAGGATTAGGGGACGGGTGAGGGGAAGGCTTCGGGGAACTGTTAGGGTTAGAGTTCGGTGTAGGGTTAGGGTTAGGATTCGGGCTAAGTTTAGGGTCCAGTTGAGGGTATGACAACGGTTTAGGGGGAGCGTATGTGTGAGGGCACGGGTTAGTGTTAGCGTACAGGTTAGGATTAGGGGACGTGTGAGGTGAAGCCTTCGGGGAAGGGTTATTGTTAGTGTTCGGGCTACGGTTAGGTTTAGGGGACAGGGACGGTTTAGGGTCCAGGTGAGGGTACGACAACAGTTTAGGGGGAGCGTACGTGTTGGAGCACGTGTTAGTGTTCGGGTATGGGTTAGGATTCAGGGACGGGTGAGGGGAAGGCCTCGGGGAAGGGTTAAGTTTCGGGTTCGGGCTAGGGTTTGGGTTAGGGGACGGGGACGGTTTAGGGTCCAGGTGAGGATACGACAACCGTTTACAGGGAGCGTATGTGTGAGGGCACGAGTTAGTGTTAGCGTACGGCTTAGGATTACGGGACGGGTGAGGGGAAATCTTCGGGGAATGGTTAGGGTTAGGGTTCGGGCTAGGGTTAGGGTTAGGTGACGGGGACGGTTTCGGGTCCAGGTGAGGGTACGACAACCGTTTAGTGGGAGCGTACGTGTGAGGGCATGGGTTAGTGTTAGCATACAGGTTAGGATTAGGGGACCGTGACAGAAAGGCTATGGGGAAGGGTTAAGTTTTGGGTTCGGGCTAGGGTTAGGGTTAGGGGATGGGGATGGTTTAGGGTCCAGGTGAGGGTACGACAACGGTTTAGGGGGAGCGTACGTTTGAGGGCACGGGTTAGTGTTAGCGTACGGGTTAGGATTAGGGGCCGTGTGAGGGGAAGGCTTAGGGAAGATTTAGGGTTAGGTTTCTGGCTAGGGTTAGTGTTAGGGGACGGGGACGGTTTAGGGTCCAGGTGAGGATACGAAAACCGTTTAGGGGGAGCGTACGTGAGAGGGCACGATTTAGTGTTAGCGTACGGCTTAGGATTAGGGGACGGGTGAGGGGAAGGCTTCGGGGAAGGGTTATTGTTAGGGTTCGGGCTAGGGTTAGGGTTAGGGGACGGGGACGGTTTAGGGTCCAGGTGAGGGTACGACAACGGTTTAGGGGGAGGGTACTTGTGAGGGCATGGGTTAGTGTTAGCATACGGCTTAGGATTAGGGGACAGGTGAGGGGAAGGCTTCGGGGAAGGGTTAGGTTTAGGGTTCGGGCTAGGGTTAGGGTTAGGAGACGGGGACGGTTTAGGGTCCAGGTGAGGGTACAACGGTTTAGGGGGAGCGTACCTTTGAGAGCACGGGTTAGTTTTAGCGTACGGGTTAGGATTAGGGGACGGGTGAGGGGAAGGCTTCGGGGAAGGGTTAGGGTTAGGGTTCGGGCTAGGGTTAGGGTTAGGGGACGGGGACGGTTTACGGTCCAGGTGAGGGTATGACAACGGTTTAGGGTGAGCGTACATGTGAGGGCACGGGTTAGTGTTAGCGTACGGGTTAGGATTAGGGGACGTTTGAGGGGAAGGTTTCGGGGAAGTGTTACTGTTAGGGTTTGGGCTAGGGTTAGGGATAGGGGACGGGGACGGTTTAGGGTCCAGGTGAGGGTTCGACAACAGTTCAGGGGGAGCGTACGTCTGAGGGCACGGGTTAGTGTTAGCGTACGGGTTAGGATTAGGGGACGGGTGAGGGGAAGGCTTCGGGGAAGGGTTACGGTTAGGGTTTGGGCTAGGGTAAGGGTTAGGGGACTGGGACGGTGTAGGGTCCAGGTGAGGGTAAGACAACGGTTTAGGGGGAGCGTACGTGTGAGGGCACAGGTTAGTGTTAGCATATGGGTTAGGATTAGGGGACGGGTGAGGAGAAGGCTTCCGGGAAGTGTTAGTTTTAGGGTTCGGTGTAGGGTTAGGGTTAGGATTCGGGCTAGGTTTAGGGTCCAGGTGAGGGTACGACAACGGTTTAGGGGGATCGTACGTGTGAGGGCACGGGTTAGTGTTATCGTACGGGTTAGGATTAAGGGACGGGTGAGGGGAAGGCTTTGGGGAAGTTTTAGTGTTAGGATACAGGCTAGGGTTAGGGACAGGGGCCGGGGAAGTTTTAGGGTCCAGGTGAGGGTACGACAACGGTTTAGGGGGAGCGTACGTTTGAGGGCACGGGTTAGTGTTAGCGTACGGGTTAGGATTAGGGGACGGGTGATGGGAAGGCTTCGGGGAAGGGTTAGGTTTAGGGTTTGGGCTAGGGTTAGGGTTAGGGGACGGGGACGGTTTAGGGTCCAGGTGAGGGTACGACAACGGTTTAGGGGGAGCGTACGTTTGAGGGCACGGGTTAGTGTTAGCGTACGGGTTAGGATTAGGGGACGGGTGAGGGGAAGGCTTCGGGGAAGGGTTATGGTTAGGGTTCGGGCTAGGGTTAGGGTTAGGGGACGGGGACGGTTTAGGGTCCAGGTGAGGGTACGACAACGGTTTAGGGGGAGCGTACGTGTGAGGACACAGGTTAGTGTTAACATATGGGTTAGGATTAGGGGACGGGTGAGGGGAAGGCTTCGGGGAAGTGTTAGGGTTAGAGTTCCGTGTAGGGTTAGGGTTAGGTTTCGGGCTAAGTTTAGGGTCCAGTTGAGGGTATGACAACGGTTTAGGGGGAGCGTACGTGTGAGGACACAGGTTAGTGTTAGCGTACGGGTTAGGATAAGGGGACGTGTGAGGTGAAGCCTTCGGGGAAGGGTTATTGTTAGTGTTCGGGCTACGGTTAGGTTTAGGGGACAGGGACGGTTTAGGGTCCAGGTGAGGGTACGACAACGGTTCAGGGGGAGCGTACGTGTGAGAGCACGGGTTATTGTTCGGGTACGGGTTAGGATTCAGGGACGGGTGAGGGGAAGGCTTAGGGGAAGGGTTAGGTTTAGGGTTCGGGCTAGGGTTAGGGTTAGGGGACGGGGACGGTTTAGGGTCCAGGTGGGGGTACGACAACGTTTTAGGGGGAACGTACGTGTGAGGGCACTGGTTAGCGTTAACGTATGGGTTAGGATTAGGGGACTGGTGAGGGGAAGGCTTCGGGGAAGGGTTAAGTTTCGGGTTCGGGCTAGGGTTAGTGTTAGGGGACAGGGACGGTTTAGGGTCCAGGTGAGGGTACGACAGCCGTTTAGGGGGAGCGTACGTTTGAGGACACGGGTTAGTGTTAGCGTACGGGTTAGGATTAGGGGACGGGTGAGGGGAAGGCTTCGGGGAAGGCTTAGGGTTAGGGTTCGGACTAGGGTTAGGGTTAGGGGACGGGGACGGTTTTGGGTCCAGCTGAGGGTACGACAACGGTTCAGGGGGAGCGTACGTGTGAGAGCATGGGTTAGTGTTAGCATACGGGGTAGGATTAGGGGACGGGTGAGGGGAAGGCTTTGGGGAAGGGTTAGGGTTAGGGATCGTGCTAGGGTTAGGGTTAGGGGACGGGGAGAATTTAGGGTCCAGGTGAGGGAACGACAACGGTTGGGGGAGCGTACGTGTGAGGGCACAGGATAGTGTTAGCATATGGGTTAGGATTAGGGGACGGGTGAGGGGAAGGCTTCGGAGAAGAGTTAGGGTTAGGGTACGAGCTAGGGTTAGGGTTAGGGGAAGGGGACGGTTTAGGGTCCAGGTGAGAGTACGACAACGGTTAAGGGGGAGCGTACGTGTGAGGGCACTGGTTAGTGTAGGCATATTGGCTAGGATTAGGGGACGGGTGAGGAGTAGGCTTCGCGGAAGTGTTAGGGTTAGGGATCGGCCTAGGGTTAGGGTTAGGGTTCGGGCTAGGGTTAGGGTCCAAGTGAGGGTTCGCCAACGTTTTAGGGGCAGTGTACGTGTGAGGGCACGGTTTAATGTTAGTGTACGTGTTAGGATTAGGGGAATGGTGAGGGGAAGGCTTCGGGGAAGGGTTAGGGTTAGGGCTCGGGCTAGGGTTAGGTGTAGGGGACGGGGACGGGTTACGGTCAAAGTTAATGTACGACAACGGTTAAGGGGGAGCGTAGGTGTGAGGGTACGGGTTAGTGCTAGCGTACGGCTTAGGATTAGGGTACGGGTGAGGGGAAGGCTTCGGGGAAGGGTTAGGTTTAGGGTTCGGGCTAGAGTTAGGGTTAGGGGACGGGGACGGTTTAGGGTCCAGATAAGGGTACGACAACGGTTTAGGGGGAGCGTACGTCTGAGGGCACGGGTTAGTGTTAGCGTACGGGTTAGGATTAGGGGACGGGTGAGGGGAAGGCTTCGGGGAAGGGTTACGGTTAGGGTTTGGGCTAGGGTAAGGGTTAGGGGACTGGGACGGTGTAGGGTCCAGGTGAGAGTAAGACAACGATTTAGGGGGAGCGTACGTGTGAGGGCACAGGTTAGTGTTAGCATATGGGTTAGGATTAGGGGACGGGTGAGGAGAAGGCTTCGGAGAAGTGTTAGGGTTAGGGTTCGGTGTAGGGTTAGGGTTAGGATTCGGCCTAGGGTTAGGGCCTAGGTGAGGGTACGACAACGGTTTAGGGGGAGTGTACGTGTGAGGGCACGGGTTAGTGTTAGCGTACGGGTTAGGATTAGGGGACGGGTGAGGGGAAGGCTTCGGGGAACTGTTAGGGTTAGAGTTCGGTGTAGGGTTAGGGTTAGGATTCGGGCTAAGTTTAGGGTCCAGTTGAGGGTATGACAACGGTTTAGGGGGAGCGTAAGTGTGAGGGCACGGGTTAGTGTTAGCGTACAGGTTAGGATTAGGGGCTGTGTGAGGTGAAGCCTTCGGGGAAGGGTTATTGTTAGTGTTCGGGCTACGGTTAGGTTTAGGGGACAGGGACGGTTTAGGGTCCAGGTGAGGGTACGACAACAGTTTAGGGGGAGCGTACGTGTTGGAGCACGTGTTAGTGTTCGGGTATGGGTTAGGATTCAGGGACGGGTGAGGGGAAGGCTTCGGGGAAGGGTTAAGTTTCGGGTTCGGGCTAGGGTTTGGGTTAGGGGACGGGGACGGTTTAGGGTCCAGGTGAGGATACGACAACCGTTTACGGGGAGCGTATGTGTGAGGGCACGAGTTAGTGTTAGCGTACGGCTTAGGATTACGGGACGGGTGAGGGGAAATCTTCGGGGAATGGTTAGGGTTAGGGTTCGGGCTAGGGTTAGGGTTAGGTGACGGGGACGGTTTCGGGTCCAGGTGAGGGTACGACAACCGTTTAGTGGGAGCGTACGTGTGAGGGCATGGGTTAGTGTTAGCATACAGGTTAGGATTAGGGGACCGTGACAGAAAGGCTATGGGGAAGGGTTAAGTTTTGGGTTCGGGCTAGGGTTAGGGTTAGGGGATGGGGATGGTTTAGGGTCCAGGTGAGGGTACGACAACGGTTTAGGGGGAGCGTACGTTTGAGGGCACGGGTTAGTGTTAGCGTACGGGTTAGGATTAGGGGCCGTGTGAGGGGAAGGC
This sequence comes from Lagenorhynchus albirostris, assembly GCF_949774975.1. NCBI lineage: Eukaryota > Metazoa > Chordata > Mammalia > Artiodactyla > Delphinidae > Lagenorhynchus > Lagenorhynchus albirostris. The sequence continues at coordinate 64,947,172 of NC_083096.1, read as the reverse complement.
TTAGGGAAGATTTAGGGTTAGGTTTCTGGCTAGGGTTAGTGTTAGGGGACGGGGACGGTTTAGGGTCCAGGTGAGGATACGAAAACCGTTTAGGGGGAGCGTACGTGAGAGGGCACGATTTAGTGTTAGCGTACGGCTTAGGATTAGGGGACGGGTGAGGGGAAGGCTTCGGGGAAGGGTTATTGTTAGGGTTCGGGCTAGGGTTAGGGTTAGGGGACGGGGACGGTTTAGGGTCCAGGTGAGGGTACGACAACGGTTTAGGGGGAGGGTACTTGTGAGGGCATGGGTTAGTGTTAGCATACGGCTTAGGATTAGGGGACAGGTGAGGGGAAGGCTTCGGGGAAGGGTTAGGTTTAGGGTTCGGGCTAGGGTTAGGGTTAGGAGACGGGGACGGTTTAGGGTCCAGGTGAGGGTACAACGGTTTAGGGGGAGCGTACCTTTGAGAGCACGGGTTAGTTTTAGCGTACGGGTTAGGATTAGGGGACGGGTGAGGGGAAGGCTTCGGGGAAGGGTTAGGGTTAGGGTTCGGGCTAGGGTTAGGGTTAGGGGACGGGGACGGTTTACGGTCCAGGTGAGGGTATGAAAACGGTTTAGGGTGAGCGTACATGTGAGGGCACGGGTTAGTGTTAGCGTACGGGTTAGGATTAGGGGACGTTTGAGGGGAAGGTTTCGGGGAAGTGTTACTGTTAGGGTTTGGGCTAGGGTTAGGGATAGGGGACGGGGACGGTTTAGGGTCCAGGTGAGGGTTCGACAACAGTTCAGGGGGAGCGTACGTCTGAGGGCACGGGTTAGTGTTAGCGTACGGGTTAGGATTAGGGGACGGGTGAGGGGAAGGCTTCGGGGAAGGGTTACGGTTAGGGTTTGGGCTAGGGTAAGGGTTAGGGGACTGGGACGGTGTAGGGTCCAGGTGAGGGTAAGACAACGGTTTAGGGGGAGCGTACGTGTGAGGGCACAGGTTAGTGTTAGCATATGGGTTAGGATTAGGGGACGGGTGAGGAGAAGGCTTCCGGGAAGTGTTAGTTTTAGGGTTCGGTGTAGGGTTAGGGTTAGGATTCGGGCTAGGTTTAGGGTCCAGGTGAGGGTACGACAACGGTTTAGGGGGATCGTACGTGTGAGGGCACGGGTTAGTGTTATCGTACGGGTTAGGATTAAGGGACGGGTGAGGGGAAGGCTTTGGGGAAGTTTTAGTGTTAGGATACAGGCTAGGGTTAGGGATAGGGGCCGGGGAAGTTTTAGGGTCCAGGTGAGGGTACGACAACGGTTTAGGGGGAGCGTACGTTTGAGGGCACGGGTTAGTGTTAGCGTACGGGTTAGGATTAGGGGACGGGTGATGGGAAGGCTTCGGGGAAGGGTTAGGTTTAGGGTTTGGGCTAGGGTTAGGGTTAGGGGACGGGGACGGTTTAGGGTCCAGGTGAGGGTACGACAACGGTTTAGGGGGAGCGTACGTTTGAGGGCACGGGTTAGTGTTAGCGTACGGGTTAGGATTAGGGGACGGGTGAGGGGAAGGCTTCGGGGAAGGGTTATGGTTAGGGTTCGGGCTAGGGTTAGGGTTAGGGGACGGGGACGGTTTAGGGTCCAGGTGAGGGTACGACAACGGTTTAGGGGGAGCGTACGTGTGAGGACACAGGTTAGTGTTAGCATATGGGTTAGGATTAGGGGACGGGTGAGGGGAAGGCTTCGGGGAAGTGTTAGGGTTAGAGTTCCGTGTAGGGTTAGGGTTAGGTTTCGGGCTAAGTTTAGGGTCCAGTTGAGGGTATGACAACGGTTTAGGGGGAGCGTACGTGTGAGGACACAGGTTAGTGTTAGCGTACGGGTTAGGATAAGGGGACGTGTGAGGTGAAGCCTTCGGGGAAGGGTTATTGTTAGTGTTCGGGCTACGGTTAGGTTTAGGGGACAGGGACGGTTTAGGGTCCAGGTGAGGGTACGACAACGGTTCAGGGGGAGCGTACGTGTGAGAGCACGGGTTATTGTTCGGGTACGGGTTAGGATTCAGGGACGGGTGAGGGGAAGGCTTAGGGGAAGGGTTAGGTTTAGGGTTCGGGCTAGGGTTAGGGTTAGGGGACGGGGACGGTTTAGGGTCCAGGTGGGGGTACGACAACGTTTTAGGGGGAACGTACGTGTGAGGGCACTGGTTAGCGTTAACGTATGGGTTAGGATTAGGGGACTGGTGAGGGGAAGGCTTCGGGGAAGGGTTAAGTTTCGGGTTCGGGCTAGGGTTAGTGTTAGGGGACAGGGACGGTTTAGGGTCCAGGTGAGGGTACGACAGCCGTTTAGGGGGAGCGTACGTTTGAGGACACGGGTTAGTGTTAGCGTACGGGTTAGGATTAGGGGACGGGTGAGGGGAAGGCTTCGGGGAAGGCTTAGGGTTAGGGTTCGGACTAGGGTTAGGGTTAGGGGACGGGGACGGTTTTGGGTCCAGCTGAGGGTACGACAACGGTTCAGGGGGAGCGTACGTGTGAGAGCATGGGTTAGTGTTAGCATACGGGGTAGGATTAGGGGACGGGTGAGGGGAAGGCTTTGGGGAAGGGTTAGGGTTAGGGATCGTGCTAGGGTTAGGGTTAGGGGACGGGGAGAATTTAGGGTCCAGGTGAGGGAACGACAACGGTTGGGGGAGCGTACGTGTGAGGGCACAGGATAGTGTTAGCATATGGGTTAGGATTAGGGGACGGGTGAGGGGAAGGCTTCGGAGAAGAGTTAGGGTTAGGGTACGAGCTAGGGTTAGGGTTAGGGGAAGGGGACGGTTTAGGGTCCAGGTGAGAGTACGACAACGGTTAAGGGGGAGCGTACGTGTGAGGGCACTGGTTAGTGTAGGCATATTGGCTAGGATTAGGGGACGGGTGAGGAGTAGGCTTCGCGGAAGTGTTAGGGTTAGGGATCGGCCTAGGGTTAGGGTTAGGGTTCGGGCTAGGGTTAGGGTCCAAGTGAGGGTTCGCCAACGTTTTAGGGGCAGTGTACGTGTGAGGGCACGGTTTAATGTTAGTGTACGTGTTAGGATTAGGGGAATGGTGAGGGGAAGGCTTCGGGGAAGGGTTAGGGTTAGGGCTCGGGCTAGGGTTAGCTGTAGGGGACGGGGACGGGTTACGGTCAAAGTTAATGTACGACAACGGTTAAGGGGGAGCGTAGGTGTGAGGGTACGGGTTAGTGCTAGCGTACGGCTTAGGATTAGGGTACGGGTGAGGGGAAGGCTTCGGGGAAGGGTTAGGTTTAGGGTTCGGGCTAGAGTTAGGGTTAGGGGACGGGGACGGTTTAGGGTCCAGATAAGGGTACGACAACGGTTTAGGGGGAGCGTACGTCTGAGGGCACGGGTTAGTGTTAGCGTACGGGTTAGGATTAGGGGAAGGGTGAGGGGAAGGCTTCGGGGAAGGGTTACGGTTAGGGTTTGGGCTAGGGTAAGGGTTAGGGGACTGGGACGGTGTAGGGTCCAGGTGAGAGTAAGACAACGATTTAGGGGGAGCGTACGTGTGAGGGCACAGGTTAGTGTTAGCATATGGGTTAGGATTAGGGGACGGGTGAGGAGAAGGCTTCCGGGTAATGTTAGTTATAGGGTTCGGTGTAGGGTTAGGTTTAGTTTTCGGGCTAGGTTTAGGGTCCGGGTGAGGGTACGACAACGGTTTAGGGGGATCGTACGTGTGAGGGCACGGGTTAGTGTTATCGTATGGGTTAGGATTAAGGGACGGGTGAGGAGAAGGCTTCGGGGAAGTTTTAGTGTTAGGATACGGGCTAGGGTTAGGGATAGGGGTCGGGGATGTTTTAGGGTCCAGGTGAGGGTACGACAACGGTTTAGGGGGAGCGTACGTGTGAGGGCACGTGTTAGTGTTAGCGTACGGGTTTGGATTAGGGGACGGGTGAGGGGAAGGATTCGGGAAGGGTTAGGTTTAGCGTTCGGGCTAGGGTTAGGGGACGGGGCGGGGACGGTTTAGGGTCCATGTGAGGGTATGACAACGGTTTAGGGGGAGCGTATGTGTGAGGTCACAGGTTAGTGTTAGCATATGGGTTACGATAGGGGACGAGTGAGGGGAAGGCTTCGGAGAAGTGTTAGGGTTAGGGTTCGGTGTAGGGTTAGGGTTAGGATTCGGGCTAGGGTTAGGGCCCAGGTGAGGGTATCACAACGGTTTAGGGGGAGCGTACGTGTGAGGGCAAAGGTTAGTGTTCGGGTACGGGTTAGGATTCAGGGACGGGTGAGGGGAAGGCTTAGGGGAAGGGTTAGGTTTAGGGTTCAGGCTAGGGTTAGGGTTAGGGGACGGGGACGGTTTAGGGTCCAGGTGAGAGTACGACAACGGTTTAGAGGGAGCGTACTTGTGAGGAAATGGGTTAGTGTTAGCGTACGGCTTAGGATTAGGGGACAGGTGAGGGGAAGGCTTCGGGGAAGTGTTAGGGTTAGGGTTCGGGCTAGGGTTAGGGTTAGGGGACGGTGACGGTTTAGGGTCCAGGTGAGGGCACGAGAAAGTTTTAGGGGGAACGTACGTGTGAGGACACGGGTTAGTGTTAGCGTACGGGTTAGGATTAGGGGACGGGTGAGGGGAAGGCTTCGGGGAAGGGTTAAGTTTCGGTTTCGGGCTAGGGTTAGTTTTAGGGGACAGGGACGGTTTAGGGTCCAGGTGAGGACACGACAACCGTTTAGGGGGAGCGTACGTATGAGGGCACTAGTTAGTGTTAGCGTACGGCTTAGGATTACGGGACGGGTGAGGGGAAGGCTTCGGGGAAGGGTTAGGGTTAGGGTTCGGGCTAGGGTTAGGGTTAGGGGACGGGAACGGTTTAGGGTCTAGGTGAGGGTACGACAACGGTTTAGGGGGTGCGTACGTGAGAGGGCATGGGTTAGTGTTAGCGTACGGTGTAGGATTAGTGGACGGGTGAGGGGAAGGCTTCGGGGAAGTGTTGGTTAGGATTCGGGCTAGGGTTAGGGTTAGGGGACGTGGACGGTTTGGGTCCAGGTGAGGGTACAACAACGGTTTAGGGGGAGCGTACGTGTGAGGGCATGGGTTAGTGTTACGTACGGGTTAGGATTCGAGGACGCGTGAGGGGAACGTTTCGGGGAAGTGTTAGGTTTAGGGTTCGGGCTAGGCTTAGGGTTAGGGGACGGGGACGGTTTAGGGTCCAGGTGAGTGTACGACAGCGGTTTAGGGGGAGCGTACGTGTGAGGGCACGGGTTAGTGTTAGCATACGGTTTAGGATTAGGGGACGTGTGAGGGGAAGGCTTTGGGGAAGGGTTAGGGTTAGGGGACGGGGACGGTTTAGGGTCCAGGTGAGGGTACGACAACGGTTTAGGGGGAGCGTACGTGTGAGGGCACGGGATAGCGTTAGCATACGGGTTAGGATTAGGGGACGGGTGAGGGGAAGGCTTTGGGGAAGTGTTAGGGTTAGGTTTCAGGCTAGGGTTAGGGTTAGGGGACGGGGACGGTTTACGGTCCAGGTGAGGGTACGAAAGAGGTTTAGTGGGAGCGTACGTGTGAGGGCATGGGTTAGTGTTAGCGTGCGGATTAGCATTATGTGACGGGTGAGGGGAAGGCTTCGGGGAAGGGTTAGGGTTAGGGTTCGGGCTAGGGTTAGGTTTAGAGGACGGGGACGGTATAGGGTCTAGGTGAGGGTATGACAACGGTTTAAGGGGAGGGTACGTGTGAGGGCACGGGTAAGTGTTAGCGTATGGTATAGGATTACGGGACGGGTGAGGAGAAGGCTTCGAGGAAGCGTTAGGGTTAGGGTTCGGGCTAGGGTTTGGGTTAGGGGACGGGGACGGTTTAGGGTCCAGGTGAGGGTACGAGAACGGTTTAGGGGGAGCGTACATGTGAGGGCACGGGTTAGTGTTAGCGTACGGGTTAGGTTTAAGGGACGGGTGAGGGGAAGGCTTCGGGGAAGGGTTAGGGTTAGGGTTCGTGCTAGGGTTAGGGTTAGGGGATGGGGACGGTTTAGGGTCCAGGTGAGGGTACGACAACGGTTTAGGGGGAGCGTACGTGTGAGGGCACGGGTTAGTGTTAGCGTACGGGTTAGGCTTAGGGGACGGGTGAGGGGAAGGCTTCGGGGAAGTGTTACGGTTAGGGTTTGGGCTAGGGTAAGGGTTAGGGGACTGGGACGGTGTAGGGTCCAGGTGAGGGTAAGACAACGGTTTAGGGGGAGCGTACGTGTGAGGGCACAGGTTAGTGTTAGCATATGGGTTAGGATTAGGGGACGGGTGAGGAGAAGGCTTCCAGGAAGTGTTAGTTTTAGGGTTCGGTGTAGGGTTAGGGTTAGGATTCCGGCTAGGTTTAGGGTCCAGGTGAGGGTACGACAACGGTTTATGGGGATCGTACATTTGAGGGCACGGTTTAGTGTTATCGTATGGGTTAGGATTAAGGGACGGGTGAGGGGAAGGCTTCGGGGAAGTTTTAGTGTTAGGATACGGGCTAGGGTTAGGGATAGGGGTCGTGGATGTTTTAGGGTCCAGGTGAGGGTACGACAATGGTTTAGAGGGAGTGTACGTGTGAGGAAATGGGTTAGTGTTAGCGTAGAGCTTAGGATTAGGGGACGGGTGAGGGGAAGGCTTCGGGGAAGTGTTAGGGTTAGGGTTCGGGCTAGGGTTAGGGTTAGGGGACGGGGACGGTTAGGGTCCAGGTGAGGGTACAACAACGTTTTAGGGGGAACGTACGTGTGAGGGCACAGGTTAGTGTTAGCTTATGGGTTAGGATTAGGGGACGGGTGAGGGGAAGGCTTTGGGGAAGGGTTAAGTTTCGGGTTCGGGCTAGGGTTAGTGTTAGGGGACAGGGACGGTTTAGGGTCCAGGTGAGGATACGACAACCGTTTAGGGGGAGCGTACGTGTGAGGGCACGAGTTAGTGTTAGCGTACGGCTTAGGATTACAGGACGGGTGAGGGGAAGTCTTCGGGGAATGGTTATTGTTAGGGTTCGGGCTAGGGTTAGGGTTAGGGGACGGGGACGGTTTAGGGTCCAGGTGAGGGTACGACAACGGTTTAGGGGGAGCGTACGTGTGAGGTCACAGGTTAGTGTTAGCATATGGGTTAGGATAGGAGACGAGTGAGGGGAAGGCTTCAGAGAAGTGTTAGGGTTAGGGTTCGGTGTAGGGTTAGGGTTAGGATTCGGCCTAGGGTTAGGGCCCAGGTGAGGGTACGACAACGGTTTAGGGGGAGCGTACGTGTGAGGGCACGGGTTAGTGTTAGCGTACGGGTTAGGATTAGGGGACCGGTGAGGGGAAGGCTTCGGGGAAGGGTTAGGGTTAGGGTTCGGACTAGGGTTAAGGTTAGGGGACGCGGACGGTTTAGGGTCCAGTTGAGGGTACGACAACGGTTTAGGGGTAGCGTACGTTTGAGGGCACGGGTTAGTGTTAGCGTACGGTTTAGGATTAGGGGACGGGTGAGGGGAAGGCTTCGGGGAAGGGTTAGGATTAGGGTTTGGGCTAGGGTTAGGGTTAGGGGACGGGGACGGTTTAGGGTCCAGGTGAGGGTACGACAACGGTTTAGGGGGAGCGTACGTGTGAGAACAGAGGTTAGTGTTAGCATATGGGTTAGGATTAGGGGACGGGTGAGGGGAAGACTTCGGGGAAGTGTTAGGGTTAGAGTTCGGTGTAGGGTTAGGGTTAGGATTCGGGCTAAGTTTAGGGTCCAGTTGAGGGTAGGACAACGGTTTAGGGGGAGCGTATGTGTGAGGGCACGGGTTAGTGTTAGCGTACGGGTTAGGATTAGGGGACGTGTGAGGTGAAGCCTTCTGGGAAGGGTTATTGTTAGTGTTCGGGCTACGGTTAGGTTTAGGGGACAGGGACGGTTTAGGGTCCAGGTGAGGGTACGACAACGGTTTAGGGGGAGCATACGTGTGAGAGCACGTGTTAGTGTTCGGGTACGGGTTAGGATTCAGGGACGAGTGAGGGGAAGGCTTAGGGGAAGTGTTAGGTTTAGGGTTCGGGCTAGGGTTAGGGTTAGGGGACGGGGACGGTTTAGGGTCCAGGTGAGGGTACGACAACGGTTTAGAGGGAGCGTACGTGTGAGGAAATGGGTTAGTGTTAGCGTACGGCTTAGGATTAGGGGACAGGTGAGGAGAAGGCTTCGGGGAAGTGTTAGGGTTAGGGTTCGGGCTAGGGTTAGGGTTAGGGGACGGGGACGGTTTAGGGTCCAGGTGAGGGTATGACAACGGTTTAGGGGGAGCGTACGTTTGAGGGCACGGGTTAGTGTTAGCGTACGGGTTAGGATTAGGGGACAGGTGAGGGGAAGGCTTCGGGGAAGTTTTAGGGTTAGGGTTCGGGCCAGGGTTAGGGTTAGGGGACGGGGACGGTTTAGGGTCCAGGTGAGGGTACGACAGCAGTTCTGGGGGAGCGTATGTGTGAGGGCATGGAATAGTGTTAGCGTACGGTGTAGGATTAGTGGACGGGTGAGGGGAAGGCTTCGCGGAAGGGTTAGGGTTAGGGTTCGGGCTAGGTTTAGGGTTAGGGGACGGGGACGGTTAAGGGTCTAGGTGAGGGTACGACAACAGTTTAGGGGGAGCGTACGTGTGAGGGCACGGGTTAATGTTAGCGTACGGGTTAAGATTAGGAGACGTGTGAGGGGAAGGCTTCGGGGAAGGGTTAGGGTTAGGGTTTGGGCTAGGGTTAGGGTTAGGGGATGGGGACGGTGTAGGGTCCAGGTGAGGGTACGACAACGGTTTAGGGGAAGCGTATGTGTGAGGGCACGGGTTATTGTTAGCGTACGGGTTAGGATTAGGGGACGGGTGAGGGGAAGGCTTCGGGGAAGGGTCAGGGTTAGGGTTCGTGCTAGGGTTATGGTTAGGGGATGGGGACGGTTTAGGGTCCAGGTGAGGGTACGACAACGGTTTAGGGGGAGCGTACGTGTGAGGGCACGGGTTAGTGTTAGCTTATGGGTTAGGATTAGGGGACGGGTGAGGGGAAGGCTTCGGGGAAGTGTTACGGTTAGGGTTTGGGCTAGGGTAAGTTTTAGGGGACTGGAACGGTGTAGGGTCCAGGTGAGGGTAAGACAACGGTTTAGGGGGAGCGTACGTGTGAGGGCACAGGTTAGTGTTAGCATATGGGTTAGGATTAGGGGACGGGTGAGGAGAAGGCTTCCGGGAAGTGTTAGTTTTAGGGTTCGGTGTAGGGTTAGGGTTAGGATTCGGGCTAGGTTTAGGGTCCAGGTGAGGGTACGACAACGGTTTATGGGGATGGTACGTTTGAGGGCACGGTTTAGTGTTATCGTACGGGTTAGGATTAAGGGACGGGTGAGGGGAAGGTTTCGGGGAAGTTTTAGTGTTAGGATACGGGCTAGGATTAGGGATAGGGGTCGGGGATGTTTTAGGGTCCAGGTGAGGGTACGACAATGGTTTAGGGGGAGCATACGTGTGAGGGCACGGGTTAGTGTTAGCGTACGGGTTTGGATTAGGGGACGGGTGAGGGGAAGGATTCGGGAAGGGTTAGGTTTAGGGTTCGGGTAGAGTTAGGGGACGGGGACGGGGACGGTTTAGGGTCCAGGTGAGGGTACGACAACGGTTTAGGGGGAGCGTACGTGTGAGGTCACAGGTTAGTGTTAGCATATGGGTTAGGATAGGGGACGAGGGAGGGGAAGGTTTCGGAGAAGTGTTAGGGTTAGGGTTCGTTGTAGGGTTAGGGTTAGGATTCGGCCTAGGGTTAGGGCCCAGGTGAGGGTACGACGTTTCACGGGGAGCGTACGTGTGAGGGCACGGGTTAGTGTTAGCGTACGGTTTAGGATTAGGGGACGGTTGAGGGGAAGGCTTCGGGGAAGGGTTAGTGTTAGGGTTCGGACTAGGGTTAAGGTTAGGGGACGGGGGCGGTTTAGGGTCCAGGTGAGGGTACGACAACGGTTTAGGGGGAGCGTATGTGTGAGGTCACAGGTTAGTGTTAGCATATGGGTTACGATAGGGGACCAGTGAGGGGAAGGCTTCGGAGAAGTGTTAGGGTTAGGGTTCGGTGTAGGGTTAGGGTTAGGATTCGGGCTAGGGTTAGGGCCCAGGTGAGGGTATGACAACGGTTTAGGGGGAGCGTACGTGTGAGGGCAAAGGTTAGTGTTCGGGTACGGGTTAGGATTCAGGGACGGGTGAGGGGAAGGCTTAGGTGAAGGGTTAGGTTTAGGGTTCAGGCTAGGGTTAGGGTTAGGGGACGGGGACGGTTTAGGGTCCAGGTGAGAGTACGACAACGGTTTAGAGGGAGCGTACTTGTGAGGAAATGGGTTAGTGTTAGCGTACGGCTTAGGATTAGGGGACAGGTGAGGGGAAGGCTTCGGGGAAGTGTTAGGGTTAGGGTTCGGGCTAGGGTTAGGGTTAGGGGACGGTGACGGTTTAGGGTCCAGGTGAGGGCACGACAAAGTTTTAGGGGGAACGTACGTGTGAGGACACGGGTTAGTGTTAGCGTACGGGTTAGGATTAGGGGACGGGTGAGGGGAAGGCTTCGGGGAAGGGTTAAGTTTCGGTTTCGGGCTAGGGTTAGTTTTAGGGGACAGGGACGGTTTAGGGTCCAGGTGAGGACACGACAACCGTTTAGGGGGAGCGTACGTATGAGGGCACTAGTTAGTGTTAGCGTACGGCTTAGGATTACGGGACGGGTGAGGGGAAGGCTTCGGGGAAGGGTTAGGGTTAGGGTTCGGGCTAGGGTTAGGGTTAGGGGACGGGAACGGTTTAGGGTCTAGGTGAGGGTACGACAACGGTTTAGGGGGTGCGTACGTGTGAGGGCATGGGTTAGTGTTAGCGTACGGTGTAGGATTAGTGGACGGGTGAGGGGAAGGCTTCGGGGAAGTGTTGGTTAGGATTCGGGCTAGGGTTAGGGTTAGGGGACGTGGACGGTTTGGGTCCAGGTGAGGGTACAACAACGGTTTAGGGGGAGCGTACGTGTGAGGGCATGGGTTAGTGTTACGTACGGGTTAGGATTCGAGGACGCGTGAGGGGAACGTTTCGGGGAAATGTTAGGTTTAGGGTTCGGGCTAGGCTTAGGGTTAGGGGACGGGGACGGTTTAGGGTCCAGGTGAGTGTACGACAGCGGTTTAGGGGGAGCGTACGTGTGAGGGCACGGGTTAGTGTTAGCATACGGTTTAGGATTAGGGGACGTGTGAGGGGAAGGCTTTGGGGAAGGGTTAGGGTTAGGGGACGGGGACGGTTTAGGGTCCAGGTGAGGGTACGACAACGGTTTAGGGGGAGCGTACGTGTGAGAGCACGGGTTAGTGTTCGGGTACGGGTTAGGATTCAGGGACGGGTGAGGGGAAGGCTTAGGGGAAGGGTTAGGTTTAGGGTTCGGGCTAGGGTTAGGGTTAGGGGACGGGGACGGTTTAGGGTCCAGGAGAGGGTACGACAACGGTTTAGAGGGAGCGTACGTGTGAGGAAATGGGTTAGTGTTAGCGTACGGCTTAGGATTAGGGGACAGGTGAGGGGAAGGCTTCGGGGAAGTGTTAGGGTTAGGGTTTGGGCTAGGGTTAGGGTTAGGGGACGGGGACGGTTTAGGGTCCAGGTGAGGGTACGACAACGGTTTAGGGGGAGCGTACGTGTGAGGTCACAGGTTATTGTTAGCATATGGGTTAGGATAGGGGACGAGTGAGGGGAAGGCTTCGGAGAAGTGTTAGGGTTAGGGTTCGGTGTAGGGTTAGGGTTAGGATTCGGCCTAGGGTTAGGGCCGAGGTGAGGGTACGACAACGGTTTAGGGGGAGCGTACGTGTGAGGGCACGGGTTAGTGTTAGCGTTCGGGTTAGGATTAGGGGACGGGTGAGGTGAAGGCTTCTGGGAAGGGTTATTGTTAGTGTTCGGGCTACGGTTAGGTTTAGGGGACAGGGACGGTTTAGGGTCCAGGTGAGGGAACGACAACGGTTTAGGGGGAGCGTACCTGTGAGAGCACGGGTTAGTGTTCGGGTACGGGTTAGGATTCAGGGACGGGTGAGGGGAAGGCTTAAGGGAAGGGTTAGGTTTAGGTTTCGGGCTAGGGTTATTGTTAGAGGACGGGGAGGGTTTAAGGTCCAGGTTAGGGTACGACAACGGTTTAGTGGGAGCGTACGTGTGAGGGCACGGGTTACTGTTAGCGTACGGGTTAGGATTAGGGGACGGGTGAGTGGAAGGCTTCGGGGAAGGGTTAGGGTTACGGTTCGGACTAGGGTTAAGGTTAGGGGACGGGGACGGTTTAGGGTCCAGGTGAGGGTACGACAACGGTTTAGGGGGAGCGTACATTTGAGGGCCCGGGTTAGTGTTAGCGTACGGGCTAGGGTTACGGGACCGGTGAGGGGAAGGCTTCGGGGAAGGGTTAGGGTTAGGGTTCGGGCTAGGGTTAGGGTTAGGGGAGGGGGACGGTTTACGGTCCAGGTGAGGGTACGACAACGTTTTAGGGGGAGCGTACGTGTGAGGGCATGGGTTAGTGTTAGCGTACGGGTTAGGATTAGGGGACGGGTGAGGGGAAGGCTTCGGGGAAGGGTTAAGTTTCGGGTTCGGGCTAGGGTTAGTGTTAGGGGACAGGGACGGTTTAGGGTCCAGGTGACGATACGACAACCGTTTAGGGGGAGCGTACGTGTGAGGGCACGAGTTAGTGTTAGCGTACGGCTTAGGATTACGGGACGGGTGAGGGGAAGTCTTCGGGGAATGGTTATTGTTAGTGTTCGGGCTAGGGTTAGGGTTAGGGGACGGGGACGGTTTAGGGTCCAGGTGAGGGTACGACAACGGTTTAGGGGGAGCGTACATGTGAGGGCACGGGTTAGTGTTAGCGTACGGGTTAGGATTAGGGGACGGGTGAGGGGAAGGCTTCGGGGAAGGGTTAGGATTACGGTTCAGACTAGGGTTAAGGTTAGGGGACGGGGACGGTTTAGAGTCCAGGTGAGGGTACGACAACGGTTTAGGGGGAGCCTAAATTTGAGGGCACGGGTTAGTGTTAGCGTACGGGCTAGGGTTACGGGACCGGTGAGGGGAAGGCTTCGGGGAAGGGTTAGGGTTAGGGTTCGGGCTAGGGTTAGGGTTAGGGTACAGGGACGGTTTAGGGTCCAGGTGAGGGTACGACAACGGTTTAGGGGAGGCGTACGTATGAGGGCACGGGTAAGTGTTAGCGTACGGGTTAGGATTCGAGGACGCGTGAGGGGAACGCTTCGGGGAAGTGTTAGGGTTAGGGTTCGGGCTAGGCTTAGGGTTAGGGGACGGGGTCGGTTTAGGGTCCAGGTGAGTGTACGACAGCGGTTTAGGGGGAGCGTACGTGTGAGGGCACGGGTTAGTGTTAGCATACGGTTTAGGATTAGGGGACGTGTGAGGTGAAGGCTTCGGGGAAGGGTTAGGGTTAGGGTTCGGGCTAGGGTTAGGGTTAGGGGACGGGGACGGTTTAGGGTCCAGGTGAGGGTACGACAACGGTTTAGGGGGAGCGTACGTGTGAGGGCACGGGATAGCGTTAGCATACGGGTTAGGATTAGGGGACGGGTGAGGGGAAGGCTTTGGGGAAGTGTTAGGGTTAGGTTTCAGGCTAGGGTTAGGGTTAGGGGACGGGGACGGTTTACGGTCCAGGTGAGGGTACGAAAGAGGTTTAGTGGGAGCGTATGTGTGAGGGCACGGGTTAGTGTTAGCGTGCGGATTAGCATTATGTGACGGGTGAGGGGAAGGCTTCAGCGAAGGGTTAGGATTCGGGCTACGCTTAGGGTTAGGGGACGCAGACGGTTTAGGGTCCAGGTCAGGGTACGACAACGATTTAGGGGGAGCGTACGTTTGAAGGCATGGGTTAGTGTTAGCGTACGGGTTAGGATTAGGGGACGGGTGAGGGGAAGGCTTCGGGGAAGTGTTAGGATTAGGGTTCTGGCTAAGGTTAGGTTTAGGGGATTGGGACGGTTTAGGGTCCAGGTGAGGGTACGACAAAGGTTTAGGGGGAGCGTACGTGTGAGGGCACAGGTTAGTGTTAGCGTACGGGTTAGGATTAGGGGACGTGTGAGGGGAAGGCCTCAGGGAAGTGTTAGGATTAGGGTTCGGGTTAGGGTTAGGGTTAGGGGACGGGGACGGTTTAGGGTCCAGGTGAGGGTACGACAGCGGTTCAGGGGGAGCATACGTGTGAGGGCACAGATTAGTGTTAGCGTACGCGGTAGGATTAGGGGACGGGTGAGGGGAAGGCTTCGCGGAAGGGTTAGGGTTAGGGTTCGGGCTAGGGTTAGGGTTAGGGGATGGGGACGGTTTAGGGTCCAGGTGAGGGTACGACAATGGTTTAGGGGGAGCGTACGTGTGAGGGCACGGGTTAGTGTTAGCGTATGGGTTAGGATTAGGGAACGGGTGAGGGGAAGGCTTCGGGGTAGTGTTAGGGTTAGGGTTCGGTGTAGGGTTAGTGTTAGGATTCGGGCTAGGTTTAGGGTCCAGGTGAGGGTACGACATCGGTTTAGGGGGAGCGTACGTGTGAAGGCACGGATTAGTTTAAGCGTACGGGTTAGGATTAGGGGACGGGTGAGGGGAAGGCTTCGGGGAAGGGTTAGGGTTCGGACTAGGGTTAAGGTTACGGGACGGGGACGGTTTAGGGTCCAGGTGAGGGTACGACAACGGTTTAGAGGGAGCGTACGTTTGAAGTCATGGGTTAGTGTTAGCGTACTGGTTAGGATTAGGGGACGGGTGAGGGGAAGGCTTCGGGGAAGTGTTAGGTTTAGGGTTCGGGCTAAGGTTAGGGTTAGGGGATGGGGACGCTTTAGGGTCCAGGTGAGTGTATGCCAACGGTTTAGGGGAAGCGTACGTGTGAGGGCACGGGTTAATGTTAGCGTACGGGTTAAGATTAGGAGACGTGTGAGGGGAAGGCTTCGGGGAACGGTTAGGGTTAGGGTTCGGGCTAGAGTTAGGGTTAGGGGATGGGGACGGTGTAGGGTCCAGGTGAGGGTACGACAACGGTTTAGGGGAAGCGTACGTGTGAGGGCACGGATTATTGTTAGCGTACGGGTTAGGATTAGGGGACGGGTGAGGGGAAGGCTTCGGGGAAGTGTTAGGGTTAGGGTTCGGGCTAGGGTTAGGTTTAGGGTACGGGGACGGTATAGGGTCTAGGTGAGGGTACGACAACGGTTTAGGGGGAGCGTACGTGTGAGGGCTCGGGTTAGTGTTAGCGTACGGGTTAGGTTTAAGGGACGGGTGAGGGGAAGGCTTCGGGGAAGGGTTAGGGTTAGGGTTCGTGCTAGGGTTAGGGTTAGGGGATGGGGACGGTTTAGGGTCCAGGTGAGGGTACGACAACGGTTTAGAGGGAGCGTACGTGTGAGGGCACGGGTTAGTGTTAGTGTACGGGTTAGGATTAGGGGACGGGTGAGGGGAAGGCTTCGGGGAAGTGTTACGGTTAGGGTTTGGGCTAGGGTAAGGGTTAGGGGACTGGGACGGTGTAGGGTCCAGGTGAGGGTAAGACAACGGTTTAGGGGGAGCGTACGTGTGAGGGCACAGGTTAGTGTTAGCATATGGGTTAGGATTAGGGGACGGGTGAGGAGAAGGCTTCCGGGAAGTGTTAGTTTTAGGGTTCGTTGTAGAGTTAGGGTTAGGATTCGGGCTAGGTTTAGGGTCCAGGTGAGGGTACGACAACAGTTTATGGGGATCATACATTTGAGGGCACGGTTTAGTGGTATCGCATGGGTTAGGATTAAGGGACGGGTGAGGGGAAGGCTTCGGGGAAGTTTTAGTGTTAGGATACGGGCTAGGGTTAGGGATAGGGGTCGGGGATGTTTTAGGGTCCAGGTGAGGGTACGACAATGGTTTAGGGGGAGCGTACGTGTGAGGGCACGGGTTAGTGTTAGCGTACGGGTTTGGATTAGGGGACGGGTGAGGGGAAGGATTCGGGAAGGGTTAGGTTTAGGGTTCGGGCTAGAGTTAGGGGACGGGGACGGGGATGGTTTAGGGTCCAGGTGAGGGTACGACAACGGTTTAGGTGGAGCGTACGTGTGAGGTCACAGGTTAGTGTTAGCATATGGGTTAGGATAGGGGACGAGTGAGGGGAAGGCTTCGGAGAAGTATTAGGGTTAGGGTTCGGTGTAGGGTTAGGGTTAGGATTCGGGCTAGGGTTAGGGTGCAGGTGAGGGTACGACAACGGTTTAGGGGGAGCGTACGTGTGAGGGCACGGGTTAGTGTTCGGGTACGGGTTAGGATTCAGGGACGGGTGAGGGGAAGGCTTAGGGGAAGGGTTAGGTTTAGGGGCGGGCTAGGGTTAGGGATAGGGGACGGGGACGGTTTAGGGTCCAGGTGAGGGTACGACAATGGTTTAGAGGGAGTGTACGTGTGAGGAAATGGGTTAGTGTTAGCGTAGAGCTTAGGATTAGGGGACAGGTGAGGGGAAGGCTTCGGGGAAGTGTTAGGGTTAGGGTTCGGGCTAGGGTTAGGGTTAGGGGACGGAACGGTTAGGGTCCCGGTGAGGGTACAACAATGTTTTAGGGGGAACGTACGTGTGAGGGCACGGGTTAGTGTTAGCGTACGGGTTAGGATTAGGGGACGGGTGAGGGGAAGGCTTCGGGGAAGGGTTAAGTTTCGGGTTCGGGCTAGGGTTAGTGTTAGGGGACAGGGACGGTTTAGGGTCCAGGTGAGGATACGACAACCGTTTAGGGGGCGCGTACGTGTGAGGGCACGAGTTAGTGTTAGCGTACGGCTTAGGATTATGGGACGGGTGAGGGGAAGGCTTCGGGGAAGTGTTAGGGTTAGGGTTCGGGCTCGGGGTAGAGTTAGGGGACGGGGAGCGTTTACTGTCCAGGTGAGGGTACGAAAACGGTTTAGGGGGAGCATAAGTGTGAGGGCACGGGTTAGTGTTAGCGTGCGGATTAGCATTAGTTGACGGGTGAGGGGAAGACTTCAGGGAATGGTTATTGTTAGGGTTCGGGCTAGGGTTAGGGTTAGGGGACGGGGACGGTTTAGGGTCCAGGTGAGGGTACGACAACGGTTTAGGGGGAGCGTACGTGTGAGGTCACAGGTTAGTGTTAGCATATGGGTTAGGATAGGGGACGAGTGAGGGGAAGGCTTCGGAGAAGTGTTAGGGTTAGGGTTCGGTGTAGGGTTAGGGTTAGGATTCGGCCTAGGGTTAGGGCCCAGGTGAGGGTACGACAACGGTTTAGGGGGAGCGTACGTGTGAGGGCAGGGGTTAGTGTTAGCTTACGGGTTAGGATTAGGGGACGGGTGAGGGGAAGGCTTCGGGGAAGGGTTAGGGTTAGGGTTCGGACTAGGGTTAAGGTTAGGGAACGCGGACGGTTTAGGGTCCAGGTGAGGGTACGACAACGGTTTAGGGGGAGCGTACGTTTGAGGGCACGGGTTAGTGTTAGCGTACGGGTTAGGATTAGGGGACGGGTGAGGGGAAGGCTTCGGGGAAGGGTTAGGGTTAGGGTTCGGGCTACGGTCAGGGTTAGGGGACGGGGACGGTTTAGGTTCCAGGTGAGGGTACGACAACGGTTTAGGGGGAAAGTACGTTTCAGGGCACGGGTTAGTGTTAGCGTACGGGTTAGGATTCGAGGACGCGTGAGGGGAATGCTTCGGGGAAGTGTTAGGGTTAGGGTTCGGGCTAGGGTTAGGATCAGGGGACGGGGACGGTTTAGGGTCCAGGTGAGGGTACGACAGCGGTTTAGGGGGAGCGTACGTGTGAGTGCACGGGTTAGTGTTAGCATACGGTTTAGGATTAGGGGACGTGTGAGGGGAAGGCTTCGGGGAAGGGTTAGGGTTAGGGTTCGGGCTAGTGTTAGGGGACGGGGACGGGGACGGTTTAGGGTCCAGGTGAGGGTACGACAACGGTTTAGGGTGAGCATACGTGTGAGGGCACGGGTTAGTGTTAGCGTACGGGTTAGGATTAGGGGCCGTGTGAGGGGAAGGCTTCGGGGAAGATTTAGGGTTAGGTTTCTGGCTAGGGTTAGTGTTAGGGGACGGGGACGGTTTAGGGTCCAGGTGAGGATACGAAAACCGTTTAGGGGGAGTGTACGTGTGAGGGCACGATTTAGTGTTAGCGTACGGCTTAGGATTAGGGGACGGGTGAGGGGAAGGCTTCGGGGAAGGGTTATTGTTAGGGTTCGGGCTAGGGTTAGGGTTAGGGAACGGGGACGGTTTAGGGTCCAGGTGAGTGTTACGACAACGGTTTAGGGGGAGCGTACGTGTGAGGGCATGGGTTAGTGTTCGCGTATGGCTTAGGATTAGGGGACAGGTGAGGGGAAGGCTTCGGGGAACGGTTAGGGTTAGGGTTTGGGCTAGGGTTAGGGTTAGGGGACGGGGACGGTTTAGGGTCCAGGTTAGGGTACGACAACCGTTTAGTGGGAGCGTACGTGTGAGGGCATGGGTTAGTGTTAGCGTAAAGGTTAGGATTAGGAGACCGTGATGGAAAGGCTATGGGGAAGCGTTAAGTTTTGGGTTCGGGCTAGGGTTAGGGTTAAGGGACGGGGACGGTTTAGGGTCCAGGTGAGGGTACGACAACGGTTTAGGGGAAGCGTACGTATGAGGGCACGGGTTCGTGTTAGCGAACGGGTTAGTATTCGAGGACGCGTGAGGGGAACACTTCGGGGAAGTGTTAGGGTTAGGGTTCGGGCTAGGGTTAGGGTCAGGGGACGGGGACGGTTTAGGGTCCAGGTGAGGGTACGACAGCGGTTTAGGGGGAGCGTACGTGTGAGGGCACGGGTTAGTGTTAGCATACGGTTTAGGATTAGGGGACGTGTGAGGGGAAGGCTTCGGGGAACGGTTAGGGTTAGGTTTCGGGCTAGGGTTAGGGTTAGGGGACGGGGACAGTTTAGGGTCCAGGTGAGGGTACGACAACGGTTTAGGGTGAGCGTACGTGTGAGGGCACGGGTTATTGTTAGCGTACGGGTTAGGATTAGGGGCCGTGTGAGGGGAAGGCTTCGGGGAAGATTTAGGGTTAGGTTTCTGGCTAGGGTTAGTGTTAGGGGACGGGGACGGTTTAGGGTCCAGGTGAGGATTCGAAAACCGTTTAGGGGGAGCGTACGTGTGAGGGCACGATTTAGTGTTAGCGTACGGCTTAGGATTAGGGGACGGGTGAGGGGAAGGTCGGGGAAGGGTTATTGTTAGGGTTCGGGCTAGGGTTAGGGTTAGGGGACGGGGACGGTTTAGGGTCCAGGTGAGGGTACGACAACGGTTTATGGGGAGTGTACGTGTGACGACAGAGGTTAGTGTTAGCATATGGGTTAGGATTAGGGGACGGGTGAGGGGAAGGCTTCGGGGAAGTGTTAGGGTTAGAGTTCGGTGTAGGGTTAGGGTTAGGATTCGGGCTAAGTTTAGGGTCCATTTGTGGGTACGACAACGGTTTAGGGGGAGCGTATGTGTGAGGGCACAGGTTAGTGTTAGCGTACGGGTTAGGATTAGGGGACGGGTGAGGGGAAGGCTTCGGGGAAGGATTAGGGTTAGGGTTCGGGCTAGGGTTAGGGTTAGGGGACGGGAACGGTTTAGGGTCCAGGTGAGGGTACGACAACGGTTTAGGGGGAGCGTACGTGTGAGAGCACGGGTTAGTTTTCGGGTACGGGTTAGGGTTCAGGGACGGGTGAGGGGAAGGCTTCGGGGAAGGGTTAGGTTTAGGGTTCGGGCTAGGGTTAGGGTTAGGGGACGGGGTCGGTTTAGGGTCCAGGTGAGAGTACGACAACGGTTTAGGGGGAGCATACGTGTGAGGGCATGGTTTAGTGTTAGCCTACGGCTTAGGATTAGGGGAAGGCTGAGGGGAAAGGTTAGGGTTAGGGTTCGGGCTAGGGTTAGGGTTAGGGGACGGGGACAGTTTAGGGTCCAGGTGCGGGTACGACAATGGTTTAGGGGGAGCGTACGTGTGAAGGCACGGGTTAGTGTTAGCATATGGGTTAGGATTAGGGGAGGAGTTAGGGTAAGGCTTCGGGGAAGGTTAGGGTGGATCATACTCTGGTTTCCACATGCATGTTTTAGCTGGAGGAAGAATCCCTTAAACCTGGAGAGTTGAGACTCATGGAATGGGTACCATGCAATATGACTTCAAAGGGTCTGCATTTGCTCACCGAACCTCACCAATCCTATCACTGATGCGCTTATACCGCTCTACACATGCTTGACTCTCTTTCGGAGACATATAAATCCATAGGTTTTAAGATTCTTACTAGTCAGTTATATTCTTAGGCGTTTAATATGCAGTGTTGAGTCCACTCGTTGAGCAAGGAGTAGCTCTTGTGTATTACACATTTGGCTTATGGAACGGTATCTGTGCTAATTTCAATCTCTGGTTTTATGCAGCACCCCAACTCACCTTTACTCTTAAGCAAACATAAGTTGGTTTTCTACATTTGAGACCCTGTTGTGTTTTGTAATTCAGTTCCTGTGTAGCCAAGTTTACATTCCGTGTATTAGTGATATCTTACGACGTTTCTTTTTCTGTGTGCCTTATTTCACTTAGATCATCGTACCTGAATCCACTCATTATGCTGCTACGAGCCTGATGACATAGATTTCATTGCTGAGTGATATTGCATTGTACGTAAGTACCACAACTTCTTTATCCATTTTTCGCTTTCTGCGATATTGAACTGGTACCGTAAACGAGGTTCTTGTAAACAGAGCCAACCCAAAATTTCGGGTGGCTGTGTCTTTTTATTTTAATTTCCCTAAGCTATAGGACCATAAGTGGAAGTGCCCTAGGCTCTGTTGCTTGTTTTTTAAATGTTTCAGGAAACACCATACACTTCTCCAGAGTGGCTGTTGGCAATTTACATCCCGCCCCTCAGCATAACAAGGCTCCCAGTTTTCCATGGCCTGTCCTGCCTTTCTGGATTTTACACTTTTTTCAGATGGCCCTTTTGACCGGGGGGCAGTGAGACTTCATTGTAGTGCAGATTTCCTTTGCAAGCTTGCTTGGTTGGCCAAAAAGTGCGTATGCATTGTTTCCTGAATATATTCAGGAAAAAACGCATACACCCTTTTTGGCCAAGTGCATCATTGTGGACGTTCTGCCTCTTTTCCTATGCTTTACATGCAATTCCAGTCTACCTCCTGAAATCGGGTTCCTGCAATTCTGCCCCGCTTTCAAGTCCTCTTGGCAGCCTTACTTCAATATATTTTTGGACGATAGCTGTCATTTATAACTCTGCAACAGTGCCCCTGAGCTCCTTTCTTCAACTCGCTTTCTTGTGAGCTGGCCGCAACACCGCAGGATTGCTTCAGGCCCTTGTGTGGTTCTGGCATGGCACGCTGAGCCTTTGGTTAATTCTTCATCCTGTTGGGAAATGAGAGTTAACTTTGCCCGTACAGACACCTCCAGCTAGTCTCTAATTGGTTCTCCCTATTCCTGTGCATTTTCCGCAGAAATTGCAAACTGGACCAAACAGGAGGTTAAAGGCACTGACTCTCAAAGTGGGGAGAGTGTTAGTAAAGCATCTGGAATGTTGCACCCGAGTTCCAGGGGATGAAAACTGAGACACATTTGAACACATTTCCCGAACACACGGTGAATCATACTCTGCGTTCCACATGCATGTTTAGGCTGAAGGTAGAATCCCTTAAACCTGGAGAGTTGAGACCCATGGAATAGGTACCATGCAATATGACTTCAAAGGGTCTGCATTTGCTCACCGAACCTCACCAATCCTATCACTGATGCACTTACGCCGCTGTCCACACGCTTGCTTCTCTTTCGGAGACATATAAATCCATAGGTTTTAAGATTCTTACTAGTCAGTTATATTCTTAGGCGTTTAATATGGGGTGTTGAGTCCACTTCGTTGAGCAAGAAGTAGCTCTTGTCTATTACATATTTGGCTTATGGAATGGTATCTGTGCTAATTTCAATCTCTGGTTTTATGCAGCACCCCAACTCACCTTTCCCCTTAAGCAAGCATAAGTTGGTTTTCTACATTGAGACACTGTTCTGTTTTGTAATTCAGTGCCTGTGTAGCCAAGTTTACATTCCGTATAGTAGTGATATCTTATGATGTTTCTTTTTCTGTTTGACTTATTTCACTTAGAATCATCGTACCTGAATCCACTCATTATGCTGCTATGGGCCTGATGACACAGATTTCATTGCTGAGTGATATTGCATTGTACGTAAGTACCACAACTTCTTTATCCATTTTTCGCTTTCTGTGATATTGAACTTGTACCGTAAACGAGGTTCTTGTAAACAGAGCCGTCCCAAACTTTGGGATGGCTGTGTATTTTTGATTTTAATTTCCCTAAGCTATAGGACCATAAGTGGAAGTGTCCTAGGCTCTGTTGCTTTGTTTTGTAGACGTTTCAGGAAACACCATACACTTCTCCAGAGTGGCTGTTGGCAATTTACATCCTGCCCATCAGCATAACAAGGCTCCCAGTTCTCCATGGCCTGTCCTGCCTTTCTGGATTTTACACATTTTTCAGATGGTCCTTTTGAACGGGGGGCAGTGAGACTTCTTTATAGTGCAGATTTCCTTTGCAAGCTTGCTTGGTTGGCCAAAAAGTGCGTATGCATTTTTTCCTGAATATATTCAGGAAAAAACGCAAACGCCCTTTTTGGCCAAGTGCATCATTGTGGACGTTCTGCCTGTTTTCCTATGCTTTACATGCAATTCCAGTCTACCTCCTGAAATCGGGTTCCTGCAATTCTGCCCTGCATTCAACTCCTCTTGGCAGCCTTACTTCAATATGTTTTTGGACGATAGCTGTCATTTATAACTCTGCAGGTTTGTGAATTACAGTGCCCCTGAGCTCCTTTCTTCAACTCGCTTTCTTGTGAGCTGGCCGCAACACCGCAGGATTGCTTCAGTCCCTAGTGTGGTTCTGGCATGGCACGCTGAACCTTTGGTTAATTCCTCTTCCTGGTGGGAAATGAGAGTTAAATTTGCCCGTCCAGCCACCTCCAGCTAGTCTCTCATTGGTTCTCCCTATTTCTCTTTATTTTCCGCAGAAATTGCACACTAAGCGAAACAGGAGGTTAAAGGCACTGACTCTCCAAGTGGGGAGAGTGTTAGTAAAGCGTCTGGAATGTTGCACCCAAGTACCAGGGGACGAAAACTGAGACACATTTGAACACGTTTCCCGATCATACGGTGGATCATACTCTGTGTTCCACATGCATGTTTTATCTGAAGGAAGAATCCCTTAAACCTGGAGAGTTGAGACCCATGGAATGGGTACCATGCAATATGACTTCAAAGGGTCTGCATTTGCTCACCGAACCTCACCAATCCTATCACTGCTGCGTTTATGCCGCTGTCCACACGCTTGATTCTCTTTCGGCAACGTATATATCCATAGGTTTTAAGATTCTTACTAGTCAGGTATATTCTTAGGCGTTTAATATGGGGTGTTTAGTCCAGTTCGTTGAGCAAGGAGTAGCTCTTGTCTATTACATATTTGGCTTATGGAACGGTATCTGTGCTAATTTCAATCTCTGGTTTTATGCAGCACCCCAACTCACCTTTCCCCTTAAGCATGCATAAGTTGGTTTTCTACATTTGAGACCCTGTTCTGTTTTGTAATTCAGTTCCTGTGTAGCCAAGTTTACATTCCGTGTAGTAGTGATATCTTATGATGTTTCTTTTTCTGTGTGACTTATTTCACTTAGAATCATCGTACCTGAATCCACTCATTATGCTCCTACTGGTCTGATGACATAGATTTCATTGCTGAGTGATATTGCATTGTACATATGTACCACAAATTTTTTATCCATTTTTCGCTTTCTGTGATATTGAACTTGTACCGTAAACGAGATTCTTGTAAACAGAGCCGTCCCAAACTTTGGAGTGGCTGTGTCTTTTTGATTTTAATTTCCCTAAGCTATAGGACCATAAGTGGAAGTGCCCTAGGCTCTGTTGCTTTGTTTTGTAGATGTTTCAGGAAACACCATACACTTCAACAGAGTGGCTGCTGGCAATTTACATCCCGCCCATCAGCATAAAAAGGCTCCCAGTTCTCCATGGCCTGTCCTGCCTTTCTGGATTTTACACATTTTTCAGATGGCCCTTTTGAACGGGGGGGCAGTGAGACTTCTTTGTAGTGCAGATTTCCTTTGCAAGCTTGCTTGGTTGGCCAAAAAGTGCGTATGCATTTTTTCTTGAATATATTCAGGAAAAAATTCATACCCACGTTTTGGCCAAGTGCATCATTGTGGACGTTCTGCCTCTTTTCCTATGCTTTACCTGCAATTCCAGTTACCTCCTGAAATGGGTTTCCTGCAATTCTGCCCCGCTTTCAAGTCCTCTTGGCAGCCTTACTTCAATATATTTTTGGACGATAGCTGTCATTTATAACTCTGCAGGTTTGTGAATGACAGTGCCCCTGAGCTCCTTTCTTCAACTCGCTTTCTTGTGAGCTGGCCGCAACACGGCAGGATTGCTTCAGGCTCTAGTGTGGTTCCGGCACGGCACGCTGAGCCTTTGGTTAATTCCTCTTCCTGGTGGGAAATGAGAGTTAATTTACCCGTCCAGACACCTCCAGCTAGTCTTTCATTGGTTCTCCCTATTCCTCTTCATTTTCCGCAGAAATTGCAAACTGGGCCAAACAGGAGCTTAAAGGCACTGACTCTCCCTGTGGGGAGAGTGTTAGTAAAGCGTCTGGAATGTTGCACCCGAGTACCAGGGGACGAAAACTGAGACACATTTGAACACGTTTCCCGATCACACGGTGGATCATACTCTGGGTTCCACATGCATGTTTTAGCTGAAGGAAGAATCCCTTAAACCTGGAGAGTTGAGACCCATGGAATGGGTACCATGCAATATGACTTCAAAGGGTCTGCATTTGCTCACCGAACCTCACCAATCCTTTCACTGCTGCGTTTATGCTGCTGTACACACGCTCGATTCTGTTTCGCAGACATATAAATCCATAGTTTTTAAGATTCTTACTAGTCAGTTATATTCTTAGGCGTTTAATATGGGGTGTTGAGTCCACTTCGTTGAGCAAGGAGTAACTCTTGTCTATTACATATTTGGCTTATGGAACGGTATCTGTGCTAATTTCAATCTCTGGTTTTATGCAGCACCCCAACTCACCTTTCCCCTTAAGCAAGCTTAAGGTGGTTTTCTACATTTGAGACCCTGTTCTGTTTTGTAATTCAGTTCCTCTGTAGCCAAGTTTACATTCCGTGTAGTAGTCATATCTTATGATGTTTCTTTTTCTCTGTGACTTATTGCACTTAGAATCATCGTGCCTGAATCCACTCATTATGCTGCTACGGGCCTGATGACATCGATTTCATTGCTGAGTGATATTGCGTTGTACGTAAGTACCACAACTTCTTTATCCATTTTTCGCTTTCTGTGATATTGAACTTGTACCGTAAACGAGGTTCTTGCAAACAGAGCCATCCCAAATTTGGGGTGGCTGTGTCTTTTTGATTTTAATTTCTCTAAGCTATAGGACCATAAGTGGAAGTGCCCTAGGCTCTGTTGCTTTGTTTTTTAGATGTTTCAGGAAACACCATACACTTCAACAGAGTGGCTGTTGGCAATTTACATCCCATCCATCAGCATAACAAGGCTCCCAGTTCTCCATGGCCTGTCCTGCCTTTCTGGATTTTACACTTTTTTCAGATGGCCCTTTTGACTGGGGGCAGTGAGACTTCATTGTAGTGCAGATTTCCTTTGCAAGCTTGCTTGGTTGGCCAAAAAGTGCGTATGCATTTTTTCCTGAATATATTCAGGAAAAAATTCATACCCACGTTTTGGCCAAGTGCATCATTGTGGACGTTCTGCCTCTTTTCCTATGCTTTACCTGCAATTCCAGTCTACCTCCTGAAATGGGTTTCTTGCAATTCTGCCCCGCTTTCAAGTCCTCTTGGCAACCTTACTTCAATATATTTTTGGACGGTAGCTGTCATTTATAACTCTGCAGGTTTGTGAATGACAGTGCCCCTGAGCTCCTTTCTTCAACTCGCTTTCTTTTGAGCTGGCCGCAACACGGCAGGATTGCTTCAGGCCCTAGTGTGGTTCCATCATGGCATGCTGAGCCTTTGGTTAATTCCTCTTCCTGGTGGGAAATGAGAGGTAAATTTGCCCGTCCAGACACCTCCAGCTAGTCTCTCATTGGTTCTCCCTATTCCTGTTCATTTTCCACAGAAATTACAAACTGGGCCAAACAGGAGGTTAAAGGCACTGACTCTCCAAGTTGTTAGAGTGTTAGTAAAGCGTCTGCAATGTTGCACCCGAGTACCAGGGGACGAAAACTGAGACACATTTGAACACGTTTCCTGATCACACGGTGGATCATACTCTGGGTTGCACATGCATGTTTTAGCTGAAGGAAGAATCCCTTTAACCTGGCGAGTTGAGACCCATGGAATGAGTACCATGCAATATGACTTCAAAGGGTCTGCATTTGCTCACCGAACCTCACCAATCCTATCACTGCTGCGTTTATGCTGCTGTACACACGCTTGACTCTCTTTCGGAGACATGTAAATCCATAGGTTTTAAGATTATTACTAGTCAGGTATATTGTTAGGCGTTTAATATGGGGTGTTGTGTCCACTTCGTTGAGCAAGGAGTAGCTCTTGTCTATTACGTATTTGGCTTATGGAACGGTATCTGTGCTAATTTCAATCTCTGGTTTTATGCAGCACCCCAACTCACCTTTCCCCTTAAGCAAGCATAAGTTGGTTTTCTACATTTGAGACCCTGTTCTGTTTTGTAATTCAGTTCCTGTGTAGCCAAGTTTACATTCCGTGTAGTAGTGATATCTTATGATGTTTCTTTTTCTCTGTGACTTATTTCACTTAGAATGATCGTACCTGAATGCACTCATTATGCTGCTACGGGCCTGATGACATCGATTTCATTGCTGAGTGATATTGCATTGTACGTAAGTACCACAACTTCTTTATCCATTTTTCGCTTTCTGTGATATTGAACTTGTACCGTAAACGAGTTTCTTGTAAACAGAGCCGTCCCAAACTTTGGGGTGGCTGTGTCTTTTTGATTTTAATTTCCCTAAGCTATAGGACCATAAGTGGAAGTGCCCTAGGCTCTGTTGCTTTGTTTTGTAGATGTTTCAGGAAACACCATACACTTCTCCAGAGTGGCTGTTGGCAATTTACATCCCGCCCATCAGCATAACAAGGCTCCTATGTCTCCATGGCCTGTCCTGCCTTTCTGGATTTTAAACATTTTTCAGATGGCCCTTTTGACCGGGGAGCAGTGAGACTTCATTGTAGTGCAGATTTCCTTTGCAAGCTTGCTTGGTTGGCCAAAAAGTGCGTATGCGTTTATTCCTGAATATATTCAGGAAAAAACGCATACGCCCTTTTTGGCCAAGTGCATCATTGTGGACGTTCTGCCTCTTTTCCTATGCTTTACATGCAATTCCAGTTTACCTCCTGAAATATGTTTCCTGCAATTCTGCCCTGCTTTCAAGTCTTCTTGGCAGCCTTACTTCCGTATATTTTTGGACGATAGCTGTCATTTATAACTCTGCAGGTTTGTGAATGACAGTGCCCCTGAGCTTCTTTCTTCAACTCGCTTTCTTGTGAGCAGGCCGCAACACCGCAAGATTGCTTCAGGCCCTAGTGTGGTTCCAGAACGGCACGCTGAGCCTTTGGTTAATTCCTCTTCCTGGTGGGAAATGAGAGTTAATTTACCCGTCCAGACACCTCCAGCTAGTCTCTCATTGGTTCTCCCTATTCCTGTTCATTTTCCACAGAAATTGCAAACTGGGCCAAAAAGGAGCTTAAAGGCACTGACCCTCCCTGTGGGGAGAGTGTTAGTAAAGCGTCTGGAATGTTGCACCCGAGTACCAGGGGACGAAAACTGAGACACATTTGAACACGTTTCCCGATCACACGGTGGCTCATACTCTGGGTTCCACATGCATGTTTTAGCTGAAGGAAGAATCCGTTAAACCTGGAGAGTTGAGACCCATGGAATGGGTACCATGCAATATGACTTCAAAGGGTCTGCATTTGCTCACCGAACCTCACCAATCCTATCACTGCTGCGTTTATGCTGCTGTACACACGCTTGATTCTCTTTCAGATACATATAAATCCATAGGTTTTAAGATTCTTACCAGTCATGTATATTCTTAGGCGTTTAATATGGGGTGTTGCGTCCACTTTATTGAGCAAGGAGTAGCTCTTGTCTATTACATATTTGGCTTATGGAACGGTGTCTCTGCTAATTTCAATCTCTGGTTTTATGCAGCACCCCAACTCACCTTTCCCCTTAAGCAAGCATAAGTTGGTTTTCGACATTTGAGACCCTGTTCTGTTTTGTAATTCAGTTCCTTTGTGGCCAAGTTTACATTCCGTGTAGTAGTGATATCTTATGATGTTTCTTTTTCTGTGTGACTTATTTCACTTAGAATCATCGTACCTGAATCCACTCATTATGCTGCTACGGGCCTGATGAGATAGATTTCATTGCTGAGTGATATTGCATTGCACGTAAGTACCACAACTTCTTTATCCATTTTTCGCTTTCTGTGATATTGAACTTGTACCGTAAACGAGGTTCTTGTAAACAGAGCCGTCCCAAACTTTGGGGTGGCTGTGTCTTTTTGATTTTAATTTCCCTAAGCTATAGGACCATAAGTGGAAGTGCCCTACGCTCTGTTTCTTGTTTTTTAGATGTTTCAGGAAACACCATACACTTCTCCAGAGTGGCTGTTGGCAATTTACATCCCGCCCATCAGCATAACAAGGCTCCCAGTTCTCCATGGCCTGTCCTGCCTTTCTGGATTTTACACTTTTTTCAGATGGCCCTTTTGACCGGGGGGCAGTGAGACTTCATTGTAGTGCAGATTTCCTTTGCAAGCTTGCTTGGTTGGCCAAAAAGGGCGTATGCGTTTTTTCCTGAATATATTCAGGAAAAAACGCATACGCCCTTTTTGGCCAAGTGCATCATTGTGGACATTCTGCCTCTTTTCCTATGTTTTACATGCAATTCCAGTCTACCTCCTGAAATCGGTGTCCTGCAATTCTGCCCTGCTTTCAAGTCTTCTTGGCAGCCTTACTTCCATATATTTTTGGACGATAGCTGTCATTTATAACTCGGCAAGTTTTTGAATTACAGTGCCCCTGAGGTCCTTTCTTCAATTCGCTTTCTTGTGAGCTGGCCGCAACACCGCAGGATTGCTTCAGGCCCTAGTGTGGTTCCGACATGGCATGCTGAGCCTTTCGTTACTTCCACTTCCTGCTGGGAAATGAGAGTTAAATTTGCCCGTCCAGACATCTCCAGCTAGTCTCTCATTGGTTCTTCGTATTGCTGTTCATTTTCAACAGAAATTGCAAACTGGGCCAAAGAGGAGGTTAAAGGCACTGACTCTCCACGTGGGGAGAGTGTTAGTAAAGCTTCTGGAATGTTGCACCCGAGTACCAGGGGACGAAAACCGAGACACATTTGAACACGTTTCCCGATCACACGGGGGATCATACTCTTGGTTCCACATGCATGTTTCAGCTGAAGGAAGAATCCCTTAAATCTGGAGAGTTGAGACCCATGGAATGGGAACCATGCAATATGACTTCAAAGGGTCTGCATTTGCTCACCGAACCTCACCAATCCTATCACTGCTGCGTTTATGCCGCTGTACACATGCCTGATTCTCTTTTGCAGACATATAAATCCATAGGTTTTAAGATTCTTACTAGTCAGGTATATTCTTAGGCATTTAATATGGGGTGTTGAGTCCACGTCGTTGAGCAAGGAGTAGCTCTTTTCTATTAAATATTTGGCTTATGAAACGGTATCTGTGCTAATTTCAATCTCTGGTTTTATGCAGCACCCCAACTCACCTTTCCCCTTAAGCAAGCGTAAGTTGGTTTTCTACATTTGACACCCTGTTCTATTTTGTAATTCAGTTCCTATGTAGCCAAGATTACATTTCGTGTAGTAGTGATATCTTATGATGTTTCTTGTTCTGTGTGACTTATTTCACTTAGAATCATCATACCTGAATCCACTCATTATGCTGCTACGGGCCTGATGACATAGATTTCATTGCTGAGTGATATTGCATTGTACGTAAGTACCACAACTTCTTTATCCATTTTTCGCTTTCTGTGATACTGAATTGTACCGTAAACGAGGTTCTTGTAAACAGAGCCATCCCAAACTTTGGGGTGGCTGTGTCTGTTTTATTTTAATTTCCCTAAGCTATAGGACCATAAGTGGAAGTGCCCTAGGCTCTGTTGCTTTGTTTTTTAGATGTTTCAGGAAACACCATACACTTCTCCAGAGTGGCTGTTGGCAATTTACATCCCGCACATCAGCATAACAAGGCTCCCAGTTCTCCATGGCCTGTCCTGCCTTTCTGGATTTTACACATTTTTCAGATGGCCCTTTTGACTGGGGGGCAGTGAGACTTCATTGTAGTGCAGATTTCCTTTGCAAGCTTGCTTGGTTGGCCAAAAAGTGCGTATGCATTTTTTCCTGAATATATTCAGGAAAAAACGCATACGCCCTTTTTGGCCAAGTGCATCATTGTGGACATTCTGCCTCTTTTCCTATGTTTTACATGCAATTCCAGTCTACCTCCTGAAATCGGTTTCCTGCAATTCTGCCCCGCTTTCAAGTCCTCTTGGCAGCCTTACTTCAATATATTTTTGGATGATAGCTGTCATTTATAACTCTGCAGTTTTGTGAATGACAGTGCCCCTGAGCTCCTTTCTTCAACTCGCTATCTTGTGAGCTGGCCGCAACACCGCAGGATTGCTTCAGACCCTAGTGTGTTCCGGCACGGCATGCTGAGCCTTTGGTTAATTCCTCTTCCTGGTGGGAAATGAGAGTTAAATTTGCCCGTGCAGACACCTCCAGCTAGTCTCTCATTGGTTCTCCCTATTCCTGTTCATCTTACGCAGAAATTGCAAACTGGGCCAAACAGGAGGTTAAAGGCACTGACTCTCCAAGTGGGGAGAGTGTTAGTAAAGCGTCTGGAATGTTGCACCCGTGTACCATGGGACGAAAACTGAGACATATTTCAACAAGTTTCCCGATAACATGGCGGATCATACTCTGGGTTCTACATGCATGTTTTAGCTGAAGGAAGAATCCCTTAAACCTGGAGAGTTGAGACCCATGGAATGGGTACCATGCAATATGACTTCAAAGGGTCTGCATTTGCTCACCGAACCTCACCAATCCTATCACTGCTGTGTTTGTGCCGCTGTCCACACGCTTGATTCTCTTTCGGAGACATATAAATCCATAGGTTTTAAGATTCTTACTAGTCAGGTATATTCTTAAGCGTTTAATATAGGGTGTTGTGTCCACTTCGTTGAGCAAAGAGTAGCTCTTGTCTATTACATATTTGGCTTATGGAACGGTGTCTCTGCTAATTTCAATCTCTGGTTTTATGCAGCACCCCAACTCACCTTTCCCCTTAAGCAAGCATAAGTTGGTTTTCTACATTTGAGACCCTGTTCTGTTTTGTAATTTAGTTCCTGTGTGGCCAAGTTTACATTCCGTGTAGTAGTGATATCTTATGATGTTTCTTTTTCTGTGTGACTTATTTCACTTAGAATCATCGTACCTGAATCCACTCATTATGCTGCTACGGGCCTGATGACATAGATTTCATTGCTGAGTGATATTGCATTGCACGTAAGTACCACAACTTCTTTATCCATTTTTCGCTTTCTGTAATATTGAACTTGTACCGTAAACGAGTTTCTTGTAAACAGAGCCGTTCCAAACTTTGGGGTGGCTGTGTCTTTTTGATTTTAATTTCCCTAAGCTATAGGACCATAAGTGGAAGTGCCCTAGGCTGTGTTGCTTTATTTTTTAGATGTTTCAGGAAACACCATACACTTCTCCAGAGTGGCTGTTGGCGATTTACATCCCACCCATCAGCATAACAAGGCTCCCAGTTCTCCATGGCCTGTCCTGCCTTTCTGGATTTTACACTTTTTTCAGATGGCCCTTTTGACCGGGGGGCAGTGAGACTTCATTGTAGTGCAGATTTCCTTTGCAAGCTTGCTTGGTTGGCCAAAAAGGGCGTATGCGTTTTTTCCAGAATATATTCAGGAAAAAACGCATACGCCCTTTTTGGCCAAGTGCATCATTGTGGACGTTCTGCCTCTTTTCCTATGCTTTACCTGCAATTCCAGTCTACCTCCTGAAATCGGTTTCCTGCAATTCTGCCCTGCTTTCAAGTCCTCTTGGCAACCTTACTTCAATATATTTTTGGACAATAGTTGTCATTTATAACTCTACAGGTTTGTGAATTACAGAGCCCCTGAGCTCCTTTCTTCTACTCGCTTTCTTGTGAGCTGGCCGCAACACCGCAGGATTGCTTCAGGCCCTAGTGTGGTTCCAGCACGGCACACGGAGCCTTTGGTTAATTCCTCTTCCTGGTGGGAAATGAGAGTTAAATTCGCCCGCCCCGACACCTCCAGCTAGTCTCTTACTGGTTCTCCCTATTCCTGTTCATTTTCCTCAGATATTGCAAACTGGGCCAAACAGGAGGTTAAAGGCACTGACTCTCCACGTGGGGAGAGTGTTAGTAAAGCTTCTGGAATGTTGCACCCGAGTACCAGGAGATGAAAACTGACACATTTGAACACGTTTCCCGATCACACGGTGGCTCATACTCTGGGTTCCACATGCATGTTTTAGCTGAAGGAAGAATCCGTTAAACCTGGAGAGTTGAGACCCATGGAATGGGTACCATGCAATATGACTTCAAAGGGTCTGCATTTGCTCACCGAACCTCACCAATCCTATCACTGCTGCGTTTATGCTGCTGTACACACGCTTGATTCTCTTTCAGATACATATAAATCCATAGGTTTTAAGATTCTTACCAGTCATGTATATTCTTAGGCGTTTAATATGGGGTGTTGCGTCCACTTCATTGAGCAAGGAGTAGCTCTTGTCTATTACATATTTGGCTTATGGAACGGTGTCTCTGCTAATTTCAATCTCTGGTTTTATGCAGCACCCCAACTCACCTTTCCCCTTAAGCAAGCATAAGTTGGTTTTCGACATTTGAGACCCTGTTCTGTTTTGTAATTCAGTTCCTTTGTGGCCAAGTTTACATTCCGTGTAGTAGTGATATCTTATGATGTTTCTTTTTCTGTGTGACTTATTTCACTTAGAATCATCGTACCTGAATCCACTCATTATGCTGCTACGGGCCTGATGAGATAGATTTCATTGCTGAGTGATATTGCATTGCACGTAAGTACCACAACTTCTTTATCCATTTTTCGCTTTCTGTGATATTGAACTTGTACCGTAAACGAGGTTCTTGTAAACAGAGCCGTCCCAAACTTTGGGGTGGCTGTGTCTTTTTGATTTTAATTTCCCTAAGCTATAGGACCATAAGTGGAAGTGCCCTACGCTCTGTTTCTTGTTTTTTAGATGTTTCAGGAAACACCATACACTTCTCCAGAGTGGCTGTTGGCAATTTACATCCCGCCCATCAGCATAACAAGGCTCCCAGTTCTCCATGGCCTGTCCTGCCTTTCTGGATTTTACACTTTTTTCAGATGGCCCTTTTGACCGGGGGGCAGTGAGACTTCATTGTAGTGCAGATTTCCTTTGCAAGCTTGCTTGGTTGGCCAAAAAGGGCGTATGCGTTTTTTCCTGAATATATTCAGGAAAAAACGCATACGCCCTTTTTGGCCAAGTGCATCATTGTGGACATTCTGCCTCTTTTCCTATGTTTTACATGCAATTCCAGTCTACCTCCTGAAATCGGTGTCCTGCAATTCTGCCCTGCTTTCAAGTCTTCTTGGCAGCCTTACTTCCATATATTTTTGGACGATAGCTGTCATTTATAACTCGGCAAGTTTTTGAATTACAGTGCCCCTGAGGTCCTTTCTTCAATTCGCTTTCTTGTGAGCTGGCCGCAACACCGCAGGATTGCTTCAGGCCCTAGTGTGGTTCCGACATGGCATGCTGAGCCTTTCGTTACTTCCACTTCCTGCTGGGAAATGAGAGTTAAATTTGCCCGTCCAGACATCTCCAGCTAGTCTCTCATTGGTTCTTCGTATTGCTGTTCATTTTCAACAGAAATTGCAAACTGGGCCAAACAGGAGGTTAAAGGCACTGACTCTCCACGTGGGGAGAGTGTTAGTAAAGCGTCTGGAATGTTGCACCCGAGTACCAGGGGACGAAAACCGAGACACATTTGAAAACGTTTCCCGATCACACGGGGGATCATACTCTTCGTTCCACATGCATGTTTCAGCTGAAGGAAGAATCCCTTAAATCTGGAGAGTTGAGACCCATGGAATGGGAACCATGCAATATGACTTCAAAGGGTCTGCATTTGCTCACCGAACCTCACCAATCCTATCACTGCTGCGTTTATGCCGCTGTACACATGCCTGATTCTCTTTTGCAGACATATAAATCCATAGGTTTTAAGATTCTTACTAGTCAGGTATATTCTTAGGCATTTAATATGGGGTGTTGAGTCCACGTCGTTGAGCAAGGAGTAGCTCTTTTCTATTAAATATTTGGCTTATGAAACGGTATCTGTGCTAATTTCAATCTCTGGTTTTATGCAGCACCCCAACTCACCTTTCCCCTTAAGCAAGCGTAAGTTGGTTTTCTACATTTGACACCCTGTTCTATTTTGTAATTCAGTTCCTATGTAGCCAAGATTACATTTCGTGTAGTAGTGATATCTTATGATGTTTCTTGTTCTGTGTGACTTATTTCACTTAGAATCATCATACCTGAATCCACTCATTATGCTGCTACGGGCCTGATGACATAGATTTCATTGCTGAGTGATATTGCATTGTACGTAAGTACCACAACTTCTTTATCCATTTTTCGCTTTCTGTGATACTGAATTGTACCGTAAACGAGGTTCTTGTAAACAGAGCCATCCCAAACTTTGGGGTGGCTGTGTCTGTTTTATTTTAATTTCCCTAAGCTATAGGACCATAAGTGGAAGTGCCCTAGGCTCTGTTGCTTTGTTTTTTAGATGTTTCAGGAAACACCATACACTTCTCCAGAGTGGCTGTTGGCAATTTACATCCCGCACATCAGCATAACAAGGCTCCCAGTTCTCCATGGCCTGTCCTGCCTTTCTGGATTTTACACATTTTTCAGGTGGCCCTTTTGACTGGGGGGCAGTGAGACTTCATTGTAGTGCAGATTTCCTTTGCAAGCTTGCTTGGTTGGCCAAAAAGTGCGTATGCATTTTTTCCTGAATATATTCAGGAAAAAACGCATACGCCCTTTTTGGCCAAGTGCATCATTGTGGACATTCTGCCTCTTTTCCTATGTTTTACATGCAATTCCAGTCTACCTCCTGAAATCGGTTTCCTGCAATTCTGCCCCGCTTTCAAGTCCTCTTGGCAGCCTTACTTCAATATATTTTTGGATGATAGCTGTCATTTATAACTCTGCAGGTTTGTGAATGACAGTGCCCCTGAGCTCCTTTCTTCAACTCGCTATCTTGTGAGCTGGCCGCAACACCGCAGGATTGCTTCAGACCCTAGTGTGTTCCGGCACGGCATGCTGAGCCTTTGGTTAATTCCTCTTCCTGGTGGGAAATGAGAGTTAAATTTGCCCGTGCAGACACCTCCAGCTAGTCTCTCATTGGTTCTCCCTATTCCTGTTCATCTTACGCAGAAATTGCAAACTGGGCCAAACAGGAGCTTAAAGGCACTGACTCTCCAAGTGGGGAGAGTGTTAGTAAAGCGTCTGGAATGTTGCACCCGTGTACCATGGGACGAAAACTGAGACATATTTCAACAAGTTTCCCGATAACATGGCGGATCATACTCTGGGTTCTACATGCATGTTTTAGCTGAAGGAAGAATCCCTTAAACCTGGAGAGTTGAGACCCATGGAATGGGTACCATGCAATATGACTTCAAAGGGTCTGCATTTGCTCACCGAACCTCACCAATCCTATCACTGCTGTGTTTGTGCCGCTGTCCACACGCTTGATTCTCTTTCGGAGACATATAAATCCATAGGTTTTAAGATTCTTACTAGTCAGGTATATTCTTAAGCGTTTAATATAGGGTGTTGTGTCCACTTCGTTGAGCAAAGAGTAGCTCTTGTCTATTACATATTTGGCTTATGGAACGGTGTCTCTGCTAATTTCAATCTCTGGTTTTATGCAGCACCCCAACTCACCTTTCCCCTTAAGCAAGCATAAGTTGGTTTTCTACATTTGAGACCCTGTTCTGTTTTGTAATTTAGTTCCTGTGTGGCCAAGTTTACATTCCGTGTAGTAGTGATATCTTATGATGTTTCTTTTTCTGTGTGACTTATTTCACTTAGAATCATCGTACCTGAATCCACTCATTATGCTGCTACGGGCCTGATGACATAGATTTCATTGCTGAGTGATATTGCATTGCACGTAAGTACCACAACTTCTTTATCCATTTTTCGCTTTCTGTAATATTGAACTTGTACCGTAAACGAGTTTCTTGTAAACAGAGCCGTTCCAAACTTTGGGGTGGCTGTGTCTTTTTGATTTTAATTTCCCTAAGCTATAGGACCATAAGTGGAAGTGCCCTAGGCTGTGTTGCTTTATTTTTTAGATGTTTCAGGAAACACCATACACTTCTCCAGAGTGGCTGTTGGCGATTTACATCCCACCCATCAGCATAACAAGGCTCCCAGTTCTCCATGGCCTGTCCTGCCTTTCTGGATTTTACACTTTTTTCAGATGGCCCTTTTGACCGGGGGGCAGTGAGACTTCATTGTAGTGCAGATTTCCTTTGCAAGCTTGCTTGGTTGGCCAAAAAGGGCGTATGCGTTTTTTCCTGAATATATTCAGGAAAAAACGCATACGCCCTTTTTGGCCAAGTGCATCATTGTGGACGTTCTGCCTCTTTTCCTATGCTTTACCTGCAATTCCAGTCTACCTCCTGAAATCGGTTTCCTGCAATTCTGCCCTGCTTTCAAGTCCTCTTGGCAACCTTACTTCAATATATTTTTGGACAATAGTTGTCATTTATAACTCTACAGGTTTGTGAATTACAGAGCCCCTGAGCTCCTTTCTTCTACTCGCTTTCTTGTGAGCTGGCCGCAACACCGCAGGATTGCTTCAGGCCCTAGTGTGGTTCCAGCACGGCACGCGGAGCCTTTGGTTAATTCCTCTTCCTGGTGGGAAATGAGAGTTAAATTCGCCCGCCCCGACACCTTCAGCTAGTCTCTTACTGGTCCTCCCTATTCCTGTTCATTTTCCTCAGATATTGCAAACTGGGCCAAACAGGAGGTTAAAGGCACTGACTCTCCACGTGGGGAGAGTGTTAGTAAAGCTTCTGGAATGTTGCACCCGAGTACCAGGAGATGAAAACTGACACATTTGAACACGTTTCCCGATCACACGGTGGCTCATACTCTGGGTTCCACATGCATGTTTTAGCTGAAGGAAGAATCCCTTAAACCTGGAGAGTTGAGACCCATGGAATGGGTACCATGCAATATGACTTCAAAGGGTCTGCATTTGCTCACCGAACCTCACCAATCCTATCACTGCTGCGTTTATGCTGCTGTACACACGCTTGATTCTCTTTCAGATACATATAAATCCATAGGTTTTAAGATTCTTACCAGTCATGTATATTCTTAGGCGTTTAATATGGGGTGTTGCGTCCACTTCATTGAGCAAGGAGTAGCTCTTGTCTATTACATATTTGGCTTATGGAACGGTATCTGTGCTAATTTCAATCTCTGGTTTTATGCAGCACCCCAACTCACCTTTCCCCTTAAGCAAGCATAAGTTGGTTTTCGACATTTGAGACCCTGTTCTGTTTTGTAATTCAGTTCCTGTGTGGCCAAGTTTACATTCCGTGTAGTAGTGATATCTTATGATGTTTCTTTTTCTGTGTGACTTATTTCACTTAGAATCATCGTACCTGAATCCACTCATTATGCTGCTACGGGCCTGATGAGATAGATTTCATTGCTGAGTGATATTGCATTGCACGTAAGTACCACAACTTCTTTATCCATTTTTCGCTTTCTGTGATATTGAACTTGTACCGTAAACGAGTTTCTTGTAAACAGAGCCGTTCCAAACTTTGGGGTGGCTGTGTCTTTTTGATTTTAATTTCCCTAAGCTATAGGACCATAAGTGGAAGTGCCCTAGGCTGTGTTGCTTTATTTTTTAGATGTTTCAGGAAACACCATACACTTCTCCAGAGTGGCTGTTGGCGATTTACATCCCGCCCATCAGCATAACAAGGCTCCCAGTTCTCCATGGCCTGTCCTGCCTTTCTGGATTTTACACTTTTTTCAGATGGCCCTTTTGACCGGGGGGCAGTGAGACTTCATTGTAGTGCAGATTTCCTTTGCAAGCTTGCTTGGTTGGCCAAAAAGGGCGTATGCGTTTTTTCCTGAATATATTCAGGAAAAAACGCATACGCCCTTTTTGGCCAAGTGCATCATTGTGGACGTTCTGCCTCTTTTCCTATGCTTTACCTGCAATTCCAGTCTACCTCCTGAAATCGGTTTCCTGCAATTCTGCCCCGCTTTCAAGTCCTCTTGGCAGCCTTACTTCAATATATTTTTGGATGATAGCTGTCATTTATAACTCTGCAGGTTTGTGAATGACAGTGCCCCTGAGCTCCTTTCTTCAACTCGCTATCTTGTGAGCTGGCCGCAACACCGCAGGATTGCTTCAGACCCTAGTGTGTTCCGGCACGGCATGCTGAGCCTTTGGTTAATTCCTCTTCCTGGTGGGAAATGAGAGTTAAATTTGCCCGTCCAGACACCTCCAGCTAGTCTCTCATTGGTTCTCCCTATTCCTGTTCATCTTACGCAGAAATTGCAAACTGGGCCAAACAGGAGCTTAAAGGCACTGACTCTCCAAGTGGGGAGAGTGTTAGTAAAGCGTCTGGAATGTTGCACCCGTGTACCATGGGACGAAAACTGAGACATATTTCAACAAGTTTCCCGATAACATGGCGGATCATACTCTGGGTTCTACATGCATGTTTTAGCTGAAGGAAGAATCCCTTAAACCTGGAGAGTTGAGACCCATGGAATGGGTACCATGCAATATGACTTCAAAGGGTCTGCATTTGCTCACCGAACCTCACCAATCCTATCACTGCTGTGTTTGTGCCGCTGTCCACACGCTTGATTCTCTTTCGGAGACATATAAATCCATAGGTTTTAAGATTCTTACTAGTCAGGTATATTCTTAAGCGTTTAATATAGGGTGTTGTGTCCACTTCATTGAGCAAAGAGTAGCTCTTGTCTATTACATATTTGGCTTATGGAATGGTGTCTCTGCTAATTTCAATCTCTGGTTTTATGCAGCACCCCAACTCACCTTTCCCCTTAAGCAAGCATAAGTTGGTTTTCGACATTTGAGACCCTGTTCTGTTTTGTAATTTAGTTCCTGTGTGGCCAAGTTTACATTCCGTGTAGTAGTGATATCTTATGATGTTTGTTTTTCTGTGTGACTTATTTCACTTAGAATCATCGTACCTGAATCCACTCATTATGCTGCTACGGGCCTGATGACATAGATTTCATTGCTGAGTGATATTGCATTGCACGTAAGTACCACAACTTCTTTATCCATTTTTCGCTTTCTGTAATATTGAACTTGTACCGTAAACGAGTTTCTTGTAAACAGAGCCGTTCCAAACTTTGGGGTGGCTGTGTCTTTTTGATTTTAATTTCCCTAAGCTATAGGACCATAAGTGGAAGTGCCCTAGGCTGTGTTGCTTTATTTTTTAGATGTTTCAGGAAACACCATACACTTCTCCAGAGTGGCTGTTGGCGATTTACATCCCACCCATCAGCATAACAAGGCTCCCAGTTCTCCATGGCCTGTCCTGCCTTTCTGGATTTTACACTTTTTTCAGATGGCCCTTTTGACCGGGGGGCAGTGAGACTTCATTGTAGTGCAGATTTCCATTGCAAGCTTGCTTGGTTGGCCAAATAGGGCGTATGCGTTTTTTCCTGAATATATTCAGGAAAAAACGCATACGCCCTTTTTGGCCAAGTGCATCATTGTGGACGTTCTGCCTCTTTTCCTATGCTTTACCTGCAATTCCAGTCTACCTCCTGAAATCGGTTTCCTGCAATTCTGCCCCGCTTTCAAGTCCTCTTGGCAACTTTACTTCAATATATTTTTGGACAATAGTTGTCATTTATAACTCTACAGGTTTGTGAATTACAGAGCCCCTGAGCTCCTTTCTTCTACTCGCTTTCTAGTGAGCTGGCAGCAACACCGCAGGATTGCTTCAGGCCCTAGTGTGGTTCCAGCACGGCACGCTGAGCGTTTGGTTAATTCCTCTTCCTGGTGGGAAATGAGAGTTAAATTTGCCCGTCCAGACACCTCCAGCTAGTCTCTCATTGGTTCTCCCTATTCCTGTTCATTTTCCGCTGAAATTGCAAACTGGGCCTAATAGGAGGTTAAAGGCACTGACTCTCCACGTGGGGAGAGTGTTAGTAAAGCGTCTGGAATGTTGCACCCGAGTACCAGGGGACGAAAACTGAGACACATTTGAACACGTTTTCCGAACACACGGTGGATCATACTCTGGGTTCCACATGCATGTTTTAGCTGAAGGAAGAATCCCTTAAACATGGAGAGTTGAGACCCATGGAATGGGTACCATGCAATATGATTTCAAAGGGTCTGCATTTGCTCACCGAACCTCACCAATCCTATCACTGCTGCGTTAATGCCACTGTACACACGCTAGACTCTCTTTCGGAGACATATAAATCCATAGGTTTTAAGATTTTTACTAGTCAGGTATATTCTTAGGCGTTTAATATGGGGTGTTGAGTCCACGTCGTTGAGCAAGGAGTAGCTCTTGTCTATTAGATATTTGGCTTATGGAACGGTATCTGTGCTAATTTCAATCTCTGGTTTTATGCAGCACCCCAACTCACCTTTCCCCTTAAGCAAGCATAAGTTGGTTTTCTACATTTGAGACCCTGTTCTATTTTGTAATTCAGTTCCTGTGCGGCCAAGATTACATTTTGTGTAGTAGTGATATCTTATGATGTTTCTTTTTCTGTGTGACTTATTTCACTTAGAATCATCATACCTGCATCCACTCATTATGCTGCTACGGGCCTGATGACATAGATGTCATTGCTGAGTGATATTGCATTGTACGTAAGTACCACAACTTCTTTATCCATGTTTCGCTTTCTGTGATATTGAACTTGTACCGTAAACGAGGTTCTGTAAACAGAGCCGTCCCAAACTTTGGGGTGGCTGTGTCTTTTTTATTTTAATTTCCCTAAGCTATAGGACCATAAGTGGAAGTGCCCTAGGCTCTGTTGCTTTGTTTTCTAGATGTTTCAGGAAACACCATACACTTCTCCAGAGTGGCTGTTGGCAATTTACATCCCACCCATCAGCATAACAAGGCTCCCAGTTCTCCATGGCCTGTCCTGCCTTTCTGGATTTTACACTTTTTTCAGATGGCCCTTTTGACCTGGGGGCAGTGAGACTTCATTGTAGTGCAGATTTCGTTTGCAAGCTTGCTTGGTTGGCCAAAAAGTGCGTGTGCGTTTTTTCCTAAGTATATTCAGGAAAAAACGCATACGCCCTTTTTGGCCAAGTGCATCATTGTGCACGTTCTGCCTCTTTTCTTTGCTTTACATGCAATTCCAGTCTACCTCCTGAAATGGGTTTCTTGCAATTCTGCCCCGCTTTCAAGTCCTCTTGGCAACCTTACTTCAATATATTTTTGGACGATAGCTGTCATTTATATCTCTGCAGGTTTGTGAATTACAGTGCCCCTGAGCTCCTTTCTTCAACTCGCTTTCTTGTGAGCTGGCCGCAACATCGCAGGATTGCTTCAGGCCCTATTGTGGTTCCGGCACGGCACGCTGAGCCTTTGGTTAATTCCTGTTCCTGGTGGGAAATGAGAGTTAAATTTGCCCGTCCAGACACCTCCAGCTAGTCTCTCATTGGTTCTCCCTATTCCTGTTCATTTTCCGCAGAAATTGCCAACTGGGCCAAACAGGAGGTTAAAGGCACTGACTCTCCACGTAGGGAGAGTGTTAGTAAAGCGTCTGGAGTGTTGCACCCGAGTACCAGGGGACGAAAACTGAGAGGCATTTGAACACGTTTCCCGATCACACGGTGGATCATACTCTGGGTTCCACACACATGTTTTAGCTGAAGGAAGAATCCCTTAAACCTGCAGAGTGGAGACCCATGGAATGGGTACCATGCAATATGACTTGAAAGGATCTGCATTTGCTCACCGAACCTCACCAATCCTATAACTGCTGCGTTTATGCCGCTGTACACACGCTTGATTCTCTTTCGGAGACATATAAATCCATAGGTTTTAAGATTCTTACTAGTCAGGTATATTCTTAGGCGTTTAATATGGGGTGTTGAGTCCACATTGTTGAGCAAGGAGTAGCTCTTGTCTATTACATATTTGGCTTATGGAACGGTATCTGTCTAATTTAAATCTCTGGTTTTATGCAGCACCCCAACTCACCTTTCC
Organism: Lagenorhynchus albirostris; assembly: GCF_949774975.1. Lineage (NCBI taxonomy): Eukaryota > Metazoa > Chordata > Mammalia > Artiodactyla > Delphinidae > Lagenorhynchus > Lagenorhynchus albirostris. The sequence continues at coordinate 64,904,977 of NC_083096.1, read as the reverse complement.
CCTTAAGCAAGCATAAGTTGGTTTTCTACATTTGAGACCCTGTTCTGTTTTGTAATTCAGTTCCTGTGTGGCCAAGTTTACATTCCGTGTAGTAGTGATATCTTATGATGTTTCTTTTTCTGTGTGACTTATTTCACTTACAATCATCGTACCTGAATCCACTCATTATGCTGCTACGGGCCTGATGACATAGATTTCATTCCTGAGTGATATTGCATTGCACGTAAGTACCACAACTTCTTTATCCATTTTTCGCTTTCTGTGATATTGAACTTGTACCGTAAACGAGGTTCTTGTAAACAGAGCCGTCCCAAACTTTGGGGTGGCTGTGTCTTTTTTATTTTAATTTCCCTAAGCTATAGGACCATAAGTGGAAGTGCCCTAGGCTCTGTTGCTTTGTTTTTTAGATGTTTCAGGAAACACCATACACTTCTCCAGAGTGGCTGTTGGCAATTTACATCCCACCCATCAGCATAAGAAGGCTCCCAGTTCTCCATGGCCTGTCCTGCCTTTCTGGATTTTACACTTTTTTCAGATGGCCCTTTTGACCGGGGGGGGGGGGGGGCAGTGAGACTTCATTGTAGTGCAGATTTCCTTTGCAAGCTTGCTTGGTTGGCCAAAAGGGCCTATGTTTTTTTTCCTGAATATATTCAGGAAAAAACGCATACGCCCTTTTTGGCCAAGTGCATCATTGTGGACGTTCTGCCTCTTTTCCTATGCTTTACCTGCAATTCCAGTCTACCTCCTGAAATCGGTTTCCTGCAATTCTGCCCCGCTTTCAAGTCCTCTTGGCAGCCTTACTTCCATATATTTTTGGACAATAGTTGTCATTTATAACTCTACTGGTTTGTTAATTACAGAGCCCCTGAGCTCCTTTCTTCTCCTCGCTTTCTTGTGACCTGGCCGCAACACCGCATGATTGCTTCAGGTCCTAGTGTGGTTCCAGCACGGCACGCGGAGCCTCTGGTTAATTCCTCTTCCTGGTGGGAAATGAGAGTTAAATTCTCCCGCCCCGACACCTCCAGCTAGTCTCTCATTGGTTCTCCCTATTCCTGTTCATTTTCCTTAGATATTGCAAACTGGGCCAAACAGGAGGTTAAAGGCACTGACTCTCCACGTGGGGAGAGTGTTAGTAAAGCTTCTGGAATGTGGCACCCGAGTACCAGCAGACGAAAACTGACACATTTGAACACGTTTCCCGATCACACGGTGGCTCATACTCTGGGTTCCACATGCATGTTTTAGCTGAAGGAAGAATCCGTTAAACCTGGAGAGTTGAGACCCATGGAATGGGTACCATGCAATATGACTTCAAAGGGTCTGCATTTGCTCACCGAACCTCACCAATCCTATCACTGCTGCGTTTATGCTGCTGTCCACACGCTTGATTCTCTTTCAGATACATATAAATCCATAGGTTTTAAGATTCTTACCAGTCATGTATATTCTTAGGCGTTTAATATGGGGTGTTGCGTCCACTTCATTGAGCAAGGAGTAGCTCTTCTCTATTACATATTTGGCTTATGGAACGGTATCTGTGCTAATTTCAATCTCTGGTTTTATGCAGCACCCCAACTCACCTTTCCCCTTAAGCAAGCATAAGTTGGTTTTCGACATTTGAGACCCTGTTCTGTTTGGTAATTCAGTTCCTGTGTGGCCAAGTTTACATTCCGTGTAGTAGTGATATCTTATGATGTTTCTTGTTCTGTGTGACTTATTTCACTTAGAATCATCATACCTGAATCCACTCATTATGCTGCTACGGGCCTGATGACATAGATTTCATTGCTGAGTGATATTGCATTGTACGTAAGTACCACAACTTCTTTATCCATTTTTCGCTTTCTGTGATACTGAATTGTACCGTAAACGAGGTTCTTGTAAACAGAGCCATCCCAAACTTTGGGGTGGCTGTGTCTGTTTTATTTTAATTTCCCTAAGCTATAGGACCATAAGTGGAAGTGCCCTAGGCTCTGTTGCTTTGTTTTTTAGATGTTTCAGGAAACACCATACACTTCTCCAGAGTGGCTGTTGGCAATTTACATCCCGCACATCAGCATAACAAGGCTCCCAGTTCTCCATGGCCTGTCCTGCCTTTCTGGATTTTACACATTTTTCAGATGGCCCTTTTGACTGGGGGGCAGTGAGACTTCATTGTAGTGCAGATTTCCTTTGCAAGCTTGCTTGGTTGGCCAAAAAGTGCGTATGCATTTTTTCCTGAATATATTCAGGAAAAAACGCATACGCCCTTTTTGGCCAAGTGCATCATTGTGGACATTCTGCCTCTTTTCCTATGTTTTACATGCAATTCCAGTCTACCTCCTGAAATCGGTTTCCTGCAATTCTGCCCCGCTTTCAAGTCCTCTTGGCAGCCTTACTTCAATATATTTTTGGATGATAGCTGTCATTTATAACTCTGCAGTTTTGTGAATGACAGTGCCCCTGAGCTCCTTTCTTCAACTCGCTATCTTGTGAGCTGGCCGCAACACCGCAGGATTGCTTCAGACCCTAGTGTGTTCCGGCACGGCATGCTGAGCCTTTGGTTAATTCCTCTTCCTGGTGGGAAATGAGAGTTAAATTTGCCCGTGCAGACACCTCCAGCTAGTCTCTCATTGGTTCTCCCTATTCCTGTTCATCTTACGCAGAAATTGCAAACTGGGCCAAACAGGAGCTTAAAGGCACTGACTCTCCAAGTGGGGAGAGTGTTAGTAAAGCGTCTGGAATGTTGCACCCGTGTACCATGGGACGAAAACTGAGACATATTTCAACAAGTTTCCCGATAACATGGCGGATCATACTCTGGGTTCTACATGCATGTTTTAGCTGAAGGAAGAATCCCTTAAACCTGGAGAGTTGAGACCCATGGAATGGGTACCATGCAATATGACTTCAAAGGGTCTGCATTTGCTCACCGAACCTCACCAATCCTATCACTGCTGTGTTTGTGCCGCTGTCCACACGCTTGATTCTCTTTCGGAGACATATAAATCCATAGGTTTTAAGATTCTTACTAGTCAGGTATATTCTTAAGCGTTTAATATAGGGTGTTGTGTCCACTTCGTTGAGCAAAGAGTAGCTCTTGTCTATTACATATTTGGCTTATGGAACGGTGTCTCTGCTAATTTCAATCTCTGGTTTTATGCAGCACCCCAACTCACCTTTCCCCTTAAGCAAGCATAAGTTGGTTTTCTACATTTGAGACCCTGTTCTGTTTTGTAATTTAGTTCCTGTGTGGCCAAGTTTACATTCTGTGTAGTAGTGATATCTTATGATGTTTCTTTTTCTGTGTGACTTATTTCACTTAGAATCATCTACCTGAATGCACTCATTATGCTGCTACGGGCCTGATGACATAGATTTCATTGCTGAGTGATATTGCATTGCACGTAAGTACCACAACTTCTTTATCCATTTTTCGCTTTCTGTAATATTGAACTTGTACCGTAAACGAGTTTCTTGTAAACAGAGCCGTCCCAAACTTTGGGGTGGCTGTGTCTTTTTGATTTTAATTTCCCTAAGCTATAGGACCATAAGTGGAAGTGCCCTAGGCTGTGTTGCTTTATTTTTTAGATGTTTCAGGAAACACCATACACTTCTCCAGAGTGGCTGTTGGCGATTTACATCCCGCCCATCATCATAACAAGGCTCCCAGTTCTCCATGGCCTGTCCTGCCTTTCTGGATTTTACACTTTTTTCAGATGGCCCTTTTGACCGGGGGGCAGTGAGACTTCATTGTAGTGCAGATTTCCTTTGCAAGCTTGCTTGGTTGGCCAAAAAGGGCGTATGCGTTTTTTCCTGAATATATTCAGGAAAAAACGCATACGCCCTTTTTGGCCAAGTGCATCATTGTGGACGTTCTGCCTCTTTTCCTATGCTTTACCTGCAATTCCAGTCTACCTCCTGAAATCGGTTTCCTGCAATTCTGCCCCGCTTTCAAGTCCTCTTGGCAACCTTACTTCAATATATTTTTGGACAATAGTTGTCATTTATAACTCTACAGGTTTGTGAATTACAGAGCCCCTGAGCTCCTTTCTTCTACTCGCTTTCTTGTGAGCTGGCCGCAACACCGCTGGATTGCTTCAGGCCCTAGTGTGGTTCCAGCACGGCACGCGGAGCCTTTGGTTAATTCCTCTTCCTGGTGGGAAATGAGAGTTAAATTCGCCCGCCCCGACACCTCCAGCTAGTCTCTTACTGGTTCTCCCTATTCCTGTTCATTTTCCTCAGATATTGCAAACTGGGCCAAACAGGAGGTTAAAGGCACTGACTCTCCACGTGGGGAGAGTGTTAGTAAAGCGTCTGGAATGTTGCACCCGAGTACCAGGAGATGAAAACTGAGACACATTTGAACACGTTTCCCGATCACACGGTGGATCATACTCTGGGTTCCACATGCATGTTTTAGCTGAAGGAAGAATCCCTTAAACCTGGAGAGTTGAGACCCATGGAATGGGTACCATGCAATATGACTTCAAAGGGTCTGCATTTGCTCACGGAACCTCACCAATCCTATCACTGCTGCGTTTATGCTGCTGTACACACGCTTGATTCTCTTTCAGATACATATAAATCCATAGGTTTTAAGATTCTTTCCAGTCATGTATATTCTTAGGCGTTTAATATGGGGTGTTGCGTCCACTTCATTGAGCAAGGAGTAGCTCTTGTCTATTACATATTTGGCTTATGGAACGGTATCTGTGCTAATTTCAATCTCTGGTTTTATGCAGCACCCCAACTCACCTTTCCCCTTAAGCAAGCATAAGTTGGTTTTCGACATTTGAGACCCTGTTCTGTTTTGTAATTCAGTTCCTGTGTAGCCAAGTTTACATTCCGTGTATTAGTGATATCTTATGATGTTTCTTTTTCTGTGTGACTTATTTCACTTAGAATCATCGTAGCTGAATTCACTCATTATGCTGCTATGTGCCTGATGACATCGCTTTCATTGCTGAGTGATATTACATTGTACGTAAGTACCACAACTTCTTTATCCATGTTTCGCTTTCTGTGATATTGAACTTGTACCGTAAACGAGGTTCTGTAAACAGAGCCGTCCCAAACTTTGGGGTGGCTGTGTCTTTTTGATTTTAATTTCCCTAAGCTATAGGACCATAAGTGGAAGTGCCCTAGGCTCTGTTGCTTTGTTTTCTAGATGTTTCAGGAAACACCATACACTTCTCCAGAGTGGCTGTTGGCAATTTACATCCCGCCCATCAGCATAACAAGGCTCCCAGTTCTCCATGGCCTGTCCTGCCTTTCTGGATTTTACACTTTTTTCAGATGGCCCTTTTGACCGGGGGGCAGTGAGACTTCATTGTAGTGCCGATTTCCTTTGCAAGCTTGCTTGGTTGGCCAAAAAGGGCGTATGCGTTTTTTCCTGAATATATTCAGGAAAAAACGCATACGCCCTTTTTGGCCAAGTGCATCATTGTGGACGTTCTGCCTCTTTTCCTATGCTTTACCTGCAATTCCAGTCTACCTCCTGAAATCGGTTTCCTGCAATTCTGCCCCGCTTTCAAGTCCTCTTGGCAACCTTACTTCAATATATTTTTGGACAATAGTTGTCATTTATAACTCTACAGGTTTGTGAATTACAGAGCCCCTGAGCTCCTTTCTTCTACTCGCTTTCTTGTGAGCTGGCCGCAACACCGCAGGATTGCTTCAGGCCCTAGTGTGGTTCCAGCACGGCACGCGGAGCCTTTGGTTAATTCCTCTTCCTGGTGGGAAATGAGAGTTAAATTCGCCCGCCCCGACACCTCCAGCTAGTCTCTCAATGGTTCTCCCTATTCCTGTTCATTTTCAACAGAAATTGCAAACTGGGCCAAACAGGAGGTTAAAGGCACTGACTCTCCACGTGGGGAGAGTGTTAGTAAAGCTTCTGGAATGTTGCACCCGAGTACCAGGAGATGAAAACTGACACATTTGAACACGTTTCCCGATCACACGGTGGCTCATACTCTGGGTTCCACATGCATGTTTTAGCTGAAGGAAGAATCCGTTAAACCTGGAGAGTTGAGACCCATGGAATGGGTACCATGCAATATGACTTCAAAGGGTCTGCATTTGCTCACCGAACCTCACCAATCCTATCACTGCTGCGTTTATGCTGCTGTACACACGCTTGATTCTCTTTCAGATACATATAAATCCATAGGTTTTAAGATTCTTACCAGTCATGTATATTCTTAGGCGTTTAATATGGGGTGTTGCGTCCACTTTATTGAGCAAGGAGTAGCTCTTGTCTATTACATATTTGGCTTATGGAACGGTGTCTCTGCTAATTTCAATCTCTGGTTTTATGCAGCACCCCAACTCACCTTTCCCCTTAAGCAAGCATAAGTTGGTTTTCGACATTTGAGACCCTGTTCTGTTTTGTAATTCAGTTCCTTTGTGGCCAAGTTTACATTCCGTGTAGTAGTGATATCTTATGATGTTTCTTTTTCTGTGTGACTTATTTCACTTAGAATCATCGTACCTGAATCCACTCATTATGCTGCTACGGGCCTGATGAGATAGATTTCATTGCTGAGTGATATTGCATTGCACGTAAGTACCACAACTTCTTTATCCATTTTTCGCTTTCTGTGATATTGAACTTGTACCGTAAACGAGGTTCTTGTAAACAGAGCCGTCCGAAACTTTGGGGTGGCTGTGTCTTTTTGATTTTAATTTCCCTAAGCTATAGGACCATAAGTGGAAGTGCCCTACGCTCTGTTTCTTGTTTTTTAGATGTTTCAGGAAACACCATACACTTCTCCAGAGTGGCTGTTGGCAATTTACATCCCGCCCATCAGCATAACAAGGCTCCCAGTTCTCCATGGCCTGTCCTGCCTTTCTGGATTTTACACTTTTTTCAGATGGCCCTTTTGACCGGGGGGCAGTGAGACTTCATTGTAGTGCAGATTTCCTTTGCAAGCTTGCTTGGTTGGCCAAAAAGGGCGTATGCGTTTTTTCCTGAATATATTCAGGAAAAAACGCATACGCCCTTTTTGGCCAAGTGCATCATTGTGGACATTCTGCCTCTTTTCCTATGTTTTACATGCAATTCCAGTCTACCTCCTGAAATCGGTGTCCTGCAATTCTGCCCTGCTTTCAAGTCTTCTTGGCAGCCTTACTTCCATATATTTTTGGACGATAGCTGTCATTTATAACTCGGCAAGTTTTTGAATTACAGTGCCCCTGAGGTCCTTTCTTCAATTCGCTTTCTTGTGAGCTGGCCGCAACACCGCAGGATTGCTTCAGGCCCTAGTGTGGTTCCGACCTGGCATGCTGAGCCTTTCGTTACTTCCACTTCCTGCTGGGAAATGAGAGTTAAATTTGCCCGTCCAGACATCTCCAGCTAGTCTCTCATTGGTTCTTCGTATTGCTGTTCATTTTCAACAGAAATTGCAAACTGGGCCAAACAGGAGGTTAAAGGCACTGACTCTCCACGTGGGGAGAGTGTTAGTAAAGCGTCTGGAATGTTGCACCCGAGTACCAGGGGACGAAAACCGAGACACATTTGAAAACGTTTCCCGATCACACGGGGGATCATACTCTTGGTTCCACATGCATGTTTCAGCTGAAGGAAGAATCCCTTAAATCTGGAGAGTTGAGACCCATGGAATGGGAACCATGCAATATGACTTCAAAGGGTCTGCATTTGCTCACCGAACCTCACCAATCCTATCACTGCTGCGTTTATGCCGCTGTACACATGCCTGATTCTCTTTTGCAGACATATAAATCCATAGGTTTTAAGATTCTTACTAGTCAGGTATATTCTTAGGCATTTAATATGGGGTGTTGAGTCCACGTCGTTGAGCAAGGAGTAGCTCTTTTCTATTAAATATTTGGCTTATGAAACGGTATCTGTGCTAATTTCAATCTCTGGTTTTATGCAGCACCCCAACTCACCTTTCCCCTTAAGCAAGCGTAAGTTGGTTTTCTACATTTGACACCCTGTTCTATTTTGTAATTCAGTTCCTATGTAGCCAAGATTACATTTCGTGTAGTAGTGATATCTTATGATGTTTCTTTTTCTGTGTGACTTATTTCACTTAGAATCATCATACCTGAATCCACTCATTATGCTGCTACGGGCCTGATGACATAGATTTCATTGCTGAGTGATATTGCATTGTACGTAAGTACCACAACTTCTTTATCCATTTTTCGCTTTCTGTGATACTGAATTGTACCGTAAACGAGGTTCTTGTAAACAGAGCCATCCCAAACTTTGGGGTGGCTGTGTCTGTTTTATTTTAATTTCCCTAAGCTATAGGACCATAAGTGGAAGTGCCCTAGGCTCTGTTGCTTTGTTTTTTAGATGTTTCAGGAAACACCATACACTTCTCCAGAGTGGCTGTTGGCAATTTACATCCCGCACATCAGCATAACAAGGCTCCCAGTTCTCCATGGCCTGTCCTGCCTTTCTGGATTTTACACATTTTTCAGGTGGCCCTTTTGACTGGGGGGCAGTGAGACTTCATTGTAGTGCAGATTTCCTTTGCAAGCTTGCTTGGTTGGCCAAAAAGTGCGTATGCATTTTTTCCTGAATATATTCAGGAAAAAACGCATACGCCCTTTTTGGCCAAGTGCATCATTGTGGACATTCTGCCTCTTTTCCTATGTTTTACATGCAATTCCAGTCTACCTCCTGAAATCGGTTTCCTGCAATTCTGCCCCGCTTTCAAGTCCTCTTGGCAGCCTTACTTCAATATATTTTTGGATGATAGCTGTCATTTATAACTCTGCAGGTTTGTGAATGACAGTGCCCCTGAGCTCCTTTCTTCAACTCGCTATCTTGTGAGCTGGCCGCAACACCGCAGGATTGCTTCAGACCCTAGTGTGTTCCGGCACGGCATGCTGAGCCTTTGGTTAATTCCTCTTCCTGGTGGGAAATGAGAGTTAAATTTGCCCGTCCAGACACCTCCAGCTAGTCTCTCATTGGTTCTCCCTATTCCTGTTCATCTTACGCAGAAATTGCAAACTGGGCCAAACAGGAGCTTAAAGGCACTGACTCTCCAAGTGGGGAGAGTGTTAGTAAAGCGTCTGGAATGTTGCACCCGTGTACCATGGGACGAAAACTGAGACATATTTCAACGAGTTTCCCGATAACATGGCGGATCATACTCTGGGTTCTACATGCATGTTTTAGCTGAAGGAAGAATCCCTTAAACCTGGAGAGTTGAGACCCATGGAATGGGTACCATGCAATATGACTTCAAAGGGTCTGCATTTGCTCACCGAACCTCACCAATCCTATCACTGCTCTGTTTGTGCCGCTGTCCACACACTTGATTCTCTTTCGGAGACATATAAATCCATAGGTTTTAAGATTCTTACTAGTCAGGTATATTCTTAAGCGTTTAATATAGGGTGTTGTGTCCACTTCGTTGAGCAAAGAGTAGCTCTTGTCTATTACATATTTGGCTTATGGAACGGTGTCTCTGCTAATTTCAATCTCTGGTTTTATGCAGCACCCCAACTCACCTTTCCCCTTAAGCAAGCATAAGTTGGTTTTCTACATTTGAGACCCTGTTCTGTTTTGTAATTTAGTTCCTGTGTGGCCAAGTTTACATTCCGTGTAGTAGTGATATCTTATGATGTTTCTTTTTCTGTGTGACTTATTTCACTTAGAATCATCGTACCTGAATCCACTCATTATGCTGCTACGGGCCTGATGACATACATTTCATTGCTGAGTGATATTGCATTGCACGTAAGTACCACAACTTCTTTATCCATTTTTCGCTTTCTGTAATATTGAACTTGTACCGTAAACGAGTTTCTTGTAAACAGAGCCGTTCCAAACTTTGGGGTGGCTGTGTCTTTTTGATTTTAATTTCCCTAAGCTATAGGACCATAAGTGGAAGTGCCCTAGGCTGTGTTGCTTTATTTTTTAGATGTTTCAGGAAACACCATACACTTCTCCAGAGTGGCTGTTGGCGATTTACATCCCACCCATCAGCATAACAAGGCTCCCAGTTCTCCATGGCCTGTCCTGCCTTTCTGGATTTTACACTTTTTTCAGATGGCCCTTTTGACCGGGGGGCAGTGAGACTTCATTGTAGTGCCGATTTCCTTTGCAAGCTTGCTTGGTTGGCCAAAAAGGGCGTATGCGTTTTTTCCTGAATATATTCAGGAAAAAACGCATACGCCCTTTTTGGCCAAGTGCATCATTGTGGACGTTCTGCCTCTTTTCCTATGCTTTACCTGCAATTCCAGTCTACCTCCTGAAATCGGTTTCCTGCAATTCTGCCCCGCTTTCAAGTCCTCTTGGCAACCTTACTTCAATATATTTTTGGACAATAGTTGTCATTTATAACTCTACAGGTTTGTGAATTACAGAGCCCCTGAGCTCCTTTCTTCTACTCGCTTTCTTGTGAGCTGGCCGCAACACCGCAGGATTGCTTCAGTCCCTAGTGTGGTTCCAGCACGGCACGCGGAGCCTTTGGTTAATTCCTCTTCCTGGTGGGAAATGAGAGTTAAATTCGCCCGCCCCGACACCTCCAGCTAGTCTCTCAATGGTTCTCCCTATTCCTGTTCATTTTCAACAGAAATTGCAAACTGGGCCAAACAGGAGGTTAAAGGCACTGACTCTCCACGTGGGGAGAGTGTTAGTAAAGCTTCTGGAATGTTGCACCCGAGTACCAGGAGATGAAAACTGACACATTTGAACACGTTTCCCGATCACACGGTGGCTCATACTCTGGGTTCCACATGCATGTTTTAGCTGAAGGAAGAATCCGTTAAACCTGGAGAGTTGAGACCCATGGAATGGGTACCATGCAATATGACTTCAAAGGGTCTGCATTTGCTCACCGAACCTCACCAATCCTATCACTGCTGCGTTTATGCTGCTGTACACACGCTTGATTCTCTTTCAGATACATATAAATCCATAGGTTTTAAGATTCTTACCAGTCATGTATATTCTTAGGCGTTTAATATGGGGTGTTGCGTCCACTTCATTGAGCAAGGAGTAGCTCTTGTCTATTACATATTTGGCTTATGGAACGGTGTCTCTGCTAATTTCAATCTCTGGTTTTATGCAGCACCCCAACTCACCTTTCCCCTTAAGCAAGCATAAGTTGGTTTTCGACATTTGAGACCCTGTTCTGTTTTGTAATTCAGTTCCTTTGTGGCCAAGTTTACATTCCGTGTAGTAGTGATATCTTATGATGTTTCTTTTTCTGTGTGACTTATTTCACTTAGAATCATCGTACCTGAATCCACTCATTATGCTGCTACGGGCCTGATGAGATAGATTTCATTGCTGAGTGATATTGCATTGCACGTAAGTACCACAACTTCTTTATCCATTTTTCGCTTTCTGTGATATTGAACTTGTACCGTAAACGAGGTTCTTGTAAACAGAGCCGTCCCAAACTTTGGGGTGGCTGTGTCTTTTTGATTTTAATTTCCCTAAGCTATAGGACCATAAGTGGAAGTGCCCTACGCTAGTTTCTTGTTTTTTAGATGTTTCAGGAAACACCATACACTTCTCCAGAGTGGCTGTTGGCAATTTACATCCCGCCCATCAGCATAACAAGGCTCCCAGTTCTCCATGGCCTGTCCTGCCTTTCTGGATTTTACACTTTTTTCAGATGGCCCTTTTGACCGGGGGGCAGTGAGACTTCATTGTAGTGCCGATTTCCTTTGCAAGCTTGCTTGGTTGGCCAAAAAGTGCGTATGCGTTGTTTCCTGAATATATTCAGGAAACAACGCATACGCCACTTTAGGCCAAGTGCATCATTGTGGACGTTCTGCCTCTTTTCCTAGGCTTTACATGCAATTCTAGTCTACCTCGTGAAATTGGTTTCCTGCAATTCTGCCCCACTTTCAAGTCCTCTTGGCAGCCTTACGTCAATATATTTTTGGACGATAGCTGTCATTTATAACTCTGCAGGTTTGTGAATGACAGTGGCCCTGAGCTCCATTCTTCAACTCGCTTTCTTGTGAGCTGGCCGCAACACCGCAGGATTGCTTCAGGCCCTAGTGTGGTTACAGCATGGCACACTGAGCCTTTGGTAAATTCCTCTTCCTGGTGGGAAATGAGAGTTAACTTTGCCCGTCCACACACCTCCAGGTAGTCTCTCATTGGTTCTCCCTATTCCTGTTCATTTTCCGCAGAAATTGCAAACTGGGCCAAACAGGAGGTTAAAGGCACTGACTCTCCAAGTGGGGAGAGTGTTAGTAAAGCGTCTGGAATGTTGCACCCGAGTACCAGGGGACGAAAACTGAGAGACATTTGAACACGTTTCCCGATCACACGGTGGATCATACTCTGGGTTCCACACACATGTTTTAGCTGAAGGAAGAATCCCTTAAACCTGGAGAGTGGAGACCCATGGAATTGGTACCATGCAATATGACTTGAAAGGATCTGCATTTGCTCACCGAACCTCACCAATCCTATAACTGCTGCGTTTATGCCGCTGTACACACGCTTGATTCTCTTTCGGAGACATATAAATCCATAGGTTTTAAGATTCTTACTTGTCAGGTATATTCTTAGGCGTTTAATATGGGGTGTTGAGTCCACTTTGTTGAGCAAGGAGTAGCTCTTGTCTATTACAGATTTGGCTTATGGAACGGTATCTGTCTAATTTAAATCTCTGGTTTTATGCAGCACCCCAACTCACCTTTCCCCTTAAGCAAGCATAAGTTGGTTTTCTACATTTGAGACCCTGTTCTGTTTTGTAATTCAGTTCCTGTGTGGCCAAGTTTACATTCTGTGTAGTAGTGATATCTTATGATGTTTCTTTTTCTGTGTGACTTATTTCACTTACAATCATCGTACCTGAATCCACTCATTATGCTGCTACGGGCCTGATGACATAGATTTCATTGCTGAGTGATATTGCATTGCACGTAAGTACCACAACTTCTTTATCCATTTTTCGCTTTCTGTGATATTGAACTTGTACCGTAAACGAGGTTCTTGTAAACAGAGCCGTCCCAAACTTTGGGGTGGCTGTGTCTTTTTGATTTTAATTTCCCTAAGCTATAGGACCATAAGTGGAAGTGCCCTAGGCTCTGTTGCTTTGTTTTTTAGATGTTTCAGGAAACACCATACACTTCTCCAGAGTGGCTGTTGGCAGTTTACATCCCACCCATCAGCATAACAAGGCTCCCAGTTCTCCATGGCCTGTCCTGCCTTTCTGGATTTTACACTTTTTTCAGATGGCCCTTTTGACCGGGGGGGGGGGGGCAGTGAGACTTCATTGTAGTGCAGATTTCCTTTGCAAGCTTGCTTGGTTGGCCAAAAAGGGCGTACGCGTTTTTTCCTGAATATATTCAGGAAAAAACGCATACGCCCTTTTTGGCCAAGTGCATCATTGTGGACGTTCTGCCTCTTTTCCTATGCTTTATATGCAATTCCAGTCTACCTCCTGAAATCGGTTTCCTGCAATTCTGCCCCGCTTTCAAGTCCTCTTGGCAGCCTGACTTCAATATATTTTTGGACTATAGCTGTCATTTGTAACTCTGCAGGTTTGTGAATGACAGTGCCCCTGAGCTCCTTTCTTCAACTCGCTTTCTTGTGAGCTGGCCGCAACACCGCAGGATTGCTTCAGGCCCTAATCTGGTTCCGGCACGGTACGCTGAGCCTTTGGTTAATTCCTCTTCCTGTTGGGAAATGAGAGTTAAATTTGCCCGTCCAGACACCTCCAGCTAGTCTCTCATTGCTTCTCCCTATTCCTGTTCATTTTCCGCAGAAATTGCAAACTGGGCCAAACAGGAGGTTAAAGGCACTTACTCTCTAAGTGGGGAGAGTGTTAGTTAAGCGTCTGGAATGTTGCACCCGAGTACCAGGGGACGAAACCTGAGACACATTTGAACACGTTTCCCGATGACATGGTGGATCATACTCTGGGTTCCACATGCATGTTTTAGCTGAAGGAAGAATCCCTTAAACATGGAGAGTTGAGACCAATGGAATGGGTACCATACAATATGACTTCAAAGGGTCTGCATTTGCTCTCCGAACCTCACCAATCCTATAACTGCTGCGTTTATGCCGCTGTCCACACGCTTGATTCTCTTTCGGAGACATATAAATCCATAGGTTTTAAGATTCTTACTAGTCAGGTATATTCTTAGGCGTTTAATATGGGGTGTTGAGTCCACATCGTTGAGCAAGGAGTAGCTCTTGTCTATTACATATTTGGCTTATGGAACGGTATCTGTGCTAATTTCAATCTCTGGTTTTATGCAGCACCCCAACTCACCTTTCCCCTTAAGCAAGCATAAGTTGGTTTTCTACATTTGAGACCCTGTTCTGTTTTGTAATTCAGTTCCTGTGTAGCCAAGTTTACATTCCGTGTATTAGTGATATCTTATGATGTTTGTTTTTCTGTGTGACTTATTTCACTTAGAATCATCGTACCTGAATCCACTCATTATGCTGCTACGGGCCTGATGACATAGATTTCATAGCTGAGTGATATTGCATTGTACATAAGTACCACAACTTCTTTCTCCATATTTCGCTTTCTGTGATATTGAACTTGTACCGTAAACGAGGTTCTTGTAAACAGAGCCGTCCCAAACCTTGGGGTGGCTGTGTCTTTTTTATTTTAATTTCCCTAAGCTATAGGACCATAAGTGAAGTGACCTAGGCTCTGTTCCTTGGTTTCTTAGATGTTTCAGGAAACACCATACACTTCTCCAGAGTGGCTGTTGGCAATTAACATCCCGCCCATCAGCATAACAAGGCTCCCAGTTCTCCATGGCCTTTCCTGCCTTTCTGGATTTTACAGTTTTTTCAGATGGACCTTTTGACTGGTGGGAAGTGAGACTTCATTGTAGTGCAGATTTCCTTTGCAAGCTTGCTTGGTTGGCCAAAAAGGGCGTATGCGTTTTTTCCTGAATATATTCAGGAAAAAACGCATACGCCCTCTTTGGTCAAGTGCATGATTGTCGATGTTCTGAGTCTTTTCATATGTTTTCAATGCAATTCCAGTCTACCTCCTGAAATCGGTTTCCTGCAATTCTGCCTTGCTCTCAGTGCCTCTTCATAACCTTACCTCAATATGCTTTTGGAGAATAGTTGGCCTTTATATCTCTGCAGGTTTTTGAATTGCAGTTGCCCTTAGTTCCATTTTTCAGCTCTTATTTTTGTGATCTTGCCTCATATCCACAAGATTTCTTCAGGCCCTATACTTCTTCTGGGGCACCTTGCTCTGCCTTTGGGTAGTTCTTCTTCCTATGTGAAATTAGAGTGACATGTGGCCATTGAAACCGCTACAGCTATTTTCTCACTGGTTCCCCCTATTCCCATTCATCCTCCGCACTAACTGCAGACTGTGCGATCCCGGAACTTAAAGGCATTGACTCTCCATGTGGGGATGTTGTTAGTAAAGTGGCTGGAATATTGATCCGGTGCCCCAGGAGAGGAAAATGAGGTGCGTTTTAGAAACCTTTCCCGATCATATGGTATACCATCTGCTGGATTTCCCATGCATGGTTTAGCTGTAGGAAGATTCCCTTCAACCTGCAGTGTTGGGACCCTTGGAATGAGTAGCATGAAGTATTGCATTAAACTTTCGGCAGTTGCTCACCAAAGCTCACCAATCCTCTCAGCCCCAAGTGTCCAGCCTTATGTCTTATCTAGCTGTGGGTTTATATGTGGTCATTCCAGGTTACATCACAACCCCTGAGCGAATTTTGTAAGAATTTTTCTCTCTTTCATTGTTTCTGCGTTTTGGTTTTAAAATTTATTTCTATAATGGGGTTTAGCTCATTTTCACTGCTGTGTTTGTGCCGCTCTGCACACACTTGATTCCCTTATGGAGATATATCAATACATGGGTTTTAAGATTCTTATTACTCAGATATATTTCTCTGCGGTGTATAGGGTGTGTTGAGGCCAGTTCATTGAGAAAGGTGTAGATCTTGTCTAATACCTATTTGGTTTATTGAACGGTATCTGTGCTAATTTCAAACTCTGGTTTTATGCATCACCCCACCTCTCCTTTCCCCTTAAGCTGACATAAGTGTGTTTTCTAAATGTGAGACACTGTTCTGTTTTGTAATTCATTTTTTGTGCAGCCATATTTATCCTCCCTCTATAGGTGATATCTTATGATATGTTTCTTTTTCTGTTTGACTTATTTCAAGTAGCATTATCGGACCTAAATCCACTCTTTATCCTTCTACTAGCCTTATTACATTGATTTCATGGTGAAGAGATATTCCATTGTAGATAAGTACCACATTTTCTTTATCCATTGTTCTCTTTCCTGGGATATTTAAGGTGTACTGAAGTTGAGGTTCTTGTAAACAGAGTAGCCCTAAACTGTGGTGTGCTTGTGTCTTGTTGATTTTTAGACTTCCCTAGATATACTCCCGTGATTGGAAGTGCCCTATGCTCTGTAGCTCTGTTTTTAGATGATTTAGGAACCACCATACACTTCTCCAGAGTGGCTCTCGGCAGTTCACACACTGTCCATCAGCGTATAAAGGCTCCCTGTTCTCCATGGCCTGTCCTGCATTTCTGGTTTTTACAATTTTTTCGGATGGCCCTTTTGACCGGTGGGAAATGAGACTTCTTTGTTGTGCACATTTGCATTGCTTGCTTGCTTTGTTGCCCATAAAGTGCGTATGCGTTTTTTCCTGGATATATTCAGGAAAAAAACGCATACTCCCTTTTGGCCCAACTGCATCATTGTCGAAATTCTGCCACTTTTCATGTGCTTTAAAGACGAGTCCAATCTATCTCTTTAAATCTGTTTCTTGCAATTCTGTCTTGCATTCAGATCCTCTTCTTTGCCTTACCTCAACATACTTTGGGACGTTAGTTTTCATTTATAACTCTGCAGGTTTGTGAATTGCAGTGACCCTGAGCTCCATTTTATAAGTTGCTCTTTTGTGAGCTGGCCTCAAAGCCGCAGGATTGCTTCAGGCCCTCTTTTGGCTCCGGCGAGGCGGGCTGAGCCTTTTTAAAATCTTATTCTTAATGGGAAATTAGAGTGACATGTGCCCGTCCAAACCCCTACAACTATTCTCTCATTGGTTCCCCCTCTTCCCGTTCATCCTCCTCACAATTTGCAAAATGTGTGAAACAGAAGTTTAAATGTGCTGATTCTCTAAGTGGGGAGATTCTAAGTAACGTGGCTGGAATGATGAACAGGAGCAGCAGGAGAGGATAAATGAGGTGCATTTTAGACACATCTCCCGATCACATGGTGTACAGTCCTCTGGGTTTTCCATGCATGTTTTAGCTGTAGGAAGATTCCTTGAACCTGCAGATTTGGGACCCATTGAATGGGTACCAGGTAGTATTACTTTAAAGGGTGTGCATTTCCTCACCCAACCTCACATTTCTCTTAGCGCGAACAGTTTCCAGCCTTATGTCTCATCCTGCTGTGGGTCTAGATGTGTTCAATCCATGTTGCATCACTGTCCCTGAGGAAAAGTTGTAAGAGGTTTTCTCTGTCTCTCTGTCGTTTATTTTTTTCAATTTATTATTATATTGGTTACAGCTGATTTTCAAAGCTCTGTTTCTTGCTGCTGTACATCCACTTGATTCACGTACAGAGAGACATCAATAAATTCTTTTTCAGATTCTTACCAGTCATAGATATTCTTTTCCGGTGACTTGAGTATGCTGAGTGCAGTTCTTTTAGCTACCGTGTAGGCCTTGTTGATTATCAGTTTGGTATTTGGAATGGTATCTTTGCTAATTTCAACCTCCTGGATGATGCCTCACCCCTCCCCACCTTTCCCGTTTAGCAGCCTTACGCGTGTTTTCTACATATTTGACTATGTTTTTGTTTTGTAATTTATTTCATGTGTAGCCATTTTGGATTCCACCTTTAAGTGATATCTTATGATATGTGTCTTTTTCTTTTTGAATTATGTCACTTAGAATGATCATACGTAACTCCTCCGGAGTTGTTACAACTGGCCATATATCATTGATTTCCAGGCTGAGTAATATTCCACTCTACATAAGTACCACATCTCTATCCATTTTTTCCCTCCAGAGACATTTAAGTTATATCCCAGTCGAGGATCTTTTAAACAGAGAGGCAGTAAACATTGGGGTGCCTGTGTCCTCTCGATTTTGTTTTTCCCAAGATATACGCCCATGAGTGCAAGTGCCCTATGCTCTGTAGCTCATTTTTTAGATGCTTTAGTAAACACAATAGACTTCTCCAGCATGGCCGTTGGCTATATACATTTCCACTATAAGCCTCACAGGGCTCCCTCTTCTCCTTGCCCTGTCCTGCATTTCTGGTGTTTACACTTTATGAGGATGGCTCTTCTGACTGATGCGAAGTGATATCTTTTGTAGTATTGATTTCCAGCGCCCACCTGTTTGGCTGGCTAAAAAAGTGTATGCCCTTTTCTTGAATATATACAGAAAAAAATGCATACAGCCTTTTTGGCCAACTGCAATGTTGGCAATGTTCAGCCCCTTTTCTTGTGCTTAATGGCGAGTCCTTTCTACCTCCTCAAATCCCTTTCCTGCCATTCTCCCTTGCTCACCAATCCTTTTCTCTGACTTTCCTCGAGACATTTTTGTGATAGATATTTTCAACTCTGCAGTTTCGTGAATTTTACTGCCCCTGAGTTCCATTGTTCAACTTGTGTTTATGGGAACTGGCCACAAAGCAGTGGGATTTCCTCAAGCCCTATACTGTTTCCATGGGCAACCCTAGCCTTTGGTCAATTCATCTTCCTGATTGGAAATTAGAGTGACATGTGCCTGTCTGAACACCTAGGACTTGTCTCTCATTGTTCCTCATCCTTCCGCTTCATCCTCTGGACAAATTCCAAACTGTACGCAACAGGATGTTGACAGTGCTGACATCTCCAAGTGGGGAGACTGTTAGTAAACACGTTGGAGGGGTGAACCCGAGCACCAGGAGATGAGGAGATGAGATGCCTTTACCAAACTCTTCCCGATCAGACGGTATACCATCCTCTGGATGTGACAGACATGTTTTAGCAGTAGGAAGAGTCCCATTCATGTAAGGAGAACACCAGGGCTTTTTCAAAATCAGTGTCTCCCCGAAACCCAAACTGGGGAGTTTTTTAAGCTACGGCTACACATATGTTCATTAAGGGCCTTGGGAAGTAGGCAGAGTCCAAACTTTAGATGATTGAAGTCTTCAGGATCAGAAGCACTCACCACCGGCTTCCCTTAGGTTACACTTTAACTGTCATGGATAGATGATGTCAATAAAAATATCTATTCTTTTTCCGATTGTTTCCCCTTATAGGTTATTGCAAAATATTGAGTGTAGTTCCCTGTGCTATCCAGTAGTTCCTTGTTGATGATCTATTTTATACATAGCGGTGTGTATGTGTGAATTCCAAACTGTTAATTTATCCCTCCTCCCACCTTTCCCCTTTGGTAATAATAAATTATAAGATTTTATACTTCTTAGAAATGGGGGAGCTGAAAGAGAGGTATCATTTTCAATGGAAAAGCATTTAAAACAAGATTGAAGCTTTAACCAAGATTATTAGATGTACATCCTTGGAAAGAAATCACTTCATTTCTCTAATATTGACCTGACAAATAAGACAAACCTTTTCACTGAACTTGCTTATAATAAAGTGATGGAAATATCAAATGGAAGTGTTAGAAACATCTTATTTTACCCGAGCCTTATAAACTGTTCTATGTTAACTACAGTTTGGCTCACACATCTGTTCATTGAAGTTACAATAGTCTCAATTTCTGTTACTGATCCTCCAGAGTGGACCCCAACAAGTGTCCCCCTGCCCAGTGTCATTGGGGCCAACAGATCGAGACTGAGTTTGGTTCACAAGCAAAGGAAACTTTATATTTTGATCAGAGAATGGAGAGGTGAGAGCATGCACTACCCCGTGGGCTGTGGGCTGGGCTGCTGTGTAGAGATCCTGTCAGAGTCAGTGGGAGGGAGGGGGCGGAGCTCTCGAGGGCCGGGTTGGCTGCAGCTCAGGCTCTATATCTCGGAGTCTGCACTGGGCCCCAGGAGCTGAGGTGTCGACCCAGCCATTCTGCACTAGGAAATCTGGTCTGAAGTGCCGGGTGTGGAACCTCTGCATGCGGGACCCTAGGAGCACGTGAAATTAGACAAAGCACAAAGGATAAAAAAGGTCAGACTTGACTTTATTGCCCAGATTCTATTTTTATCTCCCAGGGATTTTTAATGGGCTTTGCTGGGGACAAACCCCTCCTCTGCCTTTTGTCCCGTTCCTCATTCTTGGAGTGCTGAGGGTGCAGACCCTTCTTCTGTAACTGCTGAGTGCTGAGTTGGGAGCCCTCATACCAGGGGACGAGGGTCAGAACTTCTCCCCAGCAGCCTCCAGGTGACGTTGATTGGCCCCAGGACCCCTGCCTCCCTGCTTGTCCGCCTGAGCACCAGCATTGGAAGTGTTATAGATTCTAATGACCTTTAAGGGTCCAGGAAAGAGATGTGCAGAGACGCTGTGGGGGCCGATTTCACCCCGCCCCACATTTGTTCGGCTACCTTAGGCTGACCGTTTCTGCCAGCCTAGATGCTCTGACCAGTAGTCTGCTCTTTCTTCAATTAGGCCCCTGAATTAACGTAAAAACAGCACCAGGTGTCAGAGCCCTGCCCGCTCAACTCCCAGACAGTCCAGGGTCAGTGGTGATCAAGGACCATGATGGCCACTGAGTCAACAGCCTTTTGAAGTAAACAGGAGTCCAGCCGGTCTTATTGGCCACCATCATCACGGTGTCTGTAGGCTTTTCTATGGTGACAGTGTGATATACGGTTCCCCCGCCAAGATTATTAGCTCCCCTCCGGGTGCAGTAAGTCCTGCAAGCAGTAGTCTACTCCTTCGGGACACACTATTGTTGTTTTATGAGAGAAACTTCAGGTCAAGTGATGTTCACACGAGTCGTCATGGTGTCCTGTTGCCCCCGGTTATCTCTCTGGATGTTGGAGTTGGAGGGCCTCCTCACTCGAGGTCGGTGTGCCCACGGAGCGAACCCTGCAACTTCAGGGCATGGTTGGTGATTAGGATCACCACGTGGGGTCCTTTTCCCTTAGGAGGGAGGTGGCCTTTTGGGCTGCTGATTTCCAGGTTTTTAGATACCGCCAGTATCTTGGCCAGATGTGGCAGTGGGCCAAGCCCCTTGGTGACTGTAGTTTATCCTACCTGGATGGCATTCTTGCGTTGTTCCATTTCAAGTGGTCCCAGTTTTTGCACTAATTCTCCAATGGCGATTCACCTTTCACCGGGAATGGAAAGGTCAAAGGGTTTAGCTCAATTAGGGAGTTCCAGGGCAAGGGTCTGAATTGACTGCTCTTTCCATTCTTGAAAGGCCACTTCTGGATTCTGTTCAAAAGGATCATCATCTTTTCCTTTCAGTGTTTCATATAGAGGCCCAGCTAGTAGACTGTACTTAGGGATCCAGAAGCAGCAAACCCTGGCCTCCCCAGGAACCCCTAAGCTGTCTTCTAGTTTTAGAAAAGGGTAAGCCTGCAAATGGTTTCTTCCCTTTCCTGGGATGGGCTTGTCTGACCTGGTGTGAGAATGAAGCCCAGGCAGGTCACCGCAGTCTGTGATATTTGAGCTTTTTCTTGGACAACTTCTATCCTTTATTGGCTTGGTAGTTCAGAGGCCTCCTTAGTAGGGCTGGCGATCAGAATGTCATCTGCATATTGAAGGAGGGTTTCCTTTTCCAGAGGTAGAACTTTTCGGTCTTTAGCTAAGCTTTCCCCAAAGATGGTGTGGGAATTTTTGAACCCTTGGGGCAAGACGGCCCGGAAGTATTGTTTTAGTTGTATGTTGAGTCCTGCCACTCACAAGCCAAAATTTCTTGTGACTCTGGGACTAATGGAATACAAAAGAAGGCATCATTGAAGACTAATACAGAATACCATGTCCTGGTGGTTGGTAGAATGACCAGCAGGGTGTAGGAATCAGGAGCACCTGGAGGTATATCCTCGGTGGCTTCACTGACTGTCCTGACATCCTTTACCAGGTCCCCAGCAGCCCATGGGGCTCTCGTGGTCAGGCCAATCCCAGGATATGGAGCTCTCCTGGGCAGGTACCCCACCCCCAACCCAGCCCACGGGGCTCTCATGGTCAGGCCCCTCCCAGGATACAGAGCTACCCTTGCAGGTACCGTGGCAGGGCTGGGCACACAGGAACCGTGCACATAGCCCTCATTGCAGAGCACCCCCAGCTCACCTGTCACTCAGAGCTGACACAGAGCACCTCAGAGCAGGACTTGAACTAACAAACAGCAGCTCCGACAGGTCTGTGACCCTGGGCATCACTCTGTGTGGCCTCCCTCCACCTGGTCTTCCAGAGACTTCCACTGCACCCAGGGCACCAGGCCTCTGTCTCCAACCACCACCCACCCCCTCCTCTCCCTGACTCCTGGGTTCCTCTCATTAGGAGAGGGTTTTCTTGAAGTTGTCTCCCACTCATGGGCCAGATAAAATGATTAGAAAACAAGCCAAAGCTGCAGCCCCTTGTCTATCCTGACTCTCAGGAGCCCACACCTATTCCTTGGACCTGGCCGGTTCAGCAAGTTCCATTTTCTGCAACTGTGAGCCCCTGAGGGGTGATGATTGGCTGAGCTGGGCAGCCTTACCGTGCCGGCCAGCCCTCTCCAGGTGTGCCTGGGTTGAGATCAATATAAATACCACTCCAGGCAGCAAGAGCCCCTGCAGCTGTGCCTGACGCCATTTTCTCTGCCCTGTCAGCAGTCTCGGGGCTGGGCTGGTGGGAGGGAGTGAGAGGACACGGCTTTGTGGGTGGCCCAGTGTGAGTGGGGCTCTGCTGGACTTTCTGCAGCAGTTGCCAGGCTGCCACCTGCTAAAGAAGAGGATGTGTCACCCATACCTGCTGCTGGAATTTCTCCCTGGGCAGAGGTGAGGAAGGAAAAAAGCAGTGGGGGCAGGGACAGGACGGGTATCTCAGGCAGGGAAATGGAAATCTTCCAGAAGAGCACCCAGGGCCAGGACCATCCTGGCTGGCCTGCAGGCACCAAGTCAGCTGGCATGCTGTCACTCGTGTGGCTCCATGGCCCTTCCTCTAGGCTTTCAAGTCCTTGTATATATTCAGGTGTTTTACCTGGGAAGGGTGGGAACAGTTCAGCAGCAACTGGCCTGGGGCTCAGCTCACGTTTACTCACAGATGCCTCGGCACGGTGCCCCAGCTTTGCAATGAGGACGCTTGTTGTGTGGGGGCTGCTGGCTGAATGGGAGACGATTCCCCACCACTGACCAACTTCAGAATTGTTTACAACTGGAGCAAGTGCCCTGATACGGTTTTCCTCTGAGTAACTGATGGGTTCTGTTTTTTTTTCTCTTTTTCGTTTTTGGTTCAAGGTAGATTTTATTCCTCTTTTTTGTATTTACAGATATAAGCATGGAAATAATTTATTCATATAAATACATGTATGTGAAGGGAATAATTGTTTTTTCTGTTTTATTTTTTAAATTTTATTTCTTTTTAATTTTGAATTTTATTTTATATTTTTATACAGCAGGTTCTTATTGGTTATCTATTTTATACATATAAATGTTTACATGCCAATCCCAATCTCTCAACTCCTCCCACCACCACCCCTCCAAGAGCTTTCCCCCCTTGTTGTCCATACGATTGTTGTCTACATCTGTTGCTCTATTTATGCCTTGCAAAACGGTTAATCTGTACAGTTTTTCTAGGTTCCACATATATGCATGAATATACAAGATTTGTTTTTCTCTTTCTGACTTACTTCACTCTGTATGACAGTCTCTAGATCCATCGACGTCTCTACAAATGACCCAATTTCATTCCTTTCATGGCTTAGTAATATTCCATTTTATATATGTACCACATCTTTATGCATTCGTCTGTCTGTGGGCATTTAGGTTGCTTCCATTACCTCGATATTGTAAATAGTGATGCAATGAACATTGCGGTGAATGTCTCTTTTTGATTTATGGTTTTGTCTGGGTATATGTCCAGTACTGGGATTGCTGTATCATATGGTAATTCTATTATTAGTTTCTTAAGAAACTCCATATTGTTCTCCATAGTGACTGTATCAATTTATATTCCCAAAAATAGTGGAAGAGGCTTCCTTTTCTCCACACCCTTTCCAGCATTTGTTGTTTGTAGATTTTCAGATGATGCCCATTCTAACAGGTATGAGGTGATACCTCATTGTTGAGTCCATTTCGTTGAGCAAGGGGTAGGTCTTGTCTATTACATATTTGGCTTATGGAACGGTATCTGTGCTAATTTCAAACTCTGGTTTTACGCAGCACCCCAACTCACCTTTCCCCTTAAGCAAGCATAAGTTGGTTTTCTACATTTGAGACCCTGTTCTGTTTTGTAATTCAGTTCATGTGTAGTCAAGTTTACATTCCGTGCATTAGTGATACCTTATGATGTTTCTTTTTCTGTGTGACTTATTTCACTTAGAATCATCGTGCCTCAATCCACTCATTATGCTGGTACAGGCCTGGTGACACAGATTTCATTGCTGAGTGGTATTCTGTTGTACGTAAGTACCGCAACTTCTTTATCAATTATTTGTTCTCTGGGATATTTAACTTGTACTGTAGAAGAGGTTCCTGTAAACAGAGCCGTCCCAAATTTTGGGGTGGCTGTGTCTTTTTGATTTTAATTTCCCTAAGCTATAGGACCATAAGTGGAAATGCCCTAGACTCTGTTGCTTTGTTTTTCAGATGTATCAGGAAACACCATACACTTCTCCAGAGTGGCTGTTGGCAATTTACATCCTGCCCATCAGCATAACAAGGCTCCTTTTTCCCCATGGCCTGTCTTGCCTTTCTGGATTTTACACTTTTCTCAGATGGCCCTTTAGACCGGGGGGAAGTGACACTTCATAGTAGTTCGGATTTCCATTGCAAGCTTGCTTGGTTTGCCAAAAAGGGCATATGTGTTTTTTCCTGAATATATTCAGGAACAAACTCATACGCCCTTTTTTGCCAAGTGCATCATTGTCGATGTTCTGCCTCTTTTCCTATGCTTTAAATGCAAATCCAGTCTACCTCCTGAAATCGGTTTCCTGAAATTCTGCCCCGCTTTCAAGTCCTCTTGGCAGCCTTACTTCAATATATTTTTGGACGTTATCTGTCATTTATAACTCTGCAGGTTTGTGAATTACAGGGCCCCTGAGCTCCTTTCTTCAACTCGCTTTCTTCTGAGCTGGCCGCAAACCCGCAAGACTGCTTCAGGCCCTAATCTGCTTCTGCCAGGGCACGCTGAGCCTTTGGTTAATTCCTCTTCCTGGTGGGAAATGAGTGTTAAATATGCACGTCCAGACACCTACCTCACTCTCAACCCCTTGGTGATGTGGGTCCTCTGGTTTGTGGCCACCTTTGCTGGGTTCCTCACCTTTCGATGATGTGGACCCACTAGTGTGAGGACACTCCTGCCTGGTTCTCATCCACGTGGTTATGTGGACCCCCTGGTGAGAGTCTGTTCCTGGCTGTGTTCCTCACCCACCTGTGAGGGAGACCCTCTGCTGATAGGTCACTCCTGCATGGCTGGCACACATTGCCTTGGTGAAGTCAGCCGTGTGGTGGCAGTTGGAGCGTGCTGGGAATCTCCTCCCCCCGGTGATGAGGGCCCTCTTGCGTCAGGCCCTAACTGCTGGGCTCACCAACTTTTCTTAGTGAGCCCAGTGATGCTTTGGCACTCCTCTTAGGATCCCATCTCCATGGGGATGTGGGCCTTCTGCTCTGAGGTCCCAACGGCTGGGTTGTTCACATTTTCATGATGTGGGCTCTCTGGTGTTAGTTCACAGAAGCCTGGATCCCATAGCCTCTGTGCTCTTGGCCATCTGCTGTGAGGTCACTCCTGCCTGGCTTGCTCACCTCGCCTTGTGGACATGAGCCCTCTGGTGGCACTTGGAGCCTGCTGGGAGCCTCCTCCCCTCGGTGATGAGGGCCCTCTGGCGTCAGGCCCTAACTGCTGGGCTCCCCACATTTTCTGATGTGCGCCCAGTGGTGCGAGGACACTCCAGCCAGGTTCACATCCCCATTGGGATGTGGGCCTTCTGCTCTGAGGTCCCAACGCCTGGGTTGCTCACAGTTTCATGATGTGGGCTCTCTGCTGTTAGTTCACTCCTGCCTGCATCCCATAGCTTCCGTGCTCTCGGTCGCCTGCTGGGGGATTCCAACTGCTGGATTCCTCACCTTTCTTATTCTTTGGGCCCTCTGTTTTTAGGCTACTCCTGCCTGCCTCACTCCCATTCCCTTTGTGATATGTGTCCTCTGATTTGAGGCCACATGTGCTGGGTTCCGCACCTTACGATGATGTGGCCCCACTGGAGGGAAGACAGTCCTGAGTGGTTCCCATCCCCTTGCTGATGTGGGCCCTCAGGTGAGAGTCTGATCCTGGCTGGGTTCCTCACCCTTCTGTGAGGTGGGCCCTCTGCTGTGAGGTCAATCATGCCTGTCTGGCACACGTCACCTTGGCGACGTGGGCCCTCTGGTGGCAGTTGGAGTGTGCTGGGATCCTCCTCCCCTCGGTGATGAGGGCCCTCTTGCCTTAGGCCATAACTGCTGGGCTCCCCACATTTTCTGATGTGCACCAAGTGAGTGAGGACACTCTTGCCAGGTTCCCATCCCCATGGGGATATGGGCCTTCTGCTCTGAGGTCAAAACGGCTGGCTTGCTCAGAGTACCATGATGTGGGCCCTCTGCTGTGAGTTCACTCCGGCAAGGATCCCTTATCATCGGTGCTCTGAGCCGCCTGCTGGGAGGTTCCAACTGTTGGATTCCTCAACTTTTGTATTCTATGGGTCCTGTGTTGTGATGCTCCTCCTGCCTGCCTCACTCGCAACCCCTTCGTGATGTGGGTCTTCTGGTTTGAGGCCACATGTGCTGGGTTCCGCGACTTTCTATGATGTGGCCCCACTGGTGTGAGGACACTCCTGCCTGGTTCCAATCCATTTGGTGATGTGGGCCCTCTGGTGCGAGTCTGATCCTGACTGGGTTCGTCACACTTCTCTGAGGTGGGCCCTCTGCTGTGAGGTCATTCGTGCCTGGTTGGCACACATCGCCTTGGCGACGTCAGCCCTCTGGTGGCAGTTGGAGCCTGCTGGGAGCCTCCTTCCCTTTGTGATGAGGGTCCTCTGGCGTCAGGCCCTAACTGCTGGTCGTCCAGAATTTTCTGATACGTTCTCAGTGGTGCGAGGACACTCCTACCAGATTTCCATCCCCATGGGGATGTGGGCCTCCTGCTCTGAGGTCCCAATGGCTGGGTTGCTCAGTTTCATGACATGGGCCCTCTTCTGTGAGTTCACTGTGGCCTGGATCCCATAGCCTCGGTGCTCTGGGCTGCCTGCTGGGAGGTTCCAACTGCTGGATTCCTCACTTTTTTATTCTATGGGCCCAGTGTTGTGAGGCTACTCCTGCCTGCCTCATTCCGAGGTCCTTGGTGATGTGGGTCCTCTGGTTTGAGGACACATGTGCTGAGTACCTCACCTTTCGATGATGTGGCCCCACTGGTGTGAAGACACTCCTGCCTGGTTCCCATCCCCTTGGTGATGTGGGTCCTCTGGTGAGAGTCTGCTGTTGGCTGGGTTTCTCACCCTTCTGTGAGGTGGGGCTCTGCTGTGAGGTAACTCCTGCCTGGTTTGTTCACATTGCCTTGGCAACGTGAGCCCTCAGGTGGCAGTTGGAGCCTGCTGGGAATCTCCTCCCCTCAGTTATGAGAGCTCTGGATAAAACACATATGCCCTTTTTGCCAAGTGCATTATTTTCCAAGTTCTGTCTCTTTTCCTATGCTTTAAGAGCGACTCCCGTGTACCTTCTGAAATCAGTTTCCAGCAATTCTGCCCCGCATTCAAGTCCTCTTCGCAGCCTTACTTCAGTATAATTTTGGATGATAGCTGTCATTTATAACTCCACAGGATTGTGAATTACAGTGCCCCTCAGCTCCTTTCTTCAACTCGCTTTCTTGTGAGCTGGCCGCAACACCGCAGGATCTCTTTAGGCCCTAATCTAGTTCCAGCACGGCACACGGAGCCTTTGGTTCATTCGTCTCCCTGGTGGGAAATGAGGGTTAAATTTGGCCGTCCAGACACTTACAGATACTCTCCCATTGCTTCTCCTTATTCCTGTTCATCTTCCGAAGAAATTACAAACTGGGCCAAACAGGAGGTTAAAGGCACTGACTCTCCAAGTGGGGAGAGTGTTAGTAAAGCGTCTGGAAAGTTCCACCGAGTAGCAGGGGACGAAAAATGAGATACATTTGAACACGTTTCCCGATCACACGGTGGATCATACTCTGGGTTCCACATGCATGTTTTAGCTGAAGGAAGAATCCCTTACAACGGGAGAGTTGGGACCCATGGAATGCGTACCATGCAATATGACGTCAAAGGGTCTGCATTTGCTCACCGAACCTCACCAATCCTATCACTGCTGCGCTTATGCCGCTGTACACACGCTTGATTCTCTTTCGGAGACATATAAATCCATAGGTTTTAAGATTCTTACTAGTCAGGTATATTCTTAGGCGTTTAATATGGGGTGTTGAGTCCACTTCGTTGAGCAAGGAGTAGCTCTTGTCTATTACATATTTGGCTTATGGAACGGTATCTGTGCTAATTTCAATCTCTGGTTTTATGCAGCACCCCAACTCACCTTTCCCCTTAAGCAAGCATAAGTTGGTTTTCTACATTTGAGACCCTGTTCTGTTTTGTAATTCAGTTCCTGTGTATCCAAGATTACATTCCGTGTACTAGTGATATCTTATGATGTTTCTTTTTCTGTGTGGCTTATTTCACTTAGAATCATCTTACCTGAATCCACTCATTATGCTGCTACAGGCCTGATGACACAGATTTCATTGCTGAGTGATATTGCATTGTACGTAAGTACCACAACTTCTTTTCCATTTTTCGCTTTCTGTGATATTGAACTTGTACCGTAAAAGATGTTCTTGTAAACAGAGCCGTCCCAAACTTTGGGGTGGCTGTGTCTTTTTTATTTTAATTTCCCTTAGCTATAGGACCATAAGTGGAAGTGCCGTAGGCTCTGTTGCTTTGTTTTTTAGATGTTTCAGGAAACACCATACACTTCTCCAGAGTGGCTGTTGGCAATTTACATCCCGCCCATCAGCATAACAAGGCTCCCAGTTCTCCATGGCCTGTCCTGCCTTTCTGGATTTTACACTTTTTTCAGATGGCCCTTTTGACCGGTGGGAAGTGAGGCTTCATTTTAGTGCAGATTTCATTTGCAAGCTTGCTTGGTTGGCCAAAAACGGCATATGCATTTTTTCCTGAATATATTCAGGAAAAAACGCATACGCCCTTTTTGGCCAAGTGCATCATTGTGGACGTTCTGCCTCTTTTCCTCTGCTTTACATGCAATTCCAGTCTACCTCCTGAAATCGGTTTCCTGCAATTCTGCCCCGCTTTCAAGTGCTCTTGGCAGCCTTACTTCAATATATTTTTGGACGATAGCTGTCATTTATAACTCTGCAGGTTTGTGAATTACAGTGCCCCTGAGCTCCTCTCTTCAACTCGCTTTCTTGTGAGCTGGCCGCAACACCGCAGGATTGCTTCAGGCCCTAGTGTGGTTACAGCATGGCACGCGGAGCCTTTGGTTAATTCCTCTTCCTGGTGGGAAATGAGAGTTAAATTTCCCCGTCCAGACACCTCCAGCTAGTCTCTCATTGGTTCTCCCTATTCTTGTTCATCTTCTGCATAAATCGCCAACTGGGCCAAACAGGAGGTTAAAGGCCCTGACTGTCCAAGTGGGGAGAGTGTTAGTAAGGCGTCTGGAATGTTGCACCCGAGTACCAGGGGACGAAAACGGAGACACATTTGAACACAATTCCCGATCACACGTTTGATCATACTCTGGGTTCCACATGCATGTTTTAGCTGAAGGAAGAATCCCTTAAACCTGGAGAGTTGAGACCCATGGAATGGGTACCATGCAATATGACTTCAAAGGGTCTGCATTTGCTCACCGAACCTCACCAATCCTATCACTGCTGCGCCTATACCGCTGTAAACAGGCTTGATTCTCTTTTGGAGACATATAAATCCATAGGTTTTAAGATTCTTACTAGTCAGGTATATTCTTAGGCGTTTAATATGGCGTGTTGAGTCCACTTCGTTGAGGAAGGTGTATCTCTGGTCTATTACATATTTGGCTTATGGAACGGTATCTGTGCCAATTTCAATCTCTGGTTTCATGCAGCATCCCAACTCATCATTCCCCTTAAGCAAGCATAAGTTGGTTTTCTAAATTTGAGACCCTGTTCTGTTTTGTAATTCAGTTCCTCTGTAGCCAAGTTTACATTCCGTGTATTAATAATATCTTATGATCATTCTTTTCCTTTGTGACTTATTTCAATTAGAATCATCTTACCTGAATCCACTCATTATGCTGCTACGGGCCTGATGACATAGATTTCATTACTGAGTGATATTGCATTGTACGTAAGTACCACAACTTCTTTATCCATTTTTCGCATTCTACGATATTGAACTTGTACTGTAAACTAGGTTCTTGTAAACAGAGCCGTCCCAAACTTTGCGGTGGCTGTGTCTTTTTTTAATTTTAATTTCCCTAAGCTATAGGACCATAAGTGGAAGTGCCCTAGGCTCTGTTGCTTTGTTTTTTAGATGTTTCAGGAAACACCATACACTTCTCCAGAGTGGCTGTTGGCAATTTACATCCCGCCCATCAGCATAACAAGGCTCCCAGTTCTCCATGGCCTGTCCTGCCTTTCTGGATTTTACACTTTTTTCAGATGGCCCTTTTGACCGGGGGGAAGTGAGACTTCATTGTAGTGCAGATTTCCTTTGCAAGCTTGCTTGGTTGGCCAAAAAGGGCGTATGCGTTTTTTCCTGAATATATTCAGGAAAAAACGCATACGCCCTTTTTGGCCAAGTGCATCATTGTGGGCGTTCTGCCTCTTTTCCTATGCTTTAAATGCAATTCCAGTCTACCTCCTGAAATCGGTTTCCTGCAATTCTGCCCCGCTTTCAAGTCCTCTTGGCAGCCTGACTTCAGTATATTTTTGGACGATAGCTGTCATTTACTACTCTGCACGTTTGTGAATTACAGTGTGCCTGAGCTCCTTTCTTCAACTCGCTTTCTTGTGAGCTGGCCGCAACACCGCAGGATTGCTTCAGGCCCTAATCAGTTTCCAGCACGGCACACTGAGCCTTTGGTTAATTACCTTCCTTGTGGGAAATGAGAGTTAAATTTGCCCGTCCAGACACCTCCAGCTAGTCTCTCGTTGGTTCTCCCTATTCCTGTTCATCTTCCGCAGTAACTTCAAACTGGGCCAAACAGGAGTTTAAAGGCACTGACTCTCCAAGTCGGGAGAGTGTTAGTAAAGCCTCTGGAATGTTGCACCCGAGTACCAGGGGACGAGAACGGAGACATATTTGAACACGTTTCCCGATCACACGTTTGATCATACTCTGGGTTCCACATGCATGGTTTAGCTGAAGGAAGAATCCCTTAAAGCTGGAGCGTGGAGACCCGTGGAATGGGTACCATGCAATATGACTTCAAAGGGTCTTCATTTGCTCACCGAACCTCTCCAGTCCTATCACTGCTGCGTTTATGCCAGTGTACACACGCTTGATTCTCTTTCGGACTCATAGCAATCCATAGGTTTTAAGATACTTACTAGTCAGGTACATTCTTAGGCGTTTAATATGGGGTGTTGAGTCCATTTCATTGAGCAAGGAGTAGCTCTTGTCTATTCCATATTTGGCTTAAGGAACTTTATCTGTGCTCATTTCAATCTCTGGTTTTATGCAGCACCCCAACTCACCTTTCCCCTTAAGCAAGCATAAGTTGGTTTTCTAAATTTGAGACCCTGTTCTGTTTTGTAATCCAGTTCTTGTGTAGCCAAGTTTACATTCCGTGTATTAGTGATATCTTATGATGTTTCTTTTTCTGTGTGACTTATTTCAGTTAGAATCATCGTACCTGAATCCACTCATTATGCTGCTACGGGCCTGATGACATAGATGTCATTGCTGAGTGATATTGCATTGTACGTAAGTACCACAACTTCTTTATCCATTTTTCACTTTCTGTGATATTGAACTTGTACCGTAAACGAGGTTCTTGTAAACAGAGTCGTCCCAAACTTTGGGGTGGCTGTGTCTTTTTGATTTTAATTTCCCTAAGCTATAGGACCATAAGTGGAAGTGCCCTAGGCTCTGTTGCTTTGTTTTTTAGATGTTTCAGGAAACACCATACACTTCTCCAGAGTGGCTGTTGGCAATTTACATCCCGCCCATCAGCATAACCATGCTCCCAGTTCTCCATGGCCTGTCCTGCCTTTCTGGATTTTACACTTTTTTCAGATGGCCCTTTTGACCGGGGTGGGCAGTGAGACTTCATTGTAGTGCAGATTTCCTTTGCAAGCTTGCTTGGTTGGCCAAAAAAGGCGTATGCGTTTTTTCCTGAATATATTCAGGAAAAAACGCATACGCCCTTTTTGGCCAAGTGCATCATTGTGGACGTTCTGCCTCTTTTCCTTTGCTTTACATGCAATTCCAGTCTACCTCCTGAAATCGGTTTCCTGCAATTCTGCCCCGCTTTCAAGTCCTATTGGCAGCCTTACTTCAATATATTTTTGGACGATAGCTATCATTTATAACTCTACAGGTTTGTGAATGACAGTGCCCCTGAGCTCCTTTCTTCAACTCGCTTTCTTGTGAGCTGGCCGCAACACCGCAGGATTGCTTCAGGCCCTAGTGTGGTTCCGGCATGGCACGCTGAGCCTTTGGTTAATTCCTCTTCCTGGTGGGAAATGAGAGTTAAATTTGCCCGTCCAGACACCTCCAGCTAGTCTCTCATTGGTTCTCCCTATTCCTGTGCATCTTACACAGAAATTGCCAACAGGAGGTTAAAGGCACTGACTCTCCAAGTGGGGAGAGTGTTAGTAAAGCGTCTGGAATGTTGCACCGGAGTACCAGGGGACGAAAACTGAGACACATTTGAACATGTTTCCCGATCACACGGTGGATCATACTCTGGGTTCCACATGCATGGTTTAGCTGAAGGAAGAATCCCATAAACCTGGAGAGTTGAGACCCGTGGAATGGGTACCATGCAATATGACTTCAAAGGGTCTGCATTTGCTCACCGAACCTCACCAATCCTATCACTGCTGCGTTTATGCCGCTGTCCACACGCTTGATTCTCTTTCGGAGACATATAAATCCATAGGTTTTAAGATTCTTACTAGTCAGGTATATTCTTAGGCGTTTAATATGGGGTGTTGAGTCCACTTCGTTGAGCAAGGAGTAGCTCTTGTCTATTACATATTTGGCTTATGGAACGGTATCTGTGCTAATTTCAATCTCTGGTTTTAGGCAGCACCCCAACTCACCTTTCCCCTTAAGCAAGCATAAGTTGGTTTTCAACATTTGAGACCCTGTTCTGTTTTGTAATTCAGTTCCTGTGTAGCCAAGTTTACATTCCGTGTAGTAGTGATATCTTATGATGTTTCTTTTTCTGTGTGACTTATTTCACTTAGAATCATCGTACCTGAATCCACTCATTATGCTGCTACGGGCCTGATGACATAGATTTCATTGCTGAGTGATATTGCATTGTACGTAAGTACCACAACTTCTTTATCCATTTTTCGCTTTGTGCGACATTGAACTTGTACCGTAAACGAGGTTCTTGTAAACAGAGCCGTCCCAAACTTTGGGGTGGCTGTGTCTTTTTGATTTTAATTTCCCTAAGTTATAGGACTATAAGAGGATGTGCCCTAGGCTCTGTTGCTTTGTTTTTTGGATGTTTCAGGAAACACCATACACTTCTCCAGAGTGGCTGTTGGCAATTTACATCCCGCCCATCAGCATAACAAGGCTCCCAGTTCTCCATGGCCTGTCCTGCCTTTCTGGATTTTACACTTTTTTCAGAATGCCCTTTTGACCAGGGGGAAGTGAGACTTCATTGTAGTGCAGATTTCCTTTGCAAGCTTGCTTGGTTGGCCAGAAAGTGCGTATGTGTTTCTTCCTGAATATATTCAGGATAAAACACATACGCCCTTTTTGGCCAAGTGCATGATTGTCGATGTTCTGTGTCTTTTCATATGTTTTCAATGCAATTCCAGTCTACCTCCTGAAATTGGTTTCCTGCAATTCTGCATTGCTCTCAGTGCCTCTTCATAGCCTTACCTCAATATACTTTTGGAAAATAGTTGGCCTTTATAACTCTGCAGGTTTTTGAATTGCAGTGGCCCTTAGTTCCATTTTTCAGCTCTTATTATTGTGATCTTGCCTCGTATCCCCAGGATTTTTTCAGGCCCTAATCTTCTTCTGGGGCGCCTTGCTGTGCCTTTAGTTAATTCTTCTTCCTATGAGAAATTAGAGTGACATGTGGCCATTGAAACTGCCACAGCTATTTTCTCACTGGTTCCCCCTATTCCCATTCATCCTCTGCACTAACTGCAGACTGTGCGATACTGGAACTTAAAGGCATTGACTCTCCATGTGGGGATGTTGTTAGTAAAGTGGTTGGAATGTTGATCCGGAGCCCCAGGAGAGGAAAATGAGGTGCGTTTTAGAAACCTTTCCCGATCATATGGTATACCATCTGCTGGATTTCCCATGCATGGTTTAGCTGTAGGAAGATTCCCTTCAACCTGCAGTGTTGGGACCCTTGGAATGAGTAGCATGAAGTATTGCATTAAACTTTCGGCAGTTGCTCACCAAAGCTCACCAATCCTCTCAGCCCCAAGTGTCCAGCCTTATGTCTTATCCAGCTGTGGGTTTATATGTGGTCATTCCAGGTTACATCACAGCCCCTGAGCGAATTTTGTAAGAATTTTTCTCTCTTTCATTGTTTCTGCGTTTTGGTTTTAAAATTTATTTCTATAATGGGGTTTAGCTCATTTTCACTGCTGTGTTTGTGCCGCTCTGCACACACTTGATTCCCTTATGGAGATATATCAATACATGGGTTTTAAGATTCTTATTACTCAGATATATTTCTCTGCGGTGTATAGGGGGTGTTGAGGCCAGTTCATTGAGCAAGGTGTAGATCTTCTCTAATACCTATTTGCTTTATTGAACGGTATCTGTGCTAATTTCAAACTCTGGTTTTATGCATCACCCCACCTCTCCTTTCCCCTTAAGCTGACATAAGTGTGTTTTCTAAATGTGAGACACTGTTCTGTTTTGTAATTCATTTTCTGTGCAGCCATATTTATCCTCCCTCTATAAGTGATATCTTATGATATGTTTCTTTTTCTGTTTGACTTATTTCAAGTAGTATTATCGGACCTAAATCCACTCTTTATCCTTCTACTAGCCTTATTACATTGATTTCATGGTGAAGAGATATTCCATTGTACATAAGTACCACATTTTCTTTATCCATTGTTCTCTTTCCTGGGATATTTAAGGTGTACTGGAGTTGAGGTTCTTGTAAACAGAGTAGCCCTAAACTGTGGTGTGCTTGTGTCTTGTTGATTTTTAGACTTCCCTAGATATACTCCCGTGATTGGAAGTGCCCTATGCTCTGTAGCTCTGTTTTTTAGATGATTTAGGAACCACCATACACTTCTCCAGAGTGGCTCTTGGCAGTTCACACACTGTCCATCAGCGTATAAAGGCTCCCTGTTCTCCATGGCCTGTCCTGCATTTCTAGTTTTTACAATTTTTTCGGATGGTCCTTTTGACCGGTGGGAAATGAGACTTCTTTGTTGTGCACATTTGCATTGCTTGCTTGCTTGGTTGCCCATAAAGTGCGTATGCGTTTTTTCCTGGATATATTCAGGAAAAAACGCATACTCCCTTTTGGGCCAACTGCATCATTGTCGAAATTCTGCCGCTTTTCATGTGCTTTAAAGACGAGTCCAATCTATCTCTTGAAATCTGTTTCTTGCAATTCTGTCTTGCATTCAGATCCTCTTCTTTGCCTTACCTCAACATATTTTTGG
This sequence comes from Lagenorhynchus albirostris, assembly GCF_949774975.1. Classification (NCBI taxonomy): domain Eukaryota; kingdom Metazoa; phylum Chordata; class Mammalia; order Artiodactyla; family Delphinidae; genus Lagenorhynchus; species Lagenorhynchus albirostris. The sequence goes on along the minus strand of NC_083096.1, from coordinate 64,869,103 downwards.
ACGTTAGTTTTCATTTATAACTCTGCAGGTTTGTGAATTGCAGTGACCATGAGCTCCTTTCTTCAACTCGCTTTCTTGTGAGCTGGCCGCAACACCGCAGGATTGCTTCAGGCCCTAGTGTGGTTCCGGCATGGCACGCTGAGCCTTTGGTTAATTCCTCTTCCTGGTGGGAAATGAGAGTTAAATTTCCCCGTCCAGACATCTCCAGCTAGTCTCTCATTGTTTCTCCCTATTCCTGTTCCTTTTCCGCAGAAATTGCAAACTGGGCCAAACAGGAGGTTAAAGGCACTGACTCTCCAAGTGGGGAGAGTGTTCCTAAAGCGTCCGGAATGTTGCACCCAAGTAGAAAGGGACGAAAACTGACACACATTTGAACACGTTTCCCGAAAACACGGTGGATCATACTTTGTGTGCCACATGCATGTTTTACCTGAAGGAAGAATCCCTTAAACCTGGAGAGTTGAGACCCATGGAATGGGTACCATGCAATATGACTTCAAAGGGTCTGCATTTGCTCACCGAACCTCACCAATCCTATCACTGCTGCGCTTATGCCGCTGTACACACGCTAGATTCTCTTTCGGAGACATGTAAATCCATAGGTTTTAAGATTCTTACTAGTCAGGTATATTCTTAGGCCTTTAATATGGCGTGTTGAGTCCATTTCGTTGAGCAAGGAGTAGTTCTTGTCTATTCCATATTTGGCTTATGGAACGGTATCTGTGCTAATTTCAATCTCTGGTTTTATGCAGCACCCCAACTCACCTTTCCCCTTTAGCAAGCATAAGTTGGTTTTCTACATTTGAGACCCTGTTCTGTTTTGTAATTCAGTTCCTGTGTAGCCAAGTTTATATTCCTTGTAGTAGTGATATCTTATGATGTTTCTTCTTCTGTGTGACTTATTTCACTTAGAATCATCGTACCTGAATCCACTCATTATGCTGCTACGGGCCTGATGACATAGATTTCATTGCTGAGTGATATTGCATTGTACGTAAGTTTCACAACTTCTTTATCCATTTTTCGCTTTCTGTAATATTGAACTTGTACCATAAAGGAGGTTCTTGTAAACAGAGCTATCCCAAACTTGGGGTGGCTGTGTCTTTTTGATTTTAATTTCCCTAAACTATAGGACCATAAGTGGAAGTTCGCTAGGCTCTGTTACTTTGTTTTTTGGATGTTTCAGGAAACACCATACACTTCTCCAGAGTGGCTGTTGGCAGTTTACATCCCGCCCATCAGCATAACAAGGCTCCCAATTCCTCATGGCCTGTCCTGCCTTTCTGGAATTTACACTTTTTTCAGATGGCCCTTTTGACAGGGGGGCAGTGAGACTTCATTGTAGTGCAGATTTCCTTTGCAAGCTTCCTTGGTTGGCCAAAAAGGGCGTATGCGATTTTTCCTGAATATATTCAGAAAAAACGCATACGCCCTTTTTGGCCAAGTGCATCATTGTGGACGTTCTGCCTCTTTTCCTATGCTTTACATGCAATTCCAGTCTACCTCCTGAAATCGGTTTCCTGCAATTCTGCCCCGCTTTCAAGTGCTCTTTGCAGCCTTACTTCAATATATTTTTGGACGATAGCTGTAATTTATAACTCTCCAGGTTTGTGAATTACAGTGCCCCTGAGCTCCTTTCTTCAACTCGCTTTCTTGTGAGCTGGCCGCAACACCGCTGGATTGCTTCAGACCCTAGTGTGGTTCCGGCATGGCATGCTGAACCTTTGGTTAATTCCTCTTCCTGGTGAGAAATGAGAGTTAAATTTGCCCGTCCAGACACCTCCAGCTAGTCTCTCATTGGTTCTCCCTATTCCTGTTCATTTTCCACAGAAATTGCAAACTGGGCCAAACAGGAGGTTAAAGGCACTGACTCTCCAAGTGGGGATAGTGTTAGTAAAGCGTCTGGAATGTTGCACCAGAGTACCAGGGCACGAAAACGAGACACATTTGAACACGTTTCCCGATCACACGGTGGATCATACTCTGGGTTCCACATGCATGTTTTAGCTGAAGCAAGAATCCCTTAAACCTGGAGAGTTGAGACCCGTGGAATGGGTACCATGCAATATGACTTCAAAGGGTCTGCATTTGCTCACCGAACCTCACCAATACTATCACTGCTGCATTTATGCCGCTGTCCACACGCTTGATTCTCTTTAGGAGACATATAAATCCATAAGTTTTAAGATTCTTACTAGTCAGGTATATTCTTAGGCGTTTAATATGGGGTGTTGTGTCCAATTCGTTGAGGAAGGAGTAGCTCTTGTCTATTCCATATTTGGCTTATGGAACTGTATCTGTGCTCATTTCAATCTCTGGTTTTAGGCAGCACCCCAACTCACCTTTCCCCTTAAACAAGCATAAGTTGGTGTTCAACATTTGAGACCCTGTTCTGTTTTCTAATTCAGTTCCTGTGTAGCCCAGTTTACATTCCGTGTAGTAGTGATATCTTATGATGTTTCTTTTTCTGTGTGACTTATTTCACTTAGAGTCATCGTACCTGAATCCACTCATTATGCTGCTACGGGCCTGATGACATAGATTTCATTGCTGAGTGATATTGCATTGTACATAAGTACCACAACTTCTTTATCCATTTTTCGCTTTCTGCGACATTGAACTTGTACCGTAAACGAGGTTCTTGTAAACAGAGCCGTCCCAAACTTTGGGGTGGCTGTGTCTTTTTGATTTTAATTTCCCTAAGTTATAGGACTATAAGAGGAAGTGCCCTAGGCTCTGTTGCCATGTTTTTTGGATGTTTCAGGAAACACCATACACTTCTCCCGAGTGGCTGTTGGCAATTTACATCCCGCCCATCACCATAACTAGGCTCCAATGTCTCCATGGCCTGTCCTGCCTTTCTGGATTTTACACTTTTTTCAGATGGCCCTTTTGACTGGTGGGCAGTGAGACTTCATTGTAGTGCAGATTTCCTTTGCAAGCTTGCTTGGTTGGCCAAAAAGGGCGTATGCGTTTTTTCCTGAATATATTCAGGAAAAAACGCATATGCCCTTTTTGACCAAGTGCATCATTGTGGACGTTCTGCCTCTTTTCCTTTGCTTTACATGCAATTCCAGTCTACCTCCTGAAATCTGTTTCCTGCAATTCTGCCCCGCTTTCAAGTCCTCTTGGCAGCCTTACTTCAATATATTTTTGGACGATAGCTGTCATTTATAACTCTGCAGGTTTGTGAATTACAGTGCCCCTTAGCTCCTTTCTTCCACTCGCTTTCTTGAGAGCTGGCCGCAACACCGCAGGATTGCTTCAGGCCCTAGTGTTGTTCTGGCATGGCACGCTGAGCCTTTGGTTAATTCCCCTTCCTGGTGGGAAAAGAGAGTTAAATTTGCCCGTCCAGACACCTCCAGCTAGTCTCTCATTGGTTCTCCCTATTCCAGTTCATCTTACGCAGAAATTGCAAACTGGGCCAAACAGGAGGTTAAAGGCACTGACTCTCCAAGTGGGGAGAGTGTTAGTAAAGCGTCTGGAATGTTGCACTGGAGTACCAGGGGATGAAAACTGAGGCACATTTGAACATGTTTCCCGATCACACGGTGGATCATACTCTAGGTTCCACATGCACGTTTTAGCTGAAGGAAGAATCTCATAAACCTGGAGAGTTGAGACCCATGGAATGGGTACCATGCAATATGACTTCAAAGGGTCTGCATTTGCTCACCGAACCTCACCAATCCTATCACTGCTGCATTTATGCCGCTGTCCACACGCTTGATTCTCTTTCAGAGATATATAAATCCAAAGGTTTTAAGATTCTTACTAGTCAGGTATCTTCATAGGCTTTTAATATGGCGTGTTGAGTCCACTTCGTTGAGCAAGCAGTAGCTCTTGTCTATTACATGTTTGGCTTATGGAACGGTATCTGTGCTAATTTCAATCTCTGGTTTTACGCAGCACCCCAACTCACCTTTCCCCTTAAGCAAGCATAAGTTGGTTTTCGACATTTGAGACCCTGTTCTGTTTGGTAATTCAGTTCCTGTGTAGCCAAGTTTACATTCCGTGTAGTAGTAATATCTTATGATGTTTCTTTTCTGTGTGATTTATTTCACTGAGAATCATTGTACCTGAATCCACTCATTATCTGCTATGGGCCTGATGACATAGATTTCATTGCTGAGTTATATTGCATTGTACTAAGTCCCACAACTTCTTTATCCATTTTTCGCTTTCTGTGATTTTGAACTTGTACCGTAAACGAGGTTCTTGTAAACAGAGCCGGCCCAAACATTGAGGTGGCTGTGTCTTTTTGATTTTAATTTCCCTAAACTATAGGACCATAAGTGGAAGTTCGCTAGGCTCTGTTACTTTGTTTTTTGGATGTTTCAGGAAACACCATACACTTCTCCAGAGTGGCTGTTGGCAGTTTACATCCCGCCCATCAGCATAACAAGGCTCCCAATTCCTCATGGCCTGTCCTGCCTTTCTGGAATTTACACTTTTTTCAGATGGCCCTTTTGACAGGGGGGCAGTGAGACTTCATTGTAGTGCAGATTTCCTTTGCAAGCTTCCTTGGTTGGCCAAAAAGGGCGTATGCGATTTTTCCTGAATATATTCAGAAAAAACGCATACGCCCTTTTTGGCCAAGTGCATCATTGTGGACGTTCTGCCTCTTTTCCTATGCTTTACATGCAATTCCAGTCTACCTCCTGAAATCGGTTTCCTGCAATTCTGCCCCGCTTTCAAGTGCTCTTTGCAGCCTTACTTCAATATATTTTTGGACGATAGCTGTAATTTATAACTCTCCAGGTTTGTGAATTACAGTGCCCCTGAGCTCCTTTCTTCAACTCGCTTTCTTGTGAGCTGGCCGCAACACCGCTGGATTGCTTCAGACCCTAGTGTGGTTCCGGCATGGCATGCTGAACCTTTGGTTAATTCCTCTTCCTGGTGAGAAATGAGAGTTAAATTTGCCCGTCCAGACACCTCCAGCTAGTCTCTCATTGGTTCTCCCTATTCCTGTTCATTTTCCGCAGAAATTGCAAACTGGGCCAAACAGGAGGTTAAAGGCACTGACTCTCCAAGTGGGGATAGTGTTAGTAAAGCGTCTGGAATGTTGCACCAGAGTACCAGGGCACGAAAACGAGACACATTTGAACACGTTTCCCGATCACACGGTGGATCATACTCTGGGTTCCACATGCATGTTTTAGCTGAAGCAAGAATCCCTTAAACCTGGAGAGTTGAGACCCGTGGAATGGGTACCATGCAATATGACTTCAAAGGGTCTGCATTTGCTCACCGAACCTCACCAATACTATCACTGCTGCATTTATGCCGCTGTCCACACGCTTGATTCTCTTTAGGAGACATATAAATCCATAAGTTTTAAGATTCTTACTAGTCAGGTATATTCTTAGGCGTTTAATATGGGGTGTTGTGTCCAAATCGTTGAGGAAGGAGTAGCTCTTGTCTATTCCATATTTGGCTTATGGAACTGTATCTGTGCTCATTTCAATCTCTGGTTTTAGGCAGCACCCCAACTCACCTTTCCCCTTAAACAAGCATAAGTTGGTGTTCAACATTTGAGACCCTGTTCTGTTTTCTAATTCAGTTCCTGTGTAGCCCAGTTTACATTCCGTGTAGTAGTGATATCTTATGATGTTTCTTTTTCTGTGTGACTTATTTCACTTAGAGTCATCGTACCTGAATCCACTCATTATGCTGCTACGGGCCTGATGACATAGATTTCATTGCTGAGTGATATTGCATTGTACATAAGTACCACAACTTCTTTATCCATTTTTCGCTTTCTGCGACATTGAACTTGTACCGTAAACGAGGTTCTTGTAAACAGAGCCGTCCCAAACTTTGGGGTGGCTGTGTCTTTTTGATTTTAATTTCCCTAAGTTATAGGACTATAAGAGGAAGTGCCCTAGGCTCTGTTGCCATGTTTTTTGGATGTTTCAGGAAACACCATACACTTCTCCCGAGTGGCTGTTGGCAATTTACATCCCGCCCATCACCATAACTAGGCTCCAATGTCTCCATGGCCTGTCCTGCCTTTCTGGATTTTACACTTTTTTCAGATGGCCCTTTTGACTGGTGGGCAGTGAGACTTCATTGTAGTGCAGATTTCCTTTGCAAGCTTGCTTGTTTGGCCAAAAAGGGCGTATGCGTTTTTTCCTGAATATATTCAGGAAAAAACGCATATGCCCTTTTTGACCAAGTGCATCATTGTGGACGTTCTGCCTCTTTTCCTTTGCTTTACATGCAATTCCAGTCTACCTCCTGAAATCTGTTTCCTGCAATTCTGCCCCGCTTTCAAGTCCTCTTGGCAGCCTTACTTCAATATATTTTTGGACGATAGCTGTCATTTATAACTCTGCAGGTTTGTGAATTACAGTGCCCCTTAGCTCCTTTCTTCCACTCGCTTTCTTGAGAGCTGGCCGCAACACCGCAGGATTGCTTCAGGCCCTAGTGTTGTTCTGGCATGGCACGCTGAGCCTTTGGTTAATTCCCCTTCCTGGTGGGAAAAGAGAGTTAAATTTGCCCGTCCAGACACCTCCAGCTAGTCTCTCATTGGTTCTCCCTATTCCAGTTCATCTTACGCAGAAATTGCAAACTGGGCCAAACAGGAGGTTAAAGGCACTGACCCTCCAAGTGGGGAGAGTGTTAGTAAAGCGTCTGGAATGTTGCACTGGAGTACCAGGGGATGAAAACTGAGGCACATTTGAACATGTTTCCCGATCACACGGTGGATCATACTCTAGGTTCCACATGCACGTTTTAGCTGAAGGAAGAATCTCATAAACCTGGAGAGTTGAGACCCATGGAATGGGTACCATGCAATATGACTTCAAAGGGTCTGCATTTGCTCACCGAACCTCACCAATCCTATCACTGCTGCATTTATGCCGCTGTCCACACGCTTGATTCTCTTTCAGAGATATATAAATCAAAAGGTTTTAAGATTCTTACTAGTCAGGTATCTTCATAGGCTTTTAATATGGCGTGTTGAGTCCACTTCGTTGAGCAAGCAGTAGCTCTTGTCTATTACATGTTTGGCTTATGGAACGGTATCTGTGCTAATTTCAATCTCTGGTTTTACGCAGCACCCCAACTCACCTTTCCCCTTAAGCAAGCATAAGTTGGTTTTCGACATTTGAGACCCTGTTCTGTTTGGTAATTCAGTTCCTGTGTAGCCAAGTTTACATTCCGTGTAGTAGTGATATCTTATGATGTTTCTTTTCTGTGTGATTTATTTCACTGAGAATCATTGTACCTGAATCCACTCATTATCTGCTATGGGCCTGATGACATAGATTTCATTGCTGAGTTATATTGCATTGTACTAAGTCCCACAACTTCTTTATCCATTTTTCGCTTTCTGTGATTTTGAACTTGTACCGTAAACGAGGTTCTTGTAAACAGAGCCGGCCCAAACATTGAGGTGGCTGTGTCTTTTTGATTTTAATTTCCCTAAACTATAGGACCATAAGTGGAAGTTCGCTAGGCTCTGTTACTTTGTTTTTTGGATGTTTCAGGAAACACCATACACTTCTACAGAGTGGCTGTTGGCAGTTTACATCCCGCCCATCAGCATAACAAGGCTCCCAGTTCTCCATGGCCTGTCCTGCCTTTCTGGATTTTACACTTTTTTCAAATGGCCCTTTTGACAGGGGGGCAGTGAGACATCATTGTAGTGCAGATTTCCTTTGCAAGCTTCCTTGGTTGGCCAAAAAGGGCGTATGCGATTTTTCCTGAATATATTCAGGAAAAAACGCATACGCCCTTTTTGGCCAAGTGCATCATTGTGGACGTTCTGCCTCTTTTCCTATGCTTTACATGCAATTCCAGTCTACCTCCTGAAATCGGTTTCCTACAATTCTGCCCCGCTTTCAAGTGCTCTTGGCAGCCTTACTTCAATATATTTTTGGACGATAGCTGTCATTTATAACTCTGAAGGTTTGTGAATTACAGTGCCCCTGAGCTCCTTTCTTCAACTCGCTTTCTTGTGAGCTGGCCGCAACACCGCAGGATTGCTTCAGGCCCTAGTGTGGTTCCGGAACAGCACGCTGAGCCTTTGATTAATTCCTCTTCCTGGTGGGAAATGAGAGTTAAATTTGCCGGTCCAGACACCTCCAGCTAGTCTCTCATTGGTTCTCCCTATTCCTGTTCATCTTACGCAGAAATTGCAAACTGGGCCAAACAGGAGGTTAAAGGCACTGACTCTCCAAGTGGGGAGAGTGTTAGTAAAGAGTCTGGAATGTTGCACCTGAATACCAGGGGATGAAAACTGAGACACTTTTGAACACGTTTCCCGATCACACGGTGGATCATATTCTGGGTTCCACATGCATGTTTTAGCTGAAGGAAGAATCCCTTAAACCTGGAGACTTGAGACCCATGGAATGCGTACCATGCAATATGACTTCAAAGGGTCTGCATTTGCTCACCGAACCTCACCAATCGTATCACTGCTGCATTTATGCTGCTGTACACACGCTTGATTCTCTTTCGGAGACATAGAAATCCATAGGTTTTAAGATTCTTACTAGTCAGGTATATTCTTAGGCGTTTAATATGGGGTGTTGAGTCCACTTCGTTGAGCAAGGAGTAGCTCTTGTCTATTACATATTTGGCTTATGCAACGGTATCTGTGCTAATTTCAATCTCTGGTTTTAGGCAGCACCCCAACTTACCTTTCCCGTTAAGCAAGCATAAGTTGGTTTTCTACATTTGAGACCCTGTTCTGTTTTGTAATTCAGTTCCTGTGTAGCCAAGTTTACATTCCTTGTATTAGTGATATCTTATGATGTTTCTTTTTCTGTGTGACTTATTTCACTTAGAATCATCGTACCTGAATCCACTCATTATGCTGCTACGGGCCTGATGACATAGATTTCATTGCTGAGTTATATTGCATTGTACGTAAGATCCACAACATCTTTATCCATTTTCCCTTTTTGTGATGTTGAACTTGTACCGTAAACGAGGTTCTTGTAAACAGAGCCATCCCAAACTTTGGGGTGGCTGTGTCTTTTTGATTTTAATTTCCCTAAGCTATAGGACCATAAGTGGAAGTTCCCTAGGCTCTGTTGCTTGGTTTTTTGGATGTTTCAGGAAACACCATACACTTCTCCAGAGTGCCTGTTGGCAATTTACATCCCGCCCATCAGCATAACAAGGCTGCCAGTTCTCCATGGCCTGTCTTGCCTTTCTGGATTTTACATTTTTCTCAGATGGCCCTTTAGACCGGGGCGGAAGTGACACTTCATAGTAGTTCAGATTTCCATTGCAAGCTTGCTTGGTTTGCCAAAAAGGGCGTATGTGTTTTTTCCTGAATATATTCAGGAACAAACGCATACGTCCTTTTGTGCCAAGTGCATCATTGTCGATGTTCTGCCTCTTTTCCTATTCTTTAAATGCAAATCCAGTCTACCTCCTGAAATCAGTTTCCTGAAATTCCGCCCCGCTTTCAAGTCGTCTTCGCAGCCTTACTTCAATATATTTTTGGACATTATCTGTCATTTATAACTCTGCAGGTTTGTGAATTACAGGGTCCCTGAGCTCCTTTCTTCAACTCGCTTTCTTGATTGCTGGCCGCAAACCCGCAAGACTGCTTCAGGCCCTAATCTGCTTCTGGCAGGGCACGCTGAGCCTTTGGTTAATTCTTCTTCCTGGTGGGAAATGAGTGTTAAATATGCCCGTCCAGACACCTATCTCACTCTCAACCCCTTGGTGATGTGGGTCCTCTGGTTTGTGGCCACCTTTGCTGGGTTCCTCACCTTTCGATGATGTGGCCCCACTAGTGTGAGGACACTCCTGCCTGGTTCTCATCCACGTGGTTATGTGGACCCCCTGGTGAGAGTCTGTTCCTGGTTGTGTTCCTCACCCTTCTGTGAGGGAGACCCTCTGCTGATAGGTCACTCCTGCATGTCTGGCACACATTGCCTTGTTGAAGTCAGCCGTGTGGTGGCAGTTGGAGCGTGCTGGGAATCTCCTCCCCCCGGTGATGAGGGCCCTCTTGCGTCAGGCCCTAACTGCTGGGCTCACCAACTTTTCTTAGTGAGCCCAGTGATGCTTTGGCACTCCTCTTAGGATCCCATCTCCATGGGGATGTGGGCCTTCTGCTCTGAGGTCCCAACGGCTGGGTAGTTCACATTTTCATGATGTGGGCTCTCTGGTGTTAGTTCACAGAGGCCTGGATCCCATAGCCTCTGTGCTCTTGGCCGCCTGCTGGGAGGTTCCAACTGCTGGATTCCTCACTTTTTAAATTTTTGGGGCCCTCTGTTGTGAGGATCCTCCTGCCTGCCTCACTCCCAGCCCCTTCGTGATGTGTGTCGTCTGGTTTGTGGCCACATGTGCTGGGTTCCTCACCTTTCGATGATGTGGGACCAATGGTCTTAGGAGACTCCTGCCTGGTTCACATCCCCTTGGTGATGTGGGCCCTCTGTTGAGAGTCTGATCCTGGCTGGGTTCCTCACCCATCTGTGAGGTGGGCCGTCTGCGGTGAGGTCACTCCTGCCTGGCTTGCTCACCTCGCCTTGTGGACATGAGCCCTCTGGTGGCACTTGGAGCCTGCTGGGAGCCTCCTCCCCTCGGTGATGAGGGCCCTCTGGCGTCAGGCCCTAACTGCTGGGCTCCCCACATTTTGTGATGTGCACCCAGTGGTGCGAGGACACTCCAGCCAGGTTCACATCCCCATTGGGATGTTGGCCTTCTGCTCTGAGGTCCCAATGCCTGGGTTGCTCACAGTTTCATGATGTGGGCTCTCTGCTGTTAGTTCACTCCTGCCTGCATCCCATAACTTCTGTGCTCTCGGTCGCCTGCTGGGAGGTTCCAACTGCTGGATTCCTCACCTTTCTTATTCTTTGGGCCCTCTGTTTTTAGGCTACTCCTGCCTGCCTCACTCCCATTCCCTTTGTGATATGTGTCCTCTGATTTGAGGCCACATGTGCTGGGTTCCGCACCTTTCGATGATGTGGCCCCACTGGAGGGAAGACAGTCCTGACTGGTTCCCATCCCCTTGCTGATGTGGGCCCTCAGGTGAGAGTCTGATCCTGGCTGGGTTCCTCACCCTTCTGTGAGGTGGGCCCTCTGCTGTGAGGTCAATCATGCCTGTCTGGCACATGCCACCTTGGCGACGTGGGCCCTCTGGTGGCAGTTGGAGTGTGCTGGGATCCTCCTCCCCTCGGTGATGAGGGCCCTCTTGCCTTAGGCCATAACTGCTGGGCTCCCCACATTTTCTGATGTGCGCCAAGTGAGTGAGGACACTCTTGCCAGGTTCCCATCCCCATGGGGATATGGGCCTTCTGCTCTGAGGTCAAAACGGCTGGCTTGCTCACAGTACCATGATGTGGGCCCTCTGCTGTGAGTTCACTCCGGCAAGGATCCCTTATCATCGGTGCTCTGAGCTGCCTGCTGGGAGGTTCCAACTGCCGGATTCCTCAACTTTTTTATTCTATGTGCCCTCTGTTGTGAGGCTCCTCCTGCCTGCCTCACTGCCAGCCCCTTGGTGATGACTGTCCTATGGCTTGTGCCCACATGTGCTGCATTCCTCACCTTTCGATGATGTGGCCCCACTCGTGTGAGGACACTCTTGCCTGGTTCCCATCCCCTTGGTGAGGTGGGCCCTCTGGCAAGAGTCTAATCCTGGCTGGGTTCCTCAACGTTCTGTGAGGTAGGCCCTCTGCTGTGAGGTCACTCCTGCCTGGCTGGCCCACGTCACCTTGGAGACGTGAGCCCTCTGGTGGCAGTTGGAGAATGCAGGGTGCCTCCTCCTCTCGGTGATGACGGCCCTCTGGCGTCAGGCCCTAAATGGTGGGCTCCCCACATTTTCTGATGTGCGCCCAGTGGTGCGAGGACACTCCAGCCAGGTTCCCATTCCCATGGGGATGTGGGCCTTCTGCGCTGAGGTCCCAACGCCTGGCTTGCTCACAGTTTTATGATGTGGGCCCTCTGCTGTGAGTTCACTGTGGCCTGGATCCCATAGCCTCGGTGTTCTGGGCCGCCTGCTGGAAGGTCTAAATGCTGGAATCCTCACGTTTTTTATATTATGTGCCCTGTGCTGTGAGGCTACTCCTGTCTGCCTCACACCAAGGCCCTTGGTGATGTGGGTCCTCTGGTTTGAGGACACATGTGCTGGGTTCCTCACCCTAAGATGATGAGGCCCCACTGGTGTGAGGATAATCCTGACTGGTTCCCATCCCCTTTGTGATGTGGGTCCTCTGGTGAGAGTCTGATCCTGGCTGGGTTCCTCACCCATCTGTGAGGTGGGCCCTCTACTATCAGGTAACTCTTGCCTGGCTTGCTCACCTCGCCTTGTTGACATGAGCCCTCTGGTGGCAATTGGACCCTGCTGGGAGCCTACTCACCTCTGTGATGAGGGCCCTCTGACGTCAGGCCCTAACTGCTGGGCTCTCCAACTTTTCTTAGTGAGCCCAGTGATGCTTGGGCACTCCTCTTAGGTTCCCATCTCCATGGGCATGTGGGCCTTCTGCTCTGAGGTTCCAACGGTTGGGTTGATCACAATTTCATGATGTGGGCTCTCTGGTGTTAGTTCACTGTGGCCTGGATCCCATAGCCTCTGTGCTCTTGGCCGCCTGCTGGGAGGTTCCAAATGCTCGATTCCTCAACTTTTGTATTCTTGGGTCCTGTGTTGTGATGCTCCTCCTGCCTGCCTCACTCGCAACCCCTTCGTGATGTGTGTCTTCTGGTTTGAGGCCACATGTGCTGGGTTCCACAACTTTCAATGATGTGGCCCCACTGGTGTGAGGACACTCTTGCCTGGTTCCCATCCCCTTGGTGATGTGGGCCCTCAGGTGAGAGTCTGATCCTGGCTGGGTTCCTCACTCGTCTGTGAGGTAGGCCCTCTGCTGTGAGGTCAATCCTGCGTGACTTGCGCACATCACCTTGGCGACGTGGGCCCTCTGTTGGCACATGGAACCTGCTGGGAGCCTCCTGCTCTCGGTGATGACAGCCCTCTAGCATCAGGCCCTAACTGCTGGGCTCCCCACGTTTTCTGATGTGAGCCCAGTGATGCCAGGACACTCCTGTCAGGTTCCCGTCACCATGGGGATGTGGGCCTCCTGCTCTGAGGTCCCAATGGCTGGGTTGCTCAGTTTCATGACATGGGCCCTCTTCTGTGAGTTCACTGTGGCCTGGATCCCATAGCCTCGGTGCTCTGGGCCGCCTGCTGGGAGGTTCCAACTGCTGAATTCCTCACTTTTTTATTCTATGGGCCCAGTGTTCTGAGGCTACTCCTGCCTGCCTCACTCCGAGGCCCTTGGTGATGTGGGTCCTCTGGTTTGAGGACACATGTGCTGAGTACCTCACCTTTCGATGATGTGGCCCCACTGGTGTGAAGACACTCCTGCCTGGTTCCCATCCCCTTGGTGATGTGGGCCCTCTGGTGAGAGTCTGATGTTGGCTGGGTTTCTCACCCTTCTGTGAGGTGGGACCTCTGCTGTGAGGTAACTCCTCCCTGGCCTGCTCACGTTGCCCTGACAATGTGAGCCCTCAGGTGGCAGTTGGAGCCTGCAGGGAATCTCCTCCCCTCAGTTATGAGAGCTCTGGATAAAACACATATGCCCTTTTTTGCCAAGTGCATTATTTTCCAAGTTCTGTCTCTTTTCCTATGTTTTAAGAGTGACTCCCCTGTACCTTCTGAAATCGGTTTCCAGCAATTCTGCCCCGCATTCAAGTCCTCTTTGCAGCCTTACTTCAGTATAATTTTGGATGATAGCTGTCATTTATAAATCCGCAGGTTTGTGAATTACACTGCCCCTCAGCTCCTTTCTTCAACTCGCTTTCTTGTGAGATGGCCGCAACACCGCAGGATTGCTTCAGGCCCTAGTGTGGTTCCGGCATGGCCCGCTGAGCCTTTGGTTAATTCCTCTTCCTGGTGGGAAATGAGAGTTAAATTTGCCCGTCCAGACACCTCCAGCTAGTCTCTCATTGGTTCTCCCTATTCCTGTTCATTTTCCGCAGAAATTGCAAACGGGGCCAAACAGGAGGTTAAAGGCACTGACTACCTAAGTGGGGAGAGTGTTAGTAAAGCATCTGGAATGTTGCACCCGAGTACCAGGGGACGAAAACTGAGACACATTTGAACACGGTTCCCGATCACACAGTGGATCATACTCTGGGTTCCACATGCATGTTTTAGCTGAAGGAAGAATCCCTTAAACCTGGAGAGTTGAGACCCATGGAATGGGTACCATGCAATATGACTTCAAAGGGTCTGCATTTGCTCACCGAACCTCACCAATCCTACCACTGCTGCGTTTATCCCGCTGTACACACGCTTGATTCTCTTTCGGAGACATATAAATCCATAGGTTTTAAGATTCTTACTAGTCAGGTATATTGTTAGGTGTTTAATATGGAGTGTTGAGTCCATTTCGTTGAGCAAGGAGTAGCTCTTGTCTATTACATATTTGGCTTATGGAACGGTATCGGTGCTAATTTCAATCTTTGGTTTTATGCAGCACCCCAACTCACCTTTCCCCTTAAGGAAGCATAAGTTGTTTTTCTACATTTGAGACCCTGTTCTGTTGTAATTCAGTTCCTGTGTAGCCCAGTTTACATTCCGTGTAGTAGTGATATCTTATGATGTTTCGTTTTCTGTGTGACTTATTTCACTTAGAATCATCGTACCTGAATCCACTCACTATGCTGCTAAGGGCCTGATGACATAGATTTCATTGCTGAGTGATATGCATTGTACGTAAGTACCACAACTTCTTTATCCATTTTTCGCTTTCTGCGATATTGAACTTGTACCGTAAACGAGGTTCTTGTAAACAGAGCCGTCCCAAACTTTGGGGTGGCTGTGTCTTTTTGATGTTAATTTCCCTAAGCTATAGGACCATAAGTGAGAGTGCCCTAGGCTCTGTTGCTTTGTTTTTTAGATGTTTCAGGAAACACCATACACTTCTCCAGAGTGGCTGTTGGCAATTTACATCCCGCCCATCAGCATAACAAGGCTCCCAGTTCTCCATGGCCTGTCCTGCCTTTCTGGATTTTACACTTTTTTCAGATGACCCTTTTGACCAGGGGGCAGTGAGAGTTCATTGTAGTGCAGATTTCCTTTGCAAGCTTCCTTGGTGGGCCAAAAAGGGCGTATGCGTTTTTTCCTGAATATATTCAGGAAAAACGCATACGCCCTTTTTGGCCAAGTGCATCATTGTGGATGTTGTGCATCTTTTCCTATGCTTTACATGCACTTCCAGTCCACATCCTGAAATTGGTTTCCTGCAATTCTGCCCTGTTTTCAAGTCCTCTTGGCAGGCTTACTTCAATATATTTTTGGACGATAGCTGTCATTTATAACTCTGCAGGTTTGTGAATTACAGTGCCCCTGAGCTCCTTTCTTCAACTCGCTTTCTTGTGAGCTGGCCGCAACACCGCAAGATTGCTTCAGGCCCTAGTGTGGTTCCGGCACGGCACACTGAGCCTTTGGTTAATTCCTCTTCCTGGTGGGAAATGAGAGTTAAATTTGCCCGTCCAGACACCTCCAGCTAGTCTCTCATTGGTTCTCCCTATTCCTGTTCATCTTACACAGAAATTGCAAACTGGGCCAAACAGGAGGTTAAAGGCACTGACTCTCCACGTGGGGAGAGTGTTAGTAAAGCGTCTGGAATGTTGCACCCGAGTACCAGGGGACGAAAACTGAGACACATTTGAACACGTTTCCCGATCACACGGTGGATCATACTCTGGGTTCCACATGCATGTTTTAGCTGAAGGAAGAATCCCTTAAACCTGGAGAGTTGAGACCCATGGAATGGGTACCATGCAATATGACTTCAAAGAGTCTGTATTTGCTCACCGGACCTCACCAATCCTATCACTGCTGCGTTTATGCCGCTGTACACACGCTTGATTCTCTTTCGGAGACATATAAATCCACAGGTTTTAAGATTCTTACTAGTCAGGTATATTCTTAGGCGTTTAATATGGGGTGTTGAGTCCACTTCGTTGAGCAAGGAGTAGCTCTTGTCTATTACATATTTGGCTTATGGAACGGTATCAGTGCTAATTTCAATCTCTGGTTTTATGCAGCACCCTAACTCATCTTTCCCCTTAAGCAAGCATAAGTTGGTTTTCTGCATTTGAGACCCTGTTCTGTTTTGTAATTCAGTTCCTGTGTAGCCAAGTTTACATTCCGTGTAGTAGTGATATCTTATGATGTTTCTTTTTCTGTGTGACTTATTTCACTTAGAGTCATCGTACCTGAATCCACTCATTATGCTGCTACTGGCCTGATGACATAGATTTCATTTCTGAGTGATATGCATTGTACGTAAGTACCACAACTTCTTTATCCATTTTTCGCTTTCTGCGATATTGAACTTGTACCGTAAACGAGGTTCTTGTAAACAGAGCCGTCCCAAACTTTGGGGTGGCTGTGTCTTTTTGATTTTAATTTCCCTAAGCTATAGGACCATAAGTGGAAGTGCCTCAGGCTCTGTTGCTTTGTTTTTTAGATGTTTCAGGAAACACCATACACTTCTCCAGAGTGGCTGTTGGCAATTTACATCCCGCCCATCATCATAACAAGGCTCCCAGTTCTCCATGGCCTGTCCTGCCTTTCTGGGTTTTACACTTTTTTCAGATGGCCCTTTTGACCAGGGGGCAGTGAGACTTCATTGTAGTGCGGATTTCCTTTGCAAGCTTGCTTGGTTGGCCAAAAAGGGCGTATGCGGTTTTTTTTTTTTTTTTTTTACATCTTTATTGGGGTATAATTGCTTTACAATGGTGTTTCTTTTCTGCTTTATAACAAAGTGAATCAGTCATACATAAACATATGTTCCCATATGTCTTCCCTGTTGCGTCTCCCTCCCTCCCACCCTCCCCATCCCACCCCTCCAGGCTGTCACAAAGCACCGAGCCAATATCCCTGTGCCATGCAGCTGCTTCCCACTAGCTATCTACTTTACTGCGTTTGTTAGTGTGTATATGCCCATGACTATCTCTCGCCCTATCACAGCTCACCCTTCCCCCTCCCCATAACCTCAAGTCCGTTCTCTAAGAGGTCTCCGTCTTTATTCCTGCTTTACCCCTAGGTTTTTCATGACATTTTTTTTTCTTAAATTCCATATATATGTGTTAGCATACGGTATTTGTCTCTCTCTTTCTGACTTACTTCACTCTGTATGACAGACTCTAGGTCTATGCACCTCATTACAAATAGCTCAATTTCTTTTTTTTTATGGCTGAGTAATATTCCATTGTATATATGTGCCACATCTTCTTTATCCATTCATCCGATGACGGGCATTTAGGTTGTTTCCATCTCCGGGCTATTGTAAATAGAGCTGCAATGAACATTTTGGTACATGTCTCTTTTTGAATTATGGTTTTCTCAGGGTATATGCCCAGTAGTGGGATTGCTGGGTCATATGGTAGTTCTATTTGTAGCTTTTTAAGGAACCTCCATACTGTTCTCCACAGTGGCTGTATCAATTTACATTCCCACCAACAGTGTAAGAGGGTTCCCTTTTCTCCACACCCTCTCCAGCATTTATTGTTTCTAGATTTTTTGATGATGGCCATTCTGACTGGTGTGAGATGATATCTCATTGTAGTTTTGATTTGCATTTCTCTAATGATTAGTGATGTTGAGCATTCTTTCATGTGTTTGTTGGCAGTCTGTATATCTTCTTTGGAGAAATGTCTATTTAGGTCTTTTGCCCATTTTTGGATTGGGTTGTTTGTTTTCTTGTTATTGAGCTGCATGAGCTGCTTGTAAATTTTGGAGATTAATCCTTTGTCGGTTGCTTCATTTGCAAATATTTTCTCCCATTCTGAGGGTTGTCTTTTGGTCTTGTTTATGGTTTCCTTTGCTGTGCAAAAGCTTTGAAGTTTCATTAGGTCTCATTTGTTTATTTTTGTTTTTATTCCCATTACTCTAGGAGGTGGGTCAGAAAGGATCTTGCTTTGATTTATGTCATAGAGTGTTCTGCCTATGTTTTCCTCTAAGAGTTTGATAGTTTCTGGCCTTACATTTAGGTCTTTAATCCATTTTGAGCTTATTTTTGTGTATGGTGTTAGGGAGTGATCTAAACTCATACTTTTACATGTACCTGTCCAGTTTTCCCAGCACCACTTATTGAAGAGGCTGTCCTTTCTCCATTGTACATTACTGCCACCTTTATCAAAGATAAGGTGTCCATATGTGCATGGGTTTATCTCTGGGCTTTCTATCCTGTTCCATTGATCTATCTTTCTGTTTTTGTGCCAGTACCATACCGTCTTGATGACTGTAGCTTTGTAGTATAGTCTGAAGTCAGGGAGCCTGATTCCTCCAGTTCCTTCTTTCATTCTCAAGATTGCTTTGGCTATTCGGGGTCTATTGTGAAATTTTTTGTTCTAGTTCTGTGAAAAATGCCAGTGGTAGTTTGATAGGATTGCATTGAATCTATAGATTGCTTTGGGTAGTAGAGTCATTTTCACAATGTTGATTCTTCCAATCCAAGAACATGGTATAGCTCTCCATCTATTTGTATCATCTTTAATTTCTTTCATCAGTGTCTTATAATTTTCTGCATACAGGTCTTTTGTCTCCTTAGGTAGGTTTATTCCTAGATATTTTATTCTTTTTGTTGCAATGGTAAATGGGAGTGTTTTCTTGATTTCACTTTCAGATTTTTCATCATTAGTATATAGGAATGCCAGAGATTTCTGTGCATTAATTTTGTATCCTGCCACTTTACCAAATTCATTGATTAGCTCTAGTAGTTTTCTGGTAGCATCTTTAGGGTTCTCTATGTATAGGATCATGTCATCTGCAAACAGTGACAGCTTTACTTCTTCTTTTCCAATTTGGATTCCTTTTATTTCCTTTTCTTCTCTGATTGCTGTGGCTAAAACTTCCAAAACTATGTTGAATAAGAGTGGTGAGAGTGGGCAACCTTGTCTTGTTCCTGATCTTAGTGGAAATGCTTTCAGTTTTTCACCATTGAGGATGATGTTTGCTGTGGGCTTGTCATATATGGCCTTTATTATGTTGAGGAAAGTTCCCTCTATGCCTACTTTCTGCAGGGTTTTTATCATAAATGGGTGTTGAATTTTGTCAAAAGCTTTCTCTGCATCTATTGAGATGATCATATGGTTTTTCTCCTTCAGTTTGTTAATATGGTTTATCACATTGATAGATTTGCGTATATTGAAGAATCCTTGCATTCCTGGAATAAACCCCACTTGATCATGGTGTATGATCCTTTTAATGTGCTGTTGGATTCTGTTTGCTAGTATTTTGTTGAGGATTTTTGCATCTATGTTCATCAGTGATATTGGCCTGTAGTTTTCTTTCTTTGTGACATCCTTGTCTGGTTTTGGTATCAAGGTGATGGTGGCCTCGTAGAAGGAGTTAGGGAGTGGTCCTCCCTCTGCTATATTTTGGAAGAGTTTGAGAAGGATAGGTGTTAGCTCTTCTCTAAATGTTTGATAGAATTCGCCTGTGAAGCCATCTTGTCCTGGGCTTTTCTTTGTTGGAAGATTTTTAATCACAGTTTCAATTTCAGTGTTTGTGATTGGTCTGTTCATATTTTCTATTTCTTCCTGATTCAGTCTTGGCAGGTTGTGCATTTCTAAGAATTTGTCCATTTCTTCCAGATTGTCCATTTTATTGGCATAGAGTTGCTTGTAGTAATCTCTCATGATCTCTTTTATCTCTGCAGTGTCAGTTGTTACCTCTCCTTTTTCATTTCTAATTCTATTGATTTGAGTCTTCTCCCTTTTTTTCTTGATGAGTCTGGCTAGTGGTTTATCTATTTTGTTTATCTTCTCAAAGAACCAGCTTTTAGTTTTATCGATCTTTGCTATTGTTTCCTTCATTTCTTTTTCATTTATTTCTGATCTGATTTTTATGATTTCTTTCCTTCTGCTAGCTTTGGGGTTTTTTTGTTCTTCTTTCTCTAATTGCTTGAGGTGCAAGGTTAGGTTGTTTATTCGAGATGTTTCCTGCTTCTTACGGTGGGCTTGTATTGCTATAAACTTCCCCCTTAGAACTGCTTTTGCTGCATCCCACAGGTTTTGGGTCGTTGTATCTCCATTGTCATTTGTTTCTAGGTATTTTTTGATTTCCTCTTTGATTTCTTCAGTGATCTCTTCATTATTAAGTAGTGTATTGTTTAGCCTCCATGTGTTTGTATTTTTTACAGATCTTTTCCTGTAATTGATATCTAGTCTCATGGCATTGTGGTCAGAAAAGATACTTGATACAATTTCAATTTTCTTAAATTTACCAAGGCTTGATTTGTGACCTAAGATATGATCTATCCTGGAGAATGTTCCATGAGCACTTGAGAAAAATGTGTATTCTGTTGTTTTTGGATGGAGTGTCCTATAAATATCAATTAAGTCCATCTTGTTTAATGTATCATTTAAAGCTTGTGTTTCCTTATTTATTTTCGTTTTGGATGATCTGTCCATGGGTGAAAGTGGGGTGTTTAAGTCCCCTACTATGAATGTGTTACTGTCGATTTCCCCTTTTATGGCTGTTAGTATTTGCCTAATGTATTGAGGCGCTCCTATGTTGGGTGCATAAATATTTACAATTGTTATATCTTCTTCTTGGATCGCTCCCTTGATCATTATGTAGTGTCCTGCTTTGTCTCTTTTAATAGTCCTTATTTTAAAGTCTATTTTGTCTGATATGAGAATTGCTACTCCAGCTTTCTTTTGGCTTCCATTTGCATGGAATATCATTTTCCATCCCCTTACTTTCAGTCTGTATGTGTCTCTAGGTCTGAAGTGGGTCTCTTGTAGACAGCATATATAAGGGTCTTGTTTTTGTATCCATTCAGCTAATCTGTGTCTTTTGGTGGGAGCATTTAGTCCATTTACATTTAAGGTAATTATCAATATGTATGTTCCTATTCCCATTTTCTAAATTGTTTTGGGTTCGTTATTATAGGTCTTTTCCTTCTCTTGTGTTTCTTGCCTAGAGAAGATCCTTTAGCATTTGTTGTAAAGCTGGTTTGGTAGTGCTGAACTCTCTCAGCTTTTGCTTGTCTGTAAAGGTTTTAATTTCTCCATCAAATCTGAATGAGATCCTTGCTGGGTAGAGTAGTCTTGGCTGCATGTTTTTCTCCTTCATCACTTTCAGTATGTCCTGCCACTCCCTTCTGGCTTGTAGGGTTTCTGCTGAGAGATCAGCTGTTAACCTTATGGGGATTCCCTTATGTGTTATTTGTTGTTTTTCCCTTGCTGCTTTTAATATGCTTTCTTTGTATTTAATTTTTGACAGTTTGATTAATATGTGTCTTGGCGTATTTCTCCTTGTATTTATCTTGTATGGGACTCTCTGTGCTTCCTGGACTTGATTAACTATTTCCTTTCCCATATTAGGGAAGTTTTCAACTATAATCTCTTCAAATATTTTCTCAGTCCCTTTCTTTTTCTCTTCTTCTTCTGGAACCCCTATAATTCGAATGTTGGTGCGTTTAATGTTGTCCCAGAGGTCTCTGAGACTGTCCTCAGTTCTTTTCATTCTTTTTTCTTTATTCTGCTCTGCAGTAGTTATTTCCACTATTTTATCTTCCAGGTCACTTATCCGTTCTTCTGCCTCAGTTATTCTGCTATTGATCCCATCTAGAGTACTTTTAATTTCATTTATTGTGTTGTTCATCATTGCTTGTTTCATCTTTAGTTCTTCTAGGTCCTTGTTAACTGATTCTTGCATTTTGTCCAATCTATTGTCCATTCTATCTCCAAGATTTCGGATCAACCTTACTATCATTATTCTGAATTCTCTTTCAGGTAGACTGCCTATTTCCTCTTCATTTGTTAGGTCTGGTGCATTTTTATCTTGCTCCTTTATCTGCTGTGTGTTTTTCTGTCTTCTCATTTTGCTTATCTTACTGTGTTTGGGGTCTCCTTTTTGCAGGCTGCAGGTTTGTAGTTCCTCCTGTTTTTGATGTCTGTCTCCAGTGGCTAAGGTTTGTTCAGTGGGTTGTGTAGGCTTCCTGGTGGAGGGGGCTAGTGCCTGTGTTGTGGTGGATGAGGCTGGATCTTGTCTCTCTAGTGGACAGGTTCACGTCTGGTGGTGTGTTTGGGGGCGTCTGTGGCCTTATTATGATTTTAGGCAGCCTCTCTGCTAATGGGTGGGGTTGTGTTCCTGTTTTGCTAGTTGTTTGGCATAGGTTTTCCAGCACTGTGGCTTGCTGTTCGTTGAGTGAAGCTGGGTGCTGGTGTTAAGATGAAGGTCTCTGGGAGATTTTCGCCATTTGATATTATGTGGAGCTGGGAGGTCTCTTGTTGATCAGTGTCCTGAAGTTGGCTGTCCTACCTCAGAGGCAGAGCCCTGCCTCCTGGCTGGAGCACCAAAAGCTTTTCATCCACAGGCTCAGGATAAAAGGGAGAAAAAGTAGAGGGAATTAGTAGAAGTATGAGGAAAGAAAGAAGGAAAGGAGGGTAGGAAGGAAGGAAGAAAGAAAGAAAGAAGCAAAGAAGGCAAGAAGGCAAGAAGGAAAGAAAGGAGGGAGGGAGGAAGGAAGGAAGGAGGGAAAGAAGGAAAAAAGACAGAAAGAAAGAAGATACAGTAAAAATAAAATAAAGTATAATAAAGTTATTGAATTAAAAACTTCTTATTTAGAAAAAAAAAAAGCGACGGAAAGAACCTTAGGACAAATGTTGGAAGCAAAGCTATACAGACAAAATCTTACACAGAAGCATACACATACACCCTCACTAAAAGAGGTAAATGGGGAAAAATCCTAAATCTTGCTGTCAGAGAGCACCTCCTCAATTTGGGATGATTCGTTGTCTAAAGGAGGGAAGGAAGGACGGAAAGAAAGAAATAAAGAACGAAGGTAAAGTATAATAAGGTTATTAAAATTAATTATTAAGAAAAAAATTAAAAAAAAACATGGACGGATAGAACCCTAGGACAAATGGTGGAAGCAAGACTATACAGACAAGATCTCACACAGAAGCATACACATACACATTCACAAAAAGAGGAAAGGGGAAAAAATCATAGATCTTGCTCCTAAAGTCCACTTCCTTAATTTGGGATGATTGGTTGTCTATTCAGGTATTCCACAGATGCAGGGTACATCAAGTTGATTGTGGAGCTTTAATCCACTGCTTCTGAGGCTGCTGGGAGAGATTTCCCTTTCTCTTCTTTGTTCTCACAGCTCCCAGGGCTAAGCTTTGGATTTGGCCCTGCCACTGCATGTGGATCGCTGGAGGGCGTCTGTTTTTTGCTCAGACAGGATGGGGTTAAAAGAGCCGCTGATTGGGGGCTCTGGCGCACTCAGGCCGGCGGGGACGGAGGGGCACAGAGTGCGGGGCGGGCCTGCGGTGGCAAAGGCCGGCGTGACTTTGCACCAGCCTGAGGCGCGCTGTGCGCTCTCCCAGGGAAGTTGTCCCTGGATCCCGGGAACCCGGCAGTGGCGGGCTGCACAGGCTCCGTGGAAGAGGGGTGTGGATAGTGACCTGTGCTCGCACACAGGCCCCTCGGTGGCGGCGGCAGCAGCCTTAACGTCTGCCGCCCGCCTCTGGGGTCCGCGCTTTTAGCCGCGGCTTGCGCCCATCTCTGAATTCTGCGCTTTCAGCCGCGGCTCGCGCCCGTCTCTGGGGTCCGCGCTTTCAGCCGCGGCTCGCGCCCATCTCTGGGGTTTGCACTTTTAGCCGCGGCTCGCGCCCGTCTCTGGAGTTCCTTTAGGCAGCGTTCTTAAACCCCTCTCCTCACGCCCCAGGAAACAAAGAGGGAAGGAAAAGTCTCCTGCCTCTTCTGCAGGTGCAGGCTTTTCCCCGGACTCCCTCCCGGCTAGCTGTGGTGCACTAACCCCTTCAGGTTATGTTCAAGCCGCCAACCCCAGTCCTCTCCCTGCGCTCCGGCCTCAGCTCGCAGCCCTGCCCACCCTGGCGGGTGAGCAGACAAGCCTCTCGGGCTGGTGAGTGCCGGTCGGCACCGATCCTCTGTGCGGTAATATCCCCGCATTACCCTCCGCACCGCTGTGGCTGTGCTCTCCTCCGCAGCTTCGAAGCTCCCCAATCCGCCTCCCGCAGTCTCCGCCCGCGAAGGGGCTTCCTAGAGTGTGGAAACTTTTCCTCCTTCACCGCTCCCTGCCACTGGTGCAGGTGCCGTCCCTATTCTTTTGTCTCTGTTTTTTCTTTGCACTACCCAGGTACGTGGGGAGTTTCTTGCCCTTTGGGAGGTCTGAGGTCTTCTGCCAGCCTTCAGTAGGTGTTCTGTAGGAGTTGTTCCACGTGTAGATGTATTTCTGGTGTATCTGTGGGGAGGAAGGTGATCTCCGCGTCTTACTCTTCCGCCATCTTCCGCCTTCCCCCCGAATACGTTTTTTCCTGAATGTATTCAGAAAAAAACGCATACGCCCTTTTTGACCAAGTGCATCATTGTGGACGTTCTGCCTCTTTTCCTATGCTTTACATGCAATTCCAGTCTACCTCCTGAAATCGGTTTCCTGCAATTCTGCCCCGCTTTCAAGTCCTCTTGGCAGCCTTACTTCAATATATTTTTGGACGATAGCTGTCATTTATAACTCTGCAGGTTTGTGAATGACAGTGCCCCTGAGCTCCTTTCTTCAACTCGCTTTCTTGTGAGCTGGCCACAACACCGCAGGATTGCTTCAGGCCCTAGTGTGGATCCGGCACGGCACGCTGAGCCTTTGGTTAATTCCTCTTCCTGGTGGGAAATGAGAGTTAAATTTGCCCGTCCAGACACCTCCAGCTAGTCTCTCATTGGTTCTCCCTATTCCTGTTCATTTTCCGCAGAAATTGCAAACTGGGCCAAACAGGAGGTTAAAGGCACTGACTCTCCAAGTGGGGAGAGTGTTAGTAAAGCGTCTGGAATGATGCACCCGAGTACCAGGGGAGGAAAACTGAGACACATTTGAACACGTTTCCCGATCACAGGGTGGATCATACTCTGGGTTCCACATGCATGTTTAGCTGAAGGAAGAATCCCTTAAACCTGAAGAGTGGAGACCCATGGAATGGGTACCATGCAATATGACTTCAAAGGGTCTGCATTTGCTCACCGAACCTCAACAATCCTATCACTGCTGCGTTTATGCCACTGTACACATGCTTGATTCTATTTCGGAGACATATAAATCCATAGGTTTTAAGACTCTTACTAGTCAGGTATATTCTTAGGCGTTTAATATGGGGTGTTGAGTCCACTTCGTTGAGCAAGGAGTAGCTCTAGTCTATTACATATTTGCCTTATGGAACGGTACCTGTGCTAATTTCAATCTCTGGTTTTATGCAGCACCCCAACTCACCTTTCCCCTTAAGCAAGCATAAGTTGGTTTTCTACATTTGAGACCCTGTTCTGTTTTGTAATTCAGTTCCTGTGTAGCCAAGTTTACATTCCGTGTAGTAGTGATATCTTATGATGTTTCTTTTTCTGTGTGACTTATTTCACTTAGAATCATTGTACCTGAATACACTCATTATGCAGCTACGGGCCTGATGGCATAGATTTCATTGCTGAGTGATATTGCATTGTACGTAAGTACCACAACTTCTTTATCCATTTTTCACTTTCTGTGATATTGAACTTGTACCGTAAACGAGGTTCTTGTAAACAGAGCCGTCCAAACTTTGGGGTGGCTGTGTATTTTTGATTTTAATTTCCCTAAGCTATAGGACCATAAGTGGAAGTTCCCTAGGCTCTGTTGCTTTGTTTTTTAGATGTTTCAGCAAACACCATACACTTCTCCAGAGTGGCTGTTGGCAATTTACATCCCGCCCATCAGCATAACAAAGCTCCCAGTTCTCCATGGCCTGTCCTGCCTTTCTGGATTTTACACTTTTTTCAGATGGCCCTTTTGACCGGGGGGCAGTGAGACTTCATTGTAGTGCAGATTTCCTTTGCAAGCTTGCTTGGTTGGCCAAAAAGGGCGTATGCGTTTTTCCTGAATATATTCAGGAAGAAACGCATATGTGCTTTTTGGCCAAGTGCATCATTGTGGACGTTCTGCCTCTTTTCCTATGCTTTACATGCAATTCCAGTCTACCTCCTGAAATCGGTTTCCTGCAATTCTGCCCCTCTTTCTAGTCCTCTTGGCAGCCTTACTTCAATATATTTTTGGACGATAGCTGTCATTTATAACTCTGCAGGTTTGTGAATTACAGTGCCCCTGAGCTCCTTTCTTCAACTCGCTTTCTTGTGAGCTGACCACAACACCGCAGGATTGCTTCAGGCCCTAGTGTGGTTCCGGCACGGCACGCTGAGCCTTTGGTTAATTCCTCTTCCTGGTGGGAAATGAGAGTTAAATTTGCCCGTCCAGACACCTCCAGCTAGTCTCTCATTGGTTCTCCCTATTCCTGTTCATCTTCCGCAGTAATTGCAAACTGGGCCAAACAGGCGGTTGAAGGCACTGACTCTCCAAGTCGGGAGAGTGTTAGTAAAGCCTCTGGAATGTTGCACCCGAGTACCAGGGGACGAAAACTGAGACACATTTGAACACGTTTTCCGATCACACGGTGGATCATACTCTGGGTACCACATGCATGTTTTACCTGAAAGAAGAATCCCTTAAACCTGGAGAGTTGAGACCCATGGAATGGGTACCATGCAATATGACTTCAAAGGGTCTGCATTTGCTCACCGAACCTCACCAATCCTATCACTGCTGCGTTTATGCCGCTGTACACACGCTTGATTCTCTTTCAGAGATATATAAATCCAAAGGTTTTAAGATTCTTACTAGTCAGGTATCTTCATAAGCGTTTAATATGGCGTGTTGAGTCCACTACATTGAGCAAGGAGTAGCTCTTGTCTATTACATGTTTGGCTTATGGAACGGTATCTGTGCTAATTTCAATCTCTGGTTTTACGCAGCACCCCAACTCACCTTTCCCCTTAAGCAACCACAAGTTGGTTTTCGACATTTGAGACCCTGTTCTGTTTGGTAATTCAGTTCCTGTGTAGCCAAGTTTACATTCCGTGTAGTAGTGATATCTTATGATGTTTCTTTATCTGTGTGATTTATTTCACTTACAATCATCGTACCTGAATCCACTCATTATCTGCTACGGGCCTGATGACATAGATTTCATTGCTGAGTGATATTGCATTGTACGTAAGTACCACAAATTTTTTATCCATTATTCGCTTTCTGCGATATTGAACTTGTACCGTAAACGAGGTTCTTGTAAACAGAGCCGTCCCAAACTTTGGGGTGGCTGTGTCTTTTTGATTTTAATTTCCCTAATCTATAGGACCATAAGTGGAAGTGCCCTAGGCTCTTTTGCTTTATTTTTAGATGTTTCAGGAAACACCATACACTTCTCCAGAGTGGCTGTTGGCAATATACATCCCGCCCATCAGCATAACAAGGCTCTCATTTCTCCATGGCCTGTCCTGCCTTTCTGGATTTTACACTGTTTTCAGATGGCCCTTTTGACCGGGGGGCAGTGAGACTTCATTGTAGTGCAGATTTCCTTTGCAAGCTTGCTTGGTTGGCCAAAAAGTGCGTATTCGTTGTTCCCTGAATATATTCAGGAAAAGACGCATACGCCCTTTTTGGCCAAGTGCATCATTGTGGACGTTCTTCCTCTTTTCCTATGCGTTACATGC
This sequence comes from Lagenorhynchus albirostris, assembly GCF_949774975.1. Classification (NCBI taxonomy): domain Eukaryota; kingdom Metazoa; phylum Chordata; class Mammalia; order Artiodactyla; family Delphinidae; genus Lagenorhynchus; species Lagenorhynchus albirostris. The sequence goes on along the minus strand of NC_083096.1, from coordinate 64,841,583 downwards.
AATTCCAGTCTACCTCCTGAAATCGGTTTCCTGCAATTCTGCCTTGCTCTCAGTGCCTCTTCATACCCTTACCTCAATATACTTTTGGAAAATTGTTGGCCTTTATAACTCTGCAGGTTTTTGAATTGCAGTTGCCCTTAGTTCCATTTTTCAGCTCTTATTTTTGTGATCTTGCCTCATATCCACCGGATATCTTCAGGCCCTATTCTTCTTCTGGGGTGCCTTGCTGTGCCGTTGGTTAATTCTTCTTCCTATGTGAAATTAGAGTGACATGTGGCCATTGAAACCGCTACAGCTATTTTCTCACTGGTTCTCCCTATTCCCATTCATCCTCCGCACTAACTGCAGACTGTGCGATACCGAAACTTAAAGGCATTGACTCTCCATGTGGGGATGTTGTTAGTAAAGTGGCTGGAATGTTGATCCGGAGCCCCAGGAGAGGAAAATGAGGTGCGTTTTAGAAACCTTTCCCGATCATATGGTATACCATCTGCTGGATTTCCCATGCATGGTTTAGCTGTAGGAAGATTCCTTTCAACCTGGAGGGTTGGGACCCTTGGAATGTGTAGCATGAAGTATTGCATTAAACTTTCGGCAGTTGCTCACCAAAGCTCACCAATCCTCTCAGCCCCAAGTGTCCAGCCTTATGTCTTATCCAGCTGTGGGTTTATATGTGGTCATTCCAGGTTGCATCACAGCCCTTGAGCGAATTTTGTAAGAATTTTTCTCTCTTTCATTGTTTCTGCGTTTTGGTTTTAAAATTTATTTCTATAATTGGGTTTAGCTCATTTTCACTGCTGTGTTTGTGCCGCTCTGCACACACTTGATTCCCTTATGGAGATATATCAATACATGGGTTTTAAGATTCTTATTACTCAGATATATTTCTCTGCGGTGTATAGGGTGTGTTGAGGCCAGTTCATTGAGCAAGGTGTAGATCTTGTCTAATACCTATTTGGTTTATTGAACGGTATCTGTGCTAATTTCAAACTCTGGTTTTATGCATCACCCCACCTCTCCTTTCCCCTTAAGCTGACATAAGTGTGTTTTCTAAATGTGAGACACTGTTCTGTTTTGTAATTCATTTTTTGTGCAGCCATATTTATCCTCCCTCTATAAGTGATATCTTATGATATGTTTCTTTTTCTGTTTGACTTATTTCAAGTAGTATTATCGGACCTAAATCCACTCTTTATCCTTCTACTAGCCTTATTACATTGATTTCATGGTGAAGAGATATTCCATTGTACATAAGTACCACATTTTCTTTATCATTGTTCTCTTTCCTGGGATATTTAAGGTGTACTGAAGTTGAGGTTCTTGTAAACAGAGTAGCCCTAAACTGTGGTGTGCTTGTGTCTTGTTGATTTTTAGACTTCCCTAGATATACTCCCGTGATTGGAAGTGCCCTATGCTCTGTAGCTCTGTTTTTAGATGATTTAGGAACCACCATACACTTCTCCAGAGTGGCTCTCGGCAGTTCACACACTGTCCATCAGCGTATAAAGGCTCCCTGTTCTCCATGGCCTGTCCTGCATTTCTGGTTTTTACAATTTTTTCGGATGGCCCTTTTGACCGGTGGGAAATGAGACTTCTTTGTTGTGCACATTTGCATTGCTTGCTTGCTTGGTTGCCCATAAAGTGCGTATGCGTTTTTTCCTGGATATATTCAGGAAAAAACGCATACTCCCTTTTGGGCCAACTGCATCATTGTCGAAATTCTGCCACTTTTCATGTGCTTTAAAGACGAGTCCAATCTATCTCTTTAAATCTGTTTCTTGCAATTCTGTCTTGCATTCAGATCCTCTTCTTTGCCTTACCTCAACATATTTTTGGACGTTAGTTTTCATTTATAACTCTGCAGGTTTGTGAATTGCAGTGACCCTGAGCTCCATTTTTTAAGTTGCTCTTTTGTGAGGTGGCCTCAAAGCCACAGGATTGCTTCAGGCCCTATTTTGGCTCCGGCGAGGCGGGCTGAGCCTTTTTTAAATTCTTATTCTTAATGGGAAATTAGAGTGACATGTGCCCGTCCAAACCCCTACAACTATTCTCTCATTGGTTCCCCCTCTTCCCGTTCATCCTCCTCACAATTTGCAAAATGTGTGAAACAGAAGTTTAAATGTGCTGATTCTCTAAGTGGGGAGATTCTAAGTAACGTGGCTGGAATGATGAACAGGAGCAGCAGGAGAGGATAAATGAGGTGCATTTTAGACACATCTCCTTATCACATGGTGTACAGTCCTCTGGGTTTTCCATGCATGTTTTAGCTGTAGGAAGATTCCTTGAACCTGCAGATTTGGGACCCATTGAATGGGTACCAGGTAGTATTACTTTAAAGGGTGTGCATTTCCTCACCCAACCTCACATTTCTCTTAGCACGAACAGTTTCCAGCCTTATGTCTCATCCTGCTGTGGGTCTAGATGTGTTCAATCCATGTTGCATCACCGTCCCTGAGGAAAAGTTGTAAGAGGTTTTCTCTGTCTCTCTGTTGTTTATTTTTTTCAATTTATTACTATATTGGTTACAGCTGATTTTCAAAGCTCTGTTTCTTGCTGCTGTACATCCACTTGATTCGCGTACAGAGAGACATCAATAAATTCTTTTTCAGATTCTTACCAGTCATAGATATTCTTTTCTGGTGGCTTGAGTGTGCTGAGTGCAGTTCTTTTTAGCTACCGTGTAGGCCTTGTTGATTATCAGTTTGGTATTTGGAATGGTATCTTTGCTAATTTCAACCTCCTGGATGATGCCTCACCCCTCCCCACCTTTCCCGTTTAGCAGCCTTACGTGTGTTTTCTACATATTTGACTATGTTTTTGTTTTGTAATTTATTTCATGTGTAGCCATTTTGGATTCCACCTTTAAGTGGTATCTTATGATATGTGTCTTTTTCTTTTTGAATTATGTCACTTAGAATGATCATACGTAACTCCTCCGGAGTTGTTACAACTGGCCATATTTCATTGATTTCCAGGCTGAGTAATATTCCACTCTACCTAAGTACCACATCTCTATCCATTTTTTCCCTCCAGAGACATTTAAGTTATATCCCAGTCGAGGATCTTTTAAACAGAGAGGTGGTAAACATTGGGGTGCCTGTGTCCTCTCGATTTTTGTTTTTCCCAAGATATACGCCCATGAGTGCAAGTGCCCTATGCTCTGTAGCTCATTTTTTAGATGCTTTAGTAAACACAATACACTTCTCCAGAATGGCCGTTGGCAATATACATTTCCACTATAAGCCTCACAGGGCTCCCTCTTCTCCTTGCCCTGTCCTGCATTTCTGGTGTTTACACTTTATGAGGATGGCTCTTCTGACTGATGCGAAGTGATATCTTTTGTAGTATTGATTTCCAGTGCCCACCTGTTTGGTTGGCTAAAAAAGTGTATGCCCTTTTCTTGAATATATACAGAAAAAAACGCATACAGCCTTTTTGGCCAACTGCAATGTTGGCAATGTTCAGCCCCTTTTCTTGTGCTTAATGGCGAGTCCTTTCTACCTCCTCAAATCCCTTTCCTGCCATTCTCCCTTGCTTACCAATCCTTTTCTCTGACTTTCCTCAAGACATTTTTCAGTGATAGATATTTTCAACTCTGCAGTTTCGTGAATTTTACTGCCCCTGAGTTCCATTGTTCAACTTGTGTTTATGGGAACTGGCCACAAAGCAGTGGGATTTCCTCAAGCCCTATACTGTTTCCATGGGCAACCCTAGCCTTTGGTCAATTCGTCTTCCTGATTGGAAATTAGAGTGACATGTGCCTGTCTGAACACCTAGGACTTGTCTCTCATTGTTCCTCATCCTTCCGCTTCATCCTCTGGACAAATTCCAAACTGTATGCAACAGGATGTTGACAGTGCTGACATCTCCAAGTGGGGAGACTGTTAGTAAAGACACTGGAGGGGTGAACCCGAGCACCAGGAGATGAGGAGATGAGATGCCTTTTCCAAACTCTTCCCGATCAGATGGTATACCATCCTCTGGGTGTGACAGACATGTTTTAGCAGTAGGAAGAGTCCCATTCATGTAAGGAGAACACCAGGGCTTTTTCAAAATCAGTGTCTCCCCGAAACCCAAACTGGGGAGTTTTTTAAGCTACGGCTACACATATGTTCATTAAGGGCCTTGGGAAGTAGGCAGAGTCCAAACTTTAGATGATTGAAGTCTTCAGGGTCAGAAGCACTCACCACCAGCTTCCCCTAGGTTACACTTTAACTGTCATTGATAGATGATGTCAATAAAAATATCTATTCTTTTTCCGATTGTTTCCCCTTATAGGTTATTGCAAAATATTGAGTGTAGTTCCCTGTGCTATCCAGTAGTTCCTTGTTGATGATCTATTTTATACATAGCAGTGTGTATGTGTGAATCCCAAACTGTTAATTTATCCCTCCTCCCACCTTTCCCCTTTGGTAATTATAAATTATAAGATTTTATACTTCTCAGAAATGGGGGAGCTGAAAGAGAGGTATCATTTTCAGTGGAAAAGCATTTAAAACAAGATTGAAGCTTTAACCAAGATTATTAGATGTACATCCTTGGAATGAAATCACTTCATTTCTCTAATATTGACCTGACAAATAAGACAAACCTTTTCACTGAACTTGCTTATAATAAAGTGATGGAAATATCAAATGGAAGTGTTAGAAACATCTTAATTTACCCGAGCCTTATAAACTGTTCTATGTTAACTACAGTTTGGCTCACACATCTGTTCATTGAAGTTACAATAGTCTCAATTTCTGTTACTGATCCTCCAGAGTGGACCCCAACAAGTGTCCCCCTGCCCAGTGTCATTGGGGCCAACAGATCGAGACTGAGTTTGGTTCACAAGCAAAGGAAACTTTATATTTTGATCAGAGAATGGAGAGGTGAGAGCATGCACTACCCCGTGGGCTGTGGGCTGGGCTGCTGTGTAGAGATCCTGTCAGAGTCAGTGGGAGGGAGGGGGCGGAGCTCTCGAGGGCCGGGTTGGCTGCAGCTCAGGCTCTATATCTCGGAGTCTGCACTGGGCCCCAGGAGCTGAGGTGTCGACCCAGCCATTCTGCACTAGGAAATCTGGTCTGAAGTGCCGGGTGTGGAACCTCTGCATGCGGGACCCTAGGAGCACGTGAAATTAGACAAAGCACAAAGGATAAAAAAGGTCAGACTTGACTTTATTGCCCAGATTCTATTTTTATCTCCCAGGGATTTTTAATGGGCTTTGCTGGGGACAAACCCCTCCTCTGCCTTTTGTCCCGTTCCTCATTCTTGGAGTGCTGAGGGTGCAGACCCTTCTTCTGTAACTGCTGAGTGCTGAGTTGGGAGCCCTCATACCAGGGGACGAGGGTCAGAACTTCTCCCCAGCAGCCTCCAGGTGACGTTGATTGGCCCCAGGACCCCTGCCTCCCTGCTTGTCCGCCTGAGCACCAGCATTGGAAGTGTTATAGATTCTAATGACCTTTAAGGGTCCAGGAAAGAGATGTGCAGAGACGCTGTGGGGGCCGATTTCACCCCGCCCCACATTTGTTCGGCCACCTTAGGCCGACCGTTTCTGCCAGCCTAGATGCTCTGACCAGTAGTCTGCTCTTTCTTCAATTAGGCCCCTGAATTAACGTAAAAACAGCACCAGGTGTCAGAGCCCTGCCCGCTCAACTCCCAGACAGTCCAGGGTCAGTGGTGATCAAGGACCATGATGGCCACTGAGTCAACAGCCTTTTGAAGTAAACAGGAGTCCAGCCGGTCTTATTGGCCACCATCATCACGGTGTCTGTAGGCTTTTCTATGGTGACAGTGTGATATACGGTTCCCCCGCCAAGATTATTAGCTCCCCTCCGGGTGCAGTAAGTCCTGCAAGCAGTAGTCTACTCCTTCGGGACACACTATTGTTGTTTTATGAGAGAAACTTCAGGTCAAGTGATGTTCACACGAGTCGTCATGGTGTCCTGTTGCCCCCGGTTATCTCTCTGGATGTTGGAGTTGGAGGGCCTCCTCACTCGAGGTCGGTGTGCCCACGGAGCGAACCCTGCAACTTCAGGGCATGGTTGGTGATTAGGATCACCACGTGGGGTCCTTTTCCCTTAGGAGGGAGGTGGCCTTTTGGGCTGCTGATTTCCAGGTTTTTAGATACCGCCAGTATCTTGGCCAGATGTGGCAGTGGGCCAAGCCCCTTGGTGACTGTAGTTTATCCTACCTGGATGGCATTCTTGCGTTGTTCCATTTCAAGTGGTCCCAGTTTTTGCACTAATTCTCCAATGGCGATTCACCTTTCACCGGGAATGGAAAGGTCAAAGGGTTTAGCTCAATTAGGGAGTTCCAGGGCAAGGGTCTGAATTGACTGCTCTTTCCATTCTTGAAAGGCCACTTCTGGATTCTGTTCAAAAGGATCATCATCTTTTCCTTTCAGTGTTTCATATAGAGGCCCAGCTAGTAGACTGTACTTAGGGATCCAGAAGCAGCAAACCCTGGCCTCCCCAGGAACCCCTAAGCTGTCTTCTAGTTTTAGAAAAGGGTAAGCCTGCAAATGGTTTCTTCCCTTTCCTGGGATGGGCTTGTCTGACCTGGTGTGAGAATGAAGCCCAGGCAGGTCACCGCAGTCTGTGATATTTGAGCTTTTTCTTGGACAACTTCTATCCTTTATTGGCTTGGTAGTTCAGAGGCCTCCTTAGTAGGGCTGGCGATCAGAATGTCATCTGCATATTGAAGGAGGGTTTCCTTTTCCAGAGGTAGAACTTTTCGGTCTTTAGCTAAGCTTTCCCCAAAGATGGTGTGGGAATTTTTGAACCCTTGGGGCAAGACGGCCCGGAAGTATTGTTTTAGTTGTATGTTGAGTCCTGCCACTCACAAGCCAAAATTTCTTGTGACTCTGGGACTAATGGAATACAAAAGAAGGCATCATTGAAGACTAATACAGAATACCATGTCCTGGTGGTTGGTAGAATGACCAGCAGGGTGTAGGAATCAGGAGCACCTGGAGGTATATCCTCGGTGGCTTCACTGACTGTCCTGACATCCTTTACCAGGTCCCCAGCAGCCCATGGGGCTCTCGTGGTCAGGCCAATCCCAGGATATGGAGCTCTCCTGGGCAGGTACCCCACCCCCAACCCAGCCCACGGGGCTCTCATGGTCAGGCCCCTCCCAGGATACAGAGCTACCCTTGCAGGTACCGTGGCAGGGCTGGGCACACAGGAACCGTGCACATAGCCCTCATTGCAGAGCACCCCCAGCTCACCTGTCACTCAGAGCTGACACAGAGCACCTCAGAGCAGGACTTGAACTAACAAACAGCAGCTCCGACAGGTCTGTGACCCTGGGCATCACTCTGTGTGGCCTCCCTCCACCTGGTCTTCCAGAGACTTCCACTGCACCCAGGGCACCAGGCCTCTGTCTCCAACCACCACCCACCCCCTCCTCTCCCTGACTCCTGGGTTCCTCTCATTAGGAGAGGGTTTTCTTGAAGTTGTCTCCCACTCATGGGCCAGATAAAATGATTAGAAAACAAGCCAAAGCTGCAGCCCCTTGTCTATCCTGACTCTCAGGAGCCCACACCTATTCCTTGGACCTGGCCGGTTCAGCAAGTTCCATTTTCTGCAACTGTGAGCCCCTGAGGGGTGATGATTGGCTGAGCTGGGCAGCCTTACCGTGCCGGCCAGCCCTCTCCAGGTGTGCCTGGGTTGAGATCAATATAAATACCACTCCAGGCAGCAAGAGCCCCTGCAGCTGTGCCTGACGCCATTTTCTCTGCCCTGTCAGCAGTCTCGGGGCTGGGCTGGTGGGAGGGAGTGAGAGGACACGGCTTTGTGGGTGGCCCAGTGTGAGTGGGGCTCTGCTGGACTTTCTGCAGCAGTTGCCAGGCTGCCACCTGCTAAAGAAGAGGATGTGTCACCCATACCTGCTGCTGGAATTTCTCCCTGGGCAGAGGTGAGGAAGGAAAAAAGCAGTGGGGGCAGGGACAGGACGGGTATCTCAGGCAGGGAAATGGAAATCTTCCAGAAGAGCACCCAGGGCCAGGACCATCCTGGCTGGCCTGCAGGCACCAAGTCAGCTGGCATGCTGTCACTCGTGTGGCTCCATGGCCCTTCCTCTAGGCTTTCAAGTCCTTGTATATATTCAGGTGTTTTACCTGGGAAGGGTGGGAACAGTTCAGCAGCAACTGGCCTGGGGCTCAGCTCACGTTTACTCACAGATGCCTCGGCACGGTGCCCCAGCTTTGCAATGAGGACGCTTGTTGTGTGGGGGCTGCTGGCTGAATGGGAGACGATTCCCCACCACTGACCAACTTCAGAATTGTTTACAACTGGAGCAAGTGCCCTGATACGGTTTTCCTCTGAGTAACTGATGGGTTCTGTTTTTTTTTCTCTTTTTCGTTTTTGGTTCAAGGTAGATTTTATTCCTCTTTTTTGTATTTACAGATATAAGCATGGAAATAATTTATTCATATAAATACATGTATGTGAAGGGAATAATTGTTTTTTCTGTTTTATTTTTTAAATTTTATTTCTTTTTAATTTTGAATTTTATTTTATATTTTTATACAGCAGGTTCTTATTGGTTATCTATTTTATACATATAAATGTTTACATGCCAATCCCAATCTCTCAACTCCTCCCACCACCACCCCTCCAAGAGCTTTCCCCCCTTGTTGTCCATACGATTGTTGTCTACATCTGTTGCTCTATTTATGCCTTGCAAAACGGTTAATCTGTACAGTTTTTCTAGGTTCCACATATATGCATGAATATACAAGATTTGTTTTTCTCTTTCTGACTTACTTCACTCTGTATGACAGTCTCTAGATCCATCGACGTCTCTACAAATGACCCAATTTCATTCCTTTCATGGCTTAGTAATATTCCATTTTATATATGTACCACATCTTTATGCATTCGTCTGTCTATGGGCATTTAGGTTGCTTCCATTACCTCGATATTGTAAATAGTGATGCAATGAACATTGCGGTGAATGTCTCTTTTTGATTTATGGTTTTGTCTGGGTATATGTCCAGTACTGGGATTGCTGTATCATATGGTAATTCTATTATTAGTTTCTTAAGAAACTCCATATTGTTCTCCATAGTGACTGTATCAATTTATATTCCCAAAAATAGTGGAAGAGGCTTCCTTTTCTCCACACCCTTTCCAGCATTTGTTGTTTGTAGATTTTCAGATGATGCCCATTCTAACAGGTATGAGGTGATACCTCATTGTTGAGTCCATTTCGTTGAGCAAGGGGTAGGTCTTGTCTATTACATATTTGGCTTATGGAACGGTATCTGTGCTAATTTCAAACTCTGGTTTTACGCAGCACCCCAACTCACCTTTCCCCTTAAGCAAGCATAAGTTGGTTTTCTACATTTGAGACCCTGTTCTGTTTTGTAATTCAGTTCATGTGTAGTCAAGTTTACATTCCGTGCATTAGTGATACCTTATGATGTTTCTTTTTCTGTGTGACTTATTTCACTTAGAATCATCGTGCCTCAATCCACTCATTATGCTGGTACAGGCCTGGTGACACAGATTTCATTGCTGAGTGGTATTCTGTTGTACGTAAGTACCGCAACTTCTTTATCAATTATTTGTTCTCTGGGATATTTAACTTGTACTGTAGAAGAGGTTCCTGTAAACAGAGCCGTCCCAAATTTTGGGGTGGCTGTGTCTTTTTGATTTTAATTTCCCTAAGCTATAGGACCATAAGTGGAAATGCCCTAGACTCTGTTGCTTTGTTTTTCAGATGTATCAGGAAACACCATACACTTCTCCAGAGTGGCTGTTGGCAATTTACATCCCGCCCATCAGCATAACAAGGCTCCTTTTTCCCATGGCCTGTCTTGCCTTTCTGGATTTTACACTTTTCTCAGATGGCCCTTTAGACCGGGGGGAAGTGACACTTCATAGTAGTTCGGATTTCCATTGCAAGCTTGCTTGGTTTGCCAAAAAGGGCATATGTGTTTTTTCCTGAATATATTCAGGAACAAACTCATACGCCCTTTTTTGCCAAGTGCATCATTGTCGATGTTCTGCCTCTTTTCCTATGCTTTAAATGCAAATCCAGTCTACCTCCTGAAATCGGTTTCCTGAAATTCTGCCCCGCTTTCAAGTCCTCTTGGCAGCCTTACTTCAATATATTTTTGGACGTTATCTGTCATTTATAACTCTGCAGGTTTGTGAATTACAGGGCCCCTGAGCTCCTTTCTTCAACTCGCTTTCTTCTGAGCTGGCCGCAAACCCGCAAGACTGCTTCAGGCCCTAATCTGCTTCTGCCAGGGCACGCTGAGCCTTTGGTTAATTCCTCTTCCTGGTGGGAAATGAGTGTTAAATATGCACGTCCAGACACCTACCTCACTCTCAACCCCTTGGTGATGTGGGTCCTCTGGTTTGTGGCCACCTTTGCTGGGTTCCTCACCTTTCGATGATGTGGACCCACTAGTGTGAGGACACTCCTGCCTGGTTCTCATCCACGTGGTTATGTGGACCCCCTGGTGAGAGTCTGTTCCTGGCTGTGTTCCTCACCCACCTGTGAGGGAGACCCTCTGCTGATAGGTCACTCCTGCATGGCTGGCACACATTGCCTTGGTGAAGTCAGCCGTGTGGTGGCAGTTGGAGCGTGCTGGGAATCTCCTCCCCCCGGTGATGAGGGCCCTCTTGCGTCAGGCCCTAACTGCTGGGCTCACCAACTTTTCTTAGTGAGCCCAATGATGCTTGGGCACTCCTCTTAGGATCCCATCTCCATGGGGATGTGGGCCTTCTGCTCTGAGGTCCCAACGGCTGGGTTGTTCACATTTTCATGATGTGGGCTCTCTGGTGTTAGTTCACAGAAGCCTGGATCCCATAGCCTCTGTGCTCTTGGCCGTCTGCTGTGAGGTCACTCCTGCCTGGCTTGCTCACCTCGCCTTGTGGACATGAGCCCTCTGGTGGCACTTGGAGCCTGCTGGGAGCCTCCTCCCCTCGGTGATGAGGGCCCTCTGGCGTCAGGCCCTAACTGCTGGGCTCCCCACATTTTCTGATGTGCGCCCAGTGGTGCGAGGACACTCCAGCCAGGTTCACATCCCCATTGGGATGTGGGCCTTCTGCTCTGAGGTCCCAACGCCTGGGTTGCTCACAGTTTCATGATGTGGGCTCTCTGCTGTTAGTTCACTCCTGCCTGCATCCCATAGCTTCCGTGCTCTCGGTCGCCTGCTGGGGGATTCCAACTGCTGGATTCCTCACCTTTCTTATTCTTTGGGCCCTCTGTTTTTAGGCTACTCCTGCCTGCCTCACTCCCATTCCCTTTGTGATATGTGTCCTCTGATTTGAGGCCACATGTGCTGGGTTCCGCACCTTACGATGATGTGGCCCCACTGGAGGGAAGACAGTCCTGAGTGGTTCCCATCCCCTTGCTGATGTGGGCCCTCAGGTGAGAGTCTGATCCTGGCTGGGTTCCTCACCCTTCTGTGAGGTGGGCCCTCTGCTGTGAGGTCAATCATGCCTGTCTGGCACACGTCACCTTGGCGACGTGGGCCCTCTGGTGGCAGTTGGAGTGTGCTGGGATCCTCCTCCCCTCGGTGATGAGGGCCCTCTTGCCTTAGGCCATAACTGCTGGGCTCCCCACATTTTCTGATGTGCACCAAGTGAGTGAGGACACTCTTGCCAGGTTCCCATCCCCATGGGGATATGGGCCTTCTGCTCTGAGGTCAAAACGGCTGGCTTGCTCAGAGTACCATGATGTGGGCCCTCTGCTGTGAGTTCACTCCGGCAAGGATCCCTTATCATCGGTGCTCTGAGCCGCCTGCTGGGAGGTTCCAACTGTTGGATTCCTCAACTTTTGTATTCTATGGGTCCTGTGTTGTGATGCTCCTCCTGCCTGCCTCACTCGCAACCCCTTCGTGATGTGGGTCTTCTGGTTTGAGGCCACATGTGCTGGGTTCCGCGACTTTCTATGATGTGGCCCCACTGGTGTGAGGACACTCCTGCCTGGTTCCAATCCATTTGGTGATGTGGGCCCTCTGGTGCGAGTCTGATCCTGACTGGGTTCGTCACACTTCTCTGAGGTGGGCCCTCTGCTGTGAGGTCATTCGTGCCTGGTTGGCACACATCGCCTTGGCGACGTCAGCCCTCTGGTGGCAGTTGGAGCCTGCTGGGAGCCTCCTTCCCTTGGTGATGAGGGTCCTCTGGCGTCAGGCCCTAACTGCTGGTCGTCCAGAATTTTCTGATACGTTCTCAGTGGTGCGAGGACACTCCTACCAGATTTCCATCCCCATGGGGATGTGGGCCTCCTGCTCTGAGGTCCCAATGGCTGGGTTGCTCAGTTTCATGACATGGGCCCTCTTCTGTGAGTTCACTGTGGCCTGGATCCCATAGCCTCGGTGCTCTGGGCTGCCTGCTGGGAGGTTCCAACTGCTGGATTCCTCACTTTTTTATTCTATGGGCCCAGTGTTGTGAGGCTACTCCTGCCTGCCTCATTCCGAGGTCCTTGGTGATGTGGGTCCTCTGGTTTGAGGACACATGTGCTGAGTACCTCACCTTTCGATGATGTGGCCCCACTGGTGTGAAGACACTCCTGCCTGGTTCCCATCCCCTTGGTGATGTGGGTCCTCTGGTGAGAGTCTGCTGTTGGCTGGGTTTCTCACCCTTCTGTGAGGTGGGGCTCTGCTGTGAGGTAACTCCTGCCTGGTTTGTTCACATTGCCTTGGCAACGTGAGCCCTCAGGTGGCAGTTGGAGCCTGCTGGGAATCTCCTCCCCTCAGTTATGAGAGCTCTGGATAAAACACATATGCCCTTTTTGCCAAGTGCATTATTTTCCAAGTTCTGTCTCTTTTCCTATGCTTTAAGAGCGACTCCCGTGTACCTTCTGAAATCAGTTTCCAGCAATTCTGCCCCGCATTCAAGTCCTCTTCGCAGCCTTACTTCAGTATAATTTTGGATGATAGCTGTCATTTATAACTCCACAGGATTGTGAATTACAGTGCCCCTCAGCTCCTTTCTTCAACTCGCTTTCTTGTGAGCTGGCCGCAACACCGCAGGATCTCTTTAGGCCCTAATCTAGTTCCAGCACGGCACACGGAGCCTTTGGTTCATTCGTCTCCCTGGTGGGAAATGAGGGTTAAATTTGGCCGTCCAGACACTTACAGATACTCTCCCATTGCTTCTCCTTATTCCTGTTCATCTTCCGAAGAAATTACAAACTGGGCCAAACAGGAGGTTAAAGGCACTGACTCTCCAAGTGGGGAGAGTGTTAGTAAAGCGTCTGGAAAGTTCCACCGAGTAGCAGGGGACGAAAAATGAGATACATTTGAACACGTTTCCCGATCACACGGTGGATCATACTCTGGGTTCCACATGCATGTTTTAGCTGAAGGAAGAATCCCTTAACGGGAGAGTTGGGACCCATGGAATGCGTACCATGCAATATGACGTCAAAGGGTCTGCATTTGCTCAACGAACCTCACCAATCCTATCACTGCTGCGCTTATGCCGCTGTACACACGCTTGATTCTCTTTCGGAGACATATAAATCCATAGGTTTTAAGATTCTTACTAGTCAGGTATATTCTTAGGCGTTTAATATGGGGTGTTGAGTCCACTTCGTTGAGCAAGGAGTAGCTCTTGTCTATTACATATTTGGCTTATGGAACGGTATCTGTGCTAATTTCAATCTCTGGTTTTATGCAGCACCCCAACTCACCTTTCCCCTTAAGCAAGCATAAGTTGGTTTTCTACATTTGAGACCCTGTTCTGTTTTGTAATTCAGTTCCTGTGTATCCAAGATTACATTCCGTGTACTAGTGATATCTTATGATGTTTCTTTTTCTGTGTGGCTTATTTCACTTAGAATCATCTTACCTGAATCCACTCATTATGCTGCTACAGGCCTGATGACACAGATTTCATTGCTGAGTGATATTGCATTGTACGTAAGTACCACAACTTCTTTTCCATTTTTCGCTTTCTGTGATATTGAACTTGTACCGTAAAAGATGTTCTTGTAAACAGAGCCGTCCCAAACTTTGGGGTGGCTGTGTCTTTTTTATTTTAATTTCCCTTAGCTATAGGACCATAAGTGGAAGTGCCGTAGGCTCTGTTGCTTTGTTTTTTAGATGTTTCAGGAAACACCATACACTTCTCCAGAGTGGCTGTTGGCAATTTACATCCCGCCCATCAGCATAACAAGGCTCCCAGTTCTCCATGGCCTGTCCTGCCTTTCTGGATTTTACACTTTTTTCAGATGGCCCTTTTGACCGGTGGGAAGTGAGGCTTCATTTTAGTGCAGATTTCATTTGCAAGCTTGCTTGGTTGGCCAAAAACGGCATATGCATTTTTTCCTGAATATATTCAGGAAAAAACGCATACGCCCTTTTTGGCCAAGTGCATCATTGTGGACGTTCTGCCTCTTTTCCTCTGCTTTACATGCAATTCCAGTCTACCTCCTGAAATCGGTTTCCTGCAATTCTGCCCCGCTTTCAAGTGCTCTTGGCAGCCTTACTTCAATATATTTTTGGACGATAGCTGTCATTTATAACTCTGCAGGTTTGTGAATTACAGTGCCCCTGAGCTCCTCTCTTCAACTCGCTTTCTTGTGAGCTGGCCGCAACACCGCAGGATTGCTTCAGGCCCTAGTGTGGTTACAGCATGGCACGCGGAGCCTTTGGTTAATTCCTCTTCCTGGTGGGAAATGAGAGTTAAATTTCCCCGTCCAGACACCTCTAGCTAGTCTCTCATTGGTTCTCCCTATTCTTGTTCATCTTCTGCATAAATCGCCAACTGGGCCAAACAGGAGGTTAAAGGCCCTGACTGTCCAAGTGGGGAGAGTGTTAGTAAGGCGTCTGGAATGTTGCACCCGAGTACCAGGGGACGAAAACGGAGACACATTTGAACACAATTCCCGATCACACGTTTGATCATACTCTGGGTTCCACATGCATGTTTTAGCTGAAGGAAGAATCCCTTAAACCTGGAGAGTTGAGACCCATGGAATGGGTACCATGCAATATGACTTCAAAGGGTCTGCATTTGCTCACCGAACCTCACCAATCCTATCACTGCTGCGCCTATACCGCTGTAAACAGGCTTGATTCTCTTTTGGAGACATATAAATCCATAGGTTTTAAGATTCTTACTAGTCAGGTATATTCTTAGGCGTTTAATATGGCGTGTTGAGTCCACTTCGTTGAGGAAGGTGTATCTCTGGTCTATTACATATTTGGCTTATGGAACGGTATCTGTGCCAATTCAATCTCTGGTTTCATGCAGCATCCCAACTCATCATTCCCCTTAAGCAAGCATAAGTTGGTTTTCTAAATTTGAGACCCTGTTCTGTTTTGTAATTCAGTTCCTCTGTAGCCAAGTTTACATTCCGTGTATTAATAATATCTTATGATCATTCTTTTCCTTTGTGACTTATTTCAATTAGAATCATCTTACCTGAATCCACTCATTATGCTGCTACGGGCCTGATGACATAGATTTCATTACTGAGTGATATTGCATTGTACGTAAGTACCACAACTTCTTTATCCATTTTTCGCATTCTACGATATTGAACTTGTACTGTAAACTAGGTTCTTGTAAACAGAGCCGTCCCAAACTTTGCGGTGGCTGTGTCTTTTTTTAATTTTAATTTCCCTAAGCTATAGGACCAGAAGTGGAAGTGCCCTAGGCTCTGTTGCTTTGTTTTTTAGATGTTTTGGGAAACACCATACACTTCTCCCGAGTGGCTGTTGGCAATTTACATCCCGCCCATCAGCATAACAAGGCTCCCAGTTCTCCATGGCCTGTCCTGCCTTTCTGGATTTTACACTTTTTTCAGATGGCCCTTTTGACCGGGGGGAAGTGAGACTTCATTGTAGTGCAGATTTCCTTTGCAAGCTTGCTTGGTTGGCCAAAAAGGGCGTATGCGTTTTTTCCTGAATATATTCAGGAAAAAACGCATACGCCCTTTTTGGCCAAGTGCATCATTGTAGACGTTCTGCCTCTTTTCCTATGCTTTAAATGCAATTCCAGCCTACCTCCTGAAATCGGTTTCCAGCAATTCTGCCCCGCTTTCAAGTCCTCTTGGCAGCCTGACTTCAGTATATTTTTGGACGATAGCTGTCATTTATAACTCTGCAGGTTTGTGAATTACAGTGTCCCTGAGCTCCTTTCTTCAACTCGCTTTCTTGTGAGCTGGCCGCAACACCGCAGGATTGCTTCAGGCCCTAATCTGGTTCCGGCACGGCACGCTGAGCCTTTGGTTAATTCCCTTCCTGTTGGAAAATGAGAGTTAAATTCGCCCGTCCAGACACCTCCAGCTAGTCTCTCATTGGTTCTCCCTATTCCTGTTCATCTTCCGCAGAAATTGCAAACTGGGCCAAACAGGAGGTTAAAGGCACTGACTCTCCAAGTCGGGAGAGTGTTAGTAAAGCGTCTGGAATGTTGCACCCGAGTACCAGGGGACGAAAACGGAGACATAATTGAACACGTCTCCCGATCACACGGTTGATCATACTCTGGGTTCCACATGCATGGTTTAGCTGAAGGAAGAATCCCTTAAAGCTGGAGCGTGGAGACCCGTGGAATGGGTACCATGCAATATGACTTCAAAGGGTCTTCATTTGCTCACCGAACCGCTCCAATCCTATCACTGCTGCGTTTATGCCAGTGTACACACGCTTGATTCTCTTTCGGAGACATAGCAATCCATAGGTTTTAAGATACTTACTAGTCAGGTACATTCTTAGGCGTTTAATATGGGGTGTTGAGTCCATTTCGTTGAGCAAGGAGTAGCTCTTGTCTATTCCATATTTGGCTTAAGGAACTTTATCTGTGCTCATTTCAATCTCTGGTTTTATGCAGCACCCCAACTCACCTTTCCCCTTAAGCAAGCATAAGTTGGTTTTCTACATTTGAGACCCTGTTCTGTTTTGTAATCCAGTTCTTGTGTAGCCAAGTTTACATTCCGTGTATTAGTGATATCGTATGATGTTTCTATTTCTGTGTGACTTATTTAAGTTAGAAGCATCATACCTGAATCAACTCATTATGCTGCTACGGGCCTGATGACATAGATGTCATTGCTGAGTAATATTGCATTGTACGTAAGTACCACAACTTCTTTATCCATTTTGCGCTTTCTGCGATATTGAACTTGTACCGTAAACGAGCCGTCCCAAACTTTGGGGTGGCTGTGTCTTTTTGATTTTAATTTCCCTAAGCTATAGGACCATAAGTGGAAGTGCCCTAGGCTCTGTTGCTTTGTTTTTTAGATGTTTCAGGAAACACCATACACTTCTCCCGAGTGGCTGTTGGCAATTTACATCCCGCCCATCAGCATAACAAGGCTCCCAGTTCTCCATGGCCTGTCCTGCCTTTCTGGATTCTACACTTTTTTCAGATGGCCCTTTTGACAGGGGGGAAGTGAGACTTCATTGTAGTGCAGATTTCCTTTGCAAGCTTGCTTGGTTGGCCAAAAAGGGCGTATGCTTTTTTTCCTGAATATATTCAGGAAAAAACGCATACGCCCTTTTTGGCCAAGTGCATCATTGTGGGCGTTCTGCCTCTTTTCCTATGCTTTAAATGCAATTCCAGTCTACCTCCTGAAATCGGTTTCCTGCAATTCTGCCCCGCTTTCAAGTCCTCTTGGCAGCCTTACTTCAGTATATTTTTGGATGATAGCTGTCATTTACTACTCTGCACGTTTGTGAATTACAGTGTCCCTGAGCTCCTTTCTTCAACTCGCTTTCTTGTGAGCTGGCCGCAACACCGCAGGATTGCTTCAGGCCCTAATCAGTTTCCGGCACGGCACACTGAGCCTTTGGTTAATTACCTTCCTTGTGGGAAATGAGAGTTAAATTTGCCCGTCCAGACACCTCCAGCTAGTCTCTCGTTGGTTCTCCCTATTCCTGTTCATCTTCCGCAGTAACTTCAAACTGGGCCAAACAGGAGTTTAAAGGCACTGACTCTCCAAGTCTGGAGAGTGTTAGTAAAGCCTCTGGAATGTTGCACCCGAGTACCAGGGGACGAGAACGGAGACATATTTGAACACGTTTCCCGATCACACGTTTGATCATACTCTGGGTTCCACATGCATGGTTTAGCTGAAGGAAGAATCCCTTAAAGCTGGAGCGTGGAGACCCGTGGAATGGGTACCATGCAATATGACTTCAAAGGGTCTTCATTTGCTCACCGAACCTCTCCAATCCTATCACTGCTGCGTTTATGCCAGTGTACACACGCTTGATTCTCTTTCGGAGACATAGCAATCCATAGGTTTTATGATACTTACTAGTCAGGTACATTCTTAGGCGTTTAATATGGGGTGTTGAGTCCATTTCGTTGAGCAAGGAGTAGCTCTTGTCTATTCCATATTTGGCTTAAGGAACTTTATCTGTGCTCATTTCAATCTCTGGTTTTAGGCAGCACCCAACTCACCTTTCCCCTTAAGCAAGCATAAGTTGGTTTTCTAAATTTGAGACCCTGTTCTGTTTTGTAATCCAGTTCTTGTGTAGCCAAGTTTACATTCCGTGTATTAGTGATATCTTATGATGTTTCTTTTTCTGTGTGACTTATTTCAGTTAGAATCATCGTACCTGAATCCACTCATTATGCTGCTACGGGCCTGATGACATACATGTCATTGCTGAGTGATATTGCATTGTACATAAGTACCACAACTTCTTTATCCATTTTTCACTTTCTGTGATATTGAACTTGTACCGTAAACGAGGTTCTTGTAAACAGAGCCGTCCCAACTTTGGGGTGGCTGTGTCTTTTTGATTTTAGTTTCCCTAAGCTATAGGACCATAAGTGGAAGTGCCCTAGGCTCTGTTGCTTTGTTTTTTAGATGTTTCAGGAAACACCATACACTTCTCCAGAGTGGCTGTTGGCAATTTACATCCCGCCCATCAGCATAACAAGGCTCCCAGTTCTCCATGGCCTGTCCTGCCTTTCTGGATTTTACACTTTTTTCAGATGGCCCTTTTGACCAGGGGGAAGTGAGACTTCATTGTAGTGCAGATTTCCTTTGCAAGCTTGCTTGGTTGGCCAAAAAGGGCGTATGCGTTTTTTCCTGAATATATTCAGGAAAAAACGCATCCGCCCTTTTTCGCCAAGTGCATCATTGTCGACGTTCTGCCTCTTTTCCTATGCTTTAAATGCAATTCCAGCCTACCTCCTGAAATCGGTTTCCTGGAATTCTGCCCCGCTTTCAAGTCCTCTTGTCAGCCTGACTTCAGTATATTTTTGGACGATAGCTGTCATTTATAACTCTGCAGATTTGTGAATTACAGTGCCCCTGAGCTCCTTTCTTCACCTCGCTTTCTTGTGAGCTGGCCGCAACACCGCACGATTGCTTCAGGCCCTAATCTGGTTCCGGCACGGCACGCTGAGCCTTTGGTTAATTCCTCTTCCTGGTGGGAAATGAGAGTTAAATTTGCCCGTCCAGACACCTCCAGCTAGTCTCTCATTGGTTCTCCCTATTCGTGTTCATTTTCCACAGGAATTGCAAACTGGGCCAAAAAGGAGCTTAAAGGCACTGACCCTCCCTGTGGGGAGAGTGTTAGTAAAGCGTCTGGAATGTTGCACCCGAGTACCAGGGGACGAAAACTGAGACACATTTGAACACGTTTCCCGATCACACGGTGGCTCATACTCTGGGTTCCACATGCATGTTTTAGCTGAAGGAAGAATCCGTTAAACCTGGAGAGTTGAGACCCATGGAATGGGTACCATGCAATATGACTTCAAAGGGTCTGCATTTGCTCACCGAACCTCACCAATCCTATCACTGCTGCACATATGCCGCTGGCCACACGCTTGATTCTCTTTCGGAGACATATAAATCCATAGGGTTTAAGATTCTTACTAGTCAGGTATATTCTTAGGCGTTTAATATGGGGTGTTGAGTCCACTTCATTGAGCAAGGAGTAGCTCTTCTCTATTACATATTTGGCTTATGGAACGGTATCTGTGCTAATTTCAATCTCTGGTTTTATGCAGCACCCCAACACACCTTTCCCCTTAAGCAAGCATAAGTTGGTTTTCGACATTTGAGACCCTGTTCTGTTTTGTAATTCAGTTCCTGTGTAGCCAAGTTTACATTCCGTGTAGTAGTGATATCTTATGATGTTTCTTTTTCTGTGTGACTTATTTCACTTAGAATCATCGTACCTGAATCCACTCATTATGCTGCTACGGGCCTGATGAGATAGATTTCATTGCTGAGTGATATTGCATTGCACGTAAGTACCACAACTTCTTTATCCATTTTTCTCTTTCTGTGATATTGAACTTGTACCGTAAACGAGGTTCTTGCAAACAGAGCCATCCCAAATTTGGGGTGGCTGTGTCTTTTTGATTTTAATTTCTCTAAGCTATAGGACCATAAGTGGAAGTGCCCTAGGCTCTGTTGCTTTGTTTTTTAGATGTTTCAGGAAACACCATACACTTCTCCAGAGTGGCTGTTGGCAATTTACATCCCACCCATCACCATAACAAGGCTCCCAGTTCTCCATGGCCTGTCCTGCCTTTCTGGATTTTACACTTTTTTCAGATGGCCCTTTTGACTGGGGGGCAGTGAGACTTCATTGTAGTGCAGATTTCCTTTGCAAGCTTGCTTGGTTGGCCAAAAAGTGCGTATGCATTTTTTCCTGAATATATTCAGGAAAAAATTCATACCCACGTTTTGGCCAAGTGCATCATTGTGGACGTTCTGCCTCTTTTCCTATGCTTTACCTGCAATTCCAGTCTACCTCCTGAAATGGGTTTCCTGCAATTCTGCCCCGCTTTCAAGTCCTCTTGGCAGCCTTACTTCAATATATTTTTGGACGGTAGCTGTCATTTATAACTCTGCAAGTTTGTGAATTACAGTGCCCCTGAGCTCCTTTCTTCAACTCGCTTTCTTGTGAGCTGGCCGCAACACGGCAGGATTGCTTCAGGCCCTAGTGTGGTTCCATCATGGCATGCTGAGCCTTTGGTTAATTCCTCTTCCTGGTGGGAAATGAGAGGTAAATTTGCCCGTCCAGACACCTCCAGCTAGTCTCTCATTGGTTCTCCCTATTCCTGTTCATTTTCCACAGAAATTGCAAACTGGGCCAAACAGGAGGTTAAAGGCACTGACTCTTCAAGTGGGGAGAGTGTTAGTAAAGCGTCTGGAATGTTGCACCCGAGTACCAGGGGACGAAAACTGAGACACATTTGAACACGTTTCCCGATCACACGGTGGATCATACTCTGGGTTGCACATGCATGTTTTAGCTGAAGGAAGAATCCCTTAATCCTGGAGAGTTGAGACCCATGGAATGGGTACCATGCAATATGACTTCAAAGGATCTGCATTTGCTCACCGAACCTCAACAATCCTATCACTGCTGCGTTTATGCTGCTGTACACACGCTTGATTCTCTTTCGGAGACACGTAAATCCATAGGTTTTAAGATTCTTACTAGTCAGGTATATTGTTAGGCGTTTAATATGCGGTGTTGAGTCCACTTCGTTGAGCAAGGAGTAGCTCTTGTCTATTACATATTTGGCTTATGGAACGGTATCTGTGCTAATTTCAATCTCTGGTTTTATGCAGCACCCCAACTCACCTTTCCCCTTAAGCAAGCATAAGTTGGTTTTCGATATTTCAGACCCTGTTCTGTTTTGTAATTCAGTTCCTGTGTAGCCAAGTTTACATTCCGTGTAGTAGTGATATCTTATGATGTTTCTTTTTCTGTGTGACTTATTTCACTTAGAATGATCGTACCTGAATGCACTCATTATGCTGCTACGGGCCTGATGACATCGATTTCATTGTTGAGTGATATTGCATTGTACGTAAGTACCACAACTTCTTTATCCATTTTTCGCTTTCTGTGATATTGAACTTGTACCGTAAACGAGTTTCTTGTAAACAGAGCCGTCCCAAACTTTGGGGTGGCTGTGTCTTTTTGATTTTAATTTCCCTAAGCTATAGGACCATAAGTGGAAGTGTCCTACGCTCTGTTGCTTGTTTTTTAGATGTTTCAGGAAACACCATACACTTCTCCAGAGTGGCTGTTGGCAATTTACATCCCGCCCCTCAGCATAACAAGGCTCCCAGTTCTCCATGGCCTGTCCTGCCTTTCTGGATTTTACACTTTTTTCAGATGGCCCTTTTGACTGGGGGGCAGTGAGACTTCACTGTAGTGCAGATTTCCTTTGCAAGCTTGCTTGGTTGGCCAAAAAGGGCGTATGCGTTTTTTCCTGAATATATTCAGGAAAAAACGCATACGCCCTTTTTGGCCAAGTGCATCATTGTGGACATTCTGCCTCTTTTCCTATGTTTTACATGCAATTCCAGTCTACCTCCTGAAATCGGTGTCCTGCAATTCTGCCCTGCTTTCAAGTCTTCTTGGCAGCCTTACTTCCATATATTTTTGGACGATAGCTGTCATTTATAACTCGGCAAGTTTTTGAATTACAGTGCCCCTGAGGTCCTTTCTTCAATTCGCTTACTTGTGAGCTGGGCGCAACACCGCAGGATTGCTTCAGGCCCTAGTGTGGTTCCGACATGGCATGCTGAGCCTTTCGTTACTTCCACTTCCTGCTGGGAAATGAGAGTTAAATTTGCCCGTCCAGACATCTCCAGCTAGTCTCTCATTGGTTCTTCGTATTGCTGTTCATTTTCAACAGAAATTGCAAACTGGGCCAAATAGGAGGTTAAAGGCACTGACTCTCCAAGTGGGGAGAGTGTTAGTAAAGCGTCTGGAATGTTGCACCCGAGTACCAGGGGATGAAAACCGAGACACATTTGAAAACGTTTCCCGATCACACGGGGGATCATACTCTTGGTTCCACATGCATGTTTCAGCTGAAGGAAGAATCCCTTAAATCTGGAGAGTTGAGACCCATGGAATGGGAACCATGCAATATGACTTCAAAGGGTCTGCATTTGCTCACCGAACCTCACCAATACTATCACTGCTGCGTTTATGCCGCTGTACACATGCCTGATTCTCTTTTGCAGACATATAAATCCATAGGTTTTAAGATTCTTACTAGTCAGGTATATTCTTAGGCATTTAATATGGGGTGTTGAGTCCACGTCGTTGAGCAAGGAGTAGCTCTTTTCTATTAAATATTTGGCTTATGAAACGGTATCTGTGCTAATTTCAATCTGTGGTTTTATGCAGCACCCCAACTCACCGTTCCCCTTAAGCAAGCGTAAGTTGGTTTTCTACATTTGACACCCTGTTCTATTTTGTAATTCAGTTCCTATGTAGCCAAGATTACATTTCGTGTAGTAGTGATATCTTATGATGTTTCTTTTTCTGTGTGACTTATTTCACTTAGAATCATCGTACCTGAATCCACTCATTATGCTGCTACGGGCCTGATGACATAGATTTCATTGCTGAGTGATATTGCATTGTACGTAAGTACCACAACTTCTTTATCCATTTTTCGCTTTCTGTGATACTGAATTGTACCGTAAACGAGGTTCTTGTAAACAGAGCCATCCCAAACTTTGGGGTGGCTGTGTCTGTTTTATTTTAATTTCCCTAAGCTATAGGACCATAAGTGGAAGTGCCCTAGGCTCTGTTGCTTTGTTTTTTAGATGTTTCAGGAAACACCATACACTTCTCCAGAGTGGCTGTTGGCAATTTACATCCCGCACATCAGCATAACAAGGCTCCCAGTTCTCCATGGCCTGTCCTGCCTTTCTGGATTTTACACTTTTTTCAGATGGCCCTTTTGACTGGGGGGCAGTGAGACTTCATTGTAGTGCAGATTTCCTTTGCAAGCTTGCTTGGTTGGCCAAAAAGGGCGTATGCATTTTTTCCTGAATATATTCAGGAAAAAACGCATACGCCCTTTTTGGCCAAGTGCATCATTGTGGACATTCTGCCTCTTTTCCTATGTTTTACATGCAATTCCAGTCTACCTCCTGAAATCGGTTTCCTGCAATTCTGCCCCGCTTTCAAGTCCTCTTGGCAGCCTTACTTCAATATATTTTTGGATGATAGCTGTCATTTATAACTCTGCAGGTTTGTGAATGACAGTGCCCCTGAGCTCCTTTCTTCAACTCGCTATCTTGTGAGCTGGCCGCAACACCGCAGGATTGCTTCAGACCCTAGTGTGTTCCGGCACGGCATGCTGAGCCTTTGGTTAATTCCTCTTCCTGGTGGGAAATGAGAGTTAAATTTGCCCGTGCAGACACCTCCAGCTAGTCTCTCATTGGTTCTCCCTATTCCTGTTCATCTTACACATAAATTGCAAACTGGGCCAAACAGGAGCTTAAAGGCACTGACTCTCCAAGTGGGGAGAGTGTTAGTAAAGCGTCTGGAATGTTGCACCCGTGTACCATGGGACGAAAACTGAGACATATTTCAACAAGTTTCCCGATAACATGGCGGATCATACTCTGGGTTCTACATGCATGTTTTAGCTGAAGGAAGAATCCCTTAAACCTGGAGAGTTGAGACCCATGGAATGGGTACCATGCAATATGACTTCAAAGGGTCTGCATTTGCTCACCGAACCTCACCAATCCTATCACTTCTGCGTTTATCCTGCTGTCCACACGCTTGATTCTCTTTCGGAGACATATAAATCCATAGGTTTTAAGATTCTACTAGTCAGGTATATTCTTAGGTGTTTAATATGGGGTGTTGAGTCCACTTCGTTGAGCAAGGAGTAGCTCTTCTCTATTACATATTTGGCTTATGGACGGTATCTGTGCTAACTTCAATCTCTTGTTTTATGCAGCACCCCAACTCACCTTTCCCCTTAAGCAAGCATAAGTTGGTTTTCTACATTTGAGACCATGTTCTGTTTTGTAATTCAGTTCCTGTATAGCCAAGTTTACATTCCGTGTAATAGTGATATCTTATGATATTTCTTTTTCTGTGTGACTTATTTCACTTAGAATCATTGTACCTGAATCCACTCATTATGCTGCTACGGGCCTGATGACATAGATTTCATTGCTGAGTGATATTGCATTGCACGTAAGTACCACAACTTCTTTATCCATTTTTCGCTTTCTGTAATATTGAACTTGTACCGTAAACGAGTTTCTTGTAAACAGAGCCGTTCCAAACTTTGGGGTGGCTGTGTCTTTTTGATTTTAATTTCCCTAAGCTATAGGACCATAAGTGGAAGTGCCCTAGGCTGTGTTGCTTTATTTTTTAGATGTTTCAGGAAACACCATACACTTCTCCAGAGTGGCTGTTGGCGATTTACATCCCACCCATCAGCATAACAAGGCTCCCAGTTCTCCATGGCCTGTCCTGCCTTTCTGGATTTTACACTTTTTTCAGATGGCCCTTTTGACCGGGGGGCAGTGAGACTTCATTGTAGTGCAGATTTCCTTTGCAAGCTTGCTTGGTTGGCCAAAAAGGGCGTATGCGTTTTTTCCTGAATATATTCAGGAAAAAACGCATACGCCCTTTTTGGCCAAGTGCATCATTGTGGACGTTCTGCCTCTTTTCCTATGCTTTACCTGCAATTCCAGTCTACCTCCTGAAATCGGTTTCCTGCAATTCTGCCCTGCTTTCAAGTCCTCTTGGCAACCTTACTTCAATATATTTTTGGACAATAGTTGTCATTTATAACTCTACAGGTTTGTGAATTACAGAGCCCCTGAGCTCATTTCTTCTACTCGCTTTCTTGTGAGCTGGCCGCAACACCGCAGGATTGCTTCAGGCCCTAGTGTGGTTCCAGCACGGCACGCGGAGCCTTTGGTTAATTCCTCTTCCTGGTGGGAAATGAGAGTTAAATTCGCCCGCCCCGACACCTCCAGCTAGTCTCTTACTGGTTCTCCCTATTCCTGTTCATTTTCCTCAGATATTGCAAACTGGGCCAAACAGGAGGTTAAAGGCACTGACTCTCCACGTGGGGAGAGTGTTAGTAAAGCTTCTGGAATGTTGCACCCAAGTACCAGGAGATGAAAACTGACACATTTGAACACGTTTCCCGATCACACGGTGGCTCATACTCTGGGTTCCACATGCATGTTTTAGCTGAAGGAAGAATCCCTTAAACCTGGAGAGTTGAGACCCATGGAATGGGTACCATGCAATATGACTTCAAAGGGTCTGCATTTGCTCACCGAACCTCACCAATCCTATCACTGCTGCGTTTATGCTGCTGTACACACGCTTGATTCTCTTTCAGATACATATAAATCCATAGGTTTTAAGATTCTTACCAGTCATGTATATTCTTAGGCGTTTAATATGGGGTGTTGCGTCCACTTCATTGAGCAAGGAGTAGCTCTTGTCTATTACATATTTGGCTTATGGAACGGTATCTGTGCTAATTTCAATCTCTGGTTTTATGCAGCACCCCAACTCACCTTTCCCCTTAAGCAAGCATAAGTTGGTTTTCGACATTTGCGACCCTGTTCTGTTTTGTAATTCAGTTCCTGTGTGGCCAAGTTTACATTCCGTGTAGTAGTGATATCTTATGATGTTTCTTTTTCTGTGTGACTTATTTCACTTAGAATCATCGTACCTGAATCCACTCATTATGCTGCTACGGGCCTGATGAGATAGATTTCATTGCTGAGTGATATTGCATTGCACGTAAGTACCACAACTTCTTTATCCATTTTTCGCTTTCTGTGATATTGAACTTGTACCGTAAACGAGGTTCTTGTAAACAGAGCCGTCCCAAACTTTGGGGTGGCTGTGTCTTTTTGATTTTAATTTCCCTAAGCTATAGGACCATAAGTGGAAGTGCCCTACGCTCTGTTGCTTGTTTTTTAGATGTTTCAGGAAACACCATACACTTCTCCAGAGTGGCTGTTGGCAATTTACATCCCGCCCATCAGCATAACAAGGCTCCCAGTTCTCCATGGCCTGTCCTGCCTTTCTGGATTTTACACTTTTTTCAGATGGCCCTTTTGACCGGGGGGCAGTGAGACTTCATTGTAGTGCAGATTTCCTTTGCAAGCTTGCTTGGTTGGCCAAAAAGGGCGTATGCGTTTTTTCCTGAATATATTCAGGAAAAAACGCATACGCCCTTTTTGGCCAAGTGCATCATTGTGGACATTCTGCCTCTTTTCCTATGTTTTACATGCAATTCCAGTCTACCTCCTGAAATCGGTGTCCTGCAATTCTGCCCTGCTTTCAAGTCTTCTTGGCAGCCTTACTTCCATATATTTTTGGACGATAGCTGTCATTTATAACTCGGCAAGTTTTTGAATTACAGTGCCCCTGAGGTCCTTTCTTCAATTCGCTTTCTTGTGAGCTGGCCGCAACACCGCAGGATTGCTTCAGGCCCTAGTGTGGTTCCGACATGGCATGCTGAGCCTTTCGTTACTTCCACTTCCTGCTGGGAAATGAGAGTTAAATTTGCCCGTCCAGACATCTCCAGCTAGTCTCTCATTGGTTCTTCGTATTGCTGTTCATTTTCAACAGAAATTGCAAACTGGGCCAAACAGGAGGTTAAAGGCACTGACTCTCCACGTGGGGAGAGTGTTAGTAAAGCGTCTGGAATGTTGCACCCGAGTACCAGGGGACGAAAACCGAGACACATTTGAACACGTTTCCCGATCACACGGGGGATCATACTCTTGGTTCCACATGCATGTTTCAGCTGAAGGAAGAATCCCTTAAATCTGGAGAGTTGAGACCCATGGAATGGGAACCATGCAATATGACTTCAAAGGGTCTGCATTTGCTCACCGAACCTCACCAATCCTATCACTGCTGCGTTTATGCCGCTGTACACATGCCTGATTCTCTTTTGCAGACATATAAATCCATAGGTTTTAAGATTCTTACTAGTCAGGTATATTCTTAGGCATTTAATATGGGGTGTTGAGTCCACGTCGTTGAGCAAGGAGTAGCTCTTTTCTATTAAATATTTGGCTTATGAAACGGTATCTGTGCTAATTTCAATCTCTGGTTTTATGCAGCACCCCAACTCACCTTTCCCCTTAAGCAAGCGTAAGTTGGTTTTCTACATTTGACACCCTGTTCTATTTTGTAATTCAGTTCCTATGTAGCCAAGATTACATTTCGTGTAGTAGTGATATCTTATGATGTTTCTTTTTCTGTGTGACTTATTTCACTTAGAATCATCATACCTGAATCCACTCATTATGCTGCTACGGGCCTGATGACATAGATTTCATTGCTGAGTGATATTGCATTGTACGTAAGTACCACAACTTCTTTATCCATTTTTCGCTTTCTGTGATACTGAATTGTACCGTAAACGAGGTTCTTGTAAACAGAGCCATCCCAAACTTTGGGGTGGCTGTGTCTGTTTTATTTTAATTTCCCTAAGCTATAGGACCATAAGTGGAAGTGCCCTAGGCTCTGTTGCTTTGTTTTTTAGATGTTTCAGGAAACACCATACACTTCTCCAGAGTGGCTGTTGGCAATTTACATCCTGCACATCAGCATAACAAGGCTCCCAGTTCTCCATGGCCTGTCCTGCCTTTCTGGATTTTACACATTTTTCAGATGGCCCTTTTGACTGGGGGGCAGTGAGACTTCATTGTAGTGCAGATTTCCTTTGCAAGCTTGCTTGGTTGGCCAAAAAGTGCGTATGCATTTTTTCCTGAATATATTCAGGAAAAAACGCATACGCACTTTTTGGCCAAGTGCATCATTGTGGACATTCTGCCTCTTTTCCTATGTTTTACATGCAATTCCAGTCTACCTCCTGAAATCGGTTTCCTGCAATTCTGCCCCGCTTTCAGTCCTCTTGGCAGCCTTACTTCAATATATTTTTGGATGATAGCTGTCATTTATAACTCTGCAGTTTTGTGAATGACAGTGCCCCTGAGCTCCTTTCTTCAACTCGCTATCTTGTGAGCTGGCCGCAACACCGCAGGATTGCTTCAGACCCTAGTGTGTTCCGGCACGGCATGCTGAGCCTTTGGTTAATTCCTCTTCCTGGTGGGAAATGAGAGTTAAATTTGCCCGTGCAGACACCTCCAGCTAGTCTCTCATTGGTTCTCC
This sequence comes from Lagenorhynchus albirostris, assembly GCF_949774975.1. Taxonomy (NCBI): domain Eukaryota; kingdom Metazoa; phylum Chordata; class Mammalia; order Artiodactyla; family Delphinidae; genus Lagenorhynchus; species Lagenorhynchus albirostris. The sequence goes on along the minus strand of NC_083096.1, from coordinate 64,812,713 downwards.
CTATTCCTGTTCATCTTACGCAGAAATTGCAAACTGGGCCAAACAGGAGCTTAAAGGCACTGACTCTCCAAGTGGGGAGAGTGTTAGTAAAGCGTCTGGAATGTTGCACCCGTGTACCATGGGACGAAAACTGAGACATATTTCAACAAGTTTCCCGATAACATGGCGGATCATACTCTGGGTTCTACATGCATGTTTTAGCTGAAGGAAGAATCCCTTAAACCTGGAGAGTTGAGACCCATGGAATGGGTACCATGCAATATGACTTCAAAGGGTCTGCATTTGCTCACCGAACCTCACCAATCCTATCACTGCTGTGTTTGTGCCGCTGTCCACACGCTTGATTCTCTTTCGGAGACATATAAATCCATAGGTTTTAAGATTCTTACTAGTCAGGTATATTCTTAAGCGTTTAATATAGGGTGTTGTGTCCACATCGTTGAGCAAAGAGTAGCTCTTGTCTATTACATATTTGGCTTATGGAACGGTGTCTCTGCTAATTTCAATCTCTGGTTTTATGCAGCACCCCAACTCACCTTTCCCCTTAAGCAAGCATAAGTTGGTTTTCTACATTTGAGACCCTGTTCTGTTTTGTAATTTAGTTCCTGTGTGGCCAAGTTTACATTCCGTGTAGTAGTGATATCTTATGATGTTTCTTTTTCTGTGTGACTTATTTCACTTAGAATCATCGTACCTGAATCCACTCATTATGCTGCTACGGGCCTGATGACATAGATTTCATTGCTGAGTGATATTGCATTGCACGTAAGTACCACAACTTCTTTATCCATTTTTCGCTTTCTGTAATATTGAACTTGTACCGTAAACGAGTTTCTTGTAAACAGAGCCGTTCCAAACTTTGGGGTGGCTGTGTCTTTTTGATTTTAATTTCCCTAAGCTATAGGACCATAAGTGGAAGTGCCCTAGGCTGTGTTGCTTTATTTTTTAGATGTTTCAGGAAACACCATACACTTCTCCAGAGTGGCTGTTGGCGATTTACATCCCACCCATCAGCATAACAAGGCTCCCAGTTCTCCATGGCCTGTCCTGCCTTTCTGGATTTTACACTTTTTTCAGATGGCCCTTTTGACCGGGGGGCAGTGAGACTTCATTGTAGTGCAGATTTCCTTTGCAAGCTTGCTTGGTTGGCCAAAAAGGGCGTATGCGTTTTTTCCTGAATATATTCAGGAAAAAACGCATACGCCCTTTTTGGCCAAGTGCATCATTGTGGACGTTCTGCCTCTTTTCCTATGCTTTACCTGCAATTCCAGTCTACCTCCTGAAATCGGTTTCCTGCAATTCTGCCCTGCTTTCAAGTCCTCTTGGCAACCTTACTTCAATATATTTTTGGACAATAGTTGTCATTTATAACTCTACAGGTTTGTGAATTACAGAGCCCCTGAGCTCATTTCTTCTACTCGCTTTCTTGTGAGCTGGCCGCAACACCGCAGGATTGCTTCAGGCCCTAGTGTGGTTCCAGCACGGCACGCGGAGCCTTTGGTTAATTCCTCTTCCTGGTGGGAAATGAGAGTTAAATTCGCCCGCCCCGACACCTCCAGCTAGTCTCTTACTGGTTCTCCCTATTCCTGTTCATTTTCCTCAGATATTGCAAACTGGGCCAAACAGGAGGTTAAAGGCACTGACTCTCCACGTGGGGAGAGTGTTAGTAAAGCTTCTGGAATGTTGCACCCAAGTACCAGGAGATGAAAACTGACACATTTGAACACGTTTCCCGATCACACGGTGGCTCATACTCTGGGTTCCACATGCATGTTTTAGCTGAAGGAAGAATCCCTTAAACCTGGAGAGTTGAGACCCATGGAATGGGTACCATGCAATATGACTTCAAAGGGTCTGCATTTGCTCACCGAACCTCACCAATCCTATCACTGCTGCGTTTATGCTGCTGTACACACGCTTGATTCTCTTTCAGATACATATAAATCCATAGGTTTTAAGATTCTTACCAGTCATGTATATTCTTAGGCGTTTAATATGGGGTGTTGCGTCCACTTCATTGAGCAAGGAGTAGCTCTTGTCTATTACATATTTGGCTTATGGAACGGTATCTGTGCTAATTTCAATCTCTGGTTTTATGCAGCACCCCAACTCACCTTTCCCCTTAAGCAAGCATAAGTTGGTTTTCGACATTTGCGACCCTGTTCTGTTTTGTAATTCAGTTCCTGTGTGGCCAAGTTTACATTCCGTGTAGTAGTGATATCTTATGATGTTTCTTTTTCTGTGTGACTTATTTCACTTAGAATCATCGTACCTGAATCCACTCATTATGCTGCTACGGGCCTGATGAGATAGATTTCATTGCTGAGTGATATTGCATTGCACGTAAGTACCACAACTTCTTTATCCATTTTTCGCTTTCTGTGATATTGAACTTGTACCGTAAACGAGGTTCTTGTAAACAGAGCCGTCCCAAACTTTGGGGTGGCTGTGTCTTTTTGATTTTAATTTCCCTAAGCTATAGGACCATAAGTGGAAGTGCCCTACGCTCTGTTGCTTGTTTTTTAGATGTTTCAGGAAACACCATACACTTCTCCAGAGTGGCTGTTGGCAATTTACATCCCGCCCATCAGCATAACAAGGCTCCCAGTTCTCCATGGCCTGTCCTGCCTTTCTGGATTTTACACTTTTTTCAGATGGCCCTTTTGACTGGGGGGCAGTGAGACTTCATTGTAGTGCAGATTTCCTTTGCAAGCTTGCTTGGTTGGCCAAAAAGGGCGTATGCGTTTTTTCCTGAATATATTCAGGAAAAAACGCATACGCCCTTTTTGGCCAAGTGCATCATTGTGGACATTCTGCCTCTTTTCCTATGTTTTACATGCAATTCCAGTCTACCTCCTGAAATCGGTGTCCTGCAATTCTGCCCTGCTTTCAAGTCTTCTTGGCAGCCTTACTTCCATATATTTTTGGACGATAGCTGTCATTTATAACTCGGCAAGTTTTTGAATTACAGTGCCCCTGAGGTCCTTTCTTCAATTCGCTTTCTTGTGAGCTGGCCGCAACACCGCAGGATTGCTTCAGGCCCTAGTGTGGTTCCGACATGGCATGCTGAGCCTTTCGTTACTTCCACTTCCTGCTGGGAAATGAGAGTTAAATTTGCCCGTCCAGACATCTCCAGCTAGTCTCTCATTGGTTCTTCGTATTGCTGTTCATTTTCAACAGAAATTGCAAACTGGGCCAAACAGGAGGTTAAAGGCACTGACTCTCCACGTGGGGAGAGTGTTAGTAAAGCGTCTGGAATGTTGCACCCGAGTACCAGGGGACGAAAACCGAGACACATTTGAACACGTTTCCCGATCACACGGGGGATCATACTCTTGGTTCCACATGCATGTTTCAGCTGAAGGAAGAATCCCTTAAATCTGGAGAGTTGAGACCCATGGAATGGGAACCATGCAATATGACTTCAAAGGGTCTGCATTTGCTCACCGAACCTCACCAATCCTATCACTGCTGCGTTTATGCCGCTGTACACATGCCTGATTCTCTTTTGCAGACATATAAATCCATAGGTTTTAAGATTCTTACTAGTCAGGTATATTCTTAGGCATTTAATATGGGGTGTTGAGTCCACGTCGTTGAGCAAGGAGTAGCTCTTTTCTATTAAATATTTGGCTTATGAAACGGTATCTGTGCTAATTTCAATCTCTGGTTTTATGCAGCACCCCAACTCACCTTTCCCCTTAAGCAAGCGTAAGTTGGTTTTCTACATTTGACACCCTGTTCTATTTTGTAATTCAGTTCCTATGTAGCCAAGATTACATTTCGTGTAGTAGTGATATCTTATGATGTTTCTTTTTCTGTGTGACTTATTTCACTTAGAATCATCATACCTGAATCCACTCATTATGCTGCTACGGGCCTGATGACATAGATTTCATTGCTGAGTGATATTGCATTGTACGTAAGTACCACAACTTCTTTATCCATTTTTCGCTTTCTGTGATACTGAATTGTACCGTAAACGAGGTTCTTGTAAACAGAGCCATCCCAAACTTTGGGGTGGCTGTGTCTGTTTTATTTTAATTTCCCTAAGCTATAGGACCATAAGTGGAAGTGCCCTAGGCTCTGTTGCTTTGTTTTTTAGATGTTTCAGGAAACACCATACACTTCTCCAGAGTGGCTGTTGGCAATTTACATCCTGCACATCAGCATAACAAGGCTCCCAGTTCTCCATGGCCTGTCCTGCCTTTCTGGATTTTACACATTTTTCAGATGGCCCTTTTGACTGGGGGGCAGTGAGACTTCATTGTAGTGCAGATTTCCTTTGCAAGCTTGCTTGGTTGGCCAAAAAGTGCGTATGCATTTTTTCCTGAATATATTCAGGAAAAAACGCATACGCACTTTTTGGCCAAGTGCATCATTGTGGACATTCTGCCTCTTTTCCTATGTTTTACATGCAATTCCAGTCTACCTCCTGAAATCGGTTTCCTGCAATTCTGCCCCGCTTTCAAGTCCTCTTGGCAGCCTTACTTCAATATATTTTTGGATGATAGCTGTCATTTATAACTCTGCAGTTTTGTGAATGACAGTGCCCCTGAGCTCCTTTCTTCAACTCGCTATCTTGTGAGCTGGCCGCAACACCGCAGGATTGCTTCAGACCCTAGTGTGTTCCGGCACGGCATGCTGAGCCTTTGGTTAATTCCTCTTCCTGGTGGGAAATGAGAGTTAAATTTGCCCGTGCAGACACCTCCAGCTAGTCTCTCATTGGTTCTCCCTATTCCTGTTCATCTTACGCAGAAATTGCAAACTGGGCCAAACAGGAGCTTAAAGGCACTGACTCTCCAAGTGGGGAGAGTGTTAGTAAAGCGTCTGGAATGTTGCACCCGTGTACCATGGGACGAAAACTGAGACATATTTCAACAAGTTTCCCGATAACATGGCGGATCATACTCTGGGTTCTACATGCATGTTTTAGCTGAAGGAAGAATCCCTTAAACCTGGAGAGTTGAGACCCATGGAATGGGTACCATGCAATATGACTTCAAAGGGTCTGCATTTGCTCACCGAACCTCACCAATCCTATCACTGCTGTGTTTGTGCCGCTGTCCACACGCTTGATTCTCTTTCGGAGACATATAAATCCATAGGTTTTAAGATTCTTACTAGTCAGGTATATTCTTAAGCGTTTAATATAGGGTGTTGTGTCCACTTCGTTGAGCAAAGAGTAGCTCTTGTCTATTACATATTTGGCTTATGGAACGGTGTCTCTGCTAATTTCAATCTCTGGTTTTATGCAGCACCCCAACTCACCTTTCCCCTTAAGCAAGCATAAGTTGGTTTTCTACATTTGAGACCCTGTTCTGTTTTGTAATTTAGTTCCTGTGTGGCCAAGTTTACATTCCGTGTAGTAGTGATATCTTATGATGTTTCTTTTTCTGTGTGACTTATTTCACTTAGAATCATCGTACCTGAATCCACTCATTATGCTGCTACGGGCCTGATGACATAGATTTCATTGCTGAGTGATATTGCATTGCACGTAAGTACCACAACTTCTTTATCCATTTTTCGCTTTCTGTAATATTGAACTTGTACCGTAAACGAGTTTCTTGTAAACAGAGCCGTTCCAAACTTTGGGGTGGCTGTGTCTTTTTGATTTTAATTTCCCTAAGCTATAGGACCATAAGTGGAAGTGCCCTAGGCTGTGTTGCTTTATTTTTTAGATGTTTCAGGAAACACCATACACTTCTCCAGAGTGGCTGTTGGCGATTTACATCCCACCCATCAGCATAACAAGGCTCCCAGTTCTCCATGGCCTGTCCTGCCTTTCTGGATTTTACACTTTTTTCAGATGGCCCTTTTGACCGGGGGGCAGTGAGACTTCATTGTAGTGCAGATTTCCTTTGCAAGCTTGCTTGGTTGGCCAAAAAGGGCGTATGCGTTTTTTCCTGAATATATTCAGGAAAAAACGCATACGCCCTTTTTGGCCAAGTGCATCATTGTGGACGTTCTGCCTCTTTTCCTATGCTTTACCTGCAATTCCAGTCTACCTCCTGAAATCGGTTTCCTGCAATTCTGCCCTGCTTTCAAGTCCTCTTGGCAACCTTACTTCAATATATTTTTGGACAATAGTTGTCATTTATAACTCTACAGGTTTGTGAATTACAGAGCCCCTGAGCTCATTTCTTCTACTCGCTTTCTTGTGAGCTGGCCGCAACACCGCAGGATTGCTTCAGGCCCTAGTGTGGTTCCAGCACGGCACGCGGAGCCTTTGGTTAATTCCTCTTCCTGGTGGGAAATGAGAGTTAAATTCGCCCGCCCCGACACCTCCAGCTAGTCTCTTACTGGTTCTCCCTATTCCTGTTCATTTTCCTCAGATATTGCAAACTGGGCCAAACAGGAGGTTAAAGGCACTGACTCTCCACGTGGGGAGAGTGTTAGTAAAGCTTCTGGAATGTTGCACCCAAGTACCAGGAGATGAAAACTGACACATTTGAACACGTTTCCCGATCACACGGTGGCTCATACTCTGGGTTCCACATGCATGTTTTAGCTGAAGGAAGAATCCCTTAAACCTGGAGAGTTGAGACCCATGGAATGGGTACCATGCAATATGACTTCAAAGGGTCTGCATTTGCTCACCGAACCTCACCAATCCTATCACTGCTGCGTTTATGCTGCTGTACACACGCTTGATTCTCTTTCAGATACATATAAATCCATAGGTTTTAAGATTCTTACCAGTCATGTATATTCTTAGGCGTTTAATATGGGGTGTTGCGTCCACTTCATTGAGCAAGGAGTAGCTCTTGTCTATTACATATTTGGCTTATGGAACGGTATCTGTGCTAATTTCAATCTCTGGTTTTATGCAGCACCCCAACTCACCTTTCCCCTTAAGCAAGCATAAGTTGGTTTTCGACATTTGCGACCCTGTTCTGTTTTGTAATTCAGTTCCTGTGTGGCCAAGTTTACATTCCGTGTAGTAGTGATATCTTATGATGTTTCTTTTTCTGTGTGACTTATTTCACTTAGAATCATCGTACCTGAATCCACTCATTATGCTGCTACGGGCCTGATGAGATAGATTTCATTGCTGAGTGATATTGCATTGCACGTAAGTACCACAACTTCTTTATCCATTTTTCGCTTTCTGTGATATTGAACTTGTACCGTAAACGAGGTTCTTGTAAACAGAGCCGTCCCAAACTTTGGGGTGGCTGTGTCTTTTTGATTTTAATTTCCCTAAGCTATAGGACCATAAGTGGAAGTGCCCTACGCTCTGTTGCTTGTTTTTTAGATGTTTCAGGAAACACCATACACTTCTCCAGAGTGGCTGTTGGCAATTTACATCCCGCCCATCAGCATAACAAGGCTCCCAGTTCTCCATGGCCTGTCCTGCCTTTCTGGATTTTACACTTTTTTCAGATGGCCCTTTTGACCGGGGGGCAGTGAGACTTCATTGTAGTGCAGATTTCCTTTGCAAGCTTGCTTGGTTGGCCAAAAAGGGCGTATGCGTTTTTTCCTGAATATATTCAGGAAAAACCGCATACGCCCTTTTTGGCCAAGTGCATCATTGTGGACATTCTGCCTCTTTTCCTATGTTTTACATGCAATTCCAGTCTACCTCCTGAAATCGGTGTCCTGCAATTCTGCCCTGCTTTCAAGTCTTCTTGGCAGCCTTACTTCCATATATTTTTGGACGATAGCTGTCATTTATAACTCGGCAAGTTTTTGAATTACAGTGCCCCTGAGGTCCTTTCTTCAATTCGCTTTCTTGTGAGCTGGCCGCAACACCGCAGGATTGCTTCAGGCCCTAGTGTGGTTCCGACATGGCATGCTGAGCCTTTCGTTACTTCCACTTCCTGCTGGGAAATGAGAGTTAAATTTGCCCGTCCAGACATCTCCAGCTAGTCTCTCATTGGTTCTTCGTATTGCTGTTCATTTTCAACAGAAATTGCAAACTGGGCCAAACAGGAGGTTAAAGGCACTGACTCTCCACGTGGGGAGAGTGTTAGTAAAGCGTCTGGAATGTTGCACCCGAGTACCAGGGGACGAAAACCGAGACACATTTGAACACGTTTCCCGATCACACGGGGGATCATACTCTTGGTTCCACATGCATGTTTCAGCTGAAGGAAGAATCCCTTAAATCTGGAGAGTTGAGACCCATGGAATGGGAACCATGCAATATGACTTCAAAGGGTCTGCATTTGCTCACCGAACCTCACCAATCCTATCACTGCTGCGTTTATGCCGCTGTACACATGCCTGATTCTCTTTTGCAGACATATAAATCCATAGGTTTTAAGATTCTTACTAGTCAGGTATATTCTTAGGCATTTAATATGGGGTGTTGAGTCCACGTCGTTGAGCAAGGAGTAGCTCTTTTCTATTAAATATTTGGCTTATGAAACGGTATCTGTGCTAATTTCAATCTCTGGTTTTATGCAGCACCCCAACTCACCTTTCCCCTTAAGCAAGCGTAAGTTGGTTTTCTACATTTGACACCCTGTTCTATTTTGTAATTCAGTTCCTATGTAGCCAAGATTACATTTCGTGTAGTAGTGATATCTTATGATGTTTCTTTTTCTGTGTGACTTATTTCACTTAGAATCATCATACCTGAATCCACTCATTATGCTGCTACGGGCCTGATGACATAGATTTCATTGCTGAGTGATATTGCATTGTACGTAAGTACCACAACTTCTTTATCCATTTTTCGCTTTCTGTGATACTGAATTGTACCGTAAACGAGGTTCTTGTAAACAGAGCCATCCCAAACTTTGGGGTGGCTGTGTCTGTTTTATTTTAATTTCCCTAAGCTATAGGACCATAAGTGGAAGTGCCCTAGGCTCTGTTGCTTTGTTTTTTAGATGTTTCAGGAAACACCATACACTTCTCCAGAGTGGCTGTTGGCAATTTACATCCTGCACATCAGCATAACAAGGCTCCCAGTTCTCCATGGCCTGTCCTGCCTTTCTGGATTTTACACATTTTTCAGATGGCCCTTTTGACTGGGGGGCAGTGAGACTTCATTGTAGTGCAGATTTCCTTTGCAAGCTTGCTTGGTTGGCCAAAAAGTGCGTATGCATTTTTTCCTGAATATATTCAGGAAAAAACGCATACGCACTTTTTGGCCAAGTGCATCATTGTGGACATTCTGCCTCTTTTCCTATGTTTTACATGCAATTCCAGTCTACCTCCTGAAATCGGTTTCCTGCAATTCTGCCCCGCTTTCAAGTCCTCTTGGCAGCCTTACTTCAATATATTTTTGGATGATAGCTGTCATTTATAACTCTGCAGTTTTGTGAATGACAGTGCCCCTGAGCTCCTTTCTTCAACTCGCTATCTTGTGAGCTGGCCGCAACACCGCAGGATTGCTTCAGACCCTAGTGTGTTCCGGCACGGCATGCTGAGCCTTTGGTTAATTCCTCTTCCTGGTGGGAAATGAGAGTTAAATTTGCCCGTGCAGACACCTCCAGCTAGTCTCTCATTGGTTCTCCCTATTCCTGTTCATCTTACGCAGAAATTGCAAACTGGGCCAAACAGGAGCTTAAAGGCACTGACTCTCCAAGTGGGGAGAGTGTTAGTAAAGCGTCTGGAATGTTGCACCCGTGTACCATGGGACGAAAACTGAGACATATTTCAACAAGTTTCCCGATAACATGGCGGATCATACTCTGGGTTCTACATGCATGTTTTAGCTGAAGGAAGAATCCCTTAAACCTGGAGAGTTGAGACCCATGGAATGGGTACCATGCAATATGACTTCAAAGGGTCTGCATTTGCTCACCGAACCTCACCAATCCTATCACTGCTGTGTTTGTGCCGCTGTCCACACGCTTGATTCTCTTTCGGAGACATATAAATCCATAGGTTTTAAGATTCTTACTAGTCAGGTATATTCTTAAGCGTTTAATATAGGGTGTTGTGTCCACTTCGTTGAGCAAAGAGTAGCTCTTGTCTATTACATATTTGGCTTATGGAACGGTGTCTCTGCTAATTTCAATCTCTGGTTTTATGCAGCACCCCAACTCACCTTTCCCCTTAAGCAAGCATAAGTTGGTTTTCTACATTTGAGACCCTGTTCTGTTTTGTAATTTAGTTCCTGTGTGGCCAAGTTTACATTCCGTGTAGTAGTGATATCTTATGATGTTTCTTTTTCTGTGTGACTTATTTCACTTAGAATCATCGTACCTGAATCCACTCATTATGCTGCTACGGGCCTGATGACATAGATTTCATTGCTGAGTGATATTGCATTGCACGTAAGTACCACAACTTCTTTATCCATTTTTCGCTTTCTGTAATATTGAACTTGTACCGTAAACGAGTTTCTTGTAAACAGAGCCGTTCCAAACTTTGGGGTGGCTGTGTCTTTTTGATTTTAATTTCCCTAAGCTATAGGACCATAAGTGGAAGTGCCCTAGGCTGTGTTGCTTTATTTTTTAGATGTTTCAGGAAACACCATACACTTCTCCAGAGTGGCTGTTGGCGATTTACATCCCACCCATCAGCATAACAAGGCTCCCAGTTCTCCATGGCCTGTCCTGCCTTTCTGGATTTTACACTTTTTTCAGATGGCCCTTTTGACCGGGGGGCAGTGAGACTTCATTGTAGTGCAGATTTCCTTTGCAAGCTTGCTTGGTTGGCCAAAAAGGGCGTATGCGTTTTTTCCTGAATATATTCAGGAAAAAACGCATACGCCCTTTTTGGCCAAGTGCATCATTGTGGACGTTCTGCCTCTTTTCCTATGCTTTACCTGCAATTCCAGTCTACCTCCTGAAATCGGTTTCCTGCAATTCTGCCCTGCTTTCAAGTCCTCTTGGCAACCTTACTTCAATATATTTTTGGACAATAGTTGTCATTTATAACTCTACAGGTTTGTGAATTACAGAGCCCCTGAGCTCATTTCTTCTACTCGCTTTCTTGTGAGCTGGCCGCAACACCGCAGGATTGCTTCAGGCCCTAGTGTGGTTCCAGCACGGCACGCGGAGCCTTTGGTTAATTCCTCTTCCTGGTGGGAAATGAGAGTTAAATTCGCCCGCCCCGACACCTCCAGCTAGTCTCTTACTGGTTCTCCCTATTCCTGTTCATTTTCCTCAGATATTGCAAACTGGGCCAAACAGGAGGTTAAAGGCACTGACTCTCCACGTGGGGAGAGTGTTAGTAAAGCTTCTGGAATGTTGCACCCAAGTACCAGGAGATGAAAACTGACACATTTGAACACGTTTCCCGATCACACGGTGGCTCATACTCTGGGTTCCACATGCATGTTTTAGCTGAAGGAAGAATCCCTTAAACCTGGAGAGTTGAGACCCATGGAATGGGTACCATGCAATATGACTTCAAAGGGTCTGCATTTGCTCACCGAACCTCACCAATCCTATCACTGCTGCGTTTATGCTGCTGTACACACGCTTGATTCTCTTTCAGATACATATAAATCCATAGGTTTTAAGATTCTTACCAGTCATGTATATTCTTAGGCGTTTAATATGGGGTGTTGCGTCCACTTCATTGAGCAAGGAGTAGCTCTTGTCTATTACATATTTGGCTTATGGAACGGTATCTGTGCTAATTTCAATCTCTGGTTTTATGCAGCACCCCAACTCACCTTTCCCCTTAAGCAAGCATAAGTTGGTTTTCGACATTTGCGACCCTGTTCTGTTTTGTAATTCAGTTCCTGTGTGGCCAAGTTTACATTCCGTGTAGTAGTGATATCTTATGATGTTTCTTTTTCTGTGTGACTTATTTCACTTAGAATCATCGTACCTGAATCCACTCATTATGCTGCTACGGGCCTGATGAGATAGATTTCATTGCTGAGTGATATTGCATTGCACGTAAGTACCACAACTTCTTTATCCATTTTTCGCTTTCTGTGATATTGAACTTGTACCGTAAACGAGGTTCTTGTAAACAGAGCCGTCCCAAACTTTGGGGTGGCTGTGTCTTTTTGATTTTAATTTCCCTAAGCTATAGGACCATAAGTGGAAGTGCCCTACGCTCTGTTGCTTGTTTTTTAGATGTTTCAGGAAACACCATACACTTCTCCAGAGTGGCTGTTGGCAATTTACATCCCGCCCATCAGCATAACAAGGCTCCCAGTTCTCCATGGCCTGTCCTGCCTTTCTGGATTTTACACTTTTTTCAGATGGCCCTTTTGACTGGGGGGCAGTGAGACTTCATTGTAGTGCAGATTTCCTTTGCAAGCTTGCTTGGTTGGCCAAAAAGGGCGTATGCGTTTTTTCCTGAATATATTCAGGAAAAAACGCATACGCCCTTTTTGGCCAAGTGCATCATTGTGGACGTTCTGCCTCTTTTCCTATGTTTTACATGCAATTCCAGTCTACCTCCTGAAATCGGTGTCCTGCAATTCTGCCCTGCTTTCAAGTCTTCTTGGCAGCCTTACTTCCATATATTTTTGGACGATAGCTGTCATTTATAACTCGGCAAGTTTTTGAATTACAGTGCCCCTGAGGTCCTTTCTTCAATTCGCTTTCTTGTGAGCTGGCCGCAACACCGCAGGATTGCTTCAGGCCCTAGTGTGGTTCCGACATGGCATGCTGAGCCTTTCGTTACTTCCACTTCCTGCTGGGAAATGAGAGTTAAATTTGCCCGTCCAGACATCTCCAGCTAGTCTCTCATTGGTTCTTCGTATTGCTGTTCATTTTCAACAGAAATTGCAAACTGGGCCAAACAGGAGGTTAAAGGCACTGACTCTCCACGTGGGGAGAGTGTTAGTAAAGCGTCTGGAATGTTGCACCCGAGTACCAGGGGACGAAAACCGAGACACATTTGAACACGTTTCCCGATCACACGGGGGATCATACTCTTGGTTCCACATGCATGTTTCAGCTGAAGGAAGAATCCCTTAAATCTGGAGAGTTGAGACCCATGGAATGGGAACCATGCAATATGACTTCAAAGGGTCTGCATTTGCTCACCGAACCTCACCAATCCTATCACTGCTGCGTTTATGCCGCTGTACACATGCCTGATTCTCTTTTGCAGACATATAAATCCATAGGTTTTAAGATTCTTACTAGTCAGGTATATTCTTAGGCATTTAATATGGGGTGTTGAGTCCACGTCGTTGAGCAAGGAGTAGCTCTTTTCTATTAAATATTTGGCTTATGAAACGGTATCTGTGCTAATTTCAATCTCTGGTTTTATGCAGCACCCCAACTCACCTTTCCCCTTAAGCAAGCGTAAGTTGGTTTTCTACATTTGACACCCTGTTCTATTTTGTAATTCAGTTCCTATGTAGCCAAGATTACATTTCGTGTAGTAGTGATATCTTATGATGTTTCTTTTTCTGTGTGACTTATTTCACTTAGAATCATCATACCTGAATCCACTCATTATGCTGCTACGGGCCTGATGACATAGATTTCATTGCTGAGTGATATTGCATTGTACGTAAGTACCACAACTTCTTTATCCATTTTTCGCTTTCTGTGATACTGAATTGTACCGTAAACGAGGTTCTTGTAAACAGAGCCATCCCAAACTTTGGGGTGGCTGTGTCTGTTTTATTTTAATTTCCCTAAGCTATAGGACCATAAGTGGAAGTGCCCTAGGCTCTGTTGCTTTGTTTTTTAGATGTTTCAGGAAACACCATACACTTCTCCAGAGTGGCTGTTGGCAATTTACATCCTGCACATCAGCATAACAAGGCTCCCAGTTCTCCATGGCCTGTCCTGCCTTTCTGGATTTTACACATTTTTCAGATGGCCCTTTTGACTGGGGGGCAGTGAGACTTCATTGTAGTGCAGATTTCCTTTGCAAGCTTGCTTGGTTGGCCAAAAAGTGCGTATGCATTTTTTCCTGAATATATTCAGGAAAAAACGCATACGCACTTTTTGGCCAAGTGCATCATTGTGGACATTCTGCCTCTTTTCCTATGTTTTACATGCAATTCCAGTCTACCTCCTGAAATCGGTTTCCTGCAATTCTGCCCCGCTTTCAAGTCCTCTTGGCAGCCTTACTTCAATATATTTTTGGATGATAGCTGTCATTTATAACTCTGCAGTTTTGTGAATGACAGTGCCCCTGAGCTCCTTTCTTCAACTCGCTATCTTGTGAGCTGGCCGCAACACCGCAGGATTGCTTCAGACCCTAGTGTGTTCCGGCACGGCATGCTGAGCCTTTGGTTAATTCCTCTTCCTGGTGGGAAATGAGAGTTAAATTTGCCCGTGCAGACACCTCCAGCTAGTCTCTCATTGGTTCTCCCTATTCCTGTTCATCTTACGCAGAAATTGCAAACTGGGCCAAACAGGAGCTTAAAGGCACTGACTCTCCAAGTGGGGAGAGTGTTAGTAAAGCGTCTGGAATGTTGCACCCGTGTACCATGGGACGAAAACTGAGACATATTTCAACAAGTTTCCCGATAACATGGCGGATCATACTCTGGGTTCTACATGCATGTTTTAGCTGAAGGAAGAATCCCTTAAACCTGGAGAGTTGAGACCCATGGAATGGGTACCATGCAATATGACTTCAAAGGGTCTGCATTTGCTCACCGAACCTCACCAATCCTATCACTGCTGTGTTTGTGCCGCTGTCCACACGCTTGATTCTCTTTCGGAGACATATAAATCCATAGGTTTTAAGATTCTTACTAGTCAGGTATATTCTTAAGCGTTTAATATAGGGTGTTGTGTCCACTTCGTTGAGCAAAGAGTAGCTCTTGTCTATTACATATTTGGCTTATGGAACGGTGTCTCTGCTAATTTCAATCTCTGGTTTTATGCAGCACCCCAACTCACCTTTCCCCTTAAGCAAGCATAAGTTGGTTTTCTACATTTGAGACCCTGTTCTGTTTTGTAATTTAGTTCCTGTGTGGCCAAGTTTACATTCCGTGTAGTAGTGATATCTTATGATGTTTCTTTTTCTGTGTGACTTATTTCACTTAGAATCATCGTACCTGAATCCACTCATTATGCTGCTACGGGCCTGATGACATAGATTTCATTGCTGAGTGATATTGCATTGCACGTAAGTACCACAACTTCTTTATCCATTTTTCGCTTTCTGTAATATTGAACTTGTACCGTAAACGAGTTTCTTGTAAACAGAGCCGTTCCAAACTTTGGGGTGGCTGTGTCTTTTTGATTTTAATTTCCCTAAGCTATAGGACCATAAGTGGAAGTGCCCTAGGCTGTGTTGCTTTATTTTTTAGATGTTTCAGGAAACACCATACACTTCTCCAGAGTGGCTGTTGGCGATTTACATCCCACCCATCAGCATAACAAGGCTCCCAGTTCTCCATGGCCTGTCCTGCCTTTCTGGATTTTACACTTTTTTCAGATGGCCCTTTTGACCGGGGGGCAGTGAGACTTCATTGTAGTGCCGATTTCCTTTGCAAGCTTGCTTGGTTGGCCAAAAAGGGCGTATGCGTTTTTTCCTGAATATATTCAGGAAAAAACGCATACGCCCTTTTTGGCCAAGTGCATCATTGTGGACGTTCTGCCTCTTTTCCTATGCTTTACCTGCAATTCCAGTCTACCTCCTGCAATCGGTTTCCTGCAATTCTGCCCTGCTTTCAAGTCCTCTTGGCAACCTTACTTCAATATATTTTTGGACAATAGTTGTCATTTATAACTCTACAGGTTTGTGAATTACAGAGCCCCTGAGCTCCTTTCTTCTACTCGCTTTCTTGTGAGCTGGCCGCAACACCGCAGGATTGCTTCAGGCCCTAGTGTGGTTCCAGCACGGCACGCGGAGCCTTTGGTTAATTCCTCTTCCTGGTGGGAAATGAGAGTTAAATTCGCCCGCCCCGACACCTCCAGCTAGTCTCTTACTGGTTCTCCCTATTCCTGTTCATTTTCCTCAGATATTGCAAACTGGGCCAAACAGGAGGTTAAAGGCACTGACTCTCCACGTGCGGAGAGTGTTAGTAAAGCTTCTGGAATGTTGCACCCGAGTACCAGGAGATGAAAACTGACACATTTGAACACGTTTCCCGATCACACGGTGGCTCATACTCTGGGTTCCACATGCATGTTTTAGCTGAAGGAAGAATCCCTTAAACCTGGAGAGTTGAGACCCATGGAATGGGTACCATGCAATATGACTTCAAAGGGTCTGCATTTGCTCACCGAACCTCACCAATCCTATCACTGCTGCGTTTATGCTGCTGTACACACGCTTGATTCTCTTTCAGATACATATAAATCCATAGGTTTTAAGATTCTTACCAGTCATGTATATTCTTAGGCGTTTAATATGGGGTGTTGCGTCCACTTCATTGAGCAAGGAGTAGCTCTTGTCTATTACATATTTGGCTTATGGAACGGTATCTGTGCTAATTTCAATCTCTGGTTTTATGCAGCACCCCAACTCACCTTTCCCCTTAAGCAAGCATAAGTTGGTTTTCGACATTTGAGACCCTGTTCTGTTTTGTAATTCAGTTCCTGTGTGGCCAAGTTTACATTCCGTGTAGTAGTGATATCTTATGATGTTTCTTTTTCTGTGTGACTTATTTCACTTAGAATCATCGTACCTGAATCCACTCATTATGCTGCTACGGGCCTGATGACATAGATTTCATTGCTGAGTGATATTGCATTGCACGTAAGTACCACAACTTCTTTATCCATTTTTCGCTTTCTGTGATATTGAACTTGTACCGTAAACGAGGTTCTTGTAAACAGAGCCGTCCCAAACTTTGGGGTGGCTGTGTCTTTTTGATTTTAATTTCCCTAAGCTATAGGACCATAAGTGGAAGTGCCCTACGCTCTGTTGCTTGTTTTTTAGATGTTTCAGGAAACACCATACACTTCTCCAGAGTGGCTGTTGGCAATTTACATCCCGCCCATCAGCATAACAAGGCTCCCAGTTCTCCATGGCCTGTCCTGCCTTTCTGGATTTTACACTTTTTTCAGATGGCCCTTTTGACCGGGGGGCAGTGAGACTTCATTGTAGTGCAGATTTCCTTTGCAAGCTTGCTTGGTTGGCCAAAAAGGGCGTATGCGTTTTTTCCTGAATATATTCAGGAAAAAACGCATACGCCCTTTTTGGCCAAGTGCATCATTGTGGACATTCTGCCTCTTTTCCTATGTTTTACATGCAATTCCAGTCTACCTCCTGAAATCGGTGTCCTGCAATTCTGCCCTGCTTTCAAGTCTTCTTGGCAGCCTTACTTCCATATATTTTTGGACGATAGCTGTCATTTATAACTCGGCAAGTTTTTGAATTACAGTGCCCCTGAGGTCCTTTCTTCAATTCGCTTTCTTGTGAGCTGGCCGCAACACCGCAGGATTGCTTCAGGCCCTAGTGTGGTTCCGACATGGCATGCTGAGCCTTTCGTTACTTCCACTTCCTGCTGGGAAATGAGAGTTAAATTTGCCCGTCCAGACATCTCCAGCTAGTCTCTCATTGGTTCTTCGTATTGCTGTTCATTTTCAACAGAAATTGCAAACTGGGCCAAACAGGAGGTTAAAGGCACTGACTCTCCACGTGGGGAGAGTGTTAGTAAAGCGTCTGGAATGTTGCACCCGAGTACCAGGAGATGAAAACTGAGACACATTTGAACACGTTTCCCGATCACACGGGGGATCATACTCTTGGTTCCACATGCATGTTTCAGCTGAAGGAAGAATCCCTTAAATCTGGAGAGTTGAGACCCATGGAATGGGAACCATGCAATATGACTTCAAAGGGTCTGCATTTGCTCACCGAACCTCACCAATCCTATCACTGCTGCGTTTATGCCGCTGTACACATGCCTGATTCTCTTTTGCAGACATATAAATCCATAGGTTTTAAGATTCTTACTAGTCAGGTATATTCTTAGGCATTTAATATGGGGTGTTGAGTCCACGTCGTTGAGCAAGGAGTAGCTCTTTTCTATTAAATATTTGGCTTATGAAACGGTATCTGTGCTAATTTCAATCTCTGGTTTTATGCAGCACCCCAACTCACCTTTCCCCTTAAGCAAGCGTAAGTTGGTTTTCTACATTTGACACCCTGTTCTATTTTGTAATTCAGTTCCTATGTAGCCAAGATTACATTTCGTGTAGTAGTGATATCTTATGATGTTTCTTTTTCTGTGTGACTTATTTCACTTAGAATCATCATACCTGAATCCACTCATTATGCTGCTACGGGCCTGATGACATAGATTTCATTGCTGAGTGATATTGCATTGTACGTAAGTACCACAACTTCTTTATCCATTTTTCGCTTTCTGTGATACTGAATTGTACCGTAAACGAGGTTCTTGTAAACAGAGCCATCCCAAACTTTGGGGTGGCTGTGTCTGTTTTATTTTAATTTCCCTAAGCTATAGGACCATAAGTGGAAGTGCCCTAGGCTCTGTTGCTTTGTTTTTTAGATGTTTCAGGAAACACCATACACTTCTCCAGAGTGGCTGTTGGCAATTTACATCCTGCACATCAGCATAACAAGGCTCCCAGTTCTCCATGGCCTGTCCTGCCTTTCTGGATTTTACACATTTTTCAGATGGCCCTTTTGACTGGGGGGCAGTGAGACTTCATTGTAGTGCAGATTTCCTTTGCAAGCTTGCTTGGTTGGCCAAAAAGGGCGTATGCATTTTTTCCTGAATATATTCAGGAAAAAACGCATACGCCCTTTTTGGCCAAGTGCATCATTGTGGACATTCTGCCTCTTTTCCTATGTTTTACATGCAATTCCAGTCTACCTCCTGAAATCGGTTTCCTGCAATTCTGCCCCGCTTTCAAGTCCTCTTGGCAGCCTTACTTCAATATATTTTTGGATGATAGCTGTCATTTATAACTCTGCAGTTTTGTGAATGACAGTGCCCCTGAGCTCCTTTCTTCAACTCGCTATCTTGTGAGCTGGCCGCAACACCGCAGGATTGCTTCAGACCCTAGTGTGTTCCGGCACGGCATGCTGAGCCTTTGGTTAATTCCTCTTCCTGGTGGGAAATGAGAGTTAAATTTGCCCGTGCAGACACCTCCAGCTAGTCTCTCATTGGTTCTCCCTATTCCTGTTCATCTTACGCAGAAATTGCAAACTGGGCCAAACAGGAGCTTAAAGGCACTGACTCTCCAAGTGGGGAGAGTGTTAGTAAAGCGTCTGGAATGTTGCACCCGTGTACCATGGGACGAAAACTGAGACATATTTCAACAAGTTTCCCGATAACATGGCGGATCATACTCTGGGTTCTACATGCATGTTTTAGCTGAAGGAAGAATCCCTTAAACCTGGAGAGTTGAGACCCATGGAATGGGTACCATGCAATATGACTTCAAAGGGTCTGCATTTGCTCACCGAACCTCACCAATCCTATCACTGCTGTGTTTGTGCCGCTGTCCACACGCTTGATTCTCTTTCGGAGACATATAAATCCATAGGTTTTAAGATTCTTACTAGTCAGGTATATTCTTAAGCGTTTAATATAGGGTGTTGTGTCCACTTCGTTGAGCAAAGAGTAGCTCTTGTCTATTACATATTTGGCTTATGGAACGGTGTCTCTGCTAATTTCAATCTCTGGTTTTATGCAGCACCCCAACTCACCTTTCCCCTTAAGCAAGCATAAGTTGGTTTTCTACATTTGAGACCCTGTTCTGTTTTGTAATTTAGTTCCTGTGTGGCCAAGTTTACATTCCGTGTAGTAGTGATATCTTATGATGTTTCTTTTTCTGTGTGACTTATTTCACTTAGAATCATCGTACCTGAATCCACTCATTATGCTGCTACGGGCCTGATGACATAGATTTCATTGCTGAGTGATATTGCATTGCACGTAAGTACCACAACTTCTTTATCCATTTTTCGCTTTCTGTAATATTGAACTTGTACCGTAAACGAGTTTCTTGTAAACAGAGCCGTTCCAAACTTTGGGGTGGCTGTGTCTTTTTGATTTTAATTTCCCTAAGCTATAGGACCATAAGTGGAAGTGCCCTAGGCTGTGTTGCTTTATTTTTTAGATGTTTCAGGAAACACCATACACTTCTCCAGAGTGGCTGTTGGCGATTTACATCCCACCCATCAGCATAACAAGGCTCCCAGTTCTCCATGGCCTGTCCTGCCTTTCTGGATTTTACACTTTTTTCAGATGGCCCTTTTGACCGGGGGGCAGTGAGACTTCATTGTAGTGCAGATTTCCTTTGCAAGCTTGCTTGGTTGGCCAAAAAGGGCGTATGCGTTTTTTCCTGAATATATTCAGGAAAAAACGCATACGCCCTTTTTGGCCAAGTGCATCATTGTGGACGTTCTGCCTCTTTTCCTATGCTTTACCTGCAATTCCAGTCTACCTCCTGAAATCGGTTTCCTGCAATTCTGCCCTGCTTTCAAGTCCTCTTGGCAACCTTACTTCAATATATTTTTGGACAATAGTTGTCATTTATAACTCTACAGGTTTGTGAATTACAGAGCCCCTGAGCTCATTTCTTCTACTCGCTTTCTTGTGAGCTGGCCGCAACACCGCAGGATTGCTTCAGGCCCTAGTGTTGTTCCAGCACGGCACGCGGAGCCTTTGGTTAATTCCTCTTCCTGGTGGGAAATGAGAGTTAAATTCGCCCGCCCCGACACCTCCAGCTAGTCTCTTACTGGTTCTCCCTATTCCTGTTCATTTTCCTCAGATATTGCAAACTGGGCCAAACAGGAGGTTAAAGGCACTGACTCTCCACGTGGGGAGAGTGTTAGTAAAGCTTCTGGAATGTTGCACCCAAGTACCAGGAGATGAAAACTGACACATTTGAACACGTTTCCCGATCACACGGTGGCTCATACTCTGGGTTCCACATGCATGTTTTAGCTGAAGGAAGAATCCCTTAAACCTGGAGAGTTGAGACCCATGGAATGGGTACCATGCAATATGACTTCAAAGGGTCTGCATTTGCTCACCGAACCTCACCAATCCTATCACTGCTGCGTTTATGCTGCTGTACACACGCTTGATTCTCTTTCAGATACATATAAATCCATAGGTTTTAAGATTCTTACCAGTCATGTATATTCTTAGGCGTTTAATATGGGGTGTTGCGTCCACTTCATTGAGCAAGGAGTAGCTCTTGTCTATTACATATTTGGCTTATGGAACGGTATCTGTGCTAATTTCAATCTCTGGTTTTATGCAGCACCCCAACTCACCTTTCCCCTTAAGCAAGCATAAGTTGGTTTTCGACATTTGCGACCCTGTTCTGTTTTGTAATTCAGTTCCTGTGTGGCCAAGTTTACATTCCGTGTAGTAGTGATATCTTATGATGTTTCTTTTTCTGTGTGACTTATTTCACTTAGAATCATCGTACCTGAATCCACTCATTATGCTGCTACGGGCCTGATGAGATAGATTTCATTGCTGAGTGATATTGCATTGCACGTAAGTACCACAACTTCTTTATCCATTTTTCGCT
Organism: Lagenorhynchus albirostris; assembly: GCF_949774975.1. Classification (NCBI taxonomy): domain Eukaryota; kingdom Metazoa; phylum Chordata; class Mammalia; order Artiodactyla; family Delphinidae; genus Lagenorhynchus; species Lagenorhynchus albirostris. The sequence goes on along the minus strand of NC_083096.1, from coordinate 64,791,396 downwards.
TTCTGTGATATTGAACTTGTACCGTAAACGAGGTTCTTGTAAACAGAGCCGTCCCAAACTTTGGGGTGGCTGTGTCTTTTTGATTTTAATTTCCCTAAGCTATAGGACCATAAGTGGAAGTGCCCTACGCTCTGTTGCTTGTTTTTTAGATGTTTCAGGAAACACCATACACTTCTCCAGAGTGGCTGTTGGCAATTTACATCCCGCCCATCAGCATAACAAGGCTCCCAGTTCTCCATGGCCTGTCCTGCCTTTCTGGATTTTACACTTTTTTCAGATGGCCCTTTTGACTGGGGGGCAGTGAGACTTCATTGTAGTGCAGATTTCCTTTGCAAGCTTGCTTGGTTGGCCAAAAAGGGCGTATGCGTTTTTTCCTGAATATATTCAGGAAAAAACGCATACGCCCTTTTTGGCCAAGTGCATCATTGTGGACATTCTGCCTCTTTTCCTATGTTTTACATGCAATTCCAGTCTACCTCCTGAAATCGGTGTCCTGCAATTCTGCCCTGCTTTCAAGTCTTCTTGGCAGCCTTACTTCCATATATTTTTGGACGATAGCTGTCATTTATAACTCGGCAAGTTTTTGAATTACAGTGCCCCTGAGGTCCTTTCTTCAATTCGCTTTCTTGTGAGCTGGCCGCAACACCGCAGGATTGCTTCAGGCCCTAGTGTGGTTCCGACATGGCATGCTGAGCCTTTCGTTACTTCCACTTCCTGCTGGGAAATGAGAGTTAAATTTGCCCGTCCAGACATCTCCAGCTAGTCTCTCATTGGTTCTTCGTATTGCTGTTCATTTTCAACAGAAATTGCAAACTGGGCCAAACAGGAGGTTAAAGGCACTGACTCTCCACGTGGGGAGAGTGTTAGTAAAGCGTCTGGAATGTTGCACCCGAGTACCAGGGGACGAAAACCGAGACACATTTGAACACGTTTCCCGATCACACGGGGGATCATACTCTTGGTTCCACATGCATGTTTCAGCTGAAGGAAGAATCCCTTAAATCTGGAGAGTTGAGACCCATGGAATGGGAACCATGCAATATGACTTCAAAGGGTCTGCATTTGCTCACCGAACCTCACCAATCCTATCACTGCTGCGTTTATGCCGCTGTACACATGCCTGATTCTCTTTTGCAGACATATAAATCCATAGGTTTTAAGATTCTTACTAGTCAGGTATATTCTTAGGCATTTAATATGGGGTGTTGAGTCCACGTCGTTGAGCAAGGAGTAGCTCTTTTCTATTAAATATTTGGCTTATGAAACGGTATCTGTGCTAATTTCAATCTCTGGTTTTATGCAGCACCCCAACTCACCTTTCCCCTTAAGCAAGCGTAAGTTGGTTTTCTACATTTGACACCCTGTTCTATTTTGTAATTCAGTTCCTATGTAGCCAAGATTACATTTCGTGTAGTAGTGATATCTTATGATGTTTCTTTTTCTGTGTGACTTATTTCACTTAGAATCATCGTACCTGAATCCACTCATTATGCTGCTACGGGCCTGATGACATAGATTTCATTGCTGAGTGATATTGCATTGTACGTAAGTACCACAACTTCTTTATCCATTTTTCGCTTTCTGTGATACTGAATTGTACCGTAAACGAGGTTCTTGTAAACAGAGCCATCCCAAACTTTGGGGTGGCTGTGTCTGTTTTATTTTAATTTCCCTAAGCTATAGGACCATAAGTGGAAGTGCCCTAGGCTCTGTTGCTTTGTTTTTTAGATGTTTCAGGAAACACCATACACTTCTCCAGAGTGGCTGTTGGCAATTTACATCCTGCACATCAGCATAACAAGGCTCCCAGTTCTCCATGGCCTGTCCTGCCTTTCTGGATTTTACACATTTTTCAGATGGCCCTTTTGACTGGGGGGCAGTGAGACTTCATTGTAGTGCAGATTTCCTTTGCAAGCTTGCTTGGTTGGCCAAAAAGGGCGTATGCGTTTTTTCCTGAATATATTCAGGAAAAAACGCATACGCCCTTTTTGGCCAAGTGCATCATTGTGGACGTTCTGCCTCTTTTCCTATGTTTTACATGCAATTCCAGTCTACCTCCTGAAATCGGTGTCCTGCAATTCTGCCCTGCTTTCAAGTCTTCTTGGCAGCCTTACTTCCATATATTTTTGGACGATAGCTGTCATTTATAACTCGGCAAGTTTTTGAATTACAGTGCCCCTGAGGTCCTTTCTTCAATTCGCTTTCTTGTGAGCTGGCCGCAACACCGCAGGATTGCTTCAGGCCCTAGTGTGGTTCCGACATGGCATGCTGAGCCTTTCGTTACTTCCACTTCCTGCTGGGAAATGAGAGTTAAATTTGCCCGTCCAGACATCTCCAGCTAGTCTCTCATTGGTTCTTCGTATTGCTGTTCATTTTCAACAGAAATTGCAAACTGGGCCAAACAGGAGGTTAAAGGCACTGACTCTCCACGTGGGGAGAGTGTTAGTAAAGCGTCTGGAATGTTGCACCCGAGTACCAGGGGACGAAAACCGAGACACATTTGAACACGTTTCCCGATCACACGGGGGATCATACTCTTGGTTCCACATGCATGTTTCAGCTGAAGGAAGAATCCCTTAAATCTGGAGAGTTGAGACCCATGGAATGGGAACCATGCAATATGACTTCAAAGGGTCTGCATTTGCTCACCGAACCTCACCAATCCTATCACTGCTGCGTTTATGCCGCTGTACACATGCCTGATTCTCTTTTGCAGACATATAAATCCATAGGTTTTAAGATTCTTACTAGTCAGGTATATTCTTAGGCATTTAATATGGGGTGTTGAGTCCACGTCGTTGAGCAAGGAGTAGCTCTTTTCTATTAAATATTTGGCTTATGAAACGGTATCTGTGCTAATTTCAATCTCTGGTTTTATGCAGCACCCCAACTCACCTTTCCCCTTAAGCAAGCGTAAGTTGGTTTTCTACATTTGACACCCTGTTCTATTTTGTAATTCAGTTCCTATGTAGCCAAGATTACATTTCGTGTAGTAGTGATATCTTATGATGTTTCTTTTTCTGTGTGACTTATTTCACTTAGAATCATCATACCTGAATCCACTCATTATGCTGCTACGGGCCTGATGACATAGATTTCATTGCTGAGTGATATTGCATTGTACGTAAGTACCACAACTTCTTTATCCATTTTTCGCTTTCTGTGATACTGAATTGTACCGTAAACGAGGTTCTTGTAAACAGAGCCATCCCAAACTTTGGGGTGGCTGTGTCTGTTTTATTTTAATTTCCCTAAGCTATAGGACCATAAGTGGAAGTGCCCTAGGCTCTGTTGCTTTGTTTTTTAGATGTTTCAGGAAACACCATACACTTCTCCAGAGTGGCTGTTGGCAATTTACATCCTGCACATCAGCATAACAAGGCTCCCAGTTCTCCATGGCCTGTCCTGCCTTTCTGGATTTTACACATTTTTCAGATGGCCCTTTTGACTGGGGGGCAGTGAGACTTCATTGTAGTGCAGATTTCCTTTGCAAGCTTGCTTGGTTGGCCAAAAAGTGCGTATGCATTTTTTCCTGAATATATTCAGGAAAAAACGCATACGCACTTTTTGGCCAAGTGCATCATTGTGGACATTCTGCCTCTTTTCCTATGTTTTACATGCAATTCCAGTCTACCTCCTGAAATCGGTTTCCTGCAATTCTGCCCCGCTTTCAAGTCCTCTTGGCAGCCTTACTTCAATATATTTTTGGATGATAGCTGTCATTTATAACTCTGCAGTTTTGTGAATGACAGTGCCCCTGAGCTCCTTTCTTCAACTCGCTATCTTGTGAGCTGGCCGCAACACCGCAGGATTGCTTCAGACCCTAGTGTGTTCCGGCACGGCATGCTGAGCCTTTGGTTAATTCCTCTTCCTGGTGGGAAATGAGAGTTAAATTTGCCCGTGCAGACACCTCCAGCTAGTCTCTCATTGGTTCTCCCTATTCCTGTTCATCTTACGCAGAAATTGCAAACTGGGCCAAACAGGAGCTTAAAGGCACTGACTCTCCAAGTGGGGAGAGTGTTAGTAAAGCGTCTGGAATGTTGCACCCGTGTACCATGGGACGAAAACTGAGACATATTTCAACAAGTTTCCCGATAACATGGCGGATCATACTCTGGGTTCTACATGCATGTTTTAGCTGAAGGAAGAATCCCTTAAACCTGGAGAGTTGAGACCCATGGAATGGGTACCATGCAATATGACTTCAAAGGGTCTGCATTTGCTCACCGAACCTCACCAATCCTATCACTGCTGTGTTTGTGCCGCTGTCCACACGCTTGATTCTCTTTCGGAGACATATAAATCCATAGGTTTTAAGATTCTTACTAGTCAGGTATATTCTTAAGCGTTTAATATAGGGTGTTGTGTCCACTTCGTTGAGCAAAGAGTAGCTCTTGTCTATTACATATTTGGCTTATGGAACGGTGTCTCTGCTAATTTCAATCTCTGGTTTTATGCAGCACCCCAACTCACCTTTCCCCTTAAGCAAGCATAAGTTGGTTTTCTACATTTGAGACCCTGTTCTGTTTTGTAATTTAGTTCCTGTGTGGCCAAGTTTACATTCCGTGTAGTAGTGATATCTTATGATGTTTCTTTTTCTGTGTGACTTATTTCACTTAGAATCATCGTACCTGAATCCACTCATTATGCTGCTACGGGCCTGATGACATAGATTTCATTGCTGAGTGATATTGCATTGCACGTAAGTACCACAACTTCTTTATCCATTTTTCGCTTTCTGTAATATTGAACTTGTACCGTAAACGAGTTTCTTGTAAACAGAGCCGTTCCAAACTTTGGGGTGGCTGTGTCTTTTTGATTTTAATTTCCCTAAGCTATAGGACCATAAGTGGAAGTGCCCTAGGCTGTGTTGCTTTATTTTTTAGATGTTTCAGGAAACACCATACACTTCTCCAGAGTGGCTGTTGGCGATTTACATCCCACCCATCAGCATAACAAGGCTCCCAGTTCTCCATGGCCTGTCCTGCCTTTCTGGATTTTACACTTTTTTCAGATGGCCCTTTTGACCGGGGGGCAGTGAGACTTCATTGTAGTGCAGATTTCCTTTGCAAGCTTGCTTGGTTGGCCAAAAAGGGCGTATGCGTTTTTTCCTGAATATATTCAGGAAAAAACGCATACGCCCTTTTTGGCCAAGTGCATCATTGTGGACGTTCTGCCTCTTTTCCTATGCTTTACCTGCAATTCCAGTCTACCTCCTGAAATCGGTTTCCTGCAATTCTGCCCTGCTTTCAAGTCCTCTTGGCAACCTTACTTCAATATATTTTTGGACAATAGTTGTCATTTATAACTCTACAGGTTTGTGAATTACAGAGCCCCTGAGCTCATTTCTTCTACTCGCTTTCTTGTGAGCTGGCCGCAACACCGCAGGATTGCTTCAGGCCCTAGTGTGGTTCCAGCACGGCACGCGGAGCCTTTGGTTAATTCCTCTTCCTGGTGGGAAATGAGAGTTAAATTCGCCCGCCCCGACACCTCCAGCTAGTCTCTTACTGGTTCTCCCTATTCCTGTTCATTTTCCTCAGATATTGCAAACTGGGCCAAACAGGAGGTTAAAGGCACTGACTCTCCACGTGGGGAGAGTGTTAGTAAAGCTTCTGGAATGTTGCACCCAAGTACCAGGAGATGAAAACTGACACATTTGAACACGTTTCCCGATCACACGGTGGCTCATACTCTGGGTTCCACATGCATGTTTTAGCTGAAGGAAGAATCCCTTAAACCTGGAGAGTTGAGACCCATGGAATGGGTACCATGCAATATGACTTCAAAGGGTCTGCATTTGCTCACCGAACCTCACCAATCCTATCACTGCTGCGTTTATGCTGCTGTACACACGCTTGATTCTCTTTCAGATACATATAAATCCATAGGTTTTAAGATTCTTACCAGTCATGTATATTCTTAGGCGTTTAATATGGGGTGTTGCGTCCACTTCATTGAGCAAGGAGTAGCTCTTGTCTATTACATATTTGGCTTATGGAACGGTATCTGTGCTAATTTCAATCTCTGGTTTTATGCAGCACCCCAACTCACCTTTCCCCTTAAGCAAGCATAAGTTGGTTTTCGACATTTGCGACCCTGTTCTGTTTTGTAATTCAGTTCCTGTGTGGCCAAGTTTACATTCCGTGTAGTAGTGATATCTTATGATGTTTCTTTTTCTGTGTGACTTATTTCACTTAGAATCATCGTACCTGAATCCACTCATTATGCTGCTACGGGCCTGATGAGATAGATTTCATTGCTGAGTGATATTGCATTGCACGTAAGTACCACAACTTCTTTATCCATTTTTCGCTTTCTGTGATATTGAACTTGTACCGTAAACGAGGTTCTTGTAAACAGAGCCGTCCCAAACTTTGGGGTGGCTGTGTCTTTTTGATTTTAATTTCCCTAAGCTATAGGACCATAAGTGGAAGTGCCCTACGCTCTGTTGCTTGTTTTTTAGATGTTTCAGGAAACACCATACACTTCTCCAGAGTGGCTGTTGGCAATTTACATCCCGCCCATCAGCATAACAAGGCTCCCAGTTCTCCATGGCCTGTCCTGCCTTTCTGGATTTTACACTTTTTTCAGATGGCCCTTTTGACTGGGGGGCAGTGAGACTTCATTGTAGTGCAGATTTCCTTTGCAAGCTTGCTTGGTTGGCCAAAAAGGGCGTATGCGTTTTTTCCTGAATATATTCAGGAAAAAACGCATACGCCCTTTTTGGCCAAGTGCATCATTGTGGACGTTCTGCCTCTTTTCCTATGTTTTACATGCAATTCCAGTCTACCTCCTGAAATCGGTGTCCTGCAATTCTGCCCTGCTTTCAAGTCTTCTTGGCAGCCTTACTTCCATATATTTTTGGACGATAGCTGTCATTTATAACTCGGCAAGTTTTTGAATTACAGTGCCCCTGAGGTCCTTTCTTCAATTCGCTTTCTTGTGAGCTGGCCGCAACACCGCAGGATTGCTTCAGGCCCTAGTGTGGTTCCGACATGGCATGCTGAGCCTTTCGTTACTTCCACTTCCTGCTGGGAAATGAGAGTTAAATTTGCCCGTCCAGACATCTCCAGCTAGTCTCTCATTGGTTCTTCGTATTGCTGTTCATTTTCAACAGAAATTGCAAACTGGGCCAAACAGGAGGTTAAAGGCACTGACTCTCCACGTGGGGAGAGTGTTAGTAAAGCGTCTGGAATGTTGCACCCGAGTACCAGGGGACGAAAACCGAGACACATTTGAACACGTTTCCCGATCACACGGGGGATCATACTCTTGGTTCCACATGCATGTTTCAGCTGAAGGAAGAATCCCTTAAATCTGGAGAGTTGAGACCCATGGAATGGGAACCATGCAATATGACTTCAAAGGGTCTGCATTTGCTCACCGAACCTCACCAATCCTATCACTGCTGCGTTTATGCCGCTGTACACATGCCTGATTCTCTTTTGCAGACATATAAATCCATAGGTTTTAAGATTCTTACTAGTCAGGTATATTCTTAGGCATTTAATATGGGGTGTTGAGTCCACGTCGTTGAGCAAGGAGTAGCTCTTTTCTATTAAATATTTGGCTTATGAAACGGTATCTGTGCTAATTTCAATCTCTGGTTTTATGCAGCACCCCAACTCACCTTTCCCCTTAAGCAAGCGTAAGTTGGTTTTCTACATTTGACACCCTGTTCTATTTTGTAATTCAGTTCCTATGTAGCCAAGATTACATTTCGTGTAGTAGTGATATCTTATGATGTTTCTTTTTCTGTGTGACTTATTTCACTTAGAATCATCATACCTGAATCCACTCATTATGCTGCTACGGGCCTGATGACATAGATTTCATTGCTGAGTGATATTGCATTGTACGTAAGTACCACAACTTCTTTATCCATTTTTCGCTTTCTGTGATACTGAATTGTACCGTAAACGAGGTTCTTGTAAACAGAGCCATCCCAAACTTTGGGGTGGCTGTGTCTGTTTTATTTTAATTTCCCTAAGCTATAGGACCATAAGTGGAAGTGCCCTAGGCTCTGTTGCTTTGTTTTTTAGATGTTTCAGGAAACACCATACACTTCTCCAGAGTGGCTGTTGGCAATTTACATCCTGCACATCAGCATAACAAGGCTCCCAGTTCTCCATGGCCTGTCCTGCCTTTCTGGATTTTACACATTTTTCAGATGGCCCTTTTGACTGGGGGGCAGTGAGACTTCATTGTAGTGCAGATTTCCTTTGCAAGCTTGCTTGGTTGGCCAAAAAGTGCGTATGCATTTTTTCCTGAATATATTCAGGAAAAAACGCATACGCACTTTTTGGCCAAGTGCATCATTGTGGACATTCTGCCTCTTTTCCTATGTTTTACATGCAATTCCAGTCTACCTCCTGAAATCGGTTTCCTGCAATTCTGCCCCGCTTTCAAGTCCTCTTGGCAGCCTTACTTCAATATATTTTTGGATGATAGCTGTCATTTATAACTCTGCAGTTTTGTGAATGACAGTGCCCCTGAGCTCCTTTCTTCAACTCGCTATCTTGTGAGCTGGCCGCAACACCGCAGGATTGCTTCAGACCCTAGTGTGTTCCGGCACGGCATGCTGAGCCTTTGGTTAATTCCTCTTCCTGGTGGGAAATGAGAGTTAAATTTGCCCGTGCAGACACCTCCAGCTAGTCTCTCATTGGTTCTCCCTATTCCTGTTCATCTTACGCAGAAATTGCAAACTGGGCCAAACAGGAGCTTAAAGGCACTGACTCTCCAAGTGGGGAGAGTGTTAGTAAAGCGTCTGGAATGTTGCACCCGTGTACCATGGGACGAAAACTGAGACATATTTCAACAAGTTTCCCGATAACATGGCGGATCATACTCTGGGTTCTACATGCATGTTTTAGCTGAAGGAAGAATCCCTTAAACCTGGAGAGTTGAGACCCATGGAATGGGTACCATGCAATATGACTTCAAAGGGTCTGCATTTGCTCACCGAACCTCACCAATCCTATCACTGCTGTGTTTGTGCCGCTGTCCACACGCTTGATTCTCTTTCGGAGACATATAAATCCATAGGTTTTAAGATTCTTACTAGTCAGGTATATTCTTAAGCGTTTAATATAGGGTGTTGTGTCCACTTCGTTGAGCAAAGAGTAGCTCTTGTCTATTACATATTTGGCTTATGGAACGGTGTCTCTGCTAATTTCAATCTCTGGTTTTATGCAGCACCCCAACTCACCTTTCCCCTTAAGCAAGCATAAGTTGGTTTTCTACATTTGAGACCCTGTTCTGTTTTGTAATTTAGTTCCTGTGTGGCCAAGTTTACATTCCGTGTAGTAGTGATATCTTATGATGTTTCTTTTTCTGTGTGACTTATTTCACTTAGAATCATCGTACCTGAATCCACTCATTATGCTGCTACGGGCCTGATGACATAGATTTCATTGCTGAGTGATATTGCATTGCACGTAAGTACCACAACTTCTTTATCCATTTTTCGCTTTCTGTAATATTGAACTTGTACCGTAAACGAGTTTCTTGTAAACAGAGCCGTTCCAAACTTTGGGGTGGCTGTGTCTTTTTGATTTTAATTTCCCTAAGCTATAGGACCATAAGTGGAAGTGCCCTAGGCTGTGTTGCTTTATTTTTTAGATGTTTCAGGAAACACCATACACTTCTCCAGAGTGGCTGTTGGCGATTTACATCCCACCCATCAGCATAACAAGGCTCCCAGTTCTCCATGGCCTGTCCTGCCTTTCTGGATTTTACACTTTTTTCAGATGGCCCTTTTGACTGGGGGGCAGTGAGACTTCATTGTAGTGCAGATTTCCTTTGCAAGCTTGCTTGGTTGGCCAAAAAGGGCGTATGCGTTTTTTCCTGAATATATTCAGGAAAAAACGCATACGCCCTTTTTGGCCAAGTGCATCATTGTGGACGTTCTGCCTCTTTTCCTATGCTTTACCTGCAATTCCAGTCTACCTCCTGAAATCGGTTTCCTGCAATTCTGCCCTGCTTTCAAGTCCTCTTGGCAACCTTACTTCAATATATTTTTGGACAATAGTTGTCATTTATAACTCTACAGGTTTGTGAATTACAGAGCCCCTGAGCTCATTTCTTCTACTCGCTTTCTTGTGAGCTGGCCGCAACACCGCAGGATTGCTTCAGGCCCTAGTGTGGTTCCAGCACGGCACGCGGAGCCTTTGGTTAATTCCTCTTCCTGGTGGGAAATGAGAGTTAAATTCGCCCGCCCCGACACCTCCAGCTAGTCTCTTACTGGTTCTCCCTATTCCTGTTCATTTTCCTCAGATATTGCAAACTGGGCCAAACAGGAGGTTAAAGGCACTGACTCTCCACGTGGGGAGAGTGTTAGTAAAGCTTCTGGAATGTTGCACCCAAGTACCAGGAGATGAAAACTGACACATTTGAACACGTTTCCCGATCACACGGTGGCTCATACTCTGGGTTCCACATGCATGTTTTAGCTGAAGGAAGAATCCCTTAAACCTGGAGAGTTGAGACCCATGGAATGGGTACCATGCAATATGACTTCAAAGGGTCTGCATTTGCTCACCGAACCTCACCAATCCTATCACTGCTGCGTTTATGCTGCTGTACACACGCTTGATTCTCTTTCAGATACATATAAATCCATAGGTTTTAAGATTCTTACCAGTCATGTATATTCTTAGGCGTTTAATATGGGGTGTTGCGTCCACTTCATTGAGCAAGGAGTAGCTCTTGTCTATTACATATTTGGCTTATGGAACGGTATCTGTGCTAATTTCAATCTCTGGTTTTATGCAGCACCCCAACTCACCTTTCCCCTTAAGCAAGCATAAGTTGGTTTTCGACATTTGCGACCCTGTTCTGTTTTGTAATTCAGTTCCTGTGTGGCCAAGTTTACATTCCGTGTAGTAGTGATATCTTATGATGTTTCTTTTTCTGTGTGACTTATTTCACTTAGAATCATCGTACCTGAATCCACTCATTATGCTGCTACGGGCCTGATGAGATAGATTTCATTGCTGAGTGATATTGCATTGCACGTAAGTACCACAACTTCTTTATCCATTTTTCGCTTTCTGTGATATTGAACTTGTACCGTAAACGAGGTTCTTGTAAACAGAGCCGTCCCAAACTTTGGGGTGGCTGTGTCTTTTTGATTTTAATTTCCCTAAGCTATAGGACCATAAGTGGAAGTGCCCTACGCTCTGTTGCTTGTTTTTTAGATGTTTCAGGAAACACCATACACTTCTCCAGAGTGGCTGTTGGCAATTTACATCCCGCCCATCAGCATAACAAGGCTCCCAGTTCTCCATGGCCTGTCCTGCCTTTCTGGATTTTACACTTTTTTCAGATGGCCCTTTTGACCGGGGGGCAGTGAGACTTCATTGTAGTGCAGATTTCCTTTGCAAGCTTGCTTGGTTGGCCAAAAAGGGCGTATGCGTTTTTTCCTGAATATATTCAGGAAAAAACGCATACGCCCTTTTTGGCCAAGTGCATCATTGTGGACATTCTGCCTCTTTTCCTATGTTTTACATGCAATTCCAGTCTACCTCCTGAAATCGGTGTCCTGCAATTCTGCCCTGCTTTCAAGTCTTCTTGGCAGCCTTACTTCCATATATTTTTGGACGATAGCTGTCATTTATAACTCGGCAAGTTTTTGAATTACAGTGCCCCTGAGGTCCTTTCTTCAATTCGCTTTCTTGTGAGCTGGCCGCAACACCGCAGGATTGCTTCAGGCCCTAGTGTGGTTCCGACATGGCATGCTGAGCCTTTCGTTACTTCCACTTCCTGCTGGGAAATGAGAGTTAAATTTGCCCGTCCAGACATCTCCAGCTAGTCTCTCATTGGTTCTTCGTATTGCTGTTCATTTTCAACAGAAATTGCAAACTGGGCCAAACAGGAGGTTAAAGGCACTGACTCTCCACGTGGGGAGAGTGTTAGTAAAGCGTCTGGAATGTTGCACCCGAGTACCAGGGGACGAAAACCGAGACACATTTGAACACGTTTCCCGATCACACGGGGGATCATACTCTTGGTTCCACATGCATGTTTCAGCTGAAGGAAGAATCCCTTAAATCTGGAGAGTTGAGACCCATGGAATGGGAACCATGCAATATGACTTCAAAGGGTCTGCATTTGCTCACCGAACCTCACCAATCCTATCACTGCTGCGTTTATGCCGCTGTACACATGCCTGATTCTCTTTTGCAGACATATAAATCCATAGGTTTTAAGATTCTTACTAGTCAGGTATATTCTTAGGCATTTAATATGGGGTGTTGAGTCCACGTCGTTGAGCAAGGAGTAGCTCTTTTCTATTAAATATTTGGCTTATGAAACGGTATCTGTGCTAATTTCAATCTCTGGTTTTATGCAGCACCCCAACTCACCTTTCCCCTTAAGCAAGCGTAAGTTGGTTTTCTACATTTGACACCCTGTTCTATTTTGTAATTCAGTTCCTATGTAGCCAAGATTACATTTCGTGTAGTAGTGATATCTTATGATGTTTCTTTTTCTGTGTGACTTATTTCACTTAGAATCATCATACCTGAATCCACTCATTATGCTGCTACGGGCCTGATGACATAGATTTCATTGCTGAGTGATATTGCATTGTACGTAAGTACCACAACTTCTTTATCCATTTTTCGCTTTCTGTGATACTGAATTGTACCGTAAACGAGGTTCTTGTAAACAGAGCCATCCCAAACTTTGGGGTGGCTGTGTCTGTTTTATTTTAATTTCCCTAAGCTATAGGACCATAAGTGGAAGTGCCCTAGGCTCTGTTGCTTTGTTTTTTAGATGTTTCAGGAAACACCATACACTTCTCCAGAGTGGCTGTTGGCAATTTACATCCTGCACATCAGCATAACAAGGCTCCCAGTTCTCCATGGCCTGTCCTGCCTTTCTGGATTTTACACATTTTTCAGATGGCCCTTTTGACTGGGGGGCAGTGAGACTTCATTGTAGTGCAGATTTCCTTTGCAAGCTTGCTTGGTTGGCCAAAAAGTGCGTATGCATTTTTTCCTGAATATATTCAGGAAAAAACGCATACGCACTTTTTGGCCAAGTGCATCATTGTGGACATTCTGCCTCTTTTCCTATGTTTTACATGCAATTCCAGTCTACCTCCTGAAATCGGTTTCCTGCAATTCTGCCCCGCTTTCAAGTCCTCTTGGCAGCCTTACTTCAATATATTTTTGGATGATAGCTGTCATTTATAACTCTGCAGTTTTGTGAATGACAGTGCCCCTGAGCTCCTTTCTTCAACTCGCTATCTTGTGAGCTGGCCGCAACACCGCAGGATTGCTTCAGACCCTAGTGTGTTCCGGCACGGCATGCTGAGCCTTTGGTTAATTCCTCTTCCTGGTGGGAAATGAGAGTTAAATTTGCCCGTGCAGACACCTCCAGCTAGTCTCTCATTGGTTCTCCCTATTCCTGTTCATCTTACGCAGAAATTGCAAACTGGGCCAAACAGGAGCTTAAAGGCACTGACTCTCCAAGTGGGGAGAGTGTTAGTAAAGCGTCTGGAATGTTGCACCCGTGTACCATGGGACGAAAACTGAGACATATTTCAACAAGTTTCCCGATAACATGGCGGATCATACTCTGGGTTCTACATGCATGTTTTAGCTGAAGGAAGAATCCCTTAAACCTGGAGAGTTGAGACCCATGGAATGGGTACCATGCAATATGACTTCAAAGGGTCTGCATTTGCTCACCGAACCTCACCAATCCTATCACTGCTGTGTTTGTGCCGCTGTCCACACGCTTGATTCTCTTTCGGAGACATATAAATCCATAGGTTTTAAGATTCTTACTAGTCAGGTATATTCTTAAGCGTTTAATATAGGGTGTTGTGTCCACTTCGTTGAGCAAAGAGTAGCTCTTGTCTATTACATATTTGGCTTATGGAACGGTGTCTCTGCTAATTTCAATCTCTGGTTTTATGCAGCACCCCAACTCACCTTTCCCCTTAAGCAAGCATAAGTTGGTTTTCTACATTTGAGACCCTGTTCTGTTTTGTAATTTAGTTCCTGTGTGGCCAAGTTTACATTCCGTGTAGTAGTGATATCTTATGATGTTTCTTTTTCTGTGTGACTTATTTCACTTAGAATCATCGTACCTGAATCCACTCATTATGCTGCTACGGGCCTGATGACATAGATTTCATTGCTGAGTGATATTGCATTGCACGTAAGTACCACAACTTCTTTATCCATTTTTCGCTTTCTGTAATATTGAACTTGTACCGTAAACGAGTTTCTTGTAAACAGAGCCGTTCCAAACTTTGGGGTGGCTGTGTCTTTTTGATTTTAATTTCCCTAAGCTATAGGACCATAAGTGGAAGTGCCCTAGGCTGTGTTGCTTTATTTTTTAGATGTTTCAGGAAACACCATACACTTCTCCAGAGTGGCTGTTGGCGATTTACATCCCACCCATCAGCATAACAAGGCTCCCAGTTCTCCATGGCCTGTCCTGCCTTTCTGGATTTTACACTTTTTTCAGATGGCCCTTTTGACCGGGGGGCAGTGAGACTTCATTGTAGTGCAGATTTCCTTTGCAAGCTTGCTTGGTTGGCCAAAAAGGGCGTATGCGTTTTTTCCTGAATATATTCAGGAAAAAACGCATACGCCCTTTTTGGCCAAGTGCATCATTGTGGACGTTCTGCCTCTTTTCCTATGCTTTACCTGCAATTCCAGTCTACCTCCTGAAATCGGTTTCCTGCAATTCTGCCCTGCTTTCAAGTCCTCTTGGCAACCTTACTTCAATATATTTTTGGACAATAGTTGTCATTTATAACTCTACAGGTTTGTGAATTACAGAGCCCCTGAGCTCATTTCTTCTACTCGCTTTCTTGTGAGCTGGCCGCAACACCGCAGGATTGCTTCAGGCCCTAGTGTGGTTCCAGCACGGCACGCGGAGCCTTTGGTTAATTCCTCTTCCTGGTGGGAAATGAGAGTTAAATTCGCCCGCCCCGACACCTCCAGCTAGTCTCTTACTGGTTCTCCCTATTCCTGTTCATTTTCCTCAGATATTGCAAACTGGGCCAAACAGGAGGTTAAAGGCACTGACTCTCCACGTGGGGAGAGTGTTAGTAAAGCTTCTGGAATGTTGCACCCAAGTACCAGGAGATGAAAACTGACACATTTGAACACGTTTCCCGATCACACGGTGGCTCATACTCTGGGTTCCACATGCATGTTTTAGCTGAAGGAAGAATCCCTTAAACCTGGAGAGTTGAGACCCATGGAATGGGTACCATGCAATATGACTTCAAAGGGTCTGCATTTGCTCACCGAACCTCACCAATCCTATCACTGCTGCGTTTATGCTGCTGTACACACGCTTGATTCTCTTTCAGATACATATAAATCCATAGGTTTTAAGATTCTTACCAGTCATGTATATTCTTAGGCGTTTAATATGGGGTGTTGCGTCCACTTCATTGAGCAAGGAGTAGCTCTTGTCTATTACATATTTGGCTTATGGAACGGTATCTGTGCTAATTTCAATCTCTGGTTTTATGCAGCACCCCAACTCACCTTTCCCCTTAAGCAAGCATAAGTTGGTTTTCGACATTTGCGACCCTGTTCTGTTTTGTAATTCAGTTCCTGTGTGGCCAAGTTTACATTCCGTGTAGTAGTGATATCTTATGATGTTTCTTTTTCTGTGTGACTTATTTCACTTAGAATCATCGTACCTGAATCCACTCATTATGCTGCTACGGGCCTGATGAGATAGATTTCATTGCTGAGTGATATTGCATTGCACGTAAGTACCACAACTTCTTTATCCATTTTTCGCTTTCTGTGATATTGAACTTGTACCGTAAACGAGGTTCTTGTAAACAGAGCCGTCCCAAACTTTGGGGTGGCTGTGTCTTTTTGATTTTAATTTCCCTAAGCTATAGGACCATAAGTGGAAGTGCCCTACGCTCTGTTGCTTGTTTTTTAGATGTTTCAGGAAACACCATACACTTCTCCAGAGTGGCTGTTGGCAATTTACATCCCGCCCATCAGCATAACAAGGCTCCCAGTTCTCCATGGCCTGTCCTGCCTTTCTGGATTTTACACTTTTTTCAGATGGCCCTTTTGACCGGGGGGCAGTGAGACTTCATTGTAGTGCAGATTTCCTTTGCAAGCTTGCTTGGTTGGCCAAAAAGGGCGTATGCGTTTTTTCCTGAATATATTCAGGAAAAAACGCATACGCCCTTTTTGGCCAAGTGCATCATTGTGGACATTCTGCCTCTTTTCCTATGTTTTACATGCAATTCCAGTCTACCTCCTGAAATCGGTGTCCTGCAATTCTGCCCTGCTTTCAAGTCTTCTTGGCAGCCTTACTTCCATATATTTTTGGACGATAGCTGTCATTTATAACTCGGCAAGTTTTTGAATTACAGTGCCCCTGAGGTCCTTTCTTCAATTCGCTTTCTTGTGAGCTGGCCGCAACACCGCAGGATTGCTTCAGGCCCTAGTGTGGTTCCGACATGGCATGCTGAGCCTTTCGTTACTTCCACTTCCTGCTGGGAAATGAGAGTTAAATTTGCCCGTCCAGACATCTCCAGCTAGTCTCTCATTGGTTCTTCGTATTGCTGTTCATTTTCAACAGAAATTGCAAACTGGGCCAAACAGGAGGTTAAAGGCACTGACTCTCCACGTGGGGAGAGTGTTAGTAAAGCGTCTGGAATGTTGCACCCGAGTACCAGGGGACGAAAACCGAGACACATTTGAACACGTTTCCCGATCACACGGGGGATCATACTCTTGGTTCCACATGCATGTTTCAGCTGAAGGAAGAATCCCTTAAATCTGGAGAGTTGAGACCCATGGAATGGGAACCATGCAATATGACTTCAAAGGGTCTGCATTTGCTCACCGAACCTCACCAATCCTATCACTGCTGCGTTTATGCCGCTGTACACATGCCTGATTCTCTTTTGCAGACATATAAATCCATAGGTTTTAAGATTCTTACTAGTCAGGTATATTCTTAGGCATTTAATATGGGGTGTTGAGTCCACGTCGTTGAGCAAGGAGTAGCTCTTTTCTATTAAATATTTGGCTTATGAAACGGTATCTGTGCTAATTTCAATCTCTGGTTTTATGCAGCACCCCAACTCACCTTTCCCCTTAAGCAAGCGTAAGTTGGTTTTCTACATTTGACACCCTGTTCTATTTTGTAATTCAGTTCCTATGTAGCCAAGATTACATTTCGTGTAGTAGTGATATCTTATGATGTTTCTTTTTCTGTGTGACTTATTTCACTTAGAATCATCATACCTGAATCCACTCATTATGCTGCTACGGGCCTGATGACATAGATTTCATTGCTGAGTGATATTGCATTGTACGTAAGTACCACAACTTCTTTATCCATTTTTCGCTTTCTGTGATACTGAATTGTACCGTAAACGAGGTTCTTGTAAACAGAGCCATCCCAAACTTTGGGGTGGCTGTGTCTGTTTTATTTTAATTTCCCTAAGCTATAGGACCATAAGTGGAAGTGCCCTAGGCTCTGTTGCTTTGTTTTTTAGATGTTTCAGGAAACACCATACACTTCTCCAGAGTGGCTGTTGGCAATTTACATCCTGCACATCAGCATAACAAGGCTCCCAGTTCTCCATGGCCTGTCCTGCCTTTCTGGATTTTACACATTTTTCAGATGGCCCTTTTGACTGGGGGGCAGTGAGACTTCATTGTAGTGCAGATTTCCTTTGCAAGCTTGCTTGGTTGGCCAAAAAGTGCGTATGCATTTTTTCCTGAATATATTCAGGAAAAAACGCATACGCACTTTTTGGCCAAGTGCATCATTGTGGACATTCTGCCTCTTTTCCTATGTTTTACATGCAATTCCAGTCTACCTCCTGAAATCGGTTTCCTGCAATTCTGCCCCGCTTTCAAGTCCTCTTGGCAGCCTTACTTCAATATATTTTTGGATGATAGCTGTCATTTATAACTCTGCAGTTTTGTGAATGACAGTGCCCCTGAGCTCCTTTCTTCAACTCGCTATCTTGTGAGCTGGCCGCAACACCGCAGGATTGCTTCAGACCCTAGTGTGTTCCGGCACGGCATGCTGAGCCTTTGGTTAATTCCTCTTCCTGGTGGGAAATGAGAGTTAAATTTGCCCGTGCAGACACCTCCAGCTAGTCTCTCATTGGTTCTCCCTATTCCTGTTCATCTTACGCAGAAATTGCAAACTGGGCCAAACAGGAGCTTAAAGGCACTGACTCTCCAAGTGGGGAGAGTGTTAGTAAAGCGTCTGGAATGTTGCACCCGTGTACCATGGGACGAAAACTGAGACATATTTCAACAAGTTTCCCGATAACATGGCGGATCATACTCTGGGTTCTACATGCATGTTTTAGCTGAAGGAAGAATCCCTTAAACCTGGAGAGTTGAGACCCATGGAATGGGTACCATGCAATATGACTTCAAAGGGTCTGCATTTGCTCACCGAACCTCACCAATCCTATCACTGCTGTGTTTGTGCCGCTGTCCACACGCTTGATTCTCTTTCGGAGACATATAAATCCATAGGTTTTAAGATTCTTACTAGTCAGGTATATTCTTAAGCGTTTAATATAGGGTGTTGTGTCCACTTCGTTGAGCAAAGAGTAGCTCTTGTCTATTACATATTTGGCTTATGGAACGGTGTCTCTGCTAATTTCAATCTCTGGTTTTATGCAGCACCCCAACTCACCTTTCCCCTTAAGCAAGCATAAGTTGGTTTTCTACATTTGAGACCCTGTTCTGTTTTGTAATTTAGTTCCTGTGTGGCCAAGTTTACATTCCGTGTAGTAGTGATATCTTATGATGTTTCTTTTTCTGTGTGACTTATTTCACTTAGAATCATCGTACCTGAATCCACTCATTATGCTGCTACGGGCCTGATGACATAGATTTCATTGCTGAGTGATATTGCATTGCACGTAAGTACCACAACTTCTTTATCCATTTTTCGCTTTCTGTAATATTGAACTTGTACCGTAAACGAGTTTCTTGTAAACAGAGCCGTTCCAAACTTTGGGGTGGCTGTGTCTTTTTGATTTTAATTTCCCTAAGCTATAGGACCATAAGTGGAAGTGCCCTAGGCTGTGTTGCTTTATTTTTTAGATGTTTCAGGAAACACCATACACTTCTCCAGAGTGGCTGTTGGCGATTTACATCCCACCCATCAGCATAACAAGGCTCCCAGTTCTCCATGGCCTGTCCTGCCTTTCTGGATTTTACACTTTTTTCAGATGGCCCTTTTGACCGGGGGGCAGTGAGACTTCATTGTAGTGCAGATTTCCTTTGCAAGCTTGCTTGGTTGGCCAAAAAGGGCGTATGCGTTTTTTCCTGAATATATTCAGGAAAAAACGCATACGCCCTTTTTGGCCAAGTGCATCATTGTGGACGTTCTGCCTCTTTTCCTATGCTTTACCTGCAATTCCAGTCTACCTCCTGAAATCGGTTTCCTGCAATTCTGCCCTGCTTTCAAGTCCTCTTGGCAACCTTACTTCAATATATTTTTGGACAATAGTTGTCATTTATAACTCTACAGGTTTGTGAATTACAGAGCCCCTGAGCTCATTTCTTCTACTCGCTTTCTTGTGAGCTGGCCGCAACACCGCAGGATTGCTTCAGGCCCTAGTGTGGTTCCAGCACGGCACGCGGAGCCTTTGGTTAATTCCTCTTCCTGGTGGGAAATGAGAGTTAAATTCGCCCGCCCCGACACCTCCAGCTAGTCTCTTACTGGTTCTCCCTATTCCTGTTCATTTTCCTCAGATATTGCAAACTGGGCCAAACAGGAGGTTAAAGGCACTGACTCTCCACGTGGGGAGAGTGTTAGTAAAGCTTCTGGAATGTTGCACCCAAGTACCAGGAGATGAAAACTGACACATTTGAACACGTTTCCCGATCACACGGTGGCTCATACTCTGGGTTCCACATGCATGTTTTAGCTGAAGGAAGAATCCCTTAAACCTGGAGAGTTGAGACCCATGGAATGGGTACCATGCAATATGACTTCAAAGGGTCTGCATTTGCTCACCGAACCTCACCAATCCTATCACTGCTGCGTTTATGCTGCTGTACACACGCTTGATTCTCTTTCAGATACATATAAATCCATAGGTTTTAAGATTCTTACCAGTCATGTATATTCTTAGGCGTTTAATATGGGGTGTTGCGTCCACTTCATTGAGCAAGGAGTAGCTCTTGTCTATTACATATTTGGCTTATGGAACGGTATCTGTGCTAATTTCAATCTCTGGTTTTATGCAGCACCCCAACTCACCTTTCCCCTTAAGCAAGCATAAGTTGGTTTTCGACATTTGCGACCCTGTTCTGTTTTGTAATTCAGTTCCTGTGTGGCCAAGTTTACATTCCGTGTAGTAGTGATATCTTATGATGTTTCTTTTTCTGTGTGACTTATTTCACTTAGAATCATCGTACCTGAATCCACTCATTATGCTGCTACGGGCCTGATGAGATAGATTTCATTGCTGAGTGATATTGCATTGCACGTAAGTACCACAACTTCTTTATCCATTTTTCGCTTTCTGTGATATTGAACTTGTACCGTAAACGAGGTTCTTGTAAACAGAGCCGTCCCAAACTTTGGGGTGGCTGTGTCTTTTTGATTTTAATTTCCCTAAGCTATAGGACCATAAGTGGAAGTGCCCTACGCTCTGTTGCTTGTTTTTTAGATGTTTCAGGAAACACCATACACTTCTCCAGAGTGGCTGTTGGCAATTTACATCCCGCCCATCAGCATAACAAGGCTCCCAGTTCTCCATGGCCTGTCCTGCCTTTCTGGATTTTACACTTTTTTCAGATGGCCCTTTTGACCGGGGGGCAGTGAGACTTCATTGTAGTGCAGATTTCCTTTGCAAGCTTGCTTGGTTGGCCAAAAAGGGCGTATGCGTTTTTTCCTGAATATATTCAGGAAAAAACGCATACGCCCTTTTTGGCCAAGTGCATCATTGTGGACATTCTGCCTCTTTTCCTATGTTTTACATGCAATTCCAGTCTACCTCCTGAAATCGGTGTCCTGCAATTCTGCCCTGCTTTCAAGTCTTCTTGGCAGCCTTACTTCCATATATTTTTGGACGATAGCTGTCATTTATAACTCGGCAAGTTTTTGAATTACAGTGCCCCTGAGGTCCTTTCTTCAATTCGCTTTCTTGTGAGCTGGCCGCAACACCGCAGGATTGCTTCAGGCCCTAGTGTGGTTCCGACATGGCATGCTGAGCCTTTCGTTACTTCCACTTCCTGCTGGGAAATGAGAGTTAAATTTGCCCGTCCAGACATCTCCAGCTAGTCTCTCATTGGTTCTTCGTATTGCTGTTCATTTTCAACAGAAATTGCAAACTGGGCCAAACAGGAGGTTAAAGGCACTGACTCTCCACGTGGGGAGAGTGTTAGTAAAGCGTCTGGAATGTTGCACCCGAGTACCAGGGGACGAAAACCGAGACACATTTGAACACGTTTCCCGATCACACGGGGGATCATACTCTTGGTTCCACATGCATGTTTCAGCTGAAGGAAGAATCCCTTAAATCTGGAGAGTTGAGACCCATGGAATGGGAACCATGCAATATGACTTCAAAGGGTCTGCATTTGCTCACCGAACCTCACCAATCCTATCACTGCTGCGTTTATGCCGCTGTACACATGCCTGATTCTCTTTTGCAGACATATAAATCCATAGGTTTTAAGATTCTTACTAGTCAGGTATATTCTTAGGCATTTAATATGGGGTGTTGAGTCCACGTCGTTGAGCAAGGAGTAGCTCTTTTCTATTAAATATTTGGCTTATGAAACGGTATCTGTGCTAATTTCAATCTCTGGTTTTATGCAGCACCCCAACTCACCTTTCCCCTTAAGCAAGCGTAAGTTGGTTTTCTACATTTGACACCCTGTTCTATTTTGTAATTCAGTTCCTATGTAGCCAAGATTACATTTCGTGTAGTAGTGATATCTTATGATGTTTCTTTTTCTGTGTGACTTATTTCACTTAGAATCATCATACCTGAATCCACTCATTATGCTGCTACGGGCCTGATGACATAGATTTCATTGCTGAGTGATATTGCATTGTACGTAAGTACCACAACTTCTTTATCCATTTTTCGCTTTCTGTGATACTGAATTGTACCGTAAACGAGTTTCTTGTAAACAGAGCCATCCCAAACTTTGGGGTGGCTGTGTCTGTTTTATTTTAATTTCCCTAAGCTATAGGACCATAAGTGGAAGTGCCCTAGGCTCTGTTGCTTTGTTTTTTAGATGTTTCAGGAAACACCATACACTTCTCCAGAGTGGCTGTTGGCAATTTACATCCTGCACATCAGCATAACAAGGCTCCCAGTTCTCCATGGCCTGTCCTGCCTTTCTGGATTTTACACATTTTTCAGATGGCCCTTTTGACTGGGGGGCAGTGAGACTTCATTGTAGTGCAGATTTCCTTTGCAAGCTTGCTTGGTTGGCCAAAAAGTGCGTATGCATTTTTTCCTGAATATATTCAGGAAAAAACGCATACGCACTTTTTGGCCAAGTGCATCATTGTGGACATTCTGCCTCTTTTCCTATGTTTTACATGCAATTCCAGTCTACCTCCTGAAATCGGTTTCCTGCAATTCTGCCCCGCTTTCAAGTCCTCTTGGCAGCCTTACTTCAATATATTTTTGGATGATAGCTGTCATTTATAACTCTGCAGTTTTGTGAATGACAGTGCCCCTGAGCTCCTTTCTTCAACTCGCTATCTTGTGAGCTGGCCGCAACACCGCAGGATTGCTTCAGACCCTAGTGTGTTCCGGCACGGCATGCTGAGCCTTTGGTTAATTCCTCTTCCTGGTGGGAAATGAGAGTTAAATTTGCCCGTGCAGACACCTCCAGCTAGTCTCTCATTGGTTCTCCCTATTCCTGTTCATCTTACGCAGAAATTGCAAACTGGGCCAAACAGGAGCTTAAAGGCACTGACTCTCCAAGTGGGGAGAGTGTTAGTAAAGCGTCTGGAATGTTGCACCCGTGTACCATGGGACGAAAACTGAGACATATTTCAACAAGTTTCCCGATAACATGGCGGATCATACTCTGGGTTCTACATGCATGTTTTAGCTGAAGGAAGAATCCCTTAAACCTGGAGAGTTGAGACCCATGGAATGGGTACCATGCAATATGACTTCAAAGGGTCTGCATTTGCTCACCGAACCTCACCAATCCTATCACTGCTGTGTTTGTGCCGCTGTCCACACGCTTGATTCTCTTTCGGAGACATATAAATCCATAGGTTTTAAGATTCTTACTAGTCAGGTATATTCTTAAGCGTTTAATATAGGGTGTTGTGTCCACTTCGTTGAGCAAAGAGTAGCTCTTGTCTATTACATATTTGGCTTATGGAACGGTGTCTCTGCTAATTTCAATCTCTGGTTTTATGCAGCACCCCAACTCACCTTTCCCCTTAAGCAAGCATAAGTTGGTTTTCTACATTTGAGACCCTGTTCTGTTTTGTAATTTAGTTCCTGTGTGGCCAAGTTTACATTCCGTGTAGTAGTGATATCTTATGATGTTTCTTTTTCTGTGTGACTTATTTCACTTAGAATCATCGTACCTGAATCCACTCATTATGCTGCTACAGGCCTGATGACATAGATTTCATTGCTGAGTGATATTGCATTGCACGTAAGTACCACAACTTCTTTATCCATTTTTCGCTTTCTGTAATATTGAACTTGTACCGTAAACGAGTTTCTTGTAAACAGAGCCGTTCCAAACTTTGGGGTGGCTGTGTCTTTTTGATTTTAATTTCCCTAAGCTATAGGACCATAAGTGGAAGTGCCCTAGGCTGTGTTGCTTTATTTTTTAGATGTTTCAGGAAACACCATACACTTCTCCAGAGTGGCTGTTGGCGATTTACATCCCACCCATCAGCATAACAAGGCTCCCAGTTCTCCATGGCCTGTCCTGCCTTTCTGGATTTTACACTTTTTTCAGATGGCCCTTTTGACCGGGGGGCAGTGAGACTTCATTGTAGTGCAGATTTCCTTTGCAAGCTTGCTTGGTTGGCCAAAAAGGGCGTATGCGTTTTTTCCTGAATATATTCAGGAAAAAACGCATACGCCCTTTTTGGCCAAGTGCATCATTGTGGACGTTCTGCCTCTTTTCCTATGCTTTACCTGCAATTCCAGTCTACCTCCTGAAATCGGTTTCCTGCAATTCTGCCCTGCTTTCAAGTCCTCTTGGCAACCTTACTTCAATATATTTTTGGACAATAGTTGTCATTTATAACTCTACAGGTTTGTGAATTACAGAGCCCCTGAGCTCATTTCTTCTACTCGCTTTCTTGTGAGCTGGCCGCAACACCGCAGGATTGCTTCAGGCCCTAGTGTGGTTCCAGCACGGCACGCGGAGCCTTTGGTTAATTCCTCTTCCTGGTGGGAAATGAGAGTTAAATTCGCCCGCCCCGACACCTCCAGCTAGTCTCTTACTGGTTCTCCCTATTCCTGTTCATTTTCCTCAGATATTGCAAACTGGGCCAAACAGGAGGTTAAAGGCACTGACTCTCCACGTGGGGAGAGTGTTAGTAAAGCTTCTGGAATGTTGCACCCAAGTACCAGGAGATGAAAACTGACACATTTGAACACGTTTCCCGATCACACGGTGGCTCATACTCTGGGTTCCACATGCATGTTTTAGCTGAAGGAAGAATCCCTTAAACCTGGAGAGTTGAGACCCATGGAATGGGTACCATGCAATATGACTTCAAAGGGTCTGCATTTGCTCACCGAACCTCACCAATCCTATCACTGCTGCGTTTATGCTGCTGTACACACGCTTGATTCTCTTTCAGATACATATAAATCCATAGGTTTTAAGATTCTTACCAGTCATGTATATTCTTAGGCGTTTAATATGGGGTGTTGCGTCCACTTCATTGAGCAAGGAGTAGCTCTTGTCTATTACATATTTGGCTTATGGAACGGTATCTGTGCTAATTTCAATCTCTGGTTTTATGCAGCACCCCAACTCACCTTTCCCCTTAAGCAAGCATAAGTTGGTTTTCGACATTTGCGACCCTGTTCTGTTTTGTAATTCAGTTCCTGTGTGGCCAAGTTTACATTCCGTGTAGTAGTGATATCTTATGATGTTTCTTTTTCTGTGTGACTTATTTCACTTAGAATCATCGTACCTGAATCCACTCATTATGCTGCTACGGGCCTGATGAGATAGATTTCATTGCTGAGTGATATTGCATTGCACGTAAGTACCACAACTTCTTTATCCATTTTTCGCTTTCTGTGATATTGAACTTGTACCGTAAACGAGGTTCTTGTAAACAGAGCCGTCCCAAACTTTGGGGTGGCTGTGTCTTTTTGATTTTAATTTCCCTAAGCTATAGGACCATAAGTGGAAGTGCCCTACGCTCTGTTGCTTGTTTTTTAGATGTTTCAGGAAACACCATACACTTCTCCAGAGTGGCTGTTGGCAATTTACATCCCGCCCATCAGCATAACAAGGCTCCCAGTTCTCCATGGCCTGTCCTGCCTTTCTGGATTTTACACTTTTTTCAGATGGCCCTTTTGACCGGGGGGCAGTGAGACTTCATTGTAGTGCAGATTTCCTTTGCAAGCTTGCTTGGTTGGCCAAAAAGGGCGTATGCGTTTTTTCCTGAATATATTCAGGAAAAAACGCATACGCCCTTTTTGGCCAAGTGCATCATTGTGGACATTCTGCCTCTTTTCCTATGTTTTACATGCAATTCCAGTCTACCTCCTGAAATCGGTGTCCTGCAATTCTGCCCTGCTTTCAAGTCTTCTTGGCAGCCTTACTTCCATATATTTTTGGACGATAGCTGTCATTTATAACTCGGCAAGTTTTTGAATTACAGTGCCCCTGAGGTCCTTTCTTCAATTCGCTTTCTTGTGAGCTGGCCGCAACACCGCAGGATTGCTTCAGGCCCTAGTGTGGTTCCGACATGGCATGCTGAGCCTTTCGTTACTTCCACTTCCTGCTGGGAAATGAGAGTTAAATTTGCCCGTCCAGACATCTCCAGCTAGTCTCTCATTGGTTCTTCGTATTGCTGTTCATTTTCAACAGAAATTGCAAACTGGGCCAAACAGGAGGTTAAAGGCACTGACTCTCCACGTGGGGAGAGTGTTAGTAAAGCGTCTGGAATGTTGCACCCGAGTACCAGGGGACGAAAACCGAGACACATTTGAACACGTTTCCCGATCACACGGGGGATCATACTCTTGGTTCCACATGCATGTTTCAGCTGAAGGAAGAATCCCTTAAATCTGGAGAGTTGAGACCCATGGAATGGGAACCATGCAATATGACTTCAAAGGGTCTGCATTTGCTCACCGAACCTCACCAATCCTATCACTGCTGCGTTTATGCCGCTGTACACATGCCTGATTCTCTTTTGCAGACATATAAATCCATAGGTTTTAAGATTCTTACTAGTCAGGTATATTCTTAGGCATTTAATATGGGGTGTTGAGTCCACGTCGTTGAGCAAGGAGTAGCTCTTTTCTATTAAATATTTGGCTTATGAAACGGTATCTGTGCTAATTTCAATCTCTGGTTTTATGCAGCACCCCAACTCACCTTTCCCCTTAAGCAAGCGTAAGTTGGTTTTCTACATTTGACACCCTGTTCTATTTTGTAATTCAGTTCCTATGTAGCCAAGATTACATTTCGTGTAGTAGTGATATCTTATGATGTTTCTTTTTCTGTGTGACTTATTTCACTTAGAATCATCATACCTGAATCCACTCATTATGCTGCTACGGGCCTGATGACATAGATTTCATTGCTGAGTGATATTGCATTGTACGTAAGTACCACAACTTCTTTATCCATTTTTCGCTTTCTGTGATACTGAATTGTACCGTAAACGAGGTTCTTGTAAACAGAGCCATCCCAAACTTTGGGGTGGCTGTGTCTGTTTTATTTTAATTTCCCTAAGCTATAGGACCATAAGTGGAAGTGCCCTAGGCTCTGTTGCTTTGTTTTTTAGATGTTTCAGGAAACACCATACACTTCTCCAGAGTGGCTGTTGGCAATTTACATCCTGCACATCAGCATAACAAGGCTCCCAGTTCTCCATGGCCTGTCCTGCCTTTCTGGATTTTACACATTTTTCAGATGGCCCTTTTGACTGGGGGGCAGTGAGACTTCATTGTAGTGCAGATTTCCTTTGCAAGCTTGCTTGGTTGGCCAAAAAGTGCGTATGCATTTTTTCCTGAATATATTCAGGAAAAAACGCATACGCACTTTTTGGCCAAGTGCATCATTGTGGACATTCTGCCTCTTTTCCTATGTTTTACATGCAATTCCAGTCTACCTCCTGAAATCGGTTTCCTGCAATTCTGCCCCGCTTTCAAGTCCTCTTGGCAGCCTTACTTCAATATATTTTTGGATGATAGCTGTCATTTATAACTCTGCAGTTTTGTGAATGACAGTGCCCCTGAGCTCCTTTCTTCAACTCGCTATCTTGTGAGCTGGCCGCAACACCGCAGGATTGCTTCAGACCCTAGTGTGTTCCGGCACGGCATGCTGAGCCTTTGGTTAATTCCTCTTCCTGGTGGGAAATGAGAGTTAAATTTGCCCGTGCAGACACCTCCAGCTAGTCTCTCATTGGTTCTCCCTATTCCTGTTCATCTTACGCAGAAATTGCAAACTGGGCCAAACAGGAGCTTAAAGGCACTGACTCTCCAAGTGGGGAGAGTGTTAGTAAAGCGTCTGGAATGTTGCACCCGTGTACCATGGGACGAAAACTGAGACATATTTCAACAAGTTTCCCGATAACATGGCGGATCATACTCTGGGTTCTACATGCATGTTTTAGCTGAAGGAAGAATCCCTTAAACCTGGAGAGTTGAGACCCATGGAATGGGTACCATGCAATATGACTTCAAAGGGTCTGCATTTGCTCACCGAACCTCACCAATCCTATCACTGCTGTGTTTGTGCCGCTGTCCACACGCTTGATTCTCTTTCGGAGACATATAAATCCATAGGTTTTAAGATTCTTACTAGTCAGGTATATTCTTAAGCGTTTAATATAGGGTGTTGTGTCCACTTCGTTGAGCAAAGAGTAGCTCTTGTCTATTACATATTTGGCTTATGGAACGGTGTCTCTGCTAATTTCAATCTCTGGTTTTATGCAGCACCCCAACTCACCTTTCCCCTTAAGCAAGCATAAGTTGGTTTTCTACATTTGAGACCCTGTTCTGTTTTGTAATTTAGTTCCTGTGTGGCCAAGTTTACATTCCGTGTAGTAGTGATATCTTATGATGTTTCTTTTTCTGTGTGACTTATTTCACTTAGAATCATCGTACCTGAATCCACTCATTATGCTGCTACGGGCCTGATGACATAGATTTCATTGCTGAGTGATATTGCATTGCACGTAAGTACCACAACTTCTTTATCCATTTTTCGCTTTCTGTAATATTGAACTTGTACCGTAAACGAGTTTCTTGTAAACAGAGCCGTTGCAAACTTTGGGGTGGCTGTGTCTTTTTGATTTTAATTTCCCTAAGCTATAGGACCATAAGTGGAAGTGCCCTAGGCTGTGTTGCTTTATTTTTTAGATGTTTCAGGAAACACCATACACTTCTCCAGAGTGGCTGTTGGCGATTTACATCCCACCCATCAGCATAACAAGGCTCCCAGTTCTCCATGGCCTGTCCTGCCTTTCTGGATTTTACACTTTTTTCAGATGGCCCTTTTGACCGGGGGGCAGTGAGACTTCATTGTAGTGCAGATTTCCTTTGCAAGCTTGCTTGGTTGGCCAAAAAGGGCGTATGCGTTTTTTCCTGAATATATTCAGGAAAAAACGCATACGCCCTTTTTGGCCAAGTGCATCATTGTGGACGTTCTGCCTCTTTTCCTATGCTTTACCTGCAATTCCAGTCTACCTCCTGAAATCGGTTTCCTGCAATTCTGCCCCACTTTCAAGTCCTCTTGGCAACCTTACTTCAATATATTTTTGGACAATAGTTGTCATTTATAACTCTACAGGTTTGTGAATTACAGAGCCCCTGAGCTCCTTTCTTCTACTCGCTTTCTTGTGACCTGGCCGCAACACCGCATGATTGCTTCAGGTTCTAGTGTGGTTCCAGCACGGCACGCGGAGCCTTTGGTTAATTCCTCTTCCTGGTGGGAAATGAGAGTTAAATTCTCCCGCCCCGACACCTCCAGCTAGTCTCTCATTGGTTCTCCCTATTCCTGTTCATTTTCCTTAGATATTGCAAACTGGGCCAAACAGGAGGTTAAAGGCACTGACTCTCCACGTGGGGAGAGTGTTAGTAAAGCTTCTGGAATGTTGCACCCGAGTACCAGGAGATGAAAACTGACACATTTGAACACGTTTCCCGATCACACGGTGGCTCATACTCTGGGTTCCACATGCATGTTTTAGCTGAAGGAAGAATCCCTTAAACCTGGAGAGTTGAGACCCATGGAATGGGTACCATGCAATATGACTTCAAAGGGTCTGCATTTGCTCACCGAACCTCACCAATCCTATCACTGCTGCGTTTATGCTGCTGTACACACGCTTGATTCTCTTTCAGATACATATAAATCCATAGGTTTTAAGATTCTTACCAGTCATGTATATTCTTAGGCGTTTAATATGGGGTGTTGCGTCCACTTCATTGAGCAAGGAGTAGCTCTTGTCTATTACATATTTGGCTTATGGAACGGTATCTGTGCTAATTTCAATCTCTGGTTTTATGCAGCACCCCAACTCACCTTTCCCCTTAAGCAAGCATAAGTTGGTTTTCGACATTTGCGACCCTGTTCTGTTTTGTAATTCAGTTCCTGTGTGGCCAAGTTTACATTCCGTGTAGTAGTGATATCTTATGATGTTTCTTTTTCTGTGTGACTTATTTCACTTAGAATCATCGTACCTGAATCCACTCATTATGCTGCTACGGGCCTGATGAGATAGATTTCATTGCTGAGTGATATTGCATTGCACGTAAGTACCACAACTTCTTTATCCATTTTTCGCTTTCTGTGATATTGAACTTGTACCGTAAACGAGGTTCTTGTAAACAGAGCCGTCCCAAACTTTGGGGTGGCTGTGTCTTTTTGATTTTAATTTCCCTAAGCTATAGGACCATAAGTGGAAGTGCCCTACGCTCTGTTGCTTGTTTTTTAGATGTTTCAGGAAACACCATACACTTCTCCAGAGTGGCTGTTGGCAATTTACATCCCGCCCATCAGCATAACAAGGCTCCCAGTTCTCCATGGCCTGTCCTGCCTTTCTGGATTTTACACTTTTTTCAGATGGCCCTTTTGACTGGGGGGCAGTGAGACTTCATTGTAGTGCAGATTTCCTTTGCAAGCTTGCTTGGTTGGCCAAAAAGGGCGTATGCGTTTTTTCCTGAATATATTCAGGAAAAAACGCATACGCCCTTTTTGGCCAAGTGCATCATTGTGGACATTCTGCCTCTTTTCCTATGTTTTACATGCAATTCCAGTCTACCTCCTGAAATCGGTGTCCTGCAATTCTGCCCTGCTTTCAAGTCTTCTTGGCAGCCTTACTTCCATATATTTTTGGACGATAGCTGTCATTTATAACTCGGCAAGTTTTTGAATTACAGTGCCCCTGAGGTCCTTTCTTCAATTCGCTTTCTTGTGAGCTGGCCGCAACACCGCAGGATTGCTTCAGGCCCTAGTGTGGTTCCGACATGGCATGCTGAGCCTTTCGTTACTTCCACTTCCTGCTGGGAAATGAGAGTTAAATTTGCCCGTCCAGACATCTCCAGCTAGTCTCTCATTGGTTCTTCGTATTGCTGTTCATTTTCAACAGAAATTGCAAACTGGGCCAAACAGGAGGTTAAAGGCACTGACTCTCCACGTGGGGAGAGTGTTAGTAAAGCGTCTGGAATGTTGCACCCGAGTACCAGGGGACGAAAACCGAGACACATTTGAAAACGTTTCCCGATCACACGGGGGATCATACTCTTGGTTCCACATGCATGTTTCAGCTGAAGGAAGAATCCCTTAAATCTGGAGAGTTGAGACCCATGGAATGGGAACCATGCAATATGACTTCAAAGGGTCTGCATTTGCTCACCGAACCTCACCAATCCTATCACTGCTGCGTTTATGCCGCTGTACACATGCCTGATTCTCTTTTGCAGACATATAAATCCATAGGTTTTAAGATTCTTACTAGTCAGGTATATTCTTAGGCATTTAATATGGGGTGTTGAGTCCACGTCGTTGAGCAAGGAGTAGCTCTTTTCTATTAAATATTTGGCTTATGAAACGGTATCTGTGCTAATTTCAATCTCTGGTTTTATGCAGCACCCCAACTCACCTTTCCCCTTAAGCAAGCGTAAGTTGGTTTTCTACATTTGACACCCTGTTCTATTTTGTAATTCAGTTCCTATGTAGCCAAGATTACATTTCGTGTAGTAGTGATATCTTATGATGTTTCTTGTTCTGTGTGACTTATTTCACTTAGAATCATCATACCTGAATCCACTCATTATGCTGCTACGGGCCTGATGACATAGATTTCATTGCTGAGTGATATTGCATTGTACGTAAGTACCACAACTTCTTTATCCATTTTTCGCTTTCTGTGATACTGAATTGTACCGTAAACGAGGTTCTTGTAAACAGAGCCGTCCCAAACTTTGGGGTGGCTGTGTCTGTTTTATTTTAATTTCCCTAAGCTATAGGACCATAAGTGGAAGTGCCCTAGGCTCTGTTGCTTTGTTTTTTAGATGTTTCAGGAAACACCATACACTTCTCCAGAGTGGCTGTTGGCAATTTACATCCCGCACATCAGCATAACAAGGCTCCCAGTTCTCCATGGCCTGTCCTGCCTTTCTGGATTTTACACATTTTTCAGATGGCCCTTTTGACTGGGGGGCAGTGAGACTTCATTGTAGTGCAGATTTCCTTTGCAAGCTTGCTTGGTTGGCCAAAAAGGGCGTATGCATTTTTTCCTGAATATATTCAGGAAAAAACGCATACGCCCTTTTTGGCCAAGTGCATCATTGTGGACATTCTGCCTCTTTTCCTATGTTTTACATGCAATTCCAGTCTACCTCCTGAAATCGGTTTCCTGCAATTCTGCCCCGCTTTCAAGTCCTCTTGGCAGCCTTACTTCAATATATTTTTGGATGATAGCTGTCATTTATAACTCTGCAGGTTTGTGAATGACAGTGCCCCTGAGCTCCTTTCTTCAACTCGCTATCTTGTGAGCTGGCCGCAACACCGCAGGATTGCTTCAGACCCTAGTGTGTTCCGGCACGGCATGCTGAGCCTTTGGTTAATTCCTCTTCCTGGTGGGAAATGAGAGTTAAATTTGCCCGTGCAGACACCTCCAGCTAGTCTCTCATTGGTTCTCCCTATTCCTGTTCATCTTACGCAGAAATTGCAAACTGGGCCAAACAGGAGCTTAAAGGCACTGACTCTCCAAGTGGGGAGAGTGTTAGTAAAGCGTCTGGAATGTTGCACCCGTGTACCATGGGACGAAAACTGAGACATATTTCAACAAGTTTCCCGATAACATGGCGGATCATACTCTGGGTTCTACATGCATGTTTTAGCTGAAGGAAGAATCCCTTAAACCTGGAGAGTTGAGACCCATGGAATGGGTACCATGCAATATGACTTCAAAGGGTCTGCATTTGCTCACCGAACCTCACCAATCCTATCACTGCTGTGTTTGTGCCGCTGTCCACACGCTTGATTCTCTTTCGGAGACATATAAATCCATAGGTTTTAAGATTCTTACTAGTCAGGTATATTCTTAAGCGTTTAATATAGGGTGTTGTGTCCACTTCGTTGAGCAAAGAGTAGCTCTTGTCTATTACATATTTGGCTTATGGAACGGTGTCTCTGCTAATTTCAATCTCTGGTTTTATGCAGCACCCCAACTCACCTTTCCCCTTAAGCAAGCATAAGTTGGTTTTCTACATTTGAGACCCTGTTCTGTTTTGTAATTTAGTTCCTGTGTGGCCAAGTTTACATTCCGTGTAGTAGTGATATCTTATGATGTTTCTTTTTCTGTGTGACTTATTTCACTTAGAATCATCGTACCTGAATCCACTCATTATGCTGCTACGGGCCTGATGACATAGATTTCAATGCTGAGTGATATTGCATTGCACGTAAGTACCACAACTTCTTTATCCATTTTTCGCTTTCTGTAATATTGAACTTGTACCGTAAACGAGTTTCTTGTAAACAGAGCCGTTCCAAACTTTGGGGTGGCTGTGTCTTTTTGATTTTAATTTCCCTAAGCTATAGGACCATAAGTGGAAGTGCCCTAGGCTGTGTTGCTTTATTTTTTAGATGTTTCAGGAAACACCATACACTTCTCCAGAGTGGCTGTTGGCAATTTACATCCCACCCATCAGCATAACAAGGCTCCCAGTTCTCCATGGCCTGTCCTGCCTTTCTGGATTTTACACTTTTTTCAGATGGCCCTTTTGACCGGGGGGCAGTGAGACTTCATTGTAGTGCAGATTTCCTTTGCAAGCTTGCTTGGTTGGCCAAAAAGGGCGTATGCGTTTTTTCCTGAATATATTCAGGAAAAAACGCATACGCTCTTTTTGGCCAAGTGCATCATTGTGGACGTTCTGCCTCTTTTCCTATGCTTTACCTGCAATTCCAGTCTACCTCCTGAAATCGGTTTCCTGCAATTCTGCCCCGCTTTCAAGTCCTCTTGGCAACCTTACTTCAATATATTTTTGGACAATAGTTGTCATTTATAACTCTACAGGTTTGTGAATTACAGAGCCCCTGAGCTCCTTTCTTCTACTCGCTTTCTTGTGAGCTGGCCGCAACACCGCAGGATTGCTTCAGGCCCTAGTGTGGTTCCAGCACGGCATGCGGAGCCTTTGGTTAATTCCTCTTCCTGGTGGGAAATGAGAGTTAAATTCGCCCGCCCCGACACCTCCAGCTAGTCTCTTACTGGTTCTCCCTATTCCTGTTCATTTTCCTCAGATATTGCAAACTGGGCCAAACAGGAGGTTAAAGGCACTGACTCTCCACGTGGGGAGAGTGTTAGTAAAGCGTCTGGAATGTTGCACCCGAGTACCAGGAGATGAAAACTGAGACACATTTGAACACGTTTCCCGATCACACGGTGGATCATACTCTGGGTTCCACATGCATGTTTTAGCTGAAGGAAGAATCCCTTAAACCTGGAGAGTTGAGACCCATGGAATGGGTACCATGCAATATGACTTCAAAGGGTCTGCATTTGCTCACGGAACCTCACCAATCCTATCACTGCTGCGTTTATGCTGCTGTACACACGCTTGATTCTCTTTCAGATACATATAAATCCATAGGTTTTAAGATTCTTTCCAGTCATGTATATTCTTAGGCGTTTAATATGGGGTGTTGCGTCCACTTCATTGAGCAAGGAGTAGCTCTTGTCTATTACATATTTGGCTTATGGAACGGTATCTGTGCTAATTTCAATCTCTGGTTTTATGCAGCACCCCAACTCACCTTTCCCCTTAAGCAAGCATAAGTTGGTTTTCTACATTTGAGACCCTGTTCTGTTTTGTAATTCAGTTCCTGTGTAGCCAAGTTTACATTCCGTGTATTAGTGATATCTTATGATGTTTCTTTTTCTGTGTGACTTATTTCACTTAGAATCATCATAGCTGAATTCACTCATTATGCTGCTACGGGCCTGATGACATCGCTTTCATTGCTGAGTGATATTACATTGTACGTAAGTACCACAACTTCTTTATCCATGTTTCGCTTTCTGTGATATTGAACTTGTACCGTAAACGAGGTTCTGTAAACAGAGCCGTCCCAAACTTTGGGGTGGCTGTGTCTTTTTGATTTTAATTTCCCTAAGCTATAGGACCATAAGTGGAAGTGCCCTAGGCTCTGTTGCTTTGTTTTCTAGATGTTTCAGGAAACACCATACACTTCTCCAGAGTGGCTGTTGGCAATTTACATCCCGCCCATCAGCATAACAAGGCTCCCAGTTCTCCATGGCCTGTCCTGCCTTTCTGGAT
The DNA here is from genome assembly GCF_949774975.1 of Lagenorhynchus albirostris. Lineage (NCBI taxonomy): Eukaryota > Metazoa > Chordata > Mammalia > Artiodactyla > Delphinidae > Lagenorhynchus > Lagenorhynchus albirostris. Next base: position 64,756,409 of record NC_083096.1, on the reverse strand, counting down.
TTTACACTTTTTTCAGATGGCCCTTTTGACCGGGGGGCAGTGAGACTTCATTGTAGTGCAGATTTCCTTTGCAAGCTTGCTTGGTTGGCCAAAAAGTGCGTATGCGTTGTTTCCTGAATATATTCAGGAAACAACGCACACGCCCCTTAGGGCCAAGTGCATCATTGTGGACGTTCTGCCTCTTTTCCTAGGCTTTACATGAAATTCCAGTCTACCTCGTGAAATTGGTTTCCTGCAATTCTGCCCCACTTTCAAGTCCTCTTGGCAGCCTTACGTCAATATATTTTTGGACGATAGCTGTCATTTATAACTCTGCAGGTTTGTGAATGACAGTGGCCCTGAGCTCCATTCTTCAACTCGCTTTCTTGTGAGCTGGCCGCAACACCGCAGGATTGCTTCAGGCCCTAGTGTGGTTACAGCATGGCACACTGAGCCTTTGGAAAATTCCTCTTCCTGGTGGGAAATGAGAGTTAAATTTGCCCGTCCACACACCTCCAGGTAGTCTCTCATTGGTTCTCCCTATTCCTGTTCATTTTCCGCAGAAATTGCAAACTGGGCCAAACAGGAGCTTAAAGGCACTGACTCTCCAAGTGGGGAGAGTGTTAGTAAAGCGTCTGGAATGTTGCACCCGTGTACCATGGGACGAAAACTGAGACATATTTCAACAAGTTTCCCGATAACATGGCGGATCATACTCTGGGTTCTACATGCATGTTTTAGCTGAAGGAAGAATCCCTTAAACCTGGAGAGTTGAGACCCATGGAATGGGTACCATGCAATATGACTTCAAAGGGTCTGCATTTGCTCACCGAACCTCACCAATCCTATCACTGCTGTGTTTGTGCCGCTGTCCACACACTTGATTCTCTTTCGGAGACATATAAATCCATAGGTTTTAAGATTCTTACTAGTCAGGTATATTCTTAAGCGTTTAATATAGGGTGTTGTGTCCACTTCGTTGAGCAAAGAGTAGCTCTTGTCTATTACATATTTGGCTTATGGAACGGTGTCTCTGCTAATTTCAATCTCTGGTTTTATGCAGCACCCCAACTCACCTTTCCCCTTAAGCAAGCATAAGTTGGTTTTCTACATTTGAGACCCTGTTCTGTTTTGTAATTTAGTTCCTGTGTGGCCAAGTTTACATTCCGTGTAGTAGTGATATCTTATGATGTTTCTTTTTCTGTGTGACTTATTTCACTTAGAATCATCGTACCTGAATCCACTCATTATGCTGCTACGGGCCTGATGACATAGATTTCATTGCTGAGTGATATTGCATTGCACGTAAGTACCACAACTTCTTTATCCATTTTTCGCTTTCTGTAATATTGAACTTGTACCGTAAACGAGTTTCTTATAAACAGAGCCGTTCCAAACTTTGGGGTGGCTGTGTCTTTTTGATTTTAATTTCCCTAAGCTATAGGACCATAAGTGGAAGTGCCCTAGGCTGTGTTGCTTTATTTTTTAGATGTTTCAGGAAACACCATACACTTCTCCAGAGTGGCTGTTGGCGATTTACATCCCACCCATCAGCATAACAAGGCTCCCAGTTCTCCATGGCCTGTCCTGCCTTTCTGGATTTTACACTTTTTTCAGATGGCCCTTTTGACCGGGGGGCAGTGAGACTTCATTGTAGTGTCGATTTCCTTTGCAAGCTTGCTTGGTTGGCCAAAAAGTGCGTATGCGTTGTTTCCTGAATATATTCAGGAAACAACGCATACGCCCCTTTAGGCCAAGTGCATCATTGTGGACGTTCTGCCTCTTTTCCTAGGCTTTACATGAAATTCCAGTCTACCTCGTGAAATTGGTTTCCTGCAATTCTGCCCCACTTTCAAGTCCTCTTGGCAGCCTTACGTCAATATATTTTTGGACGATAGCTGTCATTTATAACTCTGCAGGTTTGTGAATGACAGTGGCCCTGAGCTCCATTCTTCAACTCGCTTTCTTGTGAGCTGGCCGCAACACCGCAGGATTGCTTCAGGCTGTAGTGTGGTTACAGCATGGCACACTGAGCCTTTGGTAAATTCCTCTTCCTGGTGGGAAATGAGAGTTAAATTTGCCCGTCCACACACCTCCAGGTAGTCTCTCATTGGTTCTCCCTATTCCTGTTCATTTTCCGCAGAAATTGCAAACTGGGCCAAACAGGAGGTTAAAGGCACTGACTCTCCAAGTGGGGAGAGTGTTAGTAAAGCGTCTGGAATGTTGCACCCGAGTACCAGGGGACGAAACCTGAGAGACATTTGAACACGTTTCCCGATCACACGGTGGATCATACTCTAGGTTCCACAGGCATGTTTTAGCTGAAGGAAGAATCCCTTAAACCTGGAGAGTGGAGACCCATGGAATTGGTACCATGCAATATGACTTGAAAGGATCTGCATTTGCTCACCGAACCTCAACAATCCTATAACTGCTGCGTTTATGCCGCTGTACACACGCTTGATTCTCTTTCGGAGACATATAAATCCATAGGTTTTAAGATTCTTACTAGTCAGGTATATTCTTAGGCGTTTAATATGGGGTGTTGAGTCCACTTTGTTGAGCAAGGAGTAGCTCTTGTCTATTACAGATTTGGCTTATGGAACGGTATCTGTCTAATTTAAATCTCTGGTTTTATGCAGCACCCCAACTCACCTTTCCCCTTAAGCAAGCATAAGTTGGTTTTCTACATTTGAGACCCTGTTCTGTTTTGTAATTTAGTTCCTGTGTGGCCAAGTTTACATTCCGTGTAGTAGTGATATCTTATGATGTTTCTTTTTCTGTGTGACTTATTTCACTTAGAATCATCGTACCTGAATCCACTCATTATGCTGCTACGGGCCTGATGACATAGATTTCATTGCTGAGTCATATTGCATTGCACGTAAGTACCACAACTTCTTTATCCATTTTTCGCTTTCTGTAATATTGAACTTGTACCGTAAACGAGTTTCTTGTAAACAGAGCCGTTCCAAACTTTGGGGTGGCTGTGTCTTTTTGATTTTAATTTCCCTAAGCTATAGGACCATAAGTGGAAGTGCCCTAGGCTGTGTTGCTTTATTTTTTAGATGTTTCAGGAAACACCATACACTTCTCCAGAGTGGCTGTTGGCGATTTACATCCCACCCATCAGCATAACAAGGCTCCCAGTTCTCCATGGCCTGTCCTGCCTTTCTGGATTTTACACTTTTTTCAGATGGCCCTTTTGACCGGGGGGCAGTGAGACTTCATTGTAGTGCAGATTTCCTTTGCAAGCTTGCTTGGTTGGCCAAAAAGGGCGTATGCGTTTTTTTCTGAATATATTCAGGAAAAAACGCATACGCCCTTTTTGGCCAAGTGCATCATTGTGGACGTTCTGCCTCTTTTCCTATGCTTTACCTGCAATTCCAGTCTACCTCCTGAAATCGGTTTCCTGCAATTCTGCCCCACTTTCAAGTCCTCTTGGCAACCTTACTTCAATATATTTTTGGACAATAGTTGTCATTTATAACTCTACAGGTTTGTGAATTACAGAGCCCCTGAGCTCCTTTCTTCTACTCGCTTTCTTGTGAGCTGGCCGCAACACCGCAGGATTGCTTCAGGCCCTAGTGTGGTTCCAGCACGGCACGCGGAGCCTTTGGTTAATTCCTCTTCCTGGTGGGAAATGAGAGTTAAATTCGCCCGCCCCGACACCTCCAGCTAGTCTCTTACTGGTTCTCCCTATTCCTGTTCATTTTCCTCAGATATTGCAAACTGGGCCAAACAGGAGGTTAAAGGCACTGACTCTCCACGTGGGGAGAGTGTTAGTAAAGCGTCTGGAATGTTGCACCCGAGTACCAGGAGATGAAAACTGAGACACATTTGAACACGTTTCCCGATCACACGGTGGCTCATACTCTGGGTTCCACATGCATGTTTTAGCTGAAGGAAGAATCCCTTAAACCTGGAGAGTTGAGACCCATGGAATGGGTACCATGCAATATGACTTCAAAGGGTCTGCATTGGCTCACCGAACCTCACCAATCCTATCACTGCTGCGTTTATGCTGCTGTACACACGCTTGATTCTCTTTCAGATACATATAAATCCATAGGTTTTAAGATTCTTTCCAGTCATGTATATTCTTAGGCGTTTAATATGGGGTGTTGCGTCCACTTCATTGAGCAAGGAGTAGCGCTTGTCTATTACATATTTGGCTTATGGAACGGTATCTGTGCTAATTTCAATCTCTGGTTTTATGCAGCACCCCAACTCACCTTTCCCCTTAAGCAAGCATAAGTTGGTTTTCTACATTTGCGACCCTGTTCTGTTTTGTAATTCAGTTCCTGTGTAGCCAAGTTTACATTCCGTGTATTAGTGATATCTTATGATGTTTCTTTTTCTGTGTGACTTATTTCACTTAGAATCATCGTAGCTGAATTCACTCATTATGCTGCTACGGGCCTGATGACATCGCTTTCATTGCTGAGTGATATTACATTGTACGTAAGTACCACAACTTCTTTATCCATGTTTCGCTTTCTGTGATATTGAACTTGTACCGTAAACGAGTTTCTTGTAAACAGAGCCGTCCCAAACTTTGGGGTGGCTGTGTCTTTTTGATTTTAATTTCCCTAAGCTATAGGACCATAAGTGGAAGTGCCCTAGGCTCTGTTGCTTTGTTTTCTAGATGTTTCAGGAAACACCATACACTTCTCCAGAGTGGCTGTTGGCAATTTACATCCCACCCATCAGCATAACAAGGCTCCCAGTTCTCCATGGCCTGTCCTGCCTTTCTGGATTTTACACTTTTTTCAGATGGCCCTTTTGACCGGGTGGCAGTGAGACTTCATTGTAGTGTCGATTTCCTTTGCAAGCTTGCTTGGTTGGCCAAAAAGTGCGTATGCGTTGTTTCCTGAATATATTCAGGAAACAACGCATACGCCCCTTTAGGCCAAGTGCATCATTGTGGACGTTCTGCCTCTTTTCCTAGGCTTTACATGAAATTCCAGTCTACCTCGTGAAATTGGTTTCCTGCAATTCTGCCCCACTTTCAAGTCCTCTTGGCAGCCTTACGTCAATATATTTTTGGACGATAGCTGTCATTTATAACTCTGCAGGTTTGTGAATGACAGTGGCCCTGAGCTCCATTCTTCAACTCGCTTTCTTGTGAGCTGGCCGCAACACCGCAGGATTGCTTCAGGCCGTAGTGTGGTTACAGCATGGCACACTGAGCCTTTGGTAAATTCCTCTTCCTGGTGGGAAATGAGAGTTAAATTTGCCCGTCCACACACCTCCAGGTAGTCTCTCATTGGTTCTCCCTATTCCTGTTCATTTTCCGCAGAAATTGCAAACTGGGCCAAACAGGAGGTTAAAGGCACTGACTCTCCAAGTGGGGAGAGTGTTAGTAAAGCGTCTGGAATGTTGCACCCGAGTACCAGGGGACGAAACCTGAGAGACATTTGAACACGTTTCCCGATCACACGGTGGATCATACTCTGGGTTCCACAGGCATGTTTTAGCTGAAGGAAGAATCCCTTAAACCTGGAGAGTGGAGACCCATGGAATTGGTACCATGCAATATGACTTGAAAGGATCTGCATTTGCTCACCGAACCTCACCAATCCTATAACTGCTGCGTTTATGCCGCTGTACACACGCTTGATTCTCTTTCGGAGACATATAAATCCATAGGTTTTAAGATTCTTACTAGTCAGGTATATTCTTAGGCGTTTAATATGGGGTGTTGAGTCCACTTTGTTGAGCAAGGAGTAGCTCTTGTCTATTACAGATTTGGCTTATGGAACGGTATCTGTCTAATTTCAATCTCTGGTTTTATGCAGCACCCCAACTCACCTTTCCCCTTAAGCAAGCATAAGTTGGTTTTCTACATTTGAGACCCTGTTCTGTTTTGTAATTCAGTTCCTGTGTGGCCAAGTTTACATTCCGTGTAGTAGTGATATCTTATGATGTTTCTTTTTCTGTGTGACTTATTTCACTTAGAATCATCGTACCTGAATCCACTCATTATGCTGCTACGGGCCTGATGACATAGATTTCATTCCTGAGTGATATTGCATTGCACGTAAGTATCACAACTTCTTTATCCATTTTTCGCTTTCTGTGATATTGAACTTGTACCGTAAACGAGTTTCTTGTAAACAGAGCCGTCCCAAACTTTGGGGTGGCTGTGTCTTTTTGATTTTAATTTCCCTAAGCTATAGGACCATAAGTGGAAGTGCCCTAAGCTCTGTTGCTTTGTTTTTTAGATGTTTCAGGAAACACCATACACTTCTCCAGAGTGGCTGTTGGCAATTTACATCCCGCCCATCAGCATAACAAGGCTCCCAGTTCTCCATGGCCTGTCCTGCCTTTCTGGATTTTACACTTTTTTCAGATGGCCCTTTTGACCGGGGGGCAGTGAGACTTCATTGTAGTGCAGATTTCCTTTGCAAGCTTGCTTGGTTGGCCAAAAAGGGCGTATGTTTTTTTTCCTGAATATATTCAGGAAAAAACGCATACGCCCTTTTTGGCCAAGTGCATCATTGTGGACGTTCTGCCTCTTTTCCTATGCTTTACCTGCAATTCCAGTCTACCTCCTGAAATGGGTTTCCTGCAATTCTGCCCCACTTTCAAGTCCTCTTGGCAGCCTTACTTCAATATATTTTTGGACAATAGTTGTCATTTATAACTCTACAGGTTTGTGAATTACAGAGCCCCTGAGCTCCTTTCTTCTCCTCGCTTTCTTGTGACCTGGCCGCAACACCGCATGATTGCTTCAGGTCCTAGTGTGGTTCCAGCCGGCACGCGGAGCCTTTGGTTAATTCCTCTTCCTGGTGGGAAATGAGAGTTAAATTCTCCCGCCCCGACACCTCCAGCTAGTCTCTCATTGGTTCTCCCTATTCCTGTTCATTTTCCTTAGATATTGCAAACTGGGCCAAACAGGAGGTTAAAGGCACTGACTCTCCACGTGGGGAGAGTGTTAGTAAAGCTTCTGGAATGTGGCACCCGAGTACCAGGAGACGAAAACTGACACATTTGAACACGTTTCCCGATCACACGGTGGCTCATACTCTGGGTTCCACATGCATGTTTTAGCTGAAGGAAGAATCCGTTAAACCTGGAGAGTTGAGACCCATGGAATGGGTACCATGCAATATGACTTCAAAGGGTCTGCATTTGCTCACCGAACCTCACCAATCCTATCACTGCTGCGTTTATGCTGCTGTACACACGCTTGATTCTCTTTCAGATACATATAAATCCATAGGTTTTAAGATTCTTACCAGTCATGTATATTCTTAGGCGTTTAATATGGGGTGATGCGTCCACTTCATTGAGCAAGGAGTAGCTCTTCTCTATTACATATTTGGCTTATGGAACGGTATCTGTGCTAATTTCAATCTCTGGTTTTATGCAGCACCCCAACTCACCTTTCCCCTTAAGCAAGCATAAGTTGGTTTTCGACATTTCAGAACCTGTTCTGTTTTGTAATTCAGTTCCTGTGTGGCCAAGTTTACATTCCGTGTAGTAGTGATATCTTATGATGTTTCTTTTTCTGTGTGACTTATTTCACTTAGAATCATCGTACCTGAATCCACTCATTATGCTGCTACGGGCCTGATGACATAGATTTCATTGCTGAGTGATATTGCATTGCACGTAAGTACCACAACTTCTTTATCCATTTTTCGCTTTCTGTGATATTGAACTTGTACCGTAAACGAGGTTCTTGTAAACAGAGCCGTCCCAAACTTTGGGGTGGCTGTGTCTTTTTGATTTTAATTTCCCTAAGCTATAGGACCATAAGTGGAAGTGCCCTACGCTCTGTTGCTTTGTTTTTTAGATGTTTCAGGAAACACCATACACTTCTCCAGAGTGGCTGTTGGCAATTTACATCCCGCCCATCAGGATAACAAGGCTCCCAGTTCTCCATGGCCTGTCCTGCCTTTCTGGATTTTACACATTTTTCAGATGGCCCTTTTGACTGGGGGGCAGTGAGACTTCATTGTAGTGCAGATTTCCTTTGCAAGCTTGCTTGGTTGGCCAAAAAGGGCGTATGCGTTTTTTCCTGAATATATTCAGGATAAAACGCATACGCCCGTTTTGGCCAAGTGCATCATTGTGGACATTCTGCCTCTTTTCCTATGTTTTACATGCAATTCCAGTCTACCTCCTGAAATCGGTGTCCTGCAATTCTGCCCCGCTTTCAAGTCTTCTTGGCAGCCTTACTTCCATATATTTTTGGACGATAGCTGTCATTTATAACTCGGCAAGTTTTTGAATTACAGTGCCCCTGAGGTCCTTTCTTCAATTCGCTTTCTTGTGAGCTTGCCGCAACACCGCAGGATTGCTTCAGGCCCTAGTGTGTTCCGGCACGGCATGCTGAGCCTTTGGTTAATTCCTCTTCCTGGTGGGAAATGAGAGTTAAATTTGCCCGTCCAGACACCTCCAGCTAGTCTCTCATTGGTTCTCCCTATTCCTGTTCATCTTACGCAGAAATTGCAAACTGGGCCAAACAGAAGCTTAAAGGCACTGACTCTCCAAGTGGGGAGAGTGTTAGTAAAGCGTCTGGAATGTTGCACCCGTGTACCATGGGACGAAAACTGAGACATATTTCAACAAGTTTCCCGATAACATGGCGGATCATACTCTGGGTTCTACATGAATGTTTTAGCTGAAGGAAGAATCCCTTAAAGCTGGAGAGTTGAGACCCGTGGAATGGGTACCATGCAATATGACTTCAAAGGGTCTGCATTTGCTCACCGAACCTCACCAATCCTATCACTGCTGTGTTTGTGCCGCTGTCCACACGCTTGATTCTCTTTCGGAGACATATAAATCCATAGGTTTTAAGATTCTTACTAGTCAGGTATATTCTTAAGCGTTTAATATAGGGTGTTGTGTCCACTTCGTTGAGCAAAGAGTAGCTCTTGTCTATTACATATTTGGCTTATGGAACGGTGTCTCTGCTAATTTCAATCTCTGGTTTTATGCAGCACCCCAACTCACCTTTCCCCTTAAGCAAGCATAAGTTGGTTTTCTACATTTGAGACCCTGTTCTGTTTTGTAATTTAGTTCCTGTGTAGCCAAGTTTACATTCCGTGTAGTAGTGATATCTTATGATGTTTCTTTTTCTGTGTGACTTATTTCACTTAGAATCATCGTACCTGAATCCACTCATTATGCTGCTACGGGCCTGATGACATAGATTTCATTGCTGAGTGATATTGCATTGCACGTAAGTACCACAACTTCTTTATCCATTTTTCACTTTCTGTGATATTGAAATTGTACCGTAAACGAGTTTCTTGTAAACAGAGCCGTTCCAAACTTTGGGGTGGCTGTGTCTTTTTGATTTTAATTTCCCTAAGCTATAGGACCATAAGTGGAAGTGCCCTAGGCTGTGTTGCTTTATTTTTTAGATGTTTCAGGAAACACCATACACTTCTCCAGAGTGGCTGTTGGCGATTTACATCCCACCCATCAGCATAACAAGGCTCCCAGTTCTCCATGGCCTGTCCTGCCTTTATGGATTTTACACTTTTTTCAGATGGCCCTTTTGACCGGGGGGCAGTGAGACTTCATTGTAGTGCAGATTTCCTTTGCAAGCTTGCTTGGTTGGCCAAAAAGGGCGTATGCGTTTTTTCCTGAATATATTCAGGAAAAAACGCATACGCCCTTTTTGGCCAAGTGCATCATTGTGGACGTTCTGCCTCTTTTCCTATGCTTTCAATGCAATTCCAGTCTACCTCCTGAAATCGGTTTCCTGCAATTCTGCCCTGCTTTCAAGTCCTCTTGGCAACCTTACTTCAATATATTTTTGGACAATAGTTGTCATTTATAACTCTACAGGTTTGTGAATTACAGAGCCCCTGAGCTCATTTCTTCTACTCGCTTTCTTGTGAGCTGGCCGCAACACCGCAGGATTGCTTCAGGCCCTAGTGTGGTTCCAGCACGGCACGCGGAGCCTTTGGTTAATTCCTCTTCCTGGTGGGAAATGAGAGTTAAATTCGCCCGCCCCGACACCTCCAGCTAGTCTCTTACTGGTTCTCCCTATTCCTGTTCATTTTCCTCAGATATTGCAAACTGGGCCAAACAGGAGGTTAAAGGCACTGACTCTCCACGTGGGGAGAGTGTTAGTAAAGCTTCTGGAATGTTGCACCCGAGTACCAGGAGATGAAAACTGACACATTTGAACACGTTTCCCGATCACACGGTGGCTCATACTCTGGGTTCCACATGCATGTTTTAGCTGAAGGAAGAATCCGTTAAACCTGGAGAGTTGAGACCCATGGAATGGGTACCATGCAATATGACTTCAAAGGGTCTGCATTGGCTCACCGAACCTCACCAATCCTATCACTGCTGCGTTTATGCTGCTGTACACACGCTTGATTCTCTTTCAGATACATATAAATCCATAGGTTTTAAGATTCTTACCAGTCATGTATAATCTTAGGCGTTTAATATGGGGTGTTGCGTCCACTTCATTGAGCAAGGAGTAGCGCTTGTCTATTACATATTTGGCTTATGGAACGGTATCTGTGCTAATTTCAATCTCTGGTTTTATGCAGCACCCCAACTCACCTTTCCCCTTAAGCAAGCATAAGTTGGTTTTCTACATTTGCGACCCTGTTCTGTTTTGTAATTCAGTTCCTGTGTAGCCAAGTTTACATTCCGTGTATTAGTGATATCTTATGATGTTTCTTTTTCTGTGTGACTTATTTCACTTAGAATCATCGTAGCTGAATTCACTCATTATGCTGCTACGGGCCTGATGACATCGCTTTCATTGCTGAGTGATATTACATTGTACGTAAGTACCACAACTTCTTTATCCATGTTTCGCTTTCTGTGATATTGAACTTGTACCGTAAACGAGTTTCTTGTAAACAGAGCCGTCCCAAACTTTGGGGTGGCTGTGTCTTTTTGATTTTAATTTCCCTAAGCTATAGGACCATAAGTGGAAGTGCCCTAGGCTCTGTTGCTTTGTTTTCTAGATGTTTCAGGAAACACCATACACTTCTCCAGAGTGGCTGTTGGCAATTTACATCCCACCCATCAGCATAACAAGGCTCCCAGTTCTCCATGGCCTGTCCTGCCTTTCTGGATTTTACACTTTTTTCAGATGGCCCTTTTGACCGGGTGGCAGTGAGACTTCATTGTAGTGTCGATTTCCTTTGCAAGCTTGCTTGGTTGGCCAAAAAGTGCGTATGCGTTGTTTCCTGAATATATTCAGGAAACAACGCATACGCCCCTTTAGGCCAAGTGCATCATTGTGGACGTTCTGCCTCTTTTCTTAGGCTTTACATGAAATTCCAGTCTACCTCGTGAAATTGGTTTCCTGCAATTCTGCCCCACTTTCAAGTCCTCTTGGCAGCCTTACGTCAATATATTTTTGGACGATAGCTGTCATTTATAACTCTGCAGGTTTGTGAATGACAGTGGCCCTGAGCTCCATTCTTCAACTCGCTTTCTTGTGAGCTGGCCGCAACACCGCAGGATTGCTTCAGGCCGTAGTGTGGTTACAGCATGGCACACTGAGCCTTTGGTAAATTCCTCTTCCTGGTGGGAAATGAGAGTTAAATTTGCCCGTCCACACACCTCCAGGTAGTCTCTCATTGGTTCTCCCTATTCCTGTTCATTTTCCGCAGAAATTGCAAACTGGGCCAAACAGGAGGTTAAAGGCACTGACTCTCCAAGTGGGGAGAGTGTTAGTAAAGCGTCTGGAATGTTGCACCCGAGTACCAGGGGACGAAACCTGAGAGACATTTGAACACGTTTCCCGATCACACGGTGGATCATACTCTGGGTTCCACAGGCATGTTTTAGCTGAAGGAAGAATCCCTTAAACCTGGAGAGTGGAGACCCATGGAATTGGTACCATGCAATATGACTTGAAAGGATCTGCATTTGCTCACCGAACCTCACCAATCCTATAACTGCTGCGTTTATGCCGCTGTACACACGCTTGATTCTCTTTCGGAGACATATAAATCCATAGGTTTTAAGATTCTTACTAGTCAGGTATATTCTTAGGCGTTTAATATGGGGTGTTGAGTCCACTTTGTTGAGCAAGGAGTAGCTCTTGTCTATTACAGATTTGGCTTATGGAACGGTATCTGTCTAATTTCAATCTCTGGTTTTATGCAGCACCCCAACTCACCTTTCCCCTTAAGCAAGCATAAGTTGGTTTTCTACATTTGAGACCCTGTTCTGTTTTGTAATTCAGTTCCTGTGTGGCCAAGTTTACATTCCGTGTAGTAGTGATATCTTATGATGTTTCTTTTTCTGTGTGACTTATTTCACTTAGAATCATCGTACCTGAATCCACTCATTATGCTGCTACGGGCCTGATGACATAGATTTCATTCCTGAGTGATATTGCATTGCACGTAAGTACCACAACTTCTTTATCCATTTTTCGCTTTCTGTGATATTGAACTTGTACCGTAAACGAGTTTCTTGTAAACAGAGCCGTCCCAAACTTTGGGGTGGCTGTGTCTTTTTGATTTTAATTTCCCTAAGCTATAGGACCATAAGTGGAAGTGCCCTAGGCTCTGTTGCTTTGTTTTTTAGATGTTTCAGGAAACACCATACACTTCTCCAGAGTGGCTGTTGGCAATTTACATCCCGCCCATCAGCATAACAAGGCTCCCAGTTCTCCATGGCCTGTCCTGCCTTTCTGGATTTTACACTTTTTTCAGATGGCCCTTTTGACCGGGGGGCAGTGAGACTTCATTGTAGTGCAGATTTCCTTTGCAAGCTTGCTTGGTTGGCCAAAAAGGGCGTATGTTTTTTTTCCTGAATATATTCAGGAAAAAACGCATACGCCCTTTTTGGCCAAGTGCATCATTGTGGACGTTCTGCCTCTTTTCCTATGCTTTACCTGCAATTCCAGTCTACCTCCTGAAATGGGTTTCCTGCAATTCTGCCCCACTTTCAAGTCCTCTTGGCAGCCTTACTTCAATATATTTTTGGACAATAGTTGTCATTTATAACTCTACAGGTTTGTGAATTACAGAGCCCCTGAGCTCCTTTCTTCTCCTCGCTTTCTTGTGACCTGGCCGCAACACCGCATGATTGCTTCAGGTCCTAGTGTGGTTCCAGCCGGCACGCGGAGCCTTTGGTTAATTCCTCTTCCTGGTGGGAAATGAGAGTTAAATTCTCCCGCCCCGACACCTCCAGCTAGTCTCTCATTGGTTCTCCCTATTCCTGTTCATTTTCCTTAGATATTGCAAACTGGGCCAAACAGGAGGTTAAAGGCACTGACTCTCCACGTGGGGAGAGTGTTAGTAAAGCTTCTGGAATGTGGCACCCGAGTACCAGGAGACGAAAACTGACACATTTGAACACGTTTCCCGATCACACGGTGGCTCATACTCTGGGTTCCACATGCATGTTTTAGCTGAAGGAAGAATCCGTTAAACCTGGAGAGTTGAGACCCATGGAATGGGTACCATGCAATATGACTTCAAAGGGTCTGCATTTGCTCACCGAACCTCACCAATCCTATCACTGCTGCGTTTATGCTGCTGTACACACGCTTGATTCTCTTTCAGATACATATAAATCCATAGGTTTTAAGATTCTTACCAGTCATGTATATTCTTAGGCGTTTAATATGGGGTGATGCGTCCACTTCATTGAGCAAGGAGTAGCTCTTCTCTATGACATATTTGGCTTATGGAACGGTATCTGTGCTAATTTCAATCTCTGGTTTTATGCAGCACCCCAACTCACCTTTCCCCTTAAGCAAGCATAAGTTGGTTTTCGACATTTCAGAACCTGTTCTGTTTTGTAATTCAGTTCCTGTGTGGCCAAGTTTACATTCCGTGTAGTAGTGATATCTTATGATGTTTCTTTTTCTGTGTGACTTATTTCACTTAGAATCATCGTACCTGAATCCACTCATTATGCTGCTACGGGCCTGATGACATAGATTTCATTGCTGAGTGATATTGCATTGCACGTAAGTACCACAACTTCTTTATCCATTTTTCGCTTTCTGTGATATTGAACTTGTACCGTAAACGAGGTTCTTGTAAACAGAGCCGTCCCAAACTTTGGGGTGGCTGTGTCTTTTTGATTTTAATTTCCCTAAGCTATAGGACCATAAGTGGAAGTGCCCTACGCTCTGTTGCTTTGTTTTTTAGATGTTTCAGGAAACACCATACACTTCTCCAGAGTGGCTGTTGGCAATTTACATCCCGCCCATCAGGATAACAAGGCTCCCAGTTCTCCATGGCCTGTCCTGCCTTTCTGGATTTTACACATTTTTCAGATGGCCCTTTTGACTGGGGGGCAGTGAGACTTCATTGTAGTGCAGATTTCCTTTGCAAGCTTGCTTGGTTGGCCAAAAAGGGCGTATGCGTTTTTTCCTGAATATATTCAGGAAAAAACGCATACGCCCGTTTTGGCCAAGTGCATCATTGTGGACATTCTGCCTCTTTTCCTATGTTTTACATGCAATTCCAGTCTACCTCCTGAAATCGGTGTCCTGCAATTCTGCCCCGCTTTCAAGTCTTCTTGGCAGCCTTACTTCCATATATTTTTGGACGATAGCTGTCATTTATAACTCGGCAAGTTTTTGAATTACAGTGCCCCTGAGGTCCTTTCTTCAATTCGCTTTCTTGTGAGCTTGCCGCAACACCGCAGGATTGCTTCAGGCCCTAGTGTGTTCCGGCACGGCATGCTGAGCCTTTGGTTAATTCCTCTTCCTGGTGGGAAATGAGAGTTAAATTTGCCCGTCCAGACACCTCCAGCTAGTCTCTCATTGGTTCTCCCTATTCCTGTTCATCTTACGCAGAAATTGCAAACTGGGCCAAACAGAAGCTTAAAGGCACTGACTCTCCAAGTGGGGAGAGTGTTAGTAAAGCGTCTGGAATGTTGCACCCGTGTACCATGGGACGAAAACTGAGACATATTTCAACAAGTTTCCCGATAACATGGCGGATCATACTCTGGGTTCTACATGCATGTTTTAGCTGAAGGAAGAATCCCTTAAAGCTGGAGAGTTGAGACCCGTGGAATGGGTACCATGCAATATGACTTCAAAGGGTCTGCATTTGCTCACCGAACCTCACCAATCCTATCACTGCTGTGTTTGTGCCGCTGTCCACACGCTTGATTCTCTTTCGGAGACATATAAATCCATAGGTTTTAAGATTCTTACTAGTCAGGTATATTCTTAAGCGTTTAATATAGGGTGTTGTGTCCACTTCGTTGAGCAAAGAGTAGCTCTTGTCTATTACATATTTGGCTTATGGAACGGTGTCTCTGCTAATTTCAATCTCTGGTTTTATGCAGCACCCCAACTCACCTTTCCCCTTAAGCAAGCATAAGTTGGTTTTCTACATTTGAGACCCTGTTCTGTTTTGTAATTTAGTTCCTGTGTGGCCAAGTTTACATTCCGTGTAGTAGTGATATCTTATGATGTTTCTTTTTCTGTGTGACTTATTTCACTTAGAATCATCGTACCTGAATCCACTCATTATGCTGCTACGGGCCTGATGACATAGATTTCATTGCTGAGTGATATTGCATTGCACGTAAGTACCACAACTTCTTTATCCATTTTTCACTTTCTGTGATATTGAAATTGTACCGTAAACGAGTTTCTTGTAAACAGAGCCGTTCCAAACTTTGGGGTGGCTGTGTCTTTTTGATTTTAATTTCCCTAAGCTATAGGACCATAAGTGGAAGTGCCCTAGGCTGTGTTGCTTTATTTTTTAGATGTTTCAGGAAACACCATACACTTCTCCAGAGTGGCTGTTGGCGATTTACATCCCACCCATCAGCATAACAAGGCTCCCAGTTCTCCATGGCCTGTCCTGCCTTTATGGATTTTACACTTTTTTCAGATGGCCCTTTTGACCGGGGGGCAGTGAGACTTCATTGTAGTGCAGATTTCCTTTGCAAGCTTGCTTGGTTGGCCAAAAAGGGCGTATGCGTTTTTTCCTGAATATATTCAGGAAAAAACGCATACGCCCTTTTTGGCCAAGTGCATCATTGTGGACGTTCTGCCTCTTTTCCTATGCTTTCAATGCAATTCCAGTCTACCTCCTGAAATCGGTTTCCTGCAATTCTGCCCTGCTTTCAAGTCCTCTTGGCAACCTTACTTCAATATATTTTTGGACAATAGTTGTCATTTATAACTCTACAGGTTTGTGAATTACAGAGCCCCTGAGCTCATTTCTTCTACTCGCTTTCTTGTGAGCTGGCCGCAACACCGCAGGATTGCTTCAGGCCCTAGTGTGGTTCCAGCACGGCACGCGGAGCCTTTGGTTAATTCCTCTTCCTGGTGGGAAATGAGAGTTAAATTCGCCCGCCCCGACACCTCCAGCTAGTCTCTTACTGGTTCTCCCTATTCCTGTTCATTTTCCTCAGATATTGCAAACTGGGCCAAACAGGAGGTTAAAGGCACTGACTCTCCACGTGGGGAGAGTGTTAGTAAAGCTTCTGGAATGTTGCACCCGAGTACCAGGAGATGAAAACTGACACATTTGAACACGTTTCCCGATCACACGGTGGCTCATACTCTGGGTTCCACATGCATGTTTTAGCTGAAGGAAGAATCCGTTAAACCTGGAGAGTTGAGACCCATGGAATGGGTACCATGCAATATGACTTCAAAGGGTCTGCATTGGCTCACCGAACCTCACCAATCCTATCACTGCTGCGTTTATGCTGCTGTACACACGCTTGATTCTCTTTCAGATACATATAAATCCATAGGTTTTAAGATTCTTACCAGTCATGTATAATCTTAGGCGTTTAATATGGGGTGTTGCGTCCACTTCATTGAGCAAGGAGTAGCTCTTGTCTATTACATATTTGGCTTATGGAACGGTATCTGTGCTAATTTCAATCTCTGGTTTTATGCAGCACCCCAACTCACCTTTCCCCTTAAGCAAGCATAAGTTGGTTTTCGACATTTGAGACCCTGTTCTGTTTTGTAATTCAGTTCCTGTGTGGCCAAGTTTACATTCCGTGTAGTAGTGATATCTTATGATGTTTCTTTTTCTGTGTGACTTATTTCACTTAGAATCATCGTACCTGAATCCACTCATTATGCTGCTACGGGCCTGATGAGATAGATTTCATTGCTGAGTGATATTGCATTGCACGTAAGTACCACAACTTCTTTATCCATTTTTCGCTTTCTGTGATACTGAATTGTACCGTAAACGAGGTTCTTGTAAACAGAGCCGTCCCAAACTTTGGGGTGGCTGTGTCTTTTTGATTTTAATTTCCCTAAGCTATAGGACCATAAGTGGAAGTGTCCTACGCTCTGTTGCTTGTTTTTTAGATGTTTCAGGAAACACCATACACTTCTCCAGAGTGGCTGTTGGCAATTTACATCCCGCCCCTCAGCATAACAAGGCTCCCAGTTCTCCATGGCCTGTCCTGCCTTTCTGGATTTTACACTTTTTTCAGATGGCCCTTTTGACTGGGGGCCAGTGAGACTTCACTGTAGTGCAGATTTCCTTTGCAAGCTTGCTTGGTTGGCCAAAAAGGGCGTATGCGTTTTTTCCTGAATATATTCAGGAAAAAACGCATACGCCCTTTTTGGCCAAGTGCATCATTGTGGACATTCTGCCTCTTTTCCTATGTTTTACATGCAATTCCAGTCTACCTCCTGAAATCGGTGTCCTGCAATTCTGCCCTGCTTTCAAGTCTTCTTGGCAGCCTTACTTCCATATATTTTTGGACGATAGCTGTCATTTATAACTCGGCAAGTTTTTGAATTACAGTGCCCCTGAGGTCCTTTCTTCAATTCGCTTACTTGTGAGCTGGGCGCAACACCGCAGGATTGCTTCAGGCCCTAGTGTGGTTCCGACATGGCATGCTGAGCCTTTCGTTACTTCCACTTCCTGCTGGGAAATGAGAGTTAAATTTGCCCGTCCAGACATCTCCAGCTAGTCTCTCATTGGTTCTTCGTATTGCTGTTCATTTTCAACAGAAATTGCAAACTGGGCCAAATAGGAGGTTAAAGGCACTGACTCTCCAAGTGGGGAGAGTGTTAGTAAAGCGTCTGGAATGTTGCACCCGAGTACCAGGGGATGAAAACCGAGACACATTTGAAAACGTTTCCCGATCACACGGGGGATCATACTCTTGGTTCCACATGCATGTTTCAGCTGAAGGAAGAATCCCTTAAATCTGGAGAGTTGAGACCCATGGAATGGGAACCATGCAATATGACTTCAAAGGGTCTGCATTTGCTCACCGAACCTCACCAATACTATCACTGCTGCGTTTATGCCGCTGTACACATGCCTGATTCTCTTTTGCAGACATATAAATCCATAGGTTTTAAGATTCTTACTAGTCAGGTATATTCTTAGGCATTTAATATGGGGTGTTGAGTCCACGTCGTTGAGCAAGGAGTAGCTCTTTTCTATTAAATATTTGGCTTATGAAACGGTATCTGTGCTAATTTCAATCTGTGGTTTTATGCAGCACCCCAACTCACCGTTCCCCTTAAGCAAGCGTAAGTTGGTTTTCTACATTTGACACCCTGTTCTATTTTGTAATTCAGTTCCTATGTAGCCAAGATTACATTTCGTGTAGTAGTGATATCTTATGATGTTTCTTTTTCTGTGTGACTTATTTCACTTAGAATCATCGTACCTGAATCCACTCATTATGCTGCTACGGGCCTGATGACATAGATTTCATTGCTGAGTGATATTGCATTGTACGTAAGTACCACAACTTCTTTATCCATTTTTCGCTTTCTGTGATACTGAATTGTACCGTAAACGAGGTTCTTGTAAACAGAGCCATCCCAAACTTTGGGGTGGCTGTGTCTGTTTTATTTTAATTTCCCTAAGCTATAGGACCATAAGTGGAAGTGCCCTAGGCTCTGTTGCTTTGTTTTTTAGATGTTTCAGGAAACACCATACACTTCTCCAGAGTGGCTGTTGGCAATTTACATCCCGCACATCAGCATAACAAGGCTCCCAGTTCTCCATGGCCTGTCCTGCCTTTCTGGATTTTACACTTTTTTCAGATGGCCCTTTTGACTGGGGGGCAGTGAGACTTCATTGTAGTGCAGATTTCCTTTGCAAGCTTGCTTGGTTGGCCAAAAAGGGCGTATGCATTTTTTCCTGAATATATTCAGGAAAAAACGCATACGCCCTTTTTGGCCAAGTGCATCATTGTGGACATTCTGCCTCTTTTCCTATGTTTTACATGCAATTCCAGTCTACCTCCTGAAATCGGTTTCCTGCAATTCTGCCCCGCTTTCAAGTCCTCTTGGCAGCCTTACTTCAATATATTTTTGGATGATAGCTGTCATTTATAACTCTGCAGGTTTGTGAATGACAGTGCCCCTGAGCTCCTTTCTTCAACTCGCTATCTTGTGAGCTGGCCGCAACACCGCAGGATTGCTTCAGACCCTAGTGTGTTCCGGCACGGCATGCTGAGCCTTTGGTTAATTCCTCTTCCTGGTGGGAAATGAGAGTTAAATTTGCCCGTGCAGACACCTCCAGCTAGTCTCTCATTGGTTCTCCCTATTCCTGTTCATCTTACACATAAATTGCAAACTGGGCCAAACAGGAGCTTAAAGGCACTGACTCTCCAAGTGGGGAGAGTGTTAGTAAAGCGTCTGGAATGTTGCACCCGTGTACCATGGGACGAAAACTGAGACATATTTCAACAAGTTTCCCGATAACATGGCGGATCATACTCTGGGTTCTACATGCATGTTTTAGCTGAAGGAAGAATCCCTTAAACCTGGAGAGTTGAGACCCATGGAATGGGTACCATGCAATATGACTTCAAAGGGTCTGCATTTGCTCACCGAACCTCACCAATCCTATCACTGCTGTGTTTGTGCCGCTGTCCACACGCTTGATTCTCTTTCGGAGACATATAAATCCATAGGTTTTAAGATTCTTACTAGTCAGGTATATTCTTAAGCGTTTAATATAGGGTGTTGTGTCCACTTCGTTGAGCAAAGAGTAGCTCTTGTCTATTACATATTTGGCTTATGGAACGGTGTCTCTGCTAATTTCAATCTCTGGTTTTATGCAGTACCCCAACTCACCTTTCCCCTTAAGCAAGCATAAGTTGGTTTTCTACATTTGAGACCCTGTTCTGTTTTGTAATTTAGTTCCTGTGTGGCCAAGTTTACATTCCGTGTAGTAGTGATATCTTATGATGTTTCTTTTTCTGTGTGACTTATTTCACTTAGAATCATCATACCTGAATCCACTCATTATGCTGCTACGGGCCTGATGACATAGATTTCATTGCTGAGTGATATTGCATTGCACGTAAGTACCACAACTTCTTTATCCATTTTTCGCTTTCTGTGATATTGAACTTGTACCTTAAACGAGTTTCTTGTAAACAGAGCCGTTCCAAACTTTGGGGTGGCTGTGTCTTTTTGATTTTAATTTCCCTAAGCTATAGGACCATAAGTGGAAGTGCCCTAGGCTGTGTTGCTTTATTTTTTAGATGTTTCAGGAAACACCATACACTTCTCCAGAGTGGCTGTTGGCGATTTACATCCCACCCATCAGCATAACAAGGCTCCCAGTTCTCCATGGCCTGTCCTGCCTTTCTGGATTTTACACTTTTTTCAGATGGCCCTTTTGACCGGGGGGCAGTGAGACTTCATTGTAGTGCCGATTTCCTTTGCAAGCTTGCTTGGTTGGCCAAAAAGGGCGTATGCGTTTTTTCCTGAATATATTCAGGAAAAACCGCATACGCCCTTTTTGGCCAAGTGCATCATTGTGGACGTTCTGCCTCTTTTCCTATGCTTTACCTGCAATTCCAGTCTACCTCCTGAAATCGGTTTCCTGCAATTCTGCCCCGCTTTCAAGTCCTCTTGGCAACCTTACTTCAATATATTTTTGGACAATAGTTGTCATTTATAACTCTACAGGTTTGTGAATTACAGAGCCCCTGAGCTCCTTTCTTCTACTCGCTTTCTTGTGAGCTGGCCGCAACACCGCAGGATTGCTTCAGGCCCTAGTGTGGTTCCAGCACGGCACGCGGAGCCTTTGGTTAATTCCTCTTCCTGGTGGGAAATGAGAGTTAAATTCGCCCGCCCCGACACCTCCAGCTAGTCTCTTACTGGTTCTCCCTATTCCTGTTCATTTTCCTCAGATATTGCAAACTGGGCCAAACAGGAGGTTAAAGGCACTGACTCTCCACGTGGGGAGAGTGTTAGTAAAGCTTCTGGAATGTTGCACCCGAGTACCAGGAGATGAAAACTGACACATTTGAACACGTTTCCCGATCACACGGTGGCTCATACTCTGGGTTCCACATGCATGTTTTAGCTGAAGGAAGAATCCGTTAAACCTGGAGAGTTGAGACCCATGGAATGGGTACCATGCAATATGACTTCAAAGGGTCTGCATTGGCTCACCGAACCTCACCAATCCTATCACTGCTGCGTTTATGCTGCTGTACACACGCTTGATTCTCTTTCAGATACATATAAATCCATAGGTTTTAAGATTCTTACCAGTCATGTATAATCTTAGGCGTTTAATATGGGGTGTTGCGTCCACTTCATTGAGCAAGGAGTAGCTCTTGTCTATTACATATTTGGCTTATGGAACGGTATCTGTGCTAATTTCAATCTCTGGTTTTATGCAGCACCCCAACTCACCTTTCCCCTTAAGCAAGCATAAGTTGGTTTTCGACATTTGAGACCCTGTTCTGTTTTGTAATTCAGTTCCTGTGTGGCCAAGTTTACATTCCGTGTAGTAGTGATATCTTATGATGTTTCTTTTTCTGTGTGACTTATTTCACTTAGAATCATCGTACCTGAATCCACTCATTATGCTGCTACGGGCCTGATGAGATAGATTTCATTGCTGAGTGATATTGCATTGCACGTAAGTACCACAACTTCTTTATCCATTTTTCGCTTTCTGTGATACTGAATTGTACCGTAAACGAGGTTCTTGTAAACAGAGCCGTCCCAAACTTTGGGGTGGCTGTGTCTTTTTGATTTTAATTTCCCTAAGCTATAGGACCATAAGTGGAAGTGTCCTACGCTCTGTTGCTTGTTTTTTAGATGTTTCAGGAAACACCATACACTTCTCCAGAGTGGCTGTTGGCAATTTACATCCCGCCCCTCAGCATAACAAGGCTCCCAGTTCTCCATGGCCTGTCCTGCCTTTCTGGATTTTACACTTTTTTCAGATGGCCCTTTTGACTGGGGGGCAGTGAGACTTCACTGTAGTGCAGATTTCCTTTGCAAGCTTGCTTGGTTGGCCAAAAAGGGCGTATGCGTTTTTTCCTGAATATATTCAGGAAAAAACGCATACGCCCTTTTTGGCCAAGTGCATCATTGTGGACATTCTGCCTCTTTTCCTATGTTTTACATGCAATTCCAGTCTACCTCCTGAAATCGGTGTCCTGCAATTCTGCCCTGCTTTCAAGTCTTCTTGGCAGCCTTACTTCCATATATTTTTGGACGATAGCTGTCATTTATAACTCGGCAAGTTTTTGAATTACAGTGCCCCTGAGGTCCTTTCTTCAATTCGCTTACTTGTGAGCTGGCCGCAACACCGCAGGATTGCTTCAGGCCCTAGTGTGGTTCCGACATGGCATGCTGAGCCTTTCGTTACTTCCACTTCCTGCTGGGAAATGAGAGTTAAATTTGCCCGTCCAGACATCTCCAGCTAGTCTCTCATTGGTTCTTCGTATTGCTGTTCATTTTCAACAGAAATTGCAAACTGGGCCAAATAGGAGGTTAAAGGCACTGACTCTCCAAGTGGGGAGAGTGTTAGTAAAGCGTCTGGAATGTTGCACCCGAGTACCAGGGGATGAAAACCGAGACACATTTGAAAACGTTTCCCGATCACACGGGGGCTTATACTCTTGGTTCCACATGCATGTTTCAGCTGAAGGAAGAATCCCTTAAATCTGGAGAGTTGAGACCCATGGAATGGGAACCATGCAATATGACTTCAAAGGGTCTGCATTTGCTCACCGAACCTCACCAATCCTATCACTGCTGCGTTTATGCCGCTGTACACATGCCTGATTCTCTTTTGCAGACATATAAATCCATAGGTTTTAAGATTCTTACTAGTCAGGTATATTCTTAGGCATTTAATATGGGGTGTTGAGTCCACGTCGTTGAGCAAGGAGTAGCTCTTTTCTATTAAATATTTGGCTTATGAAACGGTATCTGTGCTAATTTCAATCTGTGGTTTTATGCAGCACCCCAACTCACCTTTCCCCTTAAGCAAGCGTAAGTTGGTTTTCTACATTTGACACCCTGTTCTATTTTGTAATTCAGTTCCTATGTAGCCAAGATTACATTTCGTGTAGTAGTGATATCTTATGATGTTTCTTTTTCTGTGTGACTTATTTCACTTAGAATCATCGTACCTGAATCCACTCATTATGCTGCTACGGGCCTGATGACATAGATTTCATTGCTGAGTGATATTGCATTGTACGTAAGTACCACAACTTCTTTATCCATTTTTCGCTTTCTGTGATACTGAATTGTACCGTAAACGAGGTTCTTGTAAACAGAGCCATCCCAAACTTTGGGGTGGCTGTGTCTGTTTTATTTTAATTTCCCTAAGCTATAGGACCATAAGTGGAAGTGCCCTAGGCTCTGTTGCTTTGTTTTTTAGATGTTTCAGGAAACACCATACACTTCTCCAGAGTGGCTGTTGGCAATTTACATCCCGCACATCAGCATAACAAGGCTCCCAGTTCTCCATGGCCTGTCCTGCCTTTCTGGATTTTACACATTTTTCAGATGGCCCTTTTGACTGGGGGGCAGTGAGACTTCATTGTAGTGCAGATTTCCTTTGCAAGCTTGCTTGGTTGGCCAAAAAGGGCGTATGCGTTTTTTCCTGAATATATTCAGGAAAAAACGCATACGCCCTTTTTGGCCAAGTGCATCATTGTGGACATTCTGCCTCTTTTCCTATGTTTTACATGCAATTCCAGTCTACCTCCTGAAATCGGTTTCCTGCAATTCTGCCCCGCTTTCAAGTCCTCTTGGCAGCCTTACTTCAATATATTTTTGGATGATAGCTGTCATTTATAACTCTGCAGGTTTGTGAATGACAGTGCCCCTGAGCTCCTTTCTTCAACTCGCTATCTTGTGAGCTGGCCGCAACACCGCAGGATTGCTTCAGACCCTAGTGTGTTCCGGCACGGCATGCTGAGCCTTTGGTTAATTCCTCTTCCTGGTGGGAAATGAGAGTTAAATTTGCCCGTCCAGACACCTCCAGCTAGTCTCTCATTGGTTCTCCCTATTCCTGTTCATCTTACGCAGAAATTGCAAACTGGGCCAAACAGGAGCTTAAAGGCACTGACTCTCCAAGTGGGGAGAGTGTTAGTAAAGCGTCTGGAATGTTGCACCCGTGTACCATGGGACGAAAACTGAGACATATTTCAACAAGTTTCCCGATAACATGGCGGATCATACTCTGGGTTCTACATGCATGTTTTAGCTGAAGGAAGAATCCCTTAAACCTGGAGAGTTGAGACCCATGGAATGGGTACCATGCAATATGACTTCAAAGGGTCTGCATTTGCTCACCGAACCTCACCAATCCTATCACTGCTGTGTTTGTGCCGCTGTCCACACGCTTGATTCTCTTTCGGAGACA
Organism: Lagenorhynchus albirostris; assembly: GCF_949774975.1. NCBI lineage: Eukaryota > Metazoa > Chordata > Mammalia > Artiodactyla > Delphinidae > Lagenorhynchus > Lagenorhynchus albirostris. The sequence goes on along the minus strand of NC_083096.1, from coordinate 64,731,855 downwards.
TATAAATCCATAGGTTTTAAGATTCTTACTAGTCAGGTATATTCTTAAGCGTTTAATATAGGGTGTTGTGTCCACTTCGTTGAGCAAAGAGTAGCTCTTGTCTATTACATATTTGGCTTATGGAACGGTGTCTCTGCTAATTTCAATCTCTGGTTTTATGCAGTACCCCAACTCACCTTTCCCCTTAAGCAAGCATAAGTTGGTTTTCTACATTTGAGACCCTGTTCTGTTTTGTAATTTAGTTCCTGTGTGGCCAAGTTTACATTCCGTGTAGTAGTGATATCTTATGATGTTTCTTTTTCTGTGTGACTTATTTCACTTAGAATCATCATACCTGAATCCACTCATTATGCTGCTACGGGCCTGATGACATAGATTTCATTGCTGAGTGATATTGCATTGCACGTAAGTACCACAACTTCTTTATCCATTTTTCGCTTTCTGTGATATTGAACTTGTACCTTAAACGAGTTTCTTGTAAACAGAGCCGTTCCAAACTTTGGGGTGGCTGTGTCTTTTTGATTTTAATTTCCCTAAGCTATAGGACCATAAGTGGAAGTGCCCTAGGCTGTGTTGCTTTATTTTTTAGATGTTTCAGGAAACACCATACACTTCTCCAGAGTGGCTGTTGGCGATTTACATCCCACCCATCAGCATAACAAGGCTCCCAGTTCTCCATGGCCTGTCCTGCCTTTCTGGATTTTACACTTTTTTCAGATGGCCCTTTTGACCGGGGGGCAGTGAGACTTCATTGTAGTGCCGATTTCCTTTGCAAGCTTGCTTGGTTGGCCAAAAAGGGCGTATGCGTTTTTTCCTGAATATATTCAGGAAAAACCGCATACGCCCTTTTTGGCCAAGTGCATCATTGTGGACGTTCTGCCTCTTTTCCTATGCTTTACCTGCAATTCCAGTCTACCTCCTGAAATCGGTTTCCTGCAATTCTGCCCCGCTTTCAAGTCCTCTTGGCAACCTTACTTCAATATATTTTTGGACAATAGTTGTCATTTATAACTCTACAGGTTTGTGAATTACAGAGCCCCTGAGCTCCTTTCTTCTACTCGCTTTCTTGTGAGCTGGCCGCAACACCGCAGGATTGCTTCAGGCCCTAGTGTGGTTCCAGCACGGCACGCGGAGCCTTTGGTTAATTCCTCTTCCTGGTGGGAAATGAGAGTTAAATTCGCCCGCCCCGACACCTCCAGCTAGTCTCTTACTGGTTCTCCCTATTCCTGTTCATTTTCCTCAGATATTGCAAACTGGGCCAAACAGGAGGTTAAAGGCACTGACTCTCCACGTGGGGAGAGTGTTAGTAAAGCGTCTGGAATGTTGCACCCGAGTACCAGGAGATGAAAACTGAGACACATTTGAACACGTTTCCCGATCACACGGTGGATCATACTCTGGGTTCCACATGCATGTTTTAGCTGAAGGAAGAATCCCTTAAACCTGGAGAGTTGAGACCCATGGAATGGGTACCATGCAATATGACTTCAAAGGGTCTGCATTTGCTCACCGAACCTCACCAATCCTATCACTGCTGCGTTTATGCTGCTGTACACACGCTTGATTCTCTTTCAGATACATATAAATCCATAGGTTTTAAGATTCTTACCAGTCATGTATATTCTTAGGAGTTTAATATGGGGTGTTGCGTCCACTTCATTGAGCAACGAGTAGCTCTTGTCTATTACATATTTGGCTTATGGAACGGTATCTGTGCTAATTTCAATCTCTGGTTTTATGCAGCACCCCAACTCACCTTTCCCCTTAAGCAAGCATAAGTTGGTTTTCGACATTTGCGACCCTGTTCTGTTTTGTAATTCAGTTCCTGTGTGGCCAAGTTTACATTCCGTGTAGTAGTGATATCTTATGATGTTTCTTTTTCTGTGTGACTTATTTCACTTAGAATCATCGTACCTGAATCCACTCATTATGCTGCTACGGGCCTGATGAGATAGATTTCATTGCTGAGTGATATTGCATTGCACGTAAGTACCACAACTTCTTTATCCATTTTTCGCTTTCTGTGATATTGAACTTGTACCGTAAACGAGGTTCTTGTAAACAGAGCCGTCCCAAACTTTGGGGTGGCTGTGTCTTTTTGATTTTAATTTCCCTAAGCTATAGGACCATAAGTGGAAGTGCCCTACGCTCTGTTGCTTGTTTTTTAGATGTTTCAGGAAACACCATACACTTCTCCAGAGTGGCTGTTGGCAATTTACATCCCGCCCATCAGCATAACTAGGCTCCCAGTTCTCCATGGCCTGTCCTGCCTTTCTGGATTTTACACTTTTTTCAGATGGCCCTTTTGACCGGGGGGCAGTGAGACTTCATTGTAGTGCAGATTTCCTTTGCAAGCTTGCTTGGTTGGCCAAAAAGGGCGTATGCGTTTTTTCCTGAATATATTCAGGAAAAAACGCATACGCCCTTTTTGGCCAAGTGCATCATTGTGGACATTCTGCCTCTTTTCCTATGCTTTACATGCAATTCCAGTCTACCTCCTGAAATCGGTGTCCTGCAATTCTGCCCTGCTTTCAAGTCTTCTTGGCAGCCTTACTTCCATATATTTTTGGACGATAGCTGTCATTTATAACTCGGCAAGTTTTTGAATTACAGTGCCCCTGAGGTCCTTTCTTCAATTCGCTTTCTTGTGAGCTGGCCGCAACACCGCAGGATTGCTTCAGGCCCTAGTGTGGTTCCGACATGGCATGCTGAGCCTTTCGTTACTTCCACTTCCTGCTGGGAAATGAGAGTTAAATTTGCCCGTCCAGACATCTCCAGCTATTCTCTCATTGGTTCTTCGTATTGCTGTTCATTTTCAACAGAAATTGCAAACTGGGCCAAACAAGAGGTTAAAGGCACTGACTCTCCACGTGGGGAGAGTGTTAGTAAAGCGTCTGGAATGTTGCACCCGAGTACCAGGGGACGAAAACCGAGACACATTTGAAAACGTTTCCCGATCACACGGGGGATCATACTCTTGGTTCCACATGCATGTTTCAGCTGAAGGAAGAATCCCTTAAATCTGGAGAGTTGAGACCCATGGAATGGGAACCATGCAATATGACTTCAAAGGGTCTGCATTTGCTCACCGAACCTCACCAATCCTATCACTGCTGCGTTTATGCCGCTGTACACATGCCTGATTCTCTTTTGCAGACATATAAATCCATAGGTTTTAAGATTCTTACTAGTCAGGTATATTCTTAGGCATTTAATATGGGGTGTTGAGTCCACGTCGTTGAGCAAGGAGTAGCTCTTTTCTATTAAATATTTGGCTTATGAAACGGTATCTGTGCTAATTTCAATCTCTGGTTTTATGCAGCACCCCAACTCACCTTTCCCCTTAAGCAAGCGTAAGTTGGTTTTCTACATTTGACACCCTGTTCTATTTTGTAATTCAGTTCCTATGTAGCCAAGATTACATTTCGTGTAGTAGTGATATCTTATGATGTTTCTTTTTCTGTGTGACTTATTTCACTTAGAATCATCGTACCTGAATCCACTCATTATGCTGCTACGGGCCTGATGACATAGATTTCATTGCTGAGTGATATTGCATTGTACGTAAGTACCACAACTTCTTTATCCATTTTTCGCTTTCTGTGATACTGAATTGTACCGTAAACGAGGTTCTTGTAAACAGAGCCATCCCAAACTTTGGGGTGGCTGTGTCTGTTTTATTTTAATTTCCCTAAGCTATAGGACCATAAGTGGAAGTGCCCTAGGCTCTGTTGCTTTGTTTTTTAGATGTTTCAGGAAACACCATACACTTCTCCAGAGTGGCTGTTGGCAATTTACATCCCGCACATCAGCATAACAAGGCTCCCAGTTCTCCATGGCCTGTCCTGCCTTTCTGGATTTTACACATTTTTCAGATGGCCCTTTTGACTGGGGGGCAGTGAGACTTCATTGTAGTGCAGATTTCCTTTGCAAGCTTGCTTGGTTGGCCAAAAAGGGCGTATGCGTTTTTTCCTGAATATATTCAGGAAAAAACGCATACGCCCTTTTTGGCCAAGTGCATCATTGTGGACATTCTGCCTCTTTTCCTATGTTTTACATGCAATTCCAGTCTACCTCCTGAAATCGGTTTCCTGCAATTCTGCCCCGCTTTCAAGTCCTCTTGGCAGCCTTACTTCAATATATTTTTGGATGATAGCTGTCATTTATAACTCTGCAGGTTTGTGAATGACAGTGCCCCTGAGCTCCTTTCTTCAACTCGCTATCTTGTGAGCTGGCCGCAACACCGCAGGATTGCTTCAGACCCTAGTGTGTTCCGGCACGGCATGCTGAGCCTTTGGTTAATTCCTCTTCCTGGTGGGAAATGAGAGTTAAATTTGCCCGTCCAGACACCTCCAGCTAGTCTCTCATTGGTTCTCCCTATTCCTGTTCATCTTACACATAAATTGCAAACTGGGCCAAACAGGAGCTTAAAGGCACTGACTCTCCAAGTGGGGAGAGTGTTAGTAAAGCGTCTGGAATGTTGCACCCATGTACCATGGGACGAAAACTGAGACATATTTCAACAAGTTTCCCGATAACATGGCGGATCATACTCTGGGTTCTACATGCATGTTTTAGCTGAAGGAAGAATCCCTTAAACCTGGAGAGTTGAGACCCATGGAATGGGTACCATGCAATATGACTTCAAAGGGTCTGCATTTGCTCACCGAACCTCACCAATCCTATCACTGCTGTGTTTGTGCCGCTGTCCACACGCTTGATTCTCTTTCGGAGACATATAAATCCATAGGTTTTAAGATTCTTACTAGTCAGGTATATTCTTAAGCGTTTAATATAGGGTGTTGTGTCCACTTCGTTGAGCAAAGAGTAGCTCTTGTCTATTACATATTTGGCTTATGGAACGGTGTCTCTGCTAATTTCAATCTCTGGTTTTATGCAGTACCCCAACTCACCTTTCCCCTTAAGCAAGCATAAGTTGGTTTTCTACATTTGAGACCCTGTTCTGTTTTGTAATTTAGTTCCTGTGTGGCCAAGTTTACATTCCGTGTAGTAGTGATATCTTATGATGTTTCTTTTTCTGTGTGACTTATTTCATTTAGAATCATCGTACCTGAATCCACTCATTATGCTGCTACGGGCCTGATGACATAGATTTCATTGCTGAGTGATATTGCATTGCACGTAAGTACCACAACTTCTTTATCCATTTTTCGCTTTCTGTGATATTGAACTTGTACCTTAAACGAGTTTCTTGTAAACAGAGCCGTTCCAAACTTTGGGGTGGCTGTGTCTTTTTGATTTTAAATTCCCTAAGCTATAGGACCATAAGTGGAAGTGCCCTAGGCTGTGTTGCTTTATTTTTTAGATGTTTCAGGAAACACCATACACTTCTCCAGAGTGGCTGTTGGCGATTTACATCCCACCCATCAGCATAACAAGGCTCCCAGTTCTCCATGGCCTGTCCTGCCTTTCTGGATTTTACACTTTTTTCAGATGGCCCTTTTGACCGGGGGGCAGTGAGACTTCATTGTAGTGCCGATTTCCTTTGCAAGCTTGCTTGGTTGGCCAAAAAGGGCGTATGCGTTTTTTCCTGAATATATTCAGGAAAAAACGCATACGCCCTTTTTGGCCAAGTGCATCATTGTGGACGTTCTGCCTCTTTTCCTATGCTTTACCTGCAATTCCAGTCTACCTCCTGAAATCGGTTTCCTGCAATTCTGCCCCGCTTTCAAGTCCTCTTGGCAACCTTACTTCAATATATTTTTGGACAATAGTTGTCATTTATAACTCTACAGGTTTGTGAATTACAGAGCCCCTGAGCTCCTTTCTTCTACTCGCTTTCTTGTGAGCTGGCCGCAACACCGCAGGATTGCTTCAGGCCCTAGTGTGGTTCCAGCACGGCACGCGGAGCCTTTGGTTAATTCCTCTTCCTGGTGGGAAATGAGAGTTAAATTCGCCCGCCCCGACACCTCCAGCTAGTCTCTTACTGGTTCTCCCTATTCCTGTTCATTTTCCTCAGATATTGCAAACTGGGCCAAACAGGAGGTTAAAGGCACTGACTCTCCACGTGGGGAGAGTGTTAGTAAAGCGTCTGGAATGTTGCACCCGAGTACCAGGAGATGAAAACTGAGACACATTTGAACACGTTTCCCGATCACACGGTGGATCATACTCTGGGTTCCACATGCATGTTTTAGCTGAAGGAAGAATCCCTTAAACCTGGAGAGTTGAGACCCATGGAATGGGTACCATGCAATATGACTTCAAAGGGTCTGCATTTGCTCACCGAACCTCACCAATCCTATCACTGCTGCGTTTATGCTGCTGTACACACGCTTGATTCTCTTTCAGATACATATAAATCCATAGGTTTTAAGATTCTTTCCAGTCATGTATATTCTTAGGCGTTTAATATGGGGTGTTGCGTCCACTTCATTGAGCAAGGAGTAGCTCTTGTCTATTACATATTTGGCTTATGGAACGGTATCTGTGCTAATTTCAATCTCTGGTTTTATGCAGCACCCCAACTCACCTTTCCCCTTAAGCAAGCATAAGTTGGTTTTCTACATTTGCGACCCTGTTCTGTTTTGTAATTCAGTTCCTGTGTAGCCAAGTTTACATTCCGTGTATTAGTGATATCTTATGATGTTTCTTTTTCTGTGTGACTTATTTCACTTAGAATCATCATAGCTGAATTCACTCATTATGCTGCTACGGGCCTGATGACATCGCTTTCATTGCTGAGTGATATTACATTGTACGTAAGTACCACAACTTCTTTATCCATGTTTCGCTTTCTGTGATATTGAACTTGTACCGTAAACGAGGTTCTGTAAACAGAGCCGTCCCAAACTTTGGGGTGGCTGTGTCTTTTTGATTTTAATTTCCCTAAGCTATAGGACCATAAGTGGAAGTGCCCTAGGCTCTGTTGCTTTGTTTTCTAGATGTTTCAGGAAACACCATACACTTCTCCAGAGTGGCTGTTGGCAATTTACATCCCGCCCATCAGCATAACAAGGCTCCCAGTTCTCCATGGCCTGTCCTGCCTTTCTGGATTTTACACTTTTTTCAGATGGCCCTTTTGACCGGGGGGCAGTGAGACTTCATTGTAGTGCAGATTTCCTTTGCAAGCTTGCTTGGTTGGCCAAAAAGGGCGTATGTTTTTTTTCCTGAATATATTCAGGAAAAAACGCATACGCCGTTTTTGGCCAAGTGCATCATTGTGGACGTTCTGCCTCTTTTCCTATGCTTTACCTGCAATTCCAGTCTACCTCCTGAAATGGGTTTCCTGCAATTCTGCCCCACTTTCAAGTCCTCTTGGCAGCCTTACTTCAATATATTTTTGGACAATAGTTGTCATTTATAACTCTACAGGTTTGTGAATTACAGAGCCCCTGAGCTCCTTTCTTCTCCTCGCTTTCTTGTGACCTGGCCGCAACACCGCATGATTGCTTCAGGTCCTAGTGTGGTTCCAGCCGGCACGCGGAGCCTTTGGTTAATTCCTCTTCCTGGTGGGAAATGAGAGTTAAATTCTCCCGCCCCGACACCTCCAGCTAGTCTCTCATTGGTTCTCCCTATTCCTGTTCATTTTCCTTAGATATTGCAAACTGGGCCAAACAGGAGGTTAAAGGCACTGACTCTCCACGTGGGGAGAGTGTTAGTAAAGCTTCTGGAATGTGGCACCCGAGTACCAGGAGACGAAAACTGACACATTTGAACACGTTTCCCGATCACACGGTGGCTCATACTCTGGGTTCCACATGCATGTTTTAGCTGAAGGAAGAATCCCTTAAACCTGGAGAGTTGAGACCCATGGAATGGGTACCATGCAATATGACTTCAAAGGGTCTGCATTTGCTCACCGAACCTCACCAATCCTATCACTGCTGCGTTTATGCTGCTGTACACATGCTTGATTCTCTTTCAGATACATATAAATCCATAGGTTTTAAGATTCTTACCAGTCATGTATATTCTTAGGCGTTTAATATGGGGTGTTGCGTCCACTTCATTGAGCAAGGAGTAGCTCTTGTCTATTACATATTTGGCTTATGGAACGGTATCTGTGCTAATTTCAATCTCTGGTTTTATGCAGCACCCCAACTCACCTTTCCCCTTAAGCAAGCATAAGTTGGTTTTCGACATTTGAGACCCTGTTCTGTTTTGTAATTCAGTTCCTGTGTGGCCAAGTTTACATTCCGTGTAGTAGTGATATCTTATGATGTTTCTTTTTCTGTGTGACTTATTTCACTTAGAATCATCGTACCTGAATCCACTCATTATGCTGCTACGGGCCTGATGAGATAGATTTCATTGCTGAGTGATATTGCATTGCACGTAAGTACCACAACTTCTTTATCCATTTTTCGCTTTCTGTGATATTGAACTTGTACCGTAAACGAGGTTCTTGTAAACAGAGCCGTCCCAAACTTTGGGGTGGCTGTGTCTTTTTGATTTTAATTTCCCTAAGCTATAGGACCATAAGTGGAAGTGCCCTACGCTCTGTTGCTTGTTTTTTAGATGTTTCAGGAAACACCATACACTTCTCCAGAGTGGCTGTTGGCAATTTACATCCCGCCCATCAGCATAACTAGGCTCCCAGTTCTCCATGGCCTGTCCTGCCTTTCTGGATTTTACACTTTTTTCAGATGGCCCTTTTGACCGGGGGGCAGTGAGACTTCATTGTAGTGCAGATTTCCTTTGCAAGCTTGCTTGGTTGGCCAAAAAGGGCGTATGCGTTTTTTCCTGAATATATTCAGGAAAAAACGCATACGCCCTTTTTGGCCAAGTGCATCATTGTGGACATTCTGCCTCTTTTCCTATGTTTTACATGCAATTCCAGTCTACCTCCTGAAATCGGTGTCCTGCAATTCTGCCCTGCTTTCAAGTCTTCTTGGCAGCCTTACTTCCATATATTTTTGGACGATAGCTGTCATTTATAACTCGGCAAGTTTTTGAATTACAGTGCCCCTGAGGTCCTTTCTTCAATTCGCTTACTTGTGAGCTGGCCGCAACACCGCAGGATTGCTTCAGGCCCTAGTGTGGTTCCGACATGGCATGCTGAGCCTTTCGTTACTTCCACTTCCTGCTGGGAAATGAGAGTTAAATTTGCCCGTCCAGACATCTCCAGCTAGTCTCTCATTGGTTCTTCGTATTGCTGTTCATTTTCAACAGAAATTGCAAACTGGGCCAAATAGGAGGTTAAAGGCACTGACTCTCCAAGTGGGGAGAGTGTTAGTAAAGCGTCTGGAATGTTGCACCCGAGTACCAGGGGATGAAAACCGAGACACATTTGAAAACGTTTCCCGATCACACGGGGGCTTATACTCTTGGTTCCACATGCATGTTTCAGCTGAAGGAAGAATCCCTTAAATCTGGAGAGTTGAGACCCATGGAATGGGAACCATGCAATATGACTTCAAAGGGTCTGCATTTGCTCACCGAACCTCACCAATCCTATCACTGCTGCGTTTATGCCGCTGTACACATGCCTGATTCTCTTTTGCAGACATATAAATCCATAGGTTTTAAGATTCTTACTAGTCAGGTATATTCTTAGGCATTTAATATGGGGTGTTGAGTCCACGTCGTTGAGCAAGGAGTAGCTCTTTTCTATTAAATATTTGGCTTATGAAACGGTATCTGTGCTAATTTCAATCTGTGGTTTTATGCAGCACCCCAACTCACCTTTCCCCTTAAGCAAGCGTAAGTTGGTTTTCTACATTTGACACCCTGTTCTATTTTGTAATTCAGTTCCTATGTAGCCAAGATTACATTTCGTGTAGTAGTGATATCTTATGATGTTTCTTTTTCTGTGTGACTTATTTCACTTAGAATCATCGTACCTGAATCCACTCATTATGCTGCTACGGGCCTGATGACATAGATTTCATTGCTGAGTGATATTGCATTGTACGTAAGTACCACAACTTCTTTATCCATTTTTCGCTTTCTGTGATACTGAATTGTACCGTAAACGAGGTTCTTGTAAACAGAGCCATCCCAAACTTTGGGGTGGCTGTGTCTGTTTTATTTTAATTTCCCTAAGCTATAGGACCATAAGTGGAAGTGCCCTAGGCTCTGTTGCTTTGTTTTTTAGATGTTTCAGGAAACACCATACACTTCTCCAGAGTGGCTGTTGGCAATTTACATCCCGCACATCAGCATAACAAGGCTCCCAGTTCTCCATGGCCTGTCCTGCCTTTCTGGATTTTACACATTTTTCAGGTGGCCCTTTTGACTGGGGGGCAGTGAGACTTCATTGTAGTGCAGATTTCCTTTGCAAGCTTGCTTGGTTGGCCAAAAAGGGCGTATGCATTTTTTCCTGAATATATTCAGGAAAAAACGCATACGCCCTTTTTGGCCAAGTGCATCATTGTGGACATTCTGCCTCTTTTCCTATGTTTTACATGCAATTCCAGTCTACCTCCTGAAATCGGTTTCCTGCAATTCTGCCCCGCTTTCAAGTCCTCTTGGCAGCCTTACTTCAATATATTTTTGGATGATAGCTGTCATTTATAACTCTGCAGGTTTGTGAATGACAGTGCCCCTGAGCTCCTTTCTTCAACTCGCTATCTTGTGAGCTGGCCGCAACACCGCAGGATTGCTTCAGACCCTAGTGTGTTCCGGCACGGCATGCTGAGCCTTTGGTTAATTCCTCTTCCTGGTGGGAAATGAGAGTTAAATTTGCCCGTCCAGACACCTCCAGCTAGTCTCTCATTGGTTCTCCCTATTCCTGTTCATCTTACGCAGAAATTGCAAACTGGGCCAAACAGGAGCTTAAAGGCACTGACTCTCCAAGTGGGGAGAGTGTTAGTAAAGCGTCTGGAATGTTGCACCCGTGTACCATGGGACGAAAACTGAGACATATTTCAACAAGTTTCCCGATAACATGGCGGATCATACTCTGGGTTCTACATGCATGTTTTAGCTGAAGGAAGAATCCCTTAAACCTGGAGAGTTGAGACCCATGGAATGGGTACCATGCAATATGACTTCAAAGGGTCTGCATTTGCTCACCGAACCTCACCAATCCTATCACTGCTGTGTTTGTGCCGCTGTCCACACGCTTGATTCTCTTTCGGAGACATATAAATCCATAGGTTTTAAGATTCTTACTAGTCAGGTATATTCTTAAGCGTTTAATATAGGGTGTTGTGTCCACTTCGTTGAGCAAAGAGTAGCTCTTGTCTATTACATATTTGGCTTATGGAACGGTGTCTCTGCTAATTTCAATCTCTGGTTTTATGCAGTACCCCAACTCACCTTTCCCCTTAAGCAAGCATAAGTTGGTTTTCTACATTTGAGACCCTGTTCTGTTTTGTAATTTAGTTCCTGTGTGGCCAAGTTTACATTCCGTGTAGTAGTGATATCTTATGATGTTTCTTTTTCTGTGTGACTTATTTCACTTAGAATCATCATACCTGAATCCACTCATTATGCTGCTACGGGCCTGATGACATAGATTTCATTGCTGAGTGATATTGCATTGCACGTAAGTACCACAACTTCTTTATCCATTTTTCGCTTTCTGTGATATTGAACTTGTACCTTAAACGAGTTTCTTGTAAACAGAGCCGTTCCAAACTTTGGGGTGGCTGTGTCTTTTTGATTTTAATTTCCCTAAGCTATAGGACCATAAGTGGAAGTGCCCTAGGCTGTGTTGCTTTATTTTTTAGATGTTTCAGGAAACACCATACACTTCTCCAGAGTGGCTGTTGGCGATTTACATCCCACCCATCAGCATAACAAGGCTCCCAGTTCTCCATGGCCTGTCCTGCCTTTATGGATTTTACACTTTTTTCAGATGGCCCTTTTGACCGGGGGGCAGTGAGACTTCATTGTAGTGCCGATTTCCTTTGCAAGCTTGCTTGGTTGGCCAAAAAGGGCGTATGCGTTTTTTCCTGAATATATTCAGGAAAAACCGCATACGCCCTTTTTGGCCAAGTGCATCATTGTGGACGTTCTGCCTCTTTTCCTATGCTTTACCTGCAATTCCAGTCTACCTCCTGAAATCGGTTTCCTGCAATTCTGCCCCGCTTTCAAGTCCTCTTGGCAACCTTACTTCAATATATTTTTGGACAATAGTTGTCATTTATAACTCTACAGGTTTGTGAATTACAGAGCCCCTGAGCTCCTTTCTTCTACTCGCTTTCTTGTGAGCTGGCCGCAACACCGCAGGATTGCTTCAGGCCCTAGTGTGGTTCCAGCACGGCACGCGGAGCCTTTGGTTAATTCCTCTTCCTGGTGGGAAATAAGAGTTAAATTCGCCCGCCCCGACACCTCCAGCTAGTCTCTTACTGGTTCTCCCTATTCCTGTTCATTTTCCTCAGATATTGCAAACTGGGCCAAACAGGAGGTTAAAGGCACTGACTCTCCACGTGGGGAGAGTGTTAGTAAAGCGTCTGGAATGTTGCACCCGAGTACCAGGAGATGAAAAATGAGACACATTTGAACACGTTTCCCGATCACACGGTGGATCATACTCTGGGTTCCACATGCATGTTTTAGCTGAAGGAAGAATCCCTTAAACCTGGAGAGTTGAGACCCATGGAATGGGTACCATGCAATATGACTTCAAAGGGTCTGCATTTGCTCACCGAACCTCACCAATCCTATCACTGCTGCGTTTATGCTGCTGTACACACGCTTGATTCTCTTTCAGATACATATAAATCCATAGGTTTTAAGATTCTTACCAGTCATGTATATTCTTAGGAGTTTAATATGGGGTGTTGCGTCCACTTCATTGAGCAACGAGTAGCTCTTGTCTATGACATATTTGGCTTATGGAACGGTATCTGTGCTAATTTCAATCTCTGGTTTTATGCAGCACCCCAACTCACCTTTCCCCTTAAGCAAGCATAAGTTGGTTTTCGACATTTGAGACCCTGTTCTGTTTTGTAATTCAGTTCCTGTGTGGCCAAGTTTACATTCCGTGTAGTAGTGATATCTTATGATGTTTCTTTTTCTGTGTGACTTATTTCACTTAGAATCATCGTACCTGAATCCACTCATTATGCTGCTACGGGCCTGATGAGATAGATTTCATTGCTGAGTGATATTGCATTGCACGTAAGTACCACAACTTCTTTATCCATTTTTCGCTTTCTGTGATATTGAACTTGTACCGTAAACGAGGTTCTTGTAAACAGAGCCGTCCCAAACTTTGGGGTGGCTGTGTCTTTTTGATTTTAATTTCCCTAAGCTATAGGACCATAAGTGGAAGTGCCCTACGCTCTGTTGCTTGTTTTTTAGATGTTTCAGGAAACACCATACACTTCTCCAGAGTGGCTGTTGGCAATTTACATCCCGCCCATCAGCATAACTAGGCTCCCAGTTCTCCATGGCCTGTCCTGCCTTTCTGGATTTTACACTTTTTTCAGATGGCCCTTTTGACCGGGGGGCAGTGAGACTTCATTGTAGTGCAGATTTCCTTTGCAAGCTTGCTTGGTTGGCCAAAAAGGGCGTATGCGTTTTTTCCTGAATATATTCAGGAAAAAACGCATACGCCCTTTTTGGCCAAGTGCATCATTGTGGACATTCTGCCTCTTTTCCTATGTTTTACATGCAATTCCAGTCTACCTCCTGAAATCGGTGTCCTGCAATTCTGCCCTGCTTTCAAGTCTTCTTGGCAGCCTTACTTCCATATATTTTTGGACGATAGCTGTCATTTATAACTCGGCAAGTTTTTGAATTACAGTGCCCCTGAGGTCCTTTCTTCAATTCGCTTACTTGTGAGCTGGCCGCAACACCGCAGGATTGCTTCAGGCCCTAGTGTGGTTCCGACATGGCATGCTGAGCCTTTCGTTACTTCCACTTCCTGCTGGGAAATGAGAGTTAAATTTGCCCGTCCAGACATCTCCAGCTAGTCTCTCATTGGTTCTTCGTATTGCTGTTCATTTTCAACAGAAATTGCAAACTGGGCCAAATAGGAGGTTAAAGGCACTGACTCTCCAAGTGGGGAGAGTGTTAGTAAAGCGTCTGGAATGTTGCACCCGAGTACCAGGGGATGAAAACCGAGACACATTTGAAAACGTTTCCCGATCACACGGGGGCTTATACTCTTGGTTCCACATGCATGTTTCAGCTGAAGGAAGAATCCCTTAAATCTGGAGAGTTGAGACCCATGGAATGGGAACCATGCAATATGACTTCAAAGGGTCTGCATTTGCTCACCGAACCTCACCAATCCTATCACTGCTGCGTTTATGCCGCTGTACACATGCCTGATTCTCTTTTGCAGACATATAAATCCATAGGTTTTAAGATTCTTACTAGTCAGGTATATTCTTAGGCATTTAATATGGGGTGTTGAGTCCACGTCGTTGAGCAAGGAGTAGCTCTTTTCTATTAAATATTTGGCTTATGAAACGGTATCTGTGCTAATTTCAATCTGTGGTTTTATGCAGCACCCCAACTCACCTTTCCCCTTAAGCAAGCGTAAGTTGGTTTTCTACATTTGACACCCTGTTCTATTTTGTAATTCAGTTCCTATGTAGCCAAGATTACATTTCGTGTAGTAGTGATATCTTATGATGTTTCTTTTTCTGTGTGACTTATTTCACTTAGAATCATCGTACCTGAATCCACTCATTATGCTGCTACGGGCCTGATGACATAGATTTCATTGCTGAGTGATATTGCATTGTACGTAAGTACCACAACTTCTTTATCCATTTTTCGCTTTCTGTGATACTGAATTGTACCGTAAACGAGGTTCTTGTAAACAGAGCCATCCCAAACTTTGGGGTGGCTGTGTCTGTTTTATTTTAATTTCCCTAAGCTATAGGACCATAAGTGGAAGTGCCCTAGGCTCTGTTGCTTTGTTTTTTAGATGTTTCAGGAAACACCATACACTTCTCCAGAGTGGCTGTTGGCAATTTACATCCCGCACATCAGCATAACAAGGCTCCCAGTTCTCCATGGCCTGTCCTGCCTTTCTGGATTTTACACATTTTTCAGATGGCCCTTTTGACTGGGGGGCAGTGAGACTTCATTGTAGTGCAGATTTCCTTTGCAAGCTTGCTTGGTTGGCCAAAAAGGGCGTATGCGTTTTTTCCTGAATATATTCAGGAAAAAACGCATACGCCCTTTTTGGCCAAGTGCATCATTGTGGACATTCTGCCTCTTTTCCTATGTTTTACATGCAATTCCAGTCTACCTCCTGAAATCGGTTTCCTGCAATTCTGCCCCGCTTTCAAGTCCTCTTGGCAGCCTTACTTCAATATATTTTTGGATGATAGCTGTCATTTATAACTCTGCAGGTTTGTGAATGACAGTGCCCCTGAGCTCCTTTCTTCAACTCGCTATCTTGTGAGCTGGCCGCAACACCGCAGGATTGCTTCAGACCCTAGTGTGTTCCGGCACGGCATGCTGAGCCTTTGGTTAATTCCTCTTCCTGGTGGGAAATGAGAGTTAAATTTGCCCGTCCAGACACCTCCAGCTAGTCTCTCATTGGTTCTCCCTATTCCTGTTCATCTTACACATAAATTGCAAACTGGGCCAAACAGGAGCTTAAAGGCACTGACTCTCCAAGTGGGGAGAGTGTTAGTAAAGCGTCTGGAATGTTGCACCCGTGTACCATGGGACGAAAACTGAGACATATTTCAACAAGTTTCCCGATAACATGGCGGATCATACTCTGGGTTCTACATGCATGTTTTAGCTGAAGGAAGAATCCCTTAAACCTGGAGAGTTGAGACCCATGGAATGGGTACCATGCAATATGACTTCAAAGGGTCTGCATTTGCTCACCGAACCTCACCAATCCTATCACTGCTGTGTTTGTGCCGCTGTCCACACGCTTGATTCTCTTTCGGAGACATATAAATCCATAGGTTTTAAGATTCTTACTAGTCAGGTATATTCTTAAGCGTTTAATATAGGGTGTTGTGTCCACTTCGTTGAGCAAAGAGTAGCTCTTGTCTATTACATATTTGGCTTATGGAACGGTGTCTCTGCTAATTTCAATCTCTGGTTTTATGCAGTACCCCAACTCACCTTTCCCCTTAAGCAAGCATAAGTTGGTTTTCTACATTTGAGACCCTGTTCTGTTTTGTAATTTAGTTCCTGTGTGGCCAAGTTTACATTCCGTGTAGTAGTGATATCTTATGATGTTTCTTTTTCTGTGTGACTTATTTCACTTAGAATCATCGTACCTGAATCCACTCATTATGCTGCTACGGGCCTGATGACATAGATTTCATTGCTGAGTGATATTGCATTGCACGTAAGTACCACAACTTCTTTATCCATTTTTCGCTTTCTGTGATATTGAACTTGTACCGTAAACGAGGTTCTTGTAAACAGAGCCGTCCCAAACTTTGGGGTGGCTGTGTCTTTTTGATTTTAAATTCCCTAAGCTATAGGACCATAAGTGGAAGTGCCCTAGGCTGTGTTGCTTTATTTTTTAGATGTTTCAGGAAACACCATACACTTCTCCAGAGTGGCTGTTGGCGATTTACATCCCACCCATCAGCATAACAAGGCTCCCAGTTCTCCATGGCCTGTCCTGCCTTTCTGGATTTTACACTTTTTTCAGATGGCCCTTTTGACCGGGGGGCAGTGAGACTTCATTGTAGTGCCGATTTCCTTTGCAAGCTTGCTTGGTTGGCCAAAAAGGGCGTATGCGTTTTTTCCTGAATATATTCAGGAAAAAACGCATACGCCCTTTTTGGCCAAGTGCATCATTGTGGACGTTCTGCCTCTTTTCCTATGCTTTACCTGCAATTCCAGTCTACCTCCTGAAATCGGTTTCCTGCAATTCTGCCCCGCTTTCAAGTCCTCTTGGCAACCTTACTTCAATATATTTTTGGACAATAGTTGTCATTTATAACTCTACAGGTTTGTGAATTACAGAGCCCCTGAGCTCCTTTCTTCTACTCGCTTTCTTGTGAGCTGGCCGCAACACCGCAGGATTGCTTCAGGCCCTAGTGTGGTTCCAGCACGGCACGCGGAGCCTTTGGTTAATTCCTCTTCCTGGTGGGAAATGAGAGTTAAATTCGCCCGCCCCGACACCTCCAGCTAGTCTCTTACTGGTTCTCCCTATTCCTGTTCATTTTCCTCAGATATTGCAAACTGGGCCAAACAGGAGGTTAAAGGCACTGACTCTCCACGTGGGGAGAGTGTTAGTAAAGCGTCTGGAATGTTGCACCCGAGTACCAGGAGATGAAAACTGAGACACATTTGAACACGTTTCCCGATCACACGGTGGCTCATACTCTGGGTTCCACATGCATGTTTTAGCTGAAGGAAGAATCCCTTAAACCTGGAGAGTTGAGACCCATGGAATGGGTACCATGCAATATGACTTCAAAGGGTCTGCATTGGCTCACCGAACCTCACCAATCCTATCACTGCTGCGTTTATGCTGCTGTACACACGCTTGATTCTCTTTCAGATACATATAAATCCATAGGTTTTAAGATTCTTTCCAGTCATGTATATTCTTAGGCGTTTAATATGGGGTGTTGCGTCCACTTCATTGAGCAAGGAGTAGCTCTTGTCTATTACATATTTGGCTTATGGAATGGTATCTGTGCTAATTTCAATCTCTGGTTTTATGCAGCACCCCAACTCACCTTTCCCCTTAAGCAAGCATAAGTTGGTTTTCGACATTTGCGACCCTGTTCTGTTTTGTAATTCAGTTCCTGTGTAGCCAAGTTTACATTCCGTGTATTAGTGATATCTTATGATGTTTCTTTTTCTGTGTGACTTATTTCACTTAGAATCATCATAGCTGAATTCACTCATTATGCTGCTACGGGCCTGATGACATCGCTTTCATTGCTGAGTGATATTACATTGTACGTAAGTACCACAACTTCTTTATCCATGTTTCGCTTTCTGTGATATTGAACTTGTACCGTAAACGAGGTTCTGTAAACAGAGCCGTCGCAAACTTTGGGGTGGCTGTGTCTTTTTGATTTTAATTTCCCTAAGCTATAGGACCATAAGTGGAAGTGCCCTAGGCTCTGTTGCTTTGTTTTCTAGATGTTTCAGGAAACACCATACACTTCTCCAGAGTGGCTGTTGGCAATTTACATCCCACCCATCAGCATAACAAGGCTCCCAGTTCTCCATGGCCTGTCCTGCCTTTCTGGATTTTACACTTTTTTCAGATGGCCCTTATGACCGGGGGGGGGGGGGCAGTGAGACTTCATTGTAGTGCAGATTTCCTTTGCAAGCTTGCTTGGTTGGCCAAAAAGGGCGTATGCATTTTTTCCTGAATATATTCAGGAAAAAACGCATACGCCCTTTTTGGCCAAGTGCATCATTGTGGACGTTCTGCCTCTTTTCCTATGTTTTACATGCAATTCCAGTCTACCTCCTGAAATCGGTTTCCTGCAATTCTGCCCCGCTTTCAAGTCCTCTTGGCAGCCTTACTTCAATATATTTTTGGATGATAGCTGTCATTTATAACTCTGCAGGTTTGTGAATGACAGTGCCCCTGAGCTCCTTTCTTCAACTCGCTATCTTGTGAGCTGGCCGCAACACCGCAGGATTGCTTCAGACCCTAGTGTGTTCCGGCACGGCATGCTGAGCCTTTGGTTAATTCCTCTTCCTGGTGGGAAATGAGAGTTAAATTTGCCCGTGCAGACACCTCCAGCTAGTCTCTCATTGGTTCTCCCTATTCCTGTTCATCTTACGCAGAAATTGCAAACTGGGCCAAACAGGAGCTTAAAGGCACTGACTCTCCAAGTGGGGAGAGTGTTAGTAAAGCGTCTGGAATGTTGCACCCGTGTACCATGGGACGAAAACTGAGACATATTTCAACAAGTTTCCCGATAACATGGCGGATCATACTCTGGGTTCTACATGCATGTTTTAGCTGAAGGAAGAATCCCTTAAACCTGGAGAGTTGAGACCCATGGAATGGGTACCATGCAATATGACTTCAAAGGGTCTGCATTTGCTCACCGAACCTCACCAATCCTATCACTGCTGTGTTTGTGCCGCTGTCCACACGCTTGATTCTCTTTCGGAGACATATAAATCCATAGGTTTTAAGATTCTTACTAGTCAGGTATATTCTTAAGCGTTTAATATAGGGTGTTGTGTCCACTTCGTTGAGCAAAGAGTAGCTCTTGTCTATTACATATTTGGCTTATGGAACGGTGTCTCTGCTAATTTCAATCTCTGGTTTTATGCAGCACCCCAACTCACCTTTCCCCTTAAGCAAGCATAAGTTGGTTTTCTACATTTGAGACCCTGTTCTGTTTTGTAATTTAGTTCCTGTGTGGCCAAGTTTACATTCCGTGTAGTAGTGATATCTTATGATGTTTCTTTTTCTGTGTGACTTATTTCACTTAGAATCATCGTACCTGAATCCACTCATTATGCTGCTACGGGCCTGATGACATAGATTTCATTGCTGAGTGATATTGCATTGCACGTAAGTACCACAACTTCTTTATCCATTTTTCGCTTTCTGTAATATTGAACTTGTACCGTAAACGAGTTTCTTGTAAACAGAGCCGTTCCAAACTTTGGGGTGGCTGTGTCTTTTGGATTTTAATTTCCCTAAGCTATAGGACCATAAGTGGAAGTGCCCTAGGCTGTGTTGCTTTATTTTTTAGATGTTTCAGGAAACACCATACACTTCTCCAGAGTGGCTGTTGGCGATTTACATCCCACCCATCAGCATAACAAGGCTCCCAGTTCTCCATGGCCTGTCCTGCCTTTCTGGATTTTACACTTTTTTCAGATGGCCCTTTTGACCGGGGGGCAGTGAGACTTCATTGTAGTGCAGATTTCCTTTGCAAGCTTGCTTGGTTGGCCAAAAAGGGCGTATGCGTTTTTTCCTGAATATATTCAGGAAAAAACGCATACGCCCTTTTTGGCCAAGTGCATCATTGTGGACGTTCTGCCTCTTTTCCTATGCTTTACCTGCAATTCCAGTCTACCTCCTGAAATCGGTTTCCTGCAATTCTGCCCTGCTTTCAAGTCCTCTTGGCAACCTTACTTCAATATATTTTTGGACAATAGTTGTCATTTATAACTCTACAGGTTTGTGAATTACAGAGCCCCTGAGCTCCTTTCTTCTACTCGCTTTCTTGTGAGCTGGCCGCAACACCGCAGGATTGCTTCAGGCCCTAGTGTGATTCCAGCACGGCACGCGGAGCCTTTGGTTAATTCCTCTTCCTGGTGGGAAATGAGAGTTAAATTCGCCCGCCCCGACACCTCCAGCTAGTCTCTTACTGGTTCTCCCTATTCCTGTTCATTTTCCTCAGATATTGCAAACTGGGCCAAACAGGAGGTTAAAGGCACTGACTCTCCACGTGGGGAGAGTGTTAGTAAAGCGTCTGGAATGTTGCACCCGAGTACCAGGAGATGAAAACTGAGACACATTTGAACACGTTTCCCGATCACACGGTGGATCATACTCTGGGTTCCACATGCATGTTTTAGCTGAAGGAAGAATCCCTTAACCCTGGAGAGTTGAGACCCATGGAATGGGTACCATGCAATATGACTTCAAAGGGTCTGCATTTGCTCACCGAACCTCACCAATCCTATCACTGCTGCGTTTATGCTGCTGTACACACGCTTGATTCTCTTTCAGATACATATAAATCCATAGGTTTTAAGATTCTTTCCAGTCATGTATATTCTTAGGCGTTTAATATGGGGTGTTGCGTCCACTTCATTGAGCAAGGAGTAGCTCTTGTCTATTACATATTTGGCTTATGGAACGGTATCTGTGCTAATTTCAATCTCTGGTTTTATGCAGCACCCCAACTCACCTTTCCCCTTAAGCAAGCATAAGTTGGTTTTCGACATTTGCGACCCTGTTCTGTTTTGTAATTCAGTTCCTGTGTGGCCAAGTTTACATTCCGTGTAGTAGTGATATCTTATGATGTTTCTTTTTCTGTGTGACTTATTTCACTTAGAATCATCGTACCTGAATCCACTCATTATGCTGCTACGGGCCTGATGAGATAGATTTCATTGCTGAGTGATATTGCATTGCACGTAAGTACCACAACTTCTTTATCCATTTTTCGCTTTCTGTGATATTGAACTTGTACCGTAAACGAGGTTCTTGTAAACAGAGCTGTCCCAAACTTTGGGGTGGCTGTGTCTTTTTGATTTTAATTTCCCTAAGCTATAGGACCATAAGTGGAAGTGCCCTACGCTCTGTTGCTTGTTTTTTAGATGTTTCAGGAAACACCATACACTTCTCCAGAGTGGCTGTTGGCAATTTACATCCCGCCCATCAGCATAACAAGGCTCCCAGTTCTCCATGGCCTGTCCTGCCTTTCTGGATTTTACACTTTTTTCAGATGGCCCTTTTGACCGGGGGGCAGTGAGACTTCATTGTAGTGCAGATTTCCTTTGCAAGCTTGCTTGGTTGGCCAAAAAGGGCGTTTGCGTTTATTCCTGAATATATTCAGGAAAAAACGCATACGCCCTTTTTGGCCAAGTGCATCATTGTGGACGTTCTGCCTCTTTTCCTATGCTTTACCTGCAATTCCAGTCTACCTCCTGAAATCGGTTTCCTGCAATTCTGCCCTGCTCTCAAGTCCTCTTGGCAACCTTACTTCAATATATTTTTGGACAATAGTTGTCATTTATAACTCTACAGGTTTGTGAATTACAGAGCCCCTGAGCTCCTTTCTTCTACTCGCTTTCTTGTGAGCTGGCCGCAACACCGCAGGATTGCTTCAGGCCCTAGTGTGGTTCCAGCACGGCACGCGGAGCCTTTGGTTAATTCCTCTTCCTGGTGGGAAATGAGAGTTAAATTCGCCCGCCCCGACACCTTCAGCTAGTCTCTTACTGGTCCTCCCTATTCCTGTTCATTTTCCTCAGATATTGCAAACTGGGCCAAACAGGAGGTTAAAGGCACTGACTCTCCACGTGGGGAGAGTGTTAGTAAAGCTTCTGGAATGTTGCACCCGAGTACCAGGAGATGAAAACTGACACATTTGAACACGTTTCCCGATCACACGGTGGCTCATACTCTGGGTTCCACATGCATGTTTTAGCTGAAGGAAGAATCCGTTAAACCTGGAGAGTTGAGACCCATGGAATGGGTACCATGCAATATGACTTCAAAGGGTCTGCATTTGCTCACCGAACCTCACCAATCCTATCACTGCTGCGTTTATGCTGCTGTACACACGCTTGATTCTCTTTCAGATACATATAAATCCATAGGTTTTAAGATTCTTACCAGTCATGTATATTCTTAGGCGTTTAATATGGGGTGTTGCGTCCACTTCATTGAGCAAGGAGTAGCTCTTGTCTATTACATATTTGGCTTATGGAACGGTATCTGTGCTAATTTCAATCTCTGGTTTTATGCAGCACCCCAACTCACCTTTCCCCTTAAGCAAGCATAAGTTGGTTTTCGACATTTGAGACCCTGTTCTGTTTTGTAATTCAGTTCCTGTGTGGCCAAGTTTACATTCCGTGTAGTAGTGATATCTTATGATGTTTCTTTTTCTGTGTGACTTATTTCACTTAGAATCATCGTACCTGAATCCACTCATTATGCTGCTACGGGCCTGATGACATAGATTTCATTGCTGAGTGATATTGCATTGCACGTAAGTACCACAACTTCTTTATCCATTTTTCGCTTTCTGTGATATTGAACTTGTACCGTAAACGAGGTTCTTGTAAACAGAGCCGTTCCAAACTTTGGGGTGGCTGTGTCTTTTTGATTTTAATTTCCCTAAGCTATAGGACCATAAGTGGAAGTGCCCTACGCTCTGTTGCTTTATTTTTTAGATGTTTCAGGAAACACCATACACTTCTCCAGAGTGGCTGTTGGCAATTTACATCCCCCCCATCAGCATAACAAGGCTCCCAGTTCTCCATGGCCTGTCCTGCCTTTCTGGATTTTACACTTTTTTCAGATGGCCCTTTTGACTGGGGGGCAGTGAGACTTCATTGTAGTGCAGATTTCCTTTGCAAGCTTGCTTGGTTGGCCAAAAAGGGCGTATGCGTTTTTTCCTGAATATATTCAGGAAAAAACGCATACGCCCTTTTTGGCCAAGTGCATCATTGTGGACATTCTGCCTCTTTTCCTATGTTTTACATGCAATTCCAGTCTACCTCCTGAAATCGGTGTCCTGCAATTCTGCCCTGCTTTCAAGTCTTCTTGGCAGCCTTACTTCCATATATTTTTGGACGATAGCTGTCATTTATAACTCGGCAAGTTTTTGAATTACAGTGCCCCTGAGGTCCTTTCTTCAATTCGCTTTCTTGTGAGC
Organism: Lagenorhynchus albirostris; assembly: GCF_949774975.1. Taxonomy (NCBI): domain Eukaryota; kingdom Metazoa; phylum Chordata; class Mammalia; order Artiodactyla; family Delphinidae; genus Lagenorhynchus; species Lagenorhynchus albirostris. The sequence goes on along the minus strand of NC_083096.1, from coordinate 64,708,672 downwards.
TGGCCGCAACACCGCAGGATTGCTTCAGGCCCTAGTGTGGTTCCGACATGGCATGCTGAGCCTTTCGTTACTTCCACTTCCTGCTGGGAAATGAGAGTTAAATTTGCCCGTCCAGACATCTCCAGCTAGTCTCTCATTGGTTCTTCGTATTGCTGTTCATTTTCAACAGAAATTGCAAACTGGGCCAAACAGGAGGTTAAAGGCACTGACTCTCCAAGTGGGGAGAGTGTTAGTAAAGCGTCTGGAATGTTGCACCCGAGTACCAGGGGATGAAAACCGAGACACATTTGAAAACGTTTCCCGATCACACGGGGGATCATACTCTTGGTTCCACATGCATGTTTCAGCTGAAGGAAGAATCCCTTAAATCTGGAGAGTTGAGACCCATGGAATGGGAACCATGCAATATGACTTCAAAGGGTCTGCATTTGCTCACCGAACCTCACCAATCCTATCACTGCTGCGTTTATGCCGCTGTACACATGCCTGATTCTCTTTTGCAGACATATAAATCCATAGGTTTTAAGATTCTTACTAGTCAGGTATATTCTTAGGCATTTAATATGGGGTGTTGAGTCCACGTCGTTGAGCAAGGAGTAGCTCTTTTCTATTAAATATTTGGCTTATGAAACGGTATCTGTGCTAATTTCAATCTGTGGTTTTATGCAGCACCCCAACTCACCTTTCCCCTTAAGCAAGCGTAAGTTGGTTTTCTACATTTGACACCCTGTTCTATTTTGTAATTCAGTTCCTATGTAGCCAAGATTACATTTCGTGTAGTAGTGATATCTTATGATGTTTCTTTTTCTGTGTGACTTATTTCACTTAGAATCATCGTACCTGAATCCACTCATTATGCTGCTACGGGCCTGATGACATAGATTTCATTGCTGAGTGATATTGCATTGTACGTAAGTACCACAACTTCTTTATCCATTTTTCGCTTTCTGTGATACTGAATTGTACCGTAAACGAGGTTCTTGTAAACAGAGCCATCCCAAACTTTGGGGTGGCTGTGTCTGTTTTATTTTAATTTCCCTAAGCTATAGGACCATAAGTGGAAGTGCCCTAGGCTCTGTTGCTTTGTTTTTTAGATGTTTCAGGAAACACCATACACTTCTCCAGAGTGGCTGTTGGCAATTTACATCCCGCACATCAGCATAACAAGGCTCCCAGTTCTCCATGGCCTGTCCTGCCTTTCTGGATTTTACACATTTTTCAGATGGCCCTTTTGACTGGGGGGCAGTGAGACTTCATTGTAGTGCAGATTTCCTTTGCAAGCTTGCTTGGTTGGCCAAAAAGGGCGTATGCATTTTTTCCTGAATATATTCAGGAAAAAACGCATACGCCCTTTTTGGCCAAGTGCATCATTGTGGACATTCTGCCTCTTTTCCTATGTTTTACATGCAATTCCAGTCTACCTCCTGAAATCGGTTTCCTGCAATTCTGCCCCGCTTTCAAGTCCTCTTGGCAGCCTTACTTCAATATATTTTTGGATGATAGCTGTCATTTATAACTCTGCAGGTTTGTGAATGACAGTGCCCCTGAGCTCCTTTCTTCAACTCGCTATCTTGTGAGCTGGCCGCAACACCGCAGGATTGCTTCAGACCCTAGTGTGTTCCGGCACGGCATGCTGAGCCTTTGGTTAATTCCTCTTCCTGGTGGGAAATGAGAGTTAAATTTGCCCGTCCAGACACCTCCAGCTAGTCTCTCATTGGTTCTCCCTATTCCTGTTCATCTTACGCAGAAATTGCAAACTGGGCCAAACAGGAGCTTAAAGGCACTGACTCTCCAAGTGGGGAGAGTGTTAGTAAAGCGTCTGGAATGTTGCACCCGTGTACCATGGGACGAAAACTGAGACATATTTCAACAAGTTTCCCGACAACATGGCGGATCATACTCTGGGTTCTACATGCATGTTTTAGCTGAAGGAAGAATCCCTTAAACCTGGAGAGTTGAGACCCATGGAATGGGTACCATGCAATATGACTTCAAAGGGTCTGCATTTGCTCACCGAACCTCACCAATCCTATCACTGCTGCGTTTATGCTGCTGTACACACGCTTGATTCTCTTTCAGATACATATAAATCCATAGGTTTTAAGATTCTTACCAGTCATGTATATTCTTAGGCGTTTAATATGGGGTGTTGCGTCCACTTCATTGAGCAAGGAGTAGCTCTTGTCTATTACATATTTGGCTTATGGAACGGTATCTGTGCTAATTTCAATCTCTGGTTTTATGCAGCACCCCAACTCACCTTTCCCCTTAAGCAAGCATAAGTTGGTTTTCGACATTTGAGACCCTGTTCTGTTTTGTAATTCAGTTCCTGTGTGGCCAAGTTTACATTCCGTGTAGTAGTGATATCTTATGATGTTTCTTTTTCTGTGTGACTTATTTCACTTAGAATCATCGTACCTGAATCCACTCATTATGCTGCTACGGGCCTGATGAGATAGATTTCATTGCTGAGTGATATTGCATTGCACGTAAGTACCACAACTTCTTTATCCATTTTTCGCTTTCTGTAATATTGAACTTGTACCGTAAACGAGTTTCTTGTAAACAGAGCCGTTCCAAACTTTGGGGTGGCTGTGTCTTTTTGATTTTAATTTCCCTAAGCTATAGGACCATAAGTGGAAGTGCCCTAGGCTGTGTTGCTTTATTTTTTAGATGTTTCAGGAAACACCATACACTTCTCCAGAGTGGCTGTTGGCGATTTACATCCCACCCATCAGCATAACAAGGCTCCCAGTTCTCCATGGCCTGTCCTGCCTTTCTGGATTTTACACTTTTTTCAGATGGCCCTTTTGACCGGGGGGCAGTGAGACTTCATTGTAGTGCAGATTTCCTTTGCAAGCTTGCTTGGTTGGCCAAAAAGGGCGTATGCGTTTTTTCCTGAATATATTCAGGAAAAAACGCATACGCCCTTTTTGGCCAAGTGCATCATTGTGGACGTTCTGCCTCTTTTCCTATGCTTTACCTGCAATTCCAGTCTACCTCCTGAAATCGGTTTCCTGCAATTCTGCCCCGCTTTCAAGTCCTCTTGGCAGCCTTACTTCAATATATTTTTGGATGATAGCTGTCATTTATAACTCTGCAGGTTTGTGAATGACAGTGCCCCTGAGCTCCTTTCTTCAACTCGCTATCTTGTGAGCTGGCCGCAACACCGCAGGATTGCTTCAGACCCTAGTGTGTTCCGGCACGGCATGCTGAGCCTTTGGTTAATTCCTCTTCCTGGTGGGAAATGAGAGTTAAATTTGCCCGTCCAGACACCTCCAGCTAGTCTCTCATTGGTTCTCCCTATTCCTGTTCATCTTACGCAGAAATTGCAAACTGGGCCAAACAGGAGCTTAAAGGCACTGACTCTCCAAGTGGGGAGAGTGTTAGTAAAGCGTCTGGAATGTTGCACCCGTGTACCATGGGACGAAAACTGAGACATATTTCAACAAGTTTCCCGACAACATGGCGGATCATACTCTGGGTTCTACATGCATGTTTTAGCTGAAGGAAGAATCCCTTAAACCTGGAGAGTTGAGACCCATGGAATGGGTACCATGCAATATGACTTCAAAGGGTCTGCATTTGCTCACCGAACCTCACCAATCCTATCACTGCTGTGTTTGTGCCGCTGTCCACACGCTTGATTCTCTTTCGGAGACATATAAATCCATAGGTTTTAAGATTCTTACTAGTCAGGTATATTCTTAAGCGTTTAATATAGGGTGTTGTGTCCACTTCATTGAGCAAAGAGTAGCTCTTGTCTATTACATATTTGGCTTATGGAACGGTGTCTCTGCTAATTTCAATCTCTGGTTTTATGCAGCACCCCAACTCACCTTTCCCCTTAAGCAAGCATAAGTTGGTTTTCTACATTTGAGACCCTGTTCTGTTTTGTAATTTAGTTCCTGTGTGGCCAAGTTTACATTCCGTGTAGTAGTGATATCTTATGATGTTTGTTTTTCTGTGTGACTTATTTCACTTAGAATCATCGTACCTGAATCCACTCATTATGCTGCTACGAGCCTGATGACATAGATTTCATTGCTGAGTGATATTGCATTGCACGTAAGTACCACAACTTCTTTATCCATTTTTCGCTTTCTGTAATATTGAACTTGTACCGTAAACGAGTTTCTTGTTAACAGAGCCGTTCCAAACTTTGGGGTGGCTGTGTCTTTTTGATTTTAATTTCCCTAAGCTATAGGACCATAAGTGGAAGTGCCCTAGGCTGTGTTGCTTTATTTTTTAGATGTTTCAGGAAACACAATACACTTCTCCAGAGTGGCTGTTGGCGATTTACATCCCACCCATCAGCATAACAAGGCTCCCAGTTCTCCATGGCCTGTCCTGCCTTCTGGATTTTACACTTTTTTCAGATGGCCCTTTTGACCGGGGGGCAGTGAGACTTCATTGTAGTGCAGATTTCCATTGCAAGCTTGCTTGGTTGGCCAAATAGGGCGTATGCGTTTTTTCCTGAATATATTCAGGAAAAAACGCATACGCCCTTTTTGGCCAAGTGCATCATTGTGGACGTTCTGCCTCTTTTCCTATGCTTTACCTGCAATTCCAGTCTACCTCCTGAAATCGGTTTCCTGCAATTCTGCCCCGCTTTCAAGTCCTCTTGGCAACTTTACTTCAATATATTTTTGGACAATAGTTGTCATTTATAACTCTGCAGGTTTGTGAATTACAGAGCCCCTGAGCTCCTTTCTTCTACTCGCTTTCTAGTGAGCTGGCAGCAACACCGCAGGATTGCTTCAGGCCCTAGTGTGGTTCCAGCACGGCACGCTGAGCGTTTGGTTAATTCCTCTTCCTGGTGGGAAATGAGAGTTAAATTTGCCCGTCCAGACACCTCCAGCTAGTCTCTCATTGGTTCTCCCTATTCCTGTTCATTTTCCGCTGAAATTGCAAACTGGGCCTAATAGGAGGTTAAAGGCACTGACTCTCCACGTGGGGAGAGTGTTAGTAAAGCGTCTGGAATGTTGCACCCGAGTACCAGGGGACGAAAACTGAGACACATTTGAACACGTTTTCCGAACACACGGTGGATCATACTCTGGGTTCCACATGCATGTTTTAGCTGAAGGAAGAATCCCTTAAACATGGAGAGTTGAGACCCATGGAATGGGTACCATGCAATATGATTTCAAAGGGTCTGCATTTGCTCACCGAACCTCACCAATCCTATCACTGCTGCGTTTATGCCACTGTACACACGCTAGACTCTCTTTCGGAGACATATAAATCCATAGGTTTTAAGATTTTTACTAGTCAGGTATATTCTTAGGCGTTTAATATGGGGTGTTGAGTCCACGTCGTTTAGCAAGGAGTAGCTCTTGTCTATTAGATATTTGGCTTATGGAACGGTATCTGTGCTAATTTCAATCTCTGGTTTTATGCAGCACCCCAACTCACCTTTCCCCTTAAGCAAGCATAAGTTGGTTTTCTACATTTGAGACCCTGTTCTATTTTGTAATTCAGTTCCTGTGCGGCCAAGATTACATTTTGTGTAGTAGTGATATCTTATGATGTTTCTTTTTCTGTGTGACTTATTTCACTTAGAATCATCATACCTGCATCCACTCATTATGCTGCTACGGGCCTGATGACATAGATGTCATTGCTGAGTGATATTGCATTGTACGTAAGTACCACAACTTCTTTATCCATGTTTCGCTTTCTGTGATATTGAACTTGTACCGTAAACGAGGTTCTGTAAACAGAGCCGTCCCAAACTTTGGGGTGGCTGTGTCTTTTTGATTTTAATTTCCCTAAGCTATAGGACCATAAGTGGAAGTGCCCTAGGCTCTGTTGCTTTGTTTTCTAGATGTTTCAGGAAACACCATACACTTCTCCAGAGTGGCTGTTGGCAATTTACATCCCACCCATCAGCATAACAAGGCTCCCAGTTCTCCATGGCCTGTCCTGCCTTTCTGGATTTTACACTTTTTTCAGATGGCCCTTTTGACCTGGGGGCAGTGAGACTTCATTGTAGTGCAGATTTCGTTTGCAAGCTTGCTTGGTTGGCCAAAAAGTGCGTGTGCGTTTTTTCCTGAGTATATTCAGGAAAAAACGCATACGCACTTTTTGGCCAAGTGCATCATTGTGCACGTTCTGCCTCTTTTCTTTGCTTTACATGCAATTCCAGTCTACCTCCTGAAATGGGTTTCTTGCAATTCTGCCCCGCTTTCAAGTCCTCTTGGCAACCTTACTTCAATATATTTTTGGACGATAGCTGTCATTTATATCTCTGCAGGTTTGTGAATTACAGTGCCCCTGAGCTCCTTTCTTCAACTCGCTTTCTTGTGAGCTGGCCGCAACATCGCAGGATTGCTTCAGGCCCTATTGTGGTTCCGGCACGGCACGCTGAGCCTTTGGTTAATTCCTGTTCCTGGTGGGAAATGAGAGTTAAATTTGCCCGTCCAGACACCTCCAGCTAGTCTCTCATTGGTTCTCCCTATTCCTGTTCATTTTCCACAGAAATTGCCAACTGGGCCAAACAGGAGGTTAAAGGCACTGACTCTCCACGTGGGGAGAGTGTTAGTAAAGCGTCTGGAATGTTGCACCCGAGTACCAGGGGACGAAAACTGAGAGGCATTTGAACACGTTTCCCGATCACACGGTGGATCATACTCTGGGTTCCACACACATGTTTTAGCTGAAGGAAGAATCCCTTAAACCTGCAGACTGGAGACCCATGGAATGGGTACCATGCAATATGACTTGAAAGGATCTGCATTTGCTCACCGAACCTCACCAATCCTATAACTGCTGCGTTTATGCCGCTGTACACACGCTTGATTCTCTTTCGGAGACATATAAATCCATAGGTTTTAAGATTCTTACTAGTCAGGTATATTCTTAGGCGTTTAATATGGGGTGTTGAGTCCACTTTGTTGAGCAAGGAGTAGCTCTTGTCTATTACATATTTGGCTTATGGAACGGTATCTGTCTACTTTAAATCTCTGGTTTTATGCAGCACCCCAACTCACCTTTCCCCTTAAGCAAGCATAAGTTGGTTTTCTACATTTGAGACCCTGTTCTGTTTGGTAATTCAGTTCCTGTGTGGCCAAGTTTACATTCCGTGTAGTAGTGATATCTTATGATGTTTCTTTTTCTGTGTGACTTATTTCACTTAGAATCATCGTACCTGAATCCACTCATTATGCTTCTACGGGCCTGATGACATAGATTTCATTCCTGAGTGATATTGCATTGCACGTAAGTACCACAACTTCTTTATCCATTTTTCGCTTTCTGTGATATTGAACTTGTACCGTAAACGAGGTTCTTCTAAACAGAGCCGTCCCAAACTTTGGGGTGGCTGTGTCTTTTTTATTTTAATTTCCCTAAGCTATAGGACCATAAGTGGAAGTGCCCTAGGCTCTGTTGCTTTGTTTTTTAGATGTTTCAGGAAACACCATACACTTCTCCAGAGTGGCTGTTGGCGATTTACATCCCACCCATCAGCATAAGAAGGCTCCCAGTTCTCCATGGCCTGTCCTGCCTTTCTGGATTTTACACTTTTTTCAGATGGCCCTTTTGACCGGGGGGGGGGGGGGGGGTGGGGGTGGGGCAGTGACACTTCATTGTAGTGCAGATTTCCTTTGCAAGCTTGCTTGGTTGGCCAAAAGGGCCTATGTTTTTTTTCCTGAATATATTCAGGAAAAAACGCATACGCCCTTTTTGGCCAAGTGCATCATTGTGGACGTTCTGTCTCTTTTCCTATGCTTTACCTGCAATTCCAGTCTACCTCCTGAAATCGGTTTCCTGCAATTCTGCCCCGCTTTCAAGTCCTCTTGGCAGCCTTACTTCCATATATTTTTGGACAATAGTTGTCATTTATAACTCTACTGGTTTGTGAATTACAGAGCCCCTGAGCTCCTTTCTTCTCCTCGCTTTCTTGTGACCTGGCCGCAACACCGCATGATTGCTTCAGGTCCTAGTGTGGTTCCAGCACGGCACGCGGAGCCTCTGGTTAATTCCTCTTCCTGGTGGGAAATGAGAGTTAAATTCTCCCGCCCCGACACCACCAGCTAGTCTCTCATTGGTTCTCCCTATTCCTGTTCATTTTCCTTAGATATTGCAAACTGGGCCAAACAGGAGGTTAAAGGCACTGACTCTCCACGTGGGGAGAGTGTTAGTAAAGCTTCTGGAATGTTGCACCCGAGTACCAGGAGACTAAAACTGACACATTTGAACACGTTTCCCGATCACACGGTGGCTCATACTCTGGGTTCCACATGCATGTTTTAGCTGAAGGAAGAATCCGTTAAACCTGGAGAGTTGAGACCCATGGAATGGGTACCATGCAATATGACTTCAAAGGGTCTGCATTTGCTCACCGAACCTCACCAATCCTATCACTGCTGCGTTTATGCTGCTGTCCACATGCTTGATTCTCTTTCAGATACATATAAATCCATAGGTTTTAAGATTCTTACCAGTCATGTATATTCTTAGGCGTTTAATATGGGGTGTTGCGTCCACTTCATTGAGCAAGGAGTAGCTCTTCTCTATGACATATTTGGCTTATGGAACGGTATCTGTGCTAATTTCAATCTCTGGTTTTATGCAGCACCCCAACTCACCTTTCCCCTTAAGCAAGCATAAGTTGGTTTTCGACATTTGAGACCCTGTTCTGTTTGGTAATTCAGTTCCTGTGTGGCCAAGTTTACATTCCGTGTAGTAGTGATATCTTATGATGTTTCTTTTTCTGTGTGACTTATTTCACTTAGAATCATCGTACCTGAATCCACTCATTATGCTGCTACGGGCCTGATGACATCGCTTTCATTGACGAGTGATATTGCATTGCACGTAAGTACCACAACTTCTTTATCCATTTTTCGCTTTCTGTGATATTGAACTTGTACCGTAAACGAGGTTCTTGTAAACAGAGCCGTCCCAAACTTTGGGGTGGCTGTGTCTTTTTGATTTTAATTTCCCTAAGCTATAGGACCATAAGTGGAAGTGCCCTACGCTCTGTTGCTTGTTTTTTAGATGTTTCAGGAAACACCATACACTTCTCCAGAGTGGCTGTTGGCAATTTACATCCCGCCCATCAGCATAACAAGGCTCCCAGTTCTCCATGGCCTGTCCTGCCTTTCTGGATTTTACACTTTTTTCAGATGGCCCTTTTGACTGGGGGGCAGTGAGACTTCATTGTAGTGCAGATTTCCTTTGCAAGCTTGCTTGGTTGGCCAAAAAGGGCGTATGCGTTTTTTCCTGAATATATTCAGGAAAAAACGCATACGCCCTTTTTGGCCAAGTGCATCATTGTGGACATTCTGCCTCTTTTCCTATGCTTTGCATGCAATTCCAGTCTACCTCCTGAAATCGGTGTCCTGCAATTCTGCCCTGCTTTCAAGTCTTCTTGGCAGCCTTACTTCCATATATTTTTGGACGATAGCTGTCATTTATAACTCGGCAAGTTTTTGAATTACAGTGCCCCTGAGGTCCTTTCTTCAATTCGCTTTCTTGTGAGCTGGCCGCAACACCGCAGGATTGCTTCAGGCCCTAGTGTGGTTCCGACATGGCATGCTGAGCCTTTCGTTACTTCCACTTCCTGCTGGGAAATGAGAGTTAAATTTGCCCGTCCAGACATCTCCAGCTAGTCTCTCATTTTTTCTTCATATTGCTGTTCATTTTCAACAGAAATTGCAAACTGGGCCCAACAGGAGGTTAAAGGCACTGACTCTCCAAGTGGGGAGAGTGTTAGTAAAGCGTCTGGAATGTTGCACCCGAGTACCAGGGGACGAAAACCGAGACACATTTGAAAACGTTTCCCGATCACACGGGGGATCATACTCTTGGTTCCACATGCATGTTTCAGCTGAAGGAAGAATCCCTTAAATCTGGAGAGTTGAGACCCATGGAATGGGAACCATGCAATATGACTTCAAAGGGTCTGCATTTGCTCACCGAACCTCACCAATCCTATCACTGCTGCGTTTATGCCGCTGTACACATGCCTGATTCTCTTTTGCAGACATATAAATCCATAGGTTTTAAGATTCTTACTAGTCAGGTATATTCTTAGGCATTTAATATGGGGTGTTGAGTCCACGTCGTTGAGCAAGGAGTAGCTCTTTTCTATTAAATATTTGGCTTATGAAACGGTATCTGTGCTAATTTCAATCTCTGGTTTTATGCAGCACCCCAACTCACCTTTCCCCTTAAGCAAGCGTAAGTTGGTTTTCTACATTTGACACCCTGTTCTATTTTGTAATTCAGTTCCTATGTAGCCAAGATTACATTTCGTGTAGTAGTGATATCTTATGATGTTTCTTTTTCTGTGTGACTTATTTCACTTAGAATCATCATACCTGAATCCACTCATTATGCTGCTACGGGCCTGATGACATAGATTTCATTGCTGAGTGATATTGCATTGTACGTAAGTACCACAACTTCTTTATCCATTTTTCGCTTTCTGTGATACTGAATTGTACCGTAAACGAGGTTCTTGTAAACAGAGCCATCCCAAACTTTGGGGTGGCTGTGTCTGTTTTATTTTAATTTCCCTAAGCTATAGGACCATAAGTGGAAGTGCCCTAGGCTCTGTTGCTTTGTTTTTTAGATGTTTCAGGAAACACCATACACTTCTCCAGAGTGGCTGTTGGCAATTTACATCCCGCACATCAGCATAACAAGGCTCCCAGTTCTCCATGGCCTGTCCTGCCTTTCTGGATTTTACACATTTTTCAGGTGGCCCTTTTGACTGGGGGGCAGTGAGACTTCATTGTAGTGCAGATTTCCTTTGCAAGCTTGCTTGGTTGGCCAAAAAGTGCGTATGCATTTTTTCCTGAATATATTCAGGAAAAAACGCATACGCCGTTTTTGGCCAAGTGCATCATTGTGGACATTCTGCCTCTTTTCCTATGTTTTACATGCAATTCCAGTCTACCTCCTGAAATCGGTTTCCTGCAATTCTGCCCCGCTTTCAAGTCCTCTTGGCAGCCTTACTTCAATATATTTTTGGATGATAGCTGTCATTTATAACTCTGCAGGTTTGTGAATGACAGTGCCCCTGAGCTCCTTTCTTCAACTCGCTATCTTGTGAGCTGGCCGCAAGACCGCAGGATTGCTTCAGACCCTAGTGTGTTCCGGCACGGCATGCTGAGCCTTTGGTTAATTCCTCTTCCTGGTGGGAAATGAGAGTTAAATTTGCCCGTCCAGACACCTCCAGCTAGTCTCTCATTGGTTCTCCCTATTCCTGTTCATCTTACGCAGAAATTGCAAACTGGGCCAAACAGGAGCTTAAAGGCACTGACTCTCCAAGTGGGGAGAGTGTTAGTAAAGCGTCTGGAATGTTGCACCCGTGTACCATGGGACGAAAACTGAGACATATTTCAACAAGTTTCCCGATAACATGGCGGATCATACTCTGGGTTCTACATGCATGTTTTAGCTGAAGGAAGAATCCCTTAAACCTGGAGAGTTGAGACCCATGGAATGGGTACCATGCAATATGACTTCAAAGGGTCTGCATTTGCTCACCGAACCTCACCAATCCTATCACTGCTGTGTTTGTGCCGCTGTCCACACACTTGATTCTCTTTCGGAGACATATAAATCCATAGGTTTTAAGATTCTTACTAGTCAGGTATATTCTTAAGCGTTTAATATAGGGTGTTGTGTCCACTTCGTTGAGCAAACAGTAGCTCTTGTCTATTACATATTTGGCTTATGGAACGGTGTCTCTGCTAATTTCAATCTCTGGTTTTATGCAGCACCCCAACTCACCTTTCCCCTTAAGCAAGCATAAGTTGGTTTTCTACATTTGAGACCCTGTTCTGTTTTGTAATTTAGTTCCTGTGTGGCCAAGTTTACATTCTGTGTAGTAGTGATATCTTATGATGTTTCTTTTTCTGTGTGACTTATTTCACTTAGAATCATCTACCTGAATGCACTCATTATGCTGCTACGGGCCTGATGACATAGATTTCATTGCTGAGTGATATTGCATTGCACGTAAGTACCACAACTTCTTTATCAATTTTTCGCTTTCTGTAATATTGAACTTGTACCGTAAACGAGTTTCTTGTAAACAGAGCCGTTCCAAACTTTGGGGTGGCTGTGTCTTTTTGATTTTAATTTCCCTAAGCTATAGGACCATAAGTGGAAGTGCCCTAGACTGTGTTGCTTTATTTTTTAGATGTTTCAGGAAACACCATACACTTCTCCAGAGTGGCTGTTGGCGATTTACATCCCGCCCATCATCATAACAAGGCTCCCAGTTCTCCATGGCCTGTCCTGCCTTTCTGGATTTTACACTTTTTTCAGATGGCCCTTTTGACCGGGGGGCAGTGAGACTTCATTGTAGTGCAGATTTCCTTTGCAAGCTTGCTTGGTTGGCCAAAAAGGGCGTATGCGTTTTTTCCTGAATATATTCAGGAAAAAACGCATACGCCCTTTTTGGCCAAGTGCATCATTGTGGACGTTCTGCCTCTTTTCCTATGCTTTACCTGCAATTCCAGTCTACCTCCTGAAATCGGTTTCCTGCAATTCTGCCCCGCTTTCAAGTCCTCTTGGCAACCTTACTTCAATATATTTTTGGACAATAGTTGTCATTTATAACTCTACAGGTTTGTGAATTACAGAGCCCCTGAGCTCCTTTCTTCTACTCGCTTTCTTGTGAGCTGGCCGCAACACCGCTGGATTGCTTCAGGCCCTAGTGTGGTTCCAGCACGGCACGCGGAGCCTTTGGTTAATTCCTCTTCCTGGTGGGAAATGAGAGTTAAATTCGCCCGCCCCGACACCTCCAGCTAGTCTCTTACTGGTTCTCCCTATTCCTGTTCATTTTCCTCAGATATTGCAAACTGGGCCAAACAGGAGGTTAAAGGCACTGACTCTCCACGTGGGGAGAGTGTTAGTAAAGCGTCTGGAATGTTGCACCCGAGTACCAGGAGATGAAAACTGAGACACATTTGAACACGTTTCCCGATCACACGGTGGATCATACTCTGGGTTCCACATGCATGTTTTAGCTGAAGGAAGAATCCCTTAAACCTGGAGAGTTGAGACCCATGGAATGGGTACCATGCAATATGACTTCAAAGGGTCTGCATTTGCTCACGGAACCTCACCAATCCTATCACTGCTGCGTTTATGCTGCTGTACACACGCTTGATTCTCTTTCAGATACATATAAATCCATAGGTTTTAAGATTCTTTCCAGTCATGTATATTCTTAGGCGTTTAATATGGGGTGTTGCGTCCACTTCATTGAGCAAGGAGTAGCTCTTGTCTATTACATATTTGGCTTATGGAACGGTATCTGTGCTAATTTCAATCTCTGGTTTTATGCAGCACCCCAACTCACCTTTCCCCTTAAGCAAGCATAAGTTGGTTTTCGACATTTGAGACCCTGTTCTGTTTTGTAATTCAGTTCCTGTGTAGCCAAGTTTACATTCCGTGTATTAGTGATATCTTATGATGTTTCTTTTTCTGTGTGACTTATTTCACTTAGAATCATCGTAGCTGAATTCACTCATTATGCTGCTATGTGCCTGATGACATCGCTTTCATTGCTGAGTGATATTACATTGTACGTAAGTACCACAACTTCTTTATCCATGTTTCGCTTTCTGTGATATTGAACTTGTACCGTAAACGAGGTTCTGTAAACAGAGCCGTCCCAAACTTTGGGGTGGCTGTGTCTTTTTGATTTTAATTTCCCTAAGCTATAGGACCATAAGTGGAAGTGCCCTAGGCTCTGTTGCTTTGTTTTCTAGATGTTTCAGGAAACACCATACACTTCTCCAGAGTGGCTGTTGGCAATTTACATCCCGCCCATCAGCATAACAAGGCTCCCAGTTCTCCATGGCCTGTCCTGCCTTTCTGGATTTTACACTTTTTTCAGATGGCCCTTTTGACCGGGGGGCAGTGAGACTTCATTGTAGTGCCGATTTCCTTTGCAAGCTTGCTTGGTTGGCCAAAAAGTGCGTATGCGTTGTTTCCTGAATATATTCAGGAAACAACGCATACGCCACTTTAGGCCAAGTGCATCATTGTGGACGTTCTGCCTCTTTTCCTAGGCTTTACATGCAATTCCAGTCTACCTCGTGAAATTGGTTTCCTGCAATTCTGCCCCACTTTCAAGTCCTCTTGGCAGCCTTACGTCAATATATTTTTGGACGATAGCTGTCATTTATAACTCTGCAGGTTTGTGAATGACAGTGGCCCTGAGCTCTATTCTTCAACTCGCTTTCTTGTGAGCTGGCCGCAACACCGCAGGATTGCTTCAGGCCCTAGTGTGGTTACAGCATGGCACACTGAGCCTTTGGTAAATTCCTCTTCCTGGTGGGAAATGAGAGTTAACTTTGCCCGTCCACACACCTCCAGGTAGTCTCTCATTGGTTCTCCCTATTCCTGTTCATTTTCCGCAGAAATTGCAAACTGGGCCAAACAGGAGGTTAAAGGCACTGACTCTCCAAGTGGGGAGAGTGTTAGTAAAGCGTCTGGAATGTTGCACCCGAGTACCAGGGGACGAAAACTGAGAGACATTTGAACACGTTTCCCGATCACACGGTGGATCATACTCTGGGTTCCACACACATGTTTTAGCTGAAGGAAGAATCCCTTAAACCTGGAGAGTGGAGACCCATGGAATTGGTACCATGCAATATGACTTGAAAGGATCTGCATTTGCTCACCGAACCTCACCAATCCTATAACTGCTGCGTTTATGCCGCTGTACACACGCTTGATTCTCTTTCGGAGACATATAAATCCATAGGTTTTAAGATTCTTACTTGTCAGGTATATTCTTAGGCGTTTAATATGGGGTGTTGAGTCCACTTTGTTGAGCAAGGAGTAGCTCTTGTCTATTACAGATTTGGCTTATGGAACGGTATCTGTCTAATTTAAATCTCTGGTTTTATGCAGCACCCCAACTCACCTTTCCCCTTAAGCAAGCATAAGTTGGTTTTCTACATTTGAGACCCTGTTATGTTTTGTAATTCAGTTCCTGTGTGGCCAAGTTTACATTCTGTGTAGTAGTGATATCTTATGATGTTTCTTTTTCTGTGTGACTTATTTCACTTACAATCATCGTACCTGAATCCACTCATTATGCTGCTACGGGCCTGATGACATAGATTTCATTGCTGAGTGATATTGCATTGCACATAAGTACCACAACTTCTTTATCCATTTTTCGCTTTCTGTGATATTGAACTTGTACCGTAAACGAGGTTCTGTAAACAGAGCCGTCCCAAACTTTGGGGTGGCTGTGTCTTTTTGATTTTAATTTCCCTAAGCTCTAGGACCATAAGTGGAAGTGTCCTAGGCTCTGTTGCTTTGTTTTTTAGATGTTTCAGGAAACACCATACACTTCTCCAGAGTGGCTGTTGGCAGTTTACATCCCACCCATCAGCATAACAAGGCTCCCAGTTCTCCATGGCCTGTCCTGCCTTTCTGGATTTTACACTTTTTTCAGATGGCCCTTTTGACCGGGGGGGGGGGGGCAGTGAGACTTCATTGTAGTGCAGATTTCCTTTGCAAGCTTGCTTGGTTGGCCAAAAAGGGCGTACGCGTTTTTTCCTGAATATATTCAGGAAAAAACGCATACGCCCTTTTTGGCCAAGTGCATCATTGTGGACGTTCTGCCTCTTTTCCTATGCTTTATATGCAATTCCAGTCTACCTCCTGAAATCGGTTTCCTGCAATTCTGCCCCGCTTTCAAGTCCTCTTGGCAGCCTGACTTCAATATATTTTTGGACTATAGCTGTCATTTGTAACTCTGCAGGTTTGTGAATGACAGTGCCCCTGAGCTCCTTTCTTCAACTCGCTTTCTTGTGAGCTGGCCGCAACACCGCAGGATTGCTTCAGGCCCTAATCTGGTTCCGGCACGGTACGCTGAGCCTTTGGTTAATTCCTCTTCCTGTTGGGAAATGAGAGTTAAATTTGCCCGTCCAGACACCTCCAGCTAGTCTCTCATTGCTTCTCCCTATTCCTGTTCATTTTCCGCAGAAATTGCAAACTGGGCCAAACAGGAGGTTAAAGGCACTTACTCTCTAAGTGGGGAGAGTGTTAGTTAAGCGTCTGGAATGTTGCACCCGAGTACCAGGGGACGAAACCTGAGACACATTTGAACACGTTTCCCGATGACATGGTGGATCATACTCTGGGTTCCACATGCATGTTTTAGCTGAAGGAAGAATCCCTTAAACATGGAGAGTTGAGACCAATGGAATGGGTACCATACAATATGACTTCAAAGGGTCTGCATTTGCTCTCCGAACCTCACCAATCCTATAACTGCTGCGTTTATGCCGCTGTCCACACGCTTGATTCTCTTTCGGAGACATATAAATCCATAGGTTTTAAGATTCTTACTAGTCAGGTATATTCTTAGGCGTTTAATATGGGGTGTTGAGTCCACATCGTTGAGCAAGGAGTAGCTCTTGTCTATTACATATTTGGCTTATGGAACGGTATCTGTGCTAATTTCAATCTCTGGTTTTATGCAGCACCCCAACTCACCTTTCCCCTTAAGCAAGCATAAGTTGGTTTTCTACATTTGAGACCCTGTTCTGTTTTGTAATTCAGTTCCTGTGTAGCCAAGTTTACATTCCGTGTATTAGTGATATCTTATGATGTTTGTTTTTCTGTGTGACTTATTTCACTTAGAATCATCGTACCTGAATCCACTCATTATGCTGCTACGGGCCTGATGACATAGATTTCATAGCTGAGTGATATTGCATTGTACATAAGTACCACAACTTCTTTCTCCATATTTCGCTTTCTGTGATATTGAACTTGTACCGTAAACGAGGTTCTTGTAAACAGAGCCGTCCCAAACCTTGGGGTGGCTGTGTCTTTTTTATTTTAATTTCCCTAAGCTATAGGACCATAAGTGAAGTGACCTAGGCTCTGTTCCTTGGTTTCTTAGATGTTTCAGGAAACACCATACACTTCTCCAGAGTGGCTGTTGGCAATTAACATCCCGCCCATCAGCATAACAAGGCTCCCAGTTCTCCATGGCCTTTCCTGCCTTTCTGGATTTTACAGTTTTTTCAGATGGACCTTTTGACTGGTGGGAAGTGAGACTTCATTGTAGTGCAGATTTCCTTTGCAAGCTTGCTTGGTTGGCCAAAAAGGGCGTATGCGTTTTTTCCTGAATATATTCAGGAAAAAACGCATACGCCCTCTTTGGTCAAGTGCATGATTGTCGATGTTCTGAGTCTTTTCATATGTTTTCAATGCAATTCCAGTCTACCTCCTGAAATCGGTTTCCTGCAATTCTGCCTTGCTCTCAGTGCCTCTTCATAACCTTACCTCAATATGCTTTTGGAGAATAGTTGGCCTTTATATCTCTGCAGGTTTTTGAATTGCAGTTGCCCTTAGTTCCATTTTTCAGCTCTTATTTTTGTGATCTTGCCTCATATCCACAAGATTTCTTCAGGCCCTATACTTCTTCTGGGGCACCTTGCTCTGCCTTTGGGTAGTTCTTCTTCCTATGTGAAATTAGAGTGACATGTGGCCATTGAAACCGCTACAGCTATTTTCTCACTGGTTCCCCCTATTCCCATTCATCCTCCGCACTAACTGCAGACTGTGCGATCCCGGAACTTAAAGGCATTGACTCTCCATGTGGGGATGTTGTTAGTAAAGTGGCTGGAATATTGATCCGGTGCCCCAGGAGAGGAAAATGAGGTGCGTTTTAGAAACCTTTCCCGATCATATGGTATACCATCTGCTGGATTTCCCATGCATGGTTTAGCTGTAGGAAGATTCCCTTCAACCTGCAGTGTTGGGACCCTTGGAATGAGTAGCATGAAGTATTGCATTAAACTTTCGGCAGTTGCTCACCAAAGCTCACCAATCCTCTCAGCCCCAAGTGTCCAGCCTTATGTCTTATCTAGCTGTGGGTTTATATGTGGTCATTCCAGGTTACATCACAACCCCTGAGCGAATTTTGTAAGAATTTTTCTCTCTTTCATTGTTTCTGCGTTTTGGTTTTAAAATTTATTTCTATAATGGGGTTTAGCTCATTTTCACTGCTGTGTTTGTGCCGCTCTGCACACACTTGATTCCCTTATGGAGATATATCAATACATGGGTTTTAAGATTCTTATTACTCAGATATATTTCTCTGCGGTGTATAGGGTGTGTTGAGGCCAGTTCATTGAGAAAGGTGTAGATCTTGTCTAATACCTATTTGGTTTATTGAACGGTATCTGTGCTAATTTCAAACTCTGGTTTTATGCATCACCCCACCTCTCCTTTCCCCTTAAGCTGACATAAGTGTGTTTTCTAAATGTGAGACACTGTTCTGTTTTGTAATTCATTTTTTGTGCAGCCATATTTATCCTCCCTCTATAGGTGATATCTTATGATATGTTTCTTTTTCTGTTTGACTTATTTCAAGTAGCATTATCGGACCTAAATCCACTCTTTATCCTTCTACTAGCCTTATTACATTGATTTCATGGTGAAGAGATATTCCATTGTAGATAAGTACCACATTTTCTTTATCCATTGTTCTCTTTCCTGGGATATTTAAGGTGTACTGAAGTTGAGGTTCTTGTAAACAGAGTAGCCCTAAACTGTGGTGTGCTTGTGTCTTGTTGATTTTTAGACTTCCCTAGATATACTCCCGTGATTGGAAGTGCCCTATGCTCTGTAGCTCTGTTTTTAGATGATTTAGGAACCACCATACACTTCTCCAGAGTGGCTCTCGGCAGTTCACACACTGTCCATCAGCGTATAAAGGCTCCCTGTTCTCCATGGCCTGTCCTGCATTTCTGGTTTTTACAATTTTTTCGGATGGCCCTTTTGACCGGTGGGAAATGAGACTTCTTTGTTGTGCACATTTGCATTGCTTGCTTGCTTGTTGCCCATAAAGTGCGTATGCGTTTTTTCCTGGATATATTCAGGAAAAAAATGCATACTCCCTTTTGGCCCAACTGCATCATTGTCGAAATTCTGCCACTTTTCATGTGCTTTAAAGACGAGTCCAATCTATCTCTTTAAATCTGTTTCTTGCAATTCTGTCTTGCATTCAGATCCTCTTCTTTGCCTTACCTCAACATACTTTGGGACGTTAGTTTTCATTTATAACTCTGCAGGTTTGTGAATTGCAGTGACCCTGAGCTCCATTTTATAAGTTGCTCTTTTGTGAGCTGGCCTCAAAGCCGCAGGATTGCTTCAGGCCCTCTTTTGGCTCCGGCGAGGCGGGCTGAGCCTTTTTAAAATCTTATTCTTAATGGGAAATTAGAGTGACATGTGCCCGTCCAAACCCCTACAACTATTCTCTCATTGGTTCCCCCTCTTCCCGTTCATCCTCCTCACAATTTGCAAAATGTGTGAAACAGAAGTTTAAATGTGCTGATTCTCTAAGTGGGGAGATTCTAAGTAACGTGGCTGGAATGATGAACAGGAGCAGCAGGAGAGGATAAATGAGGTGCATTTTAGACACATCTCCCGATCACATGGTGTACAGTCCTCTGGGTTTTCCATGCATGTTTTAGCTGTAGGAAGATTCCTTGAACCTGCAGATTTGGGACCCATTGAATGGGTACCAGGTAGTATTACTTTAAAGGGTGTGCATTTCCTCACCCAACCTCACATTTCTCTTAGCGCGAACAGTTTCCAGCCTTATGTCTCATCCTGCTGTGGGTCTAGATGTGTTCAATCCATGTTGCATCACTGTCCCTGAGGAAAAGTTGTAAGAGGTTTTCTCTGTCTCTCTGTCGTTTATTTTTTTCAATTTATTATTATATTGGTTACAGCTGATTTTCAAAGCTCTGTTTCTTGCTGCTGTACATCCACTTGATTCACGTACAGAGAGACATCAATAAATTCTTTTTCAGATTCTTACCAGTCATAGATATTCTTTTCCGGTGACTTGAGTATGCTGAGTGCAGTTCTTTTAGCTACCGTGTAGGCCTTGTTGATTATCAGTTTGGTATTTGGAATGGTATCTTTGCTAATTTCAACCTCCTGGATGATGCCTCACCCCTCCCCACCTTTCCCGTTTAGCAGCCTTACGCGTGTTTTCTACATATTTGACTATGTTTTTGTTTTGTAATTTATTTCATGTGTAGCCATTTTGGATTCCACCTTTAAGTGATATCTTATGATATGTGTCTTTTTCTTTTTGAATTATGTCACTTAGAATGATCATACGTAACTCCTCCGGAGTTGTTACAACTGGCCATATATCATTGATTTCCAGGCTGAGTAATATTCCACTCTACATAAGTACCACATCTCTATCCATTTTTTCCCTCCAGAGACATTTAAGTTATATCCCAGTCGAGGATCTTTTAAACAGAGAGGCAGTAAACATTGGGGTGCCTGTGTCCTCTCGATTTTTGTTTTTCCCAAGATATACGCCCATGAGTGCAAGTGCCCTATGCTCTGTAGCTCATTTTTTAGATGCTTTAGTAAACACAATAGACTTCTCCAGCATGGCCGTTGGCTATATACATTTCCACTATAAGCCTCACAGGGCTCCCTCTTCTCCTTGCCCTGTCCTGCATTTCTGGTGTTTACACTTTATGAGGATGGCTCTTCTGACTGATGCGAAGTGATATCTTTTGTAGTATTGATTTCCAGCGCCCACCTGTTTGGCTGGCTAAAAAAGTGTATGCCCTTTTCTTGAATATATACAGAAAAAAACGCATACAGCCTTTTTGGCCAACTGCAATGTTGGCAATGTTCAGCCCCTTTTCTTGTGCTTAATGGCGAGTCCTTTCTACCTCCTCAAATCCCTTTCCTGCCATTCTCCCTTGCTCACCAATCCTTTTCTCTGACTTTCCTCGAGACATTTTTGTGATAGATATTTTCAACTCTGCAGTTTCGTGAATTTTACTGCCCCTGAGTTCCATTGTTCAACTTGTGTTTATGGGAACTGGCCACAAAGCAGTGGGATTTCCTCAAGCCCTATACTGTTTCCATGGGCAACCCTAGCCTTTGGTCAATTCATCTTCCTGATTGGAAATTAGAGTGACATGTGCCTGTCTGAACACCTAGGACTTGTCTCTCATTGTTCCTCATCCTTCCGCTTCATCCTCTGGACAAATTCCAAACTGTACGCAACAGGATGTTGACAGTGCTGACATCTCCAAGTGGGGAGACTGTTAGTAAACACGTTGGAGGGGTGAACCCGAGCACCAGGAGATGAGGAGATGAGATGCCTTTACCAAACTCTTCCCGATCAGACGGTATACCATCCTCTGGATGTGACAGACATGTTTTAGCAGTAGGAAGAGTCCCATTCATGTAAGGAGAACACCAGGGCTTTTTCAAAATCAGTGTCTCCCCGAAACCCAAACTGGGGAGTTTTTTAAGCTACGGCTACACATATGTTCATTAAGGGCCTTGGGAAGTAGGCAGAGTCCAAACTTTAGATGATTGAAGTCTTCAGGATCAGAAGCACTCACCACCGGCTTCCCTTAGGTTACACTTTAACTGTCATGGATAGATGATGTCAATAAAAATATCTATTCTTTTTCCGATTGTTTCCCCTTATAGGTTATTGCAAAATATTGAGTGTAGTTCCCTGTGCTATCCAGTAGTTCCTTGTTGATGATCTATTTTATACATAGCGGTGTGTATGTGTGAATTCCAAACTGTTAATTTATCCCTCCTCCCACCTTTCCCCTTTGGTAATAATAAATTATAAGATTTTATACTTCTTAGAAATGGGGGAGCTGAAAGAGAGGTATCATTTTCAATGGAAAAGCATTTAAAACAAGATTGAAGCTTTAACCAAGATTATTAGATGTACATCCTTGGAAAGAAATCACTTCATTTCTCTAATATTGACCTGACAAATAAGACAAACCTTTTCACTGA
Organism: Lagenorhynchus albirostris; assembly: GCF_949774975.1. NCBI lineage: Eukaryota > Metazoa > Chordata > Mammalia > Artiodactyla > Delphinidae > Lagenorhynchus > Lagenorhynchus albirostris. Next base: position 64,686,853 of record NC_083096.1, on the reverse strand, counting down.
ACTTGCTTATAATAAAGTGATGGAAATATCAAATGGAAGTGTTAGAAACATCTTATTTTACCCGAGCCTTATAAACTGTTCTATGTTAACTACAGTTTGGCTCACACATCTGTTCATTGAAGTTACAATAGTCTCAATTTCTGTTACTGATCCTCCAGAGTGGACCCCAACAAGTGTCCCCCTGCCCAGTGTCATTGGGGCCAACAGATCGAGACTGAGTTTGGTTCACAAGCAAAGGAAACTTTATATTTTGATCAGAGAATGGAGAGGTGAGAGCATGCACTACCCCGTGGGCTGTGGGCTGGGCTGCTGTGTAGAGATCCTGTCAGAGTCAGTGGGAGGGAGGGGGCGGAGCTCTCGAGGGCCGGGTTGGCTGCAGCTCAGGCTCTATATCTCGGAGTCTGCACTGGGCCCCAGGAGCTGAGGTGTCGACCCAGCCATTCTGCACTAGGAAATCTGGTCTGAAGTGCCGGGTGTGGAACCTCTGCATGCGGGACCCTAGGAGCACGTGAAATTAGACAAAGCACAAAGGATAAAAAAGGTCAGACTTGACTTTATTGCCCAGATTCTATTTTTATCTCCCAGGGATTTTTAATGGGCTTTGCTGGGGACAAACCCCTCCTCTGCCTTTTGTCCCGTTCCTCATTCTTGGAGTGCTGAGGGTGCAGACCCTTCTTCTGTAACTGCTGAGTGCTGAGTTGGGAGCCCTCATACCAGGGGACGAGGGTCAGAACTTCTCCCCAGCAGCCTCCAGGTGACGTTGATTGGCCCCAGGACCCCTGCCTCCCTGCTTGTCCGCCTGAGCACCAGCATTGGAAGTGTTATAGATTCTAATGACCTTTAAGGGTCCAGGAAAGAGATGTGCAGAGACGCTGTGGGGGCCGATTTCACCCCGCCCCACATTTGTTCGGCTACCTTAGGCTGACCGTTTCTGCCAGCCTAGATGCTCTGACCAGTAGTCTGCTCTTTCTTCAATTAGGCCCCTGAATTAACGTAAAAACAGCACCAGGTGTCAGAGCCCTGCCCGCTCAACTCCCAGACAGTCCAGGGTCAGTGGTGATCAAGGACCATGATGGCCACTGAGTCAACAGCCTTTTGAAGTAAACAGGAGTCCAGCCGGTCTTATTGGCCACCATCATCACGGTGTCTGTAGGCTTTTCTATGGTGACAGTGTGATATACGGTTCCCCCGCCAAGATTATTAGCTCCCCTCCGGGTGCAGTAAGTCCTGCAAGCAGTAGTCTACTCCTTCGGGACACACTATTGTTGTTTTATGAGAGAAACTTCAGGTCAAGTGATGTTCACACGAGTCGTCATGGTGTCCTGTTGCCCCCGGTTATCTCTCTGGATGTTGGAGTTGGAGGGCCTCCTCACTCGAGGTCGGTGTGCCCACGGAGCGAACCCTGCAACTTCAGGGCATGGTTGGTGATTAGGATCACCACGTGGGGTCCTTTTCCCTTAGGAGGGAGGTGGCCTTTTGGGCTGCTGATTTCCAGGTTTTTAGATACCGCCAGTATCTTGGCCAGATGTGGCAGTGGGCCAAGCCCCTTGGTGACTGTAGTTTATCCTACCTGGATGGCATTCTTGCGTTGTTCCATTTCAAGTGGTCCCAGTTTTTGCACTAATTCTCCAATGGCGATTCACCTTTCACCGGGAATGGAAAGGTCAAAGGGTTTAGCTCAATTAGGGAGTTCCAGGGCAAGGGTCTGAATTGACTGCTCTTTCCATTCTTGAAAGGCCACTTCTGGATTCTGTTCAAAAGGATCATCATCTTTTCCTTTCAGTGTTTCATATAGAGGCCCAGCTAGTAGACTGTAGTTAGGGATCCAGAAGCAGCAAACCCTGGCCTCCCCAGGAACCCCTAAGCTGTCTTCTAGTTTTAGAAAAGGGTAAGCCTGCAAATGGTTTCTTCCCTTTCCTGGGATGGGCTTGTCTGACCTGGTGTGAGAATGAAGCCCAGGCAGGTCACCGCAGTCTGTGATATTTGAGCTTTTTCTTGGACAACTTCTATCCTTTATTGGCTTGGTAGTTCAGAGGCCTCCTTAGTAGGGCTGGCGATCAGAATGTCATCTGCATATTGAAGGAGGGTTTCCTTTTCCAGAGGTAGAACTTTTCGGTCTTTAGCTAAGCTTTCCCCAAAGATGGTGTGGGAATTTTTGAACCCTTGGGGCAAGACGGCCCGGAAGTATTGTTTTAGTTGTATGTTGAGTCCTGCCACTCACAAGCCAAAATTTCTTGTGACTCTGGGACTAATGGAATACAAAAGAAGGCATCATTGAAGACTAATACAGAATACCATGTCCTGGTGGTTGGTAGAATGACCAGCAGGGTGTAGGAATCAGGAGCACCTGGAGGTATATCCTCGGTGGCTTCACTGACTGTCCTGACATCCTTTACCAGGTCCCCAGCAGCCCATGGGGCTCTCGTGGTCAGGCCAATCCCAGGATATGGAGCTCTCCTGGGCAGGTACCCCACCCCCAACCCAGCCCACGGGGCTCTCATGGTCAGGCCCCTCCCAGGATACAGAGCTACCCTTGCAGGTACCGTGGCAGGGCTGGGCACACAGGAACCGTGCACATAGCCCTCATTGCAGAGCACCCCCAGCTCACCTGTCACTCAGAGCTGACACAGAGCACCTCAGAGCAGGACTTGAACTAACAAACAGCAGCTCCGACAGGTCTGTGACCCTGGGCATCACTCTGTGTGGCCTCCCTCCACCTGGTCTTCCAGAGACTTCCACTGCACCCAGGGCACCAGGCCTCTGTCTCCAACCACCACCCACCCCCTCCTCTCCCTGACTCCTGGGTTCCTCTCATTAGGAGAGGGTTTTCTTGAAGTTGTCTCCCACTCATGGGCCAGATAAAATGATTAGAAAACAAGCCAAAGCTGCAGCCCCTTGTCTATCCTGACTCTCAGGAGCCCACACCTATTCCTTGGACCTGGCCGGTTCAGCAAGTTCCATTTTCTGCAACTGTGAGCCCCTGAGGGGTGATGATTGGCTGAGCTGGGCAGCCTTACCGTGCCGGCCAGCCCTCTCCAGGTGTGCCTGGGTTGAGATCAATATAAATACCACTCCAGGCAGCAAGAGCCCCTGCAGCTGTGCCTGACGCCATTTTCTCTGCCCTGTCAGCAGTCTCGGGGCTGGGCTGGTGGGAGGGAGTGAGAGGACACGGCTTTGTGGGTGGCCCAGTGTGAGTGGGGCTCTGCTGGACTTTCTGCAGCAGTTGCCAGGCTGCCACCTGCTAAAGAAGAGGATGTGTCACCCATACCTGCTGCTGGAATTTCTCCCTGGGCAGAGGTGAGGAAGGAAAAAAGCAGTGGGGGCAGGGACAGGACGGGTATCTCAGGCAGGGAAATGGAAATCTTCCAGAAGAGCACCCAGGGCCAGGACCATCCTGGCTGGCCTGCAGGCACCAAGTCAGCTGGCATGCTGTCACTCGTGTGGCTCCATGGCCCTTCCTCTAGGCTTTCAAGTCCTTGTATATATTCAGGTGTTTTACCTGGGAAGGGTGGGAACAGTTCAGCAGCAACTGGCCTGGGGCTCAGCTCACGTTTACTCACAGATGCCTCGGCACGGTGCCCCAGCTTTGCAATGAGGACGCTTGTTGTGTGGGGGCTGCTGGCTGAATGGGAGACGATTCCCCACCACTGACCAACTTCAGAATTGTTTACAACTGGAGCAAGTGCCCTGATACGGTTTTCCTCTGAGTAACTGATGGGTTCTGTTTTTTTTTCTCTTTTTCGTTTTTGGTTCAAGGTAGATTTTATTCCTCTTTTTTGTATTTACAGATATAAGCATGGAAATAATTTATTCATATAAATACATGTATGTGAAGGGAATAATTGTTTTTTCTGTTTTATTTTTTAAATTTTATTTCTTTTTAATTTTGAATTTTATTTTATATTTTTATACAGCAGGTTCTTATTGGTTATCTATTTTATACATATAAATGTTTACATGCCAATCCCAATCTCTCAACTCCTCCCACCACCACCCCTCCAAGAGCTTTCCCCCCTTGTTGTCCATACGATTGTTGTCTACATCTGTTGCTCTATTTATGCCTTGCAAAACGGTTAATCTGTACAGTTTTTCTAGGTTCCACATATATGCATGAATATACAAGATTTGTTTTTCTCTTTCTGACTTACTTCACTCTGTATGACAGTCTCTAGATCCATCGATGTCTCTACAAATGACCCAATTTCATTCCTTTCATGGCTTAGTAATATTCCATTTTATATATGTACCACATCTTTATGCATTCGTCTGTCTGTGGGCATTTAGGTTGCTTCCATTACCTCGATATTGTAAATAGTGATGCAATGAACATTGCGGTGAATGTCTCTTTTTGATTTATGGTTTTGTCTGGGTATATGTCCAGTACTGGGATTGCTGTATCATATGGTAATTCTATTATTAGTTTCTTAAGAAACTCCATATTGTTCTCCATAGTGACTGTATCAATTTATATTCCCAAAAATAGTGGAAGAGGCTTCCTTTTCTCCACACCCTTTCCAGCATTTGTTGTTTGTAGATTTTCAGATGATGCCCATTCTAACAGGTATGAGGTGATACCTCATTGTTGAGTCCATTTCGTTGAGCAAGGGGTAGGTCTTGTCTATTACATATTTGGCTTATGGAACGGTATCTGTGCTAATTTCAAACTCTGGTTTTACGCAGCACCCCAACTCACCTTTCCCCTTAAGCAAGCATAAGTTGGTTTTCTACATTTGAGACCCTGTTCTGTTTTGTAATTCAGTTCATGTGTAGTCAAGTTTACATTCCGTGCATTAGTGATACCTTATGATGTTTCTTTTTCTGTGTGACTTATTTCACTTAGAATCATCGTGCCTCAATCCACTCATTATGCTGGTACAGGCCTGGTGACACAGATTTCATTGCTGAGTGGTATTCTGTTGTACGTAAGTACCGCAACTTCTTTATCAATTATTTGTTCTCTGGGATATTTAACTTGTACTGTAGAAGAGGTTCCTGTAAACAGAGCCGTCCCAAATTTTGGGGTGGCTGTGTCTTTTTGATTTTAATTTCCCTAAGCTATAGGACCATAAGTGGAAATGCCCTAGACTCTGTTGCTTTGTTTTTCAGATGTATCAGGAAACACCATACACTTCTCCAGAGTGGCTGTTGGCAATTTACATCCCGCCCATCAGCATAACAAGGCTCCTTTTTCCCCATGGCCTGTCTTGCCTTTCTGGATTTTACACTTTTCTCAGATGGCCCTTTAGACCGGGGGGAAGTGACACTTCATAGTAGTTCGGATTTCCATTGCAAGCTTGCTTGGTTTGCCAAAAAGGGCATATGTGTTTTTTCCTGAATATATTCAGGAACAAACTCATACGCCCTTTTTTGCCAAGTGCATCATTGTCGATGTTCTGCCTCTTTTCCTATGCTTTAAATGCAAATCCAGTCTACCTCCTGAAATCGGTTTCCTGAAATTCTGCCCCGCTTTCAAGTCCTCTTGGCAGCCTTACTTCAATATATTTTTGGACGTTATCTGTCATTTATAACTCTGCAGGTTTGTGAATTACAGGGCCCCTGAGCTCCTTTCTTCAACTCGCTTTCTTCTGAGCTGGCCGCAAACCCGCAAGACTGCTTCAGGCCCTAATCTGCTTCTGCCAGGGCACGCTGAGCCTTTGGTTAATTCCTCTTCCTGGTGGGAAATGAGTGTTAAATATGCACGTCCAGACACCTACCTCACTCTCAACCCCTTGGTGATGTGGGTCCTCTGGTTTGTGGCCACCTTTGCTGGGTTCCTCACCTTTCGATGATGTGGACCCACTAGTGTGAGGACACTCCTGCCTGGTTCTCATCCACGTGGTTATGTGGACCCCCTGGTGAGAGTCTGTTCCTGGCTGTGTTCCTCACCCACCTGTGAGGGAGACCCTCTGCTGATAGGTCACTCCTGCATGGCTGGCACACATTGCCTTGGTGAAGTCAGCCATGTGGTGGCAGTTGGAGCGTGCTGGGAATCTCCTCCCCCCGGTGATGAGGGCCCTCTTGCGTCAGGCCCTAACTGCTGGGCTCACCAACTTTTCTTAGTGAGCCCAATGATGCTTGGGCACTCCTCTTAGGATCCCATCTCCATGGGGATGTGGGCCTTCTGCTCTGAGGTCCCAACGGCTGGGTTGTTCACATTTTCATGATGTGGGCTCTCTGGTGTTAGTTCACAGAAGCCTGGATCCCATAGCCTCTGTGCTCTTGGCCATCTGCTGTGAGGTCACTCCTGCCTGGCTTGCTCACCTCGCCTTGTGGACATGAGCCCTCTGGTGGCACTTGGAGCCTGCTGGGAGCCTCCTCCCCTCGGTGATGAGGGCCCTCTGGCGTCAGGCCCTAACTGCTGGGCTCCCCACATTTTCTGATGTGCGCCCAGTGGTGCGAGGACACTCCAGCCAGGTTCACATCCCCATTGGGATGTGGGCCTTCTGCTCTGAGGTCCCAACGCCTGGGTTGCTCACAGTTTCATGATGTGGGCTCTCTGCTGTTAGTTCACTCCTGCCTGCATCCCATAGCTTCCGTGCTCTCGGTCGCCTGCTGGGGGATTCCAACTGCTGGATTCCTCACCTTTCTTATTCTTTGGGCCCTCTGTTTTTAGGCTACTCCTGCCTGCCTCACTCCCATTCCCTTTGTGATATGTGTCCTCTGATTTGAGGCCACATGTGCTGGGTTCCGCACCTTACGATGATGTGGCCCCACTGGAGGGAAGACAGTCCTGAGTGGTTCCCATCCCCTTGCTGATGTGGGCCCTCAGGTGAGAGTCTGATCCTGGCTGGGTTCCTCACCCTTCTGTGAGGTGGGCCCTCTGCTGTGAGGTCAATCATGCCTGTCTGGCACACGTCACCTTGGCGACGTGGGCCCTCTGGTGGCAGTTGGAGTGTGCTGGGATCCTCCTCCCCTCGGTGATGAGGGCCCTCTTGCCTTAGGCCATAACTGCTGGGCTCCCCACATTTTCTGATGTGCACCAAGTGAGTGAGGACACTCTTGCCAGGTTCCCATCCCCATGGGGATATGGGCCTTCTGCTCTGAGGTCAAAACGGCTGGCTTGCTCAGAGTACCATGATGTGGGCCCTCTGCTGTGAGTTCACTCCGGCAAGGATCCCTTATCATCGGTGCTCTGAGCCGCCTGCTGGGAGGTTCCAACTGTTGGATTCCTCAACTTTTGTATTCTATGGGTCCTGTGTTGTGATGCTCCTCCTGCCTGCCTCACTCGCAACCCCTTCGTGATGTGGGTCTTCTGGTTTGAGGCCACATGTGCTGGGTTCCGCGACTTTCTATGATGTGGCCCCACTGGTGTGAGGACACTCCTGCCTGGTTCCAATCCATTTGGTGATGTGGGCCCTCTGGTGCGAGTCTGATCCTGACTGGGTTCGTCACACTTCTCTGAGGTGGGCCCTCTGCTGTGAGGTCATTCGTGCCTGGTTGGCACACATCGCCTTGGCGACGTCAGCCCTCTGGTGGCAGTTGGAGCCTGCTGGGAGCCTCCTTCCCTTGGTGATGAGGGTCCTCTGGCGTCAGGCCCTAACTGCTGGTCGTCCAGAATTTTCTGATACGTTCTCAGTGGTGCGAGGACACTCCTACCAGATTTCCATCCCCATGGGGATGTGGGCCTCCTGCTCTGAGGTCCCAATGGCTGGGTTGCTCAGTTTCATGACATGGGCCCTCTTCTGTGAGTTCACTGTGGCCTGGATCCCATAGCCTCGGTGCTCTGGGCTGCCTGCTGGGAGGTTCCAACTGCTGGATTCCTCACTTTTTTATTCTATGGGCCCAGTGTTGTGAGGCTACTCCTGCCTGCCTCATTCCGAGGTCCTTGGTGATGTGGGTCCTCTGGTTTGAGGACACATGTGCTGAGTACCTCACCTTTCGATGATGTGGCCCCACTGGTGTGAAGACACTCCTGCCTGGTTCCCATCCCCTTGGTGATGTGGGTCCTCTGGTGAGAGTCTGCTGTTGGCTGGGTTTCTCACCCTTCTGTGAGGTGGGGCTCTGCTGTGAGGTAACTCCTGCCTGGTTTGTTCACATTGCCTTGGCAACGTGAGCCCTCAGGTGGCAGTTGGAGCCTGCTGGGAATCTCCTCCCCTCAGTTATGAGAGCTCTGGATAAAACACATATGCCCTTTTTGCCAAGTGCATTATTTTCCAAGTTCTGTCTCTTTTCCTATGCTTTAAGAGCGACTCCCGTGTACCTTCTGAAATCAGTTTCCAGCAATTCTGCCCCGCATTCAAGTCCTCTTCGCAGCCTTACTTCAGTATAATTTTGGATGATAGCTGTCATTTATAACTCCACAGGATTGTGAATTACAGTGCCCCTCAGCTCCTTTCTTCAACTCGCTTTCTTGTGAGCTGGCCGCAACACCGCAGGATCTCTTTAGGCCCTAATCTAGTTCCAGCACGGCACACGGAGCCTTTGGTTCATTCGTCTCCCTGGTGGGAAATGAGGGTTAAATTTGGCCGTCCAGACACTTACAGATACTCTCCCATTGCTTCTCCTTATTCCTGTTCATCTTCCGAAGAAATTACAAACTGGGCCAAACAGGAGGTTAAAGGCACTGACTCTCCAAGTGGGGAGAGTGTTAGTAAAGCGTCTGGAAAGTTCCACCGAGTAGCAGGGGACGAAAAATGAGATACATTTGAACACGTTTCCCGATCACACGGTGGATCATACTCTGGGTTCCACATGCATGTTTTAGCTGAAGGAAGAATCCCTTACAACGGGAGAGTTGGGACCCATGGAATGCGTACCATGCAATATGACGTCAAAGGGTCTGCATTTGCTCAACGAACCTCACCAATCCTATCACTGCTGCGCTTATGCCGCTGTACACACGCTTGATTCTCTTTCGGAGACATATAAATCCATAGGTTTTAAGATTCTTACTAGTCAGGTATATTCTTAGGCGTTTAATATGGGGTGTTGAGTCCACTTCGTTGAGCAAGGAGTAGCTCTTGTCTATTACATATTTGGCTTATGGAACGGTATCTGTGCTAATTTCAATCTCTGGTTTTATGCAGCACCCCAACTCACCTTTCCCCTTAAGCAAGCATAAGTTGGTTTTCTACATTTGAGACCCTGTTCTGTTTTGTAATTCAGTTCCTGTGTATCCAAGATTACATTCCGTGTACTAGTGATATCTTATGATGTTTCTTTTTCTGTGTGGCTTATTTCACTTAGAATCATCTTACCTGAATCCACTCATTATGCTGCTACAGGCCTGATGACACAGATTTCATTGCTGAGTGATATTGCATTGTACGTAAGTACCACAACTTCTTTTCCATTTTTCGCTTTCTGTGATATTGAACTTGTACCGTAAAAGATGTTCTTGTAAACAGAGCCGTCCCAAACTTTGGGGTGGCTGTGTCTTTTTTATTTTAATTTCCCTTAGCTATAGGACCATAAGTGGAAGTGCCGTAGGCTCTGTTGCTTTGTTTTTTAGATGTTTCAGGAAACACCATACACTTCTCCAGAGTGGCTGTTGGCAATTTACATCCCGCCCATCAGCATAACAAGGCTCCCAGTTCTCCATGGCCTGTCCTGCCTTTCTGGATTTTACACTTTTTTCAGATGGCCCTTTTGACCGGTGGGAAGTGAGGCTTCATTTTAGTGCAGATTTCATTTGCAAGCTTGCTTGGTTGGCCAAAAACGGCATATGCATTTTTTCCTGAATATATTCAGGAAAAAACGCATACGCCCTTTTTGGCCAAGTGCATCATTGTGGACGTTCTGCCTCTTTTCCTCTGCTTTACATGCAATTCCAGTCTACCTCCTGAAATCGGTTTCCTGCAATTCTGCCCCGCTTTCAAGTCCTCTTGGCAGGCTTACTTCAATATATTTTTGGACGATAGCTGTCATTTATAACTCTGCAGGTTTGTGAATTACAGTGCCCCTGAGCTCCTTTCTTCAACTCGCTTTCTTGTGAGCTGGCCGCAACACCGCAGGATTGCTTCAGGCCCTAGTGTGGTTACAGCATGGCACGCGGAGCCTTTGGTTAATTCCTCTTCCTGGTGGGAAATGAGAGTTAAATTTCCCCGTCCAGACACCTCCAGCTAGTCTCTCATTGGTTCTCCCTATTCTTGTTCATCTTCTGCATAAATCGCCAACTGGGCCAAACAGGAGGTTAAAGGCCCTGACTGTCCAAGTGGGGAGAGTGTTAGTAAGGCGTCTGGAATGTTGCACCCGAGTACCAGGGGACGAAAACGGAGACACATTTGAACACAATTCCCGATCACACGTTTGATCATACTCTGGGTTCCACATGCATGTTTTAGCTGAAGGAAGAATCCCTTAAACCTGGAGAGTTGAGACCCATGGAATGGGTACCATGCAATATGACTTCAAAGGGTCTGCATTTGCTCACCGAACCTCACCAATCCTATCACTGCTGCGCCTATACCGCTGTAAACAGGCTTGATTCTCTTTTGGAGACATATAAATCCATAGGTTTTAAGATTCTTACTAGTCAGGTATATTCTTAGGCGTTTAATATGGCGTGTTGAGTCCACTTCGTTGAGGAAGGTGTATCTCTGGTCTATTACATATTTGGCTTATGGAACGGTATCTGTGCCAATTTCAATCTCTGGTTTCATGCAGCATCCCAACTCATCATTCCCCTTAAGCAAGCATAAGTTGGTTTTCTAAATTTGAGACCCTGTTCTGTTTTGTAATTCAGTTCCTCTGTAGCCAAGTTTACATTCCGTGTATTAATAATATCTTATGATCATTCTTTTCCTTTGTGACTTATTTCAATTAGAATCATCTTACCTGAATCCACTCATTATGCTGCTACGGGCCTGATGACATAGATTTCATTACTGAGTGATATTGCATTGTACGTAAGTACCACAACTTCTTTATCCATTTTTCGCATTCTACGATATTGAACTTGTACTGTAAACTAGGTTCTTGTAAACAGAGCCGTCCCAAACTTTGCGGTGGCTGTGTCTTTTTTTAATTTTAATTTCCCTAAGCTATAGGACCATAAGTGGAAGTGCCCTAGGCTCTGTTGCTTTGTTTTTTAGATGTTTCAGGAAACACCATACACTTCTCCCGAGTGGCTGTTGGCAATTTACATACCGCCCATCAGCATAACAAGGCTCCCAGTTCTCCATGGCCTGTCCTGCCTTTCTGGATTTTACACTTTTTTCAGATGGCCCTTTTGACCGGGGGGAAGTGAGACTTCATTGTAGTGCAGATTTCCTTTGCAAGCTTGCTTGGTTGGCCAAAAAGGGCGTATGCGTTTTTTCCTGAATATATTCAGGAACAAACGCATACGCCCTTTTTGGCCAAGTGCATCATTGTGGGCGTTCTGCCTCTTTTCCTATGCTTTAAATGCAATTCCAGTCTACCTCCTGAAATCGGTTTCCTGCAATTCTGCCCCGCTTTCAAGTCCTCTTGGCAGCCTGACTTCAGTATATTTTTGGACGATAGCTGTCATTTACTACTCTGCACGTTTGTGAATTACAGTGTGCCTGAGCTCCTTTCTTCAACTCGCTTTCTTGTGAGCTGGCCGCAACACCGCAGGATTGCTTCAGGCCCTAATCAGTTTCCAGCACGGCACACTGAGCCTTTGGTTAATTACCTTCCTTGTGGGAAATGAGAGTTAAATTTGCCCGTCCAGACACCTCCAGCTAGTCTCTCGTTGGTTCTCCCTATTCCTGTTCATCTTCCGCAGTAACTTCAAACTGGGCCAAACAGGAGTTTAAAGGCACTGACTCTCCAAGTCGGGAGAGTGTTAGTAAAGCCTCTGGAATGTTGCACCCGAGTACCAGGGGACGAGAACGGAGACATATTTGAACACGTTTCCCGATCACACGTTTGATCATACTCTGGGTTCCACATGCATGGTTTAGCTGAAGGAAGAATCCCTTAAAGCTGGAGCGTGGAGACCCGTGGAATGGGTACCATGCAATATGACTTCAAAGGGTCTTCATTTGCTCACCGAACCTCTCCAATCCTATCACTGCTGCGTTTATGCCAGTGTACACACGCTTGATTCTCTTTCGGAGACATAGCAATCCATAGGTTTTATGATACTTACTAGTCAGGTACATTCTTAGGCGTTTAATATGGGGTGTTGAGTCCATTTCGTTGAGCAAGGAGTAGCTCTTGTCTATTCCATATTTGGCTTAAGGAACTTTATCTGTGCTCATTTCAATCTCTGGTTTTATGCAGCACCCAACTCACCTTTCCCCTTAAGCAAGCATAAGTTGGTTTTCTAAATTTGAGACCCTGTTCTGTTTTGTAATCCAGTTCTTGTGTAGCCAAGTTTACATTCCGTGTATTAGTGATATCTTATGATGTTTCTTTTTCTGTGTGACTTATTTCAGTTAGAATCATCGTACCTGAATCCACTCATTATGCTGCTACGGGCCTGATGACATACATGTCATTGCTGAGTGATATTGCATTGTACATAAGTACCACAACTTCTTTATCCATTTTTCACTTTCTGTGATATTGAACTTGTACCGTAAACGAGGTTCTTGTAAACAGAGCCGTCCCAACTTTGGGGTGGCTGTGTCTTTTTGATTTTAGTTTCCCTAAGCTATGGGACCATAAGTGGAAGTGCCCTAGGCTCTGTTGCTTTGTTTTTTAGATGTTTCAGGAAACACCATACACTTCTCCAGAGTGGCTGTTGGCAATTTACATCCCGCCCATCAGCATAACAAGGCTCCCAGTTCTCCATGGCCTGTCCTGCCTTTCTGGATTTTACACTTTTTTCAGATGGCCCTTTTGACCAGGGGGAAGTGAGACTTCATTGTAGTGCAGATTTCCTTTGCAAGCTTGCTTGGTTGGCCAAAAAGGGCGTATGCGTTTTTTCCTGAATATATTCAGGAAAAAACGCATCCGCCCTTTTTGGCCAAGTGCATCATTGTCGACGTTCTGCCTCTTTTCCTATGCTTTAAATGCAATTCCAGCCTACCTCCTGAAATCGGTTTCCTGGAATTCTGCCCCGCTTTCAAGTCCTCTTGTCAGCCTGACTTCAGTATATTTTTGGACGATAGCTGTCATTTATAACTCTGCAGATTTGTGAAGTACAGTGCCCCTGAGCTCCTTTCTTCACCTCGCTTTCTTGTGAGCTGGCCGCAACACCGCACGATTGCTTCAGGCCCTAATCTGGTTCCGGCACGGCACGCTGAGCCTTTGGTTAATTCCTCTTCCTGGTGGGAAATGAGAGTTAAATTTGCCCGTCCAGACACCTCCAGCTAGTCTCTCATTGGTTCTCCCTATTCCTGTTCATCTTCCGCAGAAATTGCAAACTGGGCCAAACAGGAGGTTAAAGGCACTGACTCTCCAAGTTGGGAGAGTGTTAGTAAAGCCTCTGGAATGTTGCACCCGAGTACCAGGGGACAAGAACGGAGACATATTTGAACACGTCTCCCGAGCACACGTTTGATCATACTCTGGGTTCCACATGCATGGTTTAGCTGAAGGAAGAATCCCTTAAAGCTGGAGCGTGGAGACCCGTGGAATGGGTACCATGCAATATGACTTCAAAGGGTCTTCATTTGCTCACCGAACCTCTCCAGTCCTATCACTGCTGCGTTTATGCCAGTGTACACACGCTTGATTCTCTTTCGGACTCATAGCAATCCATAGGTTTTAAGATACTTACTAGTCAGGTACATTCTTAGGCGTTTAATATGGGGTGTTGAGTCCATTTCATTGAGCAAGGAGTAGCTCTTGTCTATTCCATATTTGGCTTAAGGAACTTTATCTGTGCTCATTTCAATCTCTGGTTTTATGCAGCACCCCAACTCACCTTTCCCCTTAAGCAAGCATAAGTTGGTTTTCTAAATTTGAGACCCTGTTCTGTTTTGTAATCCAGTTCTTGTGTAGCCAAGTTTACATTCCGTGTATTAGTGATATCTTATGATGTTTCTTTTTCTGTGTGACTTATTTCAGTTAGAATCATCGTACCTGAATCCACTCATTATGCTGCTACGGGCCTGATGACATAGATGTCATTGCTGAGTGATATTGCATTGTACGTAAGTACCACAACTTCTTTATCCATTTTTCACTTTCTGTGATATTGAACTTGTACCGTAAACGAGGTTCTTGTAAACAGAGCCGTCCCAAACTTTGGGGTGGCTGTGTCTTTTTGATTTTAATTTCCCTAAGCTATAGGACCATAAGTGGAAGTGCCCTAGGCTCTGTTGCTTTGTTTTTTAGATGTTTCAGGAAACACCATACACTTCTCCAGAGTGGCTGTTGGCAATTTACATCCCGCCCATCAGCATAACAAGGCTCCCAGTTCTCCATGGCCTGTCCTGCCTTTCTGGATTTTACACTTTTTTCAGATGGCCCTTTTGACCGGGGTGGGCAGTGAGACTTCATTGTAGTGCAGATTTCCTTTGCAAGCTTGCTTGGTTGGCCAAAAAAGGCGTATGCGTTTTTTCCTGAATATATTCAGGAAAAAACGCATACGCCCTTTTTGGCCAAGTGCATCATTGTGGACGTTCTGCCTCTTTTCCTTTGCTTTACATGCAATTCCAGTCTACCTCCTGAAATCGGTTTCCTGCAATTCTGCCCCGCTTTCAAGTCCTATTGGCAGCCTTACTTCAATATATTTTTGGACGATAGCTATCATTTATAACTCTACAGGTTTGTGAATGACAGTGCCCCTGAGCTCCTTTCTTCAACTCGCTTTCTTGTGAGCTGGCCGCAACACCGCAGGATTGCTTCAGGCCCTAGTGTGGTTCCGGCATGGCACGCTGAGCCTTTGGTTAATTCCTCTTCCTGGTGGGAAATGAGAGTTAAATTTGCCCGTCCAGACACCTCCAGCTAGTCTCTCATTGGTTCTCCCTATTCCTGTGCATCTTACACAGAAATTGCCAACAGGAGGTTAAAGGCACTGACTCTCCAAGTGGGGAGAGTGTTAGTAAAGCGTCTGGAATGTTGCACCGGAGTACCAGGGGACGAAAACTGAGACACATTTGAACATGTTTCCCGATCACACGGTGGATCATACTCTGGGTTCCACATGCATGGTTTAGCTGAAGGAAGAATCCCATAAACCTGGAGAGTTGAGACCCGTGGAATGGGTACCATGCAATATGACTTCAAAGGGTCTGCATTTGCTCACCGAACCTCACCAATCCTATCACTGCTGCGTTTATGCCGCTGTCCACACGCTTGATTCTCTTTCGGAGACATATAAATCCATAGGTTTTAAGATTCTTACTAGTCAGGTATATTCTTAGGCGTTTAATATGGGGTGTTGAGTCCACTTCGTTGAGCAAGGAGTAGCTCTTGTCTATTACATATTTGGCTTATGGAACGGTATCTGTGCTAATTTCAATCTCTGGTTTTAGGCAGCACCCCAACTCACCTTTCCCCTTAAGCAAGCATAAGTTGGTTTTCAACATTTGAGACCCTGTTCTGTTTTGTAATTCAGTTCCTGTGTAGCCAAGTTTACATTCCGTGTAGTAGTGATATCTTATGATGTTTCTTTTTCTGTGTGACTTATTTCACTTAGAATCATCGTACCTGAATCCACTCATTATGCTGCTACGGGCCTGATGACATAGATTTCATTGCTGAGTGATATTGCATTGTACGTAAGTACCACAACTTCTTTATCCATTTTTCGCTTTGTGCGACATTGAACTTGTACCGTAAACGAGGTTCTTGTAAACAGAGCCGTCCCAAACTTTGGGGTGGCTGTGTCTTTTTGATTTTAATTTCTCTAAGTTATAGGACTATAAGAGGATGTGCCCTAGGCTCTGTTGCTTTGTTTTTTGGATGTTTCAGGAAACACCATACACTTCTCCAGAGTGGCTGTTGGCAATTTACATCCCGCCCATCAGCATAACAAGGCTCCCAGTTCTCCATGGCCTGTCCTGCCTTTCTGGATTTTACACTTTTTTCAGAATGCCCTTTTGACCAGGGGGAAGTGAGACTTCATTGTAGTGCAGATTTCCTTTGCAAGCTTGCTTGGTTGGCCAGAAAGTGCGTATGTGTTTCTTCCTGAATATATTCAGGATAAAACACATACGCCCTTTTTGGCCAAGTGCATGATTGTCGATGTTCTGTGTCTTTTCATATGTTTTCAATGCAATTCCAGTCTACCTCCTGAAATTGGTTTCCTGCAATTCTGCATTGCTCTCAGTGCCTCTTCATAGCCTTACCTCAATATACTTTTGGAAAATAGTTGGCCTTTATAACTCTGCAGGTTTTTGAATTGCAGTGGCCCTTAGTTCCATTTTTCAGCTCTTATTATTGTGATCTTGCCTCGTATCCCCAGGATTTTTTCAGGCCCTAATCTTCTTCTGGGGCGCCTTGCTGTGCCTTTAGTTAATTCTTCTTCCTATGAGAAATTAGAGTGACATGTGGCCATTGAAACTGCCACAGCTATTTTCTCACTGGTTCCCCCTATTCCCATTCATCCTCTGCACTAACTGCAGACTGTGCGATACTGGAACTTAAAGGCATTGACTCTCCATGTGGGGATGTTGTTAGTAAAGTGGTTGGAATGTTGATCCGGAGCCCCAGGAGAGGAAAATGAGGTGCGTTTTAGAAACCTTTCCCGATCATATGGTATACCATCTGCTGGATTTCCCATGCATGGTTTAGCTGTAGGAAGATTCCCTTCAACCTGCAGTGTTGGGACCCTTGGAATGAGTAGCATGAAGTATTGCATTAAACTTTCGGCAGTTGCTCACCAAAGCTCACCAATCCTCTCAGCCCCAAGTGTCCAGCCTTATGTCTT
Source organism: Lagenorhynchus albirostris (assembly GCF_949774975.1). NCBI lineage: Eukaryota > Metazoa > Chordata > Mammalia > Artiodactyla > Delphinidae > Lagenorhynchus > Lagenorhynchus albirostris. The sequence continues at coordinate 64,670,124 of NC_083096.1, read as the reverse complement.
ATCCAGCTGTGGGTTTATATGTGGTCATTCCAGGTTACATCACAGCCCCTGAGCGAATTTTGTAAGAATTTTTCTCTCTTTCATTGTTTCTGCGTTTTGGTTTTAAAATTTATTTCTATAATGGGGTTTAGCTCATTTTCACTGCTGTGTTTGTGCCGCTCTGCACACACTTGATTCCCTTATGGAGATATATCAATACATGGGTTTTAAGATTCTTATTACTCAGATATATTTCTCTGCGGTGTATAGGGGGTGTTGAGGCCAGTTCATTGAGCAAGGTGTAGATCTTCTCTAATACCTATTTGCTTTATTGAACGGTATCTGTGCTAATTTCAAACTCTGGTTTTATGCATCACCCCACCTCTCCTTTCCCCTTAAGCTGACATAAGTGTGTTTTCTAAATGTGAGACACTGTTCTGTTTTGTAATTCATTTTCTGTGCAGCCATATTTATCCTCCCTCTATAAGTGATATCTTATGATATGTTTCTTTTTCTGTTTGACTTATTTCAAGTAGTATTATCGGACCTAAATCCACTCTTTATCCTTCTACTAGCCTTATTACATTGATTTCATGGTGAAGAGATATTCCATTGTACATAAGTACCACATTTTCTTTATCCATTGTTCTCTTTCCTGGGATATTTAAGGTGTACTGGAGTTGAGGTTCTTGTAAACAGAGTAGCCCTAAACTGTGGTGTGCTTGTGTCTTGTTGATTTTTAGACTTCCCTAGATATACTCCCGTGATTGGAAGTGCCCTATGCTCTGTAGCTCTGTTTTTTAGATGATTTAGGAACCACCATACACTTCTCCAGAGTGGCTCTTGGCAGTTCACACACTGTCCATCAGCGTATAAAGGCTCCCTGTTCTCCATGGCCTGTCCTGCATTTCTAGTTTTTACAATTTTTTCGGATGGCCCTTTTGACCGGTGGGAAATGAGACTTCTTTGTTGTGCACATTTGCATTGCTTGCTTGCTTGGTTGCCCATAAAGTGCGTATGCGTTTTTTCCTGGATATATTCAGGAAAAAACGCATACTCCCTTTTGGGCCAACTGCATCATTGTCGAAATTCTGCCGCTTTTCATGTGCTTTAAAGACGAGTCCAATCTATCTCTTGAAATCTGTTTCTTGCAATTCTGTCTTGCATTCAGATCCTCTTCTTTGCCTTACCTCAACATATTTTTGGACGTTAGTTTTCATTTATAACTCTGCAGGTTTGTGAATTGCAGTGACCATGAGCTCCTTTCTTCAACTCGCTTTCTTGTGAGCTGGCCGCAACACCGCAGGATTGCTTCAGGCCCTAGTGTGGTTCCGGCATGGCACGCTGAGCCTTTGGTTAATTCCTCTTCCTGGTGGGAAATGAGAGTTAAATTTCCCCGTCCAGACATCTCCAGCTAGTCTCTCATTGTTTCTCCCTATTCCTGTTCCTTTTCCGCAGAAATTGCAAACTGGGCCAAACAGGAGGTTAAAGGCACTGACTCTCCAAGTGGGGAGAGTGTTCCTAAAGCGTCCGGAATGTTGCACCCAAGTAGAAAGGGACGAAAACTGACACACATTTGAACACGTTTCCCGAAAACACGGTGGATCATACTTTGTGTGCCACATGCATGTTTTACCTGAAGGAAGAATCCCTTAAACCTGGAGAGTTGAGACCCATGGAATGGGTACCATGCAATATGACTTCAAAGGGTCTGCATTTGCTCACCGAACCTCACCAATCCTATCACTGCTGCGCTTATGCCGCTGTACACACGCTAGATTCTCTTTCGGAGACATGTAAATCCATAGGTTTTAAGATTCTTACTAGTCAGGTATATTCTTAGGCCTTTAATATGGCGTGTTGAGTCCATTTCGTTGAGCAAGGAGTAGTTCTTGTCTATTCCATATTTGGCTTATGGAACGGTATCTGTGCTAATTTCAATCTCTGGTTTTATGCAGCACCCCAACTCACCTTTCCCCTTTAGCAAGCATAAGTTGGTTTTCTACATTTGAGACCCTGTTCTGTTTTGTAATTCAGTTCCTGTGTAGCCAAGTTTATATTCCTTGTAGTAGTGATATCTTATGATGTTTCTTCTTCTGTGTGACTTATTTCACTTAGAATCATCGTACCTGAATCCACTCATTATGCTGCTACGGGCCTGATGACATAGATTTCATTGCTGAGTGATATTGCATTGTACGTAAGTTTCACAACTTCTTTATCCATTTTTCGCTTTCTGTAATATTGAACTTGTACCATAAAGGAGGTTCTTGTAAACAGAGCTATCCCAAACTTGGGGTGGCTGTGTCTTTTTGATTTTAATTTCCCTAAACTATAGGACCATAATTGGAAGTTCGCTAGGCTCTGTTACTTTGTTTTTTGGATGTTTCAGGAAACACCATACACTTCTCCAGAGTGGCTGTTGGCAGTTTACATCCCGCCCATCAGCATAACAAGGCTCCCAATTCCTCATGGCCTGTCCTGCCTTTCTGGAATTTACACTTTTTTCAGATGGCCCTTTTGACAGGGGGGCAGTGAGACTTCATTGTAGTGCAGATTTCCTTTGCAAGCTTCCTTGGTTGGCCAAAAAGGGCGTATGCGATTTTTCCTGAATATATTCAGAAAAAACGCATACGCCCTTTTTGGCCAAGTGCATCATTGTGGACGTTCTGCCTCTTTTCCTATGCTTTACATGCAATTCCAGTCTACCTCCTGAAATCGGTTTCCTGCAATTCTGCCCCGCTTTCAAGTGCTCTTTGCAGCCTTACTTCAATATATTTTTGGACGATAGCTGTAATTTATAACTCTCCAGGTTTGTGAATTACAGTGCCCCTGAGCTCCTTTCTTCAACTCGCTTTCTTGTGAGCTGGCCGCAACACCGCTGGATTGCTTCAGACCCTAGTGTGGTTCCGGCATGGCATGCTGAACCTTTGGTTAATTCCTCTTCCTGGTGAGAAATGAGAGTTAAATTTGCCCGTCCAGACACCTCCAGCTAGTCTCTCATTGGTTCTCCCTATTCCTGTTCATTTTCCACAGAAATTGCAAACTGGGCCAAACAGGAGGTTAAAGGCACTGACTCTCCAAGTGGGGATAGTGTTAGTAAAGCGTCTGGAATGTTGCACCAGAGTACCAGGGCACGAAAACGAGACACATTTGAACACGTTTCCCGATCACACGGTGGATCATACTCTGGGTTCCACATGCATGTTTTAGCTGAAGCAAGAATCCCTTAAACCTGGAGAGTTGAGACCCGTGGAATGGGTACCATGCAATATGACTTCAAAGGGTCTGCATTTGCTCACCGAACCTCACCAATACTATCACTGCTGCATTTATGCCGCTGTCCACACGCTTGATTCTCTTTAGGAGACATATAAATCCATAAGTTTTAAGATTCTTACTAGTCAGGTATATTCTTAGGCGTTTAATATGGGGTGTTGTGTCCAATTCGTTGAGGAAGGAGTAGCTCTTGTCTATTCCATATTTGGCTTATGGAACTGTATCTGTGCTCATTTCAATCTCTGGTTTTAGGCAGCACCCCAACTCACCTTTCCCCTTAAACAAGCATAAGTTGGTGTTCAACATTTGAGACCCTGTTCTGTTTTCTAATTCAGTTCCTGTGTAGCCCAGTTTACATTCCGTGTAGTAGTGATATCTTATGATGTTTCTTTTTCTGTGTGACTTATTTCACTTAGAGTCATCGTACCTGAATCCACTCATTATGCTGCTACGGGCCTGATGACATAGATTTCATTGCTGAGTGATATTGCATTGTACATAAGTACCACAACTTCTTTATCCATTTTTCGCTTTCTGCGACATTGAACTTGTACCGTAAACGAGGTTCTTGTAAACAGAGCCGTCCCAAACTTTGGGGTGGCTGTGTCTTTTTGATTTTAATTTCCCTAAGTTATAGGACTATAAGAGGAAGTGCCCTAGGCTCTGTTGCCATGTTTTTTGGATGTTTCAGGAAACACCATACACTTCTCCCGAGTGGCTGTTGGCAATTTACATCCCGCCCATCACCATAACTAGGCTCCAATGTCTCCATGGCCTGTCCTGCCTTTCTGGATTTTACACTTTTTTCAGATGGCCCTTTTGACTGGTGGGCAGTGAGACTTCATTGTAGTGCAGATTTCCTTTGCAAGCTTGCTTGGTTGGCCAAAAAGGGCGTATGCGTTTTTTCCTGAATATATTCAGGAAAAAACGCATATGCCCTTTTTGACCAAGTGCATCATTGTGGACGTTCTGCCTCTTTTCCTTTGCTTTACATGCAATTCCAGTCTACCTCCTGAAATCTGTTTCCTGCAATTCTGCCCCGCTTTCAAGTCCTCTTGGCAGCCTTACTTCAATATATTTTTGGACGATAGCTGTCATTTATAACTCTGCAGGTTTGTGAATTACAGTGCCCCTTAGCTCCTTTCTTCCACTCGCTTTCTTGAGAGCTGGCCGCAACACCGCAGGATTGCTTCAGGCCCTAGTGTTGTTCTGGCATGGCACGCTGAGCCTTTGGTTAATTCCCCTTCCTGGTGGGAAAAGAGAGTTAAATTTGCCCGTCCAGACACCTCCAGCTAGTCTCTCATTGGTTCTCCCTATTCCAGTTCATCTTACGCAGAAATTGCAAACTGGGCCAAACAGGAGGTTAAAGGCACTGACTCTCCAAGTGGGGAGAGTGTTAGTAAAGCGTCTGGAATGTTGCACTGGAGTACCAGGGGATGAAAACTGAGGCACATTTGAACATGTTTCCCGATCACACGGTGGATCATACTCTAGGTTCCACATGCACGTTTTAGCTGAAGGAAGAATCTCATAAACCTGGAGAGTTGAGACCCATGGAATGGGTACCATGCAATATGACTTCAAAGGGTCTGCATTTGCTCACCGAACCTCACCAATCCTATCACTGCTGCATTTATGCCGCTGTCCACACGCTTGATTCTCTTTCAGAGATATATAAATCCAAAGGTTTTAAGATTCTTACTAGTCAGGTATCTTCATAGGCTTTTAATATGGCGTGTTGAGTCCACTTCGTTGAGCAAGCAGTAGCTCTTGTCTATTACATGTTTGGCTTATGGAACGGTATCTGTGCTAATTTCAATCTCTGGTTTTACGCAGCACCCCAACTCACCTTTCCCCTTAAGCAAGCATAAGTTGGTTTTCGACATTTGAGACCCTGTTCTGTTTGGTAATTCAGTTCCTGTGTAGCCAAGTTTACATTCCGTGTAGTAGTGATATCTTATGATGTTTCTTTTCTGTGTGATTTATTTCACTGAGAATCATTGTACCTGAATCCACTCATTATCTGCTATGGGCCTGATGACATAGATTTCATTGCTGAGTTATATTGCATTGTACTAAGTCCCACAACTTCTTTATCCATTTTTCGCTTTCTGTGATTTTGAACTTGTACCGTAAACGAGGTTCTTGTAAACAGAGCCGGCCCAAACATTGAGGTGGCTGTGTCTTTTTGATTTTAATTTCCCTAAACTATAGGACCATAAGTGGAAGTTCGCTAGGCTCTGTTACTTTGTTTTTTGGATGTTTCAGGAAACACCATACACTTCTCCAGAGTGGCTGTTGGCAGTTTACATCCCGCCCATCAGCATAACAAGGCTCCCAATTCCTCATGGCCTGTCCTGCCTTTCTGGAATTTACACTTTTTTCAGATGGCCCTTTTGACAGGGGGGCAGTGAGACTTCATTGTAGTGCAGATTTCCTTTGCAAGCTTCCTTGGTTGGCCAAAAAGGGCGTATGCGATTTTTCCTGAATATATTCAGAAAAAACGCATACGCCCTTTTTGGCCAAGTGCATCATTGTGGACGTTCTGCCTCTTTTCCTATGCTTTACATGCAATTCCAGTCTACCTCCTGAAATCGGTTTCCTGCAATTCTGCCCCGCTTTCAAGTGCTCTTTGCAGCCTTACTTCAATATATTTTTGGACGATAGCTGTAATTTATAACTCTCCAGGTTTGTGAATTACAGTGCCCCTGAGCTCCTTTCTTCAACTCGCTTTCTTGTGAGCTGGCCGCAACACCGCAGGATTGCTTCAGACCCTAGTGTGGTTCCGGCATGGCATGCTGAACCTTTGGTTAATTCCTCTTCCTGGTGAGAAATGAGAGTTAAATTTGCCCGTCCAGACACCTCCAGCTAGTCTCTCATTGGTTCTCCCTATTCCTGTTCATTTTCCGCAGAAATTGCAAACTGGGCCAAACAGGAGGTTAAAGGCACTGACTCTCCAAGTGGGGATAGTGTTAGTAAAGCGTCTGGAATGTTGCACCAGAGTACCAGGGCACGAAAACGAGACATATTTGAACACGTTTCCCGATCACACGGTGGATCATACTCTGGGTTCCACATGCATGTTTTAGCTGAAGCAAGAATCCCTTAAACCTGGAGAGTTGAGACCCGTGGAATGGGTACCATGCAATATGACTTCAAAGGGTCTGCATTTGCTCACCGAACCTCACCAATACTATCACTGCTGCATTTATGCCGCTGTCCACACGCTTGATTCTCTTTAGGAGACATATAAATCCATAAGTTTTAAGATTCTTACTAGTCAGGTATATTCTTAGGCGTTTAATATGGGGTGTTGTGTCCAATTCGTTGAGGAAGGAGTAGCTCTTGTCTATTCCATATTTGGCTTATGGAACTGTATCTGTGCTCATTTCAATCTCTGGTTTTAGGCAGCACCCCAACTCACCTTTCCCCTTAAACAAGCATAAGTTGGTGTTCAACATTTGAGACCCTGTTCTGTTTTCTAATTCAGTTCCTGTGTAGCCCAGTTTACATTCCGTGTAGTAGTGATATCTTATGATGTTTCTTTTTCTGTGTGACTTATTTCACTTAGAGTCATCGTACCTGAATCCACTCATTATGCTGCTACGGGCCTGATGACATAGATTTCATTGCTGAGTGATATTGCATTGTACATAAGTACCACAACTTCTTTATCCATTTTTCGCTTTCTGCGACATTGAACTTGTACCGTAAACGAGGTTCTTGTAAACAGAGCCGTCCCAAACTTTGGGGTGGCTGTGTCTTTTTGATTTTAATTTCCCTAAGTTATAGGACTATAAGAGGAAGTGCCCTAGGCTCTGTTGCCATGTTTTTTGGATGTTTCAGGAAACACCATACACTTCTCCCGAGTGGCTGTTGGCAATTTACATCCCGCCCATCACCATAACTAGGCTCCAATGTCTCCATGGCCTGTCCTGCCTTTCTGGATTTTACACTTTTTTCAGATGGCCCTTTTGACTGGTGGGCAGTGAGACTTCATTGTAGTGCAGATTTCCTTTGCAAGCTTGCTTGGTTGGCCAAAAAGGGCGTATGCGTTTTTTCCTGAATATATTCAGGAAAAAACGCATATGCCCTTTTTGACCAAGTGCATCATTGTGGACGTTCTGCCTCTTTTCCTTTGCTTTACATGCAATTCCAGTCTACCTCCTGAAATCTGTTTCCTGCAATTCTGCCCCGCTTTCAAGTCCTCTTGGCAGCCTTACTTCAATATATTTTTGGACGATAGCTGTCATTTATAACTCTGCAGGTTTGTGAATTACAGTGCCCCTTAGCTCCTTTCTTCCACTCGCTTTCTTGAGAGCTGGCCGCAACACCGCAGGATTGCTTCAGGCCCTAGTGTTGTTCTGGCATGGCACGCTGAGCCTTTGGTTAATTCCCCTTCCTGGTGGGAAAAGAGAGTTAAATTTGCCCGTCCAGACACCTCCAGCTAGTCTCTCATTGGTTCTCCCTATTCCAGTTCATCTTACGCAGAAATTGCAAACTGGGCCAAACAGGAGGTTAAAGGCACTGACTCTCCAAGTGGGGAGAGTGTTAGTAAAGCGTCTGGAATGTTGCACTGGAGTACCAGGGGATGAAAACTGAGGCACATTTGAACAATTTTCCCGATCACACGGTGGATCATACTCTAGGTTCCACATGCACGTTTTAGCTGAAGGAAGAATCTCATAAACCTGGAGAGTTGAGACCCATGGAATGGGTACCATGCAATATGACTTCAAAGGGTCTGCATTTGCTCACCGAACCTCACCAATCCTATCACTGCTGCATTTATGCCGCTGTCCACACGCTTGATTCTCTTTCAGAGATATATAAATCAAAAGGTTTTAAGATTCTTACTAGTCAGGTATCTTCATAGGCTTTTAATATGGCGTGTTGAGTCCACTTCGTTGAGCAAGCAGTAGCTCTTGTCTATTACATGTTTGGCTTATGGAACGGTATCTGTGCTAATTTCAATCTCTGGTTTTACGCAGCACCCCAACTCACCTTTCCCCTTAAGCAAGCATAAGTTGGTTTTCGACATTTGAGACCCTGTTCTGTTTGGTAATTCAGTTCCTGTGTAGCCAAGTTTACATTCCGTGTAGTAGTGATATCTTATGATGTTTCTTTTCTGTGTGATTTATTTCACTGAGAATCATTGTACCTGAATCCACTCATTATCTGCTATGGGCCTGATGACATAGATTTCATTGCTGAGTTATATTGCATTGTACTAAGTCCCACAACTTCTTTATCCATTTTTCGCTTTCTGTGATTTTGAACTTGTACCGTAAACGAGGTTCTTGTAAACAGAGCCGGCCCAAACATTGAGGTGGCTGTGTCTTTTTGATTTTAATTTCCCTAAACTATAGGACCATAAGTGGAAGTTCGCTAGGCTCTGTTACTTTGTTTTTTGGATGTTTCAGGAAACACCATACACTTCTACAGAGTGGCTGTTGGCAGTTTACATCCCGCCCATCAGCATAACAAGGCTCCCAGTTCTCCATGGCCTGTCCTGCCTTTCTGGATTTTACACTTTTTTCAAATGGCCCTTTTGACAGGGGGGCAGTGAGACATCATTGTAGTGCAGATTTCCTTTGCAAGCTTCCTTGGTTGGCCAAAAAGGGCGTATGCGATTTTTCCTGAATATATTCAGGAAAAAACGCATACGCCCTTTTTGGCCAAGTGCATCATTGTGGACGTTCTGCCTCTTTTCCTATGCTTTACATGCAATTCCAGTCTACCTCCTGAAATCGGTTTCCTACAATTCTGCCCCGCTTTCAAGTGCTCTTGGCAGCCTTACTTCAATATATTTTTGGACGATAGCTGTCATTTATAACTCTGAAGGTTTGTGAATTACAGTGCCCCTGAGCTCCTTTCTTCAACTCGCTTTCTTGTGAGCTGGCCGCAACACCGCAGGATTGCTTCAGGCCCTAGTGTGGTTCCGGAACAGCACGCTGAGCCTTTGATTAATTCCTCTTCCTGGTGGGAAATGAGAGTTAAATTTGCCGGTCCAGACACCTCCAGCTAGTCTCTCATTGGTTCTCCCTATTCCTGTTCATCTTACGCAGAAATTGCAAACTGGGCCAAACAGGAGGTTAAAGGCACTGACTCTCCAAGTGGGGAGAGTGTTAGTAAAGAGTCTGGAATGTTGCACCTGAATACCAGGGGATGAAAACTGAGACACATTTGAACACGTTTCCCGATCACACGGTGGATCATATTCTGGGTTCCACATGCATGTTTTAGCTGAAGGAAGAATCCCTTAAACCTGGAGACTTGAGACCCATGGAATGCGTACCATGCAATATGACTTCAAAGGGTCTGCATTTGCTCACCGAACCTCACCAATCGTATCACTGCTGCATTTATGCTGCTGTACACACGCTTGATTCTCTTTCGGAGACATAGAAATCCATAGGTTTTAAGATTCTTACTAGTCAGGTATATTCTTAGGCGTTTAATATGGGGTGTTGAGTCCACTTCGTTGAGCAAGGAGTAGCTCTTGTCTATTACATATTTGGCTTATGCAACGGTATCTGTGCTAATTTCAATCTCTGGTTTTAGGCAGCACCCCAACTTACCTTTCCCGTTAAGCAAGCATAAGTTGGTTTTCTACATTTGAGACCCTGTTCTGTTTTGTAATTCAGTTCCTGTGTAGCCAAGTTTACATTCCTTGTATTAGTGATATCTTATGATGTTTCTTTTTCTGTGTGACTTATTTCACTTAGAATCATCGTACCTGAATCCACTCATTATGCTGCTACGGGCCTGATGACATAGATTTCATTGCTGAGTTATATTGCATTGTACGTAAGATCCACAACATGTTTATCCATTTTCCCTTTTTGTGATGTTGAACTTGTACCGTAAACGAGGTTCTTGTAAACAGAGCCATCCCAAACTTTGGGGTGGCTGTGTCTTTTTGATTTTAATTTCCCTAAGCTATAGGACCATAAGTGGAAGTTCCCTAGGCTCTGTTGCTTGGTTTTTTGGATGTTTCAGGAAACACCATACACTTCTCCAGAGTGCCTGTTGGCAATTTACATCCCGCCCATCAGCATAACAAGGCTGCCAGTTCTCCATGGCCTGTCTTGCCTTTCTGGATTTTACATTTTTCTCAGATGGCCCTTTAGACCGGGGGGAAGTGACACTTCATAGTAGTTCAGATTTCCATTGCAAGCTTGCTTGGTTTGCCAAAAAGGGCGTATGTGTTTTTTCCTGAATATATTCAGGAACAAACGCATACGTCCTTTTGTGCCAAGTGCATCATTGTCGATGTTCTGCCTCTTTTCCTATTCTTTAAATGCAAATCCAGTCTACCTCCTGAAATCAGTTTCCTGAAATTCCGCCCCGCTTTCAAGTCGTCTTCGCAGCCTTACTTCAATATATTTTTGGACATTATCTGTCATTTATAACTCTGCAGGTTTGTGAATTACAGGGTCCCTGAGCTCCTTTCTTCAACTCGCTTTCTTGATTGCTGGCCGCAAACCCGCAAGACTGCTTCAGGCCCTAATCTGCTTCTGGCAGGGCACGCTGAGCCTTTGGTTAATTCTTCTTCCTGGTGGGAAATGAGTGTTAAATATGCCCATCCAGACACCTATCTCACTCTCAACCCCTTGGTGATGTGGGTCCTCTGGTTTGTGGCCACCTTTGCTGGGTTCCTCACCTTTCGATGATGTGGCCCCACTAGTGTGAGGACACTCCTGCCTGGTTCTCATCCACGTGGTTATGTGGACCCCCTGGTGAGAGTCTGTTCCTGGTTGTGTTCCTCACCCTTCTGTGAGGGAGACCCTCTGCTGATAGGTCACTCCTGCATGTCTGGCACACATTGCCTTGTTGAAGTCAGCCGTGTGGTGGCAGTTGGAGCGTGCTGGGAATCTCCTCCCCCCGGTGATGAGGGCCCTCTTGCGTCAGGCCCTAACTGCTGGGCTCACCAACTTTTCTTAGTGAGCCCAGTGATGCTTTGGCACTCCTCTTAGGATCCCATCTCCATGGGGATGTGGGCCTTCTGCTCTGAGGTCCCAACGGCTGGGTAGTTCACATTTTCATGATGTGGGCTCTCTGGTGTTAGTTCACAGAGGCCTGGATCCCATAGCCTCTGTGCTCTTGGCCGCCTGCTGGGAGGTTCCAACTGCTGGATTCCTCACTTTTTAAATTTTTGGGGCCCTCTGTTGTGAGGATCCTCCTGCCTGCCTCACTCCCAGCCCCTTCGTGATGTGTGTCGTCTGGTTTGTGGCCACATGTGCTGGGTTCCTCACCTTTCGATGATGTGGGACCAATGGTCTTAGGAGACTCCTGCCTGGTTCACATCCCCTTGGTGATGTGGGCCCTCTGTTGAGAGTCTGATCCTGGCTGGGTTCCTCACCCATCTGTGAGGTGGGCCGTCTGCGGTGAGGTCACTCCTGCCTGGCTTGCTCACCTCGCCTTGTGGACATGAGCCCTCTGGTGGCACTTGGAGCCTGCTGGGAGCCTCCTCCCCTCGGTGATGAGGGCCCTCTGGCGTCAGGCCCTAACTGCTGGGCTCCCCACATTTTGTGATGTGCACCCAGTGGTGCGAGGACACTCCAGCCAGGTTCACATCCCCATTGGGATGTTGGCCTTCTGCTCTGAGGTCCCAATGCCTGGGTTGCTCACAGTTTCATGATGTGGGCTCTCTGCTGTTAGTTCACTCCTGCCTGCATCCCATAACTTCTGTGCTCTCGGTCGCCTGCTGGGAGGTTCCAACTGCTGGATTCCTCACCTTTCTTATTCTTTGGGCCCTCTGTTTTTAGGCTACTCCTGCCTGCCTCACTCCCATTCCCTTTGTGATATGTGTCCTCTGATTTGAGGCCACATGTGCTGGGTTCCGCACCTTTCGATGATGTGGCCCCACTGGAGGGAAGACAGTCCTGACTGGTTCCCATCCCCTTGCTGATGTGGGCCCTCAGGTGAGAGTCTGATCCTGGCTGGGTTCCTCACCCTTCTGTGAGGTGGGCCCTCTGCTGTGAGGTCAATCATGCCTGTCTGGCACACGTCACCTTGGCGACGTGGGCCCTCTGGTGGCAGTTGGAGTGTGCTGGGATCCTCCTCCCCTCGGTGATGAGGGCCCTCTTGCCTTAGGCCATAACTGCTGGGCTCCCCACATTTTCTGATGTGCGCCAAGTGAGTGAGGACACTCTTGCCAGGTTCCCATCCCCATGGGGATATGGGCCTTCTGCTCTGAGGTCAAAACGGCTGGCTTGCTCACAGTACCATGATGTGGGCCCTCTGCTGTGAGTTCACTCCGGCAAGGATCCCTTATCATCGGTGCTCTGAGCTGCCTGCTGGGAGGTTCCAACTGCCGGATTCCTCAACTTTTTTATTCTATGTGCCCTCTGTTGTGAGGCTCCTCCTGCCTGCCTCACTGCCAGCCCCTTGGTGATGACTGTCCTATGGCTTGTGCCCACATGTGCTGCATTCCTCACCTTTCGATGATGTGGCCCCACTCGTGTGAGGACACTCTTGCCTGGTTCCCATCCCCTTGGTGAGGTGGGCCCTCTGGCAAGAGTCTAATCCTGGCTGGGTTCCTCAACGTTCTGTGAGGTAGGCCCTCTGCTGTGAGGTCACTCCTGCCTGGCTGGCCCACGTCACCTTGGAGACGTGAGCCCTCTGGTGGCAGTTGGAGAATGCAGGGTGCCTCCTCCTCTCGGTGATGACGGCCCTCTGGCGTCAGGCCCTAAATGGTGGGCTCCCCACATTTTCTGATGTGCGCCCAGTGGTGCGAGGACACTCCAGCCAGGTTCCCATTCCCATGGGGATGTGGGCCTTCTGCGCTGAGGTCCCAACGCCTGGCTTGCTCACAGTTTTATGATGTGGGCCCTCTGCTGTGAGTTCACTGTGGCCTGGATCCCATAGCCTCGGTGTTCTGGGCCGCCTGCTGGAAGGTCTAAATGCTGGAATCCTCACGTTTTTTATATTATGTGCCCTGTGCTGTGAGGCTACTCCTGTCTGCCTCACACCAAGGCCCTTGGTGATGTGGGTCCTCTGGTTTGAGGACACATGTGCTGGGTTCCTCACCCTAAGATGATGAGGCCCCACTGGTGTGAGGATAATCCTGACTGGTTCCCATCCCCTTTGTGATGTGGGTCCTCTGGTGAGAGTCTGATCCTGGCTGGGTTCCTCACCCATCTGTGAGGTGGGCCCTCTACTATCAGGTAACTCTTGCCTGGCTTGCTCACCTCGCCTTGTTGACATGAGCCCTCTGGTGGCAATTGGACCCTGCTGGGAGCCTACTCACCTCTGTGATGAGGGCCCTCTGACGTCAGGCCCTAACTGCTGGGCTCTCCAACTTTTCTTAGTGAGCCCAGTGATGCTTGGGCACTCCTCTTAGGTTCCCATCTCCATGGGCATGTGGGCCTTCTGCTCTGAGGTTCCAACGGTTGGGTTGATCACAATTTCATGATGTGGGCTCTCTGGTGTTAGTTCACTGTGGCCTGGATCCCATAGCCTCTGTGCTCTTGGCCGCCTGCTGGGAGGTTCCAAATGCTCGATTCCTCAACTTTTGTATTCTTGGGTCCTGTGTTGTGATGCTCCTCCTGCCTGCCTCACTCGCAACCCCTTCGTGATGTGTGTCTTCTGGTTTGAGGCCACATGTGCTGGGTTCCACAACTTTCAATGATGTGGCCCCACTGGTGTGAGGACACTCTTGCCTGGTTCCCATCCCCTTGGTGATGTGGGCCCTCAGGTGAGAGTCTGATCCTGGCTGGGTTCCTCACTCGTCTGTGAGGTAGGCCCTCTGCTGTGAGGTCAATCCTGCGTGACTTGCGCACATCACCTTGGCGACGTGGGCCCTCTGTTGGCACATGGAACCTGCTGGGAGCCTCCTGCTCTCGGTGATGACAGCCCTCTAGCATCAGGCCCTAACTGCTGGGCTCCCCACGTTTTCTGATGTGAGCCCAGTGATGCCAGGACACTCCTGTCAGGTTCCCGTCACCATGGGGATGTGGGCCTCCTGCTCTGAGGTCCCAATGGCTGGGTTGCTCAGTTTCATGACATGGGCCCTCTTCTGTGAGTTCACTGTGGCCTGGATCCCATAGCCTCGGTGCTCTGGGCCGCCTGCTGGGAGGTTCCAACTGCTGAATTCCTCACTTTTTTATTCTATGGGCCCAGTGTTCTGAGGCTACTCCTGCCTGCCTCACTCCGAGGCCCTTGGTGATGTGGGTCCTCTGGTTTGAGGACACATGTGCTGAGTACCTCACCTTTCGATGATGTGGCCCCACTGGTGTGAAGACACTCCTGCCTGGTTCCCATCCCCTTGGTGATGTGGGCCCTCTGGTGAGAGTCTGATGTTGGCTGGGTTTCTCACCCTTCTGTGAGGTGGGACCTCTGCTGTGAGGTAACTCCTCCCTGGCCTGCTCACGTTGCCCTGACAATGTGAGCCCTCAGGTGGCAGTTGGAGCCTGCTGGGAATCTCCTCCCCTCAGTTATGAGAGCTCTGGATAAAACACATATGCCCTTTTTTGCCAAGTGCATTATTTTCCAAGTTCTGTCTCTTTTCCTATGTTTTAAGAGTGACTCCCCTGTACCTTCTGAAATCGGTTTCCAGCAATTCTGCCCCGCATTCAAGTCCTCTTTGCAGCCTTACTTCAGTATAATTTTGGATGATAGCTGTCATTTATAAATCCGCAGGTTTGTGAATTACACTGCCCCTCAGCTCCTTTCTTCAACTCGCTTTCTTGTGAGATGGCCGCAACACCGCAGGATTGCTTCAGGCCCTAGTGTGGTTCCGGCATGGCCCGCTGAGCCTTTGGTTAATTCCTCTTCCTGGTGGGAAATGAGAGTTAAATTTGCCCGTCCAGACACCTCCAGCTAGTCTCTCATTGGTTCTCCCTATTCCTGTTCATTTTCCGCAGAAATTGCAAACGGGGCCAAACAGGAGGTTAAAGGCACTGACTACCTAAGTGGGGAGAGTGTTAGTAAAGCATCTGGAATGTTGCACCCGAGTACCAGGGGACGAAAACTGAGACACATTTGAACACGGTTCCCGATCACACAGTGGATCATACTCTGGGTTCCACATGCATGTTTTAGCTGAAGGAAGAATCCCTTAAACCTGGAGAGTTGAGACCCATGGAATGGGTACCATGCAATATGACTTCAAAGGGTCTGCATTTGCTCACCGAACCTCACCAATCCTACCACTGCTGCGTTTATCCCGCTGTACACACGCTTGATTCTCTTTCGGAGACATATAAATCCATAGGTTTTAAGATTCTTACTAGTCAGGTATATTGTTAGGTGTTTAATATGGAGTGTTGAGTCCATTTCGTTGAGCAAGGAGTAGCTCTTGTCTATTACATATTTGGCTTATGGAACGGTATCGGTGCTAATTTCAATCTTTGGTTTTATGCAGCACCCCAACTCACCTTTCCCCTTAAGGAAGCATAAGTTGTTTTTCTACATTTGAGACCCTGTTCTGTTGTAATTCAGTTCCTGTGTAGCCCAGTTTACATTCCGTGTAGTAGTGATATCTTATGATGTTTCGTTTTCTGTGTGACTTATTTCACTTAGAATCATCGTACCTGAATCCACTCACTATGCTGCTAAGGGCCTGATGACATAGATTTCATTGCTGAGTGATATGCATTGTACGTAAGTACCACAACTTCTTTATCCATTTTTCGCTTTCTGCGATATTGAACTTGTACCGTAAACGAGGTTCTTGTAAACAGAGCCGTCCCAAACTTTGGGGTGGCTGTGTCTTTTTGATGTTAATTTCCCTAAGCTATAGGACCATAAGTGAGAGTGCCCTAGGCTCTGTTGCTTTGTTTTTTAGATGTTTCAGGAAACACCATACACTTCTCCAGAGTGGCTGTTGGCAATTTACATCCCGCCCATCAGCATAACAAGGCTCCCAGTTCTCCATGGCCTGTCCTGCCTTTCTGGATTTTACACTTTTTTCAGATGACCCTTTTGACCAGGGGGCAGTGAGAGTTCATTGTAGTGCAGATTTCCTTTGCAAGCTTCCTTGGTGGGCCAAAAAGGGCGTATGCGTTTTTTCCTGAATATATTCAGGAAAAACGCATACGCCCTTTTTGGCCAAGTGCATCATTGTGGATGTTGTGCATCTTTTCCTATGCTTTACATGCACTTCCAGTCCACATCCTGAAATTGGTTTCCTGCAATTCTGCCCTGTTTTCAAGTCCTCTTGGCAGGCTTACTTCAATATATTTTTGGACGATAGCTGTCATTTATAACTCTGCAGGTTTGTGAATTACAGTGCCCCTGAGCTCCTTTCTTCAACTCGCTTTCTTGTGAGCTGGCCGCAACACCGCAAGATTGCTTCAGGCCCTAGTGTGGTTCCGGCACGGCACACTGAGCCTTTGGTTAATTCCTCTTCCTGGTGGGAAATGAGAGTTAAATTTGCCCGTCCAGACACCTCCAGCTAGTCTCTCATTGGTTCTCCCTATTCCTGTTCATCTTACACAGAAATTGCAAACTGGGCCAAACAGGAGGTTAAAGGCACTGACTCTCCACGTGGGGAGAGTGTTAGTAAAGCGTCTGGAATGTTGCACCCGAGTACCAGGGGACGAAAACTGAGACACATTTGAACACGTTTCCCGATCACACGGTGGATCATACTCTGGGTTCCACATGCATGTTTTAGCTGAAGGAAGAATCCCTTAAACCTGGAGAGTTGAGACCCATGGAATGGGTACCATGCAATATGACTTCAAAGAGTCTGTATTTGCTCACCGGACCTCACCAATCCTATCACTGCTGCGTTTATGCCGCTGTACACACGCTTGATTCTCTTTCGGAGACATATAAATCCACAGGTTTTAAGATTCTTACTAGTCAGGTATATTCTTAGGCGTTTAATATGGGGTGTTGAGTCCACTTCGTTGAGCAAGGAGTAGCTCTTGTCTATTACATATTTGGCTTATGGAACGGTATCTGTGCTAATTTCAATCTCTGGTTTTATGCAGCACCCTAACTCATCTTTCCCCTTAAGCAAGCATAAGTTGGTTTTCTGCATTTGAGACCCTGTTCTGTTTTGTAATTCAGTTCCTGTGTAGCCAAGTTTACATTCCGTGTAGTAGTGATATCTTATGATGTTTCTTTTTCTGTGTGACTTATTTCACTTAGAGTCATCGTACCTGAATCCACTCATTATGCTGCTACTGGCCTGATGACATAGATTTCATTTCTGAGTGATATGCATTGTACGTAAGTACCACAACTTCTTTATCCATTTTTCGCTTTCTGCGATATTGAACTTGTACCGTAAACGAGGTTCTTGTAAACAGAGCCGTCCCAAACTTTGGGGTGGCTGTGTCTTTTTGATTTTAATTTCCCTAAGCTATAGGACCATAAGTGGAAGTGCCTCAGGCTCTGTTGCTTTGTTTTTTAGATGTTTCAGGAAACACCATACACTTCTCCAGAGTGGCTGTTGGCAATTTACATCCCGCCCATCATCATAACAAGGCTCCCAGTTCTCCATGGCCTGTCCTGCCTTTCTGGGTTTTACACTTTTTTCAGATGGCCCTTTTGACCAGGGGGCGGTGAGACTTCATTGTAGTGCGGATTTCCTTTGCAAGCTTGCTTGGTTGGCCAAAAAGGGCGTATGCGGTTTTTTTTTTTTTTTTTTTTACATCTTTATTGGGGTATAATTGCTTTACAATGGTGTTTCTTTTCTGCTTTATAACAAAGTGAATCAGTCATACATAAACATATGTTCCCATATGTCTTCCCTGTTGCGTCTCCCTCCCTCCCACCCTCCCCATCCCACCCCTCCAGGCTGTCACAAAGCACCGAGCCAATATCCCTGTGCCATGCAGCTGCTTCCCACTAGCTATCTACTTTACTGCGTTTGTTAGTGTGTATATGCCCATGACTATCTCTCGCCCTATCACAGCTCACCCTTCCCCCTCCCCATAACCTCAAGTCCGTTCTCTAAGAGGTCTCCGTCTTTATTCCTGCTTTACCCCTAGGTTTTTCATGACATTTTTTTTTCTTAAATTCCATATATATGTGTTAGCATACGGTATTTGTCTCTCTCTTTCTGACTTACTTCACTCTGTATGACAGACTCTAGGTCTATGCACCTCATTACAAATAGCTCAATTTCTTTTTTTTTATGGCTGAGTAATATTCCATTGTATATATGTGCCACATCTTCTTTATCCATTCATCCGATGACGGGCATTTAGGTTGTTTCCATCTCCGGGCTATTGTAAATAGAGCTGCAATGAACATTTTGGTACATGTCTCTTTTTGAATTATGGTTTTCTCAGGGTATATGCCCAGTAGTGGGATTGCTGGGTCATATGGTAGTTCTATTTGTAGCTTTTTAAGGAACCTCCATACTGTTCTCCACAGTGGCTGTATCAATTTACATTCCCACCAACAGTGTAAGAGGGTTCCCTTTTCTCCACACCCTCTCCAGCATTTATTGTTTCTAGATTTTTTGATGATGGCCATTCTGACTGGTGTGAGATGATATCTCATTGTAGTTTTGATTTGCATTTCTCTAATGATTAGTGATGTTGAGCATTCTTTCATGTGTTTGTTGGCAGTCTGTATATCTTCTTTGGAGAAATGTCTATTTAGGTCTTTTGCCCATTTTTGGACTGGGTTGTTTGTTTTCTTGTTATTGAGCTGCATGAGCTGCTTGTAAATTTTGGAGATTAATCCTTTGTCGGTTGCTTCATTTGCAAATATTTTCTCCCATTCTGAGGGTTGTCTTTTGGTCTTGTTTATGGTTTCCTTTGCTGTGCAAAAGCTTTGAAGTTTCATTAGGTCTCATTTGTTTATTTTTGTTTTTATTCCCATTACTCTAGGAGGTGGGTCAGAAAGGATCTTGCTTTGATTTATGTCATAGAGTGTTCTGCCTATGTTTTCCTCTAAGAGTTTGATAGTTTCTGGCCTTACATTTAGGTCTTTAATCCATTTTGAGCTTATTTTTGTGTATGGTGTTAGGGAGTGATCTAAACTCATACTTTTACATGTACCTGTCCAGTTTTCCCAGCACCACTTATTGAAGAGGCTGTCCTTTCTCCATTGTACATTACTGCCACCTTTATCAAAGATAAGGTGTCCATATGTGCATGGGTTTATCTCTGGGCTTTCTATCCTGTTCCATTGATCTATCTTTCTGTTTTTGTGCCAGTACCATACCGTCTTGATGACTGTAGCTTTGTAGTATAGT
This sequence comes from Lagenorhynchus albirostris, assembly GCF_949774975.1. Lineage (NCBI taxonomy): Eukaryota > Metazoa > Chordata > Mammalia > Artiodactyla > Delphinidae > Lagenorhynchus > Lagenorhynchus albirostris. Next base: position 64,650,698 of record NC_083096.1, on the reverse strand, counting down.
CTGAAGTCAGGGAGCCTGATTCCTCCAGTTCCTTCTTTCATTCTCAAGATTGCTTTGGCTATTCGGGGTCTATTGTGAAATTTTTTGTTCTAGTTCTGTGAAAAATGCCAGTGGTAGTTTGATAGGATTGCATTGAATCTATAGATTGCTTTGGGTAGTAGAGTCATTTTCACAATGTTGATTCTTCCAATCCAAGAACATGGTATAGCTCTCCATCTATTTGTATCATCTTTAATTTCTTTCATCAGTGTCTTATAATTTTCTGCATACAGGTCTTTTGTCTCCTTAGGTAGGTTTATTCCTAGATATTTTATTCTTTTTGTTGCAATGGTAAATGGGAGTGTTTTCTTGATTTCACTTTCAGATTTTTCATCATTAGTATATAGGAATGCCAGAGATTTCTGTGCATTAATTTTGTATCCTGCCACTTTACCAAATTCATTGATTAGCTCTAGTAGTTTTCTGGTAGCATCTTTAGGGTTCTCTATGTATAGGATCATGTCACCTGCAAACAGTGACAGCTTTACTTCTTCTTTTCCAATTTGGATTCCTTTTATTTCCTTTTCTTCTCTGATTGCTGTGGCTAAAACTTCCAAAACTATGTTGAATAAGAGTGGTGAGAGTGGGCAACCTTGTCTTGTTCCTGATCTTAGTGGAAATGCTTTCAGTTTTTCACCATTGAGGATGATGTTTGCTGTGGGCTTGTCATATATGGCCTTTATTATGTTGAGGAAAGTTCCCTCTATGCCTACTTTCTGCAGGGTTTTTATCATAAATGGGTGTTGAATTTTGTCAAAAGCTTTCTCTGCATCTATTGAGATGATCATATGGTTTTTCTCCTTCAGTTTGTTAATATGGTTTATCACATTGATAGATTTGCGTATATTGAAGAATCCTTGCATTCCTGGAATAAACCCCACTTGATCATGGTGTATGATCCTTTTAATGTGCTGTTGGATTCTGTTTGCTAGTATTTTGTTGAGGATTTTTGCATCTATGTTCATCAGTGATATTGGCCTGTAGTTTTCTTTCTTTGTGACATCCTTGTCTGGTTTTGGTATCAAGGTGATGGTGGCCTCGTAGAAGGAGTTAGGGAGTGGTCCTCCCTCTGCTATATTTTGGAAGAGTTTGAGAAGGATAGGTGTTAGCTCTTCTCTAAATGTTTGATAGAATTCGCCTGTGAAGCCATCTTGTCCTGGGCTTTTCTTTGTTGGAAGATTTTTAATCACAGTTTCAATTTCAGTGTTTGTGATTGGTCTGTTCATATTTTCTATTTCTTCCTGATTCAGTCTTGGCAGGTTGTGCATTTCTAAGAATTTGTCCATTTCTTCCAGATTGTCCATTTTATTGGCATAGAGTTGCTTGTAGTAATCTCTCATGATCTCTTTTATCTCTGCAGTGTCAGTTGTTACCTCTCCTTTTTCATTTCTAATTCTATTGATTTGAGTCTTCTCCCTTTTTTTCTTGATGAGTCTGGCTAGTGGTTTATCTATTTTGTTTATCTTCTCAAAGAACCAGCTTTTAGTTTTATCGATCTTTGCTATTGTTTCCTTCATTTCTTTTTCATTTATTTCTGATCTGATTTTTATGATTTCTTTCCTTCTGCTAGCTTTGGGGTTTTTTTGTTCTTCTTTCTCTAATTGCTTGAGGTGCAAGGTTAGGTTGTTTATTCGAGATGTTTCCTGCTTCTTACGGTGGGCTTGTATTGCTATAAACTTCCCCCTTAGAACTGCTTTTGCTGCATCCCACAGGTTTTGGGTCGTTGTATCTCCATTGTCATTTGTTTCTAGGTATTTTTTGATTTCCTCTTTGATTTCTTCAGTGATCTCTTCATTATTAAGTAGTGTATTGTTTAGCCTCCATGTGTTTGTATTTTTTACAGATCTTTTCCTGTAATTGATATCTAGTCTCATGGCATTGTGGTCAGAAAAGATACTTGATACAATTTCAATTTTCTTAAATTTACCAAGGCTTGATTTGTGACCTAAGATATGATCTATCCTGGAGAATGTTCCATGAGCACTTGAGAAAAATGTGTATTCTGTTGTTTTTGGATGGAGTGTCCTATAAATATCAATTAAGTCCATCTTGTTTAATGTATCATTTAAAGCTTGTGTTTCCTTATTTATTTTCGTTTTGGATGATCTGTCCATGGGTGAAAGTGGGGTGTTTAAGTCCCCTACTATGAATGTGTTACTGTCGATTTCCCCTTTTATGGCTGTTAGTATTTGCCTAATGTATTGAGGCGCTCCTATGTTGGGTGCATAAATATTTACAATTGTTATATCTTCTTCTTGGATCGCTCCCTTGATCATTATGTAGTGTCCTGCTTTGTCTCTTTTAATAGTCCTTATTTTAAAGTCTATTTTGTCTGATATGAGAATTGCTACTCCAGCTTTCTTTTGGCTTCCATTTGCATGGAATATCATTTTCCATCCCCTTACTTTCAGTCTGTATGTGTCTCTAGGTCTGAAGTGGGTCTCTTGTAGACAGCATATATAAGGGTCTTGTTTTTGTATCCATTCAGCTAATCTGTGTCTTTTGGTGGGAGCATTTAGTCCATTTACATTTAAGGTAATTATCAATATGTATGTTCCTATTCCCATTTTCTAAATTGTTTTGGGTTCGTTATTATAGGTCTTTTCCTTCTCTTGTGTTTCTTGCCTAGAGAAGATCCTTTAGCATTTGTTGTAAAGCTGGTTTGGTAGTGCTGAACTCTCTCAGCTTTTGCTTGTCTGTAAAGGTTTTAATTTCTCCATCAAATCTGAATGAGATCCTTGCTGGGTAGAGTAGTCTTGGCTGCATGTTTTTCTCCTTCATCACTTTCAGTATGTCCTGCCACTCCCTTCTGGCTTGTAGGGTTTCTGCTGAGAGATCAGCTGTTAACCTTATGGGGATTCCCTTATGTGTTATTTGTTGTTTTTCCCTTGCTGCTTTTAATATGCTTTCTTTGTATTTAATTTTTGACAGTTTGATTAATATGTGTCTTGGCCTATTTCTCCTTGTATTTATCTTGTATGGGACTCTCTGTGCTTCCTGGACTTGATTAACTATTTCCTTTCCCATATTAGGGAAGTTTTCAACTATAATCTCTTCAAATATTTTCTCAGTCCCTTTCTTTTTCTCTTCTTCTTCTGGAACCCCTATAATTCGAATGTTGGTGCGTTTAATGTTGTCCCAGAGGTCTCTGAGACTGTCCTCAGTTCTTTTCATTCTTTTTTCTTTATTCTGCTCTGCAGTAGTTATTTCCACTATTTTATCTTCCAGGTCACTTATCCGTTCTTCTGCCTCAGTTATTCTGCTATTGATCCCATCTAGAGTACTTTTAATTTCATTTATTGTGTTGTTCATCATTGCTTGTTTCATCTTTAGTTCTTCTAGGTCCTTGTTAACTGATTCTTGCATTTTGTCCAATCTATTGTCCATTCTATCTCCAAGATTTCGGATCAACCTTACTATCATTATTCTGAATTCTCTTTCAGGTAGACTGCCTATTTCCTCTTCATTTGTTAGGTCTGGTGCATTTTTATCTTGCTCCTTTATCTGCTGTGTGTTTTTCTGTCTTCTCATTTTGCTTATCTTACTGTGTTTGGGGTCTCCTTTTTGCAGGCTGCAGGTTTGTAGTTCCTCCTGTTTTTGATGTCTGTCTCCAGTGGCTAAGGTTTGTTCAGTGGGTTGTGTAGGCTTCCTGGTGGAGGGGGCTAGTGCCTGTGTTGTGGTGGATGAGGCTGGATCTTGTCTCTCTAGTGGACAGGTTCACGTCTGGTGGTGTGTTTGGGGGCGTCTGTGGCCTTATTATGATTTTAGGCAGCCTCTCTGCTAATGGGTGGGGTTGTGTTCCTGTTTTGCTAGTTGTTTGGCATAGGTTTTCCAGCACTGTGGCTTGCTGTTCGTTGAGTGAAGCTGGGTGCTGGTGTTAAGATGAAGGTCTCTGGGAGATTTTCGCCATTTGATATTATGTGGAGCTGGGAGGTCTCTTGTTGATCAGTGTCCTGAAGTTGGCTGTCCTACCTCAGAGGCAGAGCCCTGCCTCCTGGCTGGAGCACCAAAAGCTTTTCATCCACAGGCTCAGGATAAAAGGGAGAAAAAGTAGAGGGAATTAGTAGAAGTATGAGGAAAGAAAGAAGGAAAGGAGGGTAGGAAGGAAGGAAGAAAGAAAGAAAGAAGCAAAGAAGGCAAGAAGGCAAGAAGGAAAGAAAGGAGGGAGGGAGGAAGGAAGGAAGGAGGGAAAGAAGGAAAAAAGACAGAAAGAAAGAAGATACAGTAAAAATAAAATAAAGTATAATAAAGTTATTGAATTAAAAACTTCTTATTTAGAAAAAAAAAAGCGACGGAAAGAACCTTAGGACAAATGTTGGAAGCAAAGCTATACAGACAAAATCTTACACAGAAGCATACACATACACCCTCACTAAAAGAGGTAAATGGGGAAAAATCCTAAATCTTGCTGTCAGAGAGCACCTCCTCAATTTGGGATGATTCGTTGTCTAAAGGAGGGAAGGAAGGACGGAAAGAAAGAAATAAAGAACGAAGGTAAAGTATAATAAGGTTATTAAAATTAATTATTAAGAAAAAAATTAAAAAAAAACATGGACGGATAGAACCCTAGGACAAATGGTGGAAGCAAGACTATACAGACAAGATCTCACACAGAAGCATACACATACACATTCACAAAAAGAGGAAAGGGGAAAAAATCATAGATCTTGCTCCTAAAGTCCACTTCCTTAATTTGGGATGATTGGTTGTCTATTCAGGTATTCCACAGATGCAGGGTACATCAAGTTGATTGTGGAGCTTTAATCCACTGCTTCTGAGGCTGCTGGGAGAGATTTCCCTTTCTCTTCTTTGTTCTCACAGCTCCCAGGGCTAAGCTTTGGATTTGGCCCTGCCACTGCATGTGGATCGCTGGAGGGCGTCTGTTTTTTGCTCAGACAGGATGGGGTTAAAAGAGCCGCTGATTGGGGGCTCTGGCGCACTCAGGCCGGCGGGGACGGAGGGGCACAGAGTGCGGGGCGGGCCTGCGGTGGCAAAGGCCGGCGTGACTTTGCACCAGCCTGAGGCGCGCTGTGCGCTCTCCCAGGGAAGTTGTCCCTGGATCCCGGGAACCCGGCAGTGGCGGGCTGCACAGGCTCCGTGGAAGAGGGGTGTGGATAGTGACCTGTGCTCGCACACAGGCCCCTCGGTGGCGGCGGCAGCAGCCTTAACGTCTGCCGCCCGCCTCTGGGGTCCGCGCTTTTAGCCGCGGCTTGCGCCCATCTCTGAATTCTGCGCTTTCAGCCGCGGCTCGCGCCCGTCTCTGGGGTCCGCGCTTTCAGCCGCGGCTCGCGCCCATCTCTGGGGTTTGCACTTTTAGCCGCGGCTCGCGCCCGTCTCTGGAGTTCCTTTAGGCAGCGTTCTTAAACCCCTCTCCTCACGCCCCAGGAAACAAAGAGGGAAGGAAAAGTCTCCTGCCTCTTCTGCAGGTGCAGGCTTTTCCCCGGACTCCCTCCCGGCTAGCTGTGGTGCACTAACCCCTTCAGGTTATGTTCAAGCCGCCAACCCCAGTCCTCTCCCTGCGCTCCGGCCTCAGCTCGCAGCCCTGCCCACCCTGGCGGGTGAGCAGACAAGCCTCTCGGGCTGGTGAGTGCCGGTCGGCACCGATCCTCTGTGCGGTAATATCCCCGCATTACCCTCCGCACCGCTGTGGCTGTGCTCTCCTCCGCAGCTTCGAAGCTCCCCAATCCGCCTCCCGCAGTCTCCGCCCGCGAAGGGGCTTCCTAGAGTGTGGAAACTTTTCCTCCTTCACCGCTCCCTGCCACTGGTGCAGGTGCCGTCCCTATTCTTTTGTCTCTGTTTTTTCTTTGCACTACCCAGGTACGTGGGGAGTTTCTTGCCCTTTGGGAGGTCTGAGGTCTTCTGCCAGCCTTCAGTAGGTGTTCTGTAGGAGTTGTTCCACGTGTAGATGTATTTCTGGTGTATCTGTGGGGAGGAAGGTGATCTCCGCGTCTTACTCTTCCGCCATCTTCCGCCTTCCCCCCGAATACGTTTTTTCCTGAATGTATTCAGAAAAAAACGCATACGCCCTTTTTGACCAAGTGCATCATTGTGGACGTTCTGCCTCTTTTCCTATGCTTTACATGCAATTCCAGTCTACCTCCTGAAATCGGTTTCCTGCAATTCTGCCCCGCTTTCAAGTCCTCTTGGCAGCCTTACTTCAATATATTTTTGGACGATAGCTGTCATTTATAACTCTGCAGGTTTGTGAATGACAGTGCCCCTGAGCTCCTTTCTTCAACTCGCTTTCTTGTGAGCTGGCCACAACACCGCAGGATTGCTTCAGGCCCTAGTGTGGATCCGGCACGGCACGCTGAGCCTTTGGTTAATTCCTCTTCCTGGTGGGAAATGAGAGTTAAATTTGCCCGTCCAGACACCTCCAGCTAGTCTCTCATTGGTTCTCCCTATTCCTGTTCATTTTCCGCAGAAATTGCAAACTGGGACAAACAGGAGGTTAAAGGCACTGACTCTCCAAGTGGGGAGAGTGTTAGTAAAGCGTCTGGAATGATGCACCCGAGTACCAGGGGAGGAAAACTGAGACACATTTGAACACGTTTCCCGATCACAGGGTGGATCATACTCTGGGTTCCACATGCATGTTTAGCTGAAGGAAGAATCCCTTAAACCTGAAGAGTGGAGACCCATGGAATGGGTACCATGCAATATGACTTCAAAGGGTCTGCATTTGCTCACCGAACCTCAACAATCCTATCACTGCTGCGTTTATGCCACTGTACACATGCTTGATTCTATTTCGGAGACATATAAATCCATAGGTTTTAAGACTCTTACTAGTCAGGTATATTCTTAGGCGTTTAATATGGGGTGTTGAGTCCACTTCGTTGAGCAAGGAGTAGCTCTAGTCTATTACATATTTGCCTTATGGAACGGTACCTGTGCTAATTTCAATCTCTGGTTTTATGCAGCACCCCAACTCACCTTTCCCCTTAAGCAAGCATAAGTTGGTTTTCTACATTTGAGACCCTGTTCTGTTTTGTAATTCAGTTCCTGTGTAGCCAAGTTTACATTCCGTGTAGTAGTGATATCTTATGATGTTTCTTTTTCTGTGTGACTTATTTCACTTAGAATCATTGTACCTGAATACACTCATTATGCAGCTACGGGCCTGATGGCATAGATTTCATTGCTGAGTGATATTGCATTGTACGTAAGTACCACAACTTCTTTATCCATTTTTCACTTTCTGTGATATTGAACTTGTACCGTAAACGAGGTTCTTGTAAACAGAGCCGTCCAAACTTTGGGGTGGCTGTGTATTTTTGATTTTAATTTCCCTAAGCTATAGGACCATAAGTGGAAGTTCCCTAGGCTCTGTTGCTTTGTTTTTTAGATGTTTCAGCAAACACCATACACTTCTCCAGAGTGGCTGTTGGCAATTTACATCCCGCCCATCAGCATAACAAAGCTCCCAGTTCTCCATGGCCTGTCCTGCCTTTCTGGATTTTACACTTTTTTCAGATGGCCCTTTTGACCGGGGGGCAGTGAGACTTCATTGTAGTGCAGATTTCCTTTGCAAGCTTGCTTGGTTGGCCAAAAAGGGCGTATGCGTTTTTCCTGAATATATTCAGGAAGAAACGCATATGTGCTTTTTGGCCAAGTGCATCATTGTGGACGTTCTGCCTCTATTCCTATGCTTTACATGCAATTCCAGTCTACCTCCTGAAATCGGTTTCCTGCAATTCTGCCCCTCTTTCTAGTCCTCTTGGCAGCCTTACTTCAATATATTTTTGGACGATAGCTGTCATTTATAACTCTGCAGGTTTGTGAATGACAGTGCCCCTGAGCTCCTTTCTTCAACTCGCTTTCTTGTGAGCTGACCACAACACCGCAGGATTGCTTCAGGCCCTAGTGTGGTTCCGGCACGGCACGCTGAGCCTTTGGTTAATTCCTCTTCCTGGTGGGAAATGAGAGTTAAATTTGCCCGTCCAGACACCTCCAGCTAGTCTCTCATTGGTTCTCCCTATTCCTGTTCATCTTCCGCAGTAATTGCAAACTGGGCCAAACAGGCGGTTGAAGGCACTGACTCTCCAAGTCGGGAGAGTGTTAGTAAAGCCTCTGGAATGTTGCACCCGAGTACCAGGGGACGAAAACTGAGACACATTTGAACACGTTTTCCGATCACACGGTGGATCATACTCTGGGTACCACATGCATGTTTTACCTGAAAGAAGAATCCCTTAAACCTGGAGAGTTGAGACCCATGGAATGGGTACCATGCAATATGACTTCAAAGGGTCTGCATTTGCTCACCGAACCTCACCAATCCTATCACTGCTGCGTTTATGCCGCTGTACACACGCTTGATTCTCTTTCAGAGATATATAAATCCAAAGGTTTTAAGATTCTTACTAGTCAGGTATCTTCATAAGCGTTTAATATGGCGTGTTGAGTCCACTACGTTGAGCAAGGAGTAGCTCTTGTCTATTACATGTTTGGCTTATGGAACGGTATCTGTGCTAATTTCAATCTCTGGTTTTACGCAGCACCCCAACTCACCTTTCCCGTTAAGCAACCACAAGTTGGTTTTCGACATTTGAGACCCTGTTCTGTTTGGTAATTCAGTTCCTGTGTAGCCAAGTTTACATTCCGTGTAGTAGTGATATCTTATGATGTTTCTTTATCTGTGTGATTTATTTCACTTACAATCATCGTACCTGAATCCACTCATTATCTGCTACGGGCCTGATGACATAGATTTCATTGCTGAGTGATATTGCATTGTACGTAAGTACCACAAATTTTTTATCCATTATTCGCTTTCTGCGATATTGAACTTGTACCGTAAACGAGGTTCTTGTAAACAGAGCCGTCCCAAACTTTGGGGTGGCTGTGTCTTTTTGATTTTAATTTCCCTAATCTATAGGACCATAAGTGGAAGTGCCCTAGGCTCTTTTGCTTTATTTTTAGATGTTTCAGGAAACACCATACACTTCTCCAGAGTGGCTGTTGGCAATATACATCCCGCCCATCAGCATAACAAGGCTCTCATTTCTCCATGGCCTGTCCTGCCTTTCTGGATTTTACACTGTTTTCAGATGGCCCTTTTGACCGGGGGGCAGTGAGAGTTCATTGTAGTGCAGATTTCCTTTGCAAGCTTGCTTGGTTGGCCAAAAAGTGCGTATTCGTTGTTCCCTGAATATATTCAGGAAAAGACGCATACGCCCTTTTTGGCCAAGTGCATCATTGTGGACGTTCTTCCTCTTTTCCTATGCGTTACATGCAATTCCAGTCTACCTCCTGAAATCGGTTTCCTGCAATTCTGCCTTGCTCTCAGTGCCTCTTCATACCCTTACCTCAATATACTTTTGGAAAATTGTTGGCCTTTATAACTCTGCAGGTTTTTGAATTGCAGTTGCCCTTAGTTCCATTTTTCAGCTCTTATTTTTGTGATCTTGCCTCATATCCACCGGATATCTTCAGGCCCTATTCTTCTTCTGGGGTGCCTTGCTGTGCCGTTGGTTAATTCTTCTTCCTATGTGAAATTAGAGTGACATGTGGCCATTGAAACCGCTACAGCTATTTTCTCACTGGTTCTCCCTATTCCCATTCATCCTCCGCACTAACTGCAGACTGTGCGATACCGAAACTTAAAGGCATTGACTCTCCATGTGGGGATGTTGTTAGTAAAGTGGCTGGAATGTTGATCCGGAGCCCCAGGAGAGGAAAATGAGGTGCGTTTTAGAAACCTTTCCCGATCATATGGTATACCATCTGCTGGATTTCCCATGCATGGTTTAGCTGTAGGAAGATTCCTTTCAACCTGGAGGGTTGGGACCCTTGGAATGTGTAGCATGAAGTATTGCATTAAACTTTCGGCAGTTGCTCACCAAAGCTCACCAATCCTCTCAGCCCCAAGTGTCCAGCCTTATGTCTTATCCAGCTGTGGGTTTATATGTGGTCATTCCAGGTTGCATCACAGCCCTTGAGCGAATTTTGTAAGAATTTTTCTCTCTTTCATTGTTTCTGCGTTTTGGTTTTAAAATTTATTTCTATAATTGGGTTTAGCTCATTTTCACTGCTGTGTTTGTGCCGCTCTGCACACACTTGATTCCCTTATGGAGATATATCAATACATGGGTTTTAAGATTCTTATTACTCAGATATATTTCTCTGCGGTGTATAGGGTGTGTTGAGGCCAGTTCATTGAGCAAGGTGTAGATCTTGTCTAATACCTATTTGGTTTATTGAACGGTATCTGTGCTAATTTCAAACTCTGGTTTTATGCATCACCCCACCTCTCCTTTCCCCTTAAGCTGACATAAGTGTGTTTTCTAAATGTGAGACACTGTTCTGTTTTGTAATTCATTTTTTGTGCAGCCATATTTATCCTCCCTCTATAAGTGATATCTTATGATATGTTTCTTTTTCTGTTTGACTTATTTCAAGTAGTATTATCGGACCTAAATCCACTCTTTATCCTTCTACTAGCCTTATTACATTGATTTCATGGTGAAGAGATATTCCATTGTACATAAGTACCACATTTTCTTTATCATTGTTCTCTTTCCTGGGATATTTAAGGTGTACTGAAGTTGAGGTTCTTGTAAACAGAGTAGCCCTAAACTGTGGTGTGCTTGTGTCTTGTTGATTTTTAGACTTCCCTAGATATACTCCCGTGATTGGAAGTGCCCTATGCTCTGTAGCTCTGTTTTTAGATGATTTAGGAACCACCATACACTTCTCCAGAGTGGCTCTCGGCAGTTCACACACTGTCCATCAGCGTATAAAGGCTCCCTGTTCTCCATGGCCTGTCCTGCATTTCTGGTTTTTACAATTTTTTCGGATGGCCCTTTTGACCGGTGGGAAATGAGACTTCTTTGTTGTGCACATTTGCATTGCTTGCTTGCTTGGTTGCCCATAAAGTGCGTATGCGTTTTTTCCTGGATATATTCAGGAAAAAACGCATACTCCCTTTTGGGCCAACTGCATCATTGTCGAAATTCTGCCACTTTTCATGTGCTTTAAAGACGAGTCCAATCTATCTCTTTAAATCTGTTTCTTGCAATTCTGTCTTGCATTCAGATCCTCTTCTTTGCCTTACCTCAACATATTTTTGGACGTTAGTTTTCATTTATAACTCTGCAGGTTTGTGAATTGCAGTGACCCTGAGCTCCATTTTTTAAGTTGCTCTTTTGTGAGGTGGCCTCAAAGCCACAGGATTGCTTCAGGCCCTATTTTGGCTCCGGCGAGGCGGGCTGAGCCTTTTTTAAATTCTTATTCTTAATGGGAAATTAGAGTGACATGTGCCCGTCCAAACCCCTACAACTATTCTCTCATTGGTTCCCCCTCTTCCCGTTCATCCTCCTCACAATTTGCAAAATGTGTGAAACAGAAGTTTAAATGTGCTGATTCTCTAAGTGGGGAGATTCTAAGTAACGTGGCTGGAATGATGAACAGGAGCAGCAGGAGAGGATAAATGAGGTGCATTTTAGACACATCTCCTTATCACATGGTGTACAGTCCTCTGGGTTTTCCATGCATGTTTTAGCTGTAGGAAGATTCCTTGAACCTGCAGATTTGGGACCCATTGAATGGGTACCAGGTAGTATTACTTTAAAGGGTGTGCATTTCCTCACCCAACCTCACATTTCTCTTAGCACGAACAGTTTCCAGCCTTATGTCTCATCCTGCTGTGGGTCTAGATGTGTTCAATCCATGTTGCATCACCGTCCCTGAGGAAAAGTTGTAAGAGGTTTTCTCTGTCTCTCTGTTGTTTATTTTTTTCAATTTATTACTATATTGGTTACAGCTGATTTTCAAAGCTCTGTTTCTTGCTGCTGTACATCCACTTGATTCGCGTACAGAGAGACATCAATAAATTCTTTTTCAGATTCTTACCAGTCATAGATATTCTTTTCTGGTGGCTTGAGTGTGCTGAGTGCAGTTCTTTTTAGCTACCGTGTAGGCCTTGTTGATTATCAGTTTGGTATTTGGAATGGTATCTTTGCTAATTTCAACCTCCTGGATGATGCCTCACCCCTCCCCACCTTTCCCGTTTAGCAGCCTTACGTGTGTTTTCTACATATTTGACTATGTTTTTGTTTTGTAATTTATTTCATGTGTAGCCATTTTGGATTCCACCTTTAAGTGGTATCTTATGATATGTGTCTTTTTCTTTTTGAATTATGTCACTTAGAATGATCATACGTAACTCCTCCGGAGTTGTTACAACTGGCCATATTTCATTGATTTCCAGGCTGAGTAATATTCCACTCTACCTAAGTACCACATCTCTATCCATTTTTTCCCTCCAGAGACATTTAAGTTATATCCCAGTCGAGGATCTTTTAAACAGAGAGGCGGTAAACATTGGGGTGCCTGTGTCCTCTCGATTTTTGTTTTTCCCAAGATATACGCCCATGAGTGCAAGTGCCCTATGCTCTGTAGCTCATTTTTTAGATGCTTTAGTAAACACAATACACTTCTCCAGAATGGCCGTTGGCAATATACATTTCCACTATAAGCCTCACAGGGCTCCCTCTTCTCCTTGCCCTGTCCTGCATTTCTGGTGTTTACACTTTATGAGGATGGCTCTTCTGACTGATGCGAAGTGATATCTTTTGTAGTATTGATTTCCAGTGCCCACCTGTTTGGTTGGCTAAAAAAGTGTATGCCCTTTTCTTGAATATATACAGAAAAAAACGCATACAGCCTTTTTGGCCAACTGCAATGTTGGCAATGTTCAGCCCCTTTTCTTGTGCTTAATGGCGAGTCCTTTCTACCTCCTCAAATCCCTTTCCTGCCATTCTCCCTTGCTTACCAATCCTTTTCTCTGACTTTCCTCAAGACATTTTTCAGTGATAGATATTTTCAACTCTGCAGTTTCGTGAATTTTACTGCCCCTGAGTTCCATTGTTCAACTTGTGTTTATGGGAACTGGCCACAAAGCAGTGGGATTTCCTCAAGCCCTATACTGTTTCCATGGGCAACCCTAGCCTTTGGTCAATTCGTCTTCCTGATTGGAAATTAGAGTGACATGTGCCTGTCTGAACACCTAGGACTTGTCTCTCATTGTTCCTCATCCTTCCGCTTCATCCTCTGGACAAATTCCAAACTGTATGCAACAGGATGTTGACAGTGCTGACATCTCCAAGTGGGGAGACTGTTAGTAAAGACACTGGAGGGGTGAACCCGAGCACCAGGAGATGAGGAGATGAGATGCCTTTTCCAAACTCTTCCCGATCAGATGGTATACCATCCTCTGGGTGTGACAGACATGTTTTAGCAGTAGGAAGAGTCCCATTCATGTAAGGAGAACACCAGGGCTTTTTCAAAATCAGTGTCTCCCCGAAACCCAAACTGGGGAGTTTTTTAAGCTACGGCTACACATATGTTCATTAAGGGCCTTGGGAAGTAGGCAGAGTCCAAACTTTAGATGATTGAAGTCTTCAGGGTCAGAAGCACTCACCACCAGCTTCCCCTAGGTTACACTTTAACTGTCATTGATAGATGATGTCAATAAAAATATCTATTCTTTTTCCGATTGTTTCCCCTTATAGGTTATTGCAAAATATTGAGTGTAGTTCCCTGTGCTATCCAGTAGTTCCTTGTTGATGATCTATTTTATACATAGCAGTGTGTATGTGTGAATCCCAAACTGTTAATTTATCCCTCCTCCCACCTTTCCCCTTTGGTAATTATAAATTATAAGATTTTATACTTCTCAGAAATGGGGGAGCTGAAAGAGAGGTATCATTTTCAATGGAAAAGCATTTAAAACAAGATTGAAGCTTTAACCAAGATTATTAGATGTACATCCTTGGAATGAAATCACTTCATTTCTCTAATATTGACCTGACAAATAAGACAAACCTTTTCACTGAACTTGCTTATAATAAAGTGATGGAAATATCAAATGGAAGTGTTAGAAACATCTTAATTTACCCGAGCCTTATAAACTGTTCTATGTTAACTACAGTTTGGCTCACACATCTGTTCATTGAAGTTACAATAGTCTCAATTTCTGTTACTGATCCTCCAGAGTGGACCCCAACAAGTGTCCCCCTGCCCAGTGTCATTGGGGCCAACAGATCGAGACTGAGTTTGGTTCACAAGCAAAGGAAACTTTATATTTTGATCAGAGAATGGAGAGGTGAGAGCATGCACTACCCCGTGGGCTGTGGGCTGGGCTGCTGTGTAGAGATCCTGTCAGAGTCAGTGGGAGGGAGGGGGCGGAGCTCTCGAGGGCCGGGTTGGCTGCAGCTCAGGCTCTATATCTCGGAGTCTGCACTGGGCCCCAGGAGCTGAGGTGTCGACCCAGCCATTCTGCACTAGGAAATCTGGTCTGAAGTGCCGGGTGTGGAACCTCTGCATGCGGGACCCTAGGAGCACGTGAAATTAGACAAAGCACAAAGGATAAAAAAGGTCAGACTTGACTTTATTGCCCAGATTCTATTTTTATCTCCCAGGGATTTTTAATGGGCTTTGCTGGGGACAAACCCCTCCTCTGCCTTTTGTCCCGTTCCTCATTCTTGGAGTGCTGAGGGTGCAGACCCTTCTTCTGTAACTGCTGAGTGCTGAGTTGGGAGCCCTCATACCAGGGGACGAGGGTCAGAACTTCTCCCCAGCAGCCTCCAGGTGACGTTGATTGGCCCCAGGACCCCTGCCTCCCTGCTTGTCCGCCTGAGCACCAGCATTGGAAGTGTTATAGATTCTAATGACCTTTAAGGGTCCAGGAAAGAGATGTGCAGAGACGCTGTGGGGGCCGATTTCACCCCGCCCCACATTTGTTCGGCCACCTTAGGCCGACCGTTTCTGCCAGCCTAGATGCTCTGACCAGTAGTCTGCTCTTTCTTCAATTAGGCCCCTGAATTAACGTAAAAACAGCACCAGGTGTCAGAGCCCTGCCCGCTCAACTCCCAGACAGTCCAGGGTCAGTGGTGATCAAGGACCATGATGGCCACTGAGTCAACAGCCTTTTGAAGTAAACAGGAGTCCAGCCGGTCTTATTGGCCACCATCATCACGGTGTCTGTAGGCTTTTCTATGGTGACAGTGTGATATACGGTTCCCCCGCCAAGATTATTAGCTCCCCTCCGGGTGCAGTAAGTCCTGCAAGCAGTAGTCTACTCCTTCGGGACACACTATTGTTGTTTTATGAGAGAAACTTCAGGTCAAGTGATGTTCACACGAGTCGTCATGGTGTCCTGTTGCCCCCGGTTATCTCTCTGGATGTTGGAGTTGGAGGGCCTCCTCACTCGAGGTCGGTGTGCCCACGGAGCGAACCCTGCAACTTCAGGGCATGGTTGGTGATTAGGATCACCACGTGGGGTCCTTTTCCCTTAGGAGGGAGGTGGCCTTTTGGGCTGCTGATTTCCAGGTTTTTAGATACCGCCAGTATCTTGGCCAGATGTGGCAGTGGGCCAAGCCCCTTGGTGACTGTAGTTTATCCTACCTGGATGGCATTCTTGCGTTGTTCCATTTCAAGTGGTCCCAGTTTTTGCACTAATTCTCCAATGGCGATTCACCTTTCACCGGGAATGGAAAGGTCAAAGGGTTTAGCTCAATTAGGGAGTTCCAGGGCAAGGGTCTGAATTGACTGCTCTTTCCATTCTTGAAAGGCCACTTCTGGATTCTGTTCAAAAGGATCATCATCTTTTCCTTTCAGTGTTTCATATAGAGGCCCAGCTAGTAGACTGTACTTAGGGATCCAGAAGCAGCAAACCCTGGCCTCCCCAGGAACCCCTAAGCTGTCTTCTAGTTTTAGAAAAGGGTAAGCCTGCAAATGGTTTCTTCCCTTTCCTGGGATGGGCTTGTCTGACCTGGTGTGAGAATGAAGCCCAGGCAGGTCACCGCAGTCTGTGATATTTGAGCTTTTTCTTGGACAACTTCTATCCTTTATTGGCTTGGTAGTTCAGAGGCCTCCTTAGTAGGGCTGGCGATCAGAATGTCATCTGCATATTGAAGGAGGGTTTCCTTTTCCAGAGGTAGAACTTTTCGGTCTTTAGCTAAGCTTTCCCCAAAGATGGTGTGGGAATTTTTGAACCCTTGGGGCAAGACGGCCCGGAAGTATTGTTTTAGTTGTATGTTGAGTCCTGCCACTCACAAGCCAAAATTTCTTGTGACTCTGGGACTAATGGAATACAAAAGAAGGCATCATTGAAGACTAATACAGAATACCATGTCCTGGTGGTTGGTAGAATGACCAGCAGGGTGTAGGAATCAGGAGCACCTGGAGGTATATCCTCGGTGGCTTCACTGACTGTCCTGACATCCTTTACCAGGTCCCCAGCAGCCCATGGGGCTCTCGTGGTCAGGCCAATCCCAGGATATGGAGCTCTCCTGGGCAGGTACCCCACCCCCAACCCAGCCCACGGGGCTCTCATGGTCAGGCCCCTCCCAGGATACAGAGCTACCCTTGCAGGTACCGTGGCAGGGCTGGGCACACAGGAACCGTGCACATAGCCCTCATTGCAGAGCACCCCCAGCTCACCTGTCACTCAGAGCTGACACAGAGCACCTCAGAGCAGGACTTGAACTAACAAACAGCAGCTCCGACAGGTCTGTGACCCTGGGCATCACTCTGTGTGGCCTCCCTCCACCTGGTCTTCCAGAGACTTCCACTGCACCCAGGGCACCAGGCCTCTGTCTCCAACCACCACCCACCCCCTCCTCTCCCTGACTCCTGGGTTCCTCTCATTAGGAGAGGGTTTTCTTGAAGTTGTCTCCCACTCATGGGCCAGATAAAATGATTAGAAAACAAGCCAAAGCTGCAGCCCCTTGTCTATCCTGACTCTCAGGAGCCCACACCTATTCCTTGGACCTGGCCGGTTCAGCAAGTTCCATTTTCTGCAACTGTGAGCCCCTGAGGGGTGATGATTGGCTGAGCTGGGCAGCCTTACCGTGCCGGCCAGCCCTCTCCAGGTGTGCCTGGGTTGAGATCAATATAAATACCACTCCAGGCAGCAAGAGCCCCTGCAGCTGTGCCTGACGCCATTTTCTCTGCCCTGTCAGCAGTCTCAGGGCTGGGCTGGTGGGAGGGAGTGAGAGGACACGGCTTTGTGGGTGGCCCAGTGTGAGTGGGGCTCTGCTGGACTTTCTGCAGCAGTTGCCAGGCTGCCACCTGCTAAAGAAGAGGATGTGTCACCCATACCTGCTGCTGGAATTTCTCCCTGGGCAGAGGTGAGGAAGGAAAAAAGCAGTGGGGGCAGGGACAGGACGGGTATCTCAGGCAGGGAAATGGAAATCTTCCAGAAGAGCACCCAGGGCCAGGACCATCCTGGCTGGCCTGCAGGCACCAAGTCAGCTGGCATGCTGTCACTCGTGTGGCTCCATGGCCCTTCCTCTAGGCTTTCAAGTCCTTGTATATATTCAGGTGTTTTACCTGGGAAGGGTGGGAACAGTTCAGCAGCAACTGGCCTGGGGCTCAGCTCACGTTTACTCACAGATGCCTCGGCACGGTGCCCCAGCTTTGCAATGAGGACGCTTGTTGTGTGGGGGCTGCTGGCTGAATGGGAGACGATTCCCCACCACTGACCAACTTCAGAATTGTTTACAACTGGAGCAAGTGCCCTGATACGGTTTTCCTCTGAGTAACTGATGGGTTCTGTTTTTTTTTCTCTTTTTCGTTTTTGGTTCAAGGTAGATTTTATTCCTCTTTTTTGTATTTACAGATATAAGCATGGAAATAATTTATTCATATAAATACATGTATGTGAAGGGAATAATTGTTTTTTCTGTTTTATTTTTTAAATTTTATTTCTTTTTAATTTTGAATTTTATTTTATATTTTTATACAGCAGGTTCTTATTGGTTATCTATTTTATACATATAAATGTTTACATGCCAATCCCAATCTCTCAACTCCTCCCACCACCACCCCTCCAAGAGCTTTCCCCCCTTGTTGTCCATACGATTGTTGTCTACATCTGTTGCTCTATTTATGCCTTGCAAAACGGTTAATCTGTACAGTTTTTCTAGGTTCCACATATATGCATGAATATACAAGATTTGTTTTTCTCTTTCTGACTTACTTCACTCTGTATGACAGTCTCTAGATCCATCGACGTCTCTACAAATGACCCAATTTCATTCCTTTCATGGCTTAGTAATATTCCATTTTATATATGTACCACATCTTTATGCATTCGTCTGTCTATGGGCATTTAGGTTGCTTCCATTACCTCGATATTGTAAATAGTGATGCAATGAACATTGCGGTGAATGTCTCTTTTTGATTTATGGTTTTGTCTGGGTATATGTCCAGTACTGGGATTGCTGTATCATATGGTAATTCTATTATTAGTTTCTTAAGAAACTCCATATTGTTCTCCATAGTGACTGTATCAATTTATATTCCCAAAAATAGTGGAAGAGGCTTCCTTTTCTCCACACCCTTTCCAGCATTTGTTGTTTGTAGATTTTCAGATGATGCCCATTCTAACAGGTATGAGGTGATACCTCATTGTTGAGTCCATTTCGTTGAGCAAGGGGTAGGTCTTGTCTATTACATATTTGGCTTATGGAACGGTATCTGTGCTAATTTCAAACTCTGGTTTTACGCAGCACCCCAACTCACCTTTCCCCTTAAGCAAGCATAAGTTGGTTTTCTACATTTGAGACCCTGTTCTGTTTTGTAATTCAGTTCCTGTGTAGTCAAGTTTACATTCCGTGCATTAGTGATACCTTATGATGTTTCTTTTTCTGTGTGACTTATTTCACTTAGAATCATCGTGCCTCAATCCACTCATTATGCTGGTACAGGCCTGGTGACACAGATTTCATTGCTGAGTGGTATTCTGTTGTACGTAAGTACCGCAACTTCTTTATCAATTATTTGTTCTCTGGGATATTTAACTTGTACTGTAGAAGAGGTTCCTGTAAACAGAGCCGTCCCAAATTTTGGGGTGGCTGTGTCTTTTTGATTTTAATTTCCCTAAGCTATAGGACCATAAGTGGAAATGCCCTAGACTCTGTTGCTTTGTTTTTCAGATGTATCAGGAAACACCATACACTTCTCCAGAGTGGCTGTTGGCAATTTACATCCCGCCCATCAGCATAACAAGGCTCCTTTTTCCCATGGCCTGTCTTGCCTTTCTGGATTTTACACTTTTCTCAGATGGCCCTTTAGACCGGGGGGAAGTGACACTTCATAGTAGTTCGGATTTCCATTGCAAGCTTGCTTGGTTTGCCAAAAAGGGCATATGTGTTTTTTCCTGAATATATTCAGGAACAAACTCATACGCCCTTTTTTGCCAAGTGCATCATTGTCGATGTTCTGCCTCTTTTCCTATGCTTTAAATGCAAATCCAGTCTACCTCCTGAAATCGGTTTCCTGAAATTCTGCCCCGCTTTCAAGTCCTCTTGGCAGCCTTACTTCAATATATTTTTGGACGTTATCTGTCATTTATAACTCTGCAGGTTTGTGAATTACAGGGCCCCTGAGCTCCTTTCTTCAACTCGCTTTCTTCTGAGCTGGCCGCAAACCCGCAAGACTGCTTCAGGCCCTAATCTGCTTCTGCCAGGGCACGCTGAGCCTTTGGTTAATTCCTCTTCCTGGTGGGAAATGAGTGTTAAATATGCACGTCCAGACACCTACCTCACTCTCAACCCCTTGGTGATGTGGGTCCTCTGGTTTGTGGCCACCTTTGCTGGGTTCCTCACCTTTCGATGATGTGGACCCACTAGTGTGAGGACACTCCTGCCTGGTTCTCATCCACGTGGTTATGTGGACCCCCTGGTGAGAGTCTGTTCCTGGCTGTGTTCCTCACCCACCTGTGAGGGAGACCCTCTGCTGATAGGTCACTCCTGCATGGCTGGCACACATTGCCTTGGTGAAGTCAGCCATGTGGTGGCAGTTGGAGCGTGCTGGGAATCTCCTCCCCCCGGTGATGAGGGCCCTCTTGCGTCAGGCCCTAACTGCTGGGCTCACCAACTTTTCTTAGTGAGCCCAGTGATGCTTTGGCACTCCTCTTAGGATCCCATCTCCATGGGGATGTGGGCCTTCTGCTCTGAGGTCCCAACGGCTGGGTTGTTCACATTTTCATGATGTGGGCTCTCTGGTGTTAGTTCACAGAAGCCTGGATCCCATAGCCTCTGTGCTCTTGGCCGTCTGCTGTGAGGTCACTCCTGCCTGGCTTGCTCACCTCGCCTTGTGGACATGAGCCCTCTGGTGGCACTTGGAGCCTGCTGGGAGCCTCCTCCCCTCGGTGATGAGGGCCCTCTGGCGTCAGGCCCTAACTGCTGGGCTCCCCACATTTTCTGATGTGCGCCCAGTGGTGCGAGGACACTCCAGCCAGGTTCACATCCCCATTGGGATGTGGGCCTTCTGCTCTGAGGTCCCAACGCCTGGGTTGCTCACAGTTTCATGATGTGGGCTCTCTGCTGTTAGTTCACTCCTGCCTGCATCCCATAGCTTCTGTGCTCTCGGTCGCCTGCTGGGGGATTCCAACTGCTGGATTCCTCACCTTTCTTATTCTTTGGGCCCTCTGTTTTTAGGCTACTCCTGCCTGCCTCACTCCCATTCCCTTTGTGATATGTGTCCTCTGATTTGAGGCCACATGTGCTGGGTTCCGCACCTTACGATGATGTGGCCCCACTGGAGGGAAGACAGTCCTGAGTGGTTCCCATCCCCTTGCTGATGTGGGCCCTCAGGTGAGAGTCTGATCCTGGCTGGGTTCCTCACCCTTCTGTGAGGTGGGCCCTCTGCTGTGAGGTCAATCATGCCTGTCTGGCACACGTCACCTTGGCGACGTGGGCCCTCTGGTGGCAGTTGGAGTGTGCTGGGATCCTCCTCCCCTCGGTGATGAGGGCCCTCTTGCCTTAGGCCATAACTGCTGGGCTCCCCACATTTTCTGATGTGCACCAAGTGAGTGAGGACACTCTTGCCAGGTTCCCATCCCCATGGGGATATGGGCCTTCTGCTCTGAGGTCAAAACGGCTGGCTTGCTCAGAGTACCATGATGTGGGCCCTCTGCTGTGAGTTCACTCCGGCAAGGATCCCTTATCATCGGTGCTCTGAGCCGCCTGCTGGGAGGTTCCAACTGTTGGATTCCTCAACTTTTGTATTCTATGGGTCCTGTGTTGTGATGCTCCTCCTGCCTGCCTCACTCGCAACCCCTTCGTGATGTGGGTCTTCTGGTTTGAGGCCACATGTGCTGGGTTCCGCGACTTTCTATGATGTGGCCCCACTGGTGTGAGGACACTCCTGCCTGGTTCCAATCCATTTGGTGATGTGGGCCCTCTGGTGCGAGTCTGATCCTGACTGGGTTCGTCACACTTCTCTGAGGTGGGCCCTCTGCTGTGAGGTCATTCGTGCCTGGTTGGCACACATCGCCTTGGCGACGTCAGCCCTCTGGTGGCAGTTGGAGCCTGCTGGGAGCCTCCTTCCCTTGGTGATGAGGGTCCTCTGGCGTCAGGCCCTAACTGCTGGTCGTCCAGAATTTTCTGATACGTTCTCAGTGGTGCGAGGACACTCCTACCAGATTTCCATCCCCATGGGGATGTGGGCCTCCTGCTCTGAGGTCCCAATGGCTGGGTTGCTCAGTTTCATGACATGGGCCCTCTTCTGTGAGTTCACTGTGGCCTGGATCCCATAGCCTCGGTGCTCTGGGCTGCCTGCTGGGAGGTTCCAACTGCTGGATTCCTCACTTTTTTATTCTATGGGCCCAGTGTTGTGAGGCTACTCCTGCCTGCCTCATTCCGAGGTCCTTGGTGATGTGGGTCCTCTGGTTTGAGGACACATGTGCTGAGTACCTCACCTTTCGATGATGTGGCCCCACTGGTGTGAAGACACTCCTGCCTGGTTCCCATCCCCTTGGTGATGTGGGTCCTCTGGTGAGAGTCTGCTGTTGGCTGGGTTTCTCACCCTTCTGTGAGGTGGGGCTCTGCTGTGAGGTAACTCCTGCCTGGTTTGTTCACATTGCCTTGGCAACGTGAGCCCTCAGGTGGCAGTTGGAGCCTGCTGGGAATCTCCTCCCCTCAGTTATGAGAGCTCTGGATAAAACACATATGCCCTTTTTGCCAAGTGCATTATTTTCCAAGTTCTGTCTCTTTTCCTATGCTTTAAGAGCGACTCCCGTGTACCTTCTGAAATCAGTTTCCAGCAATTCTGCCCCGCATTCAAGTCCTCTTCGCAGCCTTACTTCAGTATAATTTTGGATGATAGCTGTCATTTATAACTCCACAGGATTGTGAATTACAGTGCCCCTCAGCTCCTTTCTTCAACTCGCTTTCTTGTGAGCTGGCCGCAACACCGCAGGATCTCTTTAGGCCCTAATCTAGTTCCAGCACGGCACACAGAGCCTTTGGTTCATTCGTCTCCCTGGTGGGAAATGAGGGTTAAATTTGGCCGTCCAGACACTTACAGATACTCTCCCATTGCTTCTCCTTACTCCTGTTCATCTTCCGAAGAAATTACAAACTGGGCCAAACAGGAGGTTAAAGGCACTGACTCTCCAAGTGGGGAGAGTGTTAGTAAAGCGTCTGGAAAGTTCCACCGAGTAGCAGGGGACGAAAAATGAGATACATTTGAACACGTTTCCCGATCACACGGTGGATCATACTCTGGGTTCCACATGCATGTTTTAGCTGAAGGAAGAATCCCTTACAACGGGAGAGTTGGGACCCATGGAATGCGTACCATGCAATATGACGTCAAAGGGTCTGCATTTGCTCAACGAACCTCACCAATCCTATCACTGCTGCGCTTATGCCGCTGTACACACGCTTGATTCTCTTTCGGAGACATATAAATCCATAGGTTTTAAGATTCTTACTAGTCAGGTATATTCTTAGGCGTTTAATATGGGGTGTTGAGTCCACTTCGTTGAGCAAGGAGTAGCTCTTGTCTATTACATATTTGGCTTATGGAACGGTATCTGTGCTAATTTCAATCTCTGGTTTTATGCAGCACCCCAACTCACCTTTCCCCTTAAGCAAGCATAAGTTGGTTTTCTACATTTGAGACCCTGTTCTGTTTTGTAATTCAGTTCCTGTGTATCCAAGATTACATTCCGTGTACTAGTGATATCTTATGATGTTTCTTTTTCTGTGTGGCTTATTTCACTTAGAATCATCTTACCTGAATCCACTCATTATGCTGCTACAGGCCTGATGACACAGATTTCATTGCTGAGTGATATTGCATTGTACGTAAGTACCACAACTTCTTTTCCATTTTTCGCTTTCTGTGATATTGAACTTGTACCGTAAAAGATGTTCTTGTAAACAGAGCCGTCCCAAACTTTGGGGTGGCTGTGTCTTTTTGATTTTAATTTCCCTTAGCTATAGGACCATAAGTGGAAGTGCCGTAGGCTCTGTTGCTTTGTTTTTTAGATGTTTCAGGAAACACCATACACTTCTCCAGAGTGGCTGTTGGCAATTTACATCCCGCCCATCAGCATAACAAGGCTCCCAGTTCTCCATGGCCTGTCCTGCCTTTCTGGATTTTACACTTTTTTCAGATGGCCCTTTTGACCGGTGGGAAGTGAGGCTTCATTTTAGTGCAGATTTCATTTGCAAGCTTGCTTGGTTGGCCAAAAACGGCATATGCATTTTTTCCTGAATATATTCAGGAAAAAACGCATACGCCCTTTTTGGCCAAGTGCATCATTGTGGACGTTCTGCCTCTTTTCCTCTGCTTTACATGCAATTCCAGTCTACCTCCTGAAATCGGTTTCCTGCAATTCTGCCCCGCTTTCAAGTGCTCTTGGCAGCCTTACTTCAATATATTTTTGGACGATAGCTGTCATTTATAACTCTGCAGGTTTGTGAATTACAGTGCCCCTGAGCTCCTCTCTTCAACTCGCTTTCTTGTGAGCTGGCCGCAACACCGCAGGATTGCTTCAGGCCCTAGTGTGGTTACAGCATGGCACGCGGAGCCTTTGGTTAATTCCTCTTCCTGGTGGGAAATGAGAGTTAAATTTCCCCGTCCAGACACCTCCAGCTAGTCTCTCATTGGTTCTCCCTATTCTTGTTCATCTTCTGCATAAATCGCCAACTGGGCCAAACAGGAGGTTAAAGGCCCTGACTGTCCAAGTGGGGAGAGTGTTAGTAAGGCGTCTGGAATGTTGCACCCGAGTACCAGGGGACGAAAACGGAGACACATTTGAACACAATTCCCGATCACACGTTTGATCATACTCTGGGTTCCACATGCATGTTTTAGCTGAAGGAAGAATCCCTTAAACCTGGAGAGTTGAGACCCATGGAATGGGTACCATGCAATATGACTTCAAAGGGTCTGCATTTGCTCACCGAACCTCACCAATCCTATCACTGCTGCGCCTATACCGCTGTAAACAGGCTTGATTCTCTTTTGGAGACATATAAATCCATAGGTTTTAAGATTCTTACTAGTCAGGTATATTCTTAGGCGTTTAATATGGCGTGTTGAGTCCACTTCGTTGAGGAAGGTGTATCTCTGGTCTATTACATATTTGGCTTATGGAACGGTATCTGTGCCAATTTCAATCTCTGGTTTCATGCAGCATCCCAACTCATCATTCCCCTTAAGCAAGCATAAGTTGGTTTTCTAAATTTGAGACCCTGTTCTGTTTTGTAATTCAGTTCCTCTGTAGCCAAGTTTACATTCCGTGTATTAATAATATCTTATGATCATTCTTTTCCTTTGTGACTTATTTCAATTAGAATCATCTTACCTGAATCCACTCATTATGCTGCTACGGGCCTGATGACATAGATTTCATTACTGAGTGATATTGCATTGTACGTAAGTACCACAACTTCTTTATCCATTTTTCGCATTCTACGATATTGAACTTGTACTGTAAACTAGGTTCTTGTAAACAGAGCCGTCCCAAACTTTGCGGTGGCTGTGTCTTTTTTTAATTTTAATTTCCCTAAGCTATAGGACCATAAGTGGAAGTGCCCTAGGCTCTGTTGCTTTGTTTTTTAGATGTTTCAGGAAACACCATACACTTCTCCCGAGTGGCTGTTGGCAATTTACATCCCGCCCATCAGCATAACAAGGCTCCCAGTTCTCCATGGCCTGTCCTGCCTTTCTGGATTTTACACTTTTTTCAGATGGCCCTTTTGACCGGGGGGAAGTGAGACTTCATTGTAGTGCAGATTTCCTTTGCAAGCTTGCTTGGTTGGCCAAAAAGGGCGTATGCGTTTTTTCCTGAATATATTCAGGAACAAACGCATACGCCCTTTTTGGCCAAGTGCATCATTGTGGGCGTTCTGCCTCTTTTCCTATGCTTTAAATGCAATTCCAGTCTACCTCCTGAAATCGGTTTCCTGCAATTCTGCCCCGCTTTCAAGTCCTCTTGGCAGCCTGACTTCAGTATATTTTTGGACGATAGCTGTCATTTATAACTCTGCAGGTTTGTGAATTACAGTGCCCCTGAGCTCCTTTCTTCAACTCGCTTTCTTGTGAGCTGGCCGCAACACCGCAGGATTGCTTCAGGCCCTAATCAGTTTCCAGCACGGCACACTGAGCCTTTGGTTAATTACCTTCCTTGTGGGAAATGAGAGTTAAATTTGCCCGTCCAGACACCTCCAGCTAGTCTCTCGTTGGTTCTCCCTATTCCTGTTCATCTTCCGCAGTAACTTCAAACTGGGCCAAACAGGAGTTTAAAGGCACTGACTCTCCAAGTCGGGAGAGTGTTAGTAAAGCCTCTGGAATGTTGCACCCGAGTACCAGGGGACGAGAACGGAGACATATTTGAACACGTTTCCCGATCACACGTTTGATCATACTCTGGGTTCCACATGCATGGTTTAGCTGAAGGAAGAATCCCTTAAAGCTGGAGCGTGGAGACCCGTGGAATGGGTACCATGCAATATGACTTCAAAGGGTCTTCATTTGCTCACCGAACCTCTCCAATCCTATCACTGCTGCGTTTATGCCAGTGTACACACGCTTGATTCTCTTTCGGAGACATAGCAATCCATAGGTTTTATGATACTTACTAGTCAGGTACATTCTTAGGCGTTTAATATGGGGTGTTGAGTCCATTTCGTTGAGCAAGGAGTAGCTCTTGTCTATTCCATATTTGGCTTAAGGAACTTTATCTGTGCTCATTTCAATCTCTGGTTTTATGCAGCACCCAACTCACCTTTCCCCTTAAGCAAGCATAAGTTGGTTTTCTAAATTTGAGACCCTGTTCTGTTTTGTAATCCAGTTCTTGTGTAGCCAAGTTTACATTCCGTGTATTAGTGATATCTTATGATGTTTCTTTTTCTGTGTGACTTATTTCAGTTAGAATCATCGTACCTGAATCCACTCATTATGCTGCTACGGGCCTGATGACATAGATGTCATTGCTGAGTGATATTGCATTGTACATAAGTACCACAACTTCTTTATCCATTTTTCACTTTCTGTGATATTGAACTTGTACCGTAAACGAGGTTCTTGTAAACAGAGCCGTCCCAACTTTGGGGTGGCTGTGTCTTTTTGATTTTAGTTTCCCTAAGCTATGGGACCATAAGTGGAAGTGCCCTAGGCTCTGTTGCTTTGTTTTTTAGATGTTTCAGGAAACACCATACACTTCTCCAGAGTGGCTGTTGGCAATTTACATCCCGCCCATCAGCATAACAAGGCTCCCAGTTCTCCATGGCCTGTCCTGCCTTTCTGGATTTTACACTTTTTTCAGATGGCCCTTTTGACCAGGGGGAAGTGAGACTTCATTGTAGTGCAGATTTCCTTTGCAAGCTTGCTTGGTTGGCCAAAAAGGGCGTATGCGTTTTTTCCTGAATATATTCAGGAAAAAACGCATCCGCCCTTTTTGGCCAAGTGCATCATTGTGGACGTTCTGCCTCTTTTCCTATGCTTTAAATGCAATTCCAGTCTACCTCATGAAATGGGTTTCCTGCAATTCTGCCCCACTTTCAAGTCCTCTTGGCAGCCTTACTTCAGTATATTTTTGGACGATAGCTGTTATTTTTAACTCTGCAGGTTTGTGAATTACAGTGCCCCTGAGCTCCTTTCTTCAACTCGCTTTCTTGTGAGCTGGCTGCAACACCGCAGGATTGCTTCAGGCCCTAATCTGGTTCCGGCACGGCACGCTGAGCCTTTGGTTAATTCCTCTTCCTGGTGGGAAATGAGAGTTAAATTTGCCCGTCCAGACACCTCCAGCTAGTCTCTCATTGGTTCTCCCTATTCCTGTTCATTTTCTGCAGAAATTGCAAACTGGGCCAAACAGGAGGTTAAAGGCACTGACTCTCCAAGTCGGGAGAGTGTTAGTAAAGCCTCTGGAATGTTGCACCCGAGTACCAGGGGAGGAGAACTGAGACATATTAGAACACGTTTCCCGATCACACGGTTGATCATACTCTGGATTCCACATGCATGTTTTAGCTGAAGGAAGAATCCCTTAAAACTGGAGAGTTGACACCCGTGGAATGGGTACCATGCAATATGACTTCAAAGGGTCTTAATTTGCTCACCGAAACTCTCCAATCCTATCACTGCTGCGTTTATGCCCCTGTACACACGATTGATTCTCTTTCAGAGACATAGCAATCCATAGGTTTTAAGATACTTACTAGTCCGGTATATTCTTAGGCGTTTAATATGGGGTGTTTAGTCCATTTCGTTGAGCAAGGAGTAGCTCTTGTCTATTACATATTTGGCTTAAGGAACTTTACCTGTGCTCATTTCAATCTTTGGTTTTATGCAGCACCCGAACTCACCTTTCCCCTTAAGCAAGCATAAGTTGCTTTTCTATATTTGAGACCCTGTTCTGTTTTGTATTCCAGTTCCTGTGTAGCCAAGTTTACATTCCGTGTAGTAGTGATATCTTTTGATGTTTCTTTTTCTGTGTGACTTATTTCAGTTAGAAGCATCATACCTGAATCCACTCATTATGCTGCTACGGGCCTGATGACATCGATTTCATTGCTGAGTGATATTGCATTGTACGTAACTACCACAACTTCTTTATCCATTTTTCGCTTTCTGCGATATTGAACTTGTACCGTAAACGAGGTTCTTGTAAATGGAGCCGTCCCAAACTTTTGGGTTGCTGTGTCTTTTTGATTTTAATTTCCCTAAGCTAGAGGACCATAAGAAGAAGTGCACTAGGCTCTGTTGCTTTGTTTTTTAGATGTTTCAGGAAACACCATACACTTCTCCAGAGTGGCTGTTGGCAATTTACATCCTGCCCATCAGCATAACAAGGCAACCAGATCTCCATGGCCTGTCCTGCCTTTCTGGATTTTACACTTTTTTCAGATGGCTCTTTTGACCGGGGGCAGGTGAGACTTCATTGTAGTGCAGATTTCCTTTGCAAGCTTGCTTGGTTGGCCAGAAAGTGCGTATGCGTTTTTTCCTGCAGAAAAAAACGCATACGCCCTTTTTGGCCAAGTGCACCATTGTCGACGTTCTGCGTCTTTTCCTATGCTTTACATGCAATTCTGGTCTACCTCGTGAAATCGGTTTCCTGCAATTCTGTTGCGCATTCAAGTCCTCTTGGCAGCCTTACTTCAATATATTTTTGGACGATAGCTGTCATTTATAACTCTGCAGGTTTGTGAATTACAGTGCCACTGAGCTCCTTTCTTCAACTCGCTTTCTTGTGAGCTGGCCGCAACCCCGCATGATTGCTTCAGGCCCTATTGTGGTTCCGGCATGTCACACTGTGCCTTTGGTTAATTCCTCTTCCTGGTGGGAAATGAGAGTTAAATTTCCCCGTCCAGATATCTCCAGCTAGTCTCTCATTGTTTCTCCCTATTGCTGTTCATTTTCCGCAGGTATTGCAAACTGGGCCAAACAGGAGGTTAAAGGCACTGACTCTCCAAGTGGGGAGAGTGTTACTAAAGCGTCTGGAATGTTGCACCCAAGTAGAAAGGGACGAATACTGAGACATATTTGAACACGTTTCCCGATCACACGGTGGATCATACTCTGGGTTCCACATGCATGTTTTAGCTGAAGCAAGAATCTCTTAAACCTGGAGAGTTGAGACCCATGGAATGGGTACCATGCAGTATGACTTCAAAGGGTCTGCATTTGCTCACCGAACCTCACCAATCCTATCACTGCTGCGCTTATGCCGCTGTACACACGCTTGATTCTCTTTCAAAGACATATAAATCCATAGGTTTTAAGATTCTTACTACTCAGGTATATTCATAGGCGTTTAATATGGCGTGTTGAGTCCACTTCGTTGAGCAAGGAGTAGCTCTTGTCTATTACATATTTGGCTTATGGAATGGTATCTGTGCTAATTTCAATCTCTGGTTTTATGCAGCACCCCAACTCACCTTTCCCCTTAAGCAAGCATAAGTTGGTTTTCGACATTTGAGACGCTGTTCTGTTTTGTAATTCAGTTCCTGTGTAGCCAAGTTTACATTCCGTGTAGTAGTGATATCTTATGATGTTTCTTTTTCTGTGTGACTTATTTCACTTAGAATCATCGTACCTGAATCCACTCATTATGCTGTTACGGGCCTTATGACATAGATTTCATTGCTGAGTGATATTGCATTGTACGTAAGTACCACAAATTCTTTATCCATTTTTCGCTTTCTGCGACAATGAACTTTAACCGTAAACGAGGTTCTTGTAAACTGAGCCGTCCCAAACTTTGGGGTGGCTGTGACTTTTTGATTTTAATTTCCCTAAGTTATACGACTACAATAGGAAGTTCCCTAGGCTCTGTTGCTTTGTTTTTTGGATGTTTCAGGAAACACCATACACTTCTCCAGAGTGGCTGTTGGCAGTTTACATCCCACCCATCAGCATAACAAGGCTCCCAGTTCTCCATGGCCTGTCACGCCTTTCTGGATTTTACACTTTTTTCAGATGGCCCTTTTGACAGGGGGGCAGTGAGACTTCATTGTAGTGCA
The DNA here is from genome assembly GCF_949774975.1 of Lagenorhynchus albirostris. Classification (NCBI taxonomy): domain Eukaryota; kingdom Metazoa; phylum Chordata; class Mammalia; order Artiodactyla; family Delphinidae; genus Lagenorhynchus; species Lagenorhynchus albirostris. The sequence continues at coordinate 64,620,885 of NC_083096.1, read as the reverse complement.
GATTTCTTTGCAAGCTTCCTTGGTTGGCCAAAAAGGGCGTATGCGATTTTTCATGAATATAATCAGGAAAAAACGCATAGGCCCTTTTTGGCCAAGTGCATCATTGTGGACCTTCTGCCTCTTTTCCTATGCTTTACATGAAATTCCAGTCTACCTCCTGAAATCGGTTTCCTGCAATTCTGCCCCGCTTTCAAGTCCTCTTGGGAGCCTTACTTCAATATATTTTTGACGATAGCTATCATTTATAACTCTGCAGGTTTGTGAATTACAGTGCTCCTGAGCTCCTTTCCTCAACTCGCTTTCTTGTGAGCTGGCCGCAACACCGCAGGATTGCTTCAGGCCCTAGTTTGGTTCCGACATGGCATGCTTAGCCTTTGGTTAATTCCTCTTCCTGGTGGGAAATGAGAGTTAAATTTGCCCGTCCAGACACCTCCAGCTAGTCTCTCATTGGTTCTCGCTATTCTTGTTCATCTTACGCAGTAATTGCAAACTGGGCCAAACAGGAGGTTAAAGGCACTGAGTCTCCAAGTGGGGAGAGTGTTAGTAAAACGTCTGGAATGTTGCACCCGAGTACCAGGGGACGAAAACTGAGATACATTTGAACACGTTTCCCAATCACACGCTGGATCATACTCTGGGTTCCACATGCACGTTTTAGCTGAAGGAAGAATCCCTTAAACCTGGAGAGATGAGACCCATGGAATGGGTACCATGCAATATGACTTCAAAGGGTCTGCATTTGCGCACCGTATCTCACCATTCCTATCACTGCTGCGTTTGTGCCGCTGTACACACGCTTGATTCTCTTTCGGAGATATAAAAATCCATAGGCTGTAAGATTCTTACTAGTCAGGTATATTCTTAGGCGTTTAATATGGGGTGTTGAGTCCACTTCGTTGAGCAAGGAGTAGCTCTTGTCTATTACATATTTGGCTTATGGAATGGTATCTGTGCTAATTTCAATCTCTGGTTTTATGCAGCACCCCAACTCACCTTTCCCCTTAAGCAAGCATAAGTTGGTTTTCTACATTTGAGACCCTGTTCTGTTTTGTAATTCAGTTCCTGTGTAGCCAAGTTTACATTCCGTGTAGTAGTGATATCTTATGATGTTTATTTTTCTGTGTGACTTATTTCACTTAGAATCATCGTACCTGAATCCACTCATTATGTTGCCACGGGCCTGATGACATAGATTACATTGCTGAGTGATATTGCATTGTACGTAAGTACCACAACTTCTTTATCCACTTTTCGCTTTCTGCAACCTTGAACTTGTACTGTAAACGAGGTTCTTGTAAACAGAGCCATCCCAAACTTTGGGGTGGCTGTTTCTTTTTTATTTTAATTTCCCTAAGTTATAGGACTATAAGAGGAAGTGCCCTAGGCTCTGTTGCTTTGGTTTTTGGATGCTTCAGGAAACACCATAAAGTTCTCCAGAGTGGCTGTTGGCAATTTACATCCCGCCCATCAGCATAACAAGGCTCCCAGTTCTCCATGGCCTGTCCTGCCTTTCTGGATTTTACACTTTTTTCAGATGGCCCTTTTGACCGGGGGGCAGTGAGACTTCATTGTAGTGCAGATTTCCTTTGCAAGCTTGCTTGGTTGGAAAAAAAGTGTGTATGCGTTGTTTCCTGAATATATTCAGGAAAAAACGCATACGCCCTTTTTGGCCAAGTGCATCATTGTGGACGTTCTGCCTCTTTTACTATGCTTTACATGCAATTCCAGTCTACCTCCTGAAATCGGTTTCCTGCAATTCTGTCCCGCTTTCAAGTCCTCTTGGCAGCCTTACTTCAATATATTTTTGGACGATAGATGTCATTTATAACTCTGCAGGTTTGTGAATGAGAGTGCCCCTGAGCTCCTATCTTCAACTCGCTTCCTTGTGAGCTGGCCGCAACACCACAGGATTGCTTCAGGCCCTAGTGTGGTTCCGGCACGGCACGCTGAGCCTTTGGTTAATTCCTCTTCCTGGTGGGAAATGAGAGATAAATTTGCCCGTCCAGACACCTCCAGCTAGTCTCTCATTGGTTCTCTCTATTCCAGTTCATCTTACGCAGAAATTGCAAACTGGGCCAAACAGGAGGTTAAAGGCACTGACTCTCCAAGTGGGGAGAGTGTTAGTAAAGCGTCTGGAATGTTGCACCCGAGTACCAGGGGACGAAAACTGAGACACATTTGAACACGTTTCCCAATCACACGGATCATACTCTGGTTTATACATGCATGTTTTATCTGAAGGAAGAATCCCTTCAACCTGGAGAGTTGAGACCCATGGAATGGGTACCATGGAATATGACTTCAAAGGGTCTGCATTTGCTCACAGAACATCACCAATACTATCACTGCTGCGTTTATGCCGCTGTCCACACGCTTGATTCTCTTTTGGAGACATATAAATCCATAGGTTTTAAGATTCTTACTAGTCAGGTATATTCTTAGGCGTTTAATATGGGGTGTTGAGTCCACTTCGTTGAGCAAGGAGTAGCTCTTCTCTATTACATATTTGGCTTATGGAACGGTATCTGTGCTAATTTCAATCTCTGGTTTTATGCAGCACCCCAACACACCTTTCCCCTTAAGCAAGCATAAGTTGGTTTTCGACATTTGAGACCCTGTTCTGTTTTGTAATTCAGTTCCTGTGTAGCCAAGTTTACATTCCGTGTAATAGTGATATCTTATGATGTTTCTTTTTCTGTGTGACTTATTTCACTTAGAATCATCGTACCTGAATCCACTCATTATGCTGCTACGGGCCTGATGACATAGATTTCATTGCTGAGTGATATTGCATTGTACGTAAGTACCACAACATCTTTATCCATTTTTCGCTTTCGGCGACATTGAACTTATACCGTAAACGAGGTTCTTGTAAACAGAGCCGTCCCAAACTTTGGGGTGGCTGTGTCTTTTTGATTTTAATTTCCCTAAGTTATAGGACTATAAGACGAACTGCCCTAGGCTCTGTTGCTTTGTTTTTTGGATGTTTCAGAAAACACCATACACTTCTCCAGAGTGGCTGTTGGCAATTTACATCCCGCCCATCAGCATAACAAGGCTCCCAGTTCTCCATGGCCTGTCCTGCCTTTCTGGATTTTACACTTTTTTCAGATGGCCCTTTTGACCGGGGGGCAGTGAGACTTCATTGTAGTGCAGATTTCCTTTGCAAGCTTGCTTGGTTGGCCAAAACGGGCGTATGCGTTTTTTCCTGAATATATTCAGGAAAAAACGCATACGCCCGTTTTGGCCAAGTGCATCATTGTGGACGTTCTGCCTCTTTTCCTATGCTTTACATGCAATTCCAGTCTACCTCCTGAAATCGGTTTCCTGCAATTCTGCCCCGCTTTCAAGTCCTCTTGGCAGCCTTACATCAATATATTTTTGGAGGATAGCTGTCATTTATAACTCTGCAGGTTTGTGAATTACCGTGCCCCTGAGCTCCTTTCTTCAACTCGCTTTCTTGTGAGCTGGCCACAACACCGCAGGATTGCTTCAGACCCTAGTGTGGTTCCGGCATGGCATGCTGAGCCTTTGGTTAATTCCTCTTCCTGGTGGGAAATGAGAGTTAAATTTGCCCGTCCAGACACCTCCAGCTAGTCTTTCATTGGTTCTCCCTATTCCTGTTCATCTTACGCAGAAATTGCCAACAGGAGGTTAAAGGCACTGACTATCCAAGTGGGGAGAGTGTTAGTAAAGCGTCTGGAATGTTGCACCGGAGTACCAGGGGACGAAAACTGAGACACATTTGAACATGTTTCCCGATCACACGGTGGATCATACTCTGGGTTATACATGCATGTTTTATCTGAAGGAAGCATCCCTTAAACCTGGAGAGTTGAGACCCGTGGAATGGGTACCATGCAATATGACTTCAAAGGGTCTGCATTTGCTCACAGAACCTCACCAATCCTATCACTGCTGCGTTTATGCCGCTGTCCACACGTTTGATTCTCTTTTGGAGACATATAAATCCATAGGTTTTAAGATTCTTACTAGTCAGGTATATTCTTAGGCGTTTAATATGGGGTGTTGAGTCCACTTCGTTGAGCAAGGAGTAGCTCTTCTCTATTACATATTTGGCTTATGGAACGGTATCTGTGCTAATTTCAAGCTCTGGTTTTATGCAGCACCCCAACACACCTTTCCCCTTAAGCAAGCATAAGTTGGTTTTCGACATTTGAGACCCTGTTCTGTTTTGTAATTCAGTTCCTGTGTAGCCAAGTTTACATTCCGTGTAGTAGTGATATCTTATGATGTTTCTTTTTCTGTGTGACTTATTTCACTTAGAATCATCGTACCTGAATCCACTCATTATGCTGCTATGGGCCTAATGACATAGATTTCATTGCTGAGTGATATTGCATTGTACGTAAGTACCACAACTTCTTTATCCTTTTTCGCTTTCTGCGACATTGAACTTGTACCGTAAACGAGGTTCTTGTAAACAGAGCCGTCCCAAACTTTGGGGTGGCTGTGTCTTTTTGATGTTAATTTCCCTAAGTTATAGGACTATAAGACGAAGTGCCCTAGGCTCTGTTGCTTTGTTTTTTGCGTGTTTCAGGAAACACCATACACTTCTCCAGAGTGGCTGTTGGTAATTTACATCCCGCCCATCAGCATAACAAGGCTCCCAGTTCTCCATGGCCTGTCCTGCCTTTCTGGATTTTACACTTTTTTCAGATGGCCCTTTTGACCGGGGGGCAGTGAGACTTCATTGTAGTGCAGATTTCCTTTGCAAGCTTGCTTGTTTGGCCAAAAAGGGCATATGCGTTTTTTCCTGAATATATTCAGGAAAAAATGCATACGCCCTTTTTGGCCAAGTGCATCATTGTGGACGTTCTGCCTCTTTTCCTATGCTTTACATGCAATTCCAGTCTACCTCCTGAAATCAGTTTCCTGCAATTCTGCCCCGCTTTCAAGTGCTCTTGGCAGCCTTACTTCAATATATTTTTGGACGATAGCTGTCATTGATAACTCTGCAGGTTTGTGAATTACCGTGCCCCTGAGCTCCTTTCTTCAACTCGCTTTCTTGTGAGCTGGCCGCCACACCGCAGGATTGCTTCAGGCCCTAGTGTGGTTCCGGCACGGCACGCTGAGCCTTTGGTTAATTCCTCTTCCTGGTGGGAAATGAGAGATAAATTTGCCCGTCCAGACATCTCCAGCTAGTCTCTCATTGGTTCTCCCTATTCCAGTTCATCTTATGCAGAAATTGCAAACTGGGCCAAACAGGAGGTTAAAGGCACTGACTCTCCAAGTGGGGAGAGTGTTAATAAAGCCTCTGGAATGTTGCACCCGAGTACCAGGGGACGAAAACTGAGACACATTTGAACACGTTTCCCGATCACACGGTGGATCATACTCTGGGTTATACATGCATATTTTATCTGAAGGAAGAATCCCTTAAACCTGGAGAGTTGGCACCCATGGAATGGGTACCATGCAATATGACTTCAAAGGGTCTGCATTTGCTCACAGAACATCACCAATCCTATCACTGCTGCGTTTATGCCGCTGTCCACATGCTTGATTCTCTTTTGGAGACATATAAATCCATAGGTTTTAAGATTCTTACTAGTCAGGTATATTCTTAGGCGTTTAATATGGGGTGTTGAGTCCACTTCATTGAGCAAGGAGTAGCTCTTATCTATTACATATTTGGCTTATGGAACGGTATCTGTGCTAATTTCAATCTCTGGTTTTATGCAGCACCCCAACACACCTTTCCCCTTAAGCAAGCATAAGTTGGTTTTCGACATTTGAGACCCTGTTCTGTTTTGTAATTCAGTTCCTGTGTAGCCAAGTTTACATTCCGTGTAGTAGTGATATCTTATGATGTTTCTTTTTCTGTGTGACTTATTTCACTTAGACATATATACACTACCAAAAGTAAGGTAGTTAGCTAGTGGGAAGCAGCCGCATAGCACAGGGAGATCAGCTCGGTGCTTTGTGTCCGCCTGGAGGGGTGGGATAGGGAGGGTGGGAGGGAGGGAGACGCAAGCGGGAAGAGATATGGGAATATATGTATATACATAACTGATTCATTTTGTTGTGAAGCTGAAACTAACATACAATTGTAAAGCAATTATACTCCAATAAAGATGTTAAAAAAAAAAATAGAATCATCGTACCTGAATCCACTCATTATGCTGCTACCGACCTGATGACATAGATTTCATTGTTGAGTGATATTGCATTGTACGTAAGTACCACAAATTCTTTATCCATTTTTCGCTTTCTGCGACATTGAACTTATACTGTAAACGAGGTTCTTGTAAACAGAGCCGTCCCAAACTTTGGGGTGGCTGTGTCTTTTTGATTTTAATTTCCCTAAGTTATAGGACTATAAGACGAAGTGCCCTAGGCTCTGTTGCTTTGTTTTTTGGATGTTTCAGGAAACACCTACACTTCTCCAGAATGGCTGTTGGCAATTTACATCCCGCCCATCAGTATAACAAGGCTCCCAGTTCTCCATGGCCTGTCCTGCCTTTCTGGATTTTACACTTTTTTCAGATCGCCCTGTTGACCGGGTAAGTGAGACTTCATTGTAGTGCAGATTTCCTTTGCAAGCTTGCTTGGTTGGCCAAAAAGGGCGTATGCGTTTTTTCCTGAATATATTCAGGAAAAAACGCATACGCCCTTTTTGGCCAAGTGCATCATTGTGGACGTTCTGCCTCTTTTCCTATGCTTTACATGCAATTCCAGTCTACCTCCTGAAATCGGATTCCTGCAATTCTGCCCCACTTTCAAGTCCTCTTGGCAGCCTTACTTCAATATATTTTTGGAGGATAGCTGTCATTTACTACTCTGCACGTTTGTGAATTACAGTGTGCCTGAGCTCCTTTCTTCAACTCGCTTTCTTGTGAGCTGGCCGCAACACTGCAGGATTGCTTCAGACCCTAGTGTGGTTCCGGCATGGCATGCTGAGCCTTTGGTTAATTCCTCTTCCTGGTGGGAAATGAGAGTTAAATTTGCCCGTCCAGACACCTCCAGCTAGTCTCTCATTGGTTCTCCCTATTCCTGTTCATCTTACGCAGAAATTGCCAACAGGAGGTTAAAGGCACTGACTATCCAAGTGGGGAGAGTGTTAGTAAAGCGTCTGGAATGTTGCACCGGAGTACCAGGGAACGAAATCTAAGACACATTTGAACATGTTTCCCGATCACACGGTGGATCATACTCTGGGTTCCACATGCACGTTTTAGCTGAAGGAAGAATCCCATAAACCTGGAGAGTTGAGACCCGTGGAATGGGTACCATGCAATATGACTTCAAAGGGTCTGCATTTGCTCACAGAACCTCACCAATCCTATCACTGTTGCGTTTATGCCGCTGTCCACACGTTTGATTCTCTTTCGGAGACATATAAATCCATAGGTTTTAAGATTCTTACTAGTCAGGTATATTCTTAGGCGTTTAATATGGGGTGTTGAGTCCACTTATTTGAGGAAGGAGTAGCTCTTGTCTATTACATATTTGGCTTATGGAACGGTATCTGTGCTAATTTCAATCTCTGGTTTTAGGCAGCACCCCAACACACCTTTCCCCTTAAGCAAGCATAAGTTGGTTTTCAACATTTGAGACCCTGTTCTGTTTTGTAATTCAGTTCCTGTGTAGCCAAGTTTACATTCCGTGTAGTAGTGATATCTTATGATGTTTCTTTTTCTGTGTGACTTATTTCACTTAGAATCATCGTACCTGAATCTACTCATTATGCTGCTACGGGCCTGATGACATAGATTTCATTGCTGAGTGATATTGCATTGTACGTAAGTACCACAACTTCTTTATCCTTTTTCGCTTTCTGCGACATTGAACTTGTACCATAAACGAGGTTCTTGTAAACAGAGCCGTCCCAAACTTTGGGGTGGCTGTGTCTTTTTGATTTTAATTTCCCTAAGATATACGACTATAAGGGGAAGTGCCCTAGGCTCTGTTGCTTTGTTTTTTGGATGTTTCAGGAAACACCTACACTTCTCCAGAATGGCTGTTGGCAATTTACAACCCGCCCATCAGCATAACAAGGCTCCCAGTTCTCCATGGCCTGTCCTGCCTTTCTGGATTTTACACTTTTTTCAGATGGCCCTTTTGACCGGGGGGCAGTGAGACTTCATTGTAGTGCAGATTTCCTTTGCAAGCTTGCTTGGTTGGCCAAAAAGGGCGTATGCGTTTTTTCCTGAATATATTCAGGAAAAAACGCATACGCTCTTTTTGGCCAAGTGCATCATTGTGGACGTTCTGCCTCTTTTCCTATGCTTTACATGCAATTCCAGTCTACCTCCTGAAATCGGTTTCCTGCAATTCTGCCCCGCTTTCAAGTGCTCTTGGCAGCCTTACTTCAATATATTTTTGGACGATAGCTGTCATTTATAACTCTGCAGGTTTGTGAATTACAGTGCCCCTGAGCTCCTTTCTTCAACTCGCTTTCTTGTGAGCTGGCCGCAACACCGCAGGATTGCTTCAGGCCCTAGTGTGGTTCCGGCACGGCACGCTGAGCCTTTGGTTAATTCCTCTTCCTGGTGGGAAATGAGAGATAAATTTGCACGTCCAGACACCTCCAGCTAGTCTCTCATTGGTTCTCCCTATTCCAGTTCATCTTACGCAGAAATTGCAAACTGGGCCAAACAGGAGGTTAAAGGCACTGACTCTCCAAGTGGGGAGAGTGTTAGTAAAGCGTCTGGAATGTTGCACCCGAGTACCAGGGGACGAAAACTGAGACACATTTGAACACGTTTCCCAATCACACGGATCATACTCTGGTTTATACATGCATGTTTTATCTGAAGGAAGAATCCCTTCAACCTGGAGAGTTGAGACCCATGGAATGGGTACCATGGAATATGACTTCAAAGGGTCTGCATTTGCTCACAGAACATCACCAATCCTATCACTGCTGCGTTTATGCCGCTGTCCACACGTTTGATTCTCTTTTGGAGACATATAAATCCATAGGTTTTAAGATTCTTACTAGTCAGGTATATTCTTAGGCGTTTAATATGGGGTGTTGAGTCCACTTCGTTGAGCAAGGAGTAGCTCTTCTCTATTACATATTTGGCTTATGGAACGGTATCTGTGCTAATTTCAATCTCTGGTTTTATGCAGCACCCCAACACACCTTTCCCCTTAAGCAAGCATAAGTTGGTTTTCGACATTTGAGACCCTGTTCTGTTTTGTAATTCAGTTCCTGTGTAGCCAAGTTTACATTCCGTGTAATAGTGATATCTTATGATGTTTCTTTTTCTGTGTGACTTATTTCACTTAGAATCATCGTACCTGAATCCACTCATTATGCTGCTACGGGCCTGATGACATAGATTTCATTGCTGAGTGATATTGCATTGTACGTAAGTACCACAACATCTTTATCCATTTTTCGCTTTCGGCGACATTGAACTTATACCGTAAACGAGGTTCTTGTAAACAGAGCCGTCCCAAACTTTGGGGTGGCTGTGTCTTTTTGATTTTAATTTCCCTAAGTTATAGGACTATAAGACGAACTGCCCTAGGCTCTGTTGCTTTGTTTTCTGGATGTTTCAGAAAACACCATACACTTCTCCAGAGTGGCTGTTGGCAATTTACATCCCGCCCATCAGCATAACAAGGCTCCCAGTTCTCCATGGCCTGTCCTGCCTTTCTGGATTTTACACTTTTTTCAGATGGCCCTTTTGACCGGGGGGCAGTGAGACTTCATTGTAGTGCAGATTTCCTTTGCAAGCTTGCTTGGTTGGCCAAAACGGGCGTATGCGTTTTTTCCTGAATATATTCAGGAAAAAACGCATACGCCCGTTTTGGCCAAGTGCATCATTGTGGACGTTCTGCCTCTTTTCCTATGCTTTACATGCAATTCCAGTCTACCTCCTGAAATCGGTTTCCTGCAATTCTGCCCCGCTTTCAAGTCCTCTTGGCAGCCTTACATCAATATATTTTTGGAGGATAGCTGTCATTTATAACTCTGCAGGTTTGTGAATTACCGTGCCCCTGAGCTCCTTTCTTCAACTCGCTTTCTTGTGAGCTGGCCACAACACCGCAGGATTGCTTCAGACCCTAGTGTGGTTCCGGCATGGCATGCTGAGCCTTTGGTTAATTCCTCTTCCTGGTGGGAAATGAGAGTTAAATTTGCCCGTCCAGACACCTCCAGCTAGTCTTTCATTGGTTCTCCCTATTCCTGTTCATCTTACGCAGAAATTGCCAACAGGAGGTTAAAGGCACTGACTATCCAAGTGGGGAGAGTGTTAGTAAAGCGTCTGGAATGTTGCACCGGAGTACCAGGGGACGAAAACTGAGACACATTTGAACATGTTTCCCGATCACACGGTGGATCATACTCTGGGTTATACATGCATGTTTTATCTGAAGGAAGCATCCCTTAAACCTGGAGAGTTGAGACCCGTGGAATGGGTACCATGCAATATGACTTCAAAGGGTCTGCATTTGCTCACAGAACCTCACCAATCCTATCACTGCTGCGTTTATGCCGCTGTCCACACGTTTGATTCTCTTTTGGAGACATATAAATCCATAGGTTTTAAGATTCTTACTAGTCAGGTATATTCTTAGGCGTTTAATATGGGGTGTTGAGTCCACTTCGTTGAGCAAGGAGTAGCTCTTCTCTATTACATATTTGGCTTATGGAACGGTATCTGTGCTAATTTCAAGCTCTGGTTTTATGCAGCACCCCAACACACCTTTCCCCTTAAGCAAGCATAAGTTGGTTTTCGACATTTGAGACCCTGTTCTGTTTTGTAATTCAGTTCCTGTGTAGCCAAGTTTACATTCCGTGTAGTAGTGATATCTTATGATGTTTCTTTTTCTGTGTGACTTATTTCACTTAGAATCATCGTACCTGAATCCACTCATTATGCTGCTATGGGCCTAATGACATAGATTTCATTGCTGAGTGATATTGCATTGTACGTAAGTACCACAACTTCTTTATCCTTTTTCGCTTTCTGCGACATTGAACTTGTACCGTAAACGAGGTTCTTGTAAACAGAGCCGTCCCAAACTTTGGGGTGGCTGTGTCTTTTTGATGTTAATTTCCCTAAGTTATAGGACTATAAGACGAAGTGCCCTAGGCTCTGTTGCTTTGTTTTTTGCGTGTTTCAGGAAACACCATACACTTCTCCAGAGTGGCTGTTGGTAATTTACATCCCGCCCATCAGCATAACAAGGCTCCCAGTTCTCCATGGCCTGTCCTGCCTTTCTGGATTTTACACTTTTTTCAGATGGCCCTTTTGACCGGGGGGGCAGTGAGACTTCATTGTAGTGCAGATTTCCTTTGCAAGCTTGCTTGTTTGGCCAAAAAGGGCATATGCGTTTTTTCCTGAATATATTCAGGAAAAAATGCATACGCCCTTTTTGGCCAAGTGCATCATTGTGGACGTTCTGCCTCTTTTCCTATGCTTTACATGCAATTCCAGTCTACCTCCTGAAATCAGTTTCCTGCAATTCTGCCCCGCTTTCAAGTGCTCTTGGCAGCCTTACTTCAATATATTTTTGGACGATAGCTGTCATTGATAACTCTGCAGGTTTGTGAATGACAGTGCCCCTGAGCTCCTTTCTTCAACTCGCTTTCTTGTGAGCTGGCCGCCACACCGCAGGATTGCTTCAGGCCCTAGTGTGGTTCCGGCACGGCACGCTGAGCCTTTGGTTAATTCCTCTTCCTGGTGGGAAATGAGAGATAAATTTTCCCGTCCAGACATCTCCAGCTAGTCTCTCATTGGTTCTCCCTATTCCAGTTCATCTTATGCAGAAATTGCAAACTGGGCCAAACAGGAGGTTAAAGGCACTGACTCTCCAAGTGGGGAGAGTGTTAATAAAGCCTCTGGAATGTTGCACCCGAGTACCAGGGGACGAAAACTGAGACACATTTGAACACGTTTCCCGATCACACGGTGGATCATACTCTGGGTTATACATGCATATTTTATCTGAAGGAAGAATCCCTTAAACCTGGAGAGTTGGCACCCATGGAATGGGTACCATGCAATATGACTTCAAAGGGTCTGCATTTGCTCACAGAACATCACCAATCCTATCACTGCTGCGTTTATGCCGCTGTCCACATGCTTGATTCTCTTTTGGAGACATATAAATCCATAGGTTTTAAGATTCTTACTAGTCAGGTATATTCTTAGGCGTTTAATATGGGGTGTTGAGTCCACTTCATTGAGCAAGGAGTAGCTCTTATCTATTACATATTTGGCTTATGGAACGGTATCTGTGCTAATTTCAATCTCTGGTTTTATGCAGCACCCCAACACACCTTTCCCCTTAAGCAAGCATAAGTTGGTTTTCGACATTTGAGACCCTGTTCTGTTTTGTAATTCAGTTCCTGTGTAGCCAAGTTTACATTCCGTGTAGTAGTGATATCTTATGATGTTTCTTTTTCTGTGTGACTTATTTCACTTAGACATATATACACTACCAAAAGTAAGGTAGTTAGCTAGTGGGAAGCAGCCGCATAGCACAGGGAGATCAGCTCGGTGCTTTGTGTCCGCCTGGAGGGGTGGGATAGGGAGGGTGGGAGGGAGGGAGACGCAAGCGGGAAGAGATATGGGAATATATGTATATACATAACTGATTCATTTTGTTGTGAAGCTGAAACTAACATACAATTGTAAAGCAATTATACTCCAATAAAGATGTTAAAAAAAAAAAATAGAATCATCGTACCTGAATCCACTCATTATGCTGCTACCGACCTGATGACATAGATTTCATTGTTGAGTGATATTGCATTGTACGTAAGTACCACAAATTCTTTATCCATTTTTCGCTTTCTGCGACATTGAACTTATACTGTAAACGAGGTTCTTGTAAACAGAGCCGTCCCAAACTTTGGGGTGGCTGTGTCTTTTTGATTTTAATTTCCCTAAGTTATAGGACTATAAGACGAAGTGCCCTAGGCTCTGTTGCTTTGTTTTTTGGATGTTTCAGGAAACACCTACACTTCTCCAGAATGGCTGTTGGCAATTTACATCCCGCCCATCAGTATAACAAGGCTCCCAGTTCTCCATGGCCTGTCCTGCCTTTCTGGATTTTACACTTTTTTCAGATCGCCCTGTTGACCGGGTAAGTGAGACTTCATTGTAGTGCAGATTTCCTTTGCAAGCTTGCTTGGTTGGCCAAAAAGGGCGTATGCGTTTTTTCCTGAATATATTCAGGAAAAAACGCATACGCCCTTTTTGGCCAAGTGCATCATTGTGGACGTTCTGCCTCTTTTCCTATGCTTTACATGCAATTCCAGTCTACCTCCTGAAATCGGATTCCTGCAATTCTGCCCCACTTTCAAGTCCTCTTGGCAGCCTTACTTCAATATATTTTTGGAGGATAGCTGTCATTTACTACTCTGCACGTTTGTGAATTACAGTGTGCCTGAGCTCCTTTCTTCAACTCGCTTTCTTGTGAGCTGGCCGCAACACTGCAGGATTGCTTCAGACCCTAGTGTGGTTCCGGCATGGCATGCTGAGCCTTTGGTTAATTCCTATTCCTGGTGGGAAATGAGAGTTAAATTTGCCCGTCCAGACACCTCCAGCTAGTCTCTCATTGGTTCTCCCTATTCCTGTTCATCTTACGCAGAAATTGCCAACAGGAGGTTAAAGGCACTGACTATCCAAGTGGGGAGAGTGTTAGTAAAGCGTCTGGAATGTTGCACCGGAGTACCAGGGAACGAAATCTAAGACACATTTGAACATGTTTCCCGATCACACGGTGGATCATACTCTGGGTTCCACATGCACGTTTTAGCTGAAGGAAGAATCCCATAAACCTGGAGAGTTGAGACCCGTGGAATGGGTACCATGCAATATGACTTCAAAGGGTCTGCATTTGCTCACAGAACCTCACCAATCCTATCACTGTTGCGTTTATGCCGCTGTCCACACGTTTGATTCTCTTTCGGAGACATATAAATCCATAGGTTTTAAGATTCTTACTAGTCAGGTATATTCTTAGGCGTTTAATATGGGGTGTTGAGTCCACTTATTTGAGGAAGGAGTAGCTCTTGTCTATTACATATTTGGCTTATGGAACGGTATCTGTGCTAATTTCAATCTCTGGTTTTAGGCAGCACCCCAACACACCTTTCCCCTTAAGCAAGCATAAGTTGGTTTTCAACATTTGAGACCCTGTTCTGTTTTGTAATTCAGTTCCTGTGTAGCCAAGTTTACATTCCGTGTAGTAGTGATATCTTATGATGTTTCTTTTTCTGTGTGACTTATTTCACTTAGAATCATCGTACCTGAATCTACTCATTATGCTGCTACGGGCCTGATGACATAGATTTCATTGCTGAGTGATATTGCATTGTACGTAAGTACCACAACTTCTTTATCCTTTTTCGCTTTCTGCGACATTGAACTTGTACCATAAACGAGGTTCTTGTAAACAGAGCCGTCCCAAACTTTGGGGTGGCTGTGTCTTTTTGATTTTAATTTCCCTAAGATATATGACTATAAGGGGAAGTGCCCTAGGCTCTGTTGCTTTGTTTTTTGGATGTTTCAGGAAACACCTACACTTCTCCAGAATGGCTGTTGGCAATTTACAACCCGCCCATCAGCATAACAAGGCTCCCAGTTCTCCATGGCCTGTCCTGCCTTTCTGGATTTTACACTTTTTTCAGATGGCCCTTTTGACCGGGGGGCAGTGAGACTTCATTGTAGTGCAGATTTCCTTTGCAAGCTTGCTTGGTTGGCCAAAAAGGGCGTATGCGTTTTTTCCTGAATATATTCAGGAAAAAACGCATACGCCCTTTTTGGCCAAGTGCATCATTGTGGACGTTCTGCCTCTTTTCCTATGCTTTACATGCAATTCCAGTCTACCTCCTGAAATCGGTTTCCTGCAATTCTGCCCCGCTTTCAAGTGCTCTTGGCAGCCTTACTTCAATATATTTTTGGACGATAGCTGTCATTTATAACTCTGCAGGTTTGTGAATTACAGTGCCCCTGAGCTCCTTTCTTCAACTCGCTTTCTTGTGAGCTGGCCGCAACACCGCAGGATTGCTTCAGGCCCTAGTGTGGTTCCGGCACGGCACGCTGAGCCTTTGGTTAATTCCTCTTCCTGGTGGGAAATGAGAGATAAATTTGCACGTCCAGACACCTCCAGCTAGTCTCTCATTGGTTCTCCCTATTCCAGTTCATCTTACGCAGAAATTGCAAACTGGGCCAAACAGGAGGTTAAAGGCACTGACTCTCCAAGTGGGGAGAGTGTTAGTAAAGCGTCTGGAATGTTGCACCCGAGTACCAGGGGACGAAAACTGAGACACATTTGAACACGTTTCCCAATCACACGGATCATACTCTGGTTTATACATGCATGTTTTATCTGAAGGAAGAATCCCTTCAACCTGGAGAGTTGAGACCCATGGAATGGGTACCATGGAATATGACTTCAAAGGGTCTGCATTTGCTCACAGAACATCACCAATCCTATCACTGCTGCGTTTATGCCGCTGTCCACACGCTTGATTCTCTTTTGGAGACATATAAATCCATAGGTTTTAAGATTCTTACTAGTCAGGTATATTCTTAGGCGTTTAATATGGGGTGTTGAGTCCACTTCGTTGAGCAAGGAGTAGCTCTTCTCTATTACATATTTGGCTTATGGAACGGTATCTGTGCTAATTTCAATCTCTGGTTTTATGCAGCACCCCAACACACCTTTCCCCTTAAGCAAGCATAAGTTGGTTTTCGACATTTGAGACCCTGTTCTGTTTTGTAATTCAGTTCCTGTGTAGCCAAGTTTACATTCCGTGTAATAGTGATATCTTATGATGTTTCTTTTTCTGTGTGACTTATTTCACTTAGAATCATCGTACCTGAATCCACTCATTATGCTGCTACGGGCCTGATGACATAGATTTCATTGCTGAGTGATATTGCATTGTACGTAAGTACCACAACATCTTTATCCATTTTTCGCTTTCGGCGACATTGAACTTATACCGTAAACGAGGTTCTTGTAAACAGAGCCGTCCCAAACTTTGGGGTGGCTGTGTCTTTTTGATTTTAATTTCCCTAAGTTATAGGACTATAAGACGAACTGCCCTAGGCTCTGTTGCTTTGTTTTTTGGATGTTTCAGAAAACACCATACACTTCTCCAGAGTGGCTGTTGGCAATTTACATCCCGCCCATCAGCATAACAAGGCTCCCAGTTCTCCATGGCCTGTCCTGCCTTTCTGGATTTTACACTTTTTTCAGATGGCCCTTTTGACCGGGGGGCAGTGAGACTTCATTGTAGTGCAGATTTCCTTTGCAAGCTTGCTTGGTTGGCCAAAACGGGCGTATGCGTTTTTTCCTGAATATATTCAGGAAAAAACGCATACGCCCGTGTTGGCCAAGTGCATCATTGTGGACGTTCTGCCTCTTTTCCTATGCTTTACATGCAATTCCAGTCTACCTCCTGAAATCGGTTTCCTGCAATTCTGCCCCGCTTTCAAGTCCTCTTGGCAGCCTTACATCAATATATTTTTGGAGGATAGCTGTCATTTATAACTCTGCAGGTTTGTGAATTACCGTGCCCCTGAGCTCCTTTCTTCAACTCGCTTTCTTGTGAGCTGGCCACAACACCGCAGGATTGCTTCAGACCCTAGTGTGGTTCCGGCATGGCATGCTGAGCCTTTGGTTAATTCCTCTTCCTGGTGGGAAATGAGAGTTAAATTTGCCCGTCCAGACACCTCCAGCTAGTCTTTCATTGGTTCTCCCTATTCCTGTTCATCTTACGCAGAAATTGCCAACAGGAGGTTAAAGGCACTGACTATCCAAGTGGGGAGAGTGTTAGTAAAGCGTCTGGAATGTTGCACCGGAGTACCAGGGGACGAAAACTGAGACACATTTGAACATGTTTCCCGATCACACGGTGGATCATACTCTGGGTTATACATGCATGTTTTATCTGAAGGAAGCATCCCTTAAACCTGGAGAGTTGAGACCCGTGGAATGGGTACCATGCAATATGACTTCAAAGGGTCTGCATTTGCTCACAGAACCTCACCAATCCTATCACTGCTGCGTTTATGCCGCTGTCCACACGTTTGATTCTCTTTTGGAGACATATAAATCCATAGGTTTTAAGATTCTTACTAGTCAGGTATATTCTTAGGCGTTTAATATGGGGTGTTGAGTCCACTTCGTTGAGCAAGGAGTAGCTCTTCTCTATTACATATTTGGCTTATGGAACGGTATCTGTGCTAATTTCAAGCTCTGGTTTTATGCAGCACCCCAACACACCTTTCCCCTTAAGCAAGCATAAGTTGGTTTTCGACATTTGAGACCCTGTTCTGTTTTGTAATTCAGTTCCTGTGTAGCCAAGTTTACATTCCGTGTAGTAGTGATATCTTATGATGTTTCTTTTTCTGTGTGACTTATTTCACTTAGAATCATCGTACCTGAATCCACTCATTATGCTGCTATGGGCCTAATGACATAGATTTCATTGCTGAGTGATATTGCATTGTACGTAAGTACCACAACTTCTTTATCCTTTTTCGCTTTCTGCGACATTGAACTTGTACCGTAAACGAGGTTCTTGTAAACAGAGCCGTCCCAAACTTTGGGGTGGCTGTGTCTTTTTGATGTTAATTTCCCTAAGTTATAGGACTATAAGACGAAGTGCCCTAGGCTCTGTTGCTTTGTTTTTTGCGTGTTTCAGGAAACACCATACACTTCTCCAGAGTGGCTGTTGGTAATTTACATCCCGCCCATCAGCATAACAAGGCTCCCAGTTCTCCATGGCCTGTCCTGCCTTTCTGGATTTTACACTTTTTTCAGATGGCCCTTTTGACCGGGGGGCAGTGAGACTTCATTGTAGTGCAGATTTCCTTTGCAAGCTTGCTTGTTTGGCCAAAAAGGGCATATGCGTTTTTTCCTGAATATATTCAGGAAAAAATGCATACGCCCTTTTTGGCCAAGTGCATCATTGTGGACGTTCTGCCTCTTTTCCTATGCTTTACATGCAATTCCAGTCTACCTCCTGAAATCAGTTTCCTGCAATTCTGCCCCGCTTTCAAGTGCTCTTGGCAGCCTTACTTCAATATATTTTTGGACGATAGCTGTCATTGATAACTCTGCAGGTTTGTGAATTACCGTGCCCCTGAGCTCCTTTCTTCAACTCGCTTTCTTGTGAGCTGGCCGCCACACCGCAGGATTGCTTCAGGCCCTAGTGTGGTTCCGGCACGGCACGCTGAGCCTTTGGTTAATTCCTCTTCCTGGTGGGAAATGAGAGATAAATTTGCCCGTCCAGACACCTCCAGCTAGTCTCTCATTGGTTCTCCCTATTCTTGTTCATCTTCTGCATAAATCGCCAACTGGGCCAAACAGGAGGTTAAAGGCCCTGACTGTCCAAGTGGGGAGAGTGTTAGTAAGGCGTCTGGAATGTTGCACCCGAGTACCAGGGGACGAAAACGGAGACACATTTGAACACAATTCCCGATCACACGTTTGATCATACTCTGGGTTCCACATGCATGTTTTAGCTGAAGGAAGAATCCCTTAAACCTGGAGAGTTGAGACCCATGGAATGGGTACCATGCAATATGACTTCAAAGGGTCTGCATTTGCTCACCGAACCTCACCAATCCTATCACTGCTGCGCCTATACCGCTGTAAACAGGCTTGATTCTCTTTTGGAGACATATAAATCCATAGGTTTTAAGATTCTTACTAGTCAGGTATATTCTTAGGCGTTTAATATGGCGTGTTGAGTCCACTTCGTTGAGGAAGGTGTATCTCTGGTCTGTTACATATTTGGCTTATGGAACGGTATCTGTGCCAATTTCAATCTCTGGTTTCATGCAGCATCCCAACTCATCATTCCCCTTAAGCAAGCATAAGTTGGTTTTCTAAATTTGAGACCCTGTTCTGTTTTGTAATTCAGTTCCTCTGTAGCCAAGTTTACATTCCGTGTATTAATAATATCTTATGATCATTCTTTTCCTTTGTGACTTATTTCAATTAGAATCATCTTACCTGAATCCACTCATTATGCTGCTACGGGCCTGATGACATAGATTTCATTACTGAGTGATATTGCATTGTACGTAAGTACCACAACTTCTTTATCCATTTTTCGCATTCTACGATATTGAACTTGTACTGTAAACTAGGTTCTTGTAAACAGAGCCGTCCCAAACTTTGCGGTGGCTGTGTCTTTTTTTAATTTTAATTTCCCTAAGCTATAGGACCATAAGTGGAAGTGCCCTAGGCTCTGTTGCTTTGTTTTTTAGATGTTTCAGGAAACACCATACACTTCTCCCGAGTGGCTGTTGGCAATTTACATACCGCCCATCAGCATAACAAGGCTCCCAGTTCTCCATGGCCTGTCCTGCCTTTCTGGATTTTACACTTTTTTCAGATGGCCCTTTTGACCGGGGGGAAGTGAGACTTCATTGTAGTGCAGATTTCCTTTGCAAGCTTGCTTGGTTGGCCAAAAAGGGCGTATGCGTTTTTTCCTGAATATATTCAGGAACAAACGCATACGCCCTTTTTGGCCAAGTGCATCATTGTGGGCGTTCTGCCTCTTTTCCTATGCTTTAAATGCAATTCCAGTCTACCTCCTGAAATCGGTTTCCTGCAATTCTGCCCCGCTTTCAAGTCCTCTTGGCAGCCTGACTTCAGTATATTTTTGGACGATAGCTGTCATTTACTACTCTGCACGTTTGTGAATTACAGTGTGCCTGAGCTCCTTTCTTCAACTCGCTTTCTTGTGAGCTGGCCGCAACACCGCAGGATTGCTTCAGGCCCTAATCAGTTTCCAGCACGGCACACTGAGCCTTTGGTTAATTACCTTCCTTGTGGGAAATGAGAGTTAAATTTGCCCGTCCAGACACCTCCAGCTAGTCTCTCGTTGGTTCTCCCTATTCCTGTTCATCTTCCGCAGTAACTTCAAACTGGGCCAAACAGGAGTTTAAAGGCACTGACTCTCCAAGTCGGGAGAGTGTTAGTAAAGCCTCTGGAATGTTGCACCCGAGTACCAGGGGACGAGAACGGAGACATATTTGAACACGTTTCCCGATCACACGTTTGATCATACTCTGGGTTCCACATGCATGGTTTAGCTGAAGGAAGAATCCCTTAAAGCTGGAGCGTGGAGACCCGTGGAATGGGTACCATGCAATATGACTTCAAAGGGTCTTCATTTGCTCACCGAACCTCTCCAATCCTATCACTGCTGCGTTTATGCCAGTGTACACACGCTTGATTCTCTTTCGGAGACATAGCAATCCATAGGTTTTATGATACTTACTAGTCAGGTACATTCTTAGGCGTTTAATATGGGGTGTTGAGTCCACTTCGTTGAGCAAGGAGTAGCTCTTGTCTATTCCATATTTGGCTTAAGGAACTTTATCTGTGCTCATTTCAATCTCTGGTTTTATGCAGCACCCAACTCACCTTTCCCCTTAAGCAAGCATAAGTTGGTTTTCTAAATTTGAGACCCTGTTCTGTTTTGTAATCCAGTTCTTGTGTAGCCAAGTTTACATTCCGTGTATTAGTGATATCTTATGATGTTTCTTTTTCTGTGTGACTTATTTCAGTTAGAATCATCGTACCTGAATCCACTCATTATGCTGCTACGGGCCTGATGACATACATGTCATTGCTGAGTGATATTGCATTGTACATAAGTACCACAACTTCTTTATCCATTTTTCACTTTCTGTGATATTGAACTTGTACCGTAAACGAGGTTCTTGTAAACAGAGCCGTCCCAACTTTGGGGTGGCTGTGTCTTTTTGATTTTAGTTTCCCTAAGCTATGGGACCATAAGTGGAAGTGCCCTAGGCTCTGTTGCTTTGTTTTTTAGATGTTTCAGGAAACACCATACACTTCTCCAGAGTGGCTGTTGGCAATTTACATCCCGCCCATCAGCATAACAAGGCTCCCAGTTCTCCATGGCCTGTCCTGCCTTTCTGGATTTTACACTTTTTTCAGATGGCCCTTTTGACCAGGGGGAAGTGAGACTTCATTGTAGTGCAGATTTCCTTTGCAAGCTTGCTTGGTTGGCCAAAAAGGGCGTATGCGTTTTTTCCTGAATATATTCAGGAAAAAACGCATCCGCCCTTTTTGGCCAAGTGCATCATTGTCGACGTTCTGCCTCTTTTCCTATGCTTTAAATGCAATTCCAGCCTACCTCCTGAAATCGGTTTCCTGGAATTCTGCCCCGCTTTCAAGTCCTCTTGTCAGCCTGACTTCAGTATATTTTTGGACGATAGCTGTCATTTATAACTCTGCAGATTTGTGAAGTACAGTGCCCCTGAGCTCCTTTCTTCACCTCGCTTTCTTGTGAGCTGGCCGCAACACCGCACGATTGCTTCAGGCCCTAATCTGGTTCCGGCACGGCACGCTGAGCCTTTGGTTAATTCCTCTTCCTGGTGGGAAATGAGAGTTAAATTTGCCCGTCCAGACACCTCCAGCTAGTCTCTCATTGGTTCTCCCTATTCCTGTTCATCTTCCGCAGAAATTGCAAACTGGGCCAAACAGGAGGTTAAAGGCACTGACTCTCCAAGTTGGGAGAGTGTTAGTAAAGCCTCTGGAATGTTGCACCCGAGTACCAGGGGACAAGAACGGAGACATATTTGAACACGTCTCCCGAGCACACGTTTGATCATACTCTGGGTTCCACATGCATGGTTTAGCTGAAGGAAGAATCCCTTAAAGCTGGAGCGTGGAGACCCGTGGAATGGGTACCATGCAATATGACTTCAAAGGGTCTTCATTTGCTCACCGAACCTCTCCAGTCCTATCACTGCTGCGTTTATGCCAGTGTACACACGCTTGATTCTCTTTCGGACTCATAGCAATCCATAGGTTTTAAGATACTTACTAGTCAGGTACATTCTTAGGCGTTTAATATGGGGTGTTGAGTCCATTTCATTGAGCAAGGAGTAGCTCTTGTCTATTCCATATTTGGCTTAAGGAACTTTATCTGTGCTCATTTCAATCTCTGGTTTTATGCAGCACCCCAACTCACCTTTCCCCTTAAGCAAGCATAAGTTGGTTTTCTAAATTTGAGACCCTGTTCTGTTTTGTAATCCAGTTCTTGTGTAGCCAAGTTTACATTCCGTGTATTAGTGATATCTTATGATGTTTCTTTTTCTGTGTGACTTATTTCAGTTAGAATCATCGTACCTGAATCCACTCATTATGCTGCTACGGGCCTGATGACATAGATGTCATTGCTGAGTGATATTGCATTGTACGTAAGTACCACAACTTCTTTATCCATTTTTCACTTTCTGTGATATTGAACTTGTACCGTAAACGAGGTTCTTGTAAACAGAGCCGTCCCAAACTTTGGGGTGGCTGTGTCTTTTTGATTTTAATTTCCCTAAGCTATAGGACCATAAGTGGAAGTGCCCTAGGCTCTGTTGCTTTGTTTTTTAGATGTTTCAGGAAACACCATACACTTCTCCAGAGTGGCTGTTGGCAATTTACATCCCGCCCATCAGCATAACAAGGCTCCCAGTTCTCCATGGCCTGTCCTGCCTTTCTGGATTTTACACTTTTTTCAGATGGCCCTTTTGACCGGGGTGGGCAGTGAGACTTCATTGTAGTGCAGATTTCCTTTGCAAGCTTGCTTGGTTGGCCAAAAAAGGCGTATGCGTTTTTTCCTGAATATATTCAGGAAAAAACGCATACGCCCTTTTTGGCCAAGTGCATCATTGTGGACGTTCTGCCTCTTTTCCTTTGCTTTACATGCAATTCCAGTCTACCTCCTGAAATCGGTTTCCTGCAATTCTGCCCCGCTTTCAAGTCCTATTGGCAGCCTTACTTCAATATATTTTTGGACGATAGCTATCATTTATAACTCTACAGGTTTGTGAATGACAGTGCCCCTGAGCTCCTTTCTTCAACTCGCTTTCTTGTGAGCTGGCCGCAACACCGCAGGATTGCTTCAGGCCCTAGTGTGGTTCCGGCATGGCACGCTGAGCCTTTGGTTAATTCCTCTTCCTGGTGGGAAATGAGAGTTAAATTTGCCCGTCCAGACACCTCCAGCTAGTCTCTCATTGGTTCTCCCTATTCCTGTGCATCTTACACAGAAATTGCCAACAGGAGGTTAAAGGCACTGACTCTCCAAGTGGGGAGAGTGTTAGTAAAGCGTCTGGAATGTTGCACCGGAGTACCAGGGGACGAAAACTGAGACACATTTGAACATGTTTCCCGATCACACGGTGGATCATACTCTGGGTTCCACATGCATGGTTTAGCTGAAGGAAGAATCCCATAAACCTGGAGAGTTGAGACCCGTGGAATGGGTACCATGCAATATGACTTCAAAGGGTCTGCATTTGCTCACCGAACCTCACCAATCCTATCACTGCTGCGTTTATGCCGCTGTCCACACGCTTGATTCTCTTTCGGAGACATATAAATCCATAGGTTTTAAGATTCTTACTAGTCAGGTATATTCTTAGGCGTTTAATATGGGGTGTTGAGTCCACTTCGTTGAGCAAGGAGTAGCTCTTGTCTATTACATATTTGGCTTATGGAACGGTATCTGTGCTAATTTCAATCTCTGGTTTTAGGCAGCACCCCAACTCACCTTTCCCCTTAAGCAAGCATAAGTTGGTTTTCAACATTTGAGACCCTGTTCTGTTTTGTAATTCAGTTCCTGTGTAGCCAAGTTTACATTCCGT
Organism: Lagenorhynchus albirostris; assembly: GCF_949774975.1. Lineage (NCBI taxonomy): Eukaryota > Metazoa > Chordata > Mammalia > Artiodactyla > Delphinidae > Lagenorhynchus > Lagenorhynchus albirostris. Next base: position 64,597,255 of record NC_083096.1, on the reverse strand, counting down.
GTAGTAGTGATATCTTATGATGTTTCTTTTTCTGTGTGACTTATTTCACTTAGAATCATCGTACCTGAATCCACTCATTATGCTGCTACGGGCCTGATGACATAGATTTCATTGCTGAGTGATATTGCATTGTACGTAAGTACCACAACTTCTTTATCCATTTTTCGCTTTGTGCGACATTGAACTTGTACCGTAAACGAGGTTCTTGTAAACAGAGCCGTCCCAAACTTTGGGGTGGCTGTGTCTTTTTGATTTTAATTTCCCTAAGTTATAGGACTATAAGAGGATGTGCCCTAGGCTCTGTTGCTTTGTTTTTTGGATGTTTCAGGAAACACCATACACTTCTCCAGAGTGGCTGTTGGCAATTTACATCCCGCCCATCAGCATAACAAGGCTCCCAGTTCTCCATGGCCTGTCCTGCCTTTCTGGATTTTACACTTTTTTCAGAATGCCCTTTTGACCAGGGGGAAGTGAGACTTCATTGTAGTGCAGATTTCCTTTGCAAGCTTGCTTGGTTGGCCAGAAAGTGCGTATGTGTTTCTTCCTGAATATATTCAGGATAAAACACATACGCCCTTTTTGGCCAAGTGCATGATTGTCGATGTTCTGTGTCTTTTCATATGTTTTCAATGCAATTCCAGTCTACCTCCTGAAATTGGTTTCCTGCAATTCTGCATTGCTCTCAGTGCCTCTTCATAGCCTTACCTCAATATACTTTTGGAAAATAGTTGGCCTTTATAACTCTGCAGGTTTTTGAATTGCAGTGGCCCTTAGTTCCATTTTTCAGCTCTTATTATTGTGATCTTGCCTCGTATCCCCAGGATTTTTTCAGGCCCTAATCTTCTTCTGGGGCGCCTTGCTGTGCCTTTAGTTAATTCTTCTTCCTATGAGAAATTAGAGTGACATGTGGCCATTGAAACTGCCACAGCTATTTTCTCACTGGTTCCCCCTATTCCCATTCATCCTCTGCACTAACTGCAGACTGTGCGATACTGGAACTTAAAGGCATTGACTCTCCATGTGGGGATGTTGTTAGTAAAGTGGTTGGAATGTTGATCCGGAGCCCCAGGAGAGGAAAATGAGGTGCGTTTTAGAAACCTTTCCCGATCATATGGTATACCATCTGCTGGATTTCCCATGCATGGTTTAGCTGTAGGAAGATTCCCTTCAACCTGCAGTGTTGGGACCCTTGGAATGAGTAGCATGAAGTATTGCATTAAACTTTCGGCAGTTGCTCACCAAAGCTCACCAATCCTCTCAGCCCCAAGTGTCCAGCCTTATGTCTTATCCAGCTGTGGGTTTATATGTGGTCATTCCAGGTTACATCACAGCCCCTGAGCGAATTTTGTAAGAATTTTTCTCTCTTTCATTGTTTCTGCGTTTTGGTTTTAAAATTTATTTCTATAATGGGGTTTAGCTCATTTTCACTGCTGTGTTTGTGCCGCTCTGCACACACTTGATTCCCTTATGGAGATATATCAATACATGGGTTTTAAGATTCTTATTACTCAGATATATTTCTCTGCGGTGTATAGGGGGTGTTGAGGCCAGTTCATTGAGCAAGGTGTAGATCTTCTCTAATACCTATTTGCTTTATTGAACGGTATCTGTGCTAATTTCAAACTCTGGTTTTATGCATCACCCCACCTCTCCTTTCCCCTTAAGCTGACATAAGTGTGTTTTCTAAATGTGAGACACTGTTCTGTTTTGTAATTCATTTTCTGTGCAGCCATATTTATCCTCCCTCTATAAGTGATATCTTATGATATGTTTCTTTTTCTGTTTGACTTATTTCAAGTAGTATTATCGGACCTAAATCCACTCTTTATCCTTCTACTAGCCTTATTACATTGATTTCATGGTGAAGAGATATTCCATTGTACATAAGTACCACATTTTCTTTATCCATTGTTCTCTTTCCTGGGATATTTAAGGTGTACTGGAGTTGAGGTTCTTGTAAACAGAGTAGCCCTAAACTGTGGTGTGCTTGTGTCTTGTTGATTTTTAGACTTCCCTAGATATACTCCCGTGATTGGAAGTGCCCTATGCTCTGTAGCTCTGTTTTTTAGATGATTTAGGAACCACCATACACTTCTCCAGAGTGGCTCTTGGCAGTTCACACACTGTCCATCAGCGTATAAAGGCTCCCTGTTCTCCATGGCCTGTCCTGCATTTCTAGTTTTTACAATTTTTTCGGATGGCCCTTTTGACCGGTGGGAAATGAGACTTCTTTGTTGTGCACATTTGCATTGCTTGCTTGCTTGGTTGCCCATAAAGTGCGTATGCGTTTTTTCCTGGATATATTCAGGAAAAAACGCATACTCCCTTTTGGGCCAACTGCATCATTGTCGAAATTCTGCCGCTTTTCATGTGCTTTAAAGACGAGTCCAATCTATCTCTTGAAATCTGTTTCTTGCAATTCTGTCTTGCATTCAGATCCTCTTCTTTGCCTTACCTCAACATATTTTTGGACGTTAGTTTTCATTTATAACTCTGCAGGTTTGTGAATTGCAGTGACCATGAGCTCCTTTCTTCAACTCGCTTTCTTGTGAGCTGGCCGCAACACCGCAGGATTGCTTCAGGCCCTAGTGTGGTTCCGGCATGGCACGCTGAGCCTTTGGTTAATTCCTCTTCCTGGTGGGAAATGAGAGTTAAATTTCCCCGTCCAGACATCTCCAGCTAGTCTCTCATTGTTTCTCCCTATTCCTGTTCCTTTTCCGCAGAAATTGCAAACTGGGCCAAACAGGAGGTTAAAGGCACTGACTCTCCAAGTGGGGAGAGTGTTCCTAAAGCGTCCGGAATGTTGCACCCAAGTAGAAAGGGACGAAAACTGACACACATTTGAACACGTTTCCCGAAAACACGGTGGATCATACTTTGTGTGCCACATGCATGTTTTACCTGAAGGAAGAATCCCTTAAACCTGGAGAGTTGAGACCCATGGAATGGGTACCATGCAATATGACTTCAAAGGGTCTGCATTTGCTCACCGAACCTCACCAATCCTATCACTGCTGCGCTTATGCCGCTGTACACACGCTAGATTCTCTTTCGGAGACATGTAAATCCATAGGTTTTAAGATTCTTACTAGTCAGGTATATTCTTAGGCCTTTAATATGGCGTGTTGAGTCCATTTCGTTGAGCAAGGAGTAGTTCTTGTCTATTCCATATTTGGCTTATGGAACGGTATCTGTGCTAATTTCAATCTCTGGTTTTATGCAGCACCCCAACTCACCTTTCCCCTTTAGCAAGCATAAGTTGGTTTTCTACATTTGAGACCCTGTTCTGTTTTGTAATTCAGTTCCTGTGTAGCCAAGTTTATATTCCTTGTAGTAGTGATATCTTATGATGTTTCTTCTTCTGTGTGACTTATTTCACTTAGAATCATCGTACCTGAATCCACTCATTATGCTGCTACGGGCCTGATGACATAGATTTCATTGCTGAGTGATATTGCATTGTACGTAAGTTTCACAACTTCTTTATCCATTTTTCGCTTTCTGTAATATTGAACTTGTACCATAAAGGAGGTTCTTGTAAACAGAGCTATCCCAAACTTGGGGTGGCTGTGTCTTTTTGATTTTAATTTCCCTAAACTATAGGACCATAATTGGAAGTTCGCTAGGCTCTGTTACTTTGTTTTTTGGATGTTTCAGGAAACACCATACACTTCTCCAGAGTGGCTGTTGGCAGTTTACATCCCGCCCATCAGCATAACAAGGCTCCCAATTCCTCATGGCCTGTCCTGCCTTTCTGGAATTTACACTTTTTTCAGATGGCCCTTTTGACAGGGGGGCAGTGAGACTTCATTGTAGTGCAGATTTCCTTTGCAAGCTTCCTTGGTTGGCCAAAAAGGGCGTATGCGATTTTTCCTGAATATATTCAGAAAAAACGCATACGCCCTTTTTGGCCAAGTGCATCATTGTGGACGTTCTGCCTCTTTTCCTATGCTTTACATGCAATTCCAGTCTACCTCCTGAAATCGGTTTCCTGCAATTCTGCCCCGCTTTCAAGTGCTCTTTGCAGCCTTACTTCAATATATTTTTGGACGATAGCTGTAATTTATAACTCTCCAGGTTTGTGAATTACAGTGCCCCTGAGCTCCTTTCTTCAACTCGCTTTCTTGTGAGTTGGCCGCAACACCGCTGGATTGCTTCAGACCCTAGTGTGGTTCCGGCATGGCATGCTGAACCTTTGGTTAATTCCTCTTCCTGGTGAGAAATGAGAGTTAAATTTGCCCGTCCAGACACCTCCAGCTAGTCTCTCATTGGTTCTCCCTATTCCTGTTCATTTTCCACAGAAATTGCAAACTGGGCCAAACAGGAGGTTAAAGGCACTGACTCTCCAAGTGGGGATAGTGTTAGTAAAGCGTCTGGAATGTTGCACCAGAGTACCAGGGCACGAAAACGAGACACATTTGAACACGTTTCCCGATCACACGGTGGATCATACTCTGGGTTCCACATGCATGTTTTAGCTGAAGCAAGAATCCCTTAAACCTGGAGAGTTGAGACCCGTGGAATGGGTACCATGCAATATGACTTCAAAGGGTCTGCATTTGCTCACCGAACCTCACCAATACTATCACTGCTGCATTTATGCCGCTGTCCACACGCTTGATTCTCTTTAGGAGACATATAAATCCATAAGTTTTAAGATTCTTACTAGTCAGGTATATTCTTAGGCGTTTAATATGGGGTGTTGTGTCCAATTCGTTGAGGAAGGAGTAGCTCTTGTCTATTCCATATTTGGCTTATGGAACTGTATCTGTGCTCATTTCAATCTCTGGTTTTAGGCAGCACCCCAACTCACCTTTCCCCTTAAACAAGCATAAGTTGGTGTTCAACATTTGAGACCCTGTTCTGTTTTCTAATTCAGTTCCTGTGTAGCCCAGTTTACATTCCGTGTAGTAGTGATATCTTATGATGTTTCTTTTTCTGTGTGACTTATTTCACTTAGAGTCATCGTACCTGAATCCACTCATTATGCTGCTACGGGCCTGATGACATAGATTTCATTGCTGAGTGATATTGCATTGTACATAAGTACCACAACTTCTTTATCCATTTTTCGCTTTCTGCGACATTGAACTTGTACCGTAAACGAGGTTCTTGTAAACAGAGCCGTCCCAAACTTTGGGGTGGCTGTGTCTTTTTGATTTTAATTTCCCTAAGTTATAGGACTATAAGAGGAAGTGCCCTAGGCTCTGTTGCCATGTTTTTTGGATGTTTCAGGAAACACCATACACTTCTCCCGAGTGGCTGTTGGCAATTTACATCCCGCCCATCACCATAACTAGGCTCCAATGTCTCCATGGCCTGTCCTGCCTTTCTGGATTTTACACTTTTTTCAGATGGCCCTTTTGACTGGTGGGCAGTGAGACTTCATTGTAGTGCAGATTTCCTTTGCAAGCTTGCTTGGTTGGCCAAAAAGGGCGTATGCGTTTTTTCCTGAATATATTCAGGAAAAAACGCATATGCCCTTTTTGACCAAGTGCATCATTGTGGACGTTCTGCCTCTTTTCCTTTGCTTTACATGCAATTCCAGTCTACCTCCTGAAATCTGTTTCCTGCAATTCTGCCCCGCTTTCAAGTCCTCTTGGCAGCCTTACTTCAATATATTTTTGGACGATAGCTGTCATTTATAACTCTGCAGGTTTGTGAATTACAGTGCCCCTTAGCTCCTTTCTTCCACTCGCTTTCTTGAGAGCTGGCCGCAACACCGCAGGATTGCTTCAGGCCCTAGTGTTGTTCTGGCATGGCACGCTGAGCCTTTGGTTAATTCCCCTTCCTGGTGGGAAAAGAGAGTTAAATTTGCCCGTCCAGACACCTCCAGCTAGTCTCTCATTGGTTCTCCCTATTCCAGTTCATCTTACGCAGAAATTGCAAACTGGGCCAAACAGGAGGTTAAAGGCACTGACTCTCCAAGTGGGGAGAGTGTTAGTAAAGCGTCTGGAATGTTGCACTGGAGTACCAGGGGATGAAAACTGAGGCACATTTGAACATGTTTCCCGATCACACGGTGGATCATACTCTAGGTTCCACATGCACGTTTTAGCTGAAGGAAGAATCTCATAAACCTGGAGAGTTGAGACCCATGGAATGGGTACCATGCAATATGACTTCAAAGGGTCTGCATTTGCTCACCGAACCTCACCAATCCTATCACTGCTGCATTTATGCCGCTGTCCACACGCTTGATTCTCTTTCAGAGATATATAAATCCAAAGGTTTTAAGATTCTTACTAGTCAGGTATCTTCATAGGCTTTTAATATGGCGTGTTGAGTCCACTTCGTTGAGCAAGCAGTAGCTCTTGTCTATTACATGTTTGGCTTATGGAACGGTATCTGTGCTAATTTCAATCTCTGGTTTTACGCAGCACCCCAACTCACCTTTCCCCTTAAGCAAGCATAAGTTGGTTTTCGACATTTGAGACCCTGTTCTGTTTGGTAATTCAGTTCCTGTGTAGCCAAGTTTACATTCCGTGTAGTAGTGATATCTTATGATGTTTCTTTTCTGTGTGATTTATTTCACTGAGAATCATTGTACCTGAATCCACTCATTATCTGCTATGGGCCTGATGACATAGATTTCATTGCTGAGTTATATTGCATTGTACTAAGTCCCACAACTTCTTTATCCATTTTTCGCTTTCTGTGATTTTGAACTTGTACCGTAAACGAGGTTCTTGTAAACAGAGCCGGCCCAAACATTGAGGTGGCTGTGTCTTTTTGATTTTAATTTCCCTAAACTATAGGACCATAAGTGGAAGTTCGCTAGGCTCTGTTACTTTGTTTTTTGGATGTTTCAGGAAACACCATACACTTCTCCAGAGTGGCTGTTGGCAGTTTACATCCCGCCCATCAGCATAACAAGGCTCCCAATTCCTCATGGCCTGTCCTGCCTTTCTGGAATTTACACTTTTTTCAGATGGCCCTTTTGACAGGGGGGCAGTGAGACTTCATTGTAGTGCAGATTTCCTTTGCAAGCTTCCTTGGTTGGCCAAAAAGGGCGTATGCGATTTTTCCTGAATATATTCAGAAAAAACGCATACGCCCTTTTTGGCCAAGTGCATCATTGTGGACGTTCTGCCTCTTTTCCTATGCTTTACATGCAATTCCAGTCTACCTCCTGAAATCGGTTTCCTGCAATTCTGCCCCGCTTTCAAGTGCTCTTTGCAGCCTTACTTCAATATATTTTTGGACGATAGCTGTAATTTATAACTCTCCAGGTTTGTGAATTACAGTGCCCCTGAGCTCCTTTCTTCAACTCGCTTTCTTGTGAGCTGGCCGCAACACCGCAGGATTGCTTCAGACCCTAGTGTGGTTCCGGCATGGCATGCTGAACCTTTGGTTAATTCCTCTTCCTGGTGAGAAATGAGAGTTAAATTTGCCCGTCCAGACACCTCCAGCTAGTCTCTCATTGGTTCTCCCTATTCCTGTTCATTTTCCGCAGAAATTGCAAACTGGGCCAAACAGGAGGTTAAAGGCACTGACTCTCCAAGTGGGGATAGTGTTAGTAAAGCGTCTGGAATGTTGCACCAGAGTACCAGGGCACGAAAACGAGACATATTTGAACACGTTTCCCGATCACACGGTGGATCATACTCTGGGTTCCACATGCATGTTTTAGCTGAAGCAAGAATCCCTTAAACCTGGAGAGTTGAGACCCGTGGAATGGGTACCATGCAATATGACTTCAAAGGGTCTGCATTTGCTCACCGAACCTCACCAATACTATCACTGCTGCATTTATGCCGCTGTCCACACGCTTGATTCTCTTTAGGAGACATATAAATCCATAAGTTTTAAGATTCTTACTAGTCAGGTATATTCTTAGGCGTTTAATATGGGGTGTTGTGTCCAATTCGTTGAGGAAGGAGTAGCTCTTGTCTATTCCATATTTGGCTTATGGAACTGTATCTGTGCTCATTTCAATCTCTGGTTTTAGGCAGCACCCCAACTCACCTTTCCCCTTAAACAAGCATAAGTTGGTGTTCAACATTTGAGACCCTGTTCTGTTTTCTAATTCAGTTCCTGTGTAGCCCAGTTTACATTCCGTGTAGTAGTGATATCTTATGATGTTTCTTTTTCTGTGTGACTTATTTCACTTAGAGTCATCGTACCTGAATCCACTCATTATGCTGCTACGGGCCTGATGACATAGATTTCATTGCTGAGTGATATTGCATTGTACATAAGTACCACAACTTCTTTATCCATTTTTCGCTTTCTGCGACATTGAACTTGTACCGTAAACGAGGTTCTTGTAAACAGAGCCGTCCCAAACTTTGGGGTGGCTGTGTCTTTTTGATTTTAATTTCCCTAAGTTATAGGACTATAAGAGGAAGTGCCCTAGGCTCTGTTGCCATGTTTTTTGGATGTTTCAGGAAACACCATACACTTCTCCCGAGTGGCTGTTGGCAATTTACATCCCGCCCATCACCATAACTAGGCTCCAATGTCTCCATGGCCTGTCCTGCCTTTCTGGATTTTACACTTTTTTCAGATGGCCCTTTTGACTGGTGGGCAGTGAGACTTCATTGTAGTGCAGATTTCCTTTGCAAGCTTGCTTGGTTGGCCAAAAAGGGCGTATGCGTTTTTTCCTGAATATATTCAGGAAAAAACGCATATGCCCTTTTTGACCAAGTGCATCATTGTGGACGTTCTGCCTCTTTTCCTTTGCTTTACATGCAATTCCAGTCTACCTCCTGAAATCTGTTTCCTGCAATTCTGCCCCGCTTTCAAGTCCTCTTGGCAGCCTTACTTCAATATATTTTTGGACGATAGCTGTCATTTATAACTCTGCAGGTTTGTGAATTACAGTGCCCCTTAGCTCCTTTCTTCCACTCGCTTTCTTGAGAGCTGGCCGCAACACCGCAGGATTGCTTCAGGCCCTAGTGTTGTTCTGGCATGGCACGCTGAGCCTTTGGTTAATTCCCCTTCCTGGTGGGAAAAGAGAGTTAAATTTGCCCGTCCAGACACCTCCAGCTAGTCTCTCATTGGTTCTCCCTATTCCAGTTCATCTTACGCAGAAATTGCAAACTGGGCCAAACAGGAGGTTAAAGGCACTGACTCTCCAAGTGGGGAGAGTGTTAGTAAAGCGTCTGGAATGTTGCACTGGAGTACCAGGGGATGAAAACTGAGGCACATTTGAACAATTTTCCCGATCACACGGTGGATCATACTCTAGGTTCCACATGCACGTTTTAGCTGAAGGAAGAATCTCATAAACCTGGAGAGTTGAGACCCATGGAATGGGTACCATGCAATATGACTTCAAAGGGTCTGCATTTGCTCACCGAACCTCACCAATCCTATCACTGCTGCATTTATGCCGCTGTCCACACGCTTGATTCTCTTTCAGAGATATATAAATCAAAAGGTTTTAAGATTCTTACTAGTCAGGTATCTTCATAGGCTTTTAATATGGCGTGTTGAGTCCACTTCGTTGAGCAAGCAGTAGCTCTTGTCTATTACATGTTTGGCTTATGGAACGGTATCTGTGCTAATTTCAATCTCTGGTTTTACGCAGCACCCCAACTCACCTTTCCCCTTAAGCAAGCATAAGTTGGTTTTCGACATTTGAGACCCTGTTCTGTTTGGTAATTCAGTTCCTGTGTAGCCAAGTTTACATTCCGTGTAGTAGTGATATCTTATGATGTTTCTTTTCTGTGTGATTTATTTCACTGAGAATCATTGTACCTGAATCCACTCATTATCTGCTATGGGCCTGATGACATAGATTTCATTGCTGAGTTATATTGCATTGTACTAAGTCCCACAACTTCTTTATCCATTTTTCGCTTTCTGTGATTTTGAACTTGTACCGTAAACGAGGTTCTTGTAAACAGAGCCGGCCCAAACATTGAGGTGGCTGTGTCTTTTTGATTTTAATTTCCCTAAACTATAGGACCATAAGTGGAAGTTCGCTAGGCTCTGTTACTTTGTTTTTTGGATGTTTCAGGAAACACCATACACTTCTACAGAGTGGCTGTTGGCAGTTTACATCCCGCCCATCAGCATAACAAGGCTCCCAGTTCTCCATGGCCTGTCCTGCCTTTCTGGATTTTACACTTTTTTCAAATGGCCCTTTTGACAGGGGGGCAGTGAGACATCATTGTAGTGCAGATTTCCTTTGCAAGCTTCCTTGGTTGGCCAAAAAGGGCGTATGCGATTTTTCCTGAATATATTCAGGAAAAAACGCATACGCCCTTTTTGGCCAAGTGCATCATTGTGGACGTTCTGCCTCTTTTCCTATGCTTTACATGCAATTCCAGTCTACCTCCTGAAATCGGTTTCCTACAATTCTGCCCCGCTTTCAAGTGCTCTTGGCAGCCTTACTTCAATATATTTTTGGACGATAGCTGTCATTTATAACTCTGAAGGTTTGTGAATTACAGTGCCCCTGAGCTCCTTTCTTCAACTCGCTTTCTTGTGAGCTGGCCGCAACACCGCAGGATTGCTTCAGGCCCTAGTGTGGTTCCGGAACAGCACGCTGAGCCTTTGATTAATTCCTCTTCCTGGTGGGAAATGAGAGTTAAATTTGCCGGTCCAGACACCTCCAGCTAGTCTCTCATTGGTTCTCCCTATTCCTGTTCATCTTACGCAGAAATTGCAAACTGGGCCAAACAGGAGGTTAAAGGCACTGACTCTCCAAGTGGGGAGAGTGTTAGTAAAGAGTCTGGAATGTTGCACCTGAATACCAGGGGATGAAAACTGAGACACATTTGAACACGTTTCCCGATCACACGGTGGATCATATTCTGGGTTCCACATGCATGTTTTAGCTGAAGGAAGAATCCCTTAAACCTGGAGACTTGAGACCCATGGAATGCGTACCATGCAATATGACTTCAAAGGGTCTGCATTTGCTCACCGAACCTCACCAATCGTATCACTGCTGCATTTATGCTGCTGTACACACGCTTGATTCTCTTTCGGAGACATAGAAATCCATAGGTTTTAAGATTCTTACTAGTCAGGTATATTCTTAGGCGTTTAATATGGGGTGTTGAGTCCACTTCGTTGAGCAAGGAGTAGCTCTTGTCTATTACATATTTGGCTTATGCAACGGTATCTGTGCTAATTTCAATCTCTGGTTTTAGGCAGCACCCCAACTTACCTTTCCCGTTAAGCAAGCATAAGTTGGTTTTCTACATTTGAGACCCTGTTCTGTTTTGTAATTCAGTTCCTGTGTAGCCAAGTTTACATTCCTTGTATTAGTGATATCTTATGATGTTTCTTTTTCTGTGTGACTTATTTCACTTAGAATCATCGTACCTGAATCCACTCATTATGCTGCTACGGGCCTGATGACATAGATTTCATTGCTGAGTTATATTGCATTGTACGTAAGATCCACAACATGTTTATCCATTTTCCCTTTTTGTGATGTTGAACTTGTACCGTAAACGAGGTTCTTGTAAACAGAGCCATCCCAAACTTTGGGGTGGCTGTGTCTTTTTGATTTTAATTTCCCTAAGCTATAGGACCATAAGTGGAAGTTCCCTAGGCTCTGTTGCTTGGTTTTTTGGATGTTTCAGGAAACACCATACACTTCTCCAGAGTGCCTGTTGGCAATTTACATCCCGCCCATCAGCATAACAAGGCTGCCAGTTCTCCATGGCCTGTCTTGCCTTTCTGGATTTTACATTTTTCTCAGATGGCCCTTTAGACCGGGGGGAAGTGACACTTCATAGTAGTTCAGATTTCCATTGCAAGCTTGCTTGGTTTGCCAAAAAGGGCGTATGTGTTTTTTCCTGAATATATTCAGGAACAAACGCATACGTCCTTTTGTGCCAAGTGCATCATTGTCGATGTTCTGCCTCTTTTCCTATTCTTTAAATGCAAATCCAGTCTACCTCCTGAAATCAGTTTCCTGAAATTCCGCCCCGCTTTCAAGTCGTCTTCGCAGCCTTACTTCAATATATTTTTGGACATTATCTGTCATTTATAACTCTGCAGGTTTGTGAATTACAGGGTCCCTGAGCTCCTTTCTTCAACTCGCTTTCTTGATTGCTGGCCGCAAACCCGCAAGACTGCTTCAGGCCCTAATCTGCTTCTGGCAGGGCACGCTGAGCCTTTGGTTAATTCTTCTTCCTGGTGGGAAATGAGTGTTAAATATGCCCATCCAGACACCTATCTCACTCTCAACCCCTTGGTGATGTGGGTCCTCTGGTTTGTGGCCACCTTTGCTGGGTTCCTCACCTTTCGATGATGTGGCCCCACTAGTGTGAGGACACTCCTGCCTGGTTCTCATCCACGTGGTTATGTGGACCCCCTGGTGAGAGTCTGTTCCTGGTTGTGTTCCTCACCCTTCTGTGAGGGAGACCCTCTGCTGATAGGTCACTCCTGCATGTCTGGCACACATTGCCTTGTTGAAGTCAGCCGTGTGGTGGCAGTTGGAGCGTGCTGGGAATCTCCTCCCCCCGGTGATGAGGGCCCTCTTGCGTCAGGCCCTAACTGCTGGGCTCACCAACTTTTCTTAGTGAGCCCAGTGATGCTTTGGCACTCCTCTTAGGATCCCATCTCCATGGGGATGTGGGCCTTCTGCTCTGAGGTCCCAACGGCTGGGTAGTTCACATTTTCATGATGTGGGCTCTCTGGTGTTAGTTCACAGAGGCCTGGATCCCATAGCCTCTGTGCTCTTGGCCGCCTGCTGGGAGGTTCCAACTGCTGGATTCCTCACTTTTTAAATTTTTGGGGCCCTCTGTTGTGAGGATCCTCCTGCCTGCCTCACTCCCAGCCCCTTCGTGATGTGTGTCGTCTGGTTTGTGGCCACATGTGCTGGGTTCCTCACCTTTCGATGATGTGGGACCAATGGTCTTAGGAGACTCCTGCCTGGTTCACATCCCCTTGGTGATGTGGGCGCTCTGTTGAGAGTCTGATCCTGGCTGGGTTCCTCACCCATCTGTGAGGTGGGCCGTCTGCGGTGAGGTCACTCCTGCCTGGCTTGCTCACCTCGCCTTGTGGACATGAGCCCTCTGGTGGCACTTGGAGCCTGCTGGGAGCCTCCTCCCCTCGGTGATGAGGGCCCTCTGGCGTCAGGCCCTAACTGCTGGGCTCCCCACATTTTGTGATGTGCACCCAGTGGTGCGAGGACACTCCAGCCAGGTTCACATCCCCATTGGGATGTTGGCCTTCTGCTCTGAGGTCCCAATGCCTGGGTTGCTCACAGTTTCATGATGTGGGCTCTCTGCTGTTAGTTCACTCCTGCCTGCATCCCATAACTTCTGTGCTCTCGGTCGCCTGCTGGGAGGTTCCAACTGCTGGATTCCTCACCTTTCTTATTCTTTGGGCCCTCTGTTTTTAGGCTACTCCTGCCTGCCTCACTCCCATTCCCTTTGTGATATGTGTCCTCTGATTTGAGGCCACATGTGCTGGGTTCCGCACCTTTCGATGATGTGGCCCCACTGGAGGGAAGACAGTCCTGACTGGTCCCATCCCCTTGCTGATGTGGGCCCTCAGGTGAGAGTCTGATCCTGGCTGGGTTCCTCACCCTTCTGTGAGGTGGGCCCTCTGCTGTGAGGTCAATCATGCCTGTCTGGCACACGTCACCTTGGCGACGTGGGCCCTCTGGTGGCAGTTGGAGTGTGCTGGGATCCTCCTCCCCTCGGTGATGAGGGCCCTCTTGCCTTAGGCCATAACTGCTGGGCTCCCCACATTTTCTGATGTGCGCCAAGTGAGTGAGGACACTCTTGCCAGGTTCCCATCCCCATGGGGATATGGGCCTTCTGCTCTGAGGTCAAAACGGCTGGCTTGCTCACAGTACCATGATGTGGGCCCTCTGCTGTGAGTTCACTCCGGCAAGGATCCCTTATCATCGGTGCTCTGAGCTGCCTGCTGGGAGGTTCCAACTGCCGGATTCCTCAACTTTTTTATTCTATGTGCCCTCTGTTGTGAGGCTCCTCCTGCCTGCCTCACTGCCAGCCCCTTGGTGATGACTGTCCTATGGCTTGTGCCCACATGTGCTGCATTCCTCACCTTTCGATGATGTGGCCCCACTCGTGTGAGGACACTCTTGCCTGGTTCCCATCCCCTTGGTGAGGTGGGCCCTCTGGCAAGAGTCTAATCCTGGCTGGGTTCCTCAACGTTCTGTGAGGTAGGCCCTCTGCTGTGAGGTCACTCCTGCCTGGCTGGCCCACGTCACCTTGGAGACGTGAGCCCTCTGGTGGCAGTTGGAGAATGCAGGGTGCCTCCTCCTCTCGGTGATGACGGCCCTCTGGCGTCAGGCCCTAAATGGTGGGCTCCCCACATTTTCTGATGTGCGCCCAGTGGTGCGAGGACACTCCAGCCAGGTTCCCATTCCCATGGGGATGTGGGCCTTCTGCGCTGAGGTCCCAACGCCTGGCTTGCTCACAGTTTTATGATGTGGGCCCTCTGCTGTGAGTTCACTGTGGCCTGGATCCCATAGCCTCGGTGTTCTGGGCCGCCTGCTGGAAGGTCTAAATGCTGGAATCCTCACGTTTTTTATATTATGTGCCCTGTGCTGTGAGGCTACTCCTGTCTGCCTCACACCAAGGCCCTTGGTGATGTGGGTCCTCTGGTTTGAGGACACATGTGCTGGGTTCCTCACCCTAAGATGATGAGGCCCCACTGGTGTGAGGATAATCCTGACTGGTTCCCATCCCCTTTGTGATGTGGGTCCTCTGGTGAGAGTCTGATCCTGGCTGGGTTCCTCACCCATCTGTGAGGTGGGCCCTCTACTATCAGGTAACTCTTGCCTGGCTTGCTCACCTCGCCTTGTTGACATGAGCCCTCTGGTGGCAATTGGACCCTGCTGGGAGCCTACTCACCTCTGTGATGAGGGCCCTCTGACGTCAGGCCCTAACTGCTGGGCTCTCCAACTTTTCTTAGTGAGCCCAGTGATGCTTGGGCACTCCTCTTAGGTTCCCATCTCCATGGGCATGTGGGCCTTCTGCTCTGAGGTTCCAACGGTTGGGTTGATCACAATTTCATGATGTGGGCTCTCTGGTGTTAGTTCACTGTGGCCTGGATCCCATAGCCTCTGTGCTCTTGGCCGCCTGCTGGGAGGTTCCAAATGCTCGATTCCTCAACTTTTGTATTCTTGGGTCCTGTGTTGTGATGCTCCTCCTGCCTGCCTCACTCGCAACCCCTTCGTGATGTGTGTCTTCTGGTTTGAGGCCACATGTGCTGGGTTCCACAACTTTCAATGATGTGGCCCCACTGGTGTGAGGACACTCTTGCCTGGTTCCCATCCCCTTGGTGATGTGGGCCCTCAGGTGAGAGTCTGATCCTGGCTGGGTTCCTCACTCGTCTGTGAGGTAGGCCCTCTGCTGTGAGGTCAATCCTGCGTGACTTGCGCACATCACCTTGGCGACGTGGGCCCTCTGTTGGCACATGGAACCTGCTGGGAGCCTCCTGCTCTCGGTGATGACAGCCCTCTAGCATCAGGCCCTAACTGCTGGGCTCCCCACGTTTTCTGATGTGAGCCCAGTGATGCCAGGACACTCCTGTCAGGTTCCCGTCACCATGGGGATGTGGGCCTCCTGCTCTGAGGTCCCAATGGCTGGGTTGCTCAGTTTCATGACATGGGCCCTCTTCTGTGAGTTCACTGTGGCCTGGATCCCATAGCCTCGGTGCTCTGGGCCGCCTGCTGGGAGGTTCCAACTGCTGAATTCCTCACTTTTTTATTCTATGGGCCCAGTGTTCTGAGGCTACTCCTGCCTGCCTCACTCCGAGGCCCTTGGTGATGTGGGTCCTCTGGTTTGAGGACACATGTGCTGAGTACCTCACCTTTCGATGATGTGGCCCCACTGGTGTGAAGACACTCCTGCCTGGTTCCCATCCCCTTGGTGATGTGGGCCCTCTGGTGAGAGTCTGATGTTGGCTGGGTTTCTCACCCTTCTGTGAGGTGGGACCTCTGCTGTGAGGTAACTCCTCCCTGGCCTGCTCACGTTGCCCTGACAATGTGAGCCCTCAGGTGGCAGTTGGAGCCTGCTGGGAATCTCCTCCCCTCAGTTATGAGAGCTCTGGATAAAACACATATGCCCTTTTTTGCCAAGTGCATTATTTTCCAAGTTCTGTCTCTTTTCCTATGTTTTAAGAGTGACTCCCCTGTACCTTCTGAAATCGGTTTCCAGCAATTCTGCCCCGCATTCAAGTCCTCTTTGCAGCCTTACTTCAGTATAATTTTGGATGATAGCTGTCATTTATAAATCCGCAGGTTTGTGAATTACACTGCCCCTCAGCTCCTTTCTTCAACTCGCTTTCTTGTGAGATGGCCGCAACACCGCAGGATTGCTTCAGGCCCTAGTGTGGTTCCGGCATGGCCCGCTGAGCCTTTGGTTAATTCCTCTTCCTGGTGGGAAATGAGAGTTAAATTTGCCCGTCCAGACACCTCCAGCTAGTCTCTCATTGGTTCTCCCTATTCCTGTTCATTTTCCGCAGAAATTGCAAACGGGGCCAAACAGGAGGTTAAAGGCACTGACTACCTAAGTGGGGAGAGTGTTAGTAAAGCATCTGGAATGTTGCACCCGAGTACCAGGGGACGAAAACTGAGACACATTTGAACACGGTTCCCGATCACACAGTGGATCATACTCTGGGTTCCACATGCATGTTTTAGCTGAAGGAAGAATCCCTTAAACCTGGAGAGTTGAGACCCATGGAATGGGTACCATGCAATATGACTTCAAAGGGTCTGCATTTGCTCACCGAACCTCACCAATCCTACCACTGCTGCGTTTATCCCGCTGTACACACGCTTGATTCTCTTTCGGAGACATATAAATCCATAGGTTTTAAGATTCTTACTAGTCAGGTATATTGTTAGGTGTTTAATATGGAGTGTTGAGTCCATTTCGTTGAGCAAGGAGTAGCTCTTGTCTATTACATATTTGGCTTATGGAACGGTATCGGTGCTAATTTCAATCTTTGGTTTTATGCAGCACCCCAACTCACCTTTCCCCTTAAGGAAGCATAAGTTGTTTTTCTACATTTGAGACCCTGTTCTGTTGTAATTCAGTTCCTGTGTAGCCCAGTTTACATTCCGTGTAGTAGTGATATCTTATGATGTTTCGTTTTCTGTGTGACTTATTTCACTTAGAATCATCGTACCTGAATCCACTCACTATGCTGCTAAGGGCCTGATGACATAGATTTCATTGCTGAGTGATATGCATTGTACGTAAGTACCACAACTTCTTTATCCATTTTTCGCTTTCTGCGATATTGAACTTGTACCGTAAACGAGGTTCTTGTAAACAGAGCCGTCCCAAACTTTGGGGTGGCTGTGTCTTTTTGATGTTAATTTCCCTAAGCTATAGGACCATAAGTGAGAGTGCCCTAGGCTCTGTTGCTTTGTTTTTTAGATGTTTCAGGAAACACCATACACTTCTCCAGAGTGGCTGTTGGCAATTTACATCCCGCCCATCAGCATAACAAGGCTCCCAGTTCTCCATGGCCTGTCCTGCCTTTCTGGATTTTACACTTTTTTCAGATGACCCTTTTGACCAGGGGGCAGTGAGAGTTCATTGTAGTGCAGATTTCCTTTGCAAGCTTCCTTGGTGGGCCAAAAAGGGCGTATGCGTTTTTTCCTGAATATATTCAGGAAAAACGCATACGCCCTTTTTGGCCAAGTGCATCATTGTGGATGTTGTGCATCTTTTCCTATGCTTTACATGCACTTCCAGTCCACATCCTGAAATTGGTTTCCTGCAATTCTGCCCTGTTTTCAAGTCCTCTTGGCAGGCTTACTTCAATATATTTTTGGACGATAGCTGTCATTTATAACTCTGCAGGTTTGTGAATTACAGTGCCCCTGAGCTCCTTTCTTCAACTCGCTTTCTTGTGAGCTGGCCGCAACACCGCAAGATTGCTTCAGGCCCTAGTGTGGTTCCGGCACGGCACACTGAGCCTTTGGTTAATTCCTCTTCCTGGTGGGAAATGAGAGTTAAATTTGCCCGTCCAGACACCTCCAGCTAGTCTCTCATTGGTTCTCCCTATTCCTGTTCATCTTACACAGAAATTGCAAACTGGGCCAAACAGGAGGTTAAAGGCACTGACTCTCCACGTGGGGAGAGTGTTAGTAAAGCGTCTGGAATGTTGCACCCGAGTACCAGGGGACGAAAACTGAGACACATTTGAACACGTTTCCCGATCACACGGTGGATCATACTCTGGGTTCCACATGCATGTTTTAGCTGAAGGAAGAATCCCTTAAACCTGGAGAGTTGAGACCCATGGAATGGGTACCATGCAATATGACTTCAAAGAGTCTGTATTTGCTCACCGGACCTCACCAATCCTATCACTGCTGCGTTTATGCCGCTGTACACACGCTTGATTCTCTTTCGGAGACATATAAATCCACAGGTTTTAAGATTCTTACTAGTCAGGTATATTCTTAGGCGTTTAATATGGGGTGTTGAGTCCACTTCGTTGAGCAAGGAGTAGCTCTTGTCTATTACATATTTGGCTTATGGAACGGTATCTGTGCTAATTTCAATCTCTGGTTTTATGCAGCACCCTAACTCATCTTTCCCCTTAAGCAAGCATAAGTTGGTTTTCTGCATTTGAGACCCTGTTCTGTTTTGTAATTCAGTTCCTGTGTAGCCAAGTTTACATTCCGTGTAGTAGTGATATCTTATGATGTTTCTTTTTCTGTGTGACTTATTTCACTTAGAGTCATCGTACCTGAATCCACTCATTATGCTGCTACTGGCCTGATGACATAGATTTCATTTCTGAGTGATATGCATTGTACGTAAGTACCACAACTTCTTTATCCATTTTTCGCTTTCTGCGATATTGAACTTGTACCGTAAACGAGGTTCTTGTAAACAGAGCCGTCCCAAACTTTGGGGTGGCTGTGTCTTTTTGATTTTAATTTCCCTAAGCTATAGGACCATAAGTGGAAGTGCCTCAGGCTCTGTTGCTTTGTTTTTTAGATGTTTCAGGAAACACCATACACTTCTCCAGAGTGGCTGTTGGCAATTTACATCCCGCCCATCATCATAACAAGGCTCCCAGTTCTCCATGGCCTGTCCTGCCTTTCTGGGTTTTACACTTTTTTCAGATGGCCCTTTTGACCAGGGGGCGGTGAGACTTCATTGTAGTGCGGATTTCCTTTGCAAGCTTGCTTGGTTGGCCAAAAAGGGCGTATGCGGTTTTTTTTTTTTTTTTTTTTACATCTTTATTGGGGTATAATTGCTTTACAATGGTGTTTCTTTTCTGCTTTATAACAAAGTGAATCAGTCATACATAAACATATGTTCCCATATGTCTTCCCTGTTGCGTCTCCCTCCCTCCCACCCTCCCCATCCCACCCCTCCAGGCTGTCACAAAGCACCGAGCCAATATCCCTGTGCCATGCAGCTGCTTCCCACTAGCTATCTACTTTACTGCGTTTGTTAGTGTGTATATGCCCATGACTATCTCTCGCCCTATCACAGCTCACCCTTCCCCCTCCCCATAACCTCAAGTCCGTTCTCTAAGAGGTCTCCGTCTTTATTCCTGCTTTACCCCTAGGTTTTTCATGACATTTTTTTTTCTTAAATTCCATATATATGTGTTAGCATACGGTATTTGTCTCTCTCTTTCTGACTTACTTCACTCTGTATGACAGACTCTAGGTCTATGCACCTCATTACAAATAGCTCAATTTCTTTTTTTTTATGGCTGAGTAATATTCCATTGTATATATGTGCCACATCTTCTTTATCCATTCATCCGATGACGGGCATTTAGGTTGTTTCCATCTCCGGGCTATTGTAAATAGAGCTGCAATGAACATTTTGGTACATGTCTCTTTTTGAATTATGGTTTTCTCAGGGTATATGCCCAGTAGTGGGATTGCTGGGTCATATGGTAGTTCTATTTGTAGCTTTTTAAGGAACCTCCATACTGTTCTCCACAGTGGCTGTATCAATTTACATTCCCACCAACAGTGTAAGAGGGTTCCCTTTTCTCCACACCCTCTCCAGCATTTATTGTTTCTAGATTTTTTGATGATGGCCATTCTGACTGGTGTGAGATGATATCTCATTGTAGTTTTGATTTGCATTTCTCTAATGATTAGTGATGTTGAGCATTCTTTCATGTGTTTGTTGGCAGTCTGTATATCTTCTTTGGAGAAATGTCTATTTAGGTCTTTTGCCCATTTTTGGACTGGGTTGTTTGTTTTCTTGTTATTGAGCTGCATGAGCTGCTTGTAAATTTTGGAGATTAATCCTTTGTCGGTTGCTTCATTTGCAAATATTTTCTCCCATTCTGAGGGTTGTCTTTTGGTCTTGTTTATGGTTTCCTTTGCTGTGCAAAAGCTTTGAAGTTTCATTAGGTCTCATTTGTTTATTTTTGTTTTTATTCCCATTACTCTAGGAGGTGGGTCAGAAAGGATCTTGCTTTGATTTATGTCATAGAGTGTTCTGCCTATGTTTTCCTCTAAGAGTTTGATAGTTTCTGGCCTTACATTTAGGTCTTTAATCCATTTTGAGCTTATTTTTGTGTATGGTGTTAGGGAGTGATCTAAACTCATACTTTTACATGTACCTGTCCAGTTTTCCCAGCACCACTTATTGAAGAGGCTGTCCTTTCTCCATTGTACATTACTGCCACCTTTATCAAAGATAAGGTGTCCATATGTGCATGGGTTTATCTCTGGGCTTTCTATCCTGTTCCATTGATCTATCTTTCTGTTTTTGTGCCAGTACCATACCGTCTTGATGACTGTAGCTTTGTAGTATAGTCTGAAGTCAGGGAGCCTGATTCCTCCAGTTCCTTCTTTCATTCTCAAGATTGCTTTGGCTATTCGGGGTCTATTGTGAAATTTTTTGTTCTAGTTCTGTGAAAAATGCCAGTGGTAGTTTGATAGGATTGCATTGAATCTATAGATTGCTTTGGGTAGTAGAGTCATTTTCACAATGTTGATTCTTCCAATCCAAGAACATGGTATAGCTCTCCATCTATTTGTATCATCTTTAATTTCTTTCATCAGTGTCTTATAATTTTCTGCATACAGGTCTTTTGTCTCCTTAGGTAGGTTTATTCCTAGATATTTTATTCTTTTTGTTGCAATGGTAAATGGGAGTGTTTTCTTGATTTCACTTTCAGATTTTTCATCATTAGTATATAGGAATGCCAGAGATTTCTGTGCATTAATTTTGTATCCTGCCACTTTACCAAATTCATTGATTAGCTCTAGTAGTTTTCTGGTAGCATCTTTAGGGTTCTCTATGTATAGGATCATGTCACCTGCAAACAGTGACAGCTTTACTTCTTCTTTTCCAATTTGGATTCCTTTTATTTCCTTTTCTTCTCTGATTGCTGTGGCTAAAACTTCCAAAACTATGTTGAATAAGAGTGGTGAGAGTGGGCAACCTTGTCTTGTTCCTGATCTTAGTGGAAATGCTTTCAGTTTTTCACCATTGAGGATGATGTTTGCTGTGGGCTTGTCATATATGGCCTTTATTATGTTGAGGAAAGTTCCCTCTATGCCTACTTTCTGCAGGGTTTTTATCATAAATGGGTGTTGAATTTTGTCAAAAGCTTTCTCTGCATCTATTGAGATGATCATATGGTTTTTCTCCTTCAGTTTGTTAATATGGTTTATCACATTGATAGATTTGCGTATATTGAAGAATCCTTGCATTCCTGGAATAAACCCCACTTGATCATGGTGTATGATCCTTTTAATGTGCTGTTGGATTCTGTTTGCTAGTATTTTGTTGAGGATTTTTGCATCTATGTTCATCAGTGATATTGGCCTGTAGTTTTCTTTCTTTGTGACATCCTTGTCTGGTTTTGGTATCAAGGTGATGGTGGCCTCGTAGAAGGAGTTAGGGAGTGGTCCTCCCTCTGCTATATTTTGGAAGAGTTTGAGAAGGATAGGTGTTAGCTCTTCTCTAAATGTTTGATAGAATTCGCCTGTGAAGCCATCTTGTCCTGGGCTTTTCTTTGTTGGAAGATTTTTAATCACAGTTTCAATTTCAGTGTTTGTGATTGGTCTGTTCATATTTTCTATTTCTTCCTGATTCAGTCTTGGCAGGTTGTGCATTTCTAAGAATTTGTCCATTTCTTCCAGATTGTCCATTTTATTGGCATAGAGTTGCTTGTAGTAATCTCTCATGATCTCTTTTATCTCTGCAGTGTCAGTTGTTACCTCTCCTTTTTCATTTCTAATTCTATTGATTTGAGTCTTCTCCCTTTTTTTCTTGATGAGTCTGGCTAGTGGTTTATCTATTTTGTTTATCTTCTCAAAGAACCAGCTTTTAGTTTTATCGATCTTTGCTATTGTTTCCTTCATTTCTTTTTCATTTATTTCTGATCTGATTTTTATGATTTCTTTCCTTCTGCTAGCTTTGGGGTTTTTTTGTTCTTCTTTCTCTAATTGCTTGAGGTGCAAGGTTAGGTTGTTTATTCGAGATGTTTCCTGCTTCTTACGGTGGGCTTGTATTGCTATAAACTTCCCCCTTAGAACTGCTTTTGCTGCATCCCACAGGTTTTGGGTCGTTGTATCTCCATTGTCATTTGTTTCTAGGTATTTTTTGATTTCCTCTTTGATTTCTTCAGTGATCTCTTCATTATTAAGTAGTGTATTGTTTAGCCTCCATGTGTTTGTATTTTTTACAGATCTTTTCCTGTAATTGATATCTAGTCTCATGGCATTGTGGTCAGAAAAGATACTTGATACAATTTCAATTTTCTTAAATTTACCAAGGCTTGATTTGTGACCTAAGATATGATCTATCCTGGAGAATGTTCCATGAGCACTTGAGAAAAATGTGTATTCTGTTGTTTTTGGATGGAGTGTCCTATAAATATCAATTAAGTCCATCTTGTTTAATGTATCATTTAAAGCTTGTGTTTCCTTATTTATTTTCGTTTTGGATGATCTGTCCATGGGTGAAAGTGGGGTGTTTAAGTCCCCTACTATGAATGTGTTACTGTCGATTTCCCCTTTTATGGCTGTTAGTATTTGCCTAATGTATTGAGGCGCTCCTATGTTGGGTGCATAAATATTTACAATTGTTATATCTTCTTCTTGGATCGCTCCCTTGATCATTATGTAGTGTCCTGCTTTGTCTCTTTTAATAGTCCTTATTTTAAAGTCTATTTTGTCTGATATGAGAATTGCTACTCCAGCTTTCTTTTGGCTTCCATTTGCATGGAATATCATTTTCCATCCCCTTACTTTCAGTCTGTATGTGTCTCTAGGTCTGAAGTGGGTCTCTTGTAGACAGCATATATAAGGGTCTTGTTTTTGTATCCATTCAGCTAATCTGTGTCTTTTGGTGGGAGCATTTAGTCCATTTACATTTAAGGTAATTATCAATATGTATGTTCCTATTCCCATTTTCTAAATTGTTTTGGGTTCGTTATTATAGGTCTTTTCCTTCTCTTGTGTTTCTTGCCTAGAGAAGATCCTTTAGCATTTGTTGTAAAGCTGGTTTGGTAGTGCTGAACTCTCTCAGCTTTTGCTTGTCTGTAAAGGTTTTAATTTCTCCATCAAATCTGAATGAGATCCTTGCTGGGTAGAGTAGTCTTGGCTGCATGTTTTTCTCCTTCATCACTTTCAGTATGTCCTGCCACTCCCTTCTGGCTTGTAGGGTTTCTGCTGAGAGATCAGCTGTTAACCTTATGGGGATTCCCTTATGTGTTATTTGTTGTTTTTCCCTTGCTGCTTTTAATATGCTTTCTTTGTATTTAATTTTTGACAGTTTGATTAATATGTGTCTTGGCGTATTTCTCCTTGTATTTATCTTGTATGGGACTCTCTGTGCTTCCTGGACTTGATTAACTATTTCCTTTCCCATATTAGGGAAGTTTTCAACTATAATCTCTTCAAATATTTTCTCAGTCCCTTTCTTTTTCTCTTCTTCTTCTGGAACCCCTATAATTCGAATGTTGGTGCGTTTAATGTTGTCCCAGAGGTCTCTGAGACTGTCCTCAGTTCTTTTCATTCTTTTTTCTTTATTCTGCTCTGCAGTAGTTATTTCCACTATTTTATCTTCCAGGTCACTTATCCGTTCTTCTGCCTCAGTTATTCTGCTATTGATCCCATCTAGAGTACTTTTAATTTCATTTATTGTGTTGTTCATCATTGCTTGTTTCATCTTTAGTTCTTCTAGGTCCTTGTTAACTGATTCTTGCATTTTGTCCAATCTATTGTCCATTCTATCTCCAAGATTTCGGATCAACCTTACTATCATTATTCTGAATTCTCTTTCAGGTAGACTGCCTATTTCCTCTTCATTTGTTAGGTCTGGTGCATTTTTATCTTGCTCCTTTATCTGCTGTGTGTTTTTCTGTCTTCTCATTTTGCTTATCTTACTGTGTTTGGGGTCTCCTTTTTGCAGGCTGCAGGTTTGTAGTTCCTCCTGTTTTTGATGTCTGTCTCCAGTGGCTAAGGTTTGTTCAGTGGGTTGTGTAGGCTTCCTGGTGGAGGGGGCTAGTGCCTGTGTTGTGGTGGATGAGGCTGGATCTTGTCTCTCTAGTGGACAGGTTCACGTCTGGTGGTGTGTTTGGGGGCGTCTGTGGCCTTATTATGATTTTAGGCAGCCTCTCTGCTAATGGGTGGGGTTGTGTTCCTGTTTTGCTAGTTGTTTGGCATAGGTTTTCCAGCACTGTGGCTTGCTGTTCGTTGAGTGAAGCTGGGTGCTGGTGTTAAGATGAAGGTCTCTGGGAGATTTTCGCCATTTGATATTATGTGGAGCTGGGAGGTCTCTTGTTGATCAGTGTCCTGAAGTTGGCTGTCCTACCTCAGAGGCAGAGCCCTGCCTCCTGGCTGGAGCACCAAAAGCTTTTCATCCACAGGCTCAGGATAAAAGGGAGAAAAAGTAGAGGGAATTAGTAGAAGTATGAGGAAAGAAAGAAGGAAAGGAGGGTAGGAAGGAAGGAAGAAAGAAAGAAAGAAGCAAAGAAGGCAAGAAGGCAAGAAGGAAAGAAAGGAGGGAGGGAGGAAGGAAGGAAGGAGGGAAAGAAGGAAAAAAGACAGAAAGAAAGAAGATACAGTAAAAATAAAATAAAGTATAATAAAGTTATTGAATTAAAAACTTCTTATTTAGAAAAAAAAAAGCGACGGAAAGAACCTTAGGACAAATGTTGGAAGCAAAGCTATACAGACAAAATCTTACACAGAAGCATACACATACACCCTCACTAAAAGAGGTAAATGGGGAAAAATCCTAAATCTTGCTGTCAGAGAGCACCTCCTCAATTTGGGATGATTCGTTGTCTAAAGGAGGGAAGGAAGGACGGAAAGAAAGAAATAAAGAACGAAGGTAAAGTATAATAAGGTTATTAAAATTAATTATTAAGAAAAAAATTAAAAAAAAACATGGACGGATAGAACCCTAGGACAAATGGTGGAAGCAAGACTATACAGACAAGATCTCACACAGAAGCATACACATACACATTCACAAAAAGAGGAAAGGGGAAAAAATCATAGATCTTGCTCCTAAAGTCCACTTCCTTAATTTGGGATGATTGGTTGTCTATTCAGGTATTCCACAGATGCAGGGTACATCAAGTTGATTGTGGAGCTTTAATCCACTGCTTCTGAGGCTGCTGGGAGAGATTTCCCTTTCTCTTCTTTGTTCTCACAGCTCCCAGGGCTAAGCTTTGGATTTGGCCCTGCCACTGCATGTGGATCGCTGGAGGGCGTCTGTTTTTTGCTCAGACAGGATGGGGTTAAAAGAGCCGCTGATTGGGGGCTCTGGCGCACTCAGGCCGGCGGGGACGGAGGGGCACAGAGTGCGGGGCGGGCCTGCGGTGGCAAAGGCCGGCGTGACTTTGCACCAGCCTGAGGCGCGCTGTGCGCTCTCCCAGGGAAGTTGTCCCTGGATCCCGGGAACCCGGCAGTGGCGGGCTGCACAGGCTCCGTGGAAGAGGGGTGTGGATAGTGACCTGTGCTCGCACACAGGCCCCTCGGTGGCGGCGGCAGCAGCCTTAACGTCTGCCGCCCGCCTCTGGGGTCCGCGCTTTTAGCCGCGGCTTGCGCCCATCTCTGAATTCTGCGCTTTCAGCCGCGGCTCGCGCCCGTCTCTGGGGTCCGCGCTTTCAGCCGCGGCTCGCGCCCATCTCTGGGGTTTGCACTTTTAGCCGCGGCTCGCGCCCGTCTCTGGAGTTCCTTTAGGCAGCGTTCTTAAACCCCTCTCCTCACGCCCCAGGAAACAAAGAGGGAAGGAAAAGTCTCCTGCCTCTTCTGCAGGTGCAGGCTTTTCCCCGGACTCCCTCCCGGCTAGCTGTGGTGCACTAACCCCTTCAGGTTATGTTCAAGCCGCCAACCCCAGTCCTCTCCCTGCGCTCCGGCCTCAGCTCGCAGCCCTGCCCACCCTGGCGGGTGAGCAGACAAGCCTCTCGGGCTGGTGAGTGCCGGTCGGCACCGATCCTCTGTGCGGTAATATCCCCGCATTACCCTCCGCACCGCTGTGGCTGTGCTCTCCTCCGCAGCTTCGAAGCTCCCCAATCCGCCTCCCGCAGTCTCCGCCCGCGAAGGGGCTTCCTAGAGTGTGGAAACTTTTCCTCCTTCACCGCTCCCTGCCACTGGTGCAGGTGCCGTCCCTATTCTTTTGTCTCTGTTTTTTCTTTGCACTACCCAGGTACGTGGGGAGTTTCTTGCCCTTTGGGAGGTCTGAGGTCTTCTGCCAGCCTTCAGTAGGTGTTCTGTAGGAGTTGTTCCACGTGTAGATGTATTTCTGGTGTATCTGTGGGGAGGAAGGTGATCTCCGCGTCTTACTCTTCCGCCATCTTCCGCCTTCCCCCCGAATACGTTTTTTCCTGAATGTATTCAGAAAAAAACGCATACGCCCTTTTTGACCAAGTGCATCATTGTGGACGTTCTGCCTCTTTTCCTATGCTTTACATGCAATTCCAGTCTACCTCCTGAAATCGGTTTCCTGCAATTCTGCCCCGCTTTCAAGTCCTCTTGGCAGCCTTACTTCAATATATTTTTGGACGATAGCTGTCATTTATAACTCTGCAGGTTTGTGAATGACAGTGCCCCTGAGCTCCTTTCTTCAACTCGCTTTCTTGTGAGCTGGCCACAACACCGCAGGATTGCTTCAGGCCCTAGTGTGGATCCGGCACGGCACGCTGAGCCTTTGGTTAATTCCTCTTCCTGGTGGGAAATGAGAGTTAAATTTGCCCGTCCAGACACCTCCAGCTAGTCTCTCATTGGTTCTCCCTATTCCTGTTCATTTTCCGCAGAAATTGCAAACTGGGACAAACAGGAGGTTAAAGGCACTGACTCTCCAAGTGGGGAGAGTGTTAGTAAAGCGTCTGGAATGATGCACCCGAGTACCAGGGGAGGAAAACTGAGACACATTTGAACACGTTTCCCGATCACAGGGTGGATCATACTCTGGGTTCCACATGCATGTTTAGCTGAAGGAAGAATCCCTTAAACCTGAAGAGTGGAGACCCATGGAATGGGTACCATGCAATATGACTTCAAAGGGTCTGCATTTGCTCACCGAACCTCAACAATCCTATCACTGCTGCGTTTATGCCACTGTACACATGCTTGATTCTATTTCGGAGACATATAAATCCATAGGTTTTAAGACTCTTACTAGTCAGGTATATTCTTAGGCGTTTAATATGGGGTGTTGAGTCCACTTCGTTGAGCAAGGAGTAGCTCTAGTCTATTACATATTTGCCTTATGGAACGGTACCTGTGCTAATTTCAATCTCTGGTTTTATGCAGCACCCCAACTCACCTTTCCCCTTAAGCAAGCATAAGTTGGTTTTCTACATTTGAGACCCTGTTCTGTTTTGTAATTCAGTTCCTGTGTAGCCAAGTTTACATTCCGTGTAGTAGTGATATCTTATGATGTTTCTTTTTCTGTGTGACTTATTTCACTTAGAATCATTGTACCTGAATACACTCATTATGCAGCTACGGGCCTGATGGCATAGATTTCATTGCTGAGTGATATTGCATTGTACGTAAGTACCACAACTTCTTTATCCATTTTTCACTTTCTGTGATATTGAACTTGTACCGTAAACGAGGTTCTTGTAAACAGAGCCGTCCAAACTTTGGGGTGGCTGTGTATTTTTGATTTTAATTTCCCTAAGCTATAGGACCATAAGTGGAAGTTCCCTAGGCTCTGTTGCTTTGTTTTTTAGATGTTTCAGCAAACACCATACACTTCTCCAGAGTGGCTGTTGGCAATTTACATCCCGCCCATCAGCATAACAAAGCTCCCAGTTCTCCATGGCCTGTCCTGCCTTTCTGGATTTTACACTTTTTTCAGATGGCCCTTTTGACCGGGGGGCAGTGAGACTTCATTGTAGTGCAGATTTCCTTTGCAAGCTTGCTTGGTTGGCCAAAAAGGGCGTATGCGTTTTTCCTGAATATATTCAGGAAGAAACGCATATGTGCTTTTTGGCCAAGTGCATCATTGTGGACGTTCTGCCTCTATTCCTATGCTTTACATGCAATTCCAGTCTACCTCCTGAAATCGGTTTCCTGCAATTCTGCCCCTCTTTCTAGTCCTCTTGGCAGCCTTACTTCAATATATTTTTGGACGATAGCTGTCATTTATAACTCTGCAGGTTTGTGAATGACAGTGCCCCTGAGCTCCTTTCTTCAACTCGCTTTCTTGTGAGCTGACCACAACACCGCAGGATTGCTTCAGGCCCTAGTGTGGTTCCGGCACGGCACGCTGAGCCTTTGGTTAATTCCTCTTCCTGGTGGGAAATGAGAGTTAAATTTGCCCGTCCAGACACCTCCAGCTAGTCTCTCATTGGTTCTCCCTATTCCTGTTCATCTTCCGCAGTAATTGCAAACTGGGCCAAACAGGCGGTTGAAGGCACTGACTCTCCAAGTCGGGAGAGTGTTAGTAAAGCCTCTGGAATGTTGCACCCGAGTACCAGGGGACGAAAACTGAGACACATTTGAACACGTTTTCCGATCACACGGTGGATCATACTCTGGGTACCACATGCATGTTTTACCTGAAAGAAGAATCCCTTAAACCTGGAGAGTTGAGACCCATGGAATGGGTACCATGCAATATGACTTCAAAGGGTCTGCATTTGCTCACCGAACCTCACCAATCCTATCACTGCTGCGTTTATGCCGCTGTACACACGCTTGATTCTCTTTCAGAGATATATAAATCCAAAGGTTTTAAGATTCTTACTAGTCAGGTATCTTCATAAGCGTTTAATATGGCGTGTTGAGTCCACTACGTTGAGCAAGGAGTAGCTCTTGTCTATTACATGTTTGGCTTATGGAACGGTATCTGTGCTAATTTCAATCTCTGGTTTTACGCAGCACCCCAACTCACCTTTCCCGTTAAGCAACCACAAGTTGGTTTTCGACATTTGAGACCCTGTTCTGTTTGGTAATTCAGTTCCTGTGTAGCCAAGTTTACATTCCGTGTAGTAGTGATATCTTATGATGTTTCTTTATCTGTGTGATTTATTTCACTTACAATCATCGTACCTGAATCCACTCATTATCTGCTACGGGCCTGATGACATAGATTTCATTGCTGAGTGATATTGCATTGTACGTAAGTACCACAAATTTTTTATCCATTATTCGCTTTCTGCGATATTGAACTTGTACCGTAAACGAGGTTCTTGTAAACAGAGCCGTCCCAAACTTTGGGGTGGCTGTGTCTTTTTGATTTTAATTTCCCTAATCTATAGGACCATAAGTGGAAGTGCCCTAGGCTCTTTTGCTTTATTTTTAGATGTTTCAGGAAACACCATACACTTCTCCAGAGTGGCTGTTGGCAATATACATCCCGCCCATCAGCATAACAAGGCTCTCATTTCTCCATGGCCTGTCCTGCCTTTCTGGATTTTACACTGTTTTCAGATGGCCCTTTTGACCGGGGGGCAGTGAGACTTCATTGTAGTGCAGATTTCCTTTGCAAGCTTGCTTGGTTGGCCAAAAAGTGCGTATTCGTTGTTCCCTGAATATATTCAGGAAAAGACGCATACGCCCTTTTTGGCCAAGTGCATCATTGTGGACGTTCTTCCTCTTTTCCTATGCGTTACATGCAATTCCAGTCTACCTCCTGAAATCGGTTTCCTGCAATTCTGCCTTGCTCTCAGTGCCTCTTCATACCCTTACCTCAATATACTTTTGGAAAATTGTTGGCCTTTATAACTCTGCAGGTTTTTGAATTGCAGTTGCCCTTAGTTCCATTTTTCAGCTCTTATTTTTGTGATCTTGCCTCATATCCACCGGATATCTTCAGGCCCTATTCTTCTTCTGGGGTGCCTTGCTGTGCCGTTGGTTAATTCTTCTTCCTATGTGAAATTAGAGTGACATGTGGCCATTGAAACCGCTACAGCTATTTTCTCACTGGTTCTCCCTATTCCCATTCATCCTCCGCACTAACTGCAGACTGTGCGATACCGAAACTTAAAGGCATTGACTCTCCATGTGGGGATGTTGTTAGTAAAGTGGCTGGAATGTTGATCCGGAGCCCCAGGAGAGGAAAATGAGGTGCGTTTTAGAAACCTTTCCCGATCATATGGTATACCATCTGCTGGATTTCCCATGCATGGTTTAGCTGTAGGAAGATTCCTTTCAACCTGGAGGGTTGGGACCCTTGGAATGTGTAGCATGAAGTATTGCATTAAACTTTCGGCAGTTGCTCACCAAAGCTCACCAATCCTCTCAGCCCCAAGTGTCCAGCCTTATGTCTTATCCAGCTGTGGGTTTATATGTGGTCATTCCAGGTTGCATCACAGCCCTTGAGCGAATTTTGTAAGAATTTTTCTCTCTTTCATTGTTTCTGCGTTTTGGTTTTAAAATTTATTTCTATAATTGGGTTTAGCTCATTTTCACTGCTGTGTTTGTGCCGCTCTGCACACACTTGATTCCCTTATGGAGATATATCAATACATGGGTTTTAAGATTCTTATTACTCAGATATATTTCTCTGCGGTGTATAGGGTGTGTTGAGGCCAGTTCATTGAGCAAGGTGTAGATCTTGTCTAATACCTATTTGGTTTATTGAACGGTATCTGTGCTAATTTCAAACTCTGGTTTTATGCATCACCCCACCTCTCCTTTCCCCTTAAGCTGACATAAGTGTGTTTTCTAAATGTGAGACACTGTTCTGTTTTGTAATTCATTTTTTGTGCAGCCATATTTATCCTCCCTCTATAAGTGATATCTTATGATATGTTTCTTTTTCTGTTTGACTTATTTCAAGTAGTATTATCGGACCTAAATCC
The DNA here is from genome assembly GCF_949774975.1 of Lagenorhynchus albirostris. NCBI lineage: Eukaryota > Metazoa > Chordata > Mammalia > Artiodactyla > Delphinidae > Lagenorhynchus > Lagenorhynchus albirostris. The sequence goes on along the minus strand of NC_083096.1, from coordinate 64,566,079 downwards.
ACTCTTTATCCTTCTACTAGCCTTATTACATTGATTTCATGGTGAAGAGATATTCCATTGTACATAAGTACCACATTTTCTTTATCATTGTTCTCTTTCCTGGGATATTTAAGGTGTACTGAAGTTGAGGTTCTTGTAAACAGAGTAGCCCTAAACTGTGGTGTGCTTGTGTCTTGTTGATTTTTAGACTTCCCTAGATATACTCCCGTGATTGGAAGTGCCCTATGCTCTGTAGCTCTGTTTTTAGATGATTTAGGAACCACCATACACTTCTCCAGAGTGGCTCTCGGCAGTTCACACACTGTCCATCAGCGTATAAAGGCTCCCTGTTCTCCATGGCCTGTCCTGCATTTCTGGTTTTTACAATTTTTTCGGATGGCCCTTTTGACCGGTGGGAAATGAGACTTCTTTGTTGTGCACATTTGCATTGCTTGCTTGCTTGGTTGCCCATAAAGTGCGTATGCGTTTTTTCCTGGATATATTCAGGAAAAAACGCATACTCCCTTTTGGGCCAACTGCATCATTGTCGAAATTCTGCCACTTTTCATGTGCTTTAAAGACGAGTCCAATCTATCTCTTTAAATCTGTTTCTTGCAATTCTGTCTTGCATTCAGATCCTCTTCTTTGCCTTACCTCAACATATTTTTGGACGTTAGTTTTCATTTATAACTCTGCAGGTTTGTGAATTGCAGTGACCCTGAGCTCCATTTTTTAAGTTGCTCTTTTGTGAGGTGGCCTCAAAGCCACAGGATTGCTTCAGGCCCTATTTTGGCTCCGGCGAGGCGGGCTGAGCCTTTTTTAAATTCTTATTCTTAATGGGAAATTAGAGTGACATGTGCCCGTCCAAACCCCTACAACTATTCTCTCATTGGTTCCCCCTCTTCCCGTTCATCCTCCTCACAATTTGCAAAATGTGTGAAACAGAAGTTTAAATGTGCTGATTCTCTAAGTGGGGAGATTCTAAGTAACGTGGCTGGAATGATGAACAGGAGCAGCAGGAGAGGATAAATGAGGTGCATTTTAGACACATCTCCTTATCACATGGTGTACAGTCCTCTGGGTTTTCCATGCATGTTTTAGCTGTAGGAAGATTCCTTGAACCTGCAGATTTGGGACCCATTGAATGGGTACCAGGTAGTATTACTTTAAAGGGTGTGCATTTCCTCACCCAACCTCACATTTCTCTTAGCACGAACAGTTTCCAGCCTTATGTCTCATCCTGCTGTGGGTCTAGATGTGTTCAATCCATGTTGCATCACCGTCCCTGAGGAAAAGTTGTAAGAGGTTTTCTCTGTCTCTCTGTTGTTTATTTTTTTCAATTTATTACTATATTGGTTACAGCTGATTTTCAAAGCTCTGTTTCTTGCTGCTGTACATCCACTTGATTCGCGTACAGAGAGACATCAATAAATTCTTTTTCAGATTCTTACCAGTCATAGATATTCTTTTCTGGTGGCTTGAGTGTGCTGAGTGCAGTTCTTTTTAGCTACCGTGTAGGCCTTGTTGATTATCAGTTTGGTATTTGGAATGGTATCTTTGCTAATTTCAACCTCCTGGATGATGCCTCACCCCTCCCCACCTTTCCCGTTTAGCAGCCTTACGTGTGTTTTCTACATATTTGACTATGTTTTTGTTTTGTAATTTATTTCATGTGTAGCCATTTTGGATTCCACCTTTAAGTGGTATCTTATGATATGTGTCTTTTTCTTTTTGAATTATGTCACTTAGAATGATCATACGTAACTCCTCCGGAGTTGTTACAACTGGCCATATTTCATTGATTTCCAGGCTGAGTAATATTCCACTCTACCTAAGTACCACATCTCTATCCATTTTTTCCCTCCAGAGACATTTAAGTTATATCCCAGTCGAGGATCTTTTAAACAGAGAGGCGGTAAACATTGGGGTGCCTGTGTCCTCTCGATTTTTGTTTTTCCCAAGATATACGCCCATGAGTGCAAGTGCCCTATGCTCTGTAGCTCATTTTTTAGATGCTTTAGTAAACACAATACACTTCTCCAGAATGGCCGTTGGCAATATACATTTCCACTATAAGCCTCACAGGGCTCCCTCTTCTCCTTGCCCTGTCCTGCATTTCTGGTGTTTACACTTTATGAGGATGGCTCTTCTGACTGATGCGAAGTGATATCTTTTGTAGTATTGATTTCCAGTGCCCACCTGTTTGGTTGGCTAAAAAAGTGTATGCCCTTTTCTTGAATATATACAGAAAAAAACGCATACAGCCTTTTTGGCCAACTGCAATGTTGGCAATGTTCAGCCCCTTTTCTTGTGCTTAATGGCGAGTCCTTTCTACCTCCTCAAATCCCTTTCCTGCCATTCTCCCTTGCTTACCAATCCTTTTCTCTGACTTTCCTCAAGACATTTTTCAGTGATAGATATTTTCAACTCTGCAGTTTCGTGAATTTTACTGCCCCTGAGTTCCATTGTTCAACTTGTGTTTATGGGAACTGGCCACAAAGCAGTGGGATTTCCTCAAGCCCTATACTGTTTCCATGGGCAACCCTAGCCTTTGGTCAATTCGTCTTCCTGATTGGAAATTAGAGTGACATGTGCCTGTCTGAACACCTAGGACTTGTCTCTCATTGTTCCTCATCCTTCCGCTTCATCCTCTGGACAAATTCCAAACTGTATGCAACAGGATGTTGACAGTGCTGACATCTCCAAGTGGGGAGACTGTTAGTAAAGACACTGGAGGGGTGAACCCGAGCACCAGGAGATGAGGAGATGAGATGCCTTTTCCAAACTCTTCCCGATCAGATGGTATACCATCCTCTGGGTGTGACAGACATGTTTTAGCAGTAGGAAGAGTCCCATTCATGTAAGGAGAACACCAGGGCTTTTTCAAAATCAGTGTCTCCCCGAAACCCAAACTGGGGAGTTTTTTAAGCTACGGCTACACATATGTTCATTAAGGGCCTTGGGAAGTAGGCAGAGTCCAAACTTTAGATGATTGAAGTCTTCAGGGTCAGAAGCACTCACCACCAGCTTCCCCTAGGTTACACTTTAACTGTCATTGATAGATGATGTCAATAAAAATATCTATTCTTTTTCCGATTGTTTCCCCTTATAGGTTATTGCAAAATATTGAGTGTAGTTCCCTGTGCTATCCAGTAGTTCCTTGTTGATGATCTATTTTATACATAGCAGTGTGTATGTGTGAATCCCAAACTGTTAATTTATCCCTCCTCCCACCTTTCCCCTTTGGTAATTATAAATTATAAGATTTTATACTTCTCAGAAATGGGGGAGCTGAAAGAGAGGTATCATTTTCAATGGAAAAGCATTTAAAACAAGATTGAAGCTTTAACCAAGATTATTAGATGTACATCCTTGGAATGAAATCACTTCATTTCTCTAATATTGACCTGACAAATAAGACAAACCTTTTCACTGAACTTGCTTATAATAAAGTGATGGAAATATCAAATGGAAGTGTTAGAAACATCTTAATTTACCCGAGCCTTATAAACTGTTCTATGTTAACTACAGTTTGGCTCACACATCTGTTCATTGAAGTTACAATAGTCTCAATTTCTGTTACTGATCCTCCAGAGTGGACCCCAACAAGTGTCCCCCTGCCCAGTGTCATTGGGGCCAACAGATCGAGACTGAGTTTGGTTCACAAGCAAAGGAAACTTTATATTTTGATCAGAGAATGGAGAGGTGAGAGCATGCACTACCCCGTGGGCTGTGGGCTGGGCTGCTGTGTAGAGATCCTGTCAGAGTCAGTGGGAGGGAGGGGGCGGAGCTCTCGAGGGCCGGGTTGGCTGCAGCTCAGGCTCTATATCTCGGAGTCTGCACTGGGCCCCAGGAGCTGAGGTGTCGACCCAGCCATTCTGCACTAGGAAATCTGGTCTGAAGTGCCGGGTGTGGAACCTCTGCATGCGGGACCCTAGGAGCACGTGAAATTAGACAAAGCACAAAGGATAAAAAAGGTCAGACTTGACTTTATTGCCCAGATTCTATTTTTATCTCCCAGGGATTTTTAATGGGCTTTGCTGGGGACAAACCCCTCCTCTGCCTTTTGTCCCGTTCCTCATTCTTGGAGTGCTGAGGGTGCAGACCCTTCTTCTGTAACTGCTGAGTGCTGAGTTGGGAGCCCTCATACCAGGGGACGAGGGTCAGAACTTCTCCCCAGCAGCCTCCAGGTGACGTTGATTGGCCCCAGGACCCCTGCCTCCCTGCTTGTCCGCCTGAGCACCAGCATTGGAAGTGTTATAGATTCTAATGACCTTTAAGGGTCCAGGAAAGAGATGTGCAGAGACGCTGTGGGGGCCGATTTCACCCCGCCCCACATTTGTTCGGCCACCTTAGGCCGACCGTTTCTGCCAGCCTAGATGCTCTGACCAGTAGTCTGCTCTTTCTTCAATTAGGCCCCTGAATTAACGTAAAAACAGCACCAGGTGTCAGAGCCCTGCCCGCTCAACTCCCAGACAGTCCAGGGTCAGTGGTGATCAAGGACCATGATGGCCACTGAGTCAACAGCCTTTTGAAGTAAACAGGAGTCCAGCCGGTCTTATTGGCCACCATCATCACGGTGTCTGTAGGCTTTTCTATGGTGACAGTGTGATATACGGTTCCCCCGCCAAGATTATTAGCTCCCTTCCGGGTGCAGTAAGTCCTGCAAGCAGTAGTCTACTCCTTCGGGACACACTATTGTTGTTTTATGAGAGAAACTTCAGGTCAAGTGATGTTCACACGAGTCGTCATGGTGTCCTGTTGCCCCCGGTTATCTCTCTGGATGTTGGAGTTGGAGGGCCTCCTCACTCGAGGTCGGTGTGCCCACGGAGCGAACCCTGCAACTTCAGGGCATGGTTGGTGATTAGGATCACCACGTGGGGTCCTTTTCCCTTAGGAGGGAGGTGGCCTTTTGGGCTGCTGATTTCCAGGTTTTTAGATACCGCCAGTATCTTGGCCAGATGTGGCAGTGGGCCAAGCCCCTTGGTGACTGTAGTTTATCCTACCTGGATGGCATTCTTGCGTTGTTCCATTTCAAGTGGTCCCAGTTTTTGCACTAATTCTCCAATGGCGATTCACCTTTCACCGGGAATGGAAAGGTCAAAGGGTTTAGCTCAATTAGGGAGTTCCAGGGCAAGGGTCTGAATTGACTGCTCTTTCCATTCTTGAAAGGCCACTTCTGGATTCTGTTCAAAAGGATCATCATCTTTTCCTTTCAGTGTTTCATATAGAGGCCCAGCTAGTAGACTGTACTTAGGGATCCAGAAGCAGCAAACCCTGGCCTCCCCAGGAACCCCTAAGCTGTCTTCTAGTTTTAGAAAAGGGTAAGCCTGCAAATGGTTTCTTCCCTTTCCTGGGATGGGCTTGTCTGACCTGGTGTGAGAATGAAGCCCAGGCAGGTCACCGCAGTCTGTGATATTTGAGCTTTTTCTTGGACAACTTCTATCCTTTATTGGCTTGGTAGTTCAGAGGCCTCCTTAGTAGGGCTGGCGATCAGAATGTCATCTGCATATTGAAGGAGGGTTTCCTTTTCCAGAGGTAGAACTTTTCGGTCTTTAGCTAAGCTTTCCCCAAAGATGGTGTGGGAATTTTTGAACCCTTGGGGCAAGACGGCCCGGAAGTATTGTTTTAGTTGTATGTTGAGTCCTGCCACTCACAAGCCAAAATTTCTTGTGACTCTGGGACTAATGGAATACAAAAGAAGGCATCATTGAAGACTAATACAGAATACCATGTCCTGGTGGTTGGTAGAATGACCAGCAGGGTGTAGGAATCAGGAGCACCTGGAGGTATATCCTCGGTGGCTTCACTGACTGTCCTGACATCCTTTACCAGGTCCCCAGCAGCCCATGGGGCTCTCGTGGTCAGGCCAATCCCAGGATATGGAGCTCTCCTGGGCAGGTACCCCACCCCCAACCCAGCCCACGGGGCTCTCATGGTCAGGCCCCTCCCAGGATACAGAGCTACCCTTGCAGGTACCGTGGCAGGGCTGGGCACACAGGAACCGTGCACATAGCCCTCATTGCAGAGCACCCCCAGCTCACCTGTCACTCAGAGCTGACACAGAGCACCTCAGAGCAGGACTTGAACTAACAAACAGCAGCTCCGACAGGTCTGTGACCCTGGGCATCACTCTGTGTGGCCTCCCTCCACCTGGTCTTCCAGAGACTTCCACTGCACCCAGGGCACCAGGCCTCTGTCTCCAACCACCACCCACCCCCTCCTCTCCCTGACTCCTGGGTTCCTCTCATTAGGAGAGGGTTTTCTTGAAGTTGTCTCCCACTCATGGGCCAGATAAAATGATTAGAAAACAAGCCAAAGCTGCAGCCCCTTGTCTATCCTGACTCTCAGGAGCCCACACCTATTCCTTGGACCTGGCCGGTTCAGCAAGTTCCATTTTCTGCAACTGTGAGCCCCTGAGGGGTGATGATTGGCTGAGCTGGGCAGCCTTACCGTGCCGGCCAGCCCTCTCCAGGTGTGCCTGGGTTGAGATCAATATAAATACCACTCCAGGCAGCAAGAGCCCCTGCAGCTGTGCCTGACGCCATTTTCTCTGCCCTGTCAGCAGTCTCGGGGCTGGGCTGGTGGGAGGGAGTGAGAGGACACGGCTTTGTGGGTGGCCCAGTGTGAGTGGGGCTCTGCTGGACTTTCTGCAGCAGTTGCCAGGCTGCCACCTGCTAAAGAAGAGGATGTGTCACCCATACCTGCTGCTGGAATTTCTCCCTGGGCAGAGGTGAGGAAGGAAAAAAGCAGTGGGGGCAGGGACAGGACGGGTATCTCAGGCAGGGAAATGGAAATCTTCCAGAAGAGCACCCAGGGCCAGGACCATCCTGGCTGGCCTGCAGGCACCAAGTCAGCTGGCATGCTGTCACTCGTGTGGCTCCATGGCCCTTCCTCTAGGCTTTCAAGTCCTTGTATATATTCAGGTGTTTTACCTGGGAAGGGTGGGAACAGTTCAGCAGCAACTGGCCTGGGGCTCAGCTCACGTTTACTCACAGATGCCTCGGCACGGTGCCCCAGCTTTGCAATGAGGACGCTTGTTGTGTGGGGGCTGCTGGCTGAATGGGAGACGATTCCCCACCACTGACCAACTTCAGAATTGTTTACAACTGGAGCAAGTGCCCTGATACGGTTTTCCTCTGAGTAACTGATGGGTTCTGTTTTTTTTTCTCTTTTTCGTTTTTGGTTCAAGGTAGATTTTATTCCTCTTTTTTGTATTTACAGATATAAGCATGGAAATAATTTATTCATATAAATACATGTATGTGAAGGGAATAATTGTTTTTTCTGTTTTATTTTTTAAATTTTATTTCTTTTTAATTTTGAATTTTATTTTATATTTTTATACAGCAGGTTCTTATTGGTTATCTATTTTATACATATAAATGTTTACATGCCAATCCCAATCTCTCAACTCCTCCCACCACCACCCCTCCAAGAGCTTTCCCCCCTTGTTGTCCATACGATTGTTGTCTACATCTGTTGCTCTATTTATGCCTTGCAAAACGGTTAATCTGTACAGTTTTTCTAGGTTCCACATATATGCATGAATATACAAGATTTGTTTTTCTCTTTCTGACTTACTTCACTCTGTATGACAGTCTCTAGATCCATCGACGTCTCTACAAATGACCCAATTTCATTCCTTTCATGGCTTAGTAATATTCCATTTTATATATGTACCACATCTTTATGCATTCGTCTGTCTATGGGCATTTAGGTTGCTTCCATTACCTCGATATTGTAAATAGTGATGCAATGAACATTGCGGTGAATGTCTCTTTTTGATTTATGGTTTTGTCTGGGTATATGTCCAGTACTGGGATTGCTGTATCATATGGTAATTCTATTATTAGTTTCTTAAGAAACTCCATATTGTTCTCCATAGTGACTGTATCAATTTATATTCCCAAAAATAGTGGAAGAGGCTTCCTTTTCTCCACACCCTTTCCAGCATTTGTTGTTTGTAGATTTTCAGATGATGCCCATTCTAACAGGTATGAGGTGATACCTCATTGTTGAGTCCATTTCGTTGAGCAAGGGGTAGGTCTTGTCTATTACATATTTGGCTTATGGAACGGTATCTGTGCTAATTTCAAACTCTGGTTTTACGCAGCACCCCAACTCACCTTTCCCCTTAAGCAAGCATAAGTTGGTTTTCTACATTTGAGACCCTGTTCTGTTTTGTAATTCAGTTCCTGTGTAGTCAAGTTTACATTCCGTGCATTAGTGATACCTTATGATGTTTCTTTTTCTGTGTGACTTATTTCACTTAGAATCATCGTGCCTCAATCCACTCATTATGCTGGTACAGGCCTGGTGACACAGATTTCATTGCTGAGTGGTATTCTGTTGTACGTAAGTACCGCAACTTCTTTATCAATTATTTGTTCTCTGGGATATTTAACTTGTACTGTAGAAGAGGTTCCTGTAAACAGAGCCGTCCCAAATTTTGGGGTGGCTGTGTCTTTTTGATTTTAATTTCCCTAAGCTATAGGACCATAAGTGGAAATGCCCTAGACTCTGTTGCTTTGTTTTTCAGATGTATCAGGAAACACCATACACTTCTCCAGAGTGGCTGTTGGCAATTTACATCCCGCCCATCAGCATAACAAGGCTCCTTTTTCCCATGGCCTGTCTTGCCTTTCTGGATTTTACACTTTTCTCAGATGGCCCTTTAGACCGGGGGGAAGTGACACTTCATAGTAGTTCGGATTTCCATTGCAAGCTTGCTTGGTTTGCCAAAAAGGGCATATGTGTTTTTTCCTGAATATATTCAGGAACAAACTCATACGCCCTTTTTTGCCAAGTGCATCATTGTCGATGTTCTGCCTCTTTTCCTATGCTTTAAATGCAAATCCAGTCTACCTCCTGAAATCGGTTTCCTGAAATTCTGCCCCGCTTTCAAGTCCTCTTGGCAGCCTTACTTCAATATATTTTTGGACGTTATCTGTCATTTATAACTCTGCAGGTTTGTGAATTACAGGGCCCCTGAGCTCCTTTCTTCAACTCGCTTTCTTCTGAGCTGGCCGCAAACCCGCAAGACTGCTTCAGGCCCTAATCTGCTTCTGCCAGGGCACGCTGAGCCTTTGGTTAATTCCTCTTCCTGGTGGGAAATGAGTGTTAAATATGCACGTCCAGACACCTACCTCACTCTCAACCCCTTGGTGATGTGGGTCCTCTGGTTTGTGGCCACCTTTGCTGGGTTCCTCACCTTTCGATGATGTGGACCCACTAGTGTGAGGACACTCCTGCCTGGTTCTCATCCACGTGGTTATGTGGACCCCCTGGTGAGAGTCTGTTCCTGGCTGTGTTCCTCACCCACCTGTGAGGGAGACCCTCTGCTGATAGGTCACTCCTGCATGGCTGGCACACATTGCCTTGGTGAAGTCAGCCATGTGGTGGCAGTTGGAGCGTGCTGGGAATCTCCTCCCCCCGGTGATGAGGGCCCTCTTGCGTCAGGCCCTAACTGCTGGGCTCACCAACTTTTCTTAGTGAGCCCAGTGATGCTTTGGCACTCCTCTTAGGATCCCATCTCCATGGGGATGTGGGCCTTCTGCTCTGAGGTCCCAACGGCTGGGTTGTTCACATTTTCATGATGTGGGCTCTCTGGTGTTAGTTCACAGAAGCCTGGATCCCATAGCCTCTGTGCTCTTGGCCGTCTGCTGTGAGGTCACTCCTGCCTGGCTTGCTCACCTCGCCTTGTGGACATGAGCCCTCTGGTGGCACTTGGAGCCTGCTGGGAGCCTCCTCCCCTCGGTGATGAGGGCCCTCTGGCGTCAGGCCCTAACTGCTGGGCTCCCCACATTTTCTGATGTGCGCCCAGTGGTGCGAGGACACTCCAGCCAGGTTCACATCCCCATTGGGATGTGGGCCTTCTGCTCTGAGGTCCCAACGCCTGGGTTGCTCACAGTTTCATGATGTGGGCTCTCTGCTGTTAGTTCACTCCTGCCTGCATCCCATAGCTTCTGTGCTCTCGGTCGCCTGCTGGGGGATTCCAACTGCTGGATTCCTCACCTTTCTTATTCTTTGGGCCCTCTGTTTTTAGGCTACTCCTGCCTGCCTCACTCCCATTCCCTTTGTGATATGTGTCCTCTGATTTGAGGCCACATGTGCTGGGTTCCGCACCTTACGATGATGTGGCCCCACTGGAGGGAAGACAGTCCTGAGTGGTTCCCATCCCCTTGCTGATGTGGGCCCTCAGGTGAGAGTCTGATCCTGGCTGGGTTCCTCACCCTTCTGTGAGGTGGGCCCTCTGCTGTGAGGTCAATCATGCCTGTCTGGCACACGTCACCTTGGCGACGTGGGCCCTCTGGTGGCAGTTGGAGTGTGCTGGGATCCTCCTCCCCTCGGTGATGAGGGCCCTCTTGCCTTAGGCCATAACTGCTGGGCTCCCCACATTTTCTGATGTGCACCAAGTGAGTGAGGACACTCTTGCCAGGTTCCCATCCCCATGGGGATATGGGCCTTCTGCTCTGAGGTCAAAACGGCTGGCTTGCTCAGAGTACCATGATGTGGGCCCTCTGCTGTGAGTTCACTCCGGCAAGGATCCCTTATCATCGGTGCTCTGAGCCGCCTGCTGGGAGGTTCCAACTGTTGGATTCCTCAACTTTTGTATTCTATGGGTCCTGTGTTGTGATGCTCCTCCTGCCTGCCTCACTCGCAACCCCTTCGTGATGTGGGTCTTCTGGTTTGAGGCCACATGTGCTGGGTTCCGCGACTTTCTATGATGTGGCCCCACTGGTGTGAGGACACTCCTGCCTGGTTCCAATCCATTTGGTGATGTGGGCCCTCTGGTGCGAGTCTGATCCTGACTGGGTTCGTCACACTTCTCTGAGGTGGGCCCTCTGCTGTGAGGTCATTCGTGCCTGGTTGGCACACATCGCCTTGGCGACGTCAGCCCTCTGGTGGCAGTTGGAGCCTGCTGGGAGCCTCCTTCCCTTGGTGATGAGGGTCCTCTGGCGTCAGGCCCTAACTGCTGGTCGTCCAGAATTTTCTGATACGTTCTCAGTGGTGCGAGGACACTCCTACCAGATTTCCATCCCCATGGGGATGTGGGCCTCCTGCTCTGAGGTCCCAATGGCTGGGTTGCTCAGTTTCATGACATGGGCCCTCTTCTGTGAGTTCACTGTGGCCTGGATCCCATAGCCTCGGTGCTCTGGGCTGCCTGCTGGGAGGTTCCAACTGCTGGATTCCTCACTTTTTTATTCTATGGGCCCAGTGTTGTGAGGCTACTCCTGCCTGCCTCATTCCGAGGTCCTTGGTGATGTGGGTCCTCTGGTTTGAGGACACATGTGCTGAGTACCTCACCTTTCGATGATGTGGCCCCACTGGTGTGAAGACACTCCTGCCTGGTTCCCATCCCCTTGGTGATGTGGGTCCTCTGGTGAGAGTCTGCTGTTGGCTGGGTTTCTCACCCTTCTGTGAGGTGGGGCTCTGCTGTGAGGTAACTCCTGCCTGGTTTGTTCACATTGCCTTGGCAACGTGAGCCCTCAGGTGGCAGTTGGAGCCTGCTGGGAATCTCCTCCCCTCAGTTATGAGAGCTCTGGATAAAACACATATGCCCTTTTTGCCAAGTGCATTATTTTCCAAGTTCTGTCTCTTTTCCTATGCTTTAAGAGCGACTCCCGTGTACCTTCTGAAATCAGTTTCCAGCAATTCTGCCCCGCATTCAAGTCCTCTTCGCAGCCTTACTTCAGTATAATTTTGGATGATAGCTGTCATTTATAACTCCACAGGATTGTGAATTACAGTGCCCCTCAGCTCCTTTCTTCAACTCGCTTTCTTGTGAGCTGGCCGCAACACCGCAGGATCTCTTTAGGCCCTAATCTAGTTCCAGCACGGCACACAGAGCCTTTGGTTCATTCGTCTCCCTGGTGGGAAATGAGGGTTAAATTTGGCCGTCCAGACACTTACAGATACTCTCCCATTGCTTCTCCTTACTCCTGTTCATCTTCCGAAGAAATTACAAACTGGGCCAAACAGGAGGTTAAAGGCACTGACTCTCCAAGTGGGGAGAGTGTTAGTAAAGCGTCTGGAAAGTTCCACCGAGTAGCAGGGGACGAAAAATGAGATACATTTGAACACGTTTCCCGATCACACGGTGGATCATACTCTGGGTTCCACATGCATGTTTTAGCTGAAGGAAGAATCCCTTACAACGGGAGAGTTGGGACCCATGGAATGCGTACCATGCAATATGACGTCAAAGGGTCTGCATTTGCTCAACGAACCTCACCAATCCTATCACTGCTGCGCTTATGCCGCTGTACACACGCTTGATTCTCTTTCGGAGACATATAAATCCATAGGTTTTAAGATTCTTACTAGTCAGGTATATTCTTAGGCGTTTAATATGGGGTGTTGAGTCCACTTCGTTGAGCAAGGAGTAGCTCTTGTCTATTACATATTTGGCTTATGGAACGGTATCTGTGCTAATTTCAATCTCTGGTTTTATGCAGCACCCCAACTCACCTTTCCCCTTAAGCAAGCATAAGTTGGTTTTCTACATTTGAGACCCTGTTCTGTTTTGTAATTCAGTTCCTGTGTATCCAAGATTACATTCCGTGTACTAGTGATATCTTATGATGTTTCTTTTTCTGTGTGGCTTATTTCACTTAGAATCATCTTACCTGAATCCACTCATTATGCTGCTACAGGCCTGATGACACAGATTTCATTGCTGAGTGATATTGCATTGTACGTAAGTACCACAACTTCTTTTCCATTTTTCGCTTTCTGTGATATTGAACTTGTACCGTAAAAGATGTTCTTGTAAACAGAGCCGTCCCAAACTTTGGGGTGGCTGTGTCTTTTTGATTTTAATTTCCCTTAGCTATAGGACCATAAGTGGAAGTGCCGTAGGCTCTGTTGCTTTGTTTTTTAGATGTTTCAGGAAACACCATACACTTCTCCAGAGTGGCTGTTGGCAATTTACATCCCGCCCATCAGCATAACAAGGCTCCCAGTTCTCCATGGCCTGTCCTGCCTTTCTGGATTTTACACTTTTTTCAGATGGCCCTTTTGACCGGTGGGAAGTGAGGCTTCATTTTAGTGCAGATTTCATTTGCAAGCTTGCTTGGTTGGCCAAAAACGGCATATGCATTTTTTCCTGAATATATTCAGGAAAAAACGCATACGCCCTTTTTGGCCAAGTGCATCATTGTGGACGTTCTGCCTCTTTTCCTCTGCTTTACATGCAATTCCAGTCTACCTCCTGAAATCGGTTTCCTGCAATTCTGCCCCGCTTTCAAGTGCTCTTGGCAGCCTTACTTCAATATATTTTTGGACGATAGCTGTCATTTATAACTCTGCAGGTTTGTGAATTACAGTGCCCCTGAGCTCCTCTCTTCAACTCGCTTTCTTGTGAGCTGGCCGCAACACCGCAGGATTGCTTCAGGCCCTAGTGTGGTTACAGCATGGCACGCGGAGCCTTTGGTTAATTCCTCTTCCTGGTGGGAAATGAGAGTTAAATTTCCCCGTCCAGACACCTCCAGCTAGTCTCTCATTGGTTCTCCCTATTCTTGTTCATCTTCTGCATAAATCGCCAACTGGGCCAAACAGGAGGTTAAAGGCCCTGACTGTCCAAGTGGGGAGAGTGTTAGTAAGGCGTCTGGAATGTTGCACCCGAGTACCAGGGGACGAAAACGGAGACACATTTGAACACAATTCCCGATCACACGTTTGATCATACTCTGGGTTCCACATGCATGTTTTAGCTGAAGGAAGAATCCCTTAAACCTGGAGAGTTGAGACCCATGGAATGGGTACCATGCAATATGACTTCAAAGGGTCTGCATTTGCTCACCGAACCTCACCAATCCTATCACTGCTGCGCCTATACCGCTGTAAACAGGCTTGATTCTCTTTTGGAGACATATAAATCCATAGGTTTTAAGATTCTTACTAGTCAGGTATATTCTTAGGCGTTTAATATGGCGTGTTGAGTCCACTTCGTTGAGGAAGGTGTATCTCTGGTCTATTACATATTTGGCTTATGGAACGGTATCTGTGCCAATTTCAATCTCTGGTTTCATGCAGCATCCCAACTCATCATTCCCCTTAAGCAAGCATAAGTTGGTTTTCTAAATTTGAGACCCTGTTCTGTTTTGTAATTCAGTTCCTCTGTAGCCAAGTTTACATTCCGTGTATTAATAATATCTTATGATCATTCTTTTCCTTTGTGACTTATTTCAATTAGAATCATCTTACCTGAATCCACTCATTATGCTGCTACGGGCCTGATGACATAGATTTCATTACTGAGTGATATTGCATTGTACGTAAGTACCACAACTTCTTTATCCATTTTTCGCATTCTACGATATTGAACTTGTACTGTAAACTAGGTTCTTGTAAACAGAGCCGTCCCAAACTTTGCGGTGGCTGTGTCTTTTTTTAATTTTAATTTCCCTAAGCTATAGGACCATAAGTGGAAGTGCCCTAGGCTCTGTTGCTTTGTTTTTTAGATGTTTCAGGAAACACCATACACTTCTCCCGAGTGGCTGTTGGCAATTTACATCCCGCCCATCAGCATAACAAGGCTCCCAGTTCTCCATGGCCTGTCCTGCCTTTCTGGATTTTACACTTTTTTCAGATGGCCCTTTTGACCGGGGGGAAGTGAGACTTCATTGTAGTGCAGATTTCCTTTGCAAGCTTGCTTGGTTGGCCAAAAAGGGCGTATGCGTTTTTTCCTGAATATATTCAGGAACAAACGCATACGCCCTTTTTGGCCAAGTGCATCATTGTGGGCGTTCTGCCTCTTTTCCTATGCTTTAAATGCAATTCCAGTCTACCTCCTGAAATCGGTTTCCTGCAATTCTGCCCCGCTTTCAAGTCCTCTTGGCAGCCTGACTTCAGTATATTTTTGGACGATAGCTGTCATTTATAACTCTGCAGGTTTGTGAATTACAGTGCCCCTGAGCTCCTTTCTTCAACTCGCTTTCTTGTGAGCTGGCCGCAACACCGCAGGATTGCTTCAGGCCCTAATCAGTTTCCAGCACGGCACACTGAGCCTTTGGTTAATTACCTTCCTTGTGGGAAATGAGAGTTAAATTTGCCCGTCCAGACACCTCCAGCTAGTCTCTCGTTGGTTCTCCCTATTCCTGTTCATCTTCCGCAGTAACTTCAAACTGGGCCAAACAGGAGTTTAAAGGCACTGACTCTCCAAGTCGGGAGAGTGTTAGTAAAGCCTCTGGAATGTTGCACCCGAGTACCAGGGGACGAGAACGGAGACATATTTGAACACGTTTCCCGATCACACGTTTGATCATACTCTGGGTTCCACATGCATGGTTTAGCTGAAGGAAGAATCCCTTAAAGCTGGAGCGTGGAGACCCGTGGAATGGGTACCATGCAATATGACTTCAAAGGGTCTTCATTTGCTCACCGAACCTCTCCAATCCTATCACTGCTGCGTTTATGCCAGTGTACACACGCTTGATTCTCTTTCGGAGACATAGCAATCCATAGGTTTTATGATACTTACTAGTCAGGTACATTCTTAGGCGTTTAATATGGGGTGTTGAGTCCATTTCGTTGAGCAAGGAGTAGCTCTTGTCTATTCCATATTTGGCTTAAGGAACTTTATCTGTGCTCATTTCAATCTCTGGTTTTATGCAGCACCCAACTCACCTTTCCCCTTAAGCAAGCATAAGTTGGTTTTCTAAATTTGAGACCCTGTTCTGTTTTGTAATCCAGTTCTTGTGTAGCCAAGTTTACATTCCGTGTATTAGTGATATCTTATGATGTTTCTTTTTCTGTGTGACTTATTTCAGTTAGAATCATCGTACCTGAATCCACTCATTATGCTGCTACGGGCCTGATGACATACATGTCATTGCTGAGTGATATTGCATTGTACATAAGTACCACAACTTCTTTATCCATTTTTCACTTTCTGTGATATTGAACTTGTACCGTAAACGAGGTTCTTGTAAACAGAGCCGTCCCAACTTTGGGGTGGCTGTGTCTTTTTGATTTTAGTTTCCCTAAGCTATGGGACCATAAGTGGAAGTGCCCTAGGCTCTGTTGCTTTGTTTTTTAGATGTTTCAGGAAACACCATACACTTCTCCAGAGTGGCTGTTGGCAATTTACATCCCGCCCATCAGCATAACAAGGCTCCCAGTTCTCCATGGCCTGTCCTGCCTTTCTGGATTTTACACTTTTTTCAGATGGCCCTTTTGACCAGGGGGAAGTGAGACTTCATTGTAGTGCAGATTTCCTTTGCAAGCTTGCTTGGTTGGCCAAAAAGGGCGTATGCGTTTTTTCCTGAATATATTCAGGAAAAAACGCATCCGCCCTTTTTGGCCAAGTGCATCATTGTGGACGTTCTGCCTCTTTTCCTATGCTTTAAATGCAATTCCAGTCTACCTCATGAAATGGGTTTCCTGCAATTCTGCCCCACTTTCAAGTCCTCTTGGCAGCCTTACTTCAGTATATTTTTGGACGATAGCTGTTATTTTTAACTCTGCAGGTTTGTGAATTACAGTGCCCCTGAGCTCCTTTCTTCAACTCGCTTTCTTGTGAGCTGGCTGCAACACCGCAGGATTGCTTCAGGCCCTAATCTGGTTCCGGCACGGCACGCTGAGCCTTTGGTTAATTCCTCTTCCTGGTGGGAAATGAGAGTTAAATTTGCCCGTCCAGACACCTCCAGCTAGTCTCTCATTGGTTCTCCCTATTCCTGTTCATTTTCTGCAGAAATTGCAAACTGGGCCAAACAGGAGGTTAAAGGCACTGACTCTCCAAGTCGGGAGAGTGTTAGTAAAGCCTCTGGAATGTTGCACCCGAGTACCAGGGGAGGAGAACTGAGACATATTAGAACACGTTTCCCGATCACACGGTTGATCATACTCTGGATTCCACATGCATGTTTTAGCTGAAGGAAGAATCCCTTAAAACTGGAGAGTTGACACCCGTGGAATGGGTACCATGCAATATGACTTCAAAGGGTCTTAATTTGCTCACCGAAACTCTCCAATCCTATCACTGCTGCGTTTATGCCCCTGTACACACGATTGATTCTCTTTCAGAGACATAGCAATCCATAGGTTTTAAGATACTTACTAGTCCGGTATATTCTTAGGCGTTTAATATGGGGTGTTTAGTCCATTTCGTTGAGCAAGGAGTAGCTCTTGTCTATTACATATTTGGCTTAAGGAACTTTACCTGTGCTCATTTCAATCTTTGGTTTTATGCAGCACCCGAACTCACCTTTCCCCTTAAGCAAGCATAAGTTGCTTTTCTATATTTGAGACCCTGTTCTGTTTTGTATTCCAGTTCCTGTGTAGCCAAGTTTACATTCCGTGTAGTAGTGATATCTTTTGATGTTTCTTTTTCTGTGTGACTTATTTCAGTTAGAAGCATCATACCTGAATCCACTCATTATGCTGCTACGGGCCTGATGACATCGATTTCATTGCTGAGTGATATTGCATTGTACGTAACTACCACAACTTCTTTATCCATTTTTCGCTTTCTGCGATATTGAACTTGTACCGTAAACGAGGTTCTTGTAAATGGAGCCGTCCCAAACTTTTGGGTTGCTGTGTCTTTTTGATTTTAATTTCCCTAAGCTAGAGGACCATAAGAAGAAGTGCACTAGGCTCTGTTGCTTTGTTTTTTAGATGTTTCAGGAAACACCATACACTTCTCCAGAGTGGCTGTTGGCAATTTACATCCTGCCCATCAGCATAACAAGGCAACCAGATCTCCATGGCCTGTCCTGCCTTTCTGGATTTTACACTTTTTTCAGATGGCTCTTTTGACCGGGGGCAGGTGAGACTTCATTGTAGTGCAGATTTCCTTTGCAAGCTTGCTTGGTTGGCCAGAAAGTGCGTATGCGTTTTTTCCTGCAGAAAAAAACGCATACGCCCTTTTTGGCCAAGTGCACCATTGTCGACGTTCTGCGTCTTTTCCTATGCTTTACATGCAATTCTGGTCTACCTCGTGAAATCGGTTTCCTGCAATTCTGTTGCGCATTCAAGTCCTCTTGGCAGCCTTACTTCAATATATTTTTGGACGATAGCTGTCATTTATAACTCTGCAGGTTTGTGAATTACAGTGCCACTGAGCTCCTTTCTTCAACTCGCTTTCTTGTGAGCTGGCCGCAACCCCGCATGATTGCTTCAGGCCCTATTGTGGTTCCGGCATGTCACACTGTGCCTTTGGTTAATTCCTCTTCCTGGTGGGAAATGAGAGTTAAATTTCCCCGTCCAGATATCTCCAGCTAGTCTCTCATTGTTTCTCCCTATTGCTGTTCATTTTCCGCAGGTATTGCAAACTGGGCCAAACAGGAGGTTAAAGGCACTGACTCTCCAAGTGGGGAGAGTGTTACTAAAGCGTCTGGAATGTTGCACCCAAGTAGAAAGGGACGAATACTGAGACATATTTGAACACGTTTCCCGATCACACGGTGGATCATACTCTGGGTTCCACATGCATGTTTTAGCTGAAGCAAGAATCTCTTAAACCTGGAGAGTTGAGACCCATGGAATGGGTACCATGCAGTATGACTTCAAAGGGTCTGCATTTGCTCACCGAACCTCACCAATCCTATCACTGCTGCGCTTATGCCGCTGTACACACGCTTGATTCTCTTTCAAAGACATATAAATCCATAGGTTTTAAGATTCTTACTACTCAGGTATATTCATAGGCGTTTAATATGGCGTGTTGAGTCCACTTCGTTGAGCAAGGAGTAGCTCTTGTCTATTACATATTTGGCTTATGGAATGGTATCTGTGCTAATTTCAATCTCTGGTTTTATGCAGCACCCCAACTCACCTTTCCCCTTAAGCAAGCATAAGTTGTTTTTTGACATTTGAGACGCTGTTCTGTTTTGTAATTCAGTTCCTGTGTAGCCAAGTTTACATTCCGTGTAGTAGTGATATCTTATGATGTTTCTTTTTCTGTGTGACTTATTTCACTTAGAATCATCGTACCTGAATCCACTCATTATGCTGTTACGGGCCTTATGACATAGATTTCATTGCTGAGTGATATTGCATTGTACGTAAGTACCACAAATTCTTTATCCATTTTTCGCTTTCTGCGACAATGAACTTTAACCGTAAACGAGGTTCTTGTAAACTGAGCCGTCCCAAACTTTGGGGTGGCTGTGACTTTTTGATTTTAATTTCCCTAAGTTATACGACTACAATAGGAAGTTCCCTAGGCTCTGTTGCTTTGTTTTTTGGATGTTTCAGGAAACACCATACACTTCTCCAGAGTGGCTGTTGGCAGTTTACATCCCACCCATCAGCATAACAAGGCTCCCAGTTCTCCATGGCCTGTCACGCCTTTCTGGATTTTACACTTTTTTCAGATGGCCCTTTTGACAGGGGGGCAGTGAGACTTCATTGTAGTGCAGATTTCTTTGCAAGCTTCCTTGGTTGGCCAAAAAGGGCGTATGCGATTTTTCATGAATATAATCAGGAAAAAACGCATAGGCCCTTTTTGGCCAAGTGCATCATTGTGGACCTTCTGCCTCTTTTCCTATGCTTTACATGAAATTCCAGTCTACCTCCTGAAATCGGTTTCCTGCAATTCTGCCCCGCTTTCAAGTCCTCTTGGGAGCCTTACTTCAATATATTTTTGACGATAGCTATCATTTATAACTCTGCAGGTTTGTGAATTACAGTGCTCCTGAGCTCCTTTCCTCAACTCGCTTTCTTGTGAGCTGGCCGCAACACCGCAGGATTGCTTCAGGCCCTAGTTTGGTTCCGACATGGCATGCTTAGCCTTTGGTTAATTCCTCTTCCTGGTGGGAAATGAGAGTTAAATTTGCCCGTCCAGACACCTCCAGCTAGTCTCTCATTGGTTCTCGCTATTCTTGTTCATCTTACGCAGTAATTGCAAACTGGGCCAAACAGGAGGTTAAAGGCACTGAGTCTCCAAGTGGGGAGAGTGTTAGTAAAACGTCTGGAATGTTGCACCCGAGTACCAGGGGACGAAAACTGAGATACATTTGAACACGTTTCCCAATCACACGCTGGATCATACTCTGGGTTCCACATGCACGTTTTAGCTGAAGGAAGAATCCCTTAAACCTGGAGAGATGAGACCCATGGAATGGGTACCATGCAATATGACTTCAAAGGGTCTGCATTTGCGCACCGTATCTCACCATTCCTATCACTGCTGCGTTTGTGCCGCTGTACACACGCTTGATTCTCTTTCGGAGATATAAAAATCCATAGGCTGTAAGATTCTTACTAGTCAGGTATATTCTTATGCGTTTAATATGGGGTGTTGAGTCCACTTCGTTGAGCAAGGAGTAGCTCTTGTCTATTACATATTTGGCTTATGGAATGGTATCTGTGCTAATTTCAATCTCTGGTTTTATGCAGCACCCCAACTCACCTTTCCCCTTAAGCAAGCATAAGTTGGTTTTCTACATTTGAGACCCTGTTCTGTTTTGTAATTCAGTTCCTGTGTAGCCAAGTTTACATTCCGTGTAGTAGTGATATCTTATGATGTTTATTTTTCTGTGTGACTTATTTCACTTAGAATCATCGTACCTGAATCCACTCATTATGTTGCCACGGGCCTGATGACATAGATTACATTGCTGAGTGATATTGCATTGTACGTAAGTACCACAACTTCTTTATCCACTTTTCGCTTTCTGCAACCTTGAACTTGTACTGTAAACGAGGTTCTTGTAAACAGAGCCATCCCAAACTTTGGGGTGGCTGTTTCTTTTTTATTTTAATTTCCCTAAGTTATAGGACTATAAGAGGAAGTGCCCTAGGCTCTGTTGCTTTGGTTTTTGGATGCTTCAGGAAACACCATAAAGTTCTCCAGAGTGGCTGTTGGCAATTTACATCCCGCCCATCAGCATAACAAGGCTCCCAGTTCTCCATGGCCTGTCCTGCCTTTCTGGATTTTACACTTTTTTCAGATGGCCCTTTTGACCGGGGGGCAGTGAGACTTCATTGTAGTGCAGATTTCCTTTGCAAGCTTGCTTGGTTGGAAAAAAAGTGTGTATGCGTTGTTTCCTGAATATATTCAGGAAAAAACGCATACGCCCTTTTTGGCCAAGTGCATCATTGTGGACGTTCTGCCTCTTTTACTATGCTTTACATGCAATTCCAGTCTACCTCCTGAAATCGGTTTCCTGCAATTCTGTCCCGCTTTCAAGTCCTCTTGGCAGCCTTACTTCAATATATTTTTGGACGATAGATGTCATTTATAACTCTGCAGGTTTGTGAATGAGAGTGCCCCTGAGCTCCTATCTTCAACTCGCTTCCTTGTGAGCTGGCCGCAACACCACAGGATTGCTTCAGGCCCTAGTGTGGTTCCGGCACGGCACGCTGAGCCTTTGGTTAATTCCTCTTCCTGGTGGGAAATGAGAGATAAATTTGCCCGTCCAGACACCTCCAGCTAGTCTCTCATTGGTTCTCTCTATTCCAGTTCATCTTACGCAGAAATTGCAAACTGGGCCAAACAGGAGGTTAAAGGCACTGACTCTCCAAGTGGGGAGAGTGTTAGTAAAGCGTCTGGAATGTTGCACCCGAGTACCAGGGGACGAAAACTGAGACACATTTGAACACGTTTCCCAATCACACGGATCATACTCTGGTTTATACATGCATGTTTTATCTGAAGGAAGAATCCCTTCAACCTGGAGAGTTGAGACCCATGGAATGGGTACCATGGAATATGACTTCAAAGGGTCTGCATTTGCTCACAGAACATCACCAATACTATCACTGCTGCGTTTATGCCGCTGTCCACACGCTTGATTCTCTTTTGGAGACATATAAATCCATAGGTTTTAAGATTCTTACTAGTCAGGTATATTCTTAGGCGTTTAATATGGGGTGTTGAGTCCACTTCGTTGAGCAAGGAGTAGCTCTTCTCTATTACATATTTGGCTTATGGAACGGTATCTGTGCTAATTTCAATCTCTGGTTTTATGCAGCACCCCAACACACCTTTCCCCTTAAGCAAGCATAAGTTGGTTTTCGACATTTGAGACCCTGTTCTGTTTTGTAATTCAGTTCCTGTGTAGCCAAGTTTACATTCCGTGTAATAGTGATATCTTATGATGTTTCTTTTTCTGTGTGACTTATTTCACTTAGAATCATCGTACCTGAATCCACTCATTATGCTGCTACGGGCCTGATGACATAGATTTCATTGCTGAGTGATATTGCATTGTACGTAAGTACCACAACATCTTTATCCATTTTTCGCTTTCGGCGACATTGAACTTATACCGTAAACGAGGTTCTTGTAAACAGAGCCGTCCCAAACTTTGGGGTGGCTGTGTCTTTTTGATTTTAATTTCCCTAAGTTATAGGACTATAAGATGAACTGCCCTAGGCTCTGTTGCTTTGTTTTTTGGATGTTTCAGAAAACACCATACACTTCTCCAGAGTGGCTGTTGGCAATTTACATCCCGCCCATCAGCATAACAAGGCTCCCAGTTCTCCATGGCCTGTCCTGCCTTTCTGGATTTTACACTTTTTTCAGATGGCCCTTTTGACCGGGGGGCAGTGAGACTTCATTGTAGTGCAGATTTCCTTTGCAAGCTTGCTTGGTTGGCCAAAACGGGCGTATGCGTTTTTTCCTGAATATATTCAGGAAAAAACGCATACGCCCGTTTTGGCCAAGTGCATCATTGTGGACGTTCTGCCTCTTTTCCTATGCTTTACATGCAATTCCAGTCTACCTCCTGAAATCGGTTTCCTGCAATTCTGCCCCGCTTTCAAGTCCTCTTGGCAGCCTTACATCAATATATTTTTGGAGGATAGCTGTCATTTATAACTCTGCAGGTTTGTGAATTACCGTGCCCCTGAGCTCCTTTCTTCAACTCGCTTTCTTGTGAGCTGGCCACAACACCGCAGGATTGCTTCAGACCCTAGTGTGGTTCCGGCATGGCATGCTGAGCCTTTGGTTAATTCCTCTTCCTGGTGGGAAATGAGAGTTAAATTTGCCCGTCCAGACACCTCCAGCTAGTCTTTCATTGGTTCTCCCTATTCCTGTTCATCTTACGCAGAAATTGCCAACAGGAGGTTAAAGGCACTGACTATCCAAGTGGGGAGAGTGTTAGTAAAGCGTCTGGAATGTTGCACCGGAGTACCAGGGGACGAAAACTGAGACACATTTGAACATGTTTCCCGATCACACGGTGGATCATACTCTGGGTTATACATGCATGTTTTATCTGAAGGAAGCATCCCTTAAACCTGGAGAGTTGAGACCCGTGGAATGGGTACCATGCAATATGACTTCAAAGGGTCTGCATTTGCTCACAGAACCTCACCAATCCTATCACTGCTGCGTTTATGCCGCTGTCCACACGTTTGATTCTCTTTTGGAGACATATAAATCCATAGGTTTTAAGATTCTTACTAGTCAGGTATATTCTTAGGCGTTTAATATGGGGTGTTGAGTCCACTTCGTTGAGCAAGGAGTAGCTCTTCTCTATTACATATTTGGCTTATGGAACGGTATCTGTGCTAATTTCAAGCTCTGGTTTTATGCAGCACCCCAACACACCTTTCCCCTTAAGCAAGCATAAGTTGGTTTTCGACATTTGAGACCCTGTTCTGTTTTGTAATTCAGTTCCTGTGTAGCCAAGTTTACATTCCGTGTAGTAGTGATATCTTATGATGTTTCTTTTTCTGTGTGACTTATTTCACTTAGAATCATCGTACCTGAATCCACTCATTATGCTGCTATGGGCCTAATGACATAGATTTCATTGCTGAGTGATATTGCATTGTACGTAAGTACCACAACTTCTTTATCCTTTTTCGCTTTCTGCGACATTGAACTTGTACCGTAAACGAGGTTCTTGTAAACAGAGCCGTCCCAAACTTTGGGGTGGCTGTGTCTTTTTGATGTTAATTTCCCTAAGTTATAGGACTATAAGACGAAGTGCCCTAGGCTCTGTTGCTTTGTTTTTTGCGTGTTTCAGGAAACACCATACACTTCTCCAGAGTGGCTGTTGGTAATTTACATCCCGCCCATCAGCATAACAAGGCTCCCAGTTCTCCATGGCCTGTCCTGCCTTTCTGGATTTTACACTTTTTTCAGATGGCCCTTTTGACCGGGGGGCAGTGAGACTTCATTGTAGTGCAGATTTCCTTTGCAAGCTTGCTTGTTTGGCCAAAAAGGGCATATGCGTTTTTTCCTGAATATATTCAGGAAAAAATGCATACGCCCTTTTTGGCCAAGTGCATCATTGTGGACGTTCTGCCTCTTTTCCTATGCTTTACATGCAATTCCAGTCTACCTCCTGAAATCAGTTTCCTGCAATTCTGCCCCGCTTTCAAGTGCTCTTGGCAGCCTTACTTCAATATATTTTTGGACGATAGCTGTCATTGATAACTCTGCAGGTTTGTGAATGACAGTGCCCCTGAGCTCCTTTCTTCAACTCGCTTTCTTGTGAGCTGGCCGCCACACCGCAGGATTGCTTCAGGCCCTAGTGTGGTTCCGGCACGGCACGCTGAGCCTTTGGTTAATTCCTCTTCCTGGTGGGAAATGAGAGATAAATTTGCCCGTCCAGACATCTCCAGCTAGTCTCTCATTGGTTCTCCCTATTCCAGTTCATCTTATGCAGAAATTGCAAA
Source organism: Lagenorhynchus albirostris (assembly GCF_949774975.1). Classification (NCBI taxonomy): domain Eukaryota; kingdom Metazoa; phylum Chordata; class Mammalia; order Artiodactyla; family Delphinidae; genus Lagenorhynchus; species Lagenorhynchus albirostris. Next base: position 64,541,515 of record NC_083096.1, on the reverse strand, counting down.
CTGGGCCAAACAGGAGGTTAAAGGCACTGACTCTCCAAGTGGGGAGAGTGTTAATAAAGCCTCTGGAATGTTGCACCCGAGTACCAGGGGACGAAAACTGAGACACATTTGAACACGTTTCCCGATCACACGGTGGATCATACTCTGGGTTATACATGCATATTTTATCTGAAGGAAGAATCCCTTAAACCTGGAGAGTTGGCACCCATGGAATGGGTACCATGCAATATGACTTCAAAGGGTCTGCATTTGCTCACAGAACATCACCAATCCTATCACTGCTGCGTTTATGCCGCTGTCCACATGCTTGATTCTCTTTTGGAGACATATAAATCCATAGGTTTTAAGATTCTTACTAGTCAGGTATATTCTTAGGCGTTTAATATGGGGTGTTGAGTCCACTTCATTGAGCAAGGAGTAGCTCTTATCTATTACATATTTGGCTTATGGAACGGTATCTGTGCTAATTTCAATCTCTGGTTTTATGCAGCACCCCAACACACCTTTCCCCTTAAGCAAGCATAAGTTGGTTTTCGACATTTGAGACCCTGTTCTGTTTTGTAATTCAGTTCCTGTGTAGCCAAGTTTACATTCCGTGTAGTAGTGATATCTTATGATGTTTCTTTTTCTGTGTGACTTATTTCACTTAGACATATATACACTACCAAAAGTAAGGTAGTTAGCTAGTGGGAAGCAGCCGCATAGCACAGGGAGATCAGCTCGGTGCTTTGTGTCCGCCTGGAGGGGTGGGATAGGGAGGGTGGGAGGGAGGGAGACGCAAGCGGGAAGAGATATGGGAATATATGTATATACATAACTGATTCATTTTGTTGTGAAGCTGAAACTAACATACAATTGTAAAGCAATTATACTCCAATAAAGATGTTAAAAAAAAAAATAGAATCATCGTACCTGAATCCACTCATTATGCTGCTACCGACCTGATGACATAGATTTCATTGTTGAGTGATATTGCATTGTACGTAAGTACCACAAATTCTTTATCCATTTTTCGCTTTCTGCGACATTGAACTTATACTGTAAACGAGGTTCTTGTAAACAGAGCCGTCCCAAACTTTGGGGTGGCTGTGTCTTTTTGATTTTAATTTCCCTAAGTTATAGGACTATAAGACGAAGTGCCCTAGGCTCTGTTGCTTTGTTTTTTGGATGTTTCAGGAAACACCTACACTTCTCCAGAATGGCTGTTGGCAATTTACATTCCGCCCATCAGTATAACAAGGCTCCCAGTTCTCCATGGCCTGTCCTGCCTTTCTGGATTTTACACTTTTTTCAGATCGCCCTGTTGACCGGGTAAGTGAGACTTCATTGTAGTGCAGATTTCCTTTGCAAGCTTGCTTGGTTGGCCAAAAAGGGCGTATGCGTTTTTTCCTGAATATATTCAGGAAAAAACGCATACGCCCTTTTTGGCCAAGTGCATCATTGTGGACGTTCTGCCTCTTTTCCTATGCTTTACATGCAATTCCAGTCTACCTCCTGAAATCGGATTCCTGCAATTCTGCCCCACTTTCAAGTCCTCTTGGCAGCCTTACTTCAATATATTTTTGGAGGATAGCTGTCATTTACTACTCTGCACGTTTGTGAATTACAGTGTGCCTGAGCTCCTTTCTTCAACTCGCTTTCTTGTGAGCTGGCCGCAACACTGCAGGATTGCTTCAGACCCTAGTGTGGTTCCGGCATGGCATGCTGAGCCTTTGGTTAATTCCTCTTCCTGGTGGGAAATGAGAGTTAAATTTGCCCGTCCAGACACCTCCAGCTAGTCTCTCATTGGTTCTCCCTATTCCTGTTCATCTTACGCAGAAATTGCCAACAGGAGGTTAAAGGCACTGACTATCCAAGTGGGGAGAGTGTTAGTAAAGCGTCTGGAATGTTGCACCGGAGTACCAGGGAACGAAATCTAAGACACATTTGAACATGTTTCCCGATCACACGGTGGATCATACTCTGGGTTCCACATGCACGTTTTAGCTGAAGGAAGAATCCCATAAACCTGGAGAGTTGAGACCCGTGGAATGGGTACCATGCAATATGACTTCAAAGGGTCTGCATTTGCTCACAGAACCTCACCAATCCTATCACTGTTGCGTTTATGCCGCTGTCCACACGTTTGATTCTCTTTCGGAGACATATAAATCCATAGGTTTTAAGATTCTTACTAGTCAGGTATATTCTTAGGCGTTTAATATGGGGTGTTGAGTCCACTTATTTGAGGAAGGAGTAGCTCTTGTCTATTACATATTTGGCTTATGGAACGGTATCTGTGCTAATTTCAATCTCTGGTTTTAGGCAGCACCCCAACACACCTTTCCCCTTAAGCAAGCATAAGTTGGTTTTCAACATTTGAGACCCTGTTCTGTTTTGTAATTCAGTTCCTGTGTAGCCAAGTTTACATTCCGTGTAGTAGTGATATCTTATGATGTTTCTTTTTCTGTGTGACTTATTTCACTTAGAATCATCGTACCTGAATCTACTCATTATGCTGCTACGGGCCTGATGACATAGATTTCATTGCTGAGTGATATTGCATTGTACGTAAGTACCACAACTTCTTTATCCTTTTTCGCTTTCTGCGACATTGAACTTGTACCATAAACGAGGTTCTTGTAAACAGAGCCGTCCCAAACTTTGGGGTGGCTGTGTCTTTTTGATTTTAATTTCCCTAAGATATACGACTATAAGGGGAAGTGCCCTAGGCTCTGTTGCTTTGTTTTTTGGATGTTTCAGGAAACACCTACACTTCTCCAGAATGGCTGTTGGCAATTTACAACCCGCCCATCAGCATAACAAGGCTCCCAGTTCTCCATGGCCTGTCCTGCCTTTCTGGATTTTACACTTTTTTCAGATGGCCCTTTTGACCGGGGGGCAGTGAGACTTCATTGTAGTGCAGATTTCCTTTGCAAGCTTGCTTGGTTGGCCAAAAAGGGCGTATGCGTTTTTTCCTGAATATATTCAGGAAAAAACGCATACGCTCTTTTTGGCCAAGTGCATCATTGTGGACGTTCTGCCTCTTTTCCTATGCTTTACATGCAATTCCAGTCTACCTCCTGAAATCGGTTTCCTGCAATTCTGCCCCGCTTTCAAGTGCTCTTGGCAGCCTTACTTCAATATATTTTTGGACGATAGCTGTCATTTATAACTCTGCAGGTTTGTGAATTACAGTGCCCCTGAGCTCCTTTCTTCAACTCGCTTTCTTGTGAGCTGGCCGCAACACCGCAGGATTGCTTCAGGCCCTAGTGTGGTTCCGGCACGGCACGCTGAGCCTTTGGTTAATTCCTCTTCCTGGTGGGAAATGAGAGATAAATTTGCACGTCCAGACACCTCCAGCTAGTCTCTCATTGGTTCTCCCTATTCCAGTTCATCTTACGCAGAAATTGCAAACTGGGCCAAACAGGAGGTTAAAGGCACTGACTCTCCAAGTGGGGAGAGTGTTAGTAAAGCGTCTGGAATGTTGCACCCGAGTACCAGGGGACGAAAACTGAGACACATTTGAACACGTTTCCCAATCACACGGATCATACTCTGGTTTATACATGCATGTTTTATCTGAAGGAAGAATCCCTTCAACCTGGAGAGTTGAGACCCATGGAATGGGTACCATGGAATATGACTTCAAAGGGTCTGCATTTGCTCACAGAACATCACCAATCCTATCACTGCTGCGTTTATGCCGCTGTCCACACGTTTGATTCTCTTTTGGAGACATATAAATCCATAGGTTTTAAGATTCTTACTAGTCAGGTATATTCTTAGGCGTTTAATATGGGGTGTTGAGTCCACTTCGTTGAGCAAGGAGTAGCTCTTCTCTATTACATATTTGGCTTATGGAACGGTATCTGTGCTAATTTCAATCTCTGGTTTTATGCAGCACCCCAACACACCTTTCCCCTTAAGCAAGCATAAGTTGGTTTTCGACATTTGAGACCCTGTTCTGTTTTGTAATTCAGTTCCTGTGTAGCCAAGTTTACATTCCGTGTAATAGTGATATCTTATGATGTTTCTTTTTCTGTGTGACTTATTTCACTTAGAATCATCGTACCTGAATCCACTCATTATGCTGCTACGGGCCTGATGACATAGATTTCATTGCTGAGTGATATTGCATTGTACGTAAGTACCACAACATCTTTATCCATTTTTCGCTTTCGGCGACATTGAACTTATACCGTAAACGAGGTTCTTGTAAACAGAGCCGTCCCAAACTTTGGGGTGGCTGTGTCTTTTTGATTTTAATTTCCCTAAGTTATAGGACTATAAGACGAACTGCCCTAGGCTCTGTTGCTTTGTTTTCTGGATGTTTCAGAAAACACCATACACTTCTCCAGAGTGGCTGTTGGCAATTTACATCCCGCCCATCAGCATAACAAGGCTCCCAGTTCTCCATGGCCTGTCCTGCCTTTCTGGATTTTACACTTTTTTCAGATGGCCCTTTTGACCGGGGGGCAGTGAGACTTCATTGTAGTGCAGATTTCCTTTGCAAGCTTGCTTGGTTGGCCAAAACGGGCGTATGCGTTTTTTCCTGAATATATTCAGGAAAAAACGCATACGCCCGTTTTGGCCAAGTGCATCATTGTGGACGTTCTGCCTCTTTTCCTATGCTTTACATGCAATTCCAGTCTACCTCCTGAAATCGGTTTCCTGCAATTCTGCCCCGCTTTCAAGTCCTCTTGGCAGCCTTACATCAATATATTTTTGGAGGATAGCTGTCATTTATAACTCTGCAGGTTTGTGAATTACCGTGCCCCTGAGCTCCTTTCTTCAACTCGCTTTCTTGTGAGCTGGCCACAACACCGCAGGATTGCTTCAGACCCTAGTGTGGTTCCGGCATGGCATGCTGAGCCTTTGGTTAATTCCTCTTCCTGGTGGGAAATGAGAGTTAAATTTGCCCGTCCAGACACCTCCAGCTAGTCTTTCATTGGTTCTCCCTATTCCTGTTCATCTTACGCAGAAATTGCCAACAGGAGGTTAAAGGCACTGACTATCCAAGTGGGGAGAGTGTTAGTAAAGCGTCTGGAATGTTGCACCGGAGTACCAGGGGACGAAAACTGAGACACATTTGAACATGTTTCCCGATCACACGGTGGATCATACTCTGGGTTATACATGCATGTTTTATCTGAAGGAAGCATCCCTTAAACCTGGAGAGTTGAGACCCGTGGAATGGGTACCATGCAATATGACTTCAAAGGGTCTGCATTTGCTCACAGAACCTCACCAATCCTATCACTGCTGCGTTTATGCCGCTGTCCACACGTTTGATTCTCTTTTGGAGACATATAAATCCATAGGTTTTAAGATTCTTACTAGTCAGGTATATTCTTAGGCGTTTAATATGGGGTGTTGAGTCCACTTCGTTGAGCAAGGAGTAGCTCTTCTCTATTACATATTTGGCTTATGGAACGGTATCTGTGCTAATTTCAAGCTCTGGTTTTATGCAGCACCCCAACACACCTTTCCCCTTAAGCAAGCATAAGTTGGTTTTCGACATTTGAGACCCTGTTCTGTTTTGTAATTCAGTTCCTGTGTAGCCAAGTTTACATTCCGTGTAGTAGTGATATCTTATGATGTTTCTTTTTCTGTGTGACTTATTTCACTTAGAATCATCGTACCTGAATCCACTCATTATGCTGCTATGGGCCTAATGACATAGATTTCATTGCTGAGTGATATTGCATTGTACGTAAGTACCACAACTTCTTTATCCTTTTTCGCTTTCTGCGACATTGAACTTGTACCGTAAACGAGGTTCTTGTAAACAGAGCCGTCCCAAACTTTGGGGTGGCTGTGTCTTTTTGATGTTAATTTCCCTAAGTTATAGGACTATAAGACGAAGTGCCCTAGGCTCTGTTGCTTTGTTTTTTGCGTGTTTCAGGAAACACCATACACTTCTCCAGAGTGGCTGTTGGTAATTTACATCCCGCCCATCAGCATAACAAGGCTCCCAGTTCTCCATGGCCTGTCCTGCCTTTCTGGATTTTACACTTTTTTCAGATGGCCCTTTTGACCGGGGGGGCAGTGAGACTTCATTGTAGTGCAGATTTCCTTTGCAAGCTTGCTTGTTTGGCCAAAAAGGGCATATGCGTTTTTTCCTGAATATATTCAGGAAAAAATGCATACGCCCTTTTTGGCCAAGTGCATCATTGTGGACGTTCTGCCTCTTTTCCTATGCTTTACATGCAATTCCAGTCTACCTCCTGAAATCAGTTTCCTGCAATTCTGCCCCGCTTTCAAGTGCTCTTGGCAGCCTTACTTCAATATATTTTTGGACGATAGCTGTCATTGATAACTCTGCAGGTTTGTGAATGACAGTGCCCCTGAGCTCCTTTCTTCAACTCGCTTTCTTGTGAGCTGGCCGCCACACCGCAGGATTGCTTCAGGCCCTAGTGTGGTTCCGGCACGGCACGCTGAGCCTTTGGTTAATTCCTCTTCCTGGTGGGAAATGAGAGATAAATTTGCCCGTCCAGACATCTCCAGCTAGTCTCTCATTGGTTCTCCCTATTCCAGTTCATCTTATGCAGAAATTGCAAACTGGGCCAAACAGGAGGTTAAAGGCACTGACTCTCCAAGTGGGGAGAGTGTTAATAAAGCCTCTGGAATGTTGCACCCGAGTACCAGGGGACGAAAACTGAGACACATTTGAACACGTTTCCCGATCACACGGTGGATCATACTCTGGGTTATACATGCATATTTTATCTGAAGGAAGAATCCCTTAAACCTGGAGAGTTGGCACCCATGGAATGGGTACCATGCAATATGACTTCAAAGGGTCTGCATTTGCTCACAGAACATCACCAATCCTATCACTGCTGCGTTTATGCCGCTGTCCACATGCTTGATTCTCTTTTGGAGACATATAAATCCATAGGTTTTAAGATTCTTACTAGTCAGGTATATTCTTAGGCGTTTAATATGGGGTGTTGAGTCCACTTCATTGAGCAAGGAGTAGCTCTTATCTATTACATATTTGGCTTATGGAACGGTATCTGTGCTAATTTCAATCTCTGGTTTTATGCAGCACCCCAACACACCTTTCCCCTTAAGCAAGCATAAGTTGGTTTTCGACATTTGAGACCCTGTTCTGTTTTGTAATTCAGTTCCTGTGTAGCCAAGTTTACATTCCGTGTAGTAGTGATATCTTATGATGTTTCTTTTTCTGTGTGACTTATTTCACTTAGACATATATACACTACCAAAAGTAAGGTAGTTAGCTAGTGGGAAGCAGCCGCATAGCACAGGGAGATCAGCTCGGTGCTTTGTGTCCGCCTGGAGGGGTGGGATAGGGAGGGTGGGAGGGAGGGAGACGCAAGCGGGAAGAGATATGGGAATATATGTATATACATAACTGATTCATTTTGTTGTGAAGCTGAAACTAACATACAATTGTAAAGCAATTATACTCCAATAAAGATGTTAAAAAAAAAAAATAGAATCATCGTACCTGAATCCACTCATTATGCTGCTACCGACCTGATGACATAGATTTCATTGTTGAGTGATATTGCATTGTACGTAAGTACCACAAATTCTTTATCCATTTTTCGCTTTCTGCGACATTGAACTTATACTGTAAACGAGGTTCTTGTAAACAGAGCCGTCCCAAACTTTGGGGTGGCTGTGTCTTTTTGATTTTAATTTCCCTAAGTTATAGGACTATAAGACGAAGTGCCCTAGGCTCTGTTGCTTTGTTTTTTGGATGTTTCAGGAAACACCTACACTTCTCCAGAATGGCTGTTGGCAATTTACATCCCGCCCATCAGTATAACAAGGCTCCCAGTTCTCCATGGCCTGTCCTGCCTTTCTGGATTTTACACTTTTTTCAGATCGCCCTGTTGACCGGGTAAGTGAGACTTCATTGTAGTGCAGATTTCCTTTGCAAGCTTGCTTGGTTGGCCAAAAAGGGCGTATGCGTTTTTTCCTGAATATATTCAGGAAAAAACGCATACGCCCTTTTTGGCCAAGTGCATCATTGTGGACGTTCTGCCTCTTTTCCTATGCTTTACATGCAATTCCAGTCTACCTCCTGAAATCGGATTCCTGCAATTCTGCCCCACTTTCAAGTCCTCTTGGCAGCCTTACTTCAATATATTTTTGGAGGATAGCTGTCATTTACTACTCTGCACGTTTGTGAATTACAGTGTGCCTGAGCTCCTTTCTTCAACTCGCTTTCTTGTGAGCTGGCCGCAACACTGCAGGATTGCTTCAGACCCTAGTGTGGTTCCGGCATGGCATGCTGAGCCTTTGGTTAATTCCTATTCCTGGTGGGAAATGAGAGTTAAATTTGCCCGTCCAGACACCTCCAGCTAGTCTCTCATTGGTTCTCCCTATTCCTGTTCATCTTACGCAGAAATTGCCAACAGGAGGTTAAAGGCACTGACTATCCAAGTGGGGAGAGTGTTAGTAAAGCGTCTGGAATGTTGCACCGGAGTACCAGGGAACGAAATCTAAGACACATTTGAACATGTTTCCCGATCACACGGTGGATCATACTCTGGGTTCCACATGCACGTTTTAGCTGAAGGAAGAATCCCATAAACCTGGAGAGTTGAGACCCGTGGAATGGGTACCATGCAATATGACTTCAAAGGGTCTGCATTTGCTCACAGAACCTCACCAATCCTATCACTGTTGCGTTTATGCCGCTGTCCACACGTTTGATTCTCTTTCGGAGACATATAAATCCATAGGTTTTAAGATTCTTACTAGTCAGGTATATTCTTAGGCGTTTAATATGGGGTGTTGAGTCCACTTATTTGAGGAAGGAGTAGCTCTTGTCTATTACATATTTGGCTTATGGAACGGTATCTGTGCTAATTTCAATCTCTGGTTTTAGGCAGCACCCCAACACACCTTTCCCCTTAAGCAAGCATAAGTTGGTTTTCAACATTTGAGACCCTGTTCTGTTTTGTAATTCAGTTCCTGTGTAGCCAAGTTTACATTCCGTGTAGTAGTGATATCTTATGATGTTTCTTTTTCTGTGTGACTTATTTCACTTAGAATCATCGTACCTGAATCTACTCATTATGCTGCTACGGGCCTGATGACATAGATTTCATTGCTGAGTGATATTGCATTGTACGTAAGTACCACAACTTCTTTATCCTTTTTCGCTTTCTGCGACATTGAACTTGTACCATAAACGAGGTTCTTGTAAACAGAGCCGTCCCAAACTTTGGGGTGGCTGTGTCTTTTTGATTTTAATTTCCCTAAGATATATGACTATAAGGGGAAGTGCCCTAGGCTCTGTTGCTTTGTTTTTTGGATGTTTCAGGAAACACCTACACTTCTCCAGAATGGCTGTTGGCAATTTACAACCCGCCCATCAGCATAACAAGGCTCCCAGTTCTCCATGGCCTGTCCTGCCTTTCTGGATTTTACACTTTTTTCAGATGGCCCTTTTGACCGGGGGGCAGTGAGACTTCATTGTAGTGCAGATTTCCTTTGCAAGCTTGCTTGGTTGGCCAAAAAGGGCGTATGCGTTTTTTCCTGAATATATTCAGGAAAAAACGCATACGCTCTTTTTGGCCAAGTGCATCATTGTGGACGTTCTGCCTCTTTTCCTATGCTTTACATGCAATTCCAGTCTACCTCCTGAAATCGGTTTCCTGCAATTCTGCCCCGCTTTCAAGTGCTCTTGGCAGCCTTACTTCAATATATTTTTGGACGATAGCTGTCATTTATAACTCTGCAGGTTTGTGAATTACAGTGCCCCTGAGCTCCTTTCTTCAACTCGCTTTCTTGTGAGCTGGCCGCAACACCGCAGGATTGCTTCAGGCCCTAGTGTGGTTCCGGCACGGCACGCTGAGCCTTTGGTTAATTCCTCTTCCTGGTGGGAAATGAGAGATAAATTTGCACGTCCAGACACCTCCAGCTAGTCTCTCATTGGTTCTCCCTATTCCAGTTCATCTTACGCAGAAATTGCAAACTGGGCCAAACAGGAGGTTAAAGGCACTGACTCTCCAAGTGGGGAGAGTGTTAGTAAAGCGTCTGGAATGTTGCACCCGAGTACCAGGGGACGAAAACTGAGACACATTTGAACACGTTTCCCAATCACACGGATCATACTCTGGTTTATACATGCATGTTTTATCTGAAGGAAGAATCCCTTCAACCTGGAGAGTTGAGACCCATGGAATGGGTACCATGGAATATGACTTCAAAGGGTCTGCATTTGCTCACAGAACATCACCAATCCTATCACTGCTGCGTTTATGCCGCTGTCCACACGCTTGATTCTCTTTTGGAGACATATAAATCCATAGGTTTTAAGATTCTTACTAGTCAGGTATATTCTTAGGCGTTTAATATGGGGTGTTGAGTCCACTTCGTTGAGCAAGGAGTAGCTCTTCTCTATTACATATTTGGCTTATGGAACGGTATCTGTGCTAATTTCAATCTCTGGTTTTATGCAGCACCCCAACACACCTTTCCCCTTAAGCAAGCATAAGTTGGTTTTCGACATTTGAGACCCTGTTCTGTTTTGTAATTCAGTTCCTGTGTAGCCAAGTTTACATTCCGTGTAATAGTGATATCTTATGATGTTTCTTTTTCTGTGTGACTTATTTCACTTAGAATCATCGTACCTGAATCCACTCATTATGCTGCTACGGGCCTGATGACATAGATTTCATTGCTGAGTGATATTGCATTGTACGTAAGTACCACAACATCTTTATCCATTTTTCGCTTTCGGCGACATTGAACTTATACCGTAAACGAGGTTCTTGTAAACAGAGCCGTCCCAAACTTTGGGGTGGCTGTGTCTTTTTGATTTTAATTTCCCTAAGTTATAGGACTATAAGACGAACTGCCCTAGGCTCTGTTGCTTTGTTTTTTGGATGTTTCAGAAAACACCATACACTTCTCCAGAGTGGCTGTTGGCAATTTACATCCCGCCCATCAGCATAACAAGGCTCCCAGTTCTCCATGGCCTGTCCTGCCTTTCTGGATTTTACACTTTTTTCAGATGGCCCTTTTGACCGGGGGGCAGTGAGACTTCATTGTAGTGCAGATTTCCTTTGCAAGCTTGCTTGGTTGGCCAAAACGGGCGTATGCGTTTTTTCCTGAATATATTCAGGAAAAAACGCATACGCCCGTGTTGGCCAAGTGCATCATTGTGGACGTTCTGCCTCTTTTCCTATGCTTTACATGCAATTCCAGTCTACCTCCTGAAATCGGTTTCCTGCAATTCTGCCCCGCTTTCAAGTCCTCTTGGCAGCCTTACATCAATATATTTTTGGAGGATAGCTGTCATTTATAACTCTGCAGGTTTGTGAATTACCGTGCCCCTGAGCTCCTTTCTTCAACTCGCTTTCTTGTGAGCTGGCCACAACACCGCAGGATTGCTTCAGACCCTAGTGTGGTTCCGGCATGGCATGCTGAGCCTTTGGTTAATTCCTCTTCCTGGTGGGAAATGAGAGTTAAATTTGCCCGTCCAGACACCTCCAGCTAGTCTTTCATTGGTTCTCCCTATTCCTGTTCATCTTACGCAGAAATTGCCAACAGGAGGTTAAAGGCACTGACTATCCAAGTGGGGAGAGTGTTAGTAAAGCGTCTGGAATGTTGCACCGGAGTACCAGGGGACGAAAACTGAGACACATTTGAACATGTTTCCCGATCACACGGTGGATCATACTCTGGGTTATACATGCATGTTTTATCTGAAGGAAGCATCCCTTAAACCTGGAGAGTTGAGACCCGTGGAATGGGTACCATGCAATATGACTTCAAAGGGTCTGCATTTGCTCACAGAACATCACCAATCCTATCACTGCTGCGTTTATGCCGCTGTCCACACGTTTGATTCTCTTTTGGAGACATATAAATCCATAGGTTTTAAGATTCTTACTAGTCAGGTATATTCTTAGGCGTTTAATATGGGGTGTTGAGTCCACTTCGTTGAGCAAGGAGTAGCTCTTCTCTATTACATATTTGGCTTATGGAACGGTATCTGTGCTAATTTCAAGCTCTGGTTTTATGCAGCACCCCAACACACCTTTCCCCTTAAGCAAGCATAAGTTGGTTTTCGACATTTGAGACCCTGTTCTGTTTTGTAATTCAGTTCCTGTGTAGCCAAGTTTACATTCCGTGTAGTAGTGATATCTTATGATGTTTCTTTTTCTGTGTGACTTATTTCACTTAGAATCATCGTACCTGAATCCACTCATTATGCTGCTATGGGCCTAATGACATAGATTTCATTGCTGAGTGATATTGCATTGTACGTAAGTACCACAACTTCTTTATCCTTTTTCGCTTTCTGCGACATTGAACTTGTACCGTAAACGAGGTTCTTGTAAACAGAGCCGTCCCAAACTTTGGGGTGGCTGTGTCTTTTTGATGTTAATTTCCCTAAGTTATAGGACTATAAGACGAAGTGCCCTAGGCTCTGTTGCTTTGTTTTTTGCGTGTTTCAGGAAACACCATACACTTCTCCAGAGTGGCTGTTGGTAATTTACATCCCGCCCATCAGCATAACAAGGCTCCCAGTTCTCCATGGCCTGTCCTGCCTTTCTGGATTTTACACTTTTTTCAGATGGCCCTTTTGACCGGGGGGCAGTGAGACTTCATTGTAGTGCAGATTTCCTTTGCAAGCTTGCTTGTTTGGCCAAAAAGGGCATATGCGTTTTTTCCTGAATATATTCAGGAAAAAATGCATACGCCCTTTTTGGCCAAGTGCATCATTGTGGACGTTCTGCCTCTTTTCCTATGCTTTACATGCAATTCCAGTCTACCTCCTGAAATCAGTTTCCTGCAATTCTGCCCCGCTTTCAAGTGCTCTTGGCAGCCTTACTTCAATATATTTTTGGACGATAGCTGTCATTGATAACTCTGCAGGTTTGTGAATTACCGTGCCCCTGAGCTCCTTTCTTCAACTCGCTTTCTTGTGAGCTGGCCGCCACACCGCAGGATTGCTTCAGGCCCTAGTGTGGTTCCGGCACGGCACGCTGAGCCTTTGGTTAATTCCTCTTCCTGGTGGGAAATGAGAGATAAATTTGCCCGTCCAGACATCTCCAGCTAGTCTCTCATTGGTTCTCCCTATTCCAGTTCATCTTATGCAGAAATTGCAAACTGGGCCAAACAGGAGGTTAAAGGCACTGACTCTCCAAGTGGGGAGAGTGTTAATAAAGCCTCTGGAATGTTGCACCCGAGTACCAGGGGACGAAAACTGAGACACATTTGAACACGTTTCCCGATCACACGGTGGATCATACTCTGGGTTATACATGCATATTTTATCTGAAGGAAGAATCCCTTAAACCTGGAGAGTTGGCACCCATGGAATGGGTACCATGCAATATGACTTCAAAGGGTCTGCATTTGCTCACAGAACATCACCAATCCTATCACTGCTGCGTTTATGCCGCTGTCCACATGCTTGATTCTCTTTTGGAGACATATAAATCCATAGGTTTTAAGATTCTTACTAGTCAGGTATATTCTTAGGCGTTTAATATGGGGTGTTGAGTCCACTTCATTGAGCAAGGAGTAGCTCTTATCTATTACATATTTGGCTTATGGAACGGTATCTGTGCTAATTTCAATCTCTGGTTTTATGCAGCACCCCAACACACCTTTCCCCTTAAGCAAGCATAAGTTGGTTTTCGACATTTGAGACCCTGTTCTGTTTTGTAATTCAGTTCCTGTGTAGCCAAGTTTACATTCCGTGTAGTAGTGATATCTTATGATGTTTCTTTTTCTGTGTGACTTATTTCACTTAGACATATATACACTACCAAAAGTAAGGTAGTTAGCTAGTGGGAAGCAGCCGCATAGCACAGGGAGATCAGCTCGGTGCTTTGTGTCCGCCTGGAGGGGTGGGATAGGGAGGGTGGGAGGGAGGGAGACGCAAGCGGGAAGAGATATGGGAATATATGTATATACATAACTGATTCATTTTGTTGTGAAGCTGAAACTAACATACAATTGTAAAGCAATTATACTCCAATAAAGATGTTAAAAAAAAAAAATAGAATCATCGTACCTGAATCCACTCATTATGCTGCTACCGACCTGATGACATAGATTTCATTGTTGAGTGATATTGCATTGTACGTAAGTACCACAAATTCTTTATCCATTTTTCGCTTTCTGCGACATTGAACTTATACTGTAAACGAGGTTCTTGTAAACAGAGCCGTCCCAAACTTTGGGGTGGCTGTGTCTTTTTGATTTTAATTTCCCTAAGTTATAGGACTATAAGACGAAGTGCCCTAGGCTCTGTTGCTTTGTTTTTTGGATGTTTCAGGAAACACCTACACTTCTCCAGAATGGCTGTTGGCAATTTACATCCCGCCCATCAGTATAACAAGGCTCCCAGTTCTCCATGGCCTGTCCTGCCTTTCTGGATTTTACACTTTTTTCAGATCGCCCTGTTGACCGGGTAAGTGAGACTTCATTGTAGTGCAGATTTCCTTTGCAAGCTTGCTTGGTTGGCCAAAAAGGGCGTATGCGTTTTTTCCTGAATATATTCAGGAAAAAACGCATACGCCCTTTTTGGCCAAGTGCATCATTGTGGACGTTCTGCCTCTTTTCCTATGCTTTACATGCAATTCCAGTCTACCTCCTGAAATCGGATTCCTGCAATTCTGCCCCACTTTCAAGTCCTCTTGGCAGCCTTACTTCAATATATTTTTGGAGGATAGCTGTCATTTACTACTCTGCACGTTTGTGAATTACAGTGTGCCTGAGCTCCTTTCTTCAACTCGCTTTCTTGTGAGCTGGCCGCAACACTGCAGGATTGCTTCAGACCCTAGTGTGGTTCCGGCATGGCATGCTGAGCCTTTGGTTAATTCCTCTTCCTGGTGGGAAATGAGAGTTAAATTTGCCCGTCCAGACACCTCCAGCTAGTCTCTCATTGGTTCTCCCTATTCCTGTTCATCTTACGCAGAAATTGCCAACAGGAGGTTAAAGGCACTGACTATCCAAGTGGGGAGAGTGTTAGTAAAGCGTCTGGAATGTTGCACCGGAGTACCAGGGAACGAAATCTAAGACACATTTGAACATGTTTCCCGATCACACGGTGGATCATACTCTGGGTTCCACATGCACGTTTTAGCTGAAGGAAGAATCCCATAAACCTGGAGAGTTGAGACCCGTGGAATGGGTACCATGCAATATGACTTCAAAGGGTCTGCATTTGCTCACAGAACCTCACCAATCCTATCACTGTTGCGTTTATGCCGCTGTCCACACGTTTGATTCTCTTTCGGAGACATATAAATCCATAGGTTTTAAGATTCTTACTAGTCAGGTATATTCTTAGGCGTTTAATATGGGGTGTTGAGTCCACTTATTTGAGGAAGGAGTAGCTCTTGTCTATTACATATTTGGCTTATGGAACGGTATCTGTGCTAATTTCAATCTCTGGTTTTAGGCAGCACCCCAACACACCTTTCCCCTTAAGCAAGCATAAGTTGGTTTTCAACATTTGAGACCCTGTTCTGTTTTGTAATTCAGTTCCTGTGTAGCCAAGTTTACATTCCGTGTAGTAGTGATATCTTATGATGTTTCTTTTTCTGTGTGACTTATTTCACTTAGAATCATCGTACCTGAATCTACTCATTATGCTGCTACGGGCCTGATGACATAGATTTCATTGCTGAGTGATATTGCATTGTACGTAAGTACCACAACTTCTTTATCCTTTTTCGCTTTCTGCGACATTGAACTTGTACCATAAACGAGGTTCTTGTAAACAGAGCCGTCCCAAACTTTGGGGTGGCTGTGTCTTTTTGATTTTAATTTCCCTAAGATATACGACTATAAGGGGAAGTGCCCTAGGCTCTGTTGCTTTGTTTTTTGGATGTTTCAGGAAACACCTACACTTCTCCAGAATGGCTGTTGGCAATTTACAACCCGCCCATCAGCATAACAAGGCTCCCAGTTCTCCATGGCCTGTCCTGCCTTTCTGGATTTTACACTTTTTTCAGATGGCCCTTTTGACCGGGGGGCAGTGAGACTTCATTGTAGTGCAGATTTCCTTTGCAAGCTTGCTTGGTTGGCCAAAAAGGGCGTATGCGTTTTTTCCTGAATATATTCAGGAAAAAACGCATACGCTCTTTTTGGCCAAGTGCATCATTGTGGACGTTCTGCCTCTTTTCCTATGCTTTACATGCAATTCCAGTCTACCTCCTGAAATCGGTTTCCTGCAATTCTGCCCCGCTTTCAAGTGCTCTTGGCAGCCTTACTTCAATATATTTTTGGACGATAGCTGTCATTTATAACTCTGCAGGTTTGTGAATTACAGTGCCCCTGAGCTCCTTTCTTC
Organism: Lagenorhynchus albirostris; assembly: GCF_949774975.1. Lineage (NCBI taxonomy): Eukaryota > Metazoa > Chordata > Mammalia > Artiodactyla > Delphinidae > Lagenorhynchus > Lagenorhynchus albirostris. The sequence continues at coordinate 64,525,230 of NC_083096.1, read as the reverse complement.
AACTCGCTTTCTTGTGAGCTGGCCGCAACACCGCAGGATTGCTTCAGGCCCTAGTGTGGTTCCGGCACGGCACGCTGAGCCTTTGGTTAATTCCTCTTCCTGGTGGGAAATGAGAGATAAATTTGCACGTCCAGACACCTCCAGCTAGTCTCTCATTGGTTCTCCCTATTCCAGTTCATCTTACGCAGAAATTGCAAACTGGGCCAAACAGGAGGTTAAAGGCACTGACTCTCCAAGTGGGGAGAGTGTTAATAAAGCGTCTGGAATGTTGCACCGAGTACCAGGGGACGAAAACTGAGACACATTTGAACACGTTTCCCAATCACACGGTGGATGATACTCTGGGTTATACATGCATGTTTTATCTGAAGGAAGAATCCCTTAAACCTGGAGAGTTGAGACCCATGGAATGGGTACCATGCAATATGACTTCAAAGGGTCTGCATTTGCTCACAGAACATCACCAATCCTATCACTGCTGCGTTTATGCCGCTGTCCACACGCTTGATTCTCTTTTGGAGACATATAAATCCATAGGTTTTAAGATTATTACTAGTCAGGTATATTCTTAGGCGTTTAATATGGGGTGTTGAGTCCACTTCATTGAGCAAGGAGTAGCTCTTCTCTATTACATATTTGGCTTATGGAACGGTATCTGTGCTAATTTCAATCTCTGGTTTTATGCAGCACCCCAACACACCTTTCCCCTTAAGCAAGCATAAGTTGGTTTTCGACATTTGAGACCCTGTTCTGTTTTGTAATTCAGTTCCTGTGTAGCCAAGTTTACATTCCGTGTAGTAGTGATATCTTATGATGTTTCTTTTTCTGTGTGACTTATTTCACTCAGAATCATCGTACCTGAATCCACTCATTATGCTGCTATGGGCCTGATGACATAGATTTCATTGCTGATTGATATTGCATTGTACGTAAGTACCACAACTTCTTTATCCTTTTTCGCTTTCTGCGACATTGAACTTGTACCGTAAACGAGGTTCTTGTAAACAGAGCCGTCCCAAACTTTGGGGTGGCTGTGTCTTTTTGATGTTAATTTCCCTAAGTTATAGGACTATAAGACGAAGTGCCCTAGGCTCTGTTGCTTTGTTTTTTGCGTGTTTCAGGAAACACCATACACTTCTCCAGAGTGGCTGTTGGTAATTTACATCCCGCCCATCAGCATAACAAGGCTCCCAGTTCTCCATGGCCTGTCCTGCCTTTCTGGATTTTACACTTTTTTCAGATGGCCCTTTTGACCGGGGGGCAGTGAGACTTCATTGTAGTGCAGATTTCCTTTGCAAGCTTGCTTGTTTGGCCAAAAAGGGCATATGCGTTTTTTCCTGAATATATTCAGGAAAAAATGCATACGCCCTTTTTGGCCAAGTGCATCATTGTGGACGTTCTGCCTCTTTTCCTATGCTTTACATGCAATTCCAGTCTACCTCCTGAAATCAGTTTCCTGCAATTCTGCCCCGCTTTCAAGTGCTCTTGGCAGCCTTACTTCAATATATTTTTGGACGATAGCTGTCATTGATAACTCTGCAGGTTTGTGAATTACCGTGCCCCTGAGCTCCTTTCTTCAACTCGCTTTCTTGTGAGCTGGCCGCCACACCGCAGGATTGCTTCAGGCCCTAGTGTGGTTCCGGCACGGCACGCTGAGCCTTTGGTTAATTCCTCTTCCTGGTGGGAAATGAGAGATAAATTTGCCCGTCCAGACATCTCCAGCTAGTCTCTCATTGGTTCTCCCTATTCCAGTTCATCTTATGCAGAAATTGCAAACTGGGCCAAACAGGAGGTTAAAGGCACTGACTCTCCAAGTGGGGAGAGTGTTAATAAAGCCTCTGGAATGTTGCACCCGAGTACCAGGGGACGAAAACTGAGACACATTTGAACACGTTTCCCGATCACACGGTGGATCATACTCTGGGTTATACATGCATATTTTATCTGAAGGAAGAATCCCTTAAACCTGGAGAGTTGGCACCCATGGAATGGGTACCATGCAATATGACTTCAAAGGGTCTGCATTTGCTCACAGAACATCACCAATCCTATCACTGCTGCGTTTATGCCGCTGTCCACATGCTTGATTCTCTTTTGGAGACATATAAATCCATAGGTTTTAAGATTCTTACTAGTCAGGTATATTCTTAGGCGTTTAATATGGGGTGTTGAGTCCACTTCATTGAGCAAGGAGTAGCTCTTATCTATTACATATTTGGCTTATGGAACGGTATCTGTGCTAATTTCAATCTCTGGTTTTATGCAGCACCCCAACACACCTTTCCCCTTAAGCAAGCATAAGTTGGTTTTCGACATTTGAGACCCTGTTCTGTTTTGTAATTCAGTTCCTGTGTAGCCAAGTTTACATTCCGTGTAGTAGTGATATCTTATGATGTTTCTTTTTCTGTGTGACTTATTTCACTTAGACATATATACACTACCAAAAGTAAGGTAGTTAGCTAGTGGGAAGCAGCCGCATAGCACAGGGAGATCAGCTCGGTGCTTTGTGTCCGCCTGGAGGGGTGGGATAGGGAGGGTGGGAGGGAGGGAGACGCAAGCGGGAAGAGATATGGGAATATATGTATATACATAACTGATTCATTTTGTTGTGAAGCTGAAACTAACATACAATTGTAAAGCAATTATACTCCAATAAAGATGTTAAAAAAAAAAAATAGAATCATCGTACCTGAATCCACTCATTATGCTGCTACCGACCTGATGACATAGATTTCATTGTTGAGTGATATTGCATTGTACGTAAGTACCACAAATTCTTTATCCATTTTTCGCTTTCTGCGACATTGAACTTATACTGTAAACGAGGTTCTTGTAAACAGAGCCGTCCCAAACTTTGGGGTGGCTGTGTCTTTTTGATTTTAATTTCCCTAAGTTATAGGACTATAAGACGAAGTGCCCTAGGCTCTGTTGCTTTGTTTTTTGGATGTTTCAGGAAACACCTACACTTCTCCAGAATGGCTGTTGGCAATTTACATCCCGCCCATCAGTATAACAAGGCTCCCAGTTCTCCATGGCCTGTCCTGCCTTTCTGGATTTTACACTTTTTTCAGATCGCCCTGTTGACCGGGTAAGTGAGACTTCATTGTAGTGCAGATTTCCTTTGCAAGCTTGCTTGGTTGGCCAAAAAGGGCGTATGCGTTTTTTCCTGAATATATTCAGGAAAAAACGCATACGCCCTTTTTGGCCAAGTGCATCATTGTGGACGTTCTGCCTCTTTTCCTATGCTTTACATGCAATTCCAGTCTACCTCCTGAAATCGGATTCCTGCAATTCTGCCCCACTTTCAAGTCCTCTTGGCAGCCTTACTTCAATATATTTTTGGAGGATAGCTGTCATTTACTACTCTGCACGTTTGTGAATTACAGTGTGCCTGAGCTCCTTTCTTCAACTCGCTTTCTTGTGAGCTGGCCGCAACACTGCAGGATTGCTTCAGACCCTAGTGTGGTTCCGGCATGGCATGCTGAGCCTTTGGTTAATTCCTCTTCCTGGTGGGAAATGAGAGTTAAATTTGCCCGTCCAGACACCTCCAGCTAGTCTCTCATTGGTTCTCCCTATTCCTGTTCATCTTACGCAGAAATTGCCAACAGGAGGTTAAAGGCACTGACTATCCAAGTGGGGAGAGTGTTAGTAAAGCGTCTGGAATGTTGCACCGGAGTACCAGGGAACGAAATCTAAGACACATTTGAACATGTTTCCCGATCACACGGTGGATCATACTCTGGGTTCCACATGCACGTTTTAGCTGAAGGAAGAATCCCATAAACCTGGAGAGTTGAGACCCGTGGAATGGGTACCATGCAATATGACTTCAAAGGGTCTGCATTTGCTCACAGAACCTCACCAATCCTATCACTGTTGCGTTTATGCCGCTGTCCACACGTTTGATTCTCTTTCGGAGACATATAAATCCATAGGTTTTAAGATTCTTACTAGTCAGGTATATTCTTAGGCGTTTAATATGGGGTGTTGAGTCCACTTATTTGAGGAAGGAGTAGCTCTTGTCTATTACATATTTGGCTTATGGAACGGTATCTGTGCTAATTTCAATCTCTGGTTTTAGGCAGCACCCCAACACACCTTTCCCCTTAAGCAAGCATAAGTTGGTTTTCAACATTTGAGACCCTGTTCTGTTTTGTAATTCAGTTCCTGTGTAGCCAAGTTTACATTCCGTGTAGTAGTGATATCTTATGATGTTTCTTTTTCTGTGTGACTTATTTCACTTAGAATCATCGTACCTGAATCTACTCATTATGCTGCTACGGGCCTGATGACATAGATTTCATTGCTGAGTGATATTGCATTGTACGTAAGTACCACAACTTCTTTATCCTTTTTCGCTTTCTGCGACATTGAACTTGTACCATAAACGAGGTTCTTGTAAACAGAGCCGTCCCAAACTTTGGGGTGGCTGTGTCTTTTTGATTTTAATTTCCCTAAGATATACGACTATAAGGGGAAGTGCCCTAGGCTCTGTTGCTTTGTTTTTTGGATGTTTCAGGAAACACCTACACTTCTCCAGAATGGCTGTTGGCAATTTACAACCCGCCCATCAGCATAACAAGGCTCCCAGTTCTCCATGGCCTGTCCTGCCTTTCTGGATTTTACACTTTTTTCAGATGGCCCTTTTGACCGGGGGGCAGTGAGACTTCATTGTAGTGCAGATTTCCTTTGCAAGCTTGCTTGGTTGGCCAAAAAGGGCGTATGCGTTTTTTCCTGAATATATTCAGGAAAAAACGCATACGCTCTTTTTGGCCAAGTGCATCATTGTGGACGTTCTGCCTCTTTTCCTATGCTTTACATGCAATTCCAGTCTACCTCCTGAAATCGGTTTCCTGCAATTCTGCCCCGCTTTCAAGTGCTCTTGGCAGCCTTACTTCAATATATTTTTGGACGATAGCTGTCATTTATAACTCTGCAGGTTTGTGAATTACAGTGCCCCTGAGCTCCTTTCTTCAACTCGCTTTCTTGTGAGCTGGCCGCAACACCGCAGGATTGCTTCAGGCCCTAGTGTGGTTCCGGCACGGCACGCTGAGCCTTTGGTTAATTCCTCTTCCTGGTGGGAAATGAGAGATAAATTTGCACGTCCAGACACCTCCAGCTAGTCTCTCATTGGTTCTCCCTATTCCAGTTCATCTTACGCAGAAATTGCAAACTGGGCCAAACAGGAGGTTAAAGGCACTGACTCTCCAAGTGGGGAGAGTGTTAATAAAGCGTCTGGAATGTTGCACCGAGTACCAGGGGACGAAAACTGAGACACATTTGAACACGTTTCCCAATCACACGGTGGATGATACTCTGGGTTATACATGCATGTTTTATCTGAAGGAAGAATCCCTTAAACCTGGAGAGTTGAGACCCATGGAATGGGTACCATGCAATATGACTTCAAAGGGTCTGCATTTGCTCACAGAACATCACCAATCCTATCACTGCTGCGTTTATGCCGCTGTCCACACGCTTGATTCTCTTTTGGAGACATATAAATCCATAGGTTTTAAGATTATTACTAGTCAGGTATATTCTTAGGCGTTTAATATGGGGTGTTGAGTCCACTTCATTGAGCAAGGAGTAGCTCTTCTCTATTACATATTTGGCTTATGGAACGGTATCTGTGCTAATTTCAATCTCTGGTTTTATGCAGCACCCCAACACACCTTTCCCCTTAAGCAAGCATAAGTTGGTTTTCGACATTTGAGACCCTGTTCTGTTTTGTAATTCAGTTCCTGTGTAGCCAAGTTTACATTCCGTGTAGTAGTGATATCTTATGATGTTTCTTTTTCTGTGTGACTTATTTCACTCAGAATCATCGTACCTGAATCCACTCATTATGCTGCTATGGGCCTGATGACATAGATTTCATTGCTGATTGATATTGCATTGTACGTAAGTACCACAACTTCTTTATCCTTTTTCGCTTTCTGCGACATTGAACTTGTACCGTAAACGAGGTTCTTGTAAACAGAGCCGTCCCAAACTTTGGGGTGGCTGTGTCTTTTTGATGTTAATTTCCCTAATTATAGGACTATAAGACGAAGTGCCCTAGGCTCTGTTGCTTTGTTTTTTGCGTGTTTCAGGAAACACCATACACTTCTCCAGAGTGGCTGTTGGTAATTTACATCCCGCCCATCAGCATAACAAGGCTCCCAGTTCTCCATGGCCTGTCCTGCCTTTCTGGATTTTACACTTTTTTCAGATGGCCCTTTTGACCGGGGGGCAGTGAGACTTCATTGTAGTGCAGATTTCCTTTGCAAGCTTGCTTGTTTGGCCAAAAAGGGCATATGCGTTTTTTCCTGAATATATTCAGGAAAAAATGCATACGCCCTTTTTGGCCAAGTGCATCATTGTGGACGTTCTGCCTCTTTTCCTATGCTTTACATGCAATTCCAGTCTACCTCCTGAAATCAGTTTCCTGCAATTCTGCCCCGCTTTCAAGTGCTCTTGGCAGCCTTACTTCAATATATTTTTGGACGATAGCTGTTATTGATAACTCTGCAGGTTTGTGAATGACAGTGCCCCTGAGCTCCTTTCTTCAACTCGCTTTCTTGTGAGCTGGCCGCCACACCGCAGGATTGCTTCAGGCCCTAGTGTGGTTCCGGCACGGCACGCTGAGCCTTTGGTTAATTCCTCTTCCTGGTGGGAAATGAGAGATAAATTTGCCCGTCCAGACATCTCCAGCTAGTCTCTCATTGGTTCTCCCTATTCCAGTTCATCTTATGCAGAAATTGCAAACTGGGCCAAACAGGAGGTTAAAGGCACTGACTCTCCAAGTGGGGAGAGTGTTAATAAAGCCTCTGGAATGTTGCACCCGAGTACCAGGGGACGAAAACTGAGACACATTTGAACACGTTTCCCGATCACACGGTGGATCATACTCTGGGTTATACATGCATATTTTATCTGAAGGAAGAATCCCTTAAACCTGGAGAGTTGGCACCCATGGAATGGGTACCATGCAATATGACTTCAAAGGGTCTGCATTTGCTCACAGAACATCACCAATCCTATCACTGCTGCGTTTATGCCGCTGTCCACATGCTTGATTCTCTTTTGGAGACATATAAATCCATAGGTTTTAAGATTCTTACTAGTCAGGTATATTCTTAGGCGTTTAATATGGGGTGTTGAGTCCACTTCATTGAGCAAGGAGTAGCTCTTATCTATTACATATTTGGCTTATGGAACGGTATCTGTGCTAATTTCAATCTCTGGTTTTATGCAGCACCCCAACACACCTTTCCCCTTAAGCAAGCATAAGTTGGTTTTCGACATTTGAGACCCTGTTCTGTTTTGTAATTCAGTTCCTGTGTAGCCAAGTTTACATTCCGTGTAGTAGTGATATCTTATGATGTTTCTTTTTCTGTGTGACTTATTTCACTTAGACATATATACACTACCAAAAGTAAGGTAGTTAGCTAGTGGGAAGCAGCCGCATAGCACAGGGAGATCAGCTCGGTGCTTTGTGTCCGCCTGGAGGGGTGGGATAGGGAGGGTGGGAGGGAGGGAGACGCAAGCGGGAAGAGATATGGGAATATATGTATATACATAACTGATTCATTTTGTTGTGAAGCTGAAACTAACATACAATTGTAAAGCAATTATACTCCAATAAAGATGTTAAAAAAAAAAAATAGAATCATCGTACCTGAATCCACTCATTATGCTGCTACCGACCTGATGACATAGATTTCATTGTTGAGTGATATTGCATTGTACGTAAGTACCACAAATTCTTTATCCATTTTTCGCTTTCTGCGACATTGAACTTATACTGTAAACGAGGTTCTTGTAAACAGAGCCGTCCCAAATTTTGGGGTGGCTGTGTCTTTTTGATTTTAATTTCCCTAAGTTATAGGACTATAAGACGAAGTGCCCTAGGCTCTGTTGCTTTGTTTTTTGGATGTTTCAGGAAACACCTACACTTCTCCAGAATGGCTGTTGGCAATTTACATCCCGCCCATCAGTATAACAAGGCTCCCAGTTCTCCATGGCCTGTCCTGCCTTTCTGGATTTTACACTTTTTTCAGATCGCCCTGTTGACCGGGTAAGTGAGACTTCATTGTAGTGCAGATTTCCTTTGCAAGCTTGCTTGGTTGGCCAAAAAGGGCGTATGCGTTTTTTCCTGAATATATTCAGGAAAAAACGCATACGCCCTTTTTGGCCAAGTGCATCATTGTGGACGTTCTGCCTCTTTTCCTATGCTTTACATGCAATTCCAGTCTACCTCCTGAAATCGGATTCCTGCAATTCTGCCCCACTTTCAAGTCCTCTTGGCAGCCTTACTTCAATATATTTTTGGAGGATAGCTGTCATTTATAACTCTGCAGGTTTGTGAATTACCGTGCCCCTGAGCTCCTTTCTTCAACTCGCTTTCTTGTGAGCTGGCCGCAACACTGCAGGATTGCTTCAGACCCTAGTGTGGTTCCGGCATGGCATGCTGAGCCTTTGGTTAATTCCTCTTCCTGGTGGGAAATGAGAGTTAAATTTGCCCGTCCAGACACCTCCAGCTAGTCTCTCATTGGTTCTCCCTATTCCTGTTCATCTTACGCAGAAATTGCCAACAGGAGGTTAAAGGCACTGACTATCCAAGTGGGGAGAGTGTTAGTAAAGCGTCTGGAATGTTGCACCGGAGTACCAGGGAACGAAATCTAAGACACATTTGAACATGTTTCCCGATCACACGGTGGATCATACTCTGGGTTCCACATGCACGTTTTAGCTGAAGGAAGCATCCCATAAACCTGGAGAGTTGAGACCCGTGGAATGGGTACCATGCAATATGACTTCAAAGGGTCTGCATTTGCTCACAGAACCTCACCAATCCTATCACTGTTGCGTTTATGCCGCTGTCCACACGTTTGATTCTCTTTCGGAGACATATAAATCCATAGGTTTTAAGATTCTTACTAGTCAGGTATATTCTTAGGCGTTTAATATAGGGTGTTGAGTCCACTTATTTGAGGAAGGAGTAGCTCTTGTCTATTACATATTTGGCTTATGGAACGGTATCTGTGCTAATTTCAATCTCTGGTTTTAGGCAGCACCCCAACACACCTTTCCCCTTAAGCAAGCATAAGTTGGTTTTCAACATTTGAGACCCTGTTCTGTTTTGTAATTCAGTTCCTGTGTAGCCAAGTTTACATTCCGTGTAGTAGTGATATCTTATGATGTTTCTTTTTCTGTGTGACTTATTTCACTTAGAATCATCGTACCTGAATCTACTCATTATGCTGCTACGGGCCTGATGACATAGATTTCATTGCTGAGTGATATTGCATTGTACGTAAGTACCACAACTTCTTTATCCTTTTTCGCTTTCTGCGACATTGAACTTGTACCATAAACGAGGTTCTTGTAAACAGAGCCGTCCCAAACTTTGGGGTGGCTGTGTCTTTTTGATTTTAATTTCCCTAAGATATACGACTATAAGGGGAAGTGCCCTAGGCTCTGTTGCTTTGTTTTTTGGATGTTTCAGGAAACACCTACACTTCTCCAGAATGGCTGTTGGCAATTTACAACCCGCCCATCAGCATAACAAGGCTCCCAGTTCTCCATGGCCTGTCCTGCCTTTCTGGATTTTACACTTTTTTCAGATGGCCCTTTTGACCGGGGGGCAGTGAGACTTCATTGTAGTGCAGATTTCCTTTGCAAGCTTGCTTGGTTGGCCAAAAAGGGCGTATGCGTTTTTTCCTGAATATATTCAGGAAAAAACGCATACGCTCTTTTTGGCCAAGTGCATCATTGTGGACGTTCTGCCTCTTTTCCTATGCTTTACATGCAATTCCAGTCTACCTCCTGAAATCGGTTTCCTGCAATTCTGCCCCGCTTTCAAGTGCTCTTGGCAGCCTTACTTCAATATATTTTTGGACGATAGCTGTCATTTATAACTCTGCAGGTTTGTGAATTACAGTGCCCCTGAGCTCCTTTCTTCAACTCGCTTTCTTGTGAGCTGGCCGCAACACCGCAGGATTGCTTCAGGCCCTAGTGTGGTTCCGGCACGGCACGCTGAGCCTTTGGTTAATTCCTCTTCCTGGTGGGAAATGAGAGATAAATTTGCACGTCCAGACACCTCCAGCTAGTCTCTCATTGGTTCTCCCTATTCCAGTTCATCTTACGCAGAAATTGCAAACTGGGCCAAACAGGAGGTTAAAGGCACTGACTCTCCAAGTGGGGAGAGTGTTAATAAAGCGTCTGGAATGTTGCACCGAGTACCAGGGGACGAAAACTGAGACACATTTGAACACGTTTCCCAATCACACGGTGGATGATACTCTGGGTTATACATGCATGTTTTATCTGAAGGAAGAATCCCTTAAACCTGGAGAGTTGAGACCCATGGAATGGGTACCATGCAATATGACTTCAAAGGGTCTGCATTTGCTCACAGAACATCACCAATCCTATCACTGCTGCGTTTATGCCGCTGTCCACACGCTTGATTCTCTTTTGGAGACATATAAATCCATAGGTTTTAAGATTCTTACTACTCAGGTATATTCTTAGGCGTTTAATATGGGGTGTTGAGTCCACCTCATTGAGCAAGGAGTAGCTCTTCTCTATTACATATTTGGCTTATGGAACGGTATCTGTGCTAATTTCAATCTCTGGTTTTATGCAGCACCCCAACACACCTTTCCCCTTAAGCAAGCATAAGTTGGTTTTCGACATTTGAGACCCTGTTCTGTTTTGTAATTCAGTTCTTGTGTAGCCAAGTTTACATTCCGTGTAGTAGTGATATCTTATGATGTTTCTTTTTCTGTGTGACTTATTTCACTCAGAATCATCGTACCTGAATCCACTCATTATGCTGCTATGGGCCTGATGACATAGATTTCATTGCTGATTGATATTGCATTGTACGTAAGTACCACAACTTCTTTATCCTTTTTCGCTTTCTGCGACATTGAACTTGTACCGTAAACGAGGTTCTTGTAAACAGAGCCGTCCCAAACTTTGGGGTGGCTGTGTCTTTTTGATTTTAATTTCCCTAAGTTATAGGACTATAAGACGAAGTGCCCTAGGCTCTGTTGCTTTGTTTTTTGCGTGTTTCAGGAAACACCATACACTTCTCCAGAGTGGCTGTTGGTAACTTACATCCCGCCCATCAGCATAACAAGGCTCCCAGTTCTCCATGGCCTGTCCTGCCTTTCTGGATTTTACACTTTTTTCAGATGGCCCTTTTGACCGGGGGGCAGTGAGACTTCATTGTAGTGCAGATTTCCTTTGCAAGCTTGCTTGGTTGGCCAAAAAGGGCGTATGCGTTTTTTCCTGAATATATTCAGGAAAAAATGCATACGCCCTTTTTGGCCAAGTGCATCATTGTGGACGTTCTGCCTCTTTTCCTATGCTTTACATGCAATTCCAGTCTACCTCCTGAAATCGGTTTCCTGCAATTCTGCCCCGCTTTCAAGTGCTCTTGGCAGCCTTACTTCAATATATTTTTGGACGATAGCTGTCATTTATAACTCTGCAGGTTTGTGAATGACAGTGCCCCTGAGCTCCTTTCTTCAACTCGCTTTCTTGTGAGCTGGCCGCAACACCGCAGGATTGCTTCAGGCCCTAGTGTGGTTCCGGCACGGCACGCTGAGCCTTTGGTTAATTCCTCTTCCTGGTGGGAAATGAGAGATAAATTTGCCCGTCCAGACATCTCCAGCTAGTCTCTCATTGGTTCTCCCTATTCCAGTTCATCTTATGCAGAAATTGCAAACTGGGCCAAACAGGAGGTTAAAGGCACTGACTCTCCAAGTGGGGAGAGTGTTAATAAAGCCTCTGGAATGTTGCACCCGAGTACCAGGGGACGAAAACTGAGACACATTTGAACACGTTTCCCGATCACACGGTGGATCATACTCTGGGTTATACATGCATATTTTATCTGAAGGAAGAATCCCTTAAACCTGGAGAGTTGGCACCCATGGAATGGGTACCATGCAATATGACTTCAAAGGGTCTGCATTTGCTCACAGAACATCACCAATCCTATCACTGCTGCGTTTATGCCGCTGTCCACACGCTTGATTCTCTTTTGGAGACATATAAATCCATAGGTTTTAAGATTCTTACTAGTCAGGTATATTCTTAGGCGTTTAATATGGGGTGTTGAGTCCACTTCATTGAGCAAGGAGTAGCTCTTCTCTATTACATATTTGGCTTATGGAACGGTATCTGTGCTAATTTCAATCTCTGGTTTTATGCAGCACCCCAACACACCTTTCCCCTTAAGCAAGCATAAGTTGGTTTTCGACATTTGAGACCCTGTTCTGTTTTGTAATTCAGTTCCTGTGTAGCCAAGTTTACATTCCGTGTAGTAGTGATATCTTATGATGTTTCTTTTTCTGTGTGACTTATTTCACTTAGAATCATCGTACCTGAATCCACTCATTATGCTGCTACGGACCTGATGACATAGATTTCATTGCTGAGTGTTATTGTATTGTACGTAAGTACCACAAATTCTTTATCCATTTTTCGCTTTCTGCGACATTGAACTTATACTGTAAACGAGGTTCTTGTAAACAGAGCCGTCCCAAACTTTGGGGTGGCTGTGTCTTTTTGATTTTAATTTCCCTAAGTTATAGGACTATAAGACGAAGTGCCCTAGGCTCTGTTGCTTTGTTTTTTGGATGTTTCAGGAAACACCTACACTTCTCCAGAATGGCTGTTGGCAATTTACATCCCGCCCATCAGTATAACAAGGCTCCCAGTTCTCCATGGCCTGTCCTGCCTTTCTGGATTTTACACTTTTTTCAGATCGCCCTGTTGACCGGGTAAGTGAGACTTCATTGTAGTGCAGATTTCCTTTGCAAGCTTGCTTGGTTGGCCAAAAAGGGCGTATGCGTTTTTTCCTGAATATATTCAGGAAAAAACGCATACGCCCTTTTTGGCCAAGTGCATCATTGTGGACGTTCTGCCTCTTTTCCTATGCTTTACATGCAATTCCAGTCTACCTCCTGAAATCGGATTCCTGCAATTCTGCCCCACTTTCAAGTCCTCTTGGCAGCCTTACTTCAATATATTTTTGGAGGATAGCTGTCATTTATAACTCTGCAGGTTTGTGAATTACCGTGCCCCTGAGCTCCTTTCTTCAACTCGCTTTCTTGTGAGCTGGCCGCAACACTGCAGGATTGCTTCAGACCCTAGTGTGGTTCCGGCATGGCATGCTGAGCCTTTGGTTAATTCCTCTTCCTGGTGGGAAATGAGAGTTAAATTTGCCCGTCCAGACACCTCCAGCTAGTCTCTCATTGGTTCTCCCTATTCCTGTTCATCTTACGCAGAAATTGCCAACAGGAGGTTAAAGGCACTGACTCTCCAAGTGGGGAGAGTGTTAGTAAAGCGTCTGGAATGTTGCACCGGAGTACCAGGGAACGAAATCTAAGACACATTTGAACATGTTTCCCGATCACACGGTGGATCATACTCTGGGTTCCACATGCACGTTTTAGCTGAAGGAAGCATCCCATAAACCTGGAGAGTTGAGACCCGTGGAATGGGTACCATGCAATATGACTTCAAAGGGTCTGCATTTGCTCACAGAACCTCACCAATCCTATCACTGTTGCGTTTATGCCGCTGTCCACACGTTTGATTCTCTTTCGGAGACATATAAATCCATAGGTTTTAAGATTCTTACTAGTCAGGTATATTCTTAGGCGTTTAATATAGGGTGTTGAGTCCACTTATTTGAGGAAGGAGTAGCTCTTGTCTATTACATATTTGGCTTATGGAACGGTATCTGTGCTAATTTCAATCTACGGTTTTAGGCAGCACCCCAACACACCTTTCCCCTTAAGCAAGCATAAGTTGGTTTTCAACATTTGAGACCCTGTTCTGTTTTGTAATTCAGTTCCTGTGTAGCCAAGTTTACATTCCGTGTAGTAGTGATATCTTATGATGTTTCTTTTTCTGTGTGACTTATTTCACTTAGAATCATCGTACCTGAATCCACTCATTATGCTGCTACGGGCCTGATGACATAGATTTCATTGCTGAGTGATATTGCATTGTACGTAAGTACCACAACTTCTTTATCCTTTTTCGCTTTCTGCGACATTGAACTTGTACCATAAACGAGGTTCTTGTAAACAGAGCCGTCCCAAACTTTGGGGTGGCTGTGTCTTTTTGATTTTAATTTCCCTAAGATATACGACTATAAGGGGAAGTGCCCTAGGCTCTGTTGCTTTGTTTTTTGGATGTTTCAGGAAACACCTACACTTCTCCAGAATGGCTGTTGGCAATTTACAACCCGCCCATCAGCATAACAAGGCTCCCAGTTCTCCATGGCCTGTCCTGCCTTTCTGGATTTTACACTTTTTTCAGATGGCCCTTTTGACCGGGGGGCAGTGAGACTTCATTGTAGTGCAGATTTCCTTTGCAAGCTTGCTTGGTTGGCCAAAAAGGGCGTATGCGTTTTTTCCTGAATATATTCAGGAAAAAACGCATACGCCCTTTTTGGCCAAGTGCATCATTGTGGACGTTCTGCCTCTTTTCCTATGCTTTACATGCAATTCCAGTCTACCTCCTGAAATCGGTTTCCTGCAATTCTGCCCCGCTTTCAAGTGCTCTTGGCAGCCTTACTTCAATATATTTTTGGACGATAGCTGTCATTTATAACTCTGCAGGTTTGTGAATTACAGTGCCCCTGAGCTCCTTTCTTCAACTCGCTTTCTTGTGAGCTGGCCGCAACACCGCAGGATTGCTTCAGGCCCTAGTGTGGTTCCGGCACGGCACGCTGAGCCTTTGGTTAATTCCTCTTCCTGGTGGGAAATGAGAGATAAATTTGCACGTCCAGACACCTCCAGCTAGTCTCTCATTGGTTCTCCCTATTCCAGTTCATCTTACGCAGAAATTGCAAACTGGGCCAAACAGGAGGTTAAAGGCACTGACTCTCCAAGTGGGGAGAGTGTTAATAAAGCGTCTGGAATGTTGCACCGAGTACCAGGGGACGAAAACTGAGACACATTTGAACACGTTTCCCAATCACACGGTGGATGATACTCTGGGTTATACATGCATGTTTTATCTGAAGGAAGAATCCCTTAAACCTGGAGAGTTGAGACCCATGGAATGGGTACCATGCAATATGACTTCAAAGGGTCTGCATTTGCTCACAGAACATCACCAATCCTATCACTGCTGCGTTTATGCCGCTGTCCACACGCTTGATTCTCTTTTGGAGACATATAAATCCATAGGTTTTAAGATTCTTACTAGTCAGGTATATTCTTAGGCGTTTAATATGGGGTGTTGAGTCCACTTCATTGAGCAAGGAGTAGCTCTTCTCTATTACATATTTGGCTTATGGAACGGTATCTGTGCTAATTTCAATCTCTGGTTTTATGCAGCACCCCAACACACCTTTCCCCTTAAGCAAGCATAAGTTGGTTTTCGACATTTGAGACCCTGTTCTGTTTTGTAATTCAGTTCCTGTGTAGCCAAGTTTACATTCCGTGTAGTAGTGATATCTTATGATGTTTCTTTTTCTGTGTGACTTATTTCACTCAGAATCATCGTACCTGAATCCACTCATTATGCTGCTATGGGCCTGATGACATAGATTTCATTGCTGATTGATATTGCATTGTACGTAAGTACCACAACTTCTTTATCCTTTTTCGCTTTCTGCGACATTGAACTTGTACCGTAAACGAGGTTCTTGTAAACAGAGCCGTCCCAAACTTTGGGGTGGCTGTGTCTTTTTGATTTTAATTTCCCTAAGTTATAGGACTATAAGACGAAGTGCCCTAGGCTCTGTTGCTTTGTTTTTTGCGTGTTTCAGGAAACACCATACACTTCTCCAGAGTGGCTGTTGGTAACTTACATCCCGCCCATCAGCATAACAAGGCTCCCAGTTCTCCATGGCCTGTCCTGCCTTTCTGGATTTTACACTTTTTTCAGATGGCCCTTTTGACCGGGGGGCAGTGAGACTTCATTGTAGTGCAGATTTCCTTTGCAAGCTTGCTTGGTTGGCCAAAAAGGGCGTATGCGTTTTTTCCTGAATATATTCAGGAAAAAATGCATACGCCCTTTTTGGCCAAGTGCATCATTGTGGACGTTCTGCCTCTTTTCCTATGCTTTACATGCAATTCCAGTCTACCTCCTGAAATCGGTTTCCTGCAATTCTGCCCCGCTTTCAAGTGCTCTTGGCAGCCTTACTTCAATATATTTTTGGACGATAGCTGTCATTTATAACTCTGCAGGTTTGTGAATGACAGTGCCCCTGAGTTACTTTCTTCAACTCGCTTTCTTGTGAGCTGGCCGCAACACCGCAGGATTGCTTCAGGCCCTAGTGTGGTTCCGGCACGGCACGCTGAGCCTTTGGTTAATTCCTCTTCCTGGTGGGAAATGAGAGATAAATTTGCCCGTCCAGACATCTCCAGCTAGTCTCTCATTGGTTCTCCCTATTCCAGTTCATCTTATGCAGAAATTGCAAACTGGGCCAAACAGGAGGTTAAAGGCACTGACTCTCCAAGTGGGGAGAGTGTTAATAAAGCCTCTGGAATGTTGCACCCGAGTACCAGGGGACGAAAACTGAGACACATTTGAACACGTTTCCCGATCACACGGTGGATCATACTCTGGGTTATACATGCATATTTTATCTGAAGGAAGAATCCCTTAAACCTGGAGAGTTGGCACTCATGGAATGGGTACCATGCAATATGACTTCAAAGGGTCTGCATTTGCTCACAGAACATCACCAATCCTATCACTGCTGCGTTTATGCCGCTGTCCACACGCTTGATTCTCTTTTGGAGACATATAAATCCATAGGTTTTAAGATTCTTACTAGTCAGGTATATTCTTAGGCGTTTAATATGGGGTGTTGAGTCCACTTCATTGAGCAAGGAGTAGCTCTTCTCTATTACATATTTGGCTTATGGAACGGTATCTGTGCTAATTTCAATCTCTGGTTTTATGCAGCACCCCAACACACCTTTCCCCTTAAGCAAGCATAAGTTGGTTTTCGACATTTGAGACCCTGTTCTGTTTTGTAATTCAGTTCCTGTGTAGCCAAGTTTACATTCCGTGTAGTAGTGATATCTTATGGTGTTTCTTTTTCTGTGTGACTTATTTCACTTAGAATCATCGTACCTGAATCCACTCATTATGCTGCTACGGACCTGATGACATAGATTTCATTGCTGAGTGTTATTGTATTGTACGTAAGTACCACAAATTCTTTATCCATTTTTCGCTTTCTGCGACATTGAACTTATACTGTAAACGAGGTTCTTGTAAACAGAGCCGTCCCAAACTTTGGGGTGGCTGTGTCTTTTTGATTTTAATTTCCCTAAGTTATAGGACTATAAGACGAAGTGCCCTAGGCTCTGTTGCTTTGTTTTTTGGATGTTTCAGGAAACACCTACACTTCTCCAGAATGGCTGTTGGCAATTTACATCCCGCCCATCAGTATAACAAGGCTCCCAGTTCTCCATGGCCTGTCCTGCCTTTCTGGATTTTACACTTTTTTCAGATCGCCCTGTTGACCGGGTAAGTGAGACTTCATTGTAGTGCAGATTTCCTTTGCAAGCTTGCTTGTTTGGCCAAAAAGGGCGTATGCGTTTTTTCCTGAATATATTCAGGAAAAAACGCATACGCCCTTTTTGGCCAAGTGCATCATTGTGGACGTTCTGCCTCTTTTCCTATGCTTTACATGCAATTCCAGTCTACCTCCTGAAATCGGTTTCCTGCAATTCTGCCCCGCTTTCAAGTGCTCTTGGCAGCCTTACTTCAATATATTTTTCGAGGATAGCTGTCATTTATAACTCTGCAGGTTTGTGAATGACAGTGCCCCTGAGCTCCTTTCTTCAACTCGCTTTCTTGTGAGCTGGCCTCAACACCGCAGGATTGCTTCAGGCCCTAGTGTGGTTCCGGCATGGCACACTGAGCCTTTGGTTAATTCCTCTTCCTAGTGGGAAATGAGAGTTAAATTTGCCCGTCCAGACACCTCCAGCTAGTCTCTCATTGGTTCTCCCTATTCCTGTTCATCTTACGCAGAAATTGCCAACAGGAGGTTAAAGGCACTGACTCTCCAAGTGGGGAGAGTGTTAGTAAAGCGTCTGGAATGTTGCACCGGAGTACCAGGGGACGAAAACTGAGACACATTTGAACATGTTTCCCGATCACACGGTGGATCATACTCTGGGTTCCACATGCACGTTTTAGCTGAAGGAAGAATCCCATAAACCTGGAGAGTTGAGACCAGTGAAATGGGTACCATGCAATATGACTTCAAAGGGTCTGCATTTGCTCACCGAACCTCACCAATCCTATCACTGCTGCGTTTATGCCGTTGTCCACACGCTTGATTCTCTTTCGGAGACATATAAATCCATAGGTTTTAAGATTCTTACTAGTCAGGTATATTCTTAGGCGTTTAATATGGGGTGTTGAGTCCACTTCGTTGAGGAAGGAGTAGCTCTTGTCTATTACATATTTGGCTTATGGAACGGTATCTGTGCTAATTTCAATCTCTGGTTTTAGGCAGCACCCCAACTCACCTTTCCCCTTAAGCAAGCATAAGTTGGTTTTCAGCATTTGAGACCCTGTTCTGTTTTGTAATTCAGTTCCTGTGTAGCCAAGTTTACATTCCGTGTAGTAGTGATATCTTATGATGTTTCTTTTTCTGTGTGACTTATTTCACTTAGAATCATCGTACCTGAATCCACTCATTATGCTGCTACGGGCCTGATGACATAGATTTCATTGCCTAGTGATATTGCATTGTACGTAAGTACCACAACTTCTTTATCCATTTTTCGCTTTCTGCGACCTTGAACTTGTACTGTAAACGAGGTTCTTGTAAACAGAGCCGCCCCAAACTTTGGGGTGGCTGTGTCTTTTTGATTTTAATTTCCCTAAGTTATAAGACTATAAGACGAAGTGCCCTAGGCTCTGTTGCTTTGTTTTTTGGGTGTTTCAGGAAACACCATACACTTCTCCAGAGTGGCTGTTGGCAATTTACATCCCGCCCTTCAGCATAACAAGGCTCCCAGTTCTCCATGGCCTGTCCTGCCTTTCTGGATTTTACACTTTTTTCAGATGGCCCTTTTGACCGGGGGGCAGTGAGACTTCATTGTAGTGCAGATTTCCTTTGCAAGCTTGCTTGGTTGGCCAAAAAGGGCGTATGCGTTTTTTCCTGAATATATTCAGGAAAAAACGCATACGCTCTTTTTGGCCAAGTGCATCATTGTGGACGTTCTGCCTCTTTTCCTATGCTTTACATGCAATTCCAGTCTACCTCCTGAAATCGGTTTCCTGCAATTCTGCCCCGCTTTCAAGTGCTCTTGGCAGCCTTACTTCAATATATTTTTGGACGATAGCTGTCATTTATAACTCTGCAGGTTTGTGAATTACAGTGCCCCTGAGCTCCTTTCTTCAACTCGCTTTCTTGTGAGCTGGCCGCAACACCGCAGGATTGCTTCAGGCCCTAGTGTGGTTCCGGCACGGCACGCTGAGCCTTTGGTTAATTCCTCTTCCTGGTGGGAAATGAGAGATAAATTTGCACGTCCAGACACCTCCAGCTAGTCTCTCATTGGTTCTCCCTATTCCAGTTCATCTTACGCAGAAATTGCAAACTGGGCCAAACAGGAGGTTAAAGGCACTGACTCTCCAAGTGGGGAGAGTGTTAATAAAGCGTCTGGAATGTTGCACCGAGTACCAGGGGACGAAAACTGAGACACATTTGAACACGTTTCCCAATCACACGGTGGATGATACTCTGGGTTATACATGCATGTTTTATCTGAAGGAAGAATCCCTTAAACCTGGAGAGTTGAGACCCATGGAATGGGTACCATGCAATATGACTTCAAAGGGTCTGCATTTGCTCACAGAACATCACCAATCCTATCACTGCTGCGTTTATGCCGCTGTCCACACGCTTGATTCTCTTTTGGAGACATATAAATCCATAGGTTTTAAGATTCTTACTACTCAGGTATATTCTTAGGCGTTTAATATGGGGTGTTGAGTCCACCTCATTGAGCAAGGAGTAGCTCTTCTCTATTACATATTTGGCTTATGGAACGGTATCTGTGCTAATTTCAATCTCTGGTTTTATGCAGCACCCCAACACACCTTTCCCCTTAAGCAAGCATAAGTTGGTTTTCGACATTTGAGACCCTGTTCTGTTTTGTAATTCAGTTCTTGTGTAGCCAAGTTTACATTCCGTGTAGTAGTGATATCTTATGATGTTTCTTTTTCTGTGTGACTTATTTCACTCAGAATCATCGTACCTGAATCCACTCATTATGCTGCTATGGGCCTGATGACATAGATTTCATTGCTGATTGATATTGCATTGTACGTAAGTACCACAACTTCTTTATCCTTTTTCGCTTTCTGCGACATTGAACTTGTACCGTAAACGAGGTTCTTGTAAACAGAGCCGTCCCAAACTTTGGGGTGGCTGTGTCTTTTTGATTTTAATTTCCCTAAGTTATAGGACTATAAGACGAAGTGCCCTAGGCTCTGTTGCTTTGTTTTTTGCGTGTTTCAGGAAACACCATACACTTCTCCAGAGTGGCTGTTGGTAACTTACATCCCGCCCATCAGCATAACAAGGCTCCCAGTTCTCCATGGCCTGTCCTGCCTTTCTGGATTTTACACTTTTTTCAGATGGCCCTTTTGACCGGGGGGCAGTGAGACTTCATTGTAGTGCAGATTTCCTTTGCAAGCTTGCTTGGTTGGCCAAAAAGGGCGTATGCGTTTTTTCCTGAATATATTCAGGAAAAAATGCATACGCCCTTTTTGGCCAAGTGCATCATTGTGGACGTTCTGCCTCTTTTCCTATGCTTTACATGCAATTCCAGTCTACCTCCTGAAATCGGTTTCCTGCAATTCTGCCCCGCTTTCAAGTGCTCTTGGCAGCCTTACTTCAATATATTTTTGGACGATAGCTGTCATTTATAACTCTGCAGGTTTGTGAATGACAGTGCCCCTGAGCTCCTTTCTTCAACTCGCTTTCTTGTGAGCTGGCCGCAACACCGCAGGATTGCTTCAGGCCCTAGTGTGGTTCCGGCACGGCACGCTGAGCCTTTGGTTAATTCCTCTTCCTGGTGGGAAATGAGAGATAAATTTGCCCGTCCAGACATCTCCAGCTAGTCTCTCATTGGTTCTCCCTATTCCAGTTCATCTTATGCAGAAATTGCAAACTGGGCCAAACAGGAGGTTAAAGGCACTGACTCTCCAAGTGGGGAGAGTGTTAATAAAGCCTCTGGAATGTTGCACCCGAGTACCAGGGGACGAAAACTGAGACACATTTGAACACGTTTCCCGATCACACGGTGGATCATACTCTGGGTTATACATGCATATTTTATCTGAAGGAAGAATCCCTTAAACCTGGAGAGTTGGCACCCATGGAATGGGTACCATGCAATATGACTTCAAAGGGTCTGCATTTGCTCACAGAACATCACCAATCCTATCACTGCTGCGTTTATGCCGCTGTCCACACGCTTGATTCTCTTTTGGAGACATATAAATCCATAGGTTTTAAGATTCTTACTAGTCAGGTATATTCTTAGGCGTTTAATATGGGGTGTTGAGTCCACTTCATTGAGCAAGGAGTAGCTCTTCTCTATTACATATTTGGCTTATGGAACGGTATCTGTGCTAATTTCAATCTCTGGTTTTATGCAGCACCCCAACACACCTTTCCCCTTAAGCAAGCATAAGTTGGTTTTCGACATTTGAGACCCTGTTCTGTTTTGTAATTCAGTTCCTGTGTAGCCAAGTTTACATTCCGTGTAGTAGTGATATCTTATGATGTTTCTTTTTCTGTGTGACTTATTTCACTTAGAATCATCGTACCTGAATCCACTCATTATGCTGCTACGGACCTGATGACATAGATTTCATTGCTGAGTGTTATTGTATTGTACGTAAGTACCACAAATTCTTTATCCATTTTTCGCTTTCTGCGACATTGAACTTATACTGTAAACGAGGTTCTTGTAAACAGAGCCGTCCCAAACTTTGGGGTGGCTGTGTCTTTTTGATTTTAATTTCCCTAAGTTATAGGACTATAAGACGAAGTGCCCTAGGCTCTGTTGCTTTGTTTTTTGGATGTTTCAGGAAACACCTACACTTCTCCAGAATGGCTGTTGGCAATTTACATCCCGCCCATCAGTATAACAAGGCTCCCAGTTCTCCATGGCCTGTCCTGCCTTTCTGGATTTTACACTTTTTTCAGATCGCCCTGTTGACCGGGTAAGTGAGACTTCATTGTAGTGCAGATTTCCTTTGCAAGCTTGCTTGGTTGGCCAAAAAGGGCGTATGCGTTTTTTCCTGAATATATTCAGGAAAAAACGCATACGCCCTTTTTGGCCAAGTGCATCATTGTGGACGTTCTGCCTCTTTTCCTATGCTTTACATGCAATTCCAGTCTACCTCCTGAAATCGGATTCCTGCAATTCTGCCCCACTTTCAAGTCCTCTTGGCAGCCTTACTTCAATATATTTTTGGAGGATAGCTGTCATTTATAACTCTGCAGGTTTGTGAATTACCGTGCCCCTGAGCTCCTTTCTTCAACTCGCTTTCTTGTGAGCTGGCCGCAACACTGCAGGATTGCTTCAGACCCTAGTGTGGTTCCGGCATGGCATGCTGAGCCTTTGGTTAATTCCTCTTCCTGGTGGGAAATGAGAGTTAAATTTGCCCGTCCAGACACCTCCAGCTAGTCTCTCATTGGTTCTCCCTATTCCTGTTCATCTTACGCAGAAATTGCCAACAGGAGGTTAAAGGCACTGACTCTCCAAGTGGGGAGAGTGTTAGTAAAGCGTCTGGAATGTTGCACCGGAGTACCAGGGAACGAAATCTAAGACACATTTGAACATGTTTCCCGATCACACGGTGGATCATACTCTGGGTTCCACATGCACGTTTTAGCTGAAGGAAGCATCCCATAAACCTGGAGAGTTGAGACCCGTGGAATGGGTACCATGCAATATGACTTCAAAGGGTCTGCATTTGCTCACAGAACCTCACCAATCCTATCACTGTTGCGTTTATGCCGCTGTCCACACGTTTGATTCTCTTTCGGAGACATATAAATCCATAGGTTTTAAGATTCTTACTAGTCAGGTATATTCTTAGGCGTTTAATATAGGGTGTTGAGTCCACTTATTTGAGGAAGGAGTAGCTCTTGTCTATTACATATTTGGCTTATGGAACGGTATCTGTGCTAATTTCAATCTACGGTTTTAGGCAGCACCCCAACACACCTTTCCCCTTAAGCAAGCATAAGTTGGTTTTCAACATTTGAGACCCTGTTCTGTTTTGTAATTCAGTTCCTGTGTAGCCAAGTTTACATTCCGTGTAGTAGTGATATCTTATGATGTTTCTTTTTCTGTGTGACTTATTTCACTTAGAATCATCGTACCTGAATCCACTCATTATGCTGCTACGGGCCTGATGACATAGATTTCATTGCTGAGTGATATTGCATTGTACGTAAGTACCACAACTTCTTTATCCTTTTTCGCTTTCTGCGACATTGAACTTGTACCATAAACGAGGTTCTTGTAAACAGAGCCGTCCCAAACTTTGGGGTGGCTGTGTCTTTTTGATTTTAATTTCCCTAAGATATACGACTATAAGGGGAAGTGCCCTAGGCTCTGTTGCTTTGTTTTTTGGATGTTTCAGGAAACACCTACACTTCTCCAGAATGGCTGTTGGCAATTTACAACCCGCCCATCAGCATAACAAGGCTCCCAGTTCTCCATGGCCTGTCCTGCCTTTCTGGATTTTACACTTTTTTCAGATGGCCCTTTTGACCGGGGGGCAGTGAGACTTCATTGTAGTGCAGATTTCCTTTGCAAGCTTGCTTGGTTGGCCAAAAAGGGCGTATGCGTTTTTTCCTGAATATATTCAGGAAAAAACGCATACGCCCTTTTTGGCCAAGTGCATCATTGTGGACGTTCTGCCTCTTTTCCTATGCTTTACATGCAATTCCAGTCTACCTCCTGAAATCGGTTTCCTGCAATTCTGCCCCGCTTTCAAGTGCTCTTGGCAGCCTTACTTCAATATATTTTTGGACGATAGCTGTCATTTATAACTCTGCAGGTTTGTGAATTACAGTGCCCCTGAGCTCCTTTCTTCAACTCGCTTTCTTGTGAGCTGGCCGCAACACCGCAGGATTGCTTCAGGCCCTAGTGTGGTTCCGGCACGGCACGCTGAGCCTTTGGTTAATTCCTCTTCCTGGTGGGAAATGAGAGATAAATTTGCACGTCCAGACACCTCCAGCTAGTCTCTCATTGGTTCTCCCTATTCCAGTTCATCTTACGCAGAAATTGCAAACTGGGCCAAACAGGAGGTTAAAGGCACTGACTCTCCAAGTGGGGAGAGTGTTAATAAAGCGTCTGGAATGTTGCACCGAGTACCAGGGGACGAAAACTGAGACACATTTGAACACGTTTCCCAATCACACGGTGGATGATACTCTGGGTTATACATGCATGTTTTATCTGAAGGAAGAATCCCTTAAACCTGGAGAGTTGAGACCCATGGAATGGGTACCATGCAATATGACTTCAAAGGGTCTGCATTTGCTCACAGAACATCACCAATCCTATCACTGCTGCGTTTATGCCGCTGTCCACACGCTTGATTCTCTTTTGGAGACATATAAATCCATAGGTTTTAAGATTCTTACTAGTCAGGTATATTCTTAGGCGTTTAATATGGGGTGTTGAGTCCACTTCATTGAGCAAGGAGTAGCTCTTCTCTATTACATATTTGGCTTATGGAACGGTATCTGTGCTAATTTCAATCTCTGGTTTTATGCAGCACCCCAACACACCTTTCCCCTTAAGCAAGCATAAGTTGGTTTTCGACATTTGAGACCCTGTTCTGTTTTGTAATTCAGTTCCTGTGTAGCCAAGTTTACATTCCGTGTAGTAGTGATATCTTATGATGTTTCTTTTTCTGTGTGACTTATTTCACTCAGAATCATCGTACCTGAATCCACTCATTATGCTGCTATGGGCCTGATGACATAGATTTCATTGCTGATTGATATTGCATTGTACGTAAGTACCACAACTTCTTTATCCTTTTTCGCTTTCTGCGACATTGAACTTGTACCGTAAACGAGGTTCTTGTAAACAGAGCCGTCCCAAACTTTGGGGTGGCTGTGTCTTTTTGATTTTAATTTCCCTAAGTTATAGGACTATAAGACGAAGTGCCCTAGGCTCTGTTGCTTTGTTTTTTGCGTGTTTCAGGAAACACCATACACTTCTCCAGAGTGGCTGTTGGTAACTTACATCCCGCCCATCAGCATAACAAGGCTCCCAGTTCTCCATGGCCTGTCCTGCCTTTCTGGATTTTACACTTTTTTCAGATGGCCCTTTTGACCGGGGGGCAGTGAGACTTCATTGTAGTGCAGATTTCCTTTGCAAGCTTGCTTGGTTGGCCAAAAAGGGCGTATGCGTTTTTTCCTGAATATATTCAGGAAAAAATGCATACGCCCTTTTTGGCCAAGTGCATCATTGTGGACGTTCTGCCTCTTTTCCTATGCTTTACATGCAATTCCAGTCTACCTCCTGAAATCGGTTTCCTGCAATTCTGCCCCGCTTTCAAGTGCTCTTGGCAGCCTTACTTCAATATATTTTTGGACGATAGCTGTCATTTATAACTCTGCAGGTTTGTGAATGACAGTGCCCCTGAGTTACTTTCTTCAACTCGCTTTCTTGTGAGCTGGCCGCAACACCGCAGGATTGCTTCAGGCCCTAGTGTGGTTCCGGCACGGCACGCTGAGCCTTTGGTTAATTCCTCTTCCTGGTGGGAAATGAGAGATAAATTTGCCCGTCCAGACATCTCCAGCTAGTCTCTCATTGGTTCTCCCTATTCCAGTTCATCTTATGCAGAAATTGCAAACTGGGCCAAACAGGAGGTTAAAGGCACTGACTCTCCAAGTGGGGAGAGTGTTAATAAAGCCTCTGGAATGTTGCACCCGAGTACCAGGGGACGAAAACTGAGACACATTTGAACACGTTTCCCGATCACACGGTGGATCATACTCTGGGTTATACATGCATATTTTATCTGAAGGAAGAATCCCTTAAACCTGGAGAGTTGGCACTCATGGAATGGGTACCATGCAATATGACTTCAAAGGGTCTGCATTTGCTCACAGAACATCACCAATCCTATCACTGCTGCGTTTATGCCGCTGTCCACACGCTTGATTCTCTTTTGGAGACATATAAATCCATAGGTTTTAAGATTCTTACTAGTCAGGTATATTCTTAGGCGTTTAATATGGGGTGTTGAGTCCACTTCATTGAGCAAGGAGTAGCTCTTCTCTATTACATATTTGGCTTATGGAACGGTATCTGTGCTAATTTCAATCTCTGGTTTTATGCAGCACCCCAACACACCTTTCCCCTTAAGCAAGCATAAGTTGGTTTTCGACATTTGAGACCCTGTTCTGTTTTGTAATTCAGTTCCTGTGTAGCCAAGTTTACATTCCGTGTAGTAGTGATATCTTATGGTGTTTCTTTTTCTGTGTGACTTATTTCACTTAGAATCATCGTACCTGAATCCACTCATTATGCTGCTACGGACCTGATGACATAGATTTCATTGCTGAGTGTTATTGTATTGTACGTAAGTACCACAAATTCTTTATCCATTTTTCGCTTTCTGCGACATTGAACTTATACTGTAAACGAGGTTCTTGTAAACAGAGCCGTCCCAAACTTTGGGGTGGCTGTGTCTTTTTGATTTTAATTTCCCTAAGTTATAGGACTATAAGACGAAGTGCCCTAGGCTCTGTTGCTTTGTTTTTTGGATGTTTCAGGAAACACCTACACTTCTCCAGAATGGCTGTTGGCAATTTACATCCCGCCCATCAGTATAACAAGGCTCCCAGTTCTCCATGGCCTGTCCTGCCTTTCTGGATTTTACACTTTTTTCAGATCGCCCTGTTGACCGGGTAAGTGAGACTTCATTGTAGTGCAGATTTCCTTTGCAAGCTTGCTTGTTTGGCCAAAAAGGGCGTATGCGTTTTTTCCTGAATATATTCAGGAAAAAACGCATACGCCCTTTTTGGCCAAGTGCATCATTGTGGACGTTCTGCCTCTTTTCCTATGCTTTACATGCAATTCCAGTCTACCTCCTGAAATCGGTTTCCTGCAATTCTGCCCCGCTTTCAAGTGCTCTTGGCAGCCTTACTTCAATATATTTTTCGAGGATAGCTGTCATTTATAACTCTGCAGGTTTGTGAATGACAGTGCCCCTGAGCTCCTTTCTTCAACTCGCTTTCTTGTGAGCTGGCCTCAACACCGCAGGATTGCTTCAGGCCCTAGTGTGGTTCCGGCATGGCACACTGAGCCTTTGGTTAATTCCTCTTCCTAGTGGGAAATGAGAGTTAAATTTGCCCGTCCAGACACCTCCAGCTAGTCTCTCATTGGTTCTCCCTATTCCTGTTCATCTTACGCAGAAATTGCCAACAGGAGGTTAAAGGCACTGACTCTCCAAGTGGGGAGAGTGTTAGTAAAGCGTCTGGAATGTTGCACCGGAGTACCAGGGGACGAAAACTGAGACACATTTGAACATGTTTCCCGATCACACGGTGGATCATACTCTGGGTTCCACATGCACGTTTTAGCTGAAGGAAGAATCCCATAAACCTGGAGAGTTGAGACCAGTGAAATGGGTACCATGCAATATGACTTCAAAGGGTCTGCATTTGCTCACCGAACCTCACCAATCCTATCACTGCTGCGTTTATGCCGTTGTCCACACGCTTGATTCTCTTTCGGAGACATATAAATCCATAGGTTTTAAGATTCTTACTAGTCAGGTATATTCTTAGGCGTTTAATATGGGGTGTTGAGTCCACTTCGTTGAGGAAGGAGTAGCTCTTGTCTATTACATATTTGGCTTATGGAACGGTATCTGTGCTAATTTCAATCTCTGGTTTTAGGCAGCACCCCAACTCACCTTTCCCCTTAAGCAAGCATAAGTTGGTTTTCAGCATTTGAGACCCTGTTCTGTTTTGTAATTCAGTTCCTGTGTAGCCAAGTTTACATTCCGTGTAGTAGTGATATCTTATGATGTTTCTTTTTCTGTGTGACTTATTTCACTTAGAATCATCGTACCTGAATCCACTCATTATGCTGCTACGGGCCTGATGACATAGATTTCATTGCCTAGTGATATTGCATTGTACGTAAGTACCACAACTTCTTTATCCATTTTTCGCTTTCTGCGACCTTGAACTTGTACTGTAAACGAGGTTCTTGTAAACAGAGCCGCCCCAAACTTTGGGGTGGCTGTGTCTTTTTGATTTTAATTTCCCTAAGTTATAAGACTATAAGACGAAGTGCCCTAGGCTCTGTTGCTTTGTTTTTTGGGTGTTTCAGGAAACACCATACACTTCTCCAGAGTGGCTGTTGGCAATTTACATCCCGCCCTTCAGCATAACAAGGCTCCCAGTTCTCCATGGCCTGTCCTGCCTTTCTGGATTTTACACTTTTTTCAGATGGCCCTTTTGACTGGGGGGCAGTGAGACTTCATTGTAGTGCAGATTTCCTTTGCAAGCTTGCTTGGTTGGCCAAAAAGGGTGTATGCTTTTTTTCCTGAATATATTCAGGAAAAAACGCATACGCCCTTTTTGGCCACGTGCATCATTGTGGACATTCTGCCTCTTTTCCTATGCTTTACATGCAATTCCAGTCTACCTCCTGAAATCGGTTTCCTGCAATTCTGCCCCGCTTTCAAGTCCTCTTGGCATCCTTACTTCAATATATTTTTGGACGATAGCTGTCATTTATAACTCTGCAGGTTTGTGAATGACAGTGACCCTGAGCTCCTTTCTTCAACTCGCTTTCCTGTGAGCTGGCCGCAACACCGCAGGATTGCTTCAGGCCCTAGTGTGGTTCCGGCACGGCACGCTGAGCCTTTGGTTAATTCCTCTTCCTGGTGGGAAATGAGAGATAAATTTGCCCGTCCAGACACCTCCAGCTAGTCTCTCATTGGTTCTCCATATTCCAGTTCATCTTACGCAGAAATTGCAAACTGGGCCAAACAGGAGGTTAAAGGCACTGACTCTCCAAGTGGGGAGAGTGTTAATAAAGCGTCTGGAATGTTGCACCGAGTACCAGGGGACGAAAACTGAGACACATTTGAACACGTTTCCCAATCACACGGTGGATCATACTCTGGGTTATACATGCATGTTTTATATGAAGGAAGAATCCCTTAAACCTGGAGAGTTGAGACCCATGGAATGGGTACCATGCAATATGACTTCAAAGGGTCTGCATTTGCTCACCGAACCTCACCAATCCTATCACTGCTGCGTTTACGCCGCTGTCCACATGCTTGATTCTCTTTCGGAGACATATAAATCCATAGGTTTTAAGATTCTTACTACTCAGGTATATTCTTAGGCGTTTAATATGGGGTGTTGAGTCCACTTCGTTGAGGAAGGTGTAGCTCTTGTCTATTACATATTTGGCTCATGGAATGGTATCTGTGCTAATTTCAATCTCTGGTTTTAGGCAGCACCCCAACTCACCTTTCCCCTTAATCAAGCATAAGTTGGTTTTCAACATTTGAGACCCTGTTCTGTTTTGTAATTCAGTTCCTGTGTAGCCAAGTTTACATTCCGTGTAGTAGTGATATGTTATGATGTTTCTTTTTCTGTGTGACTTATTTCACTTACAATCATCGTACCTGAATCCACTCATTATGCTGCTACGGGCCTGATGACATTGATTTCATTGCTGAGTGATATTGCATTGTACGTAAGTACCACAACTTCTTTATCCTTTTTCGCTTTCTGCGACATTGAACTTGTACCGTAAACGAGGTTCTTGTAAACAGAGCCGTCCCAAACTTTGGGGTGGCTGTGTCTTTTTGATTTTAATTTCCCTAAGATATACGACTATAAGGGGAAGTGCCCTAGGCTCTGTTGCTTTGTTTTTTGGATATTTCAGGAAACACCTACACTTCTCCAGAATGGCTGTTGGCAATTTACATCCCGCCCATCAGCATAACAAGGCTCCCAGTTCTCCATGGCCTGTCCTGCCTTTCTGGATTTTACACTTTTTTCAGATGGCCCTTTTGACCGGGGGGCAGTGAGACTTCATTGTAGTGCAGATTTCCTTTGCAAGCTTGCTTGGTTGGCCAAAAAGGGCGTATGCGTTTTTTCCTGAATATATTCAGGAAAAAACGCATACGCCCTTTTTGGCCAAGTGCATCATTGTGGACGTTCTGCCTCTTTTCCTATGCTTTACATGCAATTCCAGTCTACCTCCTGAAATCGGTTTCCTGCAATTCTGCCCCACTTTCAAGTCCTCTTGGCAGCCTTATTTCAATATATTTTTGGACGATAGCTGTCATTTATAACTCTGCAGGTTTGTGAATTACAGTGCCCCTGAGCTCCTTTCTTCAACTCGCTTTCTTGTGAGCTGGCCGCAACACCGCAGGATTTCTTCAGGCCCTAGTGTGGTTCCGGCACGGCACGCTGAGCCTTTGGTTAATTCCTCTTCCTGGTGGGAAATGAGAGATAAATTTGCCCGTCCAGACACCTCCAGCTAGTCTCTCATTGGTTCTCCCTATTCCAGTTCATCTTACGCAGAAATTGCAAACTGTGCCAAACAGGAGGTTAAAGGCACTGACTCTCCATGTGGGGAGAGTGTTAATAAAGCGTCTGGAATGTTGCACCGAGTACTAGGGGACGAAAACTGAGACACATTTGAACATGTTTCCCAATCTCACGGTGGATCATACTCTGGGTTATACATGCATGTTTTATCTGAAGGAAGAATCCCATAAACCTGGAGAGTTGAGACCCATGGAATGGGTACCATGCAATATGACTTCAAAGGGTCTGCATTTGCTCACAGAACATCACCAATCCTATCACTGCTGCGTTTATGCCGCTGTCCACACGCTTGATTCTCTTTTGGAGACATATAAATCCATAGGTTTTAAGATTCTTACTAGTCAGGTATACTCTTAGGCGTTTAATATGGGGTGTTGAGTCCACTTCATTGAGCAAGGAGTAGCTCTTCTCTATTACATATTTGGCTTATGGAACGGTATCTGTGCTAATTTCAATCTCTGGTTTTATGCAGAAACCCAACACACCTTTCCCCTTAAGCAAGCATAAGTTGGTTTCCGACATTTGAGACCCTGTTCTGTTTTG
Source organism: Lagenorhynchus albirostris (assembly GCF_949774975.1). NCBI lineage: Eukaryota > Metazoa > Chordata > Mammalia > Artiodactyla > Delphinidae > Lagenorhynchus > Lagenorhynchus albirostris. Next base: position 64,494,050 of record NC_083096.1, on the reverse strand, counting down.
TAATTCAGTTCCTGTGTAGCCAAGTTTACATTCCGTGTAGTAGTGATATCTTATGATGTTTCTTTTTCTGTGTGACTTATTTCACTTAGAATCATTGTACCTGAATCCACTCATTATGCTGCTACAGACCTGATGACATAGATTTCATTGCTGAGTGTTATTGCATTGTACGTAAGTACCACAAATTCTTTATCCATTTTTCGCTTTCTGAGACATTGAACTTATACCGTAAACGAGGTTCTTGTAAACAGAGCCGTCCCAAACATTGGGGTGGCTGTGTCTTTTTGATTTTAATTTCCCTAAGTTATAGGACTATAAGACGAAGTGCCCTAGGCTCTGTTGCTTTGTTTTTTGGATGTTTCAGGAAACACCTACACTTCTCCAGAATGGCTGTTGGCAATTTACAACCCGCCCATCAGCATAACAAGGCTCCCAGTTCTCCATGGCCTGTCCTGCCTTTCTGGATTTTACACTTTTTTCAGATCGCCCTGTTGACCGGGGGAAGTGAGACTTCATTGTAGTGCAGATTTCCTTTGCAAGCTTGCTTGGTTGGCCAAAAAGGGCGTATGCGTTTTTTCCTGAATATATTCAGGAAAAAACGCATACGCCCTTTTTGGCCAAGTGCATCATTGTGGACGTTCTGCCTCTTTTCCTATGCTTTACATGCAATTCCAGTCTACCTCCTGAAATCGGATTCCTGCAATTCTGCCCCACTTTCAAGTCCTCTTGGCAGCCTTACTTCAATATATTTTTGGAGGATAGCTGTCATTTATAACTCTGCAGGTTTGTGAATTACCGTGCCCCTGAGCTCCTTTCTTCAACTCGCTTTCTTGTGAGCTGGCCGCAACACTGCAGGATTGCTTCAGACCCTAGTGTGGTTCCGGCATGGTATGCTGAGCCTTTGGTTAATTCCTCTTCCTGGTGGGAAATGAGAGTTAAATTTGCCCGTCCAGACACCTCCAGCTAGTCTCTCATTGATTCTCCCTATTTCTGTTCATCTTACATAGAAATTGCCAACAGGAGGTTAAAGGCACTGACTATCCAAGTGGGGAGAGTGTTAGTAAAGCGTCTGGAATGTTGCACCGGAGTACCAGGGGACGAAAACTGAGACACATTTGAACATGTTTCCCGATCACACGGTGGATCATACTCTGGGTTCCACATGCATGTTTTATCTGAATGAAGAATCCCATAAACCTGGAGAGTTGAGACCCGTGAAATGGGTACCATGCAATATGACTTCAAAGGGTCTGCATTTGCTCACCGAACCTCACCAATCCTATCACTGCTGCGTTTATGCCGCTGTCCACACGCCTGATTCTCTTTCGGAGACATATAAATCCATAGGTTTTAAGATTCTTACTAGTCAGGTATATTCTTAGGCGTTTAATATGGGGTGTTGAGTCCACTTCGTTGAGGAAGGAGTAGCTCTTGTCTATTACATATTTGGCTTATGGAACGGTATCTGTGCTAATTTCAATCTCTGGTTTTAGGCAGCACCCCAACTCACCTTTCCCCATAAGAAAACATAAGTTTGGTTTTCAACATTTGAGACCCTGTTCTGTTTTGTAATTCAGTTCCTGTGTAGCCAAGTTTACATTCCGTGTAGTAGTGATATCTTATGATGTTTCTTTTTCTGTGTGACTTATTTCACTTAGAATCATCGTACCTGAATCCACTCATTATGCTGCTACGGGCCTGATGACATAGATTTCATTGCTGAGTGATATTGCATTGTACGTAAGTACCACAACTTCTTTATCCTTTTTCGCTTTCTGCGACATTGAACTTGTACCGTAAACGAGGTTCTTGTAAACAGAGCCGTCCCAAACTTTGGGGTGGCTGTGTCTTTTTGATTTTAATTTCCCTAAGATATACGACTATAAGGGGAAGTGCCCTAGGCTCTGTTGCTTTGTTTTTTGGATGTTTCAGGAAACACCTACACTTCTCCAGAATGGCTGTTGGCAATTTACATCCCGCCCATCAGCATAACAAGGCTCCCAGTTCTCCATGGCCTGTCCTGCCTTTCTGGATTTTACACTTTTTTCATATGGCCCTTTTGACTGGGGGGCAGTGAGACTTCATTGTAGTGCAGATTTCCTTTGCAAGCTTGCTTGGTTGGCCAAAAAGGGCGTATGCGTTTTTTCCTGAATATATTCAGGAAAAAACGCATAGGCCCTTTTTGGCCAAGTGCATCATTGTGGACGTTCTGCCTCTTTTCCTATGCTTTACATGCAATTCCAGTCTACCTCCTGAAATCGGTTTCCTGCAATTCTGCCCCGCTTTCAAGTGCTCTTGGCAGCCTTACTTCAATATATTTTTGGAGGATAGCTGTCATTTATAACTTTGCAGGTTTGTGAATGACAGTGCCCCTGAGCTCCTTTCTTCAACTCGCTTTCTTGTGAGCTGGCCGCAACACCGCAGGATTGCTTCAGGCCCTAGTGTGGTTCCGGCACGGCACGCTGAGCCTTTGGTTAATTCCTCTTCCTGGTGGGAAATGAGAGTTAAATTTGCCCGTCCAGACACCTACAGCTAGTCTCTCATTGGTTCTCCCTATTCCTGTGCATCTTACGCAGAAATTGCCAACAGGAGGTTAAAGGCACTGAATCTCCAAGTGGGGAGAGTGTTAGTAAAGTGTCTGGAATGTTGCACCGGAGTACCAGGGGACGAAAACTGAGACACATTTGAACATGTTTCCCGATCACATGGTGGATCATACTCTGGGTTCCACATGCACGTTTTAGCTGAAGGAAGAATCCCATAAACCTGGAGAGTTGAGACCCGTGAAATTGGTACCATGCAATATGACTTCAAAGGGTCTGCATTTACTCACCGAACCTCACCAATCCTATCACTGCTGCGTTTATGCCGCTGTCCACACGCTTGATTCTCTTTCGGAAACATATAAATCCATAGGTTTTAAGATTCTTACTAGTCAGGTATATTCTTAGGCGTTTAATATGGGGTGTTGAGTCCACTGCGTTGAGGAAGGAGTAGCTCTTGTCTATTACATATTTGGCTTATGGAACGGTATCTGTGCTAATTTCAATCTGTGGTTTTAGGCAGCACCCCAACTCACCTTTCCCCTTAAGCAAGCGTAAGTTGGTTTTCAACATTTGAGACCCTGTTCTGTTTTCTAATTCAGTTCCTGTGTAACCAAGTTTACATTCCATGTAGTAGTGATATCTTATGATGTTTCTTTTTCTGTGTGACTTATTTCACTTAGAATCATCGTACCTGAATCCACTCATTATGCTGCTATGGGCCTGATGACATAGATTTCATTGCCTAGTGATATTGCATTGTACGTAAGTACCACAACATCTTTATCCATTTTTCGCTTTCTGCGATATTGAACTTGTACCATAAACGAGGTTCTTGTAAACAGAGCCGTCCCAAACTTTGGGGTGGCTGTGTCTTTTTGATTTTAATTTCCCTAAGTTATAGGACTATAAGACGAAGTGCCCTAGGCTCTGTTGCTTTGCTTTTTGGATTTTCAGGAAACACCATACAGTTCTCCAGAGTGGCTGTTGGCAGTTTACATCCCGCCCATCAGCATAACAAGGCTCCCAGTTCTCCATGGCCTGTCCTGCCTTTCTGGATTTTACACTTTTTTCAGATGTCCCTTTTGACCGGGGGGCAGTGAGACTTCAGTGTAGTGCAGATTTCCTTTGCAAGCTTGCTTGGTTGGCCAAAAACTGCATATGCGTTTTTTCCTGAATATATTCAGGAAAAACCGCATACGCCCTTTTTGGCCAAGTGCATCATTGTGGACGTTCTGCCTCTTTTCCTATGCTTTACATGCAATTCCAGTCTACCTCCTGAAATCGGTTTCCTGCAATTCTGCCCCGCTTTCAAGTCCTCTTGGCAGCCTTACTTCAATATATTTTTGGAGGATAGCTGTCATTGATAACTCTGCAGGTTTGTGAATGACAGTGCCCCTGAGCTCCTTTCTTCAACTCGCTTTCTTGTGAGCTGGCCGCAACACCGCAGGATTGCTTCAGGCCCTAGTGTGGTTCTGGCACGGCAAGCTGAGCCTTTGGTTAATTCCTCTTCGTGGTGGGAAATGAGAGATAAATTTGCCCGTCCAGACACCTCCAGCTAGTCTCTCATTGGTTCTCCCTATTCCTGTTCACCTTACGCAGAAATTGCCAACAGGAGGTTAAAGGCACTGACTCTCCAAGTGGGGAGAGTGTTAATAAAGCGTCTGGAATGTTGCACCGGAGTACCAGGGGACGAAAACTGAGACACATTTGAACATGTTTCCCGATCACACGGTGGATCATACTCTGGGTTCCACATGCACGTTTTAGCTGAAGGAAGAATCCCATAAACCTGGAGAGTTGAGACCCGTGGAATGGGTACCATGCAATATGACTTCAAAGGGTCTGCATTTGCTCACAGAACCTCACCAATCCTATCACTGTTGCGTTTATGCCGCTGTCCACATGCTTGATTCTCTTTCGGAGACATATATATCCATAGGTTTTAAGATTCTTACTAGTCAGGTATATTCTTAGGCGTTTAATATGGGGTGTTGAGTCCACTTCTTTGAGGAAGGAGTAGCTCTTGTCTATTACATATTTGGCTTATGGAACGGTATCTGTGCTAATTTCAATCTCTGGTTTTAGGCAGCACCCCAACTCACCTTTCCTCTTAAGCAAGCATAAGTTGGTTTTCAACATTTGAGACCCTGTTCTGTTTTGTAATTTAGTTCCTGTGTGGCCAAGTTTACATTCCGTGTAGTAGTGATATCTTATGATGTTTCTTTTTCTGTGTGACTTATTTCACTTAGAATCATCGTACCTGAATCCACTCATTATGCTGCTACGGGCCTGATGACATAGATTTCATTGCTGAGTGATATTGAATTGTACGTAAGTACCACAACTTCTTTATCCTTTTTCGCTTTCTGTGACATTGAACTTGTACCGTAAATGAGGTTCTTGTAAACAGAGTCGTCCCAAACTTTGGGGTGGCTGTGTCTTTTTGATTTTAATTTCCCTAAGATATACGACTATAAGGGGAAGTGCCCTAGGCTCTGTTGCTTTGTTTTTTGGATGTTTCAGGAAACACCTACACTTCTCCAGAATGGCTGTTGGCAATTTACATCCCGCCCATCAGCATAACAAGGCTCCCAGTTCTCCATGGCCTGTCCTGCCTTTCTGGATTTTACACTTTTTTCAGATGGCCCTTTTGACTGGGGGCGGGGGGGGGCAGTGAGACTTCATTGTAGTGCAAATTTCCTTTGCAAGCTTGCTTGGTTGGCCAAAAAGTGCGTATGCGTTTTTTCCTGAATATATTCAGGAAAAAACGCTTACGCCCTTTTTGGCCAAGTGCATCATTGTGGACGTTCTGCCTCTTTTCCTATGCTTTACATGCAATTCCAGTCTACCTCCTGAAATCGGTTTCCTGCAATTCTGCCCCGCCTTCAAGTGCTCTTGGTAGCCTTACTTCAATATATTTTTGGACGATAGCTGTCATTTATAACTCTGCAGGTTTGTGAATGACAGTGCCTATGAGCTCCTTTCTTCAACTCGCTTTCTTGTGAGCTGGCCGCAACACCGCAGTATTGCTTCAGGCCCTAGTGTGGTTCCGGCACGGCACGCTGACCCTTTGGTTAATTCCCCTTCCTGGTGGGAAATGAGAGTTAAATTTGCCCGTCCAGACACCTCCAGCTAGTCTCTCATTGGTTCTCCCTATTCCTGTTCATCTTACGCAGAAATTGCAAACTGGGCCAAACAGGAGGTTAAAGGCCCTGACTCTCCAAGTGGGGAGAGTGTTAGTAAAGCGTGTGGAATGTTGCACGCGAGTACCAGGGACGAAAACTGAGACACATTTGAACACGTCTCCCGATCAGATGGTGGATCATACTCTGGGTTCCACATGCATGTTTTAGCTAAAGGAAGAATCCCTTAAACCTGGAGGGTTGAGACCCATGGAATGGGTACCATGCAATATGGCTTCAAAGTGTCTGCATTTGCTCACCGAACCTCACCAATCCTATCACTGCTGCGTTTATGCCGCTGTCCACACGCTTGATTCTCTTTCACAGACATATAAATCCATAGGTTTTAAGATTCTTACTAGTCAGGTATATTCTTAGGCATTTAATATGGGGTGTTGAGTCCACTTCGTTGAGCAAGGAGTAGCTCTTGTCTATTACATATTTGGCTTATGGAACGGTATCTGTGCTAATTTCAATCTCTGGTTTTATGCAGCACCCCAACTCACCTTTCCCCTTAAGCAAGCATAAGTTGGTTTTCTACATTTGAGACCCTGTTCTGTTTTGTAATTCAGTTCCTGTGTAGCCATGTTTACATTCCGTGTAGTAGTGATATCTTGTGATGTTTCTTTTTCTGTGTGACTTATTTCACTTAGAATCATCATACCTGAATCCACTCATTATGCTGCTACGGGCCTGATGACATAGATTTTATTGCTGAGTGATATTGCATTGTACGTAAGTACCACAAATTCTTTATCCATTTTTCGCTTTCTGTGATATTGAACTTGTACTGTAAACGAGGTTCTTGTCACAGAGCTGTCCCTACATTTGGGGTGGTTGTGTCTTTTTTATTTTAATTTCCCTAAGCTATAGGACCATAAGTGGAAGTGCCCTAGGCTCTGTTGCTTTGTTTTGTAGATGTTTCAGGAAACACCATACACTTCTCCAGAGTGGCTGTTTGCAATTAACATCCCGCCCATCAGCATAACAAGGCTCCCAGTTCTCCATGGCCTGTCCTGCCTTTCTGGATTTTACACATTTTTCAGATCGCCCTTTTGACCGGGGGGCAGTGAGACTTCATTGTAGTGCAGATTTCCTTTGCAAGCTTGCTTGGTTGGCCAAAAAGGGCGTATGCGTTTTTTCCTGAATATATTCAGGAAAAAACGCATACGCCCTTTTTGGCCAAGTGCATCATTGTGGACGTTCTGCCTCTTTTCCTATGCTTTACATGCAATTCCTGTCTACCTCCTGAAATCGGTTTCCTGCAATTCTGCCCCGCTTTCAAGTGCTCTTGGCAGCCTTACTTCAATATATTTTTGGACGATAGCTGTCATTTATAACTCTGCAGGTTTGTGAATGACAGTGCCCGTGAGCTCCATTCTTCAACTCGCTTTCTTGTGACCTGGCCACAACACCGCTGGATTGCTTCAGGCCCTAGTGTGGTTCCGGCCCGGCACGCTGAGCCTTTGGTTAATTCCTCTTCCTGGTGGGAAATTAGAGTTAAATTTGCCCGTCCAGACACCTCCAGCTAGTCTCTCATTGGTTCTCCCTATTCCTGTTCATTTTCTGCATAAATTGCAAACTGGGCCTAACAGGAGGTTAAACGCATTGACTCTCCAAGTGGGGAGAGTGTTAGTAAAGCTTCTGGAATGTTGCACCCGAGTACAAGGTTACGAAAACTGAGACACATATGAACACGTTTCCTGAACACACGGTCGATCATACTCTGGGTTCCACATGCATGTTTAAGCTGAAGGAAGAATCCCTTAAACCTGGAGAGTTGAGACCCATGGAATGGGTACCATGCAATATGGCTTCAAAGTGTCTGCATTTGCTCACTGAACCTCACCAATCTATCACTGCTGCATTTATGCCGCTGTACACACTCTTGATTCTCTTTCAGAGACATATAAATCCATAGGTTTTAAGATTCTTACTAGTCAGGTATATTCTTAGGCGTTTAATTTATTGTGTTGAGTCCCCTTCGTTGAGCAAGGAGAAGCTCTTGTCTATTACATATTTGGCTTATGGAACGGTATCAGTGCTAATTTCAATCTCTGGTTTTATGCAGCACCCCAACTCACCTTTCCCCTTAAGCAAGCATAAGTTGGTTTTCTACATTTGAGACCCTGTTCTGTTTTGTAATTCAGTTCCTGTGTAGCCAAGTTTACATTCCGTGTAGTAGTGATATCTTGAGATGTTTCTTTTTCTGTGTGACTTATTTCACTTAGAATCATCATACCTGAATCCACTCATTATGCTGCTACGGGCCTGATGACATAGATTTCATTGCTGGGTGATATTGCATTGTACGCAAGTACCACAAATCCTTTATCCATTTTTCGCTTTCTGTGATATTGAACTTGTTCCATAAACGAGGTTCTTGTAAACAGAGCCATCCCAAACTTTCCGGTGGCTGTGTCTTCTTGATTTTAATTTCCCTAAGCTATAGGACCATAAGTGGAAGTGCCCTAGGCTCTGTTGCTTTGTTTTTTGGATGTTTCAGGAAACACCATACACTTCTCCAGAGTGGCTGTTGGCAATTTACATCCCGCCCATCAGCATAACTAGGCTCCCAGTTCTCCATGGCCTGTCCTGCCTTTCTGGATTTTACACTTTTTTCAGATGGCCCTTTTGACCAGGGAGCAGTGAGACCTCATTGTAGTGCAGTTTTCCTTTGCAGGCTTGCTTGGTTGGCCAAAAAGGGCGTATGCATATGCCCTTTTTGGCCAAGTGCATCATTGTCGACATTCTGCCTCTTTTCCTATGCTTTACATGCAATTCCAGTCTACCTCCTGAAATCGGTTTCCTGCAATTCTGCCCCGCTTTCAAGTGCTCTTGGCAGCCTTAATTCCATATATTTTTGGACGATAGCTGTCATTTATAACTCTGCAGGTTTGTAAATGACAGTGCCCATGAGCTCCTTTCTTCAACTCGCTTTCTTGTGAGCTGGCCGCAACACCGCAGGATTGCTTCAGGCCCTAGTGTGGTTCCGGCACGGCACGCTGAGCCTTTGGTTAATTCCCCTTCCTGGTGGGAAATGAGAGTTAAATGTGCCCGTCCAGACACCTCCAGCTAGTCTCTCATTGGTTCTCCCTATTCCTGTTCATCTTCCGCAGAAATTGCAAACTGGGCCAAACAGGAGGTTAAAGGCACTGACTCTCCAAGTGGGGAGAGTGTTAGTAAAGCGTGTGGAATGTTGCACGCGAGTACCAGGGACGAAAACTGAGACACATTTGAACACGTCTCCCGATCAGATGGTGGATCATACTCTGGGTTCCACATGCATGTTTTAGCTGAAGGAAGAATCCCTTAAACCTGGAGGGTTGAGACCCATGGAATGGGTACCATGCAATATGGCTTCAAAGTGTCTGCATTTGCTCACCGAACCTCACCAATCCTATCACTGCTGCGTTTATGCCGCTGTCCACACGCTTGATTCTCTTTCGGAGACATATAAATCCATAGGTTTTAAGATTCTTACTAGTCAGGTATATTCTTAGGCATTTATATGGGGTGTTATGTCCACTTCGTTGAGCAAGGAGTAGCTCTTGTCTATTACATATTTGGCTTATGGAACGGTATCTGTGCTAATTTCAATCTCTGGTTTTAGACAGCACCCCAACTCACGTTTCCCCTTAAGCAAGCATAAGTTGGTTTTCAACATTTGAGACCCTGTTCTGTTTTTTAATTCAGTTCCTGTGTAGCCAAGTTTACATTCCGTGTATTAGTGATATCTTATGATGTTTCTTTTTCTGTGTGACTTATTTCACTTAGAATCATCATACCTGAATCCACTCATTATGCTTCTACGGGCCTGATGACATAGATTTCATTGCTGGGTGATATTGCATTGTACGCAAGTACCACAAATTCTTTATCCATTTTTCGCTTTCTGTGATATTGAACTTGTACCGTAAACGAGGTTCTTGTCACAGAGCTGTCCCTAAATTTGGGGTGGCTGTGTCTTTTTGATTTTAATTTCCCTAAGCTATAGGACCATAAGTGGAAGTGCCCTAGGCTCTGTTGCTTTGTTTTTTAGATGTTTCAGGAACACCATACACTTCTCCAGAGTGGCTGTTGACAATTTACATCCCGCCCATCAGCATAACAAGGCTCCCAGTTCTCCATGGCCTGTCCTGCCTTTCTGGATTTTACACTTTTTTTAGATGGCCCTTTTGACCGGTGGGCAGTGAAACTTCATTGTAGTGCAGATTTCCTTTGCAAGCTTGCTTGGTTGGCCAAAAAGGGCGTACGCGTTTTTTCCTGAATATATTGGTTTTCTAAATTTGAGACCCTGTTCTCTTTTGTAATTCAGTTCCTGTGTAGCCAAGTTTACATTCTGTGTAGTAGTGATATGTTATGATGTTTCTTTTTCTGTGTGACTTATTTCACTTAGAATCATCCTACCTGAATCCACTCATTATGCTGCTGCGGGCTGATGACATAGATTTCATTGCTGAGTGATATTGCATTGTTCGTAAGTACCACAACTTCTTCATCCATTTTTCGCTTTCTGTGATATTGAACTTGTACCATAAAAGAGGTTCTTGTAAACAGAGCCGTCCCAAAATTTGGGGTGGCTGTGTCTTTTTGATTTTAATTTCCGTAAGCTATAGGTCCATAAGTGGAAGTGCCCTAGGCTCTGTTGCTTTGTTTCTTAGATGTTTCAGGAAACACCATACACTTCTCCAGAGTGGCTGTTGGCAATTTACATCCCGCCCATCAGCATAACAAGGCTCCCATGTCTCCATGGCCTGTCCTGCCTTTCTGGATTTTACACTTTTTTCAGATGGCCCTTTTGACCAGGGAGCAGTGAGACTTCACTGTAGTGCAGTTTTCCTTAGCAGGCTTGCTTGGTTGGCCAAAAAGGGCGTATGCATATGCCCTTTTTGGCCAAGTGCATCATTGTGGACGTTCTGCCTCTTTTCCTATGCTTTACATGCAATTCCAGTCTACCTCCTGAAATCGGTTTCCTGCAATTCTGCCCCGCTTTCAAGTGCTCTTGGCAGCCTTACTTCCATATATTTTTGGACCATAGCTGTCATTTATAACTCTGCAGGTTTGTGAATGACAGTGCCCATGAGCTCCTTTCTTCAACTCGCTTTCTTGTGAGCTGGCCGCAACACCGCAGTATTGCTTCAGGCCCTAGTGTGGTTCCGGCACGGCACGCTGAGCCTTTGGTTAATTCCCCTTTCTGGTGGGAAATGAGAGTTAAATGTGCCCGTCCAGACACCTCCAGCTAGTCTCTCATTGGTTCTCCCTATTCCTGTTCATCTTCCGCAGAAATTGCAAACTGGGCCAAACAGGAGGTTAAAGGCACTGACTCTCCAAGTGGGGAGAGTGTTAGTAAAGCGTGTGGAATGTTGCACCCGAGTACCAGGGACGAAAACTGAGACACATTTGAACACGTCTCCCGATCAGATGGTGGATCATACTCTGGGTTCCACATGCATGTTTTAGCTGAAGGAAGAATCCCTTAAACCTGGAGGGTTGAGACCCATGGAATGGGTACCATGCAATATGGCTTCAAAGAGTCTGCATTTGCTCACCGAACCTCATCAATCCTATCACTGCTGCGTTTATGCCGCTGTACACACGCTTGATTCTCTTTCGGAGACATATAAATCCATAGGTTTTAAGATTCTTACTAGTCAGGTATATTCTTAGGCATTTACTATGGGGTGTTGAGTCCACTTCGTTGAGCAAGGAGTAGCTCTTGTCTATTACATATTTGGCTTATGGAACGGTATCTGTGCTAATTTCAATCTCTGGTTTTAGGCAGCACCCCAACTCACCTTTCCCCTTAAGCAAGCATAAGTTGGTTTTCTACATTTGAGACCCTGTTCTGTTCTGTAATTCAGTTCCTGTGTAGCCAAGTTTACATTCCGTGTATTAGTGATATCTTATGATGTTTCTTTTTCTGTGTGACTTATTTCACTTAGAATCATCGTACCTGAATCCACTCATTATGCTGCTACAGGCCTATGACATAGATTTCATTGCTGAGTGATATTGCATTGTACGTAAGTACCACAACTTCTTTATCCATTTTTCGCTTTCTGCGATATTGAACTTGTACCGTAAACGAGGTTCTTGTAAACAGAGCCGTCCCAAACTTTGGGGTGGCTCAGTCTTTTTGATTTTAATTTCCCTAAGCTATAGGACCATAAGTGGAAGTGCCCTAGGCTCTGTTGCTTTGTTTTTTAGATGATTCAGGAAACACCATACCCTTCTCCCGAGTGGCTGTTGGCAATTTAGATCCTTCCCATCAGCATAACAAGGCTCCCAGTTCTCCATGGCCTGTCCTGCCTTTCTGGATTTTACACATTTTTCAGATGGCCCTTTTGACCTGGGGTGGGGGGGGCAGTGAGACTTCATTGTAGTGCAGATTTCCTTTGCAAGCTTGCTTGGTTGGCCAAAAAGGACATATGTGTTGTTTCCTGAATATATTCAGGAAAAACGCATACACACTTTTTGGCCAAGTGCATCATTGTGGACGTTCTGCCTCTTTTCCTATGCTTTACCTGCAATTCCAGTCTACCTCCTGAAATCGGTTTCCTGCAATTCTGCCCCTCTTTCAAGTCCTCTTGGCAGCCTTACTTCAATATATTTTTGGAGGATAGCTGTCATTTATAACTCTGCAGGTTTGTGAATTACAGTGCCCCTGAGCTCCTTTCTTCAACTCGCTTTCTTGTGAGCTGGCTGCAACACCACAGGATTGCTTCAGGCCCTAGTGCGGTTCCGGCATGGCACGCTGAGCCTTTGGTTAATTCCTCTTCCTGGTGGGAAATGAGAGTTAATTTTGCCCATCTGACACCTCCAGCTAGTCACTCATTGGTTCTCCCTATTCCTGTTTATTTTCCGCAGAAATTGCAAACTGGGCAATACAGGAGTTTAAAGGCACTGACTCTCCAAGTGGGGAGAGTGTTAGTAAAGCGTCTGGAATGTTGCCCCTGAGTACCAGGGGATGAAAACTGAGACACATTTGAACCCGTTTCCCGATCACACGCTGGATCATACTATGGGTACCACATGCATGTTTTAGCTGAAGGAAGAATCCCTTAAACTTTGAGAGTTGTGACCCATGGAATGAGTACCATGCGTTATGACTTCAAAGGGTCTGCATTTGCTCACCGAACCTCACCGATCTTATCACTGCTGCGTTAAAGCCACTGTACACATGCTTGATTCTCTTTTGGAGACATATTATTCCATAGGTTTTCAGATTCTTACTAGTCAGGTATATTCTTAGGCGTTTAATATGGGGTGTTGAGTCCACTTCGTTGAGCAAGGAGTACCTCTTGTCTATTACATATTTGGCTTATGGAACGGTATCTGTGCTAATTTCAATCTACGGTTTTATGCAGCACCCCAACTCACCTTTCCCCTTAAGCAAGCATAAGTTGGTTTTCTACATTTGAGACCCTGTTCTGTTTTGTAATTCAGTTCCTGTGTAGCCAAGTTTACATTCCGTGTATTAGTGATATCTTATGATGTTTCTTTTTCTGTGTGACTTATTTTACTTAGAATCATCGTACCTGAATCCACTCATTATGCTTTACGGGCCTGATGACATAGATTTCATTGCTGAGTGATATTGCATTGTACGTAAGTACCACAACTTCTTTATCCATTTTTCGCTTTCTGTGATATTGAACTTGTACCGTAAACGAGGTTCTTGTAAACAGAGCCGTCCCAAACATTGGGGTGGCTGTGTCTTTTTGATTTTAATTTCCCTAATCTATAGAACCATAAGTGGAAGTGCCCTAGGCTCTGTTGCTTTGTTTTTTAGATGTTTCAGGAAACACCATACACTTCTCCAGAGTGGCTGTTGGCAATTTACATCCCGCCCATCAGCATAACAAGGCTCCAAGTTCTCCATGGCCTGTCCTGCCTTTCTGGATTTTACACTTTTTTCAGATGGCCCTTTTGACTGTGGGGCAGTGAGACATCATTGTAGTGCAGATTTCCTTTGCAAGCTTGCTTGGTTGGCCAAAAAGGGCGTATGCGTTTTTTCCTGAATATATTCAGGAAAAAACTAATACGCCCTTTTTGGCCAAGTGCATCATTGTGGACGTTCTGCCTCTTTTCCTATGCTTTATATGCAATTCCAGTCTGCCTCCTGAAATCGGTTTCCTGCAATTCTGCCCCGCTTTCAAGTCCTCTTGGCAGCCTTACTTCAATATATTTTTGGAGGATAGCTGTCATTTATAACTCTGCAGGTTTGTGAATGACAGTGCCCCTGAGCTCCTTTCTTCAACTCGCTTTCTTGTGAGCTGGCCGCAACACCGCAGGATTGCTTCATGCCCTAGTGTCGTTCCGGGACGGCACGTTGTGCCTTTGGTTAATTCCTCTTCCTGGTGGGAAATGAGAGTTAAATTTGCCCGTCCAGACACCTCCAGCTAGTCTCTCTTTGGTTCTCCCTATTCCTGTTCATTTTCCACAGAAATTGCAAACTGGGCCAAACAGGAGGTTAAAGGCACTGACTCTCCAAGTGGGGAGAGTGTTAGTAAAGCGTCTGGAATGTTGCACCCGAGTACCAGGGGATGAAAACTGAGACACATTTGAACAAGTTTCCCGATCACACGGTGGATCATACTCTGGGTTCCACACGCATGTTTTAGCTGAAGGAAGAATCCCTTAAACCTGGAGAGTTGAGACACATGGAATGGGTACCATGCAATATGACTTCAAAGGGTCTGCATTTGCTCACCGAACCTCACCAATCCTATCACTGCTGCGTTTATGCCGCTGTACACATGCTTGATTCTCTTTCGGAGACATATAAATCCATAGGTTTTAAGATTCTTACTAGTCAGGTATATTCTTAGGCGTTTAATATGGGGTGTTGAGTCCACTTCGTTGAGCAAGGAGTAGCTCTTGTCTATTACATATTTGGCCTATGGAACGGTATCTGTGCTAATTTCAATCTCTGGTTTTATGCAGCACCCCAACTCACCTTTCCCCTTAAGCAAGCATAAGTTGGTTTTCTACATTTGAGACCCTGTTCTGTTTTGTAATTCAGTTCCTGTGTAGCCAAGTTTACATTCCGTGTAGTAGTGATATCTTATGATGTTTCTTTTTCTGTGTGACTTATTTCACTTAGAATCATCATACCTGAATCCACTCATTATGCTGCTGCGGGCCTGATGACATAGATTTTATTGCTGAGTGATATTGCATTGTACGTAAATACCACAACTTCTTTATCCATTTTTCGCTTTCTGTGATATTGAACTTGTACCGTAAACGAGGTTCGTGTTAACAGAGCCGTCCCAAACTTTGGGGTGGCTGTGTCTTTTTTATTTTAATTTCCCTAAGCTATAGGACCATAAGTGGAAGTGCCCTAGGCTCTGTTGCTTTGTTTCTTAGATGTTTCAGGAAACACCATTCACTTCTCCAGAGTGGCTGTTGGCAATTTACATCCCGCCCATCAGCATAACAAGGCTCCCAGTTCTCCATGGCCTGTCCTGCCTTTCTGGATTTTACACTTTTTCAGATGGCCCTTTTGACCAGGGGGCAGTGAGACTTCATTGTAGTGCAGATTTCCTTTGCAAGCTTGCTTGGTTGGCCAAAAAGGACATATGTGTTGTTTCCTGAATATATTCAGGAAAAACGCATACACACTTTTTGGCCAAGTGCATCATTGTGGACGTTCTGCCTCTTTTCCTATGCTTTACCTGCAATTCCAGTCTACCTCCTGAAATCGGTTTCCTGCAATTCTGCCCCTCTTTCAAGTCCTCTTGGCAGCCTTACTTCAATATATTTTTGGAGGATAGCTGTCATTTATAACTCTGCAGGTTTGTGAATGACAGTGCCCCTGAGCTCCTTTCTTCAACTCGCTTTCTTGTGAGCTGGCTGCAACACCACAGGATTGCTTCAGGCCCTAGTGCGGTTCCGGCATGGCACGCTGAGCCTTTGGTTAATTCCTCTTCCTGGTGGGAAATGAGAGTTAATTTTGCCCATCCAGACACCTCCAGCTAGTCACTCATTGGTTCTCCCTATTCCTGTTTATTTTCCGCAGAAATTGCAAACTGGGCAATACAGGAGTTTAAAGGCACTGACTCTCCAAGTGGGGAGAGTGTTAGTAAAGCGTCTGGAATGTTGCCCCTGAGTACCAGGGGATGAAAACTGAGACACATTTGAACCCGTTTCCCGATCACACGCTGGATCATACTATGGGTACCACATGCATGTTTTAGCTGAAGGAAGAATCCCTTAAACTTTGAGAGTTGTGACCCATGGAATGAGTACCATGCGTTATGACTTCAAAGGGTCTGCATTTGCTCACCGAACCTCACCGATCTTATCACTGCTGCGTTAAAGCCACTGTACACATGCTTGATTCTCTTTTGGAGACATATTATTCCATAGGTTTTCAGATTCTTACTAGTCAGGTATATTCTTAGGCGTTTAATATGGGGTGTTGAGTCCACTTCGTTGAGCAAGGAGTAGCTCTTGTCTATTACATATTTGGCTTATGGAACGGTATCTGTGCTAATTTCAATCTACGGTTTTATGCAGCACCCCAACTCACCTTTCCCCTTAAGCAAGCATAAGTTGGTTTTCTACATTTGAGACCCTGTTCTGTTTTGTAATTCAGTTCCTGTGTAGCCAAGTTTACATTCCGTGTATTAGTGATATCTTATGATGTTTCTTTTTCTGTGTGACTTATTTTACTTAGAATCATCGTACCTGAATCCACTCATTATGCTTTACGGGCCTGATGACATGGATTTCATTGCTGAGTGATATTGCATTGTACGTAAGTACCACAACTTCTTTATCCATTTTTCGCTTTCTGTGATATTGAACTTGTACCGTAAACGAGGTTCTTGTAAACAGAGCCGTCCCAAACATTGGGGTGGCTGTGTCTTTTTGATTTTAATTTCCCTAATCTATAGAACCATAAGTGGAAGTGCCCTAGGCTCTGTTGCTTTGTTTTTTAGATGTTTCAGGAAACACCATACACTTCTCCAGAGTGGCTGTTGGCAATTTACATCCCGCCCATCAGCATAACAAGGCTCCAAGTTCTCCATGGCCTGTCCTGCCTTTCTGGATTTTACACTTTTTTCAGATGGCCCTTTTGACTGTGGGGCAGTGAGACATCATTGTAGTGCAGATTTCCTTTGCAAGCTTGCTTGGTTGGCCAAAAAGGGCGTATGCGTTTTTTCCTGAATATATTCAGGAAAAAACTAATACGCCCTTTTTGGCCAAGTGCATCATTGTGGACGTTCTGCCTCTTTTCCTATGCTTTATATGCAATTCCAGTCTGCCTCCTGAAATCGGTTTCCTGCAATTCTGCCCCGCTTTCAAGTCCTCTTGGCAGCCTTACTTCAATATATTTTTGGACGATAGCTGTCATTTATAACTCTGCAGGTTTGTGAATGACAGTGCCCCTGAGCTCCTTTCTTCAACTCGCTTTCTTGTGAGCTGGCCGCAACACCGCAGGATTGCTTCATGCCCTAGTGTCGTTCCGGGACGGCACGTTGTGCCTTTGGTTAATTCCTCTTCCTGGTGGGAAATGAGAGTTAAATTTGCCCGTCCAGACACCTCCAGCTAGTCTCTCTTTGGTTCTCCCTATTCCTGTTCATTTTCCACAGAAATTGCAAACTGGGCCAAACAGGAGGTTAAAGGCACTGACTCTCCAAGTGGGGAGAGTGTTAGTAAAGCGTCTGGAATGTTGCACCCGAGTACCAGGGGATGAAAACTGAGACACATTTGAACAAGTTTCCCGATCACACGGTGGATCATACTCTGGGTTCCACACGCATGTTTTAGCTGAAGGAAGAATCCCTTAAACCTGGAGAGTTGAGACACATGGAATGGGTACCATGCAATATGACTTCAAAGGGTCTGCATTTGCTCACCGAACCTCACCAATCCTATCACTGCTGCGTTTATGCCGCTGTACACACGCTTGATTCTCTTTCGGAGACATATAAATCCATAGGTTTTAAGATTCTTACTAGTCAGGTATATTCTTAGGCGTTTAATATGGGGTGTTGAGTCCACTTCGTTGAGCAAGGAGTAGCTCTTGTCTATTACATATTTGGCCTATGGAACGGTATCTGTGCTAATTTCAATCTCTGGTTTTATGCAGCACCCCAACTCACCTTTCCCCTTAAGCAAGCATAAGTTGGTTTTCTACATTTGAGACCCTGTTCTGTTTTGTAATTCAGTTCCTGTGTAGCCAAGTTTACATTCCGTGTAGTAGTGATATCTTATGATGTTTCTTTTTCTGTGTGACTTATTTCACTTAGAATCATCATACCTGAATCCACTCATTATGCTGCTGCGGGCCTGATGACATAGATTTTATTGCTGAGTGATATTGCATTGTACGTAAATACCACAACTTCTTTATCCATTTTTCGCTTTCTGTGATATTGAACTTGTACCGTAAACGAGGTTCGTGTTAACAGAGCCGTCCCAAACTTTGGGGTGGCTGTGTCTTTTTTATTTTAATTTCCCTAAGCTATAGGACCATAAGTGGAAGTGCCCTAGGCTCTGTTGCTTTGTTTCTTAGATGTTTCAGGAAACACCATTCACTTCTCCAGAGTGGCTGTTGGCAATTTACATCCCGCCCATCAGCATAACAAGGCTCCCAGTTCTCCATGGCCTGTCCTGCCTTTCTGGATTTTACACTTTTTCAGATGGCCCTTTTGACCAGGGGGCAGTGAGACTTCATTGTAGTGCAGATTTCCTTTGCAAGCTTGCTTGGTTGGCCAAAAAGGACATATGTGTTGTTTCCTGAATATATTCAGGAAAAACGCATACACACTTTTTGGCCAAGTGCATCATTGTGGACGTTCTGCCTCTTTTCCTATGCTTTACCTGCAATTCCAGTCTACCTCCTGAAATCGGTTTCCTGCAATTCTGCCCCTCTTTCAAGTCCTCTTGGCAGCCTTACTTCAATATATTTTTGGAGGATAGCTGTCATTTATAACTCTGCAGGTTTGTGAATTACAGTGCCCCTGAGCTCCTTTCTTCAACTCCCTTTCTTGTGAGCTGGCTGCAACACCACAGGATTGCTTCAGGCCCTAGTGCGGTTCCGGCATGGCACGCTGAGCCTTTGGTTAATTCCTCTTCCTGGTGGGAAATGAGAGTTAATTTTGCCCATCCAGACACCTCCAGCTAGTTACTCATTGGTTCTCCCTATTCCTGTTTATTTTCCGCAGAAATTGCAAACTGGGCAATACAGGAGTTTAAAGGCACTGACTCTCCAAGTGGGGAGAGTGTTAGTAAAGCGTCTGGAATGTTGCCCCTGAGTACCAGGGGATGAAAACTGAGACACATTTGAACCCGTTTCCCGATCACACGCTGGATCATACTATGGGTACCACATGCATGTTTTAGCTGAAGGAAGAATCCCTTAAACTTTGAGAGTTGTGACCCATGGAATGAGTACCATGCGTTATGACTTCAAAGGGTCTGCATTTGCTCACCGAACCTCACCGATCTTATCACTGCTGCGTTAAAGCCACTGTACACATGCTTGATTCTCTTTTGGAGACATATTATTCCATAGGTTTTCAGATTCTTACTAGTCAGGTATATTCTTAGGCGTTTAATATGGGGTGTTGAGTCCACTTCGTTGAGCAAGGAGTACCTCTTGTCTATTACATATTTGGCTTATGGAACGGTATCTGTGCTAATTTCAATCTACGGTTTTATGCAGCACCCCAACTCACCTTTCCCCTTAAGCAAGCATAAGTTGGTTTTCTACATTTGAGACCCTGTTCTGTTTTGTAATTCAGTTCCTGTGTAGCCAAGTTTACATTCCGTGTATTAGTGATATCTTATGATGTTTCTTTTTCTGTGTGACTTATTTTACTTAGAATCATCGTACCTGAATCCACTCATTATGCTTTACGGGCCTGATGACATAGATTTCATTGCTGAGTGATATTGCATTGTACGTAAGTACCACAACTTCTTTATCCATTTTTCGCTTTCTGTGATATTGAACTTGTACCGTAAACGAGGTTCTTGTAAACAGAGCCGTCCCAAACATTGGGGTGGCTGTGTCTTTTTGATTTTAATTTCCCTAATCTATAGAACCATAAGTGGAAGTGCCCTAGGCTCTGTTGCTTTGTTTTTTAGATGTTTCAGGAAACACCATACACTTCTCCAGAGTGGCTGTTGGCAATTTACATCCCGCCCATCAGCATAACAAGGCTCCAAGTTCTCCATGGCCTGTCCTGCCTTTCTGGATTTTACACTTTTTTCAGATGGCCCTTTTGACTGTGGGGCAGTGAGACATCATTGTAGTGCAGATTTCCTTTGCAAGCTTGCTTGGTTGGCCAAAAAGGGCGTATGCGTTTTTTCCTGAATATATTCAGGAAAAAACTAATACGCCCTTTTTGGCCAAGTGCATCATTGTGGACGTTCTGCCTCTTTTCCTATGCTTTATATGCAATTCCAGTCTGCCTCCTGAAATCGGTTTCCTGCAATTCTGCCCCGCTTTCAAGTCCTCTTGGCAGCCTTACTTCAATATATTTTTGGACGATAGCTGTCATTTATAACTCTGCAGGTTTGTGAATGACAGTGCCCCTGAGCTCCTTTCTTCAACTCGCTTTCTTGTGAGCTGGCCGCAACACCGCAGGATTGCTTCATGCCCTAGTGTCGTTCCGGGACGGCACGTTGTGCCTTTGGTTAATTCCTCTTCCTGGTGGGAAATGAGAGTTAAATTTGCCCGTCCAGACACCTCCAGCTAGTCTCTCTTTGGTTCTCCCTATTCCTGTTCATTTTCCACAGAAATTGCAAACTGGGCCAAACAGGAGGTTAAAGGCACTGACTCTCCAAGTGGGGAGAGTGTTAGTAAAGCGTCTGGAATGTTGCACCCGAGTACCAGGGGATGAAAACTGAGACACATTTGAACAAGTTTCCCGATCACACGGTGGATCATACTCTGGGTTCCACACGCATGTTTTAGCTGAAGGAAGAATCCCTTAAACCTGGAGAGTTGAGACACATGGAATGGGTACCATGCAATATGACTTCAAAGGGTCTGCATTTGCTCACCGAACCTCACCAATCCTATCACTGCTGCGTTTATGCCGCTGTACACACGCTTGATTCTCTTTCGGAGACATATAAATCCATAGGTTTTAAGATTCTTACTAGTCAGGTATATTCTTAGGCGTTTAATATGGGGTGTTGAGTCCACTTCGTTGAGCAAGGAGTAGCTCTTGTCTATTACATATTTGGCCTATGGAACGGTATCTGTGCTAATTTCAATCTCTGGTTTTATGCAGCACCCCAACTCACCTTTCCCCTTAAGCAAGCATAAGTTGGTTTTCTACATTTGAGACCCTGTTCTGTTTTGTAATTCAGTTCCTGTGTAGCCAAGTTTACATTCCGTGTAGTAGTGATATCTTATGATGTTTCTTTTTCTGTGTGACTTATTTCACTTAGAATCATCATACCTGAATCCACTCATTATGCTGCTGCGGGCCTGATGACATAGATTTTATTGCTGAGTGATATTGCATTGTACGTAAATACCACAACTTCTTTATCCATTTTTCGCTTTCTGTGATATTGAACTTGTACCGTAAACGAGGTTCGTGTTAACAGAGCCGTCCCAAACTTTGGGGTGGCTGTGTCTTTTTTATTTTAATTTCCCTAAGCTATAGGACCATAAGTGGAAGTGCCCTAGGCTCTGTTGCTTTGTTTCTTAGATGTTTCAGGAAACACCATTCACTTCTCCAGAGTGGCTGTTGGCAATTTACATCCCGCCCATCAGCATAACAAGGCTCCCAGTTCTCCATGGCCTGTCCTGCCTTTCTGGATTTTACACTTTTTCAGATGGCCCTTTTGACCAGGGGGCAGTGAGACTTCATTGTAGTGCAGATTTCCTTTGCAAGCTTGCTTGGTTGGCCAAAAAGGACATATGTGTTGTTTCCTGAATATATTCAGGAAAAACGCATACACACTTTTTGGCCAAGTGCATCATTGTGGACGTTCTGCCTCTTTTCCTATGCTTTACCTGCAATTCCAGTCTACCTCCTGAAATCGGTTTCCTGCAATTCTGCCCCTCTTTCAAGTCCTCTTGGCAGCCTTACTTCAATATATTTTTGGAGGATAGCTGTCATTTATAACTCTGCAGGTTTGTGAATTACAGTGCCCCTGAGTTCCTTTCTTCAACTCGCTTTCTTGTGAGCTGGCTGCAACACCACAGGATTGCTTCAGGCCCTAGTGCGGTTCCGGCATGGCACGCTGAGCCTTTGGTTAATTCCTCTTCCTGGTGGGAAATGAGAGTTAATTTTGCCCATCCAGACACCTCCAGCTAGTCACTCATTGGTTCTCCCTATTCCTGTTTATTTTCCGCAGAAATTGCAAACTGGGCAATACAGGAGTTTAAAGGCACTGACTCTCCAAGTGGGGAGAGTGTTAGTAAAGCGTCTGGAATGTTGCCCCTGAGTACCAGGGGATGAAAACTGAGACACATTTGAACCCGTTTCCCGATCACACGCTGGATCATACTATGGGTACCACATGCATGTTTTAGCTGAAGGAAGAATCCCTTAAACTTTGAGAGTTGTGACCCATGGCATGAGTACCATGCATTATGACTTCAAAGGGTCTGCATTTGCTCACCGAACCTCACCGATCTTATCACTGCTGCGTTAAAGCCACTGTACACATGTTTGATTCTCTTTTGGAGACATATTATTCCATAGGTTTTCAGATTCTTACTAGTCAGGTATATTCTTAGGCGTTTAATATGGGGTGTTGAGTCCACTTCGTTGAGCAAGGAGTACCTCTTGTCTATTACATATTTGGCTTATGGAACGGTATCTGTGCTAATTTCAATCTACGGTTTTATGCAGCACCCCAACTCACCTTTCCCCTTAAGCAAGCATAAGTTGGTTTTCTACATTTGAGACCCTGTTCTGTTTTGTAATTCAGTTCCTGTGTAGCCAAGTTTACATTCCGTGTATTAGTGATATCTTATGATGTTTCTTTTTCTGTGTGACTTATTTTACTTAGAATCATCGTACCTGAATCCACTCATTATGCTTTACGGGCCTGATGACATGGATTTCATTGCTGAGTGATATTGCATTGTACGTAAGTACCACAACTTCTTTATCCATTTTTCGCTTTCTGTGATATTGAACTTGTACCGTAAACGAGGTTCTTGTAAACAGAGCCGTCCCAAACATTGGGGTGGCTGTGTCTTTTTGATTTTAATTTCCCTAATCTATAGAAACATAAGTGGAAGTGCCCTAGGCTCTGTTGCTTTGTTTTTTAGATGTTTCAGGAAACACCATACACTTCTCCAGAGTGGCTGTTGGCAATTTACATCCCGCCCATCAGCATAACAAGGCTCCAAGTTCTCCATGGCCTGTCCTGCCTTTCTGGATTTTACACTTTTTTCAGATGGCCCTTTTGACTGTGGGGCAGTGAGACATCATTGTAGTGCAGATTTCCTTTGCAAGCTTGCTTGGTTGGCCAAAAAGGGCGTATGCGTTTTTTCCTGAATATATTCAGGAAAAAACTAATACGCCCTTTTTGGCCAAGTGCATCATTGTGGACGTTCTGCCTCTTTTCCTATGCTTTATATGCAATTCCAGTCTGCCTCCTGAAATCGGTTTCCTGCAATTCTGCCCCGCTTTCAAGTCCTCTTGGCAGCCTTACTTCAATATATTTTTGGACGATAGCTGTCATTTATAACTCTGCAGGTTTGTGAATGACAGTGCCCCTGAGCTCCTTTCTTCAACTCGCTTTCTTGTGAGCTGGCCGCAACACCGCAGGATTGCTTCATGCCCTAGCGTCGTTCCGGGACGGCACGTTGTGCCTTTGGTTAATTCCTCTTCCTGGTGGGAAATGAGAGTTAAATTTGCCCGTCCAGACACCTCCAGCTAGTCTCTCTTTGGTTCTCCCTATTCCTGTTCATTTTCCACAGAAATTGCAAACTGGGCCAAACAGGAGGTTAAAGGCACTGACTCTCCAAGTGGGGAGAGTGTTAGTAAAGCGTCTGGAATGTTGCACCCGAGTACCAGGGGATGAAAACTGAGACACATTTGAACAAGTTTCCCGATCACACGGTGGATCATACTCTGGGTTCCACACGCATGTTTTAGCTGAAGGAAGAATCCCTTAAACCTGGAGAGTTGAGACACATGGAATGGGTACCATGCAATATGACTTCAAAGGGTCTGCATTTGCTCACCGAACCTCACCAATCCTATCACTGCTGCGTTTATGCCGCTGTACACACGCTTGATTCTCTTTCGGAGACATATAAATCCATAGGTTTTAAGATTCTTACTAGTCAGGTATATTCTTAGGCGTTTAATATGGGGTGTTGAGTCCACTTCGTTGAGCAAGGAGTAGCTCTTGTCTATTACATATTTGGCCTATGGAACGGTATCTGTGCTAATTTCAATCTCTGGTTTTATGCAGCACCCCAACTCACCTTTCCCCTTAAGCAAGCATAAGTTGGTTTTCTACATTTGAGACCCTGTTCTGTTTTGTAATTCAGTTCCTGTGTAGCCAAGTTTACATTCCGTGTAGTAGTGATATCTTATGATGTTTCTTTTTCTGTGTGACTTATTTCACTTAGAATCATCATACCTGAATCCACTCATTATGCTGCTGCGGGCCTGATGACATAGATTTTATTGCTGAGTGATATTGCATTGTACGTAAATACCACAACTTCTTTATCCATTTTTCGCTTTCTGTGATATTGAACTTGTACCGTAAACGAGGTTCGTGTTAACAGAGCCGTCCCAAACTTTGGGGTGGCTGTGTCTTTTTTATTTTAATTTCCCTAAGCTATAGGACCATAAGTGGAAGTGCCCTAGGCTCTGTTGCTTTGTTTCTTAGATGTTTCAGGAAACACCATTCACTTCTCCAGAGTGGCTGTTGGCAATTTACATCCCGCCCATCAGCATAACAAGGCTCCCAGTTCTCCATGGCCTGTCCTGCCTTTCTGGATTTTACACTTTTTCAGATGGCCCTTTTGACCAGGGGGCAGTGAGACTTCATTGTAGTGCAGATTTCCTTTGCAAGCTTGCTTGGTTGGCCAAAAAGGACATATGTGTTGTTTCCTGAATATATTCAGGAAAAACGCATACACACTTTTTGGCCAAGTGCATCATTGTGGACGTTCTGCCTCTTTTCCTATGCTTTACCTGCAATTCCAGTCTACCTCCTGAAATCGGTTTCCTGCAATTCTGCCCCTCTTTCAAGTCCTCTTGGCAGCCTTACTTCAATATATTTTTGGAGGATAGCTGTCATTTATAACTCTGCAGGTTTGTGAATTACAGTGCCCCTGAGCTCCTTTCTTCAACTCGCTTTGTTGTGAGCTGGCTGCAACACCACATGTTTGCTTCAGACCCTAGTGCGGTTCCGGCATGGCACGCTGAGCCTTTGGTTAATTCCTCTTCCTGGTGGGAAATGAGAGTTAATTTTGCCCATCCAGACACCTCCAGCTAGTCACTCATTGGTTCTCCCTATTCCTGTTTATTTTCCGCAGAAATTGCAAACTGGGCAATACAGGAGTTTAAAGGCACTGACTCTCCAAGTGGGGAGAGTGTTAGTAAAGCGTCTGGAATGTTGCCCCTGAGTACCAGGGGATGAAAACTGAGACACATTTGAACCCGTTTCCCGATCACACGCTGGATCATACTATGGGTACCACATGCATGTTTTAGCTGAAGGAAGAATCCCTTAAACTTTGAGAGTTGTGACCCATGGCATGAGTACCATGCATTATGACTTCAAAGGGTCTGCATTTGCTCACCGAACCTCACCGATCTTATCACTGCTGCGTTAAAGCCACTGTACACATGCTTGATTCTCTTTTGGAGACATATTATTCCATAGGTTTTCAGATTCTTACTAGTCAGGTATATTCTTAGGCGTTTAATATGGGGTGTTGAGTCCACTTCGTTGAGCAAGGAGTACCTCTTGTCTATTACATATTTGGCTTATGGAACGGTATCTGTGCTAATTTCAATCTACGGTTTTATGCAGCACCCCAACTCACCTTTCCCCTTAAGCAAGCATAAGTTGGTTTTCTACATTTGAGACCCTGTTCTGTTTTGTAATTCAGTTCCTGTGTAGCCAAGTTTACATTCCGTGTATTAGTGATATCTTATGATGTTTCTTTTTCTGTGTGACTTATTTTACTTAGAATCATCGTACCTGAATCCACTCATTATGCTTTACGGGCCTGATGACATAGATTTCATTGCTGAGTGATATTGCATTGTACGTAAGTACCACAACTTCTTTATCCATTTTTCGCTTTCTGTGATATTGAACTTGTACCGTAAACGAGGTTCTTGTAAACAGAGCCGTCCCAAACATTGGGGTGGCTGTGTCTTTTTGATTTTAATTTCCCTAATCTATAGAACCATAAGTGGAAGTGCCCTAGGCTCTGTTGCTTTGTTTTTTAGATGTTTCAGGAAACACCATACACTTCTCCAGAGTGGCTGTTGGCAATTTACATCCCGCCCATCAGCATAACAAGGCTCCAAGTTCTCCATGGCCTGTCCTGCCTTTCTGGATTTTACACTTTTTTCAGATGGCCCTTTTGACTGTGGGGCAGTGAGACATCATTGTAGTGCAGATTTCCTTTGCAAGCTTGCTTGGTTGGCCAAAAAGGGCGTATGCGTTTTTTCCTGAATATATTCAGGAAAAAACTAATACGCCCTTTTTGGCCAAGTGCATCATTGTGGACGTTCTGCCTCTTTTCCTATGCTTTATATGCAATTCCAGTCTGCCTCCTGAAATCGGTTTCCTGCAATTCTGCCCCGCTTTCAAGTCCTCTTGGCAGCCTTACTTCAATATATTTTTGGACGATAGCTGTCATTTATAACTCTGCAGGTTTGTGAATGACAGTACCCTGAGCTCCTTTCTTCAACTCGCTTTCTTGTGAGCTGGCCGCAACACCGCAGGATTGCTTCAGGCCCTAGTGTCGTTCCGGGACGGCACGTTGTGCCTTTGGTTAATTCCTCTTCCTGGTGGGAAATGAGAGTTAAATTTGCCCGTCCAGACACCTCCAGCTAGTCTCTCATTGGTTCTCCCTATTCCTGTTCATTTTCCACAGAAATTGCAAACTGGGCCAAACAGGAGGTTAAAGGCACTGACTCTCCAAGTGGGGAGAGTGTTAGTAAAGCGTCTGGAATGTTGCACCCGAGTACCAGGGGATGAAAACTGAGACACATTTGAACACGTTTCCCGATCACACGGTGGATCATACTCTGGGTTCCACACGCATGTTTTAGCTGAAAGAAGAATCCCTTAAACCTGGAGAGTTGAGACACATGGAATGGGTACCATGCAATATGACTTCAAAGGGTCTGCATTTGCTCACCGAACCTCACCAATCCTATCACTGCTGCGTTTATGCCGCTGTACACACGCTTGATTCTCTTTCGGAGACATATAAATCCATAGGTTTTAAGATTCTTACTAGTCAGGTATATTCTTAGGCGTTTAATATGGGGTGTTGAGTCCACTTCGTTGAGCAAGGAGTAGCTCTTGTCTATTACATATTTGGCCTATGGAACGGTATCTGTGCTAATTTCAATCTCTGGTTTTATGCAGCACCCCAACTCACCTTTCCCCTTAAGCAAGCATAAGTTGGTTTTCTACATTTGAGACCCTGTTCTGTTTTGTAATTCAGTTCCTGTGTAGCCAAGTTTACATTCCGTGTAGTAGTGATATCTTATGATGTTTCTTTTTCTGTGTGACTTATTTCACTTAGAATCATCATACCTGAATCCACTCATTATGCTGCTGCGGGCCTGATGACATAGATTTTATTGCTGAGTGATATTGCATTGTACGTAAATACCACAACTTCTTTATCCATTTTTCGCTTTCTGTGATATTGAACTTGTACCGTAAACGAGGTTCGTGTTAACAGAGCCGTCCCAAACTTTGGGGTGGCTGTGTCTTTTTTATTTTAATTTCCCTAAGCTATAGGACCATAAGTGGAAGTGCCCTAGGCTCTGTTGCTTTGTTTCTTAGATGTTTCAAGAAACACCATTCACTTCTCCAGAGTGGCTGTTGGCAATTTACATCCCGCCCATCAGCATAACAAGGCTCCCAGTTCTCCATGGCCTGTCCTGCCTTTCTGGATTTTACACTTTTTCAGATGGCCCTTTTGACCAGGGGGCAGTGAGACTTCACTGTAGTGCAGATTTCCTTTGCAAGCTTGCTTGGTTGGCCAAAAAGGACATATGTGTTGTTTCCTGAATATATTCAGGAAAAACGCATACACACTTTTTGGCCAAGTGCATCATTGTGGACGTTCTGCCTCTTTTCCTATGCTTTACCTGCAATTCCAGTCTACCTCCTGAAATCGGTTTCCTGCAATTCTGCCCCTCTTTCAAGTCCTCTTGGCAGCCTTACTTCAATATATTTTTGGAGGATAGCTGTCATTTATAACTCTGCAGGTTTGTGAATTACAGTGCCCCTGAGTTCCTTTCTTCAACTCGCTTTCTTGTGAGCTGGCTGCAACACCACAGGATTGCTTCAGGCCCTAGTGCGGTTCCGGCATGGCACGCTGAGCCTTTGGTTAATTCCTCTTCCTGGTGGGAAATGAGAGTTAATTTTGCCCATCCAGACACCTCCAGCTAGTCACTCATTGGTTCTCCCTATTCCTGTTTATTTTCCGCAGAAATTGCAAACTGGGCAATACAGGAGTTTAAAGGCACTGACTCTCCAAGTGGGGAGAGTGTTAGTAAAGCGTCTGGAATGTTGCCCCTGAGTACCAGGGGATGAAAACTGAGACACATTTGAACCCGTTTCCCGATCACACGCTGGATCATACTATGGGTACCACATGCATGTTTTAGCTGAAGGAAGAATCCCTTAAACTTTGAGAGTTGTGACCCATGGCATGAGTACCATGCATTATGACTTCAAAGGGTCTGCATTTGCTCACCGAACCTCACCGATCTTATCACTGCTGCGTTAAAGCCACTGTACACATGTTTGATTCTCTTTTGGAGACATATTATTCCATAGGTTTTCAGATTCTTACTAGTCAGGTATATTCTTAGGCGTTTAATATGGGGTGTTGAGTCCACTTCGTTGAGCAAGGAGTACCTCTTGTCTATTACATATTTGGCTTATGGAACGGTATCTGTGCTAATTTCAATCTACGGTTTTATGCAGCACCCCAACTCACCTTTCCCCTTAAGCAAGCATAAGTTGGTTTTCTACATTTGAGACCCTGTTCTGTTTTGTAATTCAGTTCCTGTGTAGCCAAGTTTACATTCCGTGTATTAGTGATATCTTATGATGTTTCTTTTTCTGTGTGACTTATTTTACTTAGAATCATCGTACCTGAATCCACTCATTATGCTTTACGGGCCTGATGACATGGATTTCATTGCTGAGTGATATTGCATTGTACGTAAGTACCACAACTTCTTTATCCATTTTTCGCTTTCTGTGATATTGAACTTGTACCGTAAACGAGGTTCTTGTAAACAGAGCCGTCCCAAACATTGGGGTGGCTGTGTCTTTTTGATTTTAATTTCCCTAATCTATAGAAACATAAGTGGAAGTGCCCTAGGCTCTGTTGCTTTGTTTTTTAGATGTTTCAGGAAACACCATACACTTCTCCAGAGTGGCTGTTGGCAATTTACATCCCGCCCATCAGCATAACAAGGCTCCCAGTTCTCCATGGCCTGTCCTGCCTTTCTGGATTTTACACTTTTTTCAGATGGCCCTTTTGACTGTGGGGCAGTGAGACATCATTGTAGTGCAGATTTCCTTTGCAAGCTTGCTTGGTTGGCCAAAAAGGGCGTATGCGTTTTTTCCTGAATATATTCAGGAAAAAACTAATACGCCCTTTTTGGCCAAGTGCATCATTGTGGACGTTCTGCCTCTTTTCCTATGCTTTATATGCAATTCCAGTCTACCTCCTGAAATCGGTTTCCTGCAATTCTGCCCCGCTTTCAAGTCCTCTTGGCAGCCTTACTTCAATATATTTTTGGACGATAGCTGTCATTTATAACTCTGCAGGTTTGTGAATGACAGTGCCCCTGAGCTCCTTTCTTCAACTCGCTTTCTTGTGAGCTGGCCGCAACACCGCAGGATTGCTTCATGCCCTAGTGTCGTTCCGGGACGGCACGTTGTGCCTTTGGTTAATTCCTCTTCCTGGTGGGAAATGAGAGTTAAATTTGCCCGTCCAGACACCTCCAGCTAGTCTCTCTTTGGTTCTCCCTATTCCTGTTCATTTTCCACAGAAATTGCAAACTGGGCCAAACAGGAGGTTAAAGGCACTGACTCTCCAAGTGGGGAGAGTGTTAATAAAGCGTCTGGAATGTTGCACCCGAGTACCAGGGGATGAAAACTGAGACACATTTGAACAAGTTTCCCGATCACACGGTGGATCATACTCTGGGTTCCACACGCATGTTTTAGCTGAAGGAAGAATCCCTTAAACCTGGAGAGTTGAGACACATGGAATGGGTACCATGCAATATGACTTCAAAGGGTCTGCATTTGCTCACCGAACCTCACCAATCCTATCACTGCTGCGTTTATGCCGCTGTACACACGCTTGATTCTCTTTCGGAGACATATAAATCCATAGGTTTTAAGATTCTTACTAGTCAGGTATATTCTTAGGCGTTTAATATGGGGTGTTGAGTCCACTTCGTTGAGCAAGGAGTAGCTCTTGTCTATTACATATTTGGCCTATGGAACGGTATCTGTGCTAATTTCAATCTCTGGTTTTATGCAGCACCCCAACTCACCTTTCCCCTTAAGCAAGCATAAGTTGGTTTTCTACATTTGAGACCCTGTTCTGTTTTGTAATTCAGTTCCTGTGTAGCCAAGTTTACATTCCGTGTAGTAGTGATATCTTATGATGTTTCTTTTTCTGTGTGACTTATTTCACTTAGAATCATCATACCTGAATCCACTCATTATGCTGCTGCGGGCCTGATGACATAGATTTTATTGCTGAGTGATATTGCATTGTACGTAAATACCACAACTTCTTTATCCATTTTTCGCTTTCTGTGATATTGAACTTGTACCGTAAACGAGGTTCGTGTTAACAGAGCCGTCCCAAACTTTGGGGTGGCTGTGTCTTTTTTATTTTAATTTCCCTAAGCTATAGGACCATAAGTGGAAGTGCCCTAGGCTCTGTTGCTTTGTTTCTTAGATGTTTCAGGAAACACCATTCACTTCTCCAGAGTGGCTGTTGGCAATTTACATCCCGCCCATCAGCATAACAAGGCTCCCAGTTCTCCATGGCCTGTCCTGCCTTTCTGGATTTTACACTTTTTCAGATGGCCCTTTTGACCAGGGGGCAGTGAGACTTCATTGTAGTGCAGATTTCCTTTGCAAGCTTGCTTGGTTGGCCAAAAAGGACATATGTGTTGTTTCCTGAATATATTCAGGAAAAACGCATACACACTTTTTGGCCAAGTGCATCATTGTGGACGTTCTGCCTCTTTTCCTATGCTTTACCTGCAATTCCAGTCTACCTCCTGAAATCGGTTTCCTGCAATTCTGCCCCTCTTTCAAGTCCTCTTGGCAGCCTTACTTCAATATATTTTTGGAGGATAGCTGTCATTTATAACTCTGCAGGTTTGTGAATTACAGTGCCCCTGAGCTCCTTTCTTCAACTCGCTTTGTTGTGAGCTGGCTGCAACACCACATGTTTGCTTCAGGCCCTAGTGCGGTTCCGGCATGGCACGCTGAGCCTTTGGTTAATTCCTCTTCCTGGTGGGAAATGAGAGTTAATTTTGCCCATCCAGACACCTCCAGCTAGTCACTCATTGGTTCTCCCTATTCCTGTTTATTTTCCGCAGAAATTGCAAACTGGGCAATACAGGAGTTTAAAGGCACTGACTCTCCAAGTGGGGAGAGTGTTAGTAAAGCGTCTGGAATGTTGCCCCTGAGTACCAGGGGATGAAAACTGAGACACATTTGAACCCGTTTCCCGATCACACGCTGGATCATACTATGGGTACCACATGCATGTTTTAGCTGAAGGAAGAATCCCTTAAACTTTGAGAGTTGTGACCCATGGCATGAGTACCATGCATTATGACTTCAAAGGGTCTGCATTTGCTCACCGAACCTCACCGATCTTATCACTGCTGCGTTAAAGCCACTGTACACATGCTTGATTCTCTTTTGGAGACATATTATTCCATAGGTTTTCAGATTCTTACTAGTCAGGTATATTCTTAGGCGTTTAATATGGGGTGTTGAGTCCACTTCGTTGAGCAAGGAGTACCTCTTGTCTATTACATATTTGGCTTATGGAACGGTATCTGTGCTAATTTCAATCTACGGTTTTATGCAGCACCCCAACTCACCTTTCCCCTTAAGCAAGCATAAGTTGGTTTTCTACATTTGAGACCCTGTTCTGTTTTGTAATTCAGTTCCTGTGTAGCCAAGTTTACATTCCGTGTATTAGTGATATCTTATGATGTTTCTTTTTCTGTGTGACTTATTTTACTTAGAATCATCGTACCTGAATCCACTCATTATGCTTTACGGGCCTGATGACATAGATTTCATTGCTGAGTGATATTGCATTGTACGTAAGTACCACAACTTCTTTATCCATTTTTCGCTTTCTGTGATATTGAACTTGTACCGTAAACGAGGTTCTTGTAAACAGAGCCGTCCCAAACATTGGGGTGGCTGTGTCTTTTTGATTTTAATTTCCCTAATCTATAGAACCATAAGTGGAAGTGCCCTAGGCTCTGTTGCTTTGTTTTTTAGATGTTTCAGGAAACACCATACACTTCTCCAGAGTGGCTGTTGGCAATTTACATCCCGCCCATCAGCATAACAAGGCTCCAAGTTCTCCATGGCCTGTCCTGCCTTTCTGGATTTTACACTTTTTTCAGATGGCCCTTTTGACTGTGGGGCAGTGAGACATCATTGTAGTGCAGATTTCCTTTGCAAGCTTGCTTGGTTGGCCAAAAAGGGCGTATGCGTTTTTTCCTGAATATATTCAGGAAAAAACTAATACGCCCTTTTTGGCCAAGTGCATCATTGTGGACGTTCTGCCTCTTTTCCTATGCTTTATATGCAATTCCAGTCTGCCTCCTGAAATCGGTTTCCTGCAATTCTGCCCCGCTTTCAAGTCCTCTTGGCAGCCTTACTTCAATATATTTTTGGACGATAGCTGTCATTTATAACTCTGCAGGTTTGTGAATGACAGTACCCTGAGCTCCTTTCTTCAACTCGCTTTCTTGTGAGCTGGCCGCAACACCGCAGGATTGCTTCAGGCCCTAGTGTCGTTCCGGGACGGCACGTTGTGCCTTTGGTTAATTCCTCTTCCTGGTGGGAAATGAGAGTTAAATTTGCCCGTCCAGACACCTCCAGCTAGTCTCTCATTGGTTCTCCCTATTCCTGTTCATTTTCCACAGAAATTGCAAACTGGGCCAAACAGGAGGTTAAAGGCACTGACTCTCCAAGTGGGGAGAGTGTTAGTAAAGCGTCTGGAATGTTGCACCCGAGTACCAGGGGATGAAAACTGAGACACATTTGAACAAGTTTCCCGATCACACGGTGGATCATACTCTGGGTTCCACACGCATGTTTTAGCTGAAAGAAGAATCCCTTAAACCTGGAGAGTTGAGACACATGGAATGGGTACCATGCAATATGACTTCAAAGGGTCTGCATTTGCTCACCGAACCTCACCAATCCTATCACTGCTGCGTTTATGCCGCTGTACACACGCTTGATTCTCTTTCGGAGACATATAAATCCATAGGTTTTAAGATTCTTACTAGTCAGGTATATTCTTAGGCGTTTAATATGGGGTGTTGAGTCCACTTCGTTGAGCAAGGAGTAGCTCTTGTCTATTACATATTTGGCCTATGGAACGGTATCTGTGCTAATTTCAATCTCTGGTTTTATGCAGCACCCCAACTCACCTTTCCCCTTAAGCAAGCATAAGTTGGTTTTCTACATTTGAGACCCTGTTCTGTTTTGTAATTCAGTTCCTGTGTAGCCAAGTTTACATTCCGTGTAGTAGTGATATCTTATGATGTTTCTTTTTCTGTGTGACTTATTTCACTTAGAATCATCATACCTGAATCCACTCATTATGCTGCTGCGGGCCTGATGACATAGATTTTATTGCTGAGTGATATTGCATTGTACGTAAATACCACAACTTCTTTATCCATTTTTCGCTTTCTGTGATATTGAACTTGTACCGTAAACGAGGTTCGTGTTAACAGAGCCGTCCCAAACTTTGGGGTGGCTGTGTCTTTTTTATTTTAATTTCCCTAAGCTATAGGACCATAAGTGGAAGTGCCCTAGGCTCTGTTGCTTTGTTTCTTAGATGTTTCAAGAAACACCATTCACTTCTCCAGAGTGGCTGTTGGCAATTTACATCCCGCCCATCAGCATAACAAGGCTCCCAGTTCTCCATGGCCTGTCCTGCCTTTCTGGATTTTACACTTTTTCAGATGGCCCTTTTGACCAGGGGGCAGTGAGACTTCATTGTAGTGCAGATTTCCTTTGCAAGCTTGCTTGGTTGGCCAAAAAGGACATATGTGTTGTTTCCTGAATATATTCAGGAAAAACGCATACACACTTTTTGGCCAAGTGCATCATTGTGGACGTTCTGCCTCTTTTCCTATGCTTTACCTGCAATTCCAGTCTACCTCCTGAAATCGGTTTCCTGCAATTCTGCCCCTCTTTCAAGTCCTCTTGGCAGCCTTACTTCAATATATTTTTGGAGGATAGCTGTCATTTATAACTCTGCAGGTTTGTGAATTACAGTGCCCCTGAGTTCCTTTCTTCAACTCGCTTTCTTGTGAGCTGGCTGCAACACCACAGGATTGCTTCAGGCCCTAGTGCGGTTCCGGCATGGCACGCTGAGCCTTTGGTTAATTCCTCTTCCTGGTGGGAAATGAGAGTTAATTTTGCCCATCCAGACACCTCCAGCTAGTCACTCATTGGTTCTCCCTATTCCTGTTTATTTTCCGCAGAAATTGCAAACTGGGCAATACAGGAGTTTAAAGGCACTGACTCTCCAAGTGGGGAGAGTGTTAGTAAAGCGTCTGGAATGTTGCCCCTGAGTACCAGGGGATGAAAACTGAGACACATTTGAACCCGTTTCCCGATCACACGCTGGATCATACTATGGGTACCACATGCATGTTTTAGCTGAAGGAAGAATCCCTTAAACTTTGAGAGTTGTGACCCATGGCATGAGTACCATGCATTATGACTTCAAAGGGTCTGCATTTGCTCACCGAACCTCACCGATCTTATCACTGCTGCGTTAAAGCCACTGTACACATGTTTGATTCTCTTTTGGAGACATATTATTCCATAGGTTTTCAGATTCTTACTAGTCAGGTATATTCTTAGGCGTTTAATATGGGGTGTTGAGTCCACTTCGTTGAGCAAGGAGTACCTCTTGTCTATTACATATTTGGCTTATGGAACGGTATCTGTGCTAATTTCAATCTACGGTTTTATGCAGCACCCCAACTCACCTTTCCCCTTAAGCAAGCATAAGTTGGTTTTCTACATTTGAGACCCTGTTCTGTTTTGTAATTCAGTTCCTGTGTAGCCAAGTTTACATTCCGTGTATTAGTGATATCTTATGATGTTTCTTTTTCTGTGTGACTTATTTTACTTAGAATCATCGTACCTGAATCCACTCATTATGCTTTACGGGCCTGATGACATGGATTTCATTGCTGAGTGATATTGCATTGTACGTAAGTACCACAACTTCTTTATCCATTTTTCGCTTTCTGTGATATTGAACTTGTACCGTAAACGAGGTTCTTGTAAACAGAGCCGTCCCAAACATTGGGGTGGCTGTGTCTTTTTGATTTTAATTTCCCTAATCTATAGAAACATAAGTGGAAGTGCCCTAGGCTCTGTTGCTTTGTTTTTTAGATGTTTCAGGAAACACCATACACTTCTCCAGAGTGGCTGTTGGCAATTTACATCCCGCCCATCAGCATAACAAGGCTCCAAGTTCTCCATGGCCTGTCCTGCCTTTCTGGATTTTACACTTTTTTCAGATGGCCCTTTTGACTGTGGGGCAGTGAGACATCATTGTAGTGCAGATTTCCTTTGCAAGCTTGCTTGGTTGGCCAAAAAGGGCGTATGCGTTTTTTCCTGAATATATTCAGGAAAAAACTAATACGCCCTTTTTGGCCAAGTGCATCATTGTGGACGTTCTGCCTCTTTTCCTATGCTTTATATGCAATTCCAGTCTACCTCCTGAAATCGGTTTCCTGCAATTCTGCCCCGCTTTCAAGTCCTCTTGGCAGCCTTACTTCAATATATTTTTGGACGATAGCTGTCATTTATAACTCTGCAGGTTTGTGAATGACAGTGCCCCTGAGCTCCTTTCTTCAACTCGCTTTCTTGTGAGCTGGCCGCAACACCGCAGGATTGCTTCATGCCCTAGTGTCGTTCCGGGACGGCACGTTGTGCCTTTGGTTAATTCCTCTTCCTGGTGGGAAATGAGAGTTAAATTTGCCCGTCCAGACACCTCCAGCTAGTCTCTCTTTGGTTCTCCCTATTCCTGTTCATTTTCCACAGAAATTGCAAACTGGGCCAAACAGGAGGTTAAAGGCACTGACTCTCCAAGTGGGGAGAGTGTTAATAAAGCGTCTGGAATGTTGCACCCGAGTACCAGGGGATGAAAACTGAGACACATTTGAACAAGTTTCCTGATCACACGGTGGATCATACTCTGGGTTCCACACGCATGTTTTAGCTGAAGGAAGAATCCCTTAAACCTGGAGAGTTGAGACACATGGAATGGGTACCATGCAATATGACTTCAAAGGGTCTGCATTTGCTCACCGAACCTCACCAATCCTATCACTGCTGCGTTTATGCCGCTGTACACACGCTTGATTCTCTTTCGGAGACATATAAATCCATAGGTTTTAAGATTCTTACTAGTCAGGTATATTCTTAGGCGTTTAATATGGGGTGTTGAGTCCACTTCGTTGAGCAAGGAGTAGCTCTTGTCTATTACATATTTGGCCTATGGAACGGTATCTGTGCTAATTTCAATCTCTGGTTTTATGCAGCACCCCAACTCACCTTTCCCCTTAAGCAAGCATAAGTTGGTTTTCTACATTTGAGACCCTGTTCTGTTTTGTAATTCAGTTCCTGTGTAGCCAAGTTTACATTCCGTGTAGTAGTGATATCTTATGATGTTTCTTTTTCTGTGTGACTTATTTCACTTAGAATCATCATACCTGAATCCACTCATTATGCTGCTGCGGGCCTGATGACATAGATTTTATTGCTGAGTGATATTGCATTGTACGTAAATACCACAACTTCTTTATCCATTTTTCGCTTTCTGTGATATTGAACTTGTACCGTAAACGAGGTTCGTGTTAACAGAGCCGTCCCAAACTTTGGGGTGGCTGTGTCTTTTTTATTTTAATTTCCCTAAGCTATAGGACCATAAGTGGAAGTGCCCTAGGCTCTGTTGCTTTGTTTCTTAGATGTTTCAGGAAACACCATTCACTTCTCCAGAGTGGCTGTTGGCAATTTACATCCCGCCCATCAGCATAACAAGGCTCCCAGTTCTCCATGGCCTGTCCTGCCTTTCTGGATTTTACACTTTTTCAGATGGCCCTTTTGACCAGGGGGCAGTGAGACTTCATTGTAGTGCAGATTTCCTTTGCAAGCTTGCTTGGTTGGCCAAAAAGGACATATGTGTTGTTTCCTGAATATATTCAGGAAAAACGCATACACACTTTTTGGCCAAGTGCATCATTGTGGACGTTCTGCCTCTTTTCCTATGCTTTACCTGCAATTCCAGTCTACCTCCTGAAATCGGTTTCCTGCAATTCTGCCCCTCTTTCAAGTCCTCTTGGCAGCCTTACTTCAATATATTTTTGGAGGATAGCTGTCATTTATAACTCTGCAGGTTTGTGAATTACAGTGCCCCTGAGTTCCTTTCTTCAACTCGCTTTCTTGTGAGCTGGCTGCAACACCACAGGATTGCTTCAGGCCCTAGTGCGGTTCCGGCATGGCACGCTGAGCCTTTGGTTAATTCCTCTTCCTGGTGGGAAATGAGAGTTAATTTTGCCCATCCAGACACCTCCAGCTAGTCACTCATTGGTTCTCCCTATTCCTGTTTATTTTCCGCAGAAATTGCAAACTGGGCAATACAGGAGTTTAAAGGCACTGACTCTCCAAGTGGGGAGAGTGTTAGTAAAGCGTCTGGAATGTTGCCCCTGAGTACCAGGGGATGAAAACTGAGACACATTTGAACCCGTTTCCCGATCACACGCTGGATCATACTATGGGTACCACATGCATGTTTTAGCTGAAGGAAGAATCCCTTAAACTTTGAGAGTTGTGACCCATGGAATGAGTACCATGCATTATGAATTCAAAGGGTCTGCATTTGCTCACCGAACCTCACCGATCTTATCACTGCTGCGTTAAAGCCACTGTACACATGCTTGATTCTCTTTTGGAGACATATTATTCCATAGGTTTTCAGATTCTTACTAGTCAGGTATATTCTTAGGCGTTTAATATGGGGTGTTGAGTCCACTTCGTTGAGCAAGGAGTACCTCTTGTCTATTACATATTTGGCTTATGGAACGGTATCTGTGCTAATTTCAATCTACGGTTTTATGCAGCACCCCAACTCACCTTTCCCCTTAAGCAAGCATAAGTTGGTTTTCTACATTTGAGACCCTGTTCTGTTTTGTAATTCAGTTCCTGTGTAGCCAAGTTTACATTCCGTGTATTAGTGATATCTTATGATGTTTCTTTTTCTGTGTGACTTATTTTACTTAGAATCATCGTACCTGAATCCACTCATTATGCTTTACGGGCCTGATGACATAGATTTCATTGCTGAGTGATATTGCATTGTACGTAAGTACCACAACTTCTTTATCCATTTTTCGCTTTCTGTGATATTGAACTTGTACCGTAAACGAGGTTCTTGTAAACAGAGCCGTCCCAAACATTGGGGTGGCTGTGTCTTTTTGATTTTAATTTCCCTAATCTATAGAACCATAAGTGGAAGTGCCCTAGGCTCTGTTGCTTTGTTTTTTAGATGTTTCAGGAAACACCATACACTTCTCCAGAGTGGCTGTTGGCAATTTACATCCCGCCCATCAGCATAACAAGGCTCCAAGTTCTCCATGGCCTGTCCTGCCTTTCTGGATTTTACACTTTTTTCAGATGGCCCTTTTGACTGTGGGGCAGTGAGACATCATTGTAGTGCAGATTTCCTTTGCAAGCTTGCTTGGTTGGCCAAAAAGTGCGTATGCGTTTTTTCCTGAATATATTCAGGAAAAAACTAATACGCCCTTTTTGGCCAAGTGCATCATTGTGGACGTTCTGCCTCTTTTCCTATGCTTTATATGCAATTCCAGTCTACCTCCTGAAATCGGTTTCCTGCAATTCTGCCCCGCTTTCAAGTCCTCTTGGCAGCCGTACTTCAATATATTTTTGGACGATAGCTGTCATTTATAACTCTGCAGGTTTGTGAATGACAGTGCCCCTGAGCTCCTTTCTTCAACTCGCTTTCTTGTGAGCTGGCCTCAACACCGCAGGATTGCTTCAGGCCCTAGTGTCGTTCCGGGACGGCACGTTGTGCCTTTGGTTAATTCCTCTTCCTGGTGGGAAATGAGAGTTAAATTTGCCCGTCCAGACACCTCCAGCTAGTCTCTCATTGGTTCTCCCTATTCCTGTTCATTTTCCACAGAAATTGCAAACTGGGCCAAACAGGAGGTTAAAGGCACTGACTCTCTAAGTGGGGAGAGTGTTAGTAAAGCGTCTGGAATGTTGCACCCGAGTACCAGGGGATGAAAACTGAGACACATTTGAACAAGTTTCCCGATCACACGGTGGATCATACTCTGGGTTCCACACGCATGTTTTAGCTGAAGGAAGAATCCCTTAAACCTGGAGAGTTGAGACACATGGAATGGGTACCATGCAATATGACTTCAAAGGGTCTGCATTTGCTCACCGAACCTCACCAATCCTATCACTGCTGCGTTTATGCCGCTGTCCACACGCTTGATTCTCTTTCGGAGACATATAAATCCATAGGTTTTAAGATTCTTACTAGTCAGGTATATTCTTAGGCGTTTAATATGGGGTGTTGAGTCCACTTCTTTGAGCAAGGAGTAGCTCTTGTCTATTACATATTTGGCCTATGGAACGGTATCTGTGCTAATTTCAATCTCTGGTTTTATGCAGCACCCCAACTCACCTTTCCCCTTAAGCAAGCATAAGTTGGTTTTCTACATTTGAGACCCTGTTCTGTTTTGTAATTCAGTTCCTGTGTAGCCAAGTTTACATTCCGTGTAGTAGTGATATCTTATGATGTTTCTTTTTCTGTGTGACTTATTTCACTTAGAATCATCATACCTGTATCCACTCATTATGCTGCTGCGGGCCTGATGACATAGATTTTATTGCTGAGTGATATTGCATTGTACGTAAATACCACAACTTCTTTATCCATTTTTCGCTTTCTGTGATATTGAACTTGTACCGTAAACGAGGTTCGTGTTAACAGAGCCGTCCCAAACATTGGGGTGGCTGTGTCTTTTTTATTTTAATTTCCCTAAGCTATAGGACCATAAGTGGAAGTGCCCTAGGCTCTGTTGCTTTGTTTCTTAGATGTTTCAAGAAACACCATACACTTCTCCAGAGTGGCTGTTGGCAATTTACATCCCGCCCATCAGCATAACAAGGCTCCCAGTTCTCCATGGCCTGTCCTGCCTTTCTGGATTTTACACTTTTTCAGATGGCCCTTTTGACCAGGGGGCAGTGAGACTTCATTGTAGTGCAGATTTCCTTTGCAAGCTTGCTTGGTTGGCCAAAAAGGACATATGTGTTGTTTCCTGAATATATTCAGGAAAAACGCATACACACTTTTTGGCCAAGTGCATCATTGTGGACGTTCTGCCTCTTTTCCTATGCTTTACCTGCAATTCCAGTCTACCTCCTGAAATCGGTTTCCTGCAATTCTGCCCCTCTTTCAAGTCCTCTTGGCAGCCTTACTTCAATATATTTTTGGAGGATAGCTGTCATTTATAACTCTGCAGGTTTGTGAATTACAGTGCCCCTGAGTTCCTTTCTTCAACTCGCTTTCTTGTGAGCTGGCTGCAACACCACAAGATTGCTTCAGGCCCTAGTGCGGTTCCGGCATGGCACGCTGAGCCTTTGGTTAATTCCTCTTCCTGGTGGGAAATGAGAGTTAATTTTGCCCATCCAGACACCTCCAGCTAGTCACTCATTGGTTCTCCCTATTCCTGTTTATTTTCCGCAGAAATTGCAAACTGGGCAATACAGGAGGTTAAAGGCACTGACTCTCCAAGTGGGGAGAGTGTTAGTAAAGCGTCTGGAATGTTGCCCCTGAGTACCAGGGGATGAAAACTGAGACACATTTGAACCCGTTTCCCGATCACACGCTGGATCATACTATGGGTACCACATGCATATTTTACCTGAAGGAAGAATCCCTTAAACTTTGACAGTTGTGACCCATGGAATGAGTACCATGCGTTATGACTTCAAAGGGTCTGCATTTGCTCACCGAACCTCACCGATCTTATCACTGCTGCGTTAAAGCCACTGTACACATGCTTGATTCTCTTTTGGAGACATATTATTCCATAGGTTTTCACATTCTTACTAGTCAGGTATATTCTTAGGCGTTTAATATGGGGTGTTGAGTCCACTTCGTTGAGCAAGGAGTAGCTCTTGTCTATTACATATTTGGCTTATGGAACGGTATCTGTGCTAATTTCAATCTACGGTTTTATGCAGCACCCCAACTCACCTTTCCCCTTAAGCAAGCATAAGTTGGTTTTCTACATTTGAGACCCTGTTCTGTTTTGTAATTCAGTTCCTGTGTAGCCAAGTTTACATTCCGTGTATTAGTGATATCTTATGATGTTTCTTTTTCTGTGTGACTTATTTTACTTAGAATCATCGTACCTGAATCCACTGATTATGCTTTACGGGCCTGATGACATGGATTTCATTGCTGAGTGATATTGCATTGTACGTAAGTACCACAACTTCTTTATCCATTTTTCGCTTTCTGTGATATTGAACTTGTACCGTAAACGAGGTTCTTGTAAACAGAGCCGTCCCAAACATTGGGGTGGCTGTGTCTTTTTGATTTTAATTTCCCTAATCTATAGAACCATAAGTGGAAGTGCCCTAGGCTCTGTTGCTTTGTTTTTTAGATGTTTCAGGAAACACCATACACTTCTCCAGAGTGGCTGTTGGCAATTTACATCCCGCCCATCAGCATAACAAGGCTCCAAGTTCTCCATGGCCTGTCCTGCCTTTCTGGATTTTACACTTTTTTCAGATGGCCCTTTTGACTGTGGGGCAGTGAGACATCATTGTAGTGCAGATTTCCTTTGCAAGCTTGCTTGGTTGGCCAAAAAGGGCGTATGCGTTTTTTCCTGAATATATTCAGGAAAAAACGCATACGCCCTTTTTGGCCAAGTGCATCATTGTGGACGTTCTGCCTCTTTTCCTATGCTTTACATGCAATTCCAGTCTGCCTCCTGAAATCGGTTTCCTGCAATTCTGCCCCGCTTTCAAGTCCTCTTGGCAGCCTTACTTCAATATATTTTTGGACGATAGCTGTCATTTATAACTCTGCAGGTTTGTGAATGACAGTGCCCCTGAGCTCCTTTCTTCAACTCGCTTTCTTGTGAGCTGGCCGCAACACCGCAGGATTGCTTCATGCCCTAGTGTCGTTCCGGGACGGCACGTTGTGCCTTTGGTTAATTCCTCTTCCTGGTGGGAAATGAGAGTTAAATTTGCCCGTCCAGACACCTCCAGCTAGTCTCTCTTTGGTTCTCCCTATTCCTGTTCATTTTCCACAGAAATTGCAAACTGGGCCAAACAGGAGGTTAAAGGCACTGACTCTCCAAGTGGGGAGAGTGTTAGTAAAGCGTCTGGAATGTTGCACCCGAGTACCAGGGGATGAAAACTGAGACACATTTGAACAAGTTTCCCGATCACACGGTGGATCATACTCTGGGTTCCACACGCATGTTTTAGCTGAAGGAAGAATCCCTTAAACCTGGAGAGTTGAGACACATGGAATGGGTACCATGCAATATGACTTCAAAGGGTCTGCATTTGCTCACCGAACCTCACCAATCCTATCACTGCTGCGTTTATGCCGCTGTACACACGCTTGATTCTCTTTCGGAGACATATAAATCCATAGGTTTTAAGATTCTTACTAGTCAGGTATATTCTTAGGCGTTTAATATGGGGTGTTGAGTCCACTTCGTTGAGCAAGGAGTAGCTCTTGTCTATTACATATTTGGCCTATGGAACGGTATCTGTGCTAATTTCAATCTCTGGTTTTATGCAGCACCCCAACTCACCTTTCCCCTTAAGCAAGCATAAGTTGGTTTTCTACATTTGAGACCCTGTTCTGTTTTGTAATTCAGTTCCTGTGTAGCCAAGTTTACATTCCGTGTAGTAGTGATATCTTATGATGTTTCTTTTTCTGTGTGACTTATTTCACTTAGAATCATCATACCTGAATCCACTCATTATGCTGCTGCGGGCCTGATGACATAGATTTTATTGCTGAGTGATATTGCATTGTACGTAAATACCACAACTTCTTTATCCATTTTTCGCTTTCTGTGATATTGAACTTGTACCGTAAACGAGGTTCGTGTTAACAGAGCCGTCCCAAACTTTGGGGTGGCTGTGTCTTTTTTATTTTAATTTCCCTAAGCTATAGGACCATAAGTGGAAGTGCCCTAGGCTCTGTTGCTTTGTTTCTTAGATGTTTCAGGAAACACCATTCACTTCTCCAGAGTGGCTGTTGGCAATTTA
The DNA here is from genome assembly GCF_949774975.1 of Lagenorhynchus albirostris. Classification (NCBI taxonomy): domain Eukaryota; kingdom Metazoa; phylum Chordata; class Mammalia; order Artiodactyla; family Delphinidae; genus Lagenorhynchus; species Lagenorhynchus albirostris. The sequence continues at coordinate 64,450,486 of NC_083096.1, read as the reverse complement.
CATCCCGCCCATCAGCATAACAAGGCTCCCAGTTCTCCATGGCCTGTCCTGCCTTTCTGGATTTTACACTTTTTCAGATGGCCCTTTTGACCAGGGGGCAGTGAGACTTCATTGTAGTGCAGATTTCCTTTGCAAGCTTGCTTGGTTGGCCAAAAAGGACATATGTGTTGTTTCCTGAATATATTCAGGAAAAACGCATACACACTTTTTGGCCAAGTGCATCATTGTGGACGTTCTGCCTCTTTTCCTATGCTTTACCTGCAATTCCAGTCTACCTCCTGAAATCGGTTTCCTGCAATTCTGCCCCTCTTTCAAGTCCTCTTGGCATCCTTACTTCAATATATTTTTGGAGGATAGCTGTCATTTATAACTCTGCAGGTTTGTGAATTACAGTGCCCCTGAGTTCCTTTCTTCAACTCGCTTTCTTGTGAGCTGGCTGCAACACCACAGGATTGCTTCAGGCCCTAGTGCGGTTCTGGCATGGCACGCTGAGCCTTTGGTTAATTCCTCTTCCTGGTGGGAAATGAGAGTTAATTTTGCCCATCCAGACACCTCCAGCTAGTCACTCATTGGTTCTCCCTATTCCTGTTTATTTTCCGCAGAAATTGCAAACTGGGCAATACAGGAGTTTAAAGGCACTGACTCTCCAAGTGGGGAGAGTGTTAGTAAAGTGTCTGGAATGTTGCACCCGAGTACCAGGGGTGAAAACTGAGACACATTTGAACACGTTTCCCGATCACATGGTGGATCATACTCTGGGTTCCACATGCATGTTTTAGCTGAAGGAAGAATACCTTAAACATGGAGAGTTGAGACCCATGGAATGGGTACCATGCAATATGACCTCAAAGGGTCTGCATTTGCTCACCGAACCTCACCAATCCTATCACTGCTGCGTTTATGCCGCTGTACACACGCTTGATTCTCTTTCGGAGACATATAAATCCATAGGTTTTAAGATTCTTACTAGTCAGGTATATTCTTAGGCGTTTAATATGGGGTGTTGAGTCCACTTCGTTGAGCAAGGAGTAGCTCTTGTCTATTACATATTTGGCCTATGGAACGGTATCTGTGCTAATTTCAATCTCTGGTTTTATGCAGCACCCCAACTCACCTTTCCCCTTAAGCAAGCATAAGATGGTTTTCTACATTTGAGACCCTGTTCTGTTTTGTAATTCAGTTCCTGTGTAGCCAAGTTTACATTCCGTGTAGTAGTGATATCTTATGATGTTTCTTTTTCTGTGTGACTTATTTCACTTAGAATCATCGTACCTGAATCCACTCATTATGCTGCGACTGGCCTGATGACATAGATTTTATTGCTGAGTGATATTGCATTGTACGTAAGTACCACAACTTCTTTATCCATTTTTCGCTTTCTGTGATATTGAACTTGTACCGTAAACGAGGTTCGTGTTAACAGAGCCGTCCCAAACTTTGGGGTTGCTGTGTCTTTTTTATTTTAATTTCCCTATGCTATAGGACCATAAGTGGAAGTGCCCTAGGCTCTGTTGCTTTGTTTCTTAGATGTTTCAGGAAACACCATTCACTTCTCCAGAGTGGCTGTTGGCAATTTACATCCCGCCCATCAGCATAACAAGGCTCCAAGTTCTCCATGGCCTGTCCTGCCTTTCTGGATTTTACACTTTTTCAGATGACCCTTTTGACCGGGGGGCAGTGAGACTTCATTGTAGTGCAGATTTCCTTTGCAAGCTTGCTTGGTTGGCCAAAAAGGGCATATGTGTTGTTTCCTGAATATATTCAGGAAAAAACGCATACACCCTTTTTGGCCAAGTGCATCATTGTGGACGTTCTGCCTCTTTTCCTATGCTTTACATGCAATTCCAGTCTACCTCCTGAAATCGGTTTCCTGCAATTCTGCCCCGCTTTCAAGTCCTCTTGGCAGCCTTACTTCAATATATTTTTGGACGATAGCTGTCATTTATAACTCTGCAGGTTTGTGAATGACAGTGCCCCTGAGCTCCTTTCTTCAACTCGCTTTCTTGTGAGCTGGCCGCAACACCGCAGGATTGCTTCAGGCCCTAGTGTGGTTCTGGCATGGCACGCTGAGCCTTTGGTTAATTCCTCTTCCTGGTGGGAAATGAGAGTTAATTTTGCCCATCCAGACACCTCCAGCTAGTCACTCATTGGTTCTCCCTATTCCTGTTCATTTTCCGCAGAAATTGCAAACTGGGCAATACAGGAGTTTTTTTTTTTTTTTAAACATCTTTATTGGAGTATAATTGCTTTACAATGGTATGTTAGCTTCAGCTTCACAACAAAATGAATCAGTTATATACATACATATATTCCCATATCTCTTCCTGCCTGCGTCTCCCTCCCTCCCACCCTCCCTATCCCACCCCTCCAGGCGGTCACAAAGCACCGAGCTGATCTCCCTGTGCTATGCGGCTGCTTCCAACTAGCTATTTACCTTACGTTTGGTAGTGTATATATGTCCATGCCTCTTTATCGCTTTGTCACCGTTTACCCTTCCCCCTCCCCATAGCCTCAAGTCCATTCTCTAGTAAGTCTGTGTCTTTATTCCTGTTTCACCCCTAGGTTTTTCATGACATTTTTTTTAAAATTCCATATATATGTGTTAGCATACGGTATTTGTCTCTCTCTTTCTGACTTACTTCACTCTGTATGACAGACTCTAGGTCTATCCACCTCATTACAAATAGCTCAATTTCGTCTCTTTTTATGGCTGAGTAATATTCCATTGTATATATGTGCCACATCTTCTTTATCCATTCATCCGATGATGGACACTTAGGTTGTTTCCATCTCCGGGCTATTGTAAATAGAGCTGCAATGAACATTTTGGTACATGACTCTTTTTGAATTATGGTTTTCTCAGGGTATATGCCCAGTAGTGGGATTGCTGGGTCATATGGTAGTTCTATTTGTAGCTTTTTAAGGAACCTCCATACTGTTCTCCACAGTGGCTATATCAATTTACATTCCCACCAACAGTGTAAGAGGGTTCCCTTTTCTCCACACCCTCTCCAGCATTTATTGTTTCTAGATTTTTTGATGATGGCCATTCTGACTGGTGTGAGATGATATCTCATTGTAGTTTTGATTTGCATTTCTCTCATGATTAGTGATGTTGAGCATTCTTTCATGTGTTTGTTGGCACTCTGTATATCTTCTTTGGAGAAATGTCTATTTAGGTCTTCTGCCCATTTTAGGATTGGGTTGTTTGTTTTTTTGTTATTAAGCTGCATGAGCTGCTTATAAATTTTGGAGATCAATCCTTTGTCAGTTGCTTCATTTGCAAATATTTTTTCCCATTCTGAGTGTTATCTTTTGGTCTTCTTTATGGTTTCCTTTGCTGCGCAAAAGCTTTTAAGTTTCATTAGGTCCCATTTGTTTACTCTTGTTTTTATTTCCATTTCTCTAGGAGGTGGGTCAAAAAGGACCTTGCTGTGATTTATGTCATAGAGTGTTCTGCCTATGTTTTCCTCTAAGAGTTTGATAGTTTCTGGCCTTACATTTAGGTCTTTAATCCATTTTGAGCTTATTTTTGTGTATGGTGTTAGGGAGTGATCTAATTTCATACCTTTACATGTAGCTGTCCAGTTTTCCCAGCACCACTTATTGAATAGGCTGTCCTTTCTCCACTGTACATTTCTGCCTCCTTTGTCAAAGATAAGGTGACCATATGTGCGTGGGTTTATCTCTGGGCTTTCTATCCTGTTCCATTGATCTATCTTTCTGTTTTTGTGCCAGTACCATACCGTCTTGATAACTGTAGCTTTGTAGTATAGTCTGAAGTCTGGGAGCCTGATTCCTCCAGTTGCTTCTTTCGTTCTCAAAATTGCTTTGGCTATTCGGGGTCTTTTGTGTTTCCATACAAATTGCAAAATTTTTTGTTCTAGTTCTGTGAAAAATGCCAGTGGTAGTTTGATAGGGATTGCATTGAATCTATAGATTGCTTTCGGTAGTAGAGTCATTTTCACAATGTTGATTCTTCCAATCCAAGAACATGGTATATCTCTCCATCTATTTGTATCGTCTTTAATTTCTTTCATCAGTGTCTTATAATTTTCTGCATACAGATCTTTTGTCTCCTTAGGTAGGTTTATTCCTAGATATTTTATTCTTTTTGTTGCAATGGTAAATGCGAGTGTTTTCTTGATTTCACTTTCAGATTTTTCATCATTAGTATATAGGAATGCCAGAGATTTCTGTGCATTAATTTTGTATCCTGCCACTTTACCAAATTCATTGATTAGCTCTAGTAGTTTTCTGGTAGCATCTTTAGGGTTCTCTATGTATAGGATCATGTCATCTGCAAACAGTGACAGCTTTACTTCTTCTTTTCCAATTTGGATTCCTTTTATTTCCTTTTCTTCTCTGATTGCTGTGGCTAAAACTTCCAAAACTATGTTGAATAAGAGTGGTGAGAGTGGGCAACCTTGTCTTGTTCCTGATCTTAGTGGAAATGCTTTCAGTTTTTCACCATTGAGGATGATGTTTGCTGTGGGCTTGTCATATATGGCCTTTATTATGTTGAGGAAAGTTCCCTCTATGCCTACTTTCTGCAGGGTTTTTATCATAAATGGGTGTTGAATTTTGTCAAAAGCTTTCTCTGCATCTATTGAGATGATCATATGGTTTTTCTCCTTCAGTTTGTTAATATGGTTTATCACATTGATAGATTTGCGTATATTGAAGAATCCTTGCATTCCTGGAATAAACCCCACTTGATCATGGTGTATGATCCTTTTAATGTGCTGTTGGATTCTGTTTGCTAGTATTTTGTTGAGGATTTTTGCATCTATGTTCATCAGTGATATTGGCCTGTAGTTTTCTTTCTTTGTGACATCCTTGTCTGGTTTTGGTATCAAGGTGATGGTGGCCTCGTAGAAGGAGTTTGGGAGTGGTCCTCCCTCTGCTATATTTTGGAAGAGTTTGAGAAGGATAGGTGTTAGCTCTTCTCTAAATGTTTGATAGAATTCGCCTGTGAAGCCATCTGGTCCTGGGCTTTTTTTTGTTGGAAGATTTTTAATCACAGTTTCAATTTCAGTGCTTGTGATTGGTCTGTTCATATTTTCTATTTCTTCCTGATTCAGTCTTGGCAGGTTGTGCATTTCCAAGAATTTGTCCATTTCTTCCAGATTGTCCATTTTATTGGCATAGAGTTGCTTGTAGTAATCTCTCATGATCTCTTTTATTTCTGCAGTGTCAGTTGTTACCTCTCCTTTTTCATTTCTAATTCTATTGATTTGAGTCTTCTCCCTTTTTTTCTTGATGAGTCTGTCTAGTGGTTTATCTATTTTGTTTATCTTCTCAAAGAACCAGCTTTTAGTTTTATTGATCTTTGCTATTGTTTCCTTCATTTCTTTTTCATTTATTTCTGATCTGATTTTTATGATTTCTTTCCTTCTGCTAGCATTGGGGTTTTTTTGTTCTTCTTTCTCTAATTGCTTGAGGTGCAAGGTTAGGTTGTTTATTCGAGATGTTTCCTGCTTCTTAAGGTGGGCTTGTATTGCTATAAACTTCCCCCTTAGAACTGCTTTTGCTGCATCCCACAGGTTTTGCGTCGTTGTGTCTCCATTGTCGTTTGTTTCTAGGTACTTTTTGATTTCCTCTTTGATTCCTTCAGTGGTCACTTCATTATTAAGTACTGTATTGTTTAGCCTCCATGTGTTTGTATTTTTTAATACAGGAGTTTAAAGGCACTGACTCTCCAAGTGGGGAGAGTGTTAGTAAAGCGTCTGGAATGTTGCACCTGAGTACCAGGGGATGAAAACTGAGACACATTTGAACCCGTTTCCCGATCACACGCTGGATCATACTATGGGTACCACATGCATGTTTTAGCTGAAGGAAGAATCCCTTAAACTTTGAGAGTTGTGACCCATGGAATGAGTACCATGCATTATGACTTCAAAGGGTCTGCATTTGCTCACCGAACCTCACCGGTCTTATCACTGCTGGGTTAATGCCACTGTACACATGCTTGATTCTCTTTTGGAGACATATAAATCCATAGGTTTTCAGATTCTTACTAGTCAGGTATATTCTTAGGCGTTTAATATGGGGTGTTGAGTCCACTTCGTTGAGCAAGGAGTAACTCTTGTCTATTACATATTTGGCTTATGGAACGGTATCTGTGCTAATTTCAATCTCTGGTTTTATGCAGCACCCCAACTCACCTTTCCCCTTAAGCAAGCATAAGGTGGTTTTCTACATTTGAGACCCTGTTCTGTTTTGTAATTCAGTTCCTGTGTAGCCAAGTTTACATTCCGTGTAGTAGTGATATCTTATGATGTTTCTTTTTCTGTGTGACTTATTTCACTTAGGATCATCGTACCTGAATCCACTCATTATGCTTCTACGGGCCTGATGACATAGATTTCATTGCTGAGTGATATTGCATTGTACGTAAGTACCACAACTTCTTTATCCATTTTTCGCTTTCTGTGATATTGAACTTGTACCGTAAACGAGGTTCTTGTAAACAGAGCCGTCTCAAAATTTGGGGTGGCTGTGTCTGTTTGATTTTAATTTCCCTAATCTATAGGACCATAAGTGGAAGTGCCCTAGGCTCTGTTGCTTTGTATTTTAGATGTTTCAGGAAACACCATACACTTCTCCAGAGTGGCTGTTGGCAATTTACATCCCGCCCATCAGCATAACAAGGCTCCCAGTTCTCCATGGCCTGTCCTGCCTTTCTGGATTTTACACTTTTTTCAGATGGCCCTTTTGACTGTGGGGCAGTGAGACATCATTGTAGTGCAGATTTCCTTTGCAAGCTTGCTTGGTTGGCCAAAAAGGGCGTATGCGTTTTTTCCTGAATATATTCAGGAAAAAACGCATACGCCCTTTTTGGCCAAGGGCACCATTATGGACGTTCTGCCTCTTTTCCTATGCTTTACATGCAATTCCAGTCTACCTCCTGAAATCGGTTTCCTGCAATTCTGCCCCACTTTCAAGTACTCTTGGCAGCCTTACTTCAATATATTTTTGGACGATAGCTGTCATTTATAACTCCTCAGGTTTGTGAATTACAGTGCCCCTGAGCTCCTTTCTTCAACTCGCTTTCTTGTGAGCTGGCCGCAACACCACAGGATTGCTTCAGGCCCTAGTGTGGTTCCGGCACGGCACGCTGAGCCTTTGGTTAATTCCTCCTCCTGGTTGGAAATGAGAGTTAAATTTGCCCGTCCAGACACCTCCAGCTAGTCTCTCATTGGTTCTCCCTATTCCTGTTCATTTTCCACAGAAATTGCAAACTGGGCCAAACAGGAGGTTAAAGGCACTGACTCTCCAAGTGGGGAGAGTGTTAATAAAGCGTCTGGAATGTTGCACCCGAGTACCAGGGGACGAAAACTGAGACACATTTGAACACGTTTCCCGATCACACTGTGGATCATACTCTGGGTTCCACATGCATGTTTTAGCTGAAGGAAGAATCCCTGAAACCTGGAGAGTGGAGACCCATGGAATGGGTACCATGCAATATGACTTCAAAGGGTCTGGATTTGCTCACAGAACCTCACCAATCCTATCACTGCTGCGTTTATGCCGCTGTACACACGCTTGGTTCTCTTTCGGAGACATATAAATCCATAGGTTTTAAGATTCTTACTAGTCAGGTATATTCTTAGGCATTTAATATGGGGTGTTGAGTCCACTTCGTTGAGCAAGGAGTAGCTCTTGTCTATTCCATATTTGGCTTATGGAACGGTATCTGTGCTAATTTCAATCTCTGGTTTTATGCAGCACCCCAACTCACCTTTCCCCTTAAGAAAGCATAAGTTGGTTTTCTACATTTGAGACCCTGTTCTGTTTTGTAATTCAGTTCCTGAGTAGCCAAGTTTACATTCCGTGTAGTAGTGATACCTTATGATGTTTCTTTCTCTGTGTGACTTATTTCACTCAGAATCATCGTACCTGAATCCACTCATTATGCTGCTACGGGCCTGATGACATAGATTTCATTGCTGAGTGATATTGCATTGTACGTAAGTACCACAACTTCTTTATCCATTGTTCGCTTTCTGTGATATTGAACTTGTACCGTAAACGAGGTTCTTGTAAACAGAGCCGTCCCAAACTTTGGGGTGGCTGTGTCTTTTTGAATTTAATTTCCATAAGCTATAGGACCATAAGTGGAAGTGCCCTAGGCTCTGTTGCTTTGTTTTTTGGATGTTTCAGGAAACACCATACACTTCTCCAGAGTGGCTGTTGGCAATTTACATCCCGCCCATCAGCATAACAAGGCTCCTTTTTCCCCATGGCCTGTCTTGCCTTTCTGGATTTTACACTTTTCTCAGATGGCCCTTTAGACCGGGGGGAAGTGACACTTCATAGTAGTTCGGATTTCCATTGCAAGCTTGCTTGGTTTGCCAAAAGGGCGTATGTGTTTTTTCCTGAATATATTCAGGAACAAACTCATACGCCGTTTTTTGCCAAGTGCATCATTGTCGATGTTCTGCCTCTTTTCCTATGCTTTAAATGCAAATCCAGTCTACCTCCTGAAATCGGTTTCCTGAAATTCTGCCCCGCTTTCAAGTCCTCTTCGCAGCCTTACTTCAATATATTTTTGGACGTAATCTGTCATTTATAACTCTGCAGGTTTGTGAATGACAGGGCCCCTGAGCTCCTTTCTTCAACTCGCTTTCTTGTGAGCTGGCCGCAAACCCGCAAGACTGCTTCAGGCCCTAATCTGCTTCTGGCAGGGCACGCTGAGCCTTTGGTTAATTCCTCTTCCTGGTGGGAAATGAGTGTTAAATATGCCCTTACAGACACCTACCTCACTCTCAACCCCTTGGTGATGTGGGTCCTCTGGTTTGTGGCCACCTTTGCTGGGTTCCTCACCTTTCGATGATGTGGCCCCACTAGTGTGAGGACACTCCTGCCTGGTTCTCATCCACGTGGTTATGTGGACCCCCTGGTGAGAGTCAGTTCCTGGCTGTGTTCCTCACCCTTCTGTGAGGGAGACCCTCTGCTGATAGGTCACTCCTGCATGGCTGGCACACATTGCCTTGGTGAAGTCAGCCGTGTGGTGTCAGTTGGGGCATGCTGGGAATCTCCTCCCCCCGGTGATGAGGGCCCTCTTGCGTCAGGCCCTAACTGCTGGGCTCACCAACTTTTCTTAGTGAGCCCAATGATGCTTGGGCACTCCTCTTAGGATCCCATCTCCATGGGGATGTGGGCCTTCTGCTCTGAGGTCCCAACGGCTGGGTTGTTCACATTTTCATGATGTGGGCTCTCTGGTGTTAGTTCACAGAGGCCTGGATCCCATAGCCTCTGTGCTCTTGGCCGCCTGCTGGGAGGTTCCAACTGCTGGATTCCTCACTTTTTAAATTTTTGGGGCCCTCTGTTGTGAGGATCCTCCTGCCTGCCTCACTCCCAGCCCCTTCGTGATGTGTGTCGTCTGGTTTGAGGCCACATGTGCTGGGTTCCTCACCTTTCGATGATGTGGGACCAATGGTCTTAGGAGACTCCTGCCTGGTTCACATCCCCTTGGTGATGTGGGCGCTCTGTTGAGAGTCTGATCCTGGCTGGGTTCCTCACCCATCTGTGAGGTGGGCCGTCTGCGGTGAGGTCACTCCTGCCTGGCTTGCTCACCTCGCCTTGTGGACATGAGCCCTCTGGTGGCACTTGGAGCCTGCTGGGAGCCTCCTCCCCTCGGTGATGAGGGCCCTCTGGCGTCAGGCCCTAACTGCTGGGCTCCCCACATTTTGTGATGTGCGCCCAGTTGTGCGAGGACACTCCAGCCAGGATCACATCCCCATTGGGATGTTGGCCTTCTGCTCTGAGGTCCCAACGCCTGGGTTGCTCACAATTTCATGATGTGGGCTCTCTGCTGTTAGTTCACTCCTGCCTGTATCCCATAGCTTCTGTGCTCTCGGCCGCCTGCTGGGGGGTTCCAACTGCTGGATTCCTCACCTTTCTTCTTCTTTGGGCCCTCTGTTTTTAGGCTACTCCTGCCTGCCTCACTCCCATTCCCTTTGTGATATATGTCCTCTGATTTGAGGCCACATGTGCTGGGTTCCGCACCTTTCGATGATGTGGCCCCACTGGAGGGAAGACAGTCCTGACTGGTCCCATCCCCTTGCTGATGTGGGCCCTCAGGTGAGAGTCTGATCCTGGCTGGGTTCCTCACCCTTCTGTGAGGTGGGCCCTCTGCTGTGAGGTCAATCATGCCTGTCTGGCACACGTCACCTTGGCGACGTGGGCCCTCTGGTGGCAGTTGGAGTGTGCTGGGATCCTCCTCCCCTCGGTGATGAGGGCCCTCTTGCCTTAGGCCATAACTGCTGGGCTCCCCACATTTTCTGATGTGCGCCAAGTGAGTGAGGACACTCTTGCCAGGTTCCCATCCCCATGGGGATATGGGCCTTCTGCTCTGAGGTCAAAACGGCTGGCTTGCTCACAGTACCATGATGTGGGCCCTCTGCTGTGAGTTCACTCCGGCAAGGATCCCTTATCATCGGTGCTCTGAGTCTCCTGCTTGGAGGTTCCAACTGCTGGATTCCTCACCTTTTTCATTCTATGTGCCCTCTGTTGTGAGGCTTCTCCTGCCTGCCTCACTGCCAGCCCCTTGGTGATGGGTGTCCTATGGCTTGAGGCCACATGTGCTGCGTTCCTCACCTTTCGATGATGTGGCCCCACTCGTGGGAGGACACTCCTGCCTGGTTCCCATCCCCTTGGTGAGGTGGGCCCTCTGGTGAGAGTCTAATCCTGGCTGGGTTCCTCAATGTTCTGTGAGGTAGGCCCTCTGCTGTGAGGTCACTCCTGCCTGGCTGGCCCACGTCACCTTTGAGACGTGAGCCCTCTGGTGGCAGTTGGAGCATGCAGGGTGCCTCAACCTCTCGGTGATGACGTCCCTCTGGCGTCAGGCCCTAAATGGTGGGCTCCCCACATTTTCTGATGTGCGCCCAGTGGTGCGAGGACACTCCAGCCAGGTTCCCATTCCCATGGGGATGTGGGCCTTCTGCGCTGAGGTCCCAACGCCTGGGTTGCTCACAGTTTTATGATGTGGGCCCTCTGCTCTGAGTTCACTGTGGCCTGGATCCCATAGCCTCGGTGTTCTGGGCCGCCTGCTGGAAGGCCTAAATGCTGGAATCCTCACGTTTTTTATATTATGTGCCCTGTGTTGTGAGGCTACTCCTGCCTGCCTCACTCCAAGGCCCTTGGTGATGTGGGTCCTCTGGTTTGAGGACACATGTGCTGGGTTCCTCACCTTAAGATGATGAGGCCCCACTGGTGTGAGGATAATCCTGACTGGTTCCCATCCCCTTTGTGATGTGGGCCCTCTGGTGAGAGTCTGATCCTGGCTGGGTTCCTCACCCATCTGTGAGGTGGGCCCTCTACTATCAGGTAACTCTTGCCTGGCTTGCTCACCTCGCCTTGTTGACATGAGCCCTCTGGTGGCACTTGGACCCTGCTGGGAGCCTCCTCACCTCTGTGATGAGGGCCCTCTGACGTCAGGCCTTAACTGCTCGGCTCCCCAACTTTTCTTAGTGAGCCCAGTGATGCTCGGGCACTCCTCTTAGGTTCCCATCTCCATGGGCATGTGGGCCTTCTGCTCTGAGGTTCCAACGGCTGGGTTGATCACAATTTCATGATGTGGGCTCTCTGGTGTTAATTCACTGTGGCCTGGATCCCATAGCCTCTGTGCCCTTGGCCGCCTGCTGGGAGGTTCCAACTGCTCGATTCCTCAACTTTTGTATTCTATGGGTCCTGTGTTGTGATGCTCCTCCTGCCTGCCTCACTCGCAACCCCTTCGTGATGTGAGTCTTCTGGTTTGAGGCCACATGTGCTGGGTTCCGCAACTTTCTTTGATGTGGCCCCACTGGTGTGAGGACACTCCTGCCTGGTTCCCATCCCCTTGGTGATGTGGGCCTTCTGGTGACAGTCTTATCCTGGCTGGGTTCCTCACTCTTCTGTGAGGTAGGCCCTCTGCTGTGAGGTCAATCCTGCCTGACTTGCACACATCACCTTGGCGACGTGGGCCCTCTGTTGGCACATGGAACATGCTGGGAGCCTCCGGCCCTCGGTGATGATGGCCCTCTAGCATCAGGCCCTAACTGCTGGGCTCCCCACGTTTTCTGATGTGAGCCCAGTGATGCCAGGACACTCCTGTCAGGTTCCCATCCCCATGGGGATGTGGGCTTTCTGCTCTGAGGTCCCAACGCCTGGGTTGCTCACAGTTTCATGATGTGGGCTCTCTGCTGTTAGTTCACTCCTGCCTGCATCCCATAGCTTCTGTGCTCTCGGCCGCCTGCTGGGAGGTTCCAAATGCTGGATTCCTCACCTTTTTTATTCTTTGGGCCCTCTGTTTTTAGGCTACTCCTACCTGCCTCACTCCCATCCCCTTTGTGATGTATGTCCTCTGATATGAGGCCGCATGAGCTGGGTTCCTCACCTTTCGATGATGTGGCCCCACTGGTGGGAGGACAGTCCTGACTGGTTCCCATCCCCTTGGTGTTGTGAGCCCTCTGGCGAGAGTCTCATCCTGCCTCGGTTCCTCACCCTTCTGTGAGATAGGCCCTCTGCTGTGAGGTCACTACTGCCTGGCTGGCGCATGCCACCTTGTAGACGTGGGCCCTCTGTTGGCAGTTGGAACCTGCTGGGAGTCTCCTCCCCTCAGTTATGAGGGTCCCCTGGCGTCAGGCCCTAACTGCTGGGCTCCTAACATTTTCTGATATGTGCTAAGTTGTGCGAAGCCACTCCTGCCAGGTTCCCATCCCAATGGGGATGTGGACCTTCTGTTCTGAGGTCCCAACGGCTGGGCTGCTCACAGGTTCATGATGTGGGCCCTCTGCTGTGAGTTCACTGCGGCCTGGATCCCATAGCCTCGGTGCTCTGGGCCACTTGCTGGGAGGTTCCAACTGCTGGATTCCTCAACTTTTATATTCTATGGACCCTGTGTTGTGAGGCCGGTCCTGCCAGCCTCATTCCGAACCCCTTGGTGATGTGGTTCCTCTGGTTTGAGGCTACATGTGCTGGGATCCTCACCTTTCGATGATGTTGTCCCACTGGTGTGGGGACACTCCTGCCTGGTTCCCATCCCCTTGGTGATGTGGGCCCTCTGGTGAGAGTCTGATCCTGACTGGGTTCCTCACCCTTCTGTGAGGGGGGCCCTCTGCTGTGAGGTCACTCCTGCCGGGCTGGCACACATCGCCTTGGCGACGTTGGCCCTCTGGTGGCAGCTGGAGCCTGCTGGGAGCCTCCTCCTCTCGGTGATGAGTGCCCTCTAGCGTCAGGCCCTAACTTCTGAGCACCTCACGTTTTCTGATGTGAGCCCAGTGATGCCAGGACACTCCTGTCATGTTCCCATCACCATGGGGATGTGGGCCTTCTGCTCTGAGGTCCCAATGTCTGGGTTGCTCACAGTTTCATGATGTGGGCTGTCTGGTGTTAGTTCACTCCGGCCTGCATCCCCTAGCCTCTGTGCTCTGGGCCGCCTGCTGGGAGGTTCCAAATGCTGGATTCCTCACCTTTCTTATTTTGGGGCCCTCTATTATGAGGCTCCTCCTGCCTGCCTCACTCCCAGCCCCTTGGTGATGGGTGTCCTATGGTTTGAAGCCACATGTTCTGGGTTCCTCACCTTTAGATGATGTGGCCCTACTCATGTGAGGACACTCCTGCCTGGTTCCAATCCATTTGGTGATGTGGGCCCTCTGGTGCGAGTTGATCCTGACTGGGTTCGTCACACTTCTCTGAGGTGGGCCCTCTGCTGTGAGGTCATTCGTGCCTGGTTGGCACACATCGCCTTGGCGACGTCAGCCCTCTGGTGGCAGTTGGAGCCTGCTGGGAGCCTCCTTCCCTTGGTGATGAGGGTCCTCTGGCGTCAGGCCCTAACTGCTGGTCGCCCAAAATTTTCTGATACGTTCTCAGTGGTGCGAGGACACTCCTACCAGATTTCCATCCCCATGGGGATGTGGGCCTCCTGCTCTGAGGTCCCAATGGCTGGGTTGCTCAGTTTCATGACATGGGCCCTCTTCTGTGAGTTCACTGTGGCCTGGATCCCATAGCCTCGGTGCACCGGGCTGCCTGCTAGGAGGTTCCAACTGCTGGATTCCTCACTTTTTTATTCTATGGGCCCAGGGTTGTGAGGCTACTCCTGCCTGCCTCACTCCGAGGTCCTTGGTGATGTGGGTCCTCTGGTTTGAGGACACATGTGCTGAGTACCTCACCTTTCGATGATGTGGCCCCACTGGTGTGAAGACACTCCTGCCTGGTTCCCATCCCCTTGGTGATGTGGGCCCTCTGGTGAGAGTCTGCTGTTGGCTGGGATTCTCACCCTTCTGTGAGGTGGGACCTCTGCTGTGAGGTAACCCCTGCCTGGCCTGCTCACGTTGCCTGGCAATGTGAGCCCTCAGGTGGCAGTTGGTGCCTGCTGGGAATCTCCTCCCCTCAGTTATGAGAGCTCTGGATAAAACACATATGTCCTTTTTTGCCAAGTGCATTATTTTCCAAGTTCTGTGTCTTTTCCTATGCTTTAAGAATGACTCCCGTGTACCTTCTGAAATCGGATTCCAGGAATTCTGACCCGTTTTCAACTCCTCTTGGCAGCCTTACTTCAATATATTTGTGGACGATAGCTGTCATTTATCACGCTGCAGGTTTGTGAATTACAGTGCCCCTGAGCTCCTTTCTTCAACTCGCTTACTTGTGAGCTGGCCGCAACACCGCAGGATTGCTTCAGGCCCTAGTGTGGTTACGGCACGGCATGATGAGCCTTTGGTTAATTCCTCTTCCTGGTGGGAAATGAGAGTTAAATTTGCCCGTCCAGACACCTCCAGCTAGTCTCTCATTGGTTCTCCCTATTCCTGTTCATCTTCCGCAGAAATTGCAAACTGGGCCAAATAGCAGGTTAAAGGCACTGACGCTCCAAGTGAGGAGAGTGTTAGTAAAGCGTCTGGAATGTTGCACCCGAGTACCAGGGGACGAAAACTGAGACACATTTGAACACGTTTCCCGATCACATGGTGGACCATACTCTGGGTTCCACATGCATGTTTTAGCTGAAGGAAGAATCCCTTAAACCTGGAGAGTTGAGACCCATGGCATGGGTACCATGCAACATGACTTCAAAGGGTCTGCATTTGCTCTCCGAACCACACCAATCCTATCACTGCTGCGTTTATGCCACTGTACACACGTTTGATTCTCTTTCGGAGACATATAAATCCATAGGATTTAAGATTCTTACCAGTCAGGTATATTCTTAGGCATTTAATATGGGAGGATGAGTCCACTTCGTTGAGCAAGGAGTAGCTCTTGTCTATTACATATTTGGCTTATGGAACGGTATCTGTGCTAATTTCAATCTCTGGTTTTATGTAGCACCTTTCCCCTTAAGCAAGCATAAGTTGGTCTTCTACATTTGAGACAGTGTTCTGTTTTGTAATTCAGTTCCTGTGTAGCCAAGTTTCCATTCCGTGTAGTAGTGATATCTTATGATGTTTCTTTTTCTGTGTGACTTATTTCACTTAGAATCAGCGTACCTGAATCCACTCATCATGCTGCTATGGGCCTGATGACATAGATTTAATTGCTGAATGACATTGCATTGTACGTAAGTACCACAACTTCTTTATGCATTTTTCGCTTTCTGTGATATTGAACTTATACCATGAAGGAGGTTCTTGTAAACAGAGCCGTCCCAAACATTGGGGTGGCTGTGTCTTTTTGATTTTAATTTCCCTAAACTATAGGACCATAAGTGGAAGTGCCCTAGGCTCTGTTGCTTTGTTTTTTAGATGTTTCAGAAAACACCATACACTTCTCCAGAGTGGCTGTTGGCAATTTACATCCTGCCAATCAGCATAACAAGGCTGCCAGTTCTCCATGGCCTGTCCTGCCTTTCTGGATTTTACACTTTTTTCAGATGGCCCTTTTGACCGGGGGTCAGTGAGACTTCATTGTAGTGCAGATTACCTTTGCAAGCTTGCTGGGTTGGCCAAAAAGGGCATATGTGTTTTTTCCTGAATATATTGGTTTTCTATATTTGAGACCCTGTTCTGTTTTGTAATTCAGTTCCTGTGTAGCCAAGTTTACATTCCGTGTATTAGTGATGTCTTATGATGTTTCTTTTTCTGTGTGACTTATTTCACTTAGAATCAGTGTACCTGAATCCACTCATCATGCTGCTATGGGCCTGATGACATAGATTTCATTGCTGAGTGATATTGCATTGTACGTAAGTACCACAACTTCTTTATCCATTTTTTGCTTTCTATGATATTGAACTTATACCATAATGGAGGTTCTTGTAAACAGAGCCGTCCGAAAATTTGGGGTGGCTGTGTCTTTTTGATTTTAATTTCCCTAAGCTCTAGGACCATAAGTGGACGTGTCCTAGGCTCTGTTGCTTTGTTTTTTAGATGTTTCAGGAAACACCATACACTTCTCCAGAGTGGCTGTTGGCAATTTACATCCCACCCGTCAGCATAACAAGGCCTCCAGTTCTCCGTGGCCTGTCCTGCCTTTCTGGTTTTTACACTTTTTTCAGATGGCTCTTTTGACCGGGGGGCAGTGAGACTTCATTGTAGTGCAGATTTCCTTTGCAAGCTTGCTTGGTTGGCCAAAAAGTGCCTATGCTTTTTTCCTGAATATATTCAGGAAGAAACACATACGCCCTTTTTGGCCAAGGGCATCATTGTGGACGTTCTGCCTCTTTTCCTATGCTTTACATGCAATTCCAGTCTACCTCCTGAAATCGGTTTCCTGCAATTCTGCCCCGCTTTAAAGTCCTCTTAGCAGCCTTACTTCAATATATTTTTGGATGATAGCTGTCATTTATAACTCTGCAGGTTTGTGAATGACAGTGCCCCTGAGCTCCTTTCTTCAACTCGCTTACTTGTGAGCTGGCCGCAACACCGCAGGATTGCTTCAGGCCCTAGTGTGGTTACGGCACGGCATGATGAGCCTTTGGTTAATTCCTCTTCCTGGTGGGAAATGAGAGTTAAATTTGCCCGTCCAGACACCTCCAGCTAGTCTCTCATTGGTTCTCCCTATTCCTGTTCATTTTCCGCAGAAATTGCAAACTGGGCCAAACAGGAGGTTAAAGGCACTGACTCTCCAAGTGGGGAGAGTGTTAGTAAAGCGTCTGGAATGTTACACCCGAGTACCAGGCGACGAAAACTGAGACACATTTGAACACGTTTCCCGATCACACGTTTGATCATACTCTGGGTTCCATATGCATGTTTTAGCTAAAGGAAGAATCCCTTAAACCTGGAGAGTTGAGACCCATGGAACGGGTACCAACATTATGAATTCAAAGGGTCTGCATTTGCTCAGCGAACCTCACCAATCCTATCACTGCTGCATTTATGCCGCTGTACACACGCTTGATTCTCTTTCGGAGACATATAAATCCATAGGTTTTAAGATTCTTACTAGTCAGGTATATTCTTAGGCGTTTAATATGGGGTGTTGAGTCCACTTCGTTGAGCAACGAGTAGCTCTTGTCTATTACATATTTGGCTTATGGAACGGTATCTGTGCTAATTTCAATCTCTGGTTTATGCATCACCCCAACTCACCTTTCCCCTTAAGCAAGCATAAGTTGGTTTTCTACATTTGAGACCCTGTTCTGTTTTGTAATTCAGTTCCTGTGTAGCCAAGTTTACATTCCGTGTAGTAGTGATATCTTATGATGTTTCTTTATCTGTGACTTATTTCACTTAGAATCATCGTACCTGAATCCACTCATTATGCTGCTATGGGCCTGATGACATAGACTTCATTGCTGAGGGATATTGCATTGTACGTAAGTACCACAACTTCTTTATCCATTTTATGCTTTCTGTGATATTGAACTTAAACCGTAAACGAGGTTCTTGCAAAGAGAGCCGTCCCAAAGTTTGGGGTGGCTGTATCTTTTTGATTTTAATTTCCCTATGCTATAGGACCATAAGTGGAATTGCCCTAACCTCTGCTTCTTTGTTTTCTAGATGTTTCAGGAAACACCATACACTTCTCCAGAGTGGCTGTTGGCAATTTACATCCCGCCCATCAGCATAACAAGGCTCCCAGGTCTCCATGGCCTGTCCTGCATTTCTGGAGTTTACACTTTTTTCAGATGGCTCTTTTGACCGGGGGGCAGTGAGACTTCGTTGTACTGCAGATTTCCTTTGCAAGCTTGCTTGGTTGGCCAAAAAGAGCGTATGCGTTTTTTCCTGAATATATTCAGGAAAAAACGCATACGCCCTTTTTGGCCAAGTGCATCATTGTGGACGTTCTGCCTCTTTTCCTATGCTTTACATGCAATTCCAGTCTACCTCGTGAAATCGGTTTCCTGCAATTCTGCCCCACTTTCAAGTCCTCTTGGCAGACTTACTTCAATATATTTTTGGACGATAGCTGTCATTTATAACTCTGCAGGGTTGTGAATGACAGTGCCCGTGAGCTCCTTTCTTCAACTCGCTTTCTTGTGAGCTTGCCGCAACACCGCAGGATTGCTTCAGGCCCTAGTGTGGTTCCGGCACGGCACGCAGAGCCTTTGGTTAATTCCTCTTCTTGGTGGGAAATGAGAGTTAAATTTGCCCGTCCAGACACCTCCAGCTAGTCTCTCATTGGTTCTCCCTATTCCTGTTCATTTTCCGTAGAAATTGCAAACTGGGCCAAACAGGAGGTGAAACGCACTGACTCTCCAAGTCGGGAAAGTGTTAGTAAAGCGTCTGGAATGTTGCTCCTGAGTACCAGGGGACAAAAACTGAGACACATTTGAACACGTTTCCCGATCACATGGTGGATCATACTCTGGGTTCCACATGCATGTTTTAGCTAAAGGAAGAATCCCTTAAACCTGGAGAGTTGAGACCTATGGAATGGGTACCAGGCAATATGACTTCAAAGGGTCTGCATTTGCTCACCGAACCTCACCAATCCTATCACTGCTGCGTTTATGCTGCTGTTCACACACTTGATTCTCTTTCGGAGACATATAAATCCATAGGTTTTAAGATTCTTACTAGTCAGGTATATTCTTAGGCGTTTAATATGGGGTGTTGAGTCCACTTCATTGAGCAAGGAGTAGCTCTTGTCTATTACATATTTGGCTTATGGAACGGTATCTGTGCTAATTTCACTCTCTGGTTTTATGCAGCACCCCAACTCACCTTTCCCCTTAAGCAAGCATAAGTTGGTTTTCTACATTTGAGACCCTGTTCTGTTTTGTAATTCAGTTCCTGAGTAGCCAAGTTTACATTCCGTGTAGTAGTGATATCTTATGATGTTTTTTTTTCTGTGTGACTTATTTCACTTAGAATCATCATACCTGAATCCACTCATTATGCTGCTATGTGCCTGATGACATAGATTTCATTGCTGAGGGATATTGCATTTTACGTATGTACCACAACTTCTTTATCCATTTTTCGCTTTCTGTGATATTGAACTTGCACAGTAAACGAGGTTCTTGCAAACAGAGCCGTCCCAAAGTTTGGGGTGGCTGTGTCTCTTTGATTTTAATTTCCCTAAGCTATAGGACCATAAGCAGATTGCCCTAAGCTCTGCTTCTTTGTTTTTTAGATGTTTCAGGAAACACCATACACTTCTCCAGAGTGGCTGTTGGCAATTTACATCCCTCCCATCAGCATAACAAGGCTCCCAGTTCTCCATGGCCTGTCCTGCCTTTCTGGATTTTACACTTTTTTCAGATGGCCCTTTTGACCGGGGGGCAGTGAGACTTCATTGTAGTGCAGATTTCCTTTGCAAGCTTGCTTGGTTGGCCAAAAAGTGCCTATGCTTTTTTCCTGAATATATTCAGGAAGAAACACATACGCCCTTTTTGGCCAAGGGCATCATTGGGGACGTTCTGCCTCTTTTCCTATGCTTTACATGCAAATCCAGTCTACCTCCTGAAATCGGTTTCCTGCAATTCTGCCCCACTTTCCAGTCCTCTTGGCAGCCTTACTTCAATATATTTTTGGAGGATAGCTGTCATTTATAACTCTGCAGGTTTGTGAATTACAGTGCCCGTGAGCTCCTTTCTTCAACTCGCTTTCTTGTGAGCTGGCCGCAACACCACA
This sequence comes from Lagenorhynchus albirostris, assembly GCF_949774975.1. NCBI lineage: Eukaryota > Metazoa > Chordata > Mammalia > Artiodactyla > Delphinidae > Lagenorhynchus > Lagenorhynchus albirostris. Next base: position 64,430,477 of record NC_083096.1, on the reverse strand, counting down.
GGATTGCTTCAGGCCCTAGTGTGGTTCCGGCACGGCACGCTGAGCCTTTGGTTAATTCCTCCTCCTGGTTGGAAATGAGAGTTAAATTTGCCCGTCCAGACACCTCCAGCTAGTCTCTCATTGGTTCTCCCTATTCCTGTTCATTTTCCGCAGAAATTGCAAACTGGGCCAAACAGGAGGTTAAAGGCACTGACTCTCCAAGTGGGGAGAGTGTTAGTAAAGCGTCTGGAATGTTGCACCCGAGTACCAGGGGACGAAAACTGAGACACATTTGAACACGTTTCCCGATCACACTGTGGATCATACTCTGGGTTCCACATGCATGTTTTAGCTGAAGGAAGAATCCCTGAAACCTGGAGAGTGGAGACCCATGGAATGGGTACCATGCAATATGACTTCAAAGGGTCTGGATTTGCTCACAGAACCTCACCAATCCTATCACTGCTGCGTTTATGCCGCTGTACACACGCTTGGTTCTCTTTCGGAGACATATAAATCCATAGGTTTTAAGATTCTTACTAGTCAGGTATATTCTTAGGCGTTTAATATGGGGTGTTGAGTCCACTTCGTTGAGCAAGGAGTAGCTCTTGTCTATTACATATTTGGCTTATGGAACGGTATCTGTGCTAATTTCAATCTCTGGTTTTATGCAGCACCCCAACTCACCTTTCCCCTTAAGAAAGCATAAGTTGGTTTTCTACATTTGAGACCCTGTTCTGTTTTGTAATTCAGTTCCTGAGTAGCCAAGTTTACATTCCGTGTAGTAGTGATATCTTATGATGTTTCTTTTTCGGTGTGACTTATTTCACTTAGAATCATCGTACCTGAATCCACTCATTATGCTGCTACGGGCCTGATGACATAGATTTCATTGCTGAGTGATATTGCATTGTACGTAAGTACCACAACTTCTTTATCCATTGTTCGCTTTCTGTGATATTGAACTTGTACCGTAAACGAAGTTCTTGTAAACAGAGCCGTCCCAAACTTTGGGGTGGCTGTGTCTTTTTGAATTTAATTTCCATAAGCTATAGGACCATAAGTGGAAGTGCCCTAGGCTCTGTTGCTTTGTTTTTTGGATGTTTCAGGAAACACCATACACTTCTCCAGAGTGGCTGTTGGCAATTTACATCCCACCCGTCAGCATAACAAGGCCTCCAGTTCTCCGTGGCCTGTCCTGCCTTTCTGGATTTTACACTTTTTTCAGATGGCCCTTTTGACCGGGGGGCAGTGAGACTTCATTGTAGTGCAGATTTCCTTTGCAAGCTTGCTTGGTTGGCCAAAAAGTGCCTATGCTTTTTTCCTGAATATATTCAGGAAGAAACACATACGCCCTTTTTGGCCAAGGGCATCATTGTGGACGTTCTGCCTCTTTTCCTATGCTTTACATGCAATTCCAGTCTACCTCCTGAAATCGGTTTCCTGCAATTCTGCCCCGCTTTAAAGTCCTCTTAGCAGCCTTACTTCAATATATTTTTGGAATATAGCTGTCATTTATAACTCTGCAGGTTTGTGAATGACAGTGCCCCTGAGCTCCTTTCTTCAACTCGCTTACTTGTGAGCTGGCCGCAACCCCGCAGGATTGCTTCAGGCCCTAGTGTGGTTACGGCACGGCATGATGAGCCTTTGGTTAATTCCTCTTCCTGTTGGGAAATGAGAGTTAAATTTGCCCGTCCAGACACCTCCAGCTAGTCTCTCATTGGTTCTCCCTATTCCTGTTCATTTTCCGCAGAAATTGCAAACTGGGCCAAACAGGAGGTTAAAGGCACTGACTCTCCAAGTGGGGAGAGTGTTAGTAAAGCGTCTGGAATGTTGCACCCGAGTACCAGGCGACGAAAACTGAGACACATTTGAACACGTTTCCCGATCACACGTTTGATCATACTCTGGGTTCCACATGCATGTTTTAGCTAAAGGAAGAATCCCTTAAACCTGGAGAGTTGAGACCCATGGAACGGGTACCAACATTATGAATTCAAAGGGTCTGCATTTGCTCAGCGAACCTCACCAATCCTATCACTGCTGCATTTATGCCGCTGTACACACGCTTGATTCTCTTTCGGAGACATATAAATCCATAGGTTTTAAGATTCTTACTAGTCAGGTATATTCTTAGGCGTTTAATATGGGGTGTTGAGTCCACTTCGTTGAGCAAGGAGTAGCTCTTGTCTATTACATATTTGGCTTATGGAACGGTATCTGTGCTAATTTCAATCTCTGGTTTATGCATCACCCCAACTCACCTTTCCCCTTAAGCAAGCATAAGTTGGTTTTCTACATTTGAGACCCTGTTCTGTTTTGTAATTCAGTTCCTGTGTAGCCAAGTTTACATTCCGTGTAGTAGTGATATCTTATGATGTTTCTTTATCTGTGACTTATTTCACTTAGAATCATCGTACCTGAATCCACTCATTATGCTGCTATGGGCCTGATGACATAGACTTCATTGCTGAGGGATATTGCATTGTACGTAAGTACCACAACTTCTTTATCCATTTTATGCTTTCTGTGATATTGAACTTAAACCGTAAACGAGGTTCTTGCAAAGAGAGCCGTCCCAAAGTTTGGGGTGGCTGTGTCTTTTTGATTTTAATTTCCCTAAGCTATAGGACCATAAGTGGAATTGCCCTAAGCTCTGCTTCTTTGTTTTCTAGATGTTTCAGGAAACACCATACACTTCTCCAGAGTGGCTATTGGCAATTTACGTCCCGCCCATCAGCATAACAAGGCTCCCAGGTCTCCATGGCCTGTCCTGCATTTCTGGAGTTTACACTTTTTTCAGATGGCTCTTTTGACCGGGGGGCAGTGAGACTTCGTTGTACTGCAGATTTCCTTTGCAAGCTTGCTTGGTTGGCCAAAAAGAGCGTATGCGTTTTTTCCTGAATATATTCAGGAAAAAACGCATACGCCCGTTTTGGCCAAGTGCATCATTGTGGACGTTCTGCCTCTTTTCCTATGCTTTACATGCAATTCCAGTCTACCTCGTGAAATCGGTTTCCTGCAATTCTGCCCCGCTTTCAAGTCCTCTTGGCAGCCTTACTTCTATATATTTTTGGACGATAGCTGTCATTTATAACTCTGCAGGGTTGTGAATGACAGTGCCCGTGAGCTCCTTTCTTCAACTCGCTTTCTTGTGAGCTTGCCGCAACACCGCAGGATTGCTTCAGGCCCTAGTGTGGTTCCGGCACGGCACGCAGAGCCTTTGGTTAATTCCTCTTCTTGGTGGGAAATGAGAGTTAAATTTGCCCGTCCAGACACCTCCAGCTAGTCTCTCATTGGTTCTCCCTATTCCTGTTCATTTTCCGTAGAAATTGCAAACTGGGCCAAACAGGAGGTTAAACGCACTGACTCTCCAAGTCGGGAAAGTGTTAGTAAAGCGTCTGGAATGTTGCTCCTGAGTACCAGGGGACAAAAACTGAGACACATTTGAACACGTTTCCCGATCACATGGTGGATCATACTCTGGGTTCCACATGCATGTTTTAGCTAAAGGAAGAATCCCTTAAACCTGGAGAGTTGAGACCTATGGAATGGGTACCAGGCAATATGACTTCAAAGGGTCTGCATTTGCTCACCGAACCTCACCAATCCTATCACTGCTGCATTTATGCTGCTGTTCACACACTTGATTCTCTTTTGGAGACATATAAATCCATAGGTTTTAAGATTCTTACTAGTCAGGTATATTCTTAGGCGTTTAATATGGGGTGTTGAGTCCACTTCGTTGAGCAAGGAGTAGCTCTTGTCTATTACATATTTGGCTTATGGAACGGTATCTGTGCTAATTTCACTCTCTGGTTTTATGCAGCACCCCAACTCACCTTTCCCCTTAAGCAAGCATAAGTTGGTTTTCTACATTTGAGACCCTGTTCTGTTTTGTAATTCAGTTCCTGAGTAGCCAAGTTTACATTCCGTGTAGTAGTGATATCTTATGATGTTTTTTTTTCTGTGTGACTTATTTCACTTAGAATCATCATACCTGAATCCACTCATTATGCTGCTATGTGCCTGATGACATAGATTTCATTGCTGAGGGACATTGCATTTTACGTATGTACCACAACTTCTTTATCCATTTTTCGCTTTCTGTGATATTAAACTTGTACAGTAAACGAGGTTCTTGCAAACAGAGCCGTCCCAAAGTTTGGGGTGGCTGTGTCTCTTTGATTTTAATTTCCCTAAGCTATAGGACCATAAGCAGATTGCCCTAAGCTCTGCTTCTTTGTTTTTTAGATGTTTCAGGAAACACCATACACTTCTCCAGAGTGGCTGTTGGCAATTTACATCCCTCCCATCAGCATAACAAGGCTCCCAGGTCTCCGTGGCCTGTCCTGCCTTTCTGGATTTTACACTTTTTTCAGATGGCCCTTTTGACCGGGGGGCAGTGAGACTTCATTGTAGTGCAGATTTCCTTTGCAAGCTTGCTTGGTTGGCCAAAAAGGGCGTATGCGTTTTTTCCTGAATATATTCAGGAGAAAACGCAAACGCCCTTTTTGGCCAAGTGCATCATTGTGGACGTTCTGCCTCTTTTCCTATGCTTTACATGCAATTGCAGTCTACCTCCTGAAATCGGTTTCCTGCAATTCTGCCCCGCTTTCCAGTCCTCTTGGCAGCCTTACTTCAATATATTTTTGGACGATAGCTGTCATTTATCACTCTGCAGGTTTGTGAATTACAGTGCCCCTGAGCTCCTTTCTTCAACTCGCTTTCTTGTGAGCTGGCCGCAACACCACAGGATTGCTTCAGGCCCTAGTGTGGTTCCGGCACGGCACGCTGAGCCTTTGGTTAATTCCTCCTCCTGGTTGGAAATGAGAGTTAAATTTGCCCGTCCAGACACCTCCAGCTAGTCTCTCATTGGTTCTCCCTATTCCTGTTCATTTTCCGCAGAAATTGCAAACTGGGCCAAACAGGAGGTTAAAGGCACTGACTCTCCAAGTGGGGAGAGTGTTAGTAAAGCGTCTGGAATGTTGCACCCGAGTACCAGGGGACGAAAACTGAGACACATTTGAACACGTTTCCCGATCACACTGTGGATCATACTCTGGGTTCCACATGCATGTTTTAGCTGAAGGAAGAATCCCTGAAACCTGGAGAGTGGAGACCCATGGAATGGGTACCATGCAATATGACTTCAAAGGGTCTGGATTTGCTCACAGAACCTCACCAATCCTATCACTGCTGCGTTTATGCCGCTGTACACATGCTTGGTTCTCTTTCGGAGACATATAAATCCATAGGTTTTAAGATTCTTACTAGTCAGGTATATTCTTAGGCGTTTAATATGGGGTGTTGAGTCCACTTCGTTGAGCAAGGAGTAGCTCTTGTCTATTACATATTTGGCTTATGGAACGGTATCTGTGCTAATTTCAATCTCTGGTTTTATGCAGCACCCCAACTCACCTTTCCCCTTAAGAAAGCATAAGTTGGTTTTCTACATTTGAGACCCTGTTCTGTTTTGTAATTCAGTTCCTGAGTAGCCAAGTTTACATTCTGTGTAGTAGTGATATCTTATGATGTTTCTTTTTCGGTGTGACTTATTTCACTTAGGATCATCGTACCTGAATCCACTCATTATGCTGCTACGGGCCTGATGACATAGATTTCATTGCTGAGTGATATTGCATTGTACGTAAGTACCACAACTTCTTTATCCATTGTTCGCTTTCTGTGATATTGAACTTGTACCGTAAACGAAGTTCTTGTAAACAGAGCCGTCCCAAACTTTGGGGTGGCTGTGTCTTTTTGAATTTAATTTCCATAAGCTATAGGACCATAAGTGGAAGTGCCCTAGGCTCTGTTGCTTTGTTTTTTGGATGTTTCAGGAAACACCATACACTTCTCCAGAGTGGCTGTTGGCAATTTACATCCCACCCGTCAGCATAACAAGGCCTCCAGTTCTCCGTGGCCTGTCCTGCCTTTCTGGATTTTACACTTTTTTCAGATGGCCCTTTTGACCGGGGGGCAGTGAGACTTCATTGTAGTGCAGATTTCCTTTGCAAGCTTGCTTGGTTGGCCAAAAAGTGCCTATGCTTTTTTCCTGAATATATTCAGGAAGAAACACATACGCCCTTTTTGGCCAAGGGCATCATTGTGGACGTTCTGCCTCTTTTCCTATGCTTTACATGCAATTCCAGTCTACCTCCTGAAATCGGTTTCCTGCAATTCTGCCCCGCTTTAAAGTCCTCTTAGCAGCCTTACTTCAATATATTTTTGGAATATAGCTGTCATTTATAACTCTGCAGGTTTGTGAATGACAGTGCCCCTGAGCTCCTTTCTTCAACTCGCTTACTTGTGAGCTGGCCGCAACACCGCAGGATTGCTTCAGGCCCTAGTGTGGTTACGGCACGGCATGATGAGCCTTTGGTTAATTCCTCTTCCTGTTGGGAAATGAGAGTTAAATTTGCCCGTCCAGACACCTCCAGCTAGTCTCTCATTGGTTCTCCCTATTCCTGTTCATTTTCCGCAGAAATTGCAAACTGGGCCAAACAGGAGGTTAAAGGCACTGACTCTCCAAGTGGGGAGAGTGTTAGTAAAGCGTCTGGAATGTTGCACCCGAGTACCAGGCGACGAAAACTGAGACACATTTGAACACGTTTCCCGATCACACGTTTGATCATACTCTGGGTTCCACATGCATGTTTTAGCTAAAGGAAGAATCCCTTAAACCTGGAGAGTTGAGACCCATGGAACGGGTACCAACATTATGAATTCAAAGGGTCTGCATTTGCTCAGCGAACCTCACCAATCCTATCACTGCTGCATTTATGCCGCTGTACACACGCTTGATTCTCTTTCGGAGACATATAAATCCATAGGTTTTAAGATTCTTACTAGTCAGGTATATTCTTAGGCGTTTAATATGGGGTGTTGAGTCCACTTCGTTGAGCAAGGAGTAGCTCTTGTCTATTACATATTTGGCTTATGGAACGGTATCTGTGCTAATTTCAATCTCTGGTTTATGCATCACCCCAACTCACCTTTCCCCTTAAGCAAGCATAAGTTGGTTTTCTACATTTGAGACCCTGTTCTGTTTTGTAATTCAGTTCCTGTGTAGCCAAGTTTACATTCCGTGTAGTAGTGATATCTTATGATGTTTCTTTATCTGTGACTTATTTCACTTAGAATCATCGTACCTGAATCCACTCATTATGCTGCTATGGGCCTGATGACATAGACTTCATTGCTGAGGGATATTGCATTGTACGTAAGTACCACAACTTCTTTATCCATTTTATGCTTTCTGTGATATTGAACTTAAACCGTAAACGAGGTTCTTGCAAAGAGAGCCGTCCCAAAGTTTGGGGTGGCTGTGTCTTTTTGATTTTAATTTCCCTAAGCTATAGGACCATAAGTGGAATTGCCCTAAGCTCTGCTTCTTTGTTTTCTAGATGTTTCAGGAAACACCATACACTTCTCCAGAGTGGCTGTTGGCAATTTACATCCCGCCCATCAGCATAACAAGGCTCCCAGGTCTCCATGGCCTGTCCTGCATTTCTGGAGTTTACACTTTTTTCAGATGGCTCTTTTGACCGGGGGGCAGTGAGACTTCGTTGTACTGCAGATTTCCTTTGCAAGCTTGCTTGGTTGGCCAAAAAGAGCGTATGCGTTTTTTCCTGAATATATTCAGGAAAAAACGCATACGCCCGTTTTGGCCAAGTGCATCATTGTGGACGTTCTGCCTCTTTTCCTATGCTTTACATGCAATTCCAGTCTACCTCGTGAAATCGGTTTCCTGCAATTCTGCCCCGCTTTCAAGTCCTCTTGGCAGCCTTACTTCAATATATTTTTGGACGATAGCTGTCATTTATAACTCTGCAGGGTTGTGAATGACAGTGCCCGTGAGCTCCTTTCTTCAACTCGCTTTCTTGTGAGCTTGCCGCAACACCGCAGGATTGCTTCAGGCCCTAGTGTGGTTCCGGCACGGCACGCAGAGCCTTTGGTTAATTCCTCTTCTTGGTGGGAAATGAGAGTTAAATTTGCCCGTCCAGACACCTCCAGCTAGTCTCTCATTGGTTCTCCCTATTCCTGTTCATTTTCCGTAGAAATTGCAAACTGGGCCAAACAGGAGGTTAAACGCACTGACTCTCCAAGTCGGGAAAGTGTTAGTAAAGCGTCTGGAATGTTGCTCCTGAGTACCAGGGGACAAAAACTGAGACACATTTGAACACGTTTCCCGATCACATGGTGGATCATACTCTGGGTTCCACATGCATGTTTTAGCTAAAGGAAGAATCCCTTAAACCTGGAGAGTTGAGACCTATGGAATGGGTACCAGGCAATATGACTTCAAAGGGTCTGCATTTGCTCACCGAACCTCACCAATCCTATCACTGCTGCGTTTATGCTGCTGTTCACACACTTGATTCTCTTTTGGAGACATATAAATCCATAGGTTTTAAGATTCTTACTAGTCAGGTATATTCTTAGGCGTTTAATATGGGGTGTTGAGTCCACTTCGTTGAGCAAGGAGTAGCTCTTGTCTATTACATATTTGGCTTATGGAACGGTATCTGTGCTAATTTCACTCTCTGGTTTTATGCAGCACCCCAACTCACCTTTCCCCTTAAGCAAGCATAAGTTGGTTTTCTACATTTGAGACCCTGTTCTGTTTTGTAATTCAGTTCCTGAGTAGCCAAGTTTACATTCCGTGTAGTAGTGATATCTTATGATGTTTTTTTTTCTGTGTGACTTATTTCACTTAGAATCGTCATACCTGAATCCACTCATTATGCTGCTATGTGCCTGATGACATAGATTTCATTGCTGAGGGATATTGCATTTTACGTATGTACCACAACTTCTTTATCCATTTTTCGCTTTCTGTGATATTGAACTTGTACAGTAAACGAGGTTCTTGCAAACAGAGCCGTCCCAAAGTTTGGGATGGCTGTGTCTCTTTGATTTTAATTTCCCTAAGCTATAGGACCATAAGCAGATTGCCCTAAGCTCTGCTTCTTTGTTTTTTAGATGTTTCAGGAAACACCATACACTTCTCCAGAGTGGCTGTTGGCAATTTACATCCCTCCCATCAGCATAACAAGGCTCCCAGTTCTCCATGGCCTGTCCTGCCTTTCTGGATTTTACACTTTTTTCAGATGGCCCTTTTGACCGGGGGGCAGTGAGACTTCATTGTAGTGCAGATTTCCTTTGCAAGCTTGCTTGGTTGGCCAAAAAGGGCGTATGCGTTTTTTCCTGAATATATTCAGGAGAAAACGCATACGCCCTTTTTGGCCAAGTGCATCATTGTGGACGTTCTGCCTCTTTTCCTATGCTTTACATGCAATTCCAGTCTACCTCCTGAAATCGGTTTCCTGCAATTCTGCCCCACTTTCAAGTCCTCTTGGCAGCCTTATTTCAATATATTTTTGGACGATAGCTGTCATTTATAACTCTGCAGGTTTGTGAATTACAGTGCCCCTGAGCTCCTTTCTTCAACTCGCTTTCTTGTGAGCTGGCCGCAACACCGCAGGATTGCTTCAGGCCCTAGTGTGGTTCTGGCACGGCACGCTGAGCCTTTGGTTAATTCCTCCTCCTGGTTGGAAATGAGAGTTAAATTTGCCCGTCCAGACACCTCCAGCTAGTCTCTCATTGGTTCTCCCTATTCCTGTTCATTTTCCGCAGAAATTGCAAACTGGGCCAAACAGGAGGTTAAAGGCACTGACTCTCCAAGTGGGGAGAGTGTTAGTAAAGCGTCTGGAATGTTGCACCCGAGTACCAGGGGACGAAAACTGAGACACATTTGAACACGTTTCCCGATCACACTGTGGATCATACTCTGGGTTCCACATGCATGTTTTAGCTGAAGGAAGAATCCCTGAAACCTGGAGAGTGGAGACCCATGGAATGGGTACCATGCAATATGACTTCAAAGGGTCTGGATTTGCTCACAGAACCTCACCAATCCTATCACTGCTGCGTTTATGCCGCTGTACACACGCTTGGTTCTCTTTCGGAGACATATAAATCCATAGGTTTTAAGATTCTTACTAGTCAGGTATATTCTTAGGCGTTTAATATGGGGTGTTGAGTCCACTTCGTTGAGCAAGGAGTAGCTCTTGTCTATTACATATTTGGCTTATGGAACGGTATCTGTGCTAATTTCAATCTCTGGTTTATGCATCACCCCAACTCACCTTTCCCCTTAAGCAAGCATAAGTTGGTTTTCTACATTTGAGACCCTGTTCTGTTTTGTAATTCAGTTCCTGTGTAGCCAAGTTTACATTCCGTGTAGTAGTGATATCTTATGATGTTTCTTTATCTGTGACTTATTTCACTTAGAATCATCGTACCTGAATCCACTCATTATGCTGCTATGGGCCTGATGACATAGACTTCATTGCTGAGGGATATTGCATTGTACGTAAGTACCACAACTTCTTTATCCATTTTATGCTTTCTGTGATATTGAACTTAAACCGTAAACGAGGTTCTTGCAAAGAGAGCCGTCCCAAAGTTTGGGGTGGCTGTGTCTTTTTGATTTTAATTTCCCTAAGCTATAGGACCATAAGTGGAATTGCCCTAAGCTCTGCTTCTTTGTTTTCTAGATGTTTCAGGAAACACCATACACTTCTCCAGAGTGGCTGTTGGCAATTTACATCCCGCCCATCAGCATAACAAGGCTCCCAGGTCTCCATGGCCTGTCCTGCATTTCTGGAGTTTACACTTTTTTCAGATGGCTCTTTTGACCGGGGGGCAGTGAGACTTCGTTGTACTGCAGATTTCCTTTGCAAGCTTGCTTGGTTGGCCAAAAAGAGCGTATGCGTTTTTTCCTGAATATATTCAGGAAAAAACGCATACGCCCGTTTTGGCCAAGTGCATCATTGTGGACGTTCTGCCTCTTTTCCTATGCTTTACATGCAATTCCAGTCTACCTCGTGAAATCGGTTTCCTGCAATTCTGCCCCGCTTTCAAGTCCTCTTGGCAGCCTTACTTCAATATATTTTTGGACGATAGCTGTCATTTATAACTCTGCAGGGTTGTGAATGACAGTGCCCGTGAGCTCCTTTCTTCAACTCGCTTTCTTGTGAGCTTGCCGCAACACCGCAGGATTGCTTCAGGCCCTAGTGTGGTTCCGGCACGGCACGCAGAGCCTTTGGTTAATTCCTCTTCTTGGTGGGAAATGAGAGTTAAATTTGCCCGTCCAGACACCTCCAGCTAGTCTCTCATTGGTTCTCCCTATTCCTGTTCATTTTCCGTAGAAATTGCAAACTGGGCCAAACAGGAGGTTAAACGCACTGACTCTCCAAGTCGGGAAAGTGTTAGTAAAGCGTCTGGAATGTTGCTCCTGAGTACCAGGGGACAAAAACTGAGACACATTTGAACACGTTTCCCGATCACATGGTGGATCATACTCTGGGTTCCACATGCATGTTTTAGCTAAAGGAAGAATCCCTTAAACCTGGAGAGTTGAGACCTATGGAATGGGTACCAGGCAATATGACTTCAAAGGGTCTGCATTTGCTCACCGAACCTCACCAATCCTATCACTGCTGCGTTTATGCTGCTGTTCACACACTTGATTCTCTTTTGGAGACATATAAATCCATAGGTTTTAAGATTCTTACTAGTCAGGTATATTCTTAGGCGTTTAATATGGGGTGTTGAGTCCACTTCGTTGAGCAAGGAGTAGCTCTTGTCTATTACATATTTGGCTTATGGAACGGTATCTGTGCTAATTTCACTCTCTGGTTTTATGCAGCACCCCAACTCACCTTTCCCCTTAAGCAAGCATAAGTTGGTTTTCTACATTTGAGACCCTGTTCTGTTTTGTAATTCAGTTCCTGAGTAGCCAAGTTTACATTCCGTGTAGTAGTGATATCTTATGATGTTTTTTTTTCTGTGTGACTTATTTCACTTAGAATCGTCATACCTGAATCCACTCATTATGCTGCTATGTGCCTGATGACATAGATTTCATTGCTGAGGGATATTGCATTTTACGTATGTACCACAACTTCTTTATCCATTTTTCGCTTTCTGTGATATTGAACTTGTACAGTAAACGAGGTTCTTGCAAACAGAGCCGTCCCAAAGTTTGGGGTGGCTGTGTCTCTTTGATTTTAATTTCCCTAAGCTATAGGACCATAAGCAGATTGCCCTAAGCTCTGCTTCTTTGTTTTTTAGATGTTTCAGGAAACACCATACACTTCTCCAGAGTGGCTGTTGGCAATTTACATCCCTCCCATCAGCATAACAAGGCTCCCAGTTCTCCATGGCCTGTCCTGCCTTTCTGGATTTTACACTTTTTTCAGAAGGCCCTTTTGACCGGGGGGCAGTGAGACTTCATTGTAGTGCAGATTTCCTTTGCAAGCTTGCTTGGTTGGCCAAAAAGGGCGTATGCGTTTTTTCCTGAATATATTCAGGAGAAAACGCATACGCCCTTTTTGGCCAAGTGCATCATTGTGGACGTTCTGCCTCTTTTCCTATGCTTTACATGCAATTCCAGTCTACCTCCTGAAATCGGTTTCCTGCAATTCTGCCCCGCTTTCCAGTCCTCTTGGCAGCCTTACTTCAATATATTTTTGGACGATAGCTGTCATTTATCACTCTGCAGGTTTGTGAATTACAGTGCCCCTGAGCTCCTTTCTTCAACTCGCTTTCTTGTGAGCTGGCCGCAACACCACAGGATTGCTTCAGGCCCTAGTGTGGTTCCGGCACGGCACGCTGAGCCTTTGGTTAATTCCTCCTCCTGGTTGGAAATGAGAGTTAAATTTGCCCGTCCAGACACCTCCAGCTAGTCTCTCATTGGTTCTCCCTATTCCTGTTCATTTTCCGCAGAAATTGCAAACTGGGCCAAACAGGAGGTTAAAGGCACTGACTCTCCAAGTGGGGAGAGTGTTAGTAAAGCGTCTGGAATGTTGCACCCGAGTACCAGGGGACGAAAACTGAGACACATTTGAACACGTTTCCCGATCACACTGTGGATCATACTCTGGGTTCCACATGCATGTTTTAGCTGAAGGAAGAATCCCTGAAACCTGGAGAGTGGAGACCCATGGAATGGGTACCATGCAATATGACTTCAAAGGGTCTGGATTTGCTCACAGAACCTCACCAATCCTATCACTGCTGCGTTTATGCCGCTGTACACACGCTTGGTTCTCTTTCGGAGACATATAAATCCATAGGTTTTAAGATTCTTACTAGTCAGGTATATTCTTAGGCGTTTAATATGGGGTGTTGAGTCCACTTCGTTGAGCAAGGAGTAGCTCTTGTCTATTACATATTTGGCTTATGGAACGGTATCTGTGCTAATTTCAATCTCTGGTTTTATGCAGCACCCCAACTCACCTTTCCCCTTAAGAAAGCATAAGTTGGTTTTCTACATTTGAGACCCTGTTCTGTTTTGTAATTCAGTTCCTGAGTAGCCAAGTTTACATTCTGTGTAGTAGTGATATCTTATGATGTTTCTTTTTCGGTGTGACTTATTTCACTTAGAATCATCGTACCTGAATCCACTCATTATGCTGCTACGGGCCTGATGACATAGATTTCATTGCTGAGTGATATTGCATTGTACGTAAGTACCACAACTTCTTTATCCATTGTTCGCTTTCTGTGATATTGAACTTGTACCGTAAACGAAGTTCTTGTAAACAGAGCCGTCCCAAACTTTGGGGTGGCTGTGTCTTTTTGAATTTAATTTCCATAAGCTATAGGACCATAAGTGGAAGTGCCCTAGGCTCTGTTGCTTTGTTTTTTGGATGTTTCAGGAAACACCATACACTTCTCCAGAGTGGCTGTTGGCAATTTACATCCCACCCGTCAGCATAACAAGGCCTCCAGTTCTCCGTGGCCTGTCCTGCCTTTCTGGATTTTACACTTTTTTCAGATGGCCCTTTTGACCGGGGGGCAGTGAGACTTCATTGTAGTGCAGATTTCCTTTGCAAGCTTGCTTGGTTGGCCAAAAAGTGCCTATGCTTTTTTCCTGAATATATTCAGGAAGAAACACATACGCCCTTTTTGGCCAAGGGCATCATTGTGGACGTTCTGCCTCTTTTCCTATGCTTTACATGCAATTCCAGTCTACCTCCTGAAATCGGTTTCCTGCAATTCTGCCCCGCTTTAAAGTCCTCTTAGCAGCCTTACTTCAATATATTTTTGGAATATAGCTGTCATTTATAACTCTGCAGGTTTGTGAATGACAGTGCCCCTGAGCTCCTTTCTTCAACTCGCTTACTTGTGAGCTGGCCGCAACACCGCAGGATTGCTTCAGGCCCTAGTGTGGTTACGGCACGGCATGATGAGCCTTTGGTTAATTCCTCTTCCTGTTGGGAAATGAGAGTTAAATTTGCCCGTCCAGACACCTCCAGCTAGTCTCTCATTGGTTCTCCCTATTCCTGTTCATTTTCCGCAGAAATTGCAAACTGGGCCAAACAGGAGGTTAAAGGCACTGACTCTCCAAGTGGGGAGAGTGTTAGTAAAGCGTCTGGAATGTTGCACCCGAGTACCAGGCGACGAAAACTGAGACACATTTGAACACGTTTCCCGATCACACGTTTGATCATACTCTGGGTTCCACATGCATGTTTTAGCTAAAGGAAGAATCCCTTAAACCTGGAGAGTTGAGACCCATGGAACGGGTACCAACATTATGAATTCAAAGGGTCTGCATTTGCTCAGCGAACCTCACCAATCCTATCACTGCTGCATTTATGCCGCTGTACACACGCTTGATTCTCTTTCGGAGACATATAAATCCATAGGTTTTAAGATTCTTACTAGTCAGGTATATTCTTAGGCGTTTAATATGGGGTGTTGAGTCCACTTCGTTGAGCAAGGAGTAGCTCTTGTCTATTACATATTTGGCTTATGGAACGGTATCTGTGCTAATTTCAATCTCTGGTTTATGCATCACCCCAACTCACCTTTCCCCTTAAGCAAGCATAAGTTGGTTTTCTACATTTGAGACCCTGTTCTGTTTTGTAATTCAGTTCCTGTGTAGCCAAGTTTACATTCCGTGTAGTAGTGATATCTTATGATGTTTCTTTATCTGTGACTTATTTCACTTAGAATCATCGTACCTGAATCCACTCATTATGCTGCTATGGGCCTGATGACATAGACTTCATTGCTGAGGGATATTGCATTGTACGTAAGTACCACAACTTCTTTATCCATTTTATGCTTTCTGTGATATTGAACTTAAACCGTAAACGAGGTTCTTGCAAAGAGAGCCGTCCCAAAGTTTGGGGTGGCTGTGTCTTTTTGATTTTAATTTCCCTAAGCTATAGGACCATAAGTGGAATTGCCCTAAGCTCTGCTTCTTTGTTTTCTAGATGTTTCAGGAAACACCATACACTTCTCCAGAGTGGCTGTTGGCATTTTACATCCCGCCCATCAGCATAACAAGGCTCCCAGGTCTCCATGGCCTGTCCTGCATTTCTGGAGTTTACACTTTTTTCAGATGGCTCTTTTGACCGGGGGGCAGTGAGACTTCGTTGTACTGCAGATTTCCTTTGCAAGCTTGCTTGGTTGGCCAAAAAGAGCGTATGCGTTTTTTCCTGAATATATTCAGGAAAAAACGCATACGCCCGTTTTGGCCAAGTGCATCATTGTGGACGTTCTGCCTCTTTTCCTATGCTTTACATGCAATTCCAGTCTACCTCGTGAAATCGGTTTCCTGCAATTCTGCCCCGCTTTCAAGTCCTCTTGGCAGCCTTACTTCAATATATTTTTGGACGATAGCTGTCATTTATAACTCTGCAGGGTTGTGAATGACAGTGCCCGTGAGCTCCTTTCTTCAACTCGCTTTCTTGTGAGCTTGCCGCAACACCGCAGGATTGCTTCAGGCCCTAGTGTGGTTCCGGCACGGCACGCAGAGCCTTTGGTTAATTCCTCTTCTTGGTGGGAAATGAGAGTTAAATTTGCCCGTCCAGACACCTCCAGCTAGTCTCTCATTGGTTCTCCCTATTCCTGTTCATTTTCCGTAGAAATTGCAAACTGGGCCAAACAGGAGGTTAAACGCACTGACTCTCCAAGTCGGGAAAGTGTTAGTAAAGCGTCTGGAATGTTGCTCCTGAGTACCAGGGGACAAAAACTGAGACACATTTGAACACGTTTCCCGATCACATGGTGGATCATACTCTGGGTTCCACATGCATGTTTTAGCTAAAGGAAGAATCCCTTAAACCTGGAGAGTTGAGACCTATGGAATGGGTACCAGGCAATATGACTTCAAAGGGTCTGCATTTGCTCACCGAACCTCACCAATCCTATCACTGCTGCATTTATGCTGCTGTTCACACACTTGATTCTCTTTTGGAGACATATAAATCCATAGGTTTTAAGATTCTTACTAGTCAGGTATATTCTTAGGCGTTTAATATGGGGTGTTGAGTCCACTTCGTTGAGCAAGGAGTAGCTCTTGTCTATTACATATTTGGCTTATGGAACGGTATCTGTGCTAATTTCACTCTCTGGTTTTATGCAGCACCCCAACTCACCTTTCCCCTTAAGCAAGCATAAGTTGGTTTTCTACATTTGAGACCCTGTTCTGTTTTGTAATTCAGTTCCTGAGTAGCCAAGTTTACATTCCGTGTAGTAGTGATATCTTATGATGTTTTTTTTTCTGTGTGACTTATTTCACTTAGAATCGTCATACCTGAATCCACTCATTATGCTGCTATGTGCCTGATGACATAGATTTCATTGCTGAGGGACATTGCATTTTACGTATGTACCACAACTTCTTTATCCATTTTTCGCTTTCTGTGATATTGAACTTGTACAGTAAACGAGGTTCTTGCAAACAGAGCCGTCCCAAAGTTTGGGGTGGCTGTGTCTCTTTGATTTTAATTTCCCTAAGCTATAGGACCATAAGCAGATTGCCCTAAGCTCTGCTTCTTTGTTTTTTAGATGTTTCAGGAAACACCATACACTTCTCCAGAGTGGCTGTTGGCAATTTACATCCCTCCCATCAGCATAACAAGGCTCCCAGGTCTCCGTGGCCTGTCCTGCCTTTCTGGATTTTACACTTTTTTCAGATGGCCCTTTTGACCGGGGGGCAGTGAGACTTCATTGTAGTGCAGATTTCCTTTGCAAGCTTGCTTGGTTGGCCAAAAAGGGCGTATGCGTTTTTTCCTGAATATATTCAGGAGAAAACGCAAACGCCCTTTTTGGCCAAGTGCATCATTGTGGACGTTCTGCCTCTTTTCCTATGCTTTACATGCAATTGCAGTCTACCTCCTGAAATCGGTTTCCTGCAATTCTGCCCCGCTTTCCAGTCCTCTTGGCAGCCTTACTTCAATATATTTTTGGACGATAGCTGTCATTTATCACTCTGCAGGTTTGTGAATTACAGTGCCCCTGAGCTCCTTTCTTCAACTCGCTTTCTTGTGAGCTGGCCGCAACACCACAGGATTGCTTCAGGCCCTAGTGTGGTTCCGGCACGGCACGCTGAGCCTTTGGTTAATTCCTCCTCCTGGTTGGAAATGAGAGTTAAATTTGCCCGTCCAGACACCTCCAGCTAGTCTCTCATTGGTTCTCCCTATTCCTGTTCATTTTCCGCAGAAATTGCAAACTGGGCCAAACAGGAGGTTAAAGGCACTGACTCTCCAAGTGGGGAGAGTGTTAGTAAAGCGTCTGGAATGTTGCACCCGAGTACCAGGGGACGAAAACTGAGACACATTTGAACACGTTTCCCGATCACACTGTGGATCATACTCTGGGTTCCACATGCATGTTTTAGCTGAAGGAAGAATCCCTGAAACCTGGAGAGTGGAGACCCATGGAATGGGTACCATGCAATATGACTTCAAAGGGTCTGGATTTGCTCACAGAACCTCACCAATCCTATCACTGCTGCGTTTATGCCGCTGTACACACGCTTGGTTCTCTTTCGGAGACATATAAATCCATAGGTTTTAAGATTCTTACTAGTCAGGTATATTCTTAGGCGTTTAATATGGGGTGTTGAGTCCACTTCGTTGAGCAAGGAGTAGCTCTTGTCTATTCCATATTTGGCTTATGGAACGGTATCTGTGCTAATTTCAATCTCTGGTTTTATGCAGCACCCCAACTCACCTTTCCCCTTAAGAAAGCATAAGTTGGTTTTCTACATTTGAGACCCTGTTCTGTTTTGTAATTCAGTTCCTGAGTAGCCAAGTTTACATTCTGTGTAGTAGTGATATCTTATGATGTTTCTTTTTCGGTGTGACTTATTTCACTTAGGATCATCGTACCTGAATCCACTCATTATGCTGCTACGGGCCTGATGACATAGATTTCATTGCTGAGTGATATTGCATTGTACGTAAGTACCACAACTTCTTTATCCATTGTTCGCTTTCTGTGATATTGAACTTGTACCGTAAACGAAGTTCTTGTAAACAGAGCCGTCCCAAACTTTGGGGTGGCTGTGTCTTTTTGAATTTAATTTCCATAAGCTATAGGACCATAAGTGGAAGTGCCCTAGGCTCTGTTGCTTTGTTTTTTGGATGTTTCAGGAAACACCATACACTTCTCCAGAGTGGCTGTTGGCAATTTACATCCCACCCGTCAGCATAACAAGGCCTCCAGTTCTCCGTGGCCTGTCCTGCCTTTCTGGATTTTACACTTTTTTCAGATGGCCCTTTTGACCGGGGGGCAGTGAGACTTCATTGTAGTGCAGATTTCCTTTGCAAGCTTGCTTGGTTGGCCAAAAAGTGCCTATGCTTTTTTCCTGAATATATTCAGGAAGAAACACATACGCCCTTTTTGGCCAAGGGCATCATTGTGGACGTTCTGCCTCTTTTCCTATGCTTTACATGCAATTCCAGTCTACCTCCTGAAATCGGTTTCCTGCAATTCTGCCCCGCTTTAAAGTCCTCTTAGCAGCCTTACTTCAATATATTTTTGGAATATAGCTGTCATTTATAACTCTGCAGGTTTGTGAATGACAGTGCCCCTGAGCTCCTTTCTTCAACTCGCTTACTTGTGAGCTGGCCGCAACACCGCAGGATTGCTTCAGGCCCTAGTGTGGTTACGGCACGGCATGATGAGCCTTTGGTTAATTCCTCTTCCTGTTGGGAAATGAGAGTTAAATTTGCCCGTCCAGACACCTCCAGCTAGTCTCTCATTGGTTCTCCCTATTCCTGTTCATTTTCCGCAGAAATTGCAAACTGGGCCAAACAGGAGGTTAAAGGCACTGACTCTCCAAGTGGGGAGAGTGTTAGTAAAGCGTCTGGAATGTTGCACCCGAGTACCAGGCGACGAAAACTGAGACACATTTGAACACGTTTCCCGATCACACGTTTGATCATACTCTGGGTTCCACATGCATGTTTTAGCTAAAGGAAGAATCCCTTAAACCTGGAGAGTTGAGACCCATGGAACGGGTACCAACATTATGAATTCAAAGGGTCTGCATTTGCTCAGCGAACCTCACCAATCCTATCACTGCTGCATTTATGCCGCTGTACACACGCTTGATTCTCTTTCGGAGACATATAAATCCATAGGTTTTAAGATTCTTACTAGTCAGGTATATTCTTAGGCGTTTAATATGGGGTGTTGAGTCCACTTCGTTGAGCAAGGAGTAGCTCTTGTCTATTACATATTTGGCTTATGGAACGGTATCTGTGCTAATTTCAATCTCTGGTTTATGCATCACCCCAACTCACCTTTCCCCTTAAGCAAGCATAAGTTGGTTTTCTACATTTGAGACCCTGTTCTGTTTTGTAATTCAGTTCCTGTGTAGCCAAGTTTACATTCCGTGTAGTAGTGATATCTTATGATGTTTCTTTATCTGTGACTTATTTCACTTAGAATCATCGTACCTGAATCCACTCATTATGCTGCTATGGGCCTGATGACATAGACTTCATTGCTGAGGGATATTGCATTGTACGTAAGTACCACAACTTCTTTATCCATTTTATGCTTTCTGTGATATTGAACTTAAACCGTAAACGAGGTTCTTGCAAAGAGAGCCGTCCCAAAGTTTGGGGTGGCTGTGTCTTTTTGATTTTAATTTCCCTAAGCTATAGGACCATAAGTGGAATTGCCCTAAGCTCTGCTTCTTTGTTTTCTAGATGTTTCAGGAAACACCATACACTTCTCCAGAGTGGCTGTTGGCAATTTACATCCCGCCCATCAGCATAACAAGGCTCCCAGGTCTCCATGGCCTGTCCTGCATTTCTGGAGTTTACACTTTTTTCAGATGGCTCTTTTGACCGGGGGGCAGTGAGACTTCGTTGTACTGCAGATTTCCTTTGCAAGCTTGCTTGGTTGGCCAAAAAGAGCGTATGCGTTTTTTCCTGAATATATTCAGGAAAAAACGCATACGCCCGTTTTGGCCAAGTGCATCATTGTGGACGTTCTGCCTCTTTTCCTATGCTTTACATGCAATTCCAGTCTACCTCGTGAAATCGGTTTCCTGCAATTCTGCCCCGCTTTCAAGTCCTCTTGGCAGCCTTACTTCAATATATTTTTGGACGATAGCTGTCATTTATAACTCTGCAGGGTTGTGAATGACAGTGCCCGTGAGCTCCTTTCTTCAACTCGCTTTCTTGTGAGCTTGCCGCAACACCGCAGGATTGCTTCAGGCCCTAGTGTGGTTCCGGCACGGCACGCAGAGCCTTTGGTTAATTCCTCTTCTTGGTGGGAAATGAGAGTTAAATTTGCCCGTCCAGACACCTCCAGCTAGTCTCTCATTGGTTCTCCCTATTCCTGTTCATTTTCCGTAGAAATTGCAAACTGGGCCAAACAGGAGGTTAAACGCACTGACTCTCCAAGTCGGGAAAGTGTTAGTAAAGCGTCTGGAATGTTGCTCCTGAGTACCAGGGGACAAAAACTGAGACACATTTGAACACGTTTCCCGATCACATGGTGGATCATACTCTGGGTTCCACATGCATGTTTTAGCTAAAGGAAGAATCCCTTAAACCTGGAGAGTTGAGACCTATGGAATGGGTACCAGGCAATATGACTTCAAAGGGTCTGCATTTGCTCACCGAACCTCACCAATCCTATCACTGCTGCATTTATGCTGCTGTTCACACACTTGATTCTCTTTTGGAGACATATAAATCCATAGGTTTTAAGATTCTTACTAGTCAGGTATATTCTTAGGCGTTTAATATGGGGTGTTGAGTCCACTTCGTTGAGCAAGGAGTAGCTCTTGTCTATTACATATTTGGCTTATGGAACGGTATCTGTGCTAATTTCACTCTCTGGTTTTATGCAGCACCCCAACTCACCTTTCCCCTTAAGCAAGCATAAGTTGGTTTTCTACATTTGAGACCCTGTTCTGTTTTGTAATTCAGTTCCTGAGTAGCCAAGTTTACATTCCGTGTAGTAGTGATATCTTATGATGTTTTTTTTTCTGTGTGACTTATTTCACTTAGAATCGTCATACCTGAATCCACTCATTATGCTGCTATGTGCCTGATGACATAGATTTCATTGCTGAGGGACATTGCATTTTACGTATGTACCACAACTTCTTTATCCATTTTTCGCTTTCTGTGATATTGAACTTGTACAGTAAACGAGGTTCTTGCAAACAGAGCCGTCCCAAAGTTTGGGGTGGCTGTGTCTCTTTGATTTTAATTTCCCTAAGCTATAGGACCATAAGCAGATTGCCCTAAGCTCTGCTTCTTTGTTTTTTAGATGTTTCAGGAAACACCATACACTTCTCCAGAGTGGCTGTTGGCAATTTACATCCCTCCCATCAGCATAACAAGGCTCCCAGGTCTCCGTGGCCTGTCCTGCCTTTCTGGATTTTACACTTTTTTCAGATGGCCCTTTTGACCGGGGGGCAGTGAGACTTCATTGTAGTGCAGATTTCTTTTGCAAGCTTGCTTGGTTGGCCAAAAAGGGCGTATGCGTTTTTTCCTGAATATATTCAGGAGAAAACGCAAACGCCCTTTTTGGCCAAGTGCATCATTGTGGACGTTCTGCCTCTTTTCCTATGCTTTACATGCAATTGCAGTCTACCTCCTGAAATCGGTTTCCTGCAATTCTGCCCCGCTTTCCAGTCCTCTTGGCAGCCTTACTTCAATATATTTTTGGACGATAGCTGTCATTTATCACTCTGCAGGTTTGTGAATTACAGTGCCCCTGAGCTCCTTTCTTCAACTCGCTTTCTTGTGAGCTGGCCGCAACACCACAGGATTGCTTCAGGCCCTAGTGTGGTTCCGGCACGGCACGCTGAGCCTTTGGTTAATTCCTCCTCCTGGTTGGAAATGAGAGTTAAATTTGCCCGTCCAGACACCTCCAGCTAGTCTCTCATTGGTTCTCCCTATTCCTGTTCATTTTCCGCAGAAATTGCAAACTGGGCCAAACAGGAGGTTAAAGGCACTGACTCTCCAAGTGGGGAGAGTGTTAGTAAAGCGTCTGGAATGTTGCACCCGAGTACCAGGGGACGAAAACTGAGACACATTTGAACACGTTTCCCGATCACACTGTGGATCATACTCTGGGTTCCACATGCATGTTTTAGCTGAAGGAAGAATCCCTGAAACCTGGAGAGTGGAGACCCATGGAATGGGTACCATGCAATATGACTTCAAAGGGTCTGGATTTGCTCACAGAACCTCACCAATCCTATCACTGCTGCGTTTATGCCGCTGTACACACGCTTGGTTCTCTTTCGGAGACATATAAATCCATAGGTTTTAAGATTCTTACTAGTCAGGTATATTCTTAGGCGTTTAATATGGGGTGTTGAGTCCACTTCGTTGAGCAAGGAGTAGCTCTTGTCTATTACATATTTGGCTTATGGAACGGTATCTGTGCTAATTTCAATCTCTGGTTTTATGCAGCACCCCAACTCACCTTTCCCCTTAAGAAAGCATAAGTTGGTTTTCTACATTTGAGACCCTGTTCTGTTTTGTAATTCAGTTCCTGAGTAGCCAAGTTTACATTCTGTGTAGTAGTGATATCTTATGATGTTTCTTTTTCGGTGTGACTTATTTCACTTAGGATCATCGTACCTGAATCCACTCATTATGCTGCTACGGGCCTGATGACATAGATTTCATTGCTGAGTGATATTGCATTGTACGTAAGTACCACAACTTCTTTATCCATTGTTCGCTTTCTGTGATATTGAACTTGTACCGTAAACGAAGTTCTTGTAAACAGAGCCGTCCCAAACTTTGGGGTGGCTGTGTCTTTTTGAATTTAATTTCCATAAGCTATAGGACCATAAGTGGAAGTGCCCTAGGCTCTGTTGCTTTGTTTTTTGGATGTTTCAGGAAACACCATACACTTCTCCAGAGTGGCTGTTGGCAATTTACATCCCACCCGTCAGCATAACAAGGCCTCCAGTTCTCCGTGGCCTGTCCTGCCTTTCTGGATTTTACACTTTTTTCAGATGGCCCTTTTGACCGGGGGGCAGTGAGACTTCATTGTAGTGCAGATTTCCTTTGCAAGCTTGCTTGGTTGGCCAAAAAGTGCCTATGCTTTTTTCCTGAATATATTCAGGAAGAAACACATACGCCCTTTTTGGCCAAGGGCATCATTGTGGACGTTCTGCCTCTTTTCCTATGCTTTACATGCAATTCCAGTCTACCTCCTGAAATCGGTTTCCTGCAATTCTGCCCCGCTTTAAAGTCCTCTTAGCAGCCTTACTTCAATATATTTTTGGAATATAGCTGTCATTTATAACTCTGCAGGTTTGTGAATGACAGTGCCCCTGAGCTCCTTTCTTCAACTCGCTTACTTGTGAGCTGGCCGCAACACCGCAGGATTGCTTCAGGCCCTAGTGTGGTTACGGCACGGCATGATGAGCCTTTGGTTAATTCCTCTTCCTGTTGGGAAATGAGAGTTAAATTTGCCCGTCCAGACACCTCCAGCTAGTCTCTCATTGGTTCTCCCTATTCCTGTTCATTTTCCGCAGAAATTGCAAACTGGGCCAAACAGGAGGTTAAAGGCACTGACTCTCCAAGTGGGGAGAGTGTTAGTAAAGCGTCTGGAATGTTGCACCCGAGTACCAGGCGACGAAAACTGAGACACATTTGAACACGTTTCCCGATCACACGTTTGATCATACTCTGGGTTCCACATGCATGTTTTAGCTAAAGGAAGAATCCCTTAAACCTGGAGAGTTGAGACCCATGGAACGGGTACCAACATTATGAATTCAAAGGGTCTGCATTTGCTCAGCGAACCTCACCAATCCTATCACTGCTGCATTTATGCCGCTGTACACACGCTTGATTCTCTTTCGGAGACATATAAATCCATAGGTTTTAAGATTCTTACTAGTCAGGTATATTCTTAGGCGTTTAATATGGGGTGTTGAGTCCACTTCGTTGAGCAAGGAGTAGCTCTTGTCTATTACATATTTGGCTTATGGAACGGTATCTGTGCTAATTTCAATCTCTGGTTTATGCATCACCCCAACTCACCTTTCCCCTTAAGCAAGCATAAGTTGGTTTTCTACATTTGAGACCCTGTTCTGTTTTGTAATTCAGTTCCTGTGTAGCCAAGTTTACATTCCGTGTAGTAGTGATATCTTATGATGTTTCTTTATCTGTGACTTATTTCACTTAGAATCATCGTACCTGAATCCACTCATTATGCTGCTATGGGCCTGATGACATAGACTTCATTGCTGAGGGATATTGCATTGTACGTAAGTACCACAACTTCTTTATCCATTTTATGCTTTCTGTGATATTGAACTTAAACCGTAAACGAGGTTCTTGCAAAGAGAGCCGTCCCAAAGTTTGGGGTGGCTGTGTCTTTTTGATTTTAATTTCCCTAAGCTATAGGACCATAAGTGGAATTGCCCTAAGCTCTGCTTCTTTGTTTTCTAGATGTTTCAGGAAACACCATACACTTCTCCAGAGTGGCTGTTGGCAATTTACATCCCGCCCATCAGCATAACAAGGCTCCCAGGTCTCCATGGCCTGTCCTGCATTTCTGGAGTTTACACTTTTTTCAGATGGCTCTTTTGACCGGGGGGCAGTGAGACTTCGTTGTACTGCAGATTTCCTTTGCAAGCTTGCTTGGTTGGCCAAAAAGAGCGTATGCGTTTTTTCCTGAATATATTCAGGAAAAAACGCATACGCCCGTTTTGGCCAAGTGCATCATTGTGGACGTTCTGCCTCTTTTCCTATGCTTTACATGCAATTCCAGTCTACCTCGTGAAATCGGTTTCCTGCAATTCTGCCCCGCTTTCAAGTCCTCTTGGCAGCCTTACTTCAATATATTTTTGGACGATAGCTGTCATTTATAACTCTGCAGGGTTGTGAATGACAGTGCCCGTGAGCTCCTTTCTTCAACTCGCTTTCTTGTGAGCTTGCCGCAACACCGCAGGATTGCTTCAGGCCCTAGTGTGGTTCCGGCACGGCACGCAGAGCCTTTGGTTAATTCCTCTTCTTGGTGGGAAATGAGAGTTAAATTTGCCCGTCCAGACACCTCCAGCTAGTCTCTCATTGGTTCTCCCTATTCCTGTTCATTTTCCGTAGAAATTGCAAACTGGGCCAAACAGGAGGTTAAACGCACTGACTCTCCAAGTCGGGAAAGTGTTAGTAAAGCGTCTGGAATGTTGCTCCTGAGTACCAGGGGACAAAAACTGAGACACATTTGAACACGTTTCCCGATCACATGGTGGATCATACTCTGGGTTCCACATGCATGTTTTAGCTAAAGGAAGAATCCCTTAAACCTGGAGAGTTGAGACCTATGGAATGGGTACCAGGCAATATGACTTCAAAGGGTCTGCATTTGCTCACCGAACCTCACCAATCCTATCACTGCTGCGTTTATGCTGCTGTTCACACACTTGATTCTCTTTTGGAGACATATAAATCCATAGGTTTTAAGATTCTTACTAGTCAGGTATATTCTTAGGCGTTTAATATGGGGTGTTGAGTCCACTTCGTTGAGCAAGGAGTAGCTCTTGTCTATTACATATTTGGCTTATGGAACGGTATCTGTGCTAATTTCACTCTCTGGTTTTATGCAGCACCCCAACTCACCTTTCCCCTTAAGCAAGCATAAGTTGGTTTTCTACATTTGAGACCCTGTTCTGTTTTGTAATTCAGTTCCTGAGTAGCCAAGTTTACATTCCGTGTAGTAGTGATATCTTATGATGTTTTTTTTTCTGTGTGACTTATTTCACTTAGAATCGTCATACCTGAATCCACTCATTATGCTGCTATGTGCCTGATGACATAGATTTCATTGCTGAGGGATATTGCATTTTACGTATGTACCACAACTTCTTTATCCATTTTTCGCTTTCTGTGATATTGAACTTGTACAGTAAACGAGGTTCTTGCAAACAGAGCCGTCCCAAAGTTTGGGGTGGCTGTGTCTCTTTGATTTTAATTTCCCTAAGCTATAGGACCATAAGCAGATTGCCCTAAGCTCTGCTTCTTTGTTTTTTAGATGTTTCAGGAAACACCATACACTTCTCCAGAGTGGCTGTTGGCAATTTACATCCCTCCCATCAGCATAACAAGGCTCCCAGTTCTCCATGGCCTGTCCTGCCTTTCTGGATTTTACACTTTTTTCAGATGGCCCTTTTGACCGGGGGGCAGTGAGACTTCATTGTAGTGCAGATTTCCTTTGCAAGCTTGCTTGGTTGGCCAAAAAGGGCGTATGCGTTTTTTCCTGAATATATTCAGGAGAAAACGCATACGCCCTTTTTGGCCAAGTGCATCATTGTGGACGTTCTGCCTCTTTTCCTATGCTTTACATGCAATTCCAGTCTACCTCCTGAAATCGGTTTCCTGCAATTCTGCCCCGCTTTCAAGTCCTCTTGGCAGCCTTATTTCAATATATTTTTGGACGATAGCTGTCATTTATAACTCTGCAGGTTTGTGAATTACAGTGCCCCTGAGCTCCTTTCTTCAACTCGCTTTCTTGTGAGCTGGCCGCAACACCGCAGGATTGCTTCAGGCCCTAGTGTGGTTCTGGCACGGCACGCTGAGCCTTTGGTTAATTCCTCCTCCTGGTTGGAAATGAGAGTTAAATTTGCCCGTCCAGACACCTCCAGCTAGTCTCTCATTGGTTCTCCCTATTCCTGTTCATTTTCCGCAGAAATTGCAAACTGGGCCAAACAGGAGGTTAAAGGCACTGACTCTCCAAGTGGGGAGAGTGTTAGTAAAGCGTCTGGAATGTTGCACCCGAGTACCAGGGGACGAAAACTGAGACACATTTGAACACGTTTCCCGATCACACTGTGGATCATACTCTGGGTTCCACATGCATGTTTTAGCTGAAGGAAGAATCCCTGAAACCTGGAGAGTGGAAACCCATGGAATGGGTACCATGCAATATGACTTCAAAGGGTCTGGATTTGCTCACAGAACCTCACCAATCCTATCACTGCTGCGTTTATGCCGCTGTACACACGCTTGGTTCTCTTTCGGAGACATATAAATCCATAGGTTTTAAGATTCTTACTAGTCAGGTATATTCTTAGGCGTTTAATATGGGGTGTTGAGTCCACTTCGTTGAGCAAGGAGTAGCTCTTGTCTATTACATATTTGGCTTATGGAACGGTATCTGTGCTAATTTCAATCTCTGGTTTATGCATCACCCCAACTCACCTTTCCCCTTAAGCAAGCATAAGTTGGTTTTCTACATTTGAGACCCTGTTCTGTTTTGTAATTCAGTTCCTGTGTAGCCAAGTTTACATTCCGTGTAGTAGTGATATCTTATGATGTTTCTTTATCTGTGACTTATTTCACTTAGAATCATCGTACCTGAATCCACTCATTATGCTGCTATGGGCCTGATGACATAGACTTCATTGCTGAGGGATATTGCATTGTACGTAAGTACCACAACTTCTTTATCCATTTTATGCTTTCTGTGATATTGAACTTAAACCGTAAACGAGGTTCTTGCAAAGAGAGCCGTCCCAAAGTTTGGGGTGGCTGTGTCTTTTTGATTTTAATTTCCCTAAGCTATAGGACCATAAGTGGAATTGCCCTAAGCTCTGCTTCTTTGTTTTCTAGATGTTTCAGGAAACACCATACACTTCTCCAGAGTGGCTGTTGGCAATTTACATCCCGCCCATCAGCATAACAAGGCTCCCAGGTCTCCATGGCCTGTCCTGCATTTCTGGAGTTTACACTTTTTTCAGATGGCTCTTTTGACCGGGGGGCAGTGAGACTTCGTTGTACTGCAGATTTCCTTTGCAAGCTTGCTTGGTTGGCCAAAAAGAGCGTATGCGTTTTTTCCTGAATATATTCAGGAAAAAACGCATACGCCCGTTTTGGCCAAGTGCATCATTGTGGACGTTCTGCCTCTTTTCCTATGCTTTACATGCAATTCCAGTCTACCTCGTGAAATCGGTTTCCTGCAATTCTGCCCCGCTTTCAAGTCCTCTTGGCAGCCTTACTTCAATATATTTTTGGACGATAGCTGTCATTTATAACTCTGCAGGGTTGTGAATGACAGTGCCCGTGAGCTCCTTTCTTCAACTCGCTTTCTTGTGAGCTTGCCGCAACACCGCAGGATTGCTTCAGGCCCTAGTGTGGTTCCGGCACGGCACGCAGAGCCTTTGGTTAATTCCTCTTCTTGGTGGGAAATGAGAGTTAAATTTGCCCGTCCAGACACCTCCAGCTAGTCTCTCATTGGTTCTCCCTATTCCTGTTCATTTTCCGTAGAAATTGCAAACTGGGCCAAACAGGAGGTTAAACGCACTGACTCTCCAAGTCGGGAAAGTGTTAGTAAAGCGTCTGGAATGTTGCTCCTGAGTACCAGGGGACAAAAACTGAGACACATTTGAACACGTTTCCCGATCACATGGTGGATCATACTCTGGGTTCCACATGCATGTTTTAGCTAAAGGAAGAATCCCTTAAACCTGGAGAGTTGAGACCTATGGAATGGGTACCAGGCAATATGACTTCAAAGGGTCTGCATTTGCTCACCGAACCTCACCAATCCTATCACTGCTGCGTTTATGCTGCTGTTCACACACTTGATTCTCTTTTGGAGACATATAAATCCATAGGTTTTAAGATTCTTACTAGTCAGGTATATTCTTAGGCGTTTAATATGGGGTGTTGAGTCCACTTCGTTGAGCAAGGAGTAGCTCTTGTCTATTACATATTTGGCTTATGGAACGGTATCTGTGCTAATTTCACTCTCTGGTTTTATGCAGCACCCCAACTCACCTTTCCCCTTAAGCAAGCATAAGTTGGTTTTCTACATTTGAGACCCTGTTCTGTTTTGTAATTCAGTTCCTGAGTAGCCAAGTTTACATTCCGTGTAGTAGTGATATCTTATGATGTTTTTTTTTCTGTGTGACTTATTTCACTTAGAATCATCATACCTGAATCCACTCATTATGCTGCTATGTGCCTGATGACATAGATTTCATTGCTGAGGGACATTGCATTTTACGTATGTACCACAACTTCTTTATCCATTTTTCGCTTTCTGTGATATTAAACTTGTACAGTAAACGAGGTTCTTGCAAACAGAGCCGTCCCAAAGTTTGGGGTGGCTGTGTCTCTTTGATTTTAATTTCCCTAAGCTATAGGACCATAAGCAGATTGCCCTAAGCTCTGCTTCTTTGTTTTTTAGATGTTTCAGGAAACACCATACACTTCTCCAGAGTGGCTGTTGGCAATTTACATCCCTCCCATCAGCATAACAAGGCTCCCAGTTCTCCATGGCCTGTCCTGCCTTTCTGGATTTTACACTTTTTTCAGATGGCCCTTTTGACCGGGGGGCAGTGAGACTTCATTGTAGTGCAGATTTCCTTTGCAAGCTTGCTTGGTTGGCCAAAAAGGGCGTATGCGTTTTTTCCTGAATATATTCAGGAGAAAATGCAAACGCCCTTTTTGGCCAAGTGCATCATTGTGGACGTTCTGCCTCTTTTCCTATGCTTTACATGCAATTGCAGTCTACCTCCTGAAATCGGTTTCCTGCAATTCTGCCCCGCTTTCCAGTCCTCTTGGCAGCCTTACTTCAATATATTTTTGGACGATAGCTGTCATTTATCACTCTGCAGGTTTGTGAATTACAGTGCCCCTGAGCTCCTTTCTTCAACTCGCTTTCTTGTGAGCTGGCCGCAACACCACAGGATTGCTTCAGGCCCTAGTGTGGTTCCGGCACGGCACGCTGAGCCTTTGGTTAATTCCTCCTCCTGGTTGGAAATGAGAGTTAAATTTGCCCGTCCAGACACCTCCAGCTAGTCTCTCATTGGTTCTCCCTATTCCTGTTCATTTTCCGCAGAAATTGCAAACTGGGCCAAACAGGAGGTTAAAGGCACTGACTCTCCAAGTGGGGAGAGTGTTAGTAAAGCGTCTGGAATGTTGCACCCGAGTACCAGGGGACGAAAACTGAGACACATTTGAACACGTTTCCCGATCACACTGTGGATCATACTCTGGGTTCCACATGCATGTTTTAGCTGAAGGAAGAATCCCTGAAACCTGGAGAGTGGAGACCCATGGAATGGGTACCATGCAATATGACTTCAAAGGGTCTGGATTTGCTCACAGAACCTCACCAATCCTATCACTGCTGCGTTTATGCCGCTGTACACACGCTTGGTTCTCTTTCGGAGACATATAAATCCATAGGTTTTAAGATTCTTACTAGTCAGGTATATTCTTAGGCGTTTAATATGGGGTGTTGAGTCCACTTCGTTGAGCAAGGAGTAGCTCTTGTCTATTCCATATTTGGCTTATGGAACGGTATCTGTGCTAATTTCAATCTCTGGTTTTATGCAGCACCCCAACTCACCTTTCCCCTTAAGAAAGCATAAGTTGGTTTTCTACATTTGAGACCCTGTTCTGTTTTGTAATTCAGTTCCTGAGTAGCCAAGTTTACATTCTGTGTAGTAGTGATATCTTATGATGTTTCTTTTTCGGTGTGACTTATTTCACTTAGGATCATCGTACCTGAATCCACTCATTATGCTGCTACGGGCCTGATGACATAGATTTCATTGCTGAGTGATATTGCATTGTACGTAAGTACCACAACTTCTTTATCCATTGTTCGCTTTCTGTGATATTGAACTTGTACCGTAAACGAAGTTCTTGTAAACAGAGCCGTCCCAAACTTTGGGGTGGCTGTGTCTTTTTGAATTTAATTTCCATAAGCTATAGGACCATAAGTGGAAGTGCCCTAGGCTCTGTTGCTTTGTTTTTTGGATGTTTCAGGAAACACCATACACTTCTCCAGAGTGGCTGTTGGCAATTTACATCCCACCCGTCAGCATAACAAGGCCTCCAGTTCTCCGTGGCCTGTCCTGCCTTTCTGGATTTTACACTTTTTTCAGATGGCCCTTTTGACCGGGGGGCAGTGAGACTTCATTGTAGTGCAGATTTCCTTTGCAAGCTTGCTTGGTTGGCCAAAAAGTGCCTATGCTTTTTTCCTGAATATATTCAGGAAGAAACACATACGCCCTTTTTGGCCAAGGGCATCATTGTGGACGTTCTGCCTCTTTTCCTATGCTTTACATGCAATTCCAGTCTACCTCCTGAAATCGGTTTCCTGCAATTCTGCCCCGCTTTAAAGTCCTCTTAGCAGCCTTACTTCAATATATTTTTGGAATATAGCTGTCATTTATAACTCTGCAGGTTTGTGAATGACAGTGCCCCTGAGCTCCTTTCTTCAACTCGCTTACTTGTGAGCTGGCCGCAACACCGCAGGATTGCTTCAGGCCCTAGTGTGGTTACGGCACGGCATGATGAGCCTTTGGTTAATTCCTCTTCCTGTTGGGAAATGAGAGTTAAATTTGCCCGTCCAGACACCTCCAGCTAGTCTCTCATTGGTTCTCCCTATTCCTGTTCATTTTCCGCAGAAATTGCAAACTGGGCCAAACAGGAGGTTAAAGGCACTGACTCTCCAAGTGGGGAGAGTGTTAGTAAAGCGTCTGGAATGTTGCACCCGAGTACCAGGCGACGAAAACTGAGACACATTTGAACACGTTTCCCGATCACACGTTTGATCATACTCTGGGTTCCACATGCATGTTTTAGCTAAAGGAAGAATCCCTTAAACCTGGAGAGTTGAGACCCATGGAACGGGTACCAACATTATGAATTCAAAGGGTCTGCATTTGCTCAGCGAACCTCACCAATCCTATCACTGCTGCATTTATGCCGCTGTACACACGCTTGATTCTCTTTCGGAGACATATAAATCCATAGGTTTTAAGATTCTTACTAGTCAGGTATATTCTTAGGCGTTTAATATGGGGTGTTGAGTCCACTTCGTTGAGCAAGGAGTAGCTCTTGTCTATTACATATTTGGCTTATGGAACGGTATCTGTGCTAATTTCAATCTCTGGTTTATGCATCACCCCAACTCACCTTTCCCCTTAAGCAAGCATAAGTTGGTTTTCTACATTTGAGACCCTGTTCTGTTTTGTAATTCAGTTCCTGTGTAGCCAAGTTTACATTCCGTGTAGTAGTGATATCTTATGATGTTTCTTTATCTGTGACTTATTTCACTTAGAATCATCGTACCTGAATCCACTCATTATGCTGCTATGGGCCTGATGACATAGACTTCATTGCTGAGGGATATTGCATTGTACGTAAGTACCACAACTTCTTTATCCATTTTATGCTTTCTGTGATATTGAACTTAAACCGTAAACGAGGTTCTTGCAAAGAGAGCCGTCCCAAAGTTTGGGGTGGCTGTGTCTTTTTGATTTTAATTTCCCTAAGCTATAGGACCATAAGTGGAATTGCCCTAAGCTCTGCTTCTTTGTTTTCTAGATGTTTCAGGAAACACCATACACTTCTCCAGAGTGGCTGTTGGCAATTTACATCCCGCCCATCAGCATAACAAGGCTCCCAGGTCTCCATGGCCTGTCCTGCATTTCTGGAGTTTACACTTTTTTCAGATGGCTCTTTTGACCGGGGGGCAGTGAGACTTCGTTGTACTGCAGATTTCCTTTGCAAGCTTGCTTGGTTGGCCAAAAAGAGCGTATGCGTTTTTTCCTGAATATATTCAGGAAAAAACGCATACGCCCGTTTTGGCCAAGTGCATCATTGTGGACGTTCTGCCTCTTTTCCTATGCTTTACATGCAATTCCAGTCTACCTCGTGAAATCGGTTTCCTGCAATTCTGCCCCGCTTTCAAGTCCTCTTGGCAGCCTTACTTCAATATATTTTTGGACGATAGCTGTCATTTATAACTCTGCAGGGTTGTGAATGACAGTGCCCGTGAGCTCCTTTCTTCAACTCGCTTTCTTGTGAGCTTGCCGCAACACCGCAGGATTGCTTCAGGCCCTAGTGTGGTTCCGGCACGGCACGCAGAGCCTTTGGTTAATTCCTCTTCTTGGTGGGAAATGAGAGTTAAATTTGCCCGTCCAGACACCTCCAGCTAGTCTCTCATTGGTTCTCCCTATTCCTGTTCATTTTCCGTAGAAATTGCAAACTGGGCCAAACAGGAGGTTAAACGCACTGACTCTCCAAGTCGGGAAAGTGTTAGTAAAGCGTCTGGAATGTTGCTCCTGAGTACCAGGGGACAAAAACTGAGACACATTTGAACACGTTTCCCGATCACATGGTGGATCATACTCTGGGTTCCACATGCATGTTTTAGCTAAAGGAAGAATCCCTTAAACCTGGAGAGTTGAGACCTATGGAATGGGTACCAGGCAATATGACTTCAAAGGGTCTGCATTTGCTCACCGAACCTCACCAATCCTATCACTGCTGCGTTTATGCTGCTGTTCACACACTTGATTCTCTTTTGGAGACATATAAATCCATAGGTTTTAAGATTCTTACTAGTCAGGTATATTCTTAGGCGTTTAATATGGGGTGTTGAGTCCACTTCGTTGAGCAAGGAGTAGCTCTTGTCTATTACATATTTGGCTTATGGAACGGTATCTGTGCTAATTTCACTCTCTGGTTTTATGCAGCACCCCAACTCACCTTTCCCCTTAAGCAAGCATAAGTTGGTTTTCTACATTTGAGACCCTGTTCTGTTTTGTAATTCAGTTCCTGAGTAGCCAAGTTTACATTCCGTGTAGTAGTGATATCTTATGATGTTTTTTTTTCTGTGTGACTTATTTCACTTAGAATCGTCATACCTGAATCCACTCATTATGCTGCTATGTGCCTGATGACATAGATTTCATTGCTGAGGGATATTGCATTTTACGTATGTACCACAACTTCTTTATCCATTTTTCGCTTTCTGTGATATTGAACTTGTACAGTAAACGAGGTTCTTGCAAACAGAGCCGTCCCAAAGTTTGGGGTGGCTGTGTCTCTTTGATTTTAATTTCCCTAAGCTATAGGACCATAAGCAGATTGCCCTAAGCTCTGCTTCTTTGTTTTTTAGATGTTTCAGGAAACACCATACACTTCTCCAGAGTGGCTGTTGGCAATTTACATCCCTCCCATCAGCATAACAAGGCTCCCAGTTCTCCATGGCCTGTCCTGCCTTTCTGGATTTTACACTTTTTTCAGATGGCCCTTTTGACCGGGGGGCAGTGAGACTTCATTGTAGTGCAGATTTCCTTTGCAAGCTTGCTTGGTTGGCCAAAAAGGGCGTATGCGTTTTTTCCTGAATATATTCAGGAGAAAACGCATACGCCCTTTTTGGCCAAGTGCATCATTGTGGACGTTCTGCCTCTTTTCCTATGCTTTACATGCAATTCCAGTCTACCTCCTGAAATCGGTTTCCTGCAATTCTGCCCCGCTTTCAAGTCCTCTTGGCAGCCTTATTTCAATATATTTTTGGACGATAGCTGTCATTTATAACTCTGCAGGTTTGTGAATTACAGTGCCCCTGAGCTCCTTTCTTCAACTCGCTTTCTTGTGAGCTGGCCGCAACACCGCAGGATTGCTTCAGGCCCTAGTGTGGTTCTGGCACGGCACGCTGAGCCTTTGGTTAATTCCTCCTCCTGGTTGGAAATGAGAGTTAAATTTGCCCGTCCAGACACCTCCAGCTAGTCTCTCATTGGTTCTCCCTATTCCTGTTCATTTTCCGCAGAAATTGCAAACTGGGCCAAACAGGAGGTTAAAGGCACTGACTCTCCAAGTGGGGAGAGTGTTAGTAAAGCGTCTGGAATGTTGCACCCGAGTACCAGGGGACGAAAACTGAGACACATTTGAACACGTTTCCCGATCACACTGTGGATCATACTCTGGGTTCCACATGCATGTTTTAGCTGAAGGAAGAATCCCTGAAACCTGGAGAGTGGAGACCCATGGAATGGGTACCATGCAATATGACTTCAAAGGGTCTGGATTTGCTCACAGAACCTCACCAATCCTATCACTGCTGCGTTTATGCCGCTGTACACACGCTTGGTTCTCTTTCGGAGACATATAAATCCATAGGTTTTAAGATTCTTACTAGTCAGGTATATTCTTAGGCGTTTAATATGGGGTGTTGAGTCCACTTCGTTGAGCAAGGAGTAGCTCTTGTCTATTACATATTTGGCTTATGGAACGGTATCTGTGCTAATTTCAATCTCTGGTTTATGCATCACCCCAACTCACCTTTCCCCTTAAGCAAGCATAAGTTGGTTTTCTACATTTGAGACCCTGTTCTGTTTTGTAATTCAGTTCCTGTGTAGCCAAGTTTACATTCCGTGTAGTAGTGATATCTTATGATGTTTCTTTATCTGTGACTTATTTCACTTAGAATCATCGTACCTGAATCCACTCATTATGCTGCTATGGGCCTGATGACATAGACTTCATTGCTGAGGGATATTGCATTGTACGTAAGTACCACAACTTCTTTATCCATTTTATGCTTTCTGTGATATTGAACTTAAACCGTAAACGAGGTTCTTGCAAAGAGAGCCGTCCCAAAGTTTGGGGTGGCTGTGTCTTTTTGATTTTAATTTCCCTAAGCTATAGGACCATAAGTGGAATTGCCCTAAGCTCTGCTTCTTTGTTTTCTAGATGTTTCAGGAAACACCATACACTTCTCCAGAGTGGCTGTTGGCAATTTACATCCCGCCCATCAGCATAACAAGGCTCCCAGGTCTCCATGGCCTGTCCTGCATTTCTGGAGTTTACACTTTTTTCAGATGGCTCTTTTGACCGGGGGGCAGTGAGACTTCGTTGTACTGCAGATTTCCTTTGCAAGCTTGCTTGGTTGGCCAAAAAGAGCGTATGCGTTTTTTCCTGAATATATTCAGGAAAAAACGCATACGCCCGTTTTGGCCAAGTGCATCATTGTGGACGTTCTGCCTCTTTTCCTATGCTTTACATGCAATTCCAGTCTACCTCGTGAAATCGGTTTCCTGCAATTCTGCCCCGCTTTCAAGTCCTCTTGGCAGCCTTACTTCAATATATTTTTGGACGATAGCTGTCATTTATAACTCTGCAGGGTTGTGAATGACAGTGCCCGTGAGCTCCTTTCTTCAACTCGCTTTCTTGTGAGCTTGCCGCAACACCGCAGGATTGCTTCAGGCCCTAGTGTGGTTCCGGCACGGCACGCAGAGCCTTTGGTTAATTCCTCTTCTTGGTGGGAAATGAGAGTTAAATTTGCCCGTCCAGACACCTCCAGCTAGTCTCTCATTGGTTCTCCCTATTCCTGTTCATTTTCCATAGAAATTGCAAACTGGGCCAAACAGGAGGTTAAACGCACTGACTCTCCAAGTCGGGAAAGTGTTAGTAAAGCGTCTGGAATGTTGCTCCTGAGTACCAGGGGACAAAAACTGAGACACATTTGAACACGTTTCCCGATCACATGGTGGATCATACTCTGGGTTCCACATGCATGTTTTAGCTAAAGGAAGAATCCCTTAAACCTGGAGAGTTGAGACCTATGGAATGGGTACCAGGCAATATGACTTCAAAGGGTCTGCATTTGCTCACCGAACCTCACCAATCCTATCACTGCTGCGTTTATGCTGCTGTTCACACACTTGATTCTCTTTTGGAGACATATAAATCCATAGGTTTTAAGATTCTTACTAGTCAGGTATATTCTTAGGCGTTTAATATGGGGTGTTGAGTCCACTTCGTTGAGCAAGGAGTAGCTCTTGTCTATTACATATTTGGCTTATGGAACGGTATCTGTGCTAATTTCACTCTCTGGTTTTATGCAGCACCCCAACTCACCTTTCCCCTTAAGCAAGCATAAGTTGGTTTTCTACATTTGAGACCCTGTTCTGTTTTGTAATTCAGTTCCTGAGTAGCCAAGTTTACATTCCGTGTAGTAGTGATATCTTATGATGTTTTTTTTTCTGTGTGACTTATTTCACTTAGAATCGTCATACCTGAATCCACTCATTATGCTGCTATGTGCCTGATGACATAGATTTCATTGCTGAGGGATATTGCATTTTACGTATGTACCACAACTTCTTTATCCATTTTTCGCTTTCTGTGATATTGAACTTGTACAGTAAACGAGGTTCTTGCAAACAGAGCCGTCCCAAAGTTTGGGGTGGCTGTGTCTCTTTGATTTTAATTTCCCTAAGCTATAGGACCATAAGCAGATTGCCCTAAGCTCTGCTTCTTTGTTTTTTAGATGTTTCAGGAAACACCATACACTTCTCCAGAGTGGCTGTTGGCAATTTACATCCCTCCCATCAGCATAACAAGGCTCCCAGTTCTCCATGGCCTGTCCTGCCTTTCTGGATTTTACACTTTTTTCAGATGGCCCTTTTGACCGGGGGGCAGTGAGACTTCATTGTAGTGCAGATTTCCTTTGCAAGCTTGCTTGGTTGGCCAAAAAGGGCGTATGCGTTTTTTCCTGAATATATTCAGGAGAAAACGCAAACGCCCTTTTTGGCCAAGTGCATCATTGTGGACGTTCTGCCTCTTTTCCTATGCTTTACATGCAATTCCAGTCTACCTCGTGAAATCGGTTTCCTGCAATTCTGCCCCGCTTTCAAGTCCTCTTGGCAGCCTTACTTCAATATATTTTTGGACGATAGCTGTCATTTATAACTCTGCAGGGTTGTGAATGACAGTGCCCGTGAGCTCCTTTCTTCAACTCGCTTTCTTGTGAGCTTGCCGCAACACCGCAGGATTGCTTCAGGCCCTAGTGTGGTTCCGGCACGGCACGCAGAGCCTTTGGTTAATTCCTCTTCTTGGTGGGAAATGAGAGTTAAATTTGCCCGTCCAGACACCTCCAGCTAGTCTCTCATTGGTTCTCCCTATTCCTGTTCATTTTCCGTAGAAATTGCAAACTGGGCCAAACAGGAGGTTAAACGCACTGACTCTCCAAGTCGGGAAAGTGTTAGTAAAGCGTCTGGAATGTTGCTCCTGAGTACCAGGGGACAAAAACTGAGACACATTTGAACACGTTTCCCGATCACATGGTGGATCATACTCTGGGTTCCACATGCATGTTTTAGCTAAAGGAAGAATCCCTTAAACCTGGAGAGTTGAGACCTATGGAATGGGTACCAGGCAATATGACTTCAAAGGGTCTGCATTTGCTCACCGAACCTCACCAATCCTATCACTGCTGCGTTTATGCTGCTGTTCACACACTTGATTCTCTTTTGGAGACATATAAATCCATAGGTTTTAAGATTCTTACTAGTCAGGTATATTCTTAGGCGTTTAATATGGGGTGTTGAGTCCACTTCGTTGAGCAAGGAGTAGCTCTTGTCTATTACATATTTGGCTTATGGAACGGTATCTGTGCTAATTTCACTCTCTGGTTTTATGCAGCACCCCAACTCACCTTTCCCCTTAAGCAAGCATAAGTTGGTTTTCTACATTTGAGACCCTGTTCTGTTTTGTAATTCAGTTCCTGAGTAGCCAAGTTTACATTCCGTGTAGTAGTGATATCTTATGATGTTTTTTTTTCTGTGTGACTTATTTCACTTAGAATCATCATACCTGAATCCACTCATTATGCTGCTATGTGCCTGATGACATAGATTTCATTGCTGAGGGACATTGCATTTTACGTATGTACCACAACTTCTTTATCCATTTTTCGCTTTCTGTGATATTAAACTTGTACAGTAAACGAGGTTCTTGCAAACAGAGCCGTCCCAAAGTTTGGGGTGGCTGTGTCTCTTTGATTTTAATTTCCCTAAGCTATAGGACCATAAGCAGATTGCCCTAAGCTCTGCTTCTTTGTTTTTTAGATGTTTCAGGAAACACCATACACTTCTCCAGAGTGGCTGTTGGCAATTTACATCCCTCCCATCAGCATAACAAGGCTCCCAGGTCTCCGTGGCCTGTCCTGCCTTTCTGGATTTTACACTTTTTTCAGATGGCCCTTTTGACCGGGGGGCAGTGAGACTTCATTGTAGTGCAGATTTCCTTTGCAAGCTTGCTTGGTTGGCCAAAAAGGGCGTATGCGTTTTTTCCTGAATATATTCAGGAGAAAACGCAAACGCCCTTTTTGGCCAAGTGCATCATTGTGGACGTTCTGCCTCTTTTCCTATGCTTTACATGCAATTGCAGTCTACCTCCTGAAATCGGTTTCCTGCAATTCTGCCCCGCTTTCCAGTCCTCTTGGCAGCCTTACTTCAATATATTTTTGGACGATAGCTGTCATTTATCACTCTGCAGGTTTGTGAATTACAGTGCCCCTGAGCTCCTTTCTTCAACTCGCTTTCTTGTGAGCTGGCCGCAACACCACAGGATTGCTTCAGGCCCTAGTGTGGTTCCGGCACGGCACGCTGAGCCTTTGGTTAATTCCTCCTCCTGGTTGGAAATGAGAGTTAAATTTGCCCGTCCAGACACCTCCAGCTAGTCTCTCATTGGTTCTCCCTATTCCTGTTCATTTTCCGCAGAAATTGCAAACTGGGCCAAACAGGAGGTTAAAGGCACTGACTCTCCAAGTGGGGAGAGTGTTAGTAAAGCGTCTGGAATGTTGCACCCGAGTACCAGGGGACGAAAACTGAGACACATTTGAACACGTTTCCCGATCACACTGTGGATCATACTCTGGGTTCCACATGCATGTTTTAGCTGAAGGAAGAATCCCTGAAACCTGGAGAGTGGAGACCCATGGAATGGGTACCATGCAATATGACTTCAAAGGGTCTGGATTTGCTCACAGAACCTCACCAATCCTATCACTGCTGCGTTTATGCCGCTGTACACACGCTTGGTTCTCTTTCGGAGACATATAAATCCATAGGTTTTAAGATTCTTACTAGTCAGGTATATTCTTAGGCGTTTAATATGGGGTGTTGAGTCCACTTCGTTGAGCAAGGAGTAGCTCTTGTCTATTCCATATTTGGCTTATGGAACGGTATCTGTGCTAATTTCAATCTCTGGTTTTATGCAGCACCCCAACTCACCTTTCCCCTTAAGAAAGCATAAGTTGGTTTTCTACATTTGAGACCCTGTTCTGTTTTGTAATTCAGTTCCTGAGTAGCCAAGTTTACATTCTGTGTAGTAGTGATATCTTATGATGTTTCTTTTTCGGTGTGACTTATTTCACTTAGGATCATCGTACCTGAATCCACTCATTATGCTGCTACGGGCCTGATGACATAGATTTCATTGCTGAGTGATATTGCATTGTACGTAAGTACCACAACTTCTTTATCCATTGTTCGCTTTCTGTGATATTGAACTTGTACCGTAAACGAAGTTCTTGTAAACAGAGCCGTCCCAAACTTTGGGGTGGCTGTGTCTTTTTGAATTTAATTTCCATAAGCTATAGGACCATAAGTGGAAGTGCCCTAGGCTCTGTTGCTTTGTTTTTTGGATGTTTCAGGAAACACCATACACTTCTCCAGAGTGGCTGTTGGCAATTTACATCCCACCCGTCAGCATAACAAGGCCTCCAGTTCTCCGTGGCCTGTCCTGCCTTTCTGGATTTTACACTTTTTTCAGATGGCCCTTTTGACCGGGGGGCAGTGAGACTTCATTGTAGTGCAGATTTCCTTTGCAAGCTTGCTTGGTTGGCCAAAAAGTGCCTATGCTTTTTTCCTGAATATATTCAGGAAGAAACACATACGCCCTTTTTGGCCAAGGGCATCATTGTGGACGTTCTGCCTCTTTTCCTATGCTTTACATGCAATTCCAGTCTACCTCCTGAAATCGGTTTCCTGCAATTCTGCCCCGCTTTAAAGTCCTCTTAGCAGCCTTACTTCAATATATTTTTGGAATATAGCTGTCATTTATAACTCTGCAGGTTTGTGAATGACAGTGCCCCTGAGCTCCTTTCTTCAACTCGCTTACT
This sequence comes from Lagenorhynchus albirostris, assembly GCF_949774975.1. Taxonomy (NCBI): domain Eukaryota; kingdom Metazoa; phylum Chordata; class Mammalia; order Artiodactyla; family Delphinidae; genus Lagenorhynchus; species Lagenorhynchus albirostris. Next base: position 64,389,470 of record NC_083096.1, on the reverse strand, counting down.
TGTGAGCTGGCCGCAACACCGCAGGATTGCTTCAGGCCCTAGTGTGGTTACGGCACGGCATGATGAGCCTTTGGTTAATTCCTCTTCCTGTTGGGAAATGAGAGTTAAATTTGCCCGTCCAGACACCTCCAGCTAGTCTCTCATTGGTTCTCCCTATTCCTGTTCATTTTCCGCAGAAATTGCAAACTGGGCCAAACAGGAGGTTAAAGGCACTGACTCTCCAAGTGGGGAGAGTGTTAGTAAAGCGTCTGGAATGTTGCACCCGAGTACCAGGCGACGAAAACTGAGACACATTTGAACACGTTTCCCGATCACACGTTTGATCATACTCTGGGTTCCACATGCATGTTTTAGCTAAAGGAAGAATCCCTTAAACCTGGAGAGTTGAGACCCATGGAACGGGTACCAACATTATGAATTCAAAGGGTCTGCATTTGCTCAGCGAACCTCACCAATCCTATCACTGCTGCATTTATGCCGCTGTACACACGCTTGATTCTCTTTCGGAGACATATAAATCCATAGGTTTTAAGATTCTTACTAGTCAGGTATATTCTTAGGCGTTTAATATGGGGTGTTGAGTCCACTTCGTTGAGCAAGGAGTAGCTCTTGTCTATTACATATTTGGCTTATGGAACGGTATCTGTGCTAATTTCAATCTCTGGTTTATGCATCACCCCAACTCACCTTTCCCCTTAAGCAAGCATAAGTTGGTTTTCTACATTTGAGACCCTGTTCTGTTTTGTAATTCAGTTCCTGTGTAGCCAAGTTTACATTCCGTGTAGTAGTGATATCTTATGATGTTTCTTTATCTGTGACTTATTTCACTTAGAATCATCGTACCTGAATCCACTCATTATGCTGCTATGGGCCTGATGACATAGACTTCATTGCTGAGGGATATTGCATTGTACGTAAGTACCACAACTTCTTTATCCATTTTATGCTTTCTGTGATATTGAACTTAAACCGTAAACGAGGTTCTTGCAAAGAGAGCCGTCCCAAAGTTTGGGGTGGCTGTGTCTTTTTGATTTTAATTTCCCTAAGCTATAGGACCATAAGTGGAATTGCCCTAAGCTCTGCTTCTTTGTTTTCTAGATGTTTCAGGAAACACCATACACTTCTCCAGAGTGGCTGTTGGCAATTTACATCCCGCCCATCAGCATAACAAGGCTCCCAGGTCTCCATGGCCTGTCCTGCATTTCTGGAGTTTACACTTTTTTCAGATGGCTCTTTTGACCGGGGGGCAGTGAGACTTCGTTGTACTGCAGATTTCCTTTGCAAGCTTGCTTGGTTGGCCAAAAAGAGCGTATGCGTTTTTTCCTGAATATATTCAGGAAAAAACGCATACGCCCGTTTTGGCCAAGTGCATCATTGTGGACGTTCTGCCTCTTTTCCTATGCTTTACATGCAATTCCAGTCTACCTCGTGAAATCGGTTTCCTGCAATTCTGCCCCGCTTTCAAGTCCTCTTGGCAGCCTTACTTCAATATATTTTTGGACGATAGCTGTCATTTATAACTCTGCAGGGTTGTGAATGACAGTGCCCGTGAGCTCCTTTCTTCAACTCGCTTTCTTGTGAGCTTGCCGCAACACCGCAGGATTGCTTCAGGCCCTAGTGTGGTTCCGGCACGGCACGCAGAGCCTTTGGTTAATTCCTCTTCTTGGTGGGAAATGAGAGTTAAATTTGCCCGTCCAGACACCTCCAGCTAGTCTCTCATTGGTTCTCCCTATTCCTGTTCATTTTCCGTAGAAATTGCAAACTGGGCCAAACAGGAGGTTAAACGCACTGACTCTCCAAGTCGGGAAAGTGTTAGTAAAGCGTCTGGAATGTTGCTCCTGAGTACCAGGGGACAAAAACTGAGACACATTTGAACACGTTTCCCGATCACATGGTGGATCATACTCTGGGTTCCACATGCATGTTTTAGCTAAAGGAAGAATCCCTTAAACCTGGAGAGTTGAGACCTATGGAATGGGTACCAGGCAATATGACTTCAAAGGGTCTGCATTTGCTCACCGAACCTCACCAATCCTATCACTGCTGCGTTTATGCTGCTGTTCACACACTTGATTCTCTTTTGGAGACATATAAATCCATAGGTTTTAAGATTCTTACTAGTCAGGTATATTCTTAGGCGTTTAATATGGGGTGTTGAGTCCACTTCGTTGAGCAAGGAGTAGCTCTTGTCTATTACATATTTGGCTTATGGAACGGTATCTGTGCTAATTTCACTCTCTGGTTTTATGCAGCACCCCAACTCACCTTTCCCCTTAAGCAAGCATAAGTTGGTTTTCTACATTTGAGACCCTGTTCTGTTTTGTAATTCAGTTCCTGAGTAGCCAAGTTTACATTCCGTGTAGTAGTGATATCTTATGATGTTTTTTTTTCTGTGTGACTTATTTCACTTAGAATCGTCATACCTGAATCCACTCATTATGCTGCTATGTGCCTGATGACATAGATTTCATTGCTGAGGGATATTGCATTTTACGTATGTACCACAACTTCTTTATCCATTTTTCGCTTTCTGTGATATTGAACTTGTACAGTAAACGAGGTTCTTGCAAACAGAGCCGTCCCAAAGTTTGGGGTGGCTGTGTCTCTTTGATTTTAATTTCCCTAAGCTATAGGACCATAAGCAGATTGCCCTAAGCTCTGCTTCTTTGTTTTTTAGATGTTTCAGGAAACACCATACACTTCTCCAGAGTGGCTGTTGGCAATTTACATCCCTCCCATCAGCATAACAAGGCTCCCAGTTCTCCATGGCCTGTCCTGCCTTTCTGGATTTTACACTTTTTTCAGAAGGCCCTTTTGACCGGGGGGCAGTGAGACTTCATTGTAGTGCAGATTTCCTTTGCAAGCTTGCTTGGTTGGCCAAAAAGGGCGTATGCGTTTTTTCCTGAATATATTCAGGAGAAAACGCATACGCCCTTTTTGGCCAAGTGCATCATTGTGGACGTTCTGCCTCTTTTCCTATGCTTTACATGCAATTCCAGTCTACCTCCTGAAATCGGTTTCCTGCAATTCTGCCCCGCTTTCCAGTCCTCTTGGCAGCCTTACTTCAATATATTTTTGGACGATAGCTGTCATTTATCACTCTGCAGGTTTGTGAATTACCGTGCCCCTGAGCTCCTTTCTTCAACTCGCTTTCTTGTGAGCTGGCCGCAACACCACAGGATTGCTTCAGGCCCTAGTGTGGTTCCGGCACGGCACGCTGAGCCTTTGGTTAATTCCTCCTCCTGGTTGGAAATGAGAGTTAAATTTGCCCGTCCAGACACCTCCAGCTAGTCTCTCATTGGTTCTCCCTATTCCTGTTCATTTTCCGCAGAAATTGCAAACTGGGCCAAACAGGAGGTTAAAGGCACTGACTCTCCAAGTGGGGAGAGTGTTAGTAAAGCGTCTGGAATGTTGCACCCGAGTACCAGGGGACGAAAACTGAGACACATTTGAACACGTTTCCCGATCACACTGTGGATCATACTCTGGGTTCCACATGCATGTTTTAGCTGAAGGAAGAATCCCTGAAACCTGGAGAGTGGAGACCCATGGAATGGGTACCATGCAATATGACTTCAAAGGGTCTGGATTTGCTCACAGAACCTCACCAATCCTATCACTGCTGCGTTTATGCCGCTGTACACACGCTTGGTTCTCTTTCGGAGACATATAAATCCATAGGTTTTAAGATTCTTACTAGTCAGGTATATTCTTAGGCGTTTAATATGGGGTGTTGAGTCCACTTCGTTGAGCAAGGAGTAGCTCTTGTCTATTACATATTTGGCTTATGGAACGGTATCTGTGCTAATTTCAATCTCTGGTTTTATGCAGCACCCCAACTCACCTTTCCCCTTAAGAAAGCATAAGTTGGTTTTCTACATTTGAGACCCTGTTCTGTTTTGTAATTCAGTTCCTGAGTAGCCAAGTTTACATTCCGTGTAGTAGTGATATCTTATGATGTTTCTTTTTCGGTGTGACTTATTTCACTTAGAATCATCGTACCTGAATCCACTCATTATGCTGCTACGGGCCTGATGACATAGATTTCATTGCTGAGTGATATTGCATTGTACGTAAGTACCACAACTTCTTTATCCATTGTTCGCTTTCTGTGATATTGAACTTGTACCGTAAACGAAGTTCTTGTAAACAGAGCCGTCCCAAACTTTGGGGTGGCTGTGTCTTTTTGAATTTAATTTCCATAAGCTATAGGACCATAAGTGGAAGTGCCCTAGGCTCTGTTGCTTTGTTTTTTGGATGTTTCAGGAAACACCATACACTTCTCCAGAGTGGCTGTTGGCAATTTACATCCCACCCGTCAGCATAACAAGGCCTCCAGTTCTCCGTGGCCTGTCCTGCCTTTCTGGATTTTACACTTTTTTCAGATGGCCCTTTTGACCGGGGGGCAGTGAGACTTCATTGTAGTGCAGATTTCCTTTGCAAGCTTGCTTGGTTGGCCAAAAAGTGCCTATGCTTTTTTCCTGAATATATTCAGGAAGAAACACATACGCCCTTTTTGGCCAAGGGCATCATTGTGGACGTTCTGCCTCTTTTCCTATGCTTTACATGCAATTCCAGTCTACCTCCTGAAACCGGTTTTCTGAAATTCTGCCCCGCTTTAAAGTCCTCTTAGCAGCCTTACTTCAATATATTTTTGGAATATATCTGTCATTTATAACTCTGCAGGTTTGTGAATGACAGTGCCCCTGAGCTCCTTTCTTCAACTCGCTTACTTGTGAGCCTGCCGCAACACCGCAGGATTGCTTCAGGCCCTAGTGTGGTTACGGCACGGCATGATGAGCCTTTGGTTAATTCCTCTTCCTGTTGGGAAATGAGAGTTAAATTTGCCCGTCCAGACACCTCCAGCTAGTCTCTCATTGGTTCTCCCTATTCCTGTTCATTTTCCGCAGAAATTGCAAACTGGGCCAAACAGGAGGTTAAAGGCACTGACTCTCCAAGTGGGGAGAGTGTTAGTAAAGCGTCTGGAATGTTGCACCCGAGTACCAGGGGACGAAAACTGAGACACATTTGAACACGTTTCCCGATCACACGTTTGATCATACTCTGGGTTCCACATGCATGTTTTAGCTAAAGGAAGAATCCCTTAAACCTGGAGAGTTGAGACCTATGGAATGGGTACCAGGCAATATGACTTCAAAGGGTCTGCATTTGCTCACCGAACCTCACCAATCCTATCACTGCTGCGTTTATGCTGCTGTTCACACACTTGATTCTCTTTTGGAGACATATAAATCCATAGGTTTTAAGATTCTTACTAGTCAGGTATATTCTTAGGCGTTTAATATGGGGTGTTGAGTCCACTTCGTTGAGCAAGGAGTAGCTCTTGTCTATTACATATTTGGCTTATGGAACGGTATCTGTGCTAATTTAACTCTCTGGTTTTATGCAGCACCCCAACTCACCTTTCCCCTTAAGCAAGCATAAGTTGGTTTTCTACATTTGAGACCCTGTTCTGTTTTGTAATTCAGTTCCTGAGTAGCCAAGTTTACATTCCGTGTAGTAGTGATATCTTATGATGTTTTTTTTTCTGTGTGACTTATTTCACTTAGAATCATCATACCTGAATCCACTCATTATGCTGCTATGTGCCTGATGACATAGATTTCATTGCTGAGGGATATTGCATTTTACGTATGTACCACAACTTCTTTATCCATTTTTCGCTTTCTGTGATATTGAACTTGTACAGTAAACGAGGTTCTTGCAAACAGAGCCGTCCCGAAGTTTGGGGTGGCTGTGTCTCTTTGATTTTAATTTCCCTAAGCTATAGGACCATAAGCAGATTGCCCTAAGCTCTGCTTCTTTGTTTTTTAGATGTTTCAGGAAACACCATACACTTCTCCAGAGTGGCTGTTGGCAATTTACATCCCTCCCATCAGCATAACAAGGCTCCCAGTTCTCCATGGCCTGTCCTGCCTTTCTGGATTTTACACTTTTTTCAGATGGCCCTTTTAACCGGGGGGCAGTGAGACTTCATTGTAGTGCAGATTTCCTTTGCAAGCTTGCTTGGTTGGCCAAAAAGGGCGTATGCGTTTTTTCCTGAATATATTCAGGAGAAAACGCATACGCCCTTTTTGGCCAAGTGCATCATTGTGGACGTTCTGCCTCTTTTCCTATGCTTTACATGCAATTCCAGTCTACCTCCTGAAATCGGTTTCCTGCAATTCTGCCCCGCTTTCAAGTCCTCTTGGCAGCCTTATTTCAATATATTTTTGGACGATAGCTGTCATTTATAACTCTGCAGGTTTGTGAATTACAGTGCCCCTGAGCTCCTTTCTTCAACTCGCTTTCTTGTGAGCTGGCCGCAACACCGCAGGATTGCTTCAGGCCCTAGTGTGGTTCTGGCACGGCACGCTGAGCCTTTGGTTAATTCCTCCTCCTGGTTGGAAATGAGAGTTAAATTTGCCCGTCCAGACACCTCCAGCTAGTCTCTCATTGGTTCTCCCTATTCCTGTTCATTTTCCGCAGAAATTGCAAACTGGGCCAAACAGGAGGTTAAAGGCACTGACTCTCCAAGTGGGGAGAGTGTTAGTAAAGCGTCTGGAATGTTGCACCCGAGTACCAGGGGACGAAAACTGAGACACATTTGAACACGTTTCCCGATCACACTGTGGATCATACTCTGGGTTCCACATGCATGTTTTAGCTGAAGGAAGAATCCCTGAAACCTGGAGAGTGGAGACCCATGGAATGGGTACCATGCAATATGACTTCAAAGGGTCTGGATTTGCTCACAGAACCTCACCAATCCTATCACTGCTGCGTTTATGCAGCTGTACACACGCTTGGTTCTCTTTCGGAGACATATAAATCCATAGGTTTTAAGATTCTTACTAGTCAGGTATATTCTTAGGCGTTTAATATGGGGTGTTGAGTCCACTTCGTTGAGCAAGGAGTAGCTCTTGTCTATTACATATTTGGCTTATGGAATGGTATCTGTGCTAATTTCAATCTCTGGTTTATGCATCACCCCAACTCACCTTTCCCCTTAAGCAAGCATAAGTTGGTTTTCTACATTTGAGACCCTGTTCTGTTTTGTAATTCAGTTCCTGTGTAGCCAAGTTTACATTCCGTGTAGTAGTGATATCTTATGATGTTTCTTTATCTGTGACTTATTTCACTTAGAATCATCGTACCTGAATCCACTCATTATGCTGCTATGGGCCTGATGACATAGACTTCATTGCTGAGGGATATTGCATTGTACGTAAGTACCACAACTTCTTTATCCATTTTATGCTTTCTGTGATATTGAACTTAAACCGTAAACGAGGTTCTTGCAAAGAGAGCCGTCCCAAAGTTTGGGGTGGCTGTGTCTTTTTGATTTTAATTTCCCTAAGCTATAGGACCATAAGTGGAATTGCCCTAAGCTCTGCTTCTTTGTTTTCTAGATGTTTCAGGAAACACCATACACTTCTCCAGAGTGGCTGTTGGCAATTTACATCCCGCCCATCAGCATAACAAGGCTCCCAGGTCTCCATGGCCTGTCCTGCATTTCTGGAGTTTACACTTTTTTCAGATGGCTCTTTTGACCGGGGGGCAGTGAGACTTCGTTGTACTGCAGATTTCCTTTGCAAGCTTGCTTGGTTGGCCAAAAAGAGCGTATGCGTTTTTTCCTGAATATATTCAGGAAAAAACGCATACGCCCGTTTTGGCCAAGTGCATCATTGTGGACGTTCTGCCTCTTTTCCTATGCTTTACATGCAATTCCAGTCTACCTCGTGAAATCGGTTTCCTGCAATTCTGCCCCGCTTTCAAGTCCTCTTGGCAGCCTTACTTCAATATATTTTTGGACGATAGCTGTCATTTATAACTCTGCAGGGTTGTGAATGACAGTGCCCGTGAGCTCCTTTCTTCAACTCGCTTTCTTGTGAGCTTGCTGCAACACCGCAGGATTGCTTCAGGCCCTAGTGTGGTTCCGGCACGGCACGCAGAGCCTTTGGTTAATTCCTCTTCTTGGTGGGAAATGAGAGTTAAATTTGCCCGTCCAGACACCTCCAGCTAGTCTCTCATTGGTTCTCCCTATTCCTGTTCATTTTCCGTAGAAATTGCAAACTGGGCCAAACAGGAGGTTAAACGCACTGACTCTCCAAGTCGGGAAAGTGTTAGTAAAGCGTCTGGAATGTTGCTCCTGAGTACCAGGGGACAAAAACTGAGACACATTTGAACACGTTTCCCGATCACATGGTGGATCATACTCTGGGTTCCACATGCATGTTTTAGCTAAAGGAAGAATCCCTTAAACCTGGAGAGTTGAGACCTATGGAATGGGTACCAGGCAATATGACTTCAAAGGGTCTGCATTTGCTCACCGAACCTCACCAATCCTATCACTGCTGCGTTTATGCTGCTGTTCACACACTTGATTCTCTTTTGGAGACATATAAATCCATAGGTTTTAAGATTCTTACTAGTCAGGTATATTCTTAGGCGTTTAATATGGGGTGTTGAGTCCACTTCGTTGAGCAAGGAGTAGCTCTTGTCTATTACATATTTGGCTTATGGAACGGTATCTGTGCTAATTTCAATCTCTGGTTTTATGCAGCACCCCAACTCACCTTTCCCCTTAAGCAAGCATAAGTTGGTTTTCTACATTTGAGACCCTGTTCTGTTTTGTAATTCAGTTCCTGAGTAGCCAAGTTTACATTCCGTGCAGTAGTGATATCTTATGATGTTCTTTTTTCTGTGTGACTTATTTCACTTAGAATCGTCATACCTGAATCCACTCATTATGCTGCTATGTGCCTGATGACATAGATTTCATTGCTGAGGGATATTGCATTTTACGTATGTACCACAACTTCTTTATCCATTTTTCGCTTTCTGTGATATTGAACTTGTACAGTAAACGAGGTTCTTGCAAACAGAGCCGTCCCAAAGTTTGGGGTGGCTGTGTCTCTTTGATTTTAATTTCCCTAAGCTATAGGACCATAAGCAGATTGCCCTAAGCTCTGCTTCTTTGTTTTTTAGATGTTTCAGGAAACACCATACACTTCTCCAGAGTGGCTGTTGGCAATTTACATCCCTCCCATCAGCATAACAAGGCTCCCAGTTCTCCATGGCCTGTCCTGCCTTTCTGGATTTTACACTTTTTTCAGAAGGCCCTTTTGACCGGGGGGCAGTGAGACTTCATTGTAGTGCAGATTTCCTTTGCAAGCTTGCTTGGTTGGCCAAAAAGGGCGTATGCGTTTTTTCCTGAATATATTCAGGAGAAAACGCATACGCCCTTTTTGGCCAAGTGCATCATTGTGGACGTTCTGCCTCTTTTCCTATGCTTTACATGCAATTCCAGTCTACCTCCTGAAATCGGTTTCCTGCAATTCTGCCCCGCTTTCCAGTCCTCTTGGCAGCCTTACTTCAATATATTTTTGGACGATAGCTGTCATTTATCACTCTGCAGGTTTGTGAATTACAGTGCCCCTGAGCTCCTTTCTTCAACTCGCTTTCTTGTGAGCTGGCCGCAACACCACAGGATTGCTTCAGGCCCTAGTGTGGTTCCGGCACGGCACGCTGAGCCTTTGGTTAATTCCTCCTCCTGGTTGGAAATGAGAGTTAAATTTGCCCGTCCAGACACCTCCAGCTAGTCTCTCATTGGTTCTCCCTATTCCTGTTCATTTTCCGCAGAAATTGCAAACTGGGCCAAACAGGAGGTTAAAGGCACTGACTCTCCAAGTGGGGAGAGTGTTAGTAAAGCGTCTGGAATGTTGCACCCGAGTACCAGGGGACGAAAACTGAGACACATTTGAACACGTTTCCCGATCACACTGTGGATCATACTCTGGGTTCCACATGCATGTTTTAGCTGAAGGAAGAATCCCTGAAACCTGGAGAGTGGAGACCCATGGAATGGGTACCATGCAATATGACTTCAAAGGGTCTGGATTTGCTCACAGAACCTCACCAATCCTATCACTGCTGCGTTTATGCCGCTGTACACACGCTTGGTTCTCTTTCGGAGACATATAAATCCATAGGTTTTAAGATTCTTACTAGTCAGGTATATTCTTAGGCGTTTAATATGGGGTGTTGAGTCCACTTCGTTGAGCAAGGAGTAGCTCTTGTCTATTACATATTTGGCTTATGGAACGGTATCTGTGCTAATTTCAATCTCTGGTTTTATGCAGCACCCCAACTCACCTTTCCCCTTAAGAAAGCATAAGTTGGTTTTCTACATTTGAGACCCTGTTCTGTTTTGTAATTCAGTTCCTGAGTAGCCAAGTTTACATTCCGTGTAGTAGTGATATCTTATGATGTTTCTTTTTCGGTGTGACTTATTTCACTTAGAATCATCGTACCTGAATCCACTCATTATGCTGCTACGGGCCTGATGACATAGATTTCATTGCTGAGTGATATTGCATTGTACGTAAGTACCACAACTTCTTTATCCATTGTTCGCTTTCTGTGATATTGAACTTGTACCGTAAACGAAGTTCTTGTAAACAGAGCCGTCCCAAACTTTGGGGTGGCTGTGTCTTTTTGAATTTAATTTCCATAAGCTATAGGACCATAAGTGGAAGTGCCCTAGGCTCTGTTGCTTTGTTTTTTGGATGTTTCAGGAAACACCATACACTTCTCCAGAGTGGCTGTTGGCAATTTACATCCCACCCGTCAGCATAACAAGGCCTCCAGTTCTCCGTGGCCTGTCCTGCCTTTCTGGATTTTACACTTTTTTCAGATGGCCCTTTTGACCGGGGGGCAGTGAGACTTCATTGTAGTGCAGATTTCCTTTGCAAGCTTGCTTGGTTGGCCAAAAAGTGCCTATGCTTTTTTCCTGAATATATTCAGGAAGAAACACATACGCCCTTTTTGGCCAAGGGCATCATTGTGGACGTTCTGCCTCTTTTCCTATGCTTTACATGCAATTCCAGTCTACCTCCTGAAATCGGTTTCCTGCAATTCTGCCCCGCTTTAAAGTCCTCTTAGCAGCCTTACTTCAATATATTTTTGGAATATAGCTGTCATTTATAACTCTGCAGGTTTGTGAATGACAGTGCCCCTGAGCTCCTTTCTTCAACTCGCTTACTTGTGAGCTGGCCGCAACACCGCAGGATTGCTTCAGGCCCTAGTGTGGTTACGGCACGGCATGATGAGCCTTTGGTTAATTCCTCTTCCGGGTGGGAAATGAGAGTTAAATTTGCCCGTCCAGACACCTCCAGCTAGTCTCTCATTGGTTCTCCCTATTCCTGTTCATTTTCCGCAGAAATTGCAAACTGGGCCAAACAGGAGGTTAAAGGCACTGACTCTCCAAGTGGGGAGAGTGTTAGTAAAGCGTCTGGAATGTTGCACCCGAGTACCAGGCGACGAAAACTGAGACACATTTGAACACGTTTCCCGATCACACGTTTGATCATACTCTGGGTTCCACATGCATGTTTTAGCTAAAGGAAGAATCCCTTAAACCTGGAGAGTTGAGACCCATGGAACGGGTACCAACATTATGAATTCAAAGGGTCTGCATTTGCTCAGCGAACCTCACCAATCCTATCACTGCTGCATTTATGCCGCTGTACACACGCTTGATTCTCTTTCGGAGACATATAAATCCATAGGTTTTAAGATTCTTACTAGTCAGGTATATTCTTAGGCGTTTAATATGGGGTGTTGAGTCCACTTCGTTGAGCAAGGAGTAGCTCTTGTCTATTACATATTTGGCTTATGGAACGGTATCTGTGCTAATTTCAATCTCTGGTTTATGCATCACCCCAACTCACCTTTCCCCTTAAGCAAGCATAAGTTGGTTTTCTACATTTGAGACCCTGTTCTGTTTTGTAATTCAGTTCCTGTGTAGCCAAGTTTACATTCCGTGTAGTAGTGATATCTTATGATGTTTCTTTATCTGTGACTTATTTCACTTAGAATCATCGTACCTGAATCCACTCATTATGCTGCTATGGGCCTGATGACATAGACTTCATTGCTGAGGGATATTGCATTGTACGTAAGTACCACAACTTCTTTATCCATTTTATGCTTTCTGTGATATTGAACTTAAACCGTAAACGAGGTTCTTGCAAAGAGAGCCGTCCCAAAGTTTGGGGTGGCTGTGTCTTTTTGATTTTAATTTCCCTAAGCTATAGGACCATAAGTGGAATTGCCCTAAGCTCTGCTTCTTTGTTTTCTAGATGTTTCAGGAAACACCATACACTTCTCCAGAGTGGCTGTTGGCAATTTACATCCCGCCCATCAGCATAACAAGGCTCCCAGGTCTCCATGGCCTGTCCTGCATTTCTGGAGTTTACACTTTTTTCAGATGGCTCTTTTGACCGGGGGGCAGTGAGACTTCGTTGTACTGCAGATTTCCTTTGCAAGCTTGCTTGGTTGGCCAAAAAGAGCGTATGCGTTTTTTCCTGAATATATTCAGGAAAAAACGCATACGCCCGTTTTGGCCAAGTGCATCATTGTGGACGTTCTGCCTCTTTTCCTATGCTTTACATGCAATTCCAGTCTACCTCGTGAAATCGGTTTCCTGCAATTCTGCCCCGCTTTCAAGTCCTCTTGGCAGCCTTACTTCAATATATTTTTGGACGATAGCTGTCATTTATAACTCTGCAGGGTTGTGAATGACAGTGCCCGTGAGCTCCTTTCTTCAACTCGCTTTCTTGTGAGCTTGCCGCAACACCGCAGGATTGCTTCAGGCCCTAGTGTGGTTCCGGCACGGCACGCAGAGCCTTTGGTTAATTCCTCTTCTTGGTGGGAAATGAGAGTTAAATTTGCCCGTCCAGACACCTCCAGCTAGTCTCTCATTGGTTCTCCCTATTCCTGTTCATTTTCCGTAGAAATTGCAAACTGGGCCAAACAGGAGGTTAAACGCACTGACTCTCCAAGTCGGGAAAGTGTTAGTAAAGCGTCTGGAATGTTGCTCCTGAGTACCAGGGGACAAAAACTGAGACACATTTGAACACGTTTCCCGATCACATGGTGGATCATACTCTGGGTTCCACATGCATGTTTTAGCTAAAGGAAGAATCCCTTAAACCTGGAGAGTTGAGACCTATGGAATGGGTACCAGGCAATATGACTTCAAAGGGTCTGCATTTGCTCACCGAACCTCACCAATCCTATCACTGCTGCGTTTATGCTGCTGTTCACACACTTGATTCTCTTTTGGAGACATATAAATCCATAGGTTTTAAGATTCTTACTAGTCAGGTATATTCTTAGGCGTTTAATATGGGGTGTTGAGTCCACTTCGTTGAGCAAGGAGTAGCTCTTGTCTATTACATATTTGGCTTATGGAACGGTATCTGTGCTAATTTCAATCTCTGGTTTTATGCAGCACCCCAACTCACCTTTCCCCTTAAGCAAGCATAAGTTGGTTTTCTACATTTGAGACCCTGTTCTGTTTTGTAATTCAGTTCCTGAGTAGCCAAGTTTACATTCCGTGCAGTAGTGATATCTTATGATGTTCTTTTTTCTGTGTGACTTATTTCACTTAGAATCATCATACCTGAATCCACTCATTATGCTGCTATGTGCCTGATGACATAGATTTCATTGCTGAGGGATATTGCATTTTACGTATGTACCACAACTTCTTTATCCATTTTTCGCTTTCTGTGATATTGAACTTGTACAGTAAACGAGGTTCTTGCAAACAGAGCCGTCCCAAAGTTTGGGGTGGCTGTGTCTCTTTGATTTTAATTTCCCTAAGCTATAGGACCATAAGCAGATTGCCCTAAGCTCTGCTTCTTTGTTTTTTAGATGTTTCAGGAAACACCATACACTTCTCCAGAGTGGCTGTTGGCAATTTACATCCCTCCCATCAGCATAACAAGGCTCCCAGTTCTCCATGGCCTGTCCTGCCTTTCTGGATTTTACACTTTTTTCAGATGGCCCTTTTGACCGGGGGGCAGTGAGACTTCATTGTAGTGCAGATTTCCTTTGCAAGCTTGCTTGGTTGGCCAAAAAGGGCGTATGCGTTTTTTCCTGAATATATTCAGGAGAAAACGCATACGCCCTTTTTGGCCAAGTGCATCATTGTGGACGTTCTGCCTCTTTTCCTATGCTTTACATGCAATTCCAGTCTACCTCCTGAAATCGGTTTCCTGCAATTCTGCCCCGCTTTCCAGTCCTCTTGGCAGCCTTACTTCAATATATTTTTGGACGATAGCTGTCATTTATCACTCTGCAGGTTTGTGAATTACAGTGCCGCTGAGCTCCTTTCTTCAACTCGCTTACTTGTGAGCTGGCCGCAACACCGCAGGATTGCTTCAGGCTCTAGTGTGGTTACGGCACGGCATGATGAGCCTTTGGTTAATTCCTCTTCCTGTTGGGAAATGAGAGTTAAATTTGCCCGTCCAGACACCTCCAGCTAGTCTCTCATTGGTTCTCCCTATTCCTGTTCATTTTCCGCAGAAATTGCAAACTGGGCCAAACAGGAGGTTAAAGGCACTGACTCTCCAAGTGGGGAGAGTGTTAGTAAAGCGTCTGGAATGTTGCACCCGAGTACCAGGCGACGAAAACTGAGACACATTTGAACACGTTTCCCGATCACACGTTTGATCATACTCTGGGTTCCACATGCATGTTTTAGCTAAAGGAAGAATCCCTTAAACCTGGAGAGTTGAGACCCATGGAACGGGTACCAACATTATGAATTCAAAGGGTCTGCATTTGCTCAGCGAACCTCACCAATCCTATCACTGCTGCATTTATGCCGCTGTACACACGCTTGATTCTCTTTCGGAGACATATAAATCCATAGGTTTTAAGATTCTTACTAGTCAGGTATATTCTTAGGCGTTTAATATGGGGTGTTGAGTCCACTTCGTTGAGCAAGGAGTAGCTCTTGTCTATTACATATTTGGCTTATGGAACGGTATCTGTGCTAATTTCAATCTCTGGTTTATGCATCACCCCAACTCACCTTTCCCCTTAAGCAAGCATAAGTTGGTTTTCTACATTTGAGACCCTGTTCTGTTTTGTAATTCAGTTCCTGTGTAGCCAAGTTTACATTCCGTGTAGTAGTGATATCTTATGATGTTTCTTTATCTGTGACTTATTTCACTTAGAATCATCGTACCTGAATCCACTCATTATGCTGCTATGGGCCTGATGACATAGACTTCATTGCTGAGGGATATTGCATTGTACGTAAGTACCACAACTTCTTTATCCATTTTATGCTTTCTGTGATATTGAACTTAAACCGTAAACGAGGTTCTTGCAAAGAGAGCCGTCCCAAAGTTTGGGGTGGCTGTGTCTTTTTGATTTTAATTTCCCTAAGCTATAGGACCATAAGTGGAATTGCCCTAAGCTCTGCTTCTTTGTTTTCTAGATGTTTCAGGAAACACCATACACTTCTCCAGAGTGGCTGTTGGCAATTTACATCCCGCCCATCAGCATAACAAGGCTCCCAGGTCTCCATGGCCTGTCCTGCATTTCTGGAGTTTACACTTTTTTCAGATGGCTCTTTTGACCGGGGGGCAGTGAGACTTCGTTGTACTGCAGATTTCCTTTGCAAGCTTGCTTGGTTGGCCAAAAAGAGCGTATGCGTTTTTTCCTGAATATATTCAGGAAAAAACGCATACGCCCGTTTTGGCCAAGTGCATCATTGTGGACGTTCTGCCTCTTTTCCTATGCTTTACATGCAATTCCAGTCTACCTCGTGAAATCGGTTTCCTGCAATTCTGCCCCGCTTTCAAGTCCTCTTGGCAGCCTTACTTCAATATATTTTTGGACGATAGCTGTCATTTATAACTCTGCAGGGTTGTGAATGACAGTGCCCGTGAGCTCCTTTCTTCAACTCGCTTTCTTGTGAGCTTGCCGCAACACCGCAGGATTGCTTCAGGCCCTAGTGTGGTTCCGGCACGGCACGCAGAGCCTTTGGTTAATTCCTCTTCTTGGTGGGAAATGAGAGTTAAATTTGCCCGTCCAGACACCTCCAGCTAGTCTCTCATTGGTTCTCCCTATTCCTGTTCATTTTCCGTAGAAATTGCAAACTGGGCCAAACAGGAGGTTAAACGCACTGACTCTCCAAGTCGGGAAAGTGTTAGTAAAGCGTCTGGAATGTTGCTCCTGAGTACCAGGGGACAAAAACTGAGACACATTTGAACACGTTTCCCGATCACATGGTGGATCATACTCTGGGTTCCACATGCATGTTTTAGCTAAAGGAAGAATCCCTTAAACCTGGAGAGTTGAGACCTATGGAATGGGTACCAGGCAATATGACTTCAAAGGGTCTGCATTTGCTCACCGAACCTCACCAATCCTATCACTGCTGCGTTTATGCTGCTGTTCACACACTTGATTCTCTTTTGGAGACATATAAATCCATAGGTTTTAAGATTCTTACTAGTCAGGTATATTCTTAGGCGTTTAATATGGGGTGTTGAGTCCACTTCGTTGAGCAAGGAGTAGCTCTTGTCTATTACATATTTGGCTTATGGAACGGTATCTGTGCTAATTTCAATCTCTGGTTTTATGCAGCACCCCAACTCACCTTTCCCCTTAAGCAAGCATAAGTTGGTTTTCTACATTTGAGACCCTGTTCTGTTTTGTAATTCAGTTCCTGAGTAGCCAAGTTTACATTCCGTGCAGTAGTGATATCTTATGATGTTCTTTTTTCTGTGTGACTTATTTCACTTAGAATCATCATACCTGAATCCACTCATTATGCTGCTATGTGCCTGATGACATAGATTTCATTGCTGAGGGATATTGCATTTTACGTATGTACCACAACTTCTTTATCCATTTTTCGCTTTCTGTGATATTGAACTTGTACAGTAAACGAGGTTCTTGCAAACAGAGCCGTCCCAAAGTTTGGGGTGGCTGTGTCTCTTTGATTTTAATTTCCCTAAGCTATAGGACCATAAGCAGATTGCCCTAAGCTCTGCTTCTTTGTTTTTTAGATGTTTCAGGAAACACCATACACTTCTCCAGAGTGGCTGTTGGCAATTTACATCCCTCCCATCAGCATAACAAGGCTCCCAGTTCTCCATGGCCTGTCCTGCCTTTCTGGATTTTACACTTTTTTCAGATGGCCCTTTTGACCGGGGGGCAGTGAGACTTCATTGTAGTGCAGATTTCCTTTGCAAGCTTGCTTGGTTGGCCAAAAAGGGCGTATGCGTTTTTTCCTGAATATATTCAGGAGAAAACGCATACGCCCTTTTTGGCCAAGTGCATCATTGTGGACGTTCTGCCTCTTTTCCTATGCTTTACATGCAATTCCAGTCTACCTCCTGAAATCGGTTTCCTGCAATTCTGCCCCACTTTCAAGTCCTCTTGGCAGCCTTACTTCAATATATTTTTGGACGATAGCTGTCATTTATAACTCTGCAGGTTTGTGAATTACAGTGCCGCTGAGCTCCTTTCTTCAACTCGCTTACTTGTGAGCTGGCCGCAACACCGCAGGATTGCTTCAGGCCCTAGTGTGGTTACGGCACGGCATGATGAGCCTTTGGTTAATTCCTCTTCCTGTTGGGAAATGAGAGTTAAATTTGCCCGTCCAGACACCTCCAGCTAGTCTCTCATTGGTTCTCCCTATTCCTGTTCATTTTCCGCAGAAATTGCAAACTGGGCCAAACAGGAGGTTAAAGGCACTGACTCTCCAAGTGGGGAGAGTGTTAGTAAAGCGTCTGGAATGTTGCACCCGAGTACCAGGCGACGAAAACTGAGACACATTTGAACACGTTTCCCGATCACACGTTTGATCATACTCTGGGTTCCACATGCATGTTTTAGCTAAAGGAAGAATCCCTTAAACCTGGAGAGTTGAGACCCATGGAACGGGTACCAACATTATGAATTCAAAGGGTCTGCATTTGCTCAGCGAACCTCACCAATCCTATCACTGCTGCATTTATGCCGCTGTACACACGCTTGGTTCTCTTTCGGAGACATATAAATCCATAGGTTTTAAGATTCTTACTAGTCAGGTATATTCTTAGGCGTTTAATATGGGGTGTTGAGTCCACTTCGTTGAGCAAGGAGTAGCTCTTGTCTATTACATATTTGGCTTATGGAACGGTATCTGTGCTAATTTCAATCTCTGGTTTATGCATCACCCCAACTCACCTTTCCCCTTAAGCAAGCATAAGTTGGTTTTCTACATTTGAGACCCTGTTCTGTTTTGTAATTCAGTTCCTGTGTAGCCAAGTTTACATTCCGTGTAGTAGTGATATCTTATGATGTTTCTTTATCTGTGACTTATTTCACTTAGAATCATCGTACCTGAATCCACTCATTATGCTGCTATGGGCCTGATGACATAGACTTCATTGCTGAGGGATATTGCATTGTACGTAAGTACCACAACTTCTTTATCCATTTTATGCTTTCTGTGATATTGAACTTAAACCGTAAACGAGGTTCTTGCAAAGAGAGCCGTCCCAAAGTTTGGGGTGGCTGTGTCTTTTTGATTTTAATTTCCCTAAGCTATAGGACCATAAGTGGAATTGCCCTAAGCTCTGCTTCTTTGTTTTCTAGATGTTTCAGGAAACACCATACACTTCTCCAGAGTGGCTGTTGGCAATTTACATCCCGCCCATCAGCATAACAAGGCTCCCAGGTCTCCATGGCCTGTCCTGCATTTCTGGAGTTTACACTTTTTTCAGATGGCTCTTTTGACCGGGGGGCAGTGAGACTTCGTTGTACTGCAGATTTCCTTTGCAAGCTTGCTTGGTTGGCCAAAAAGAGCGTATGCGTTTTTTCCTGAATATATTCAGGAAAAAACGCATACGCCCGTTTTGGCCAAGTGCATCATTGTGGACGTTCTGCCTCTTTTCCTATGCTTTACATGCAATTCCAGTCTACCTCGTGAAATCGGTTTCCTGCAATTCTGCCCCGCTTTCAAGTCCTCTTGGCAGCCTTACTTCAATATATTTTTGGACGATAGCTGTCATTTATAACTCTGCAGGGTTGTGAATGACAGTGCCCGTGAGCTCCTTTCTTCAACTCGCTTTCTTGTGAGCTTGCCGCAACACCGCAGGATTGCTTCAGGCCCTAGTGTGGTTCCGGCACGGCACGCAGAGCCTTTGGTTAATTCCTCTTCTTGGTGGGAAATGAGAGTTAAATTTGCCCGTCCAGACACCTCCAGCTAGTCTCTCATTGGTTCTCCCTATTCCTGTTCATTTTCCGTAGAAATTGCAAACTGGGCCAAACAGGAGGTTAAACGCACTGACTCTCCAAGTCGGGAAAGTGTTAGTAAAGCGTCTGGAATGTTGCTCCTGAGTACCAGGGGACAAAAACTGAGACACATTTGAACACGTTTCCCGATCACATGGTGGATCATACTCTGGGTTCCACATGCATGTTTTAGCTAAAGGAAGAATCCCTTAAACCTGGAGAGTTGAGACCTATGGAATGGGTACCAGGCAATATGACTTCAAAGGG
The DNA here is from genome assembly GCF_949774975.1 of Lagenorhynchus albirostris. Taxonomy (NCBI): domain Eukaryota; kingdom Metazoa; phylum Chordata; class Mammalia; order Artiodactyla; family Delphinidae; genus Lagenorhynchus; species Lagenorhynchus albirostris. Next base: position 64,370,108 of record NC_083096.1, on the reverse strand, counting down.
TCTGCATTTGCTCACCGAACCTCACCAATCCTATCACTGCTGCGTTTATGCCGCTGTACACACGCTTGGTTCTCTTTTGGAGACATATAAATCCATAGGTTTTAAGATTCTTACTAGTCAGGTATATTCTTAGGCGTTTAATATGGGGTGTTGAGTCCACTTCGTTGAGCAAGGAGTAGCTCTTGTCTATTCCATATTTGGCTTATGGAACGGTATCTGTGCTAATTTCAATCTCTGGTTTTATGCAGCACCCCAACTCACCTTTCCCCTTAAGAAAGCATAAGTTGGTTTTCTACATTTGAGACCCTGTTCTGTTTTGTAATTCAGTTCCTGAGTAGCCAAGTTTACATTCCGTGTAGTAGTGATATCTTATGATGTTTCTTTTTCGGTGTGACTTATTTCACTTAGAATCATCGTACCTGAATCCACTCATTATGCTGCTACGGGCCTGATGACATAGATTTCATTGCTGAGTGATATTGCATTGTACGTAAGTACCACAACTTCTTTATCCATTGTTCGCTTTCTGTGATATTGAACTTGTACCGTAAACGAAGTTCTTGTAAACAGAGCCGTCCCAAACTTTGGGGTGGCTGTGTCTTTTTGAATTTAATTTCCATAAGCTATAGGACCATAAGTGGAAGTGCCCTAGGCTCTGTTGCTTTGTTTTTTGGATGTTTCAGGAAACACCATACACTTCTCCAGAGTGGCTGTTGGCAATTTACATCCCACCCGTCAGCATAACAAGGCCTCCAGTTCTCCGTGGCCTGTCCTGCCTTTCTGGATTTTACACTTTTTTCAGATGGCCCTTTTGACCGGGGGGCAGTGAGACTTCATTGTAGTGCAGATTTCCTTTGCAAGCTTGCTTGGTTGGCCAAAAAGTGCCTATGCTTTTTTCCTGAATATATTCAGGAAGAAACACATACGCCCTTTTTGGCCAAGGGCATCATTGTGGACGTTCTGCCTCTTTTCCTATGCTTTACATGCAATTCCAGTCTACCTCCTGAAATCGGTTTCCTGCAATTCTGCCCCGCTTTAAAGTCCTCTTAGCAGCCTTACTTCAATATATTTTTGGAATATAGCTGTCATTTATAACTCTGCAGGTTTGTGAATGACAGTGCCCCTGAGCTCCTTTCTTCAACTCGCTTACTTGTGAGCTGGCCGCAACACCGCAGGATTGCTTCAGGCCCTAGTGTGGTTACGGCACGGCATGATGAGCCTTTGGTTAATTCCTCTTCCTGTTGGGAAATGAGAGTTAAATTTGCCCGTCCAGACACCTCCAGCTAGTCTCTCATTGGTTCTCCCTATTCCTGTTCATTTTCCGCAGAAATTGCAAACTGGGCCAAACAGGAGGTTAAAGGCACTGACTCTCCAAGTGGGGAGAGTGTTAGTAAAGCGTCTGGAATGTTGCACCCGAGTACCAGGGGACGAAAACTGAGACACATTTGAACACGTTTCCCGATCACATGGTGGATCATACTCTGGGTTCCACATGCATGTTTTAGCTAAAGGAAGAATCCCTTAAACCTGGAGAGTTGAGACCCATGGAACGGGTACCAACATTATGAATTCAAAGGGTCTGCATTTGCTCAGCGAACCTCACCAATCCTATCACTGCTGCATTTATGCCGCTGTACACACGCTTGATTCTCTTTCGGAGACATATAAATCCATAGGTTTTAAGATTCTTACTAGTCAGGTATATTCTTAGGCGTTTAATATGGGGTGTTGAGTCCACTTCGTTGAGCAAGGAGTAGCTCTTGTCTATTACATATTTGGCTTATGGAACGGTATCTGTGCTAATTTCAATCTCTGGTTTATGCATCACCCCAACTCACCTTTCCCCTTAAGCAAGCATAAGTTGGTTTTCTACATTTGAGACCCTGTTCTGTTTTGTAATTCAGTTCCTGTGTAGCCAAGTTTACATTCCGTGTAGTAGTGATATCTTATGATGTTTCTTTATCTGTGACTTATTTCACTTAGAATCATCGTACCTGAATCCACTCATTATGCTGCTATGGGCCTGATGACATAGACTTCATTGCTGAGGGATATTGCATTGTACGTAAGTACCACAACTTCTTTATCCATTTTATGCTTTCTGTGATATTGAACTTAAACCGTAAACGAGGTTCTTGCAAAGAGAGCCGTCCCAAAGTTTGGGGTGGCTGTGTCTTTTTGATTTTAATTTCCCTAAGCTATAGGACCATAAGTGGAATTGCCCTAAGCTCTGCTTCTTTGTTTTCTAGATGTTTCAGGAAACACCATACACTTCTCCAGAGTGGCTGTTGGCAATTTACATCCCGCCCATCAGCATAACAAGGCTCCCAGGTCTCCATGGCCTGTCCTGCATTTCTGGAGTTTACACTTTTTTCAGATGGCTCTTTTGACCGGGGGGCAGTGAGACTTCGTTGTACTGCAGATTTCCTTTGCAAGCTTGCTTGGTTGGCCAATAAGAGCGTATGCGTTTTTTCCTGAATATATTCAGGAAAAAACGCATACGCCCGTTTTGGCCAAGTGCATCATTGTGGACGTTCTGCCTCTTTTCCTATGCTTTACATGCAATTCCAGTCTACCTCGTGAAATCGGTTTCCTGCAATTCTGCCCCGCTTTCAAGTCCTCTTGGCAGCCTTACTTCAATATATTTTTGGACGATAGCTGTCATTTATAACTCTGCAGGGTTGTGAATGACAGTGCCCGTGAGCTCCTTTCTTCAACTCGCTTTCTTGTGAGCTTGCTGCAACACCGCAGGATTGCTTCAGGCCCTAGTGTGGTTCCGGCACGGCACGCAGAGCCTTTGGTTAATTCCTCTTCTTGGTGGGAAATGAGAGTTAAATTTGCCCGTCCAGACACCTCCAGCTAGTCTCTCATTGGTTCTCCCTATTCCTGTTCATTTTCCGTAGAAATTGCAAACTGGGCCAAACAGGAGGTTAAACGCACTGACTCTCCAAGTCGGGAAAGTGTTAGTAAAGCGTCTGGAATGTTGCTCCTGAGTACCAGGGGACAAAAACTGAGACACATTTGAACACGTTTCCCGATCACATGGTGGATCATACTCTGGGTTCCACATGCATGTTTTAGCTAAAGGAAGAATCCCTTAAACCTGGAGAGTTGAGACCTATGGAATGGGTACCAGGCAATATGACTTCAAAGGGTCTGCATTTGCTCACCGAACCTCACCAATCCTATCACTGCTGCGTTTATGCTGCTGTTCACACACTTGATTCTCTTTTGGAGACATATAAATCCATAGGTTTTAAGATTCTTACTAGTCAGGTATATTCTTAGGCGTTTAATATGGGGTGTTGAGTCCACTTCGTTGAGCAAGGAGTAGCTCTTGTCTATTACATATTTGGCTTATGGAACGGTATCTGTGCTAATTTCACTCTCTGGTTTTATGCAGCACCCCAACTCACCTTTCCCCTTAAGCAAGCATAAGTTGGTTTTCTACATTTGAGACCCTGTTCTGTTTTGTAATTCAGTTCCTGAGTAGCCAAGTTTACATTCCGTGCAGTAGTGATATCTTATGATGTTTTTTTTTCTGTGTGACTTATTTCACTTAGAATCGTCATACCTGAATCCACTCATTATGCTGCTATGTGCCTGATGACATAGATTTCATTGCTGAGGGATATTGCATTTTACGTATGTACCACAACTTCTTTATCCATTTTTCGCTTTCTGTGATATTGAACTTGTACAGTAAACGAGGTTCTTGCAAACAGAGCCGTCCCAAAGTTTGGGGTGGCTGTGTCTCTTTGATTTTAATTTCCCTAAGCTATAGGACCATAAGCAGATTGCCCTAAGCTCTGCTTCTTTGTTTTTTAGATGTTTCAGGAAACACCATACACTTCTCCAGAGTGGCTGTTGGCAATTTACATCCCTCCCATCAGCATAACAAGGCTCCCAGTTCTCCATGGCCTGTCCTGCCTTTCTGGATTTTACACGTTTTTCAGAAGGCCCTTTTGACCGGGGGGCAGTGAGACTTCATTGTAGTGCAGATTTCCTTTGCAAGCTTGCTTGGTTGGCCAAAAAGGGCGTATGCGTTTTTTCCTGAATATATTCAGGAGAAAACGCATACGCCCTTTTTGGCCAAGTGCATCATTGTGGACGTTCTGCCTCTTTTCCTATGCTTTACATGCAATTCCAGTCTACCTCCTGAAATCGGTTTCCTGCAATTCTGCCCCGCTTTCCAGTCCTCTTGGCAGCCTTACTTCAATATATTTTTGGACGATAGCTGTCATTTATCACTCTGCAGGTTTGTGAATTACAGTGCCCCTGAGCTCCTTTCTTCAACTCGCTTTCTTGTGAGCTGGCCGCAACACCACAGGATTGCTTCAGGCCCTAGTGTGGTTCCGGCACGGCACGCTGAGCCTTTGGTTAATTCCTCCTCCTGGTTGGAAATGAGAGTTAAATTTGCCCGTCCAGACACCTCCAGCTAGTCTCTCATTGGTTCTCCCTATTCCTGTTCATTTTCCGCAGAAATTGCAAACTGGGCCAAACAGGAGGTTAAAGGCACTGACTCTCCAAGTGGGGAGAGTGTTAGTAAAGCGTCTGGAATGTTGCACCCGAGTACCAGGGGACGAAAACTGAGACACATTTGAACACGTTTCCCGATCACACTGTGGATCATACTCTGGGTTCCACATGCATGTTTTAGCTGAAGGAAGAATCCCTGAAACCTGGAGAGTGGAGACCCATGGAATGGGTACCATGCAATATGACTTCAAAGGGTCTGGATTTGCTCACAGAACCTCACCAATCCTATCACTGCTGCGTTTATGCCGCTGTACACACGCTTGGTTCTCTTTCGGAGACATATAAATCCATAGGTTTTAAGATTCTTACTAGTCAGGTATATTCTTAGGCGTTTAATATGGGGTGTTGAGTCCACTTCGTTGAGCAAGGAGTAGCTCTTGTCTATTACATATTTGGCTTATGGAACGGTATCTGTGCTAATTTCAATCTCTGGTTTTATGCAGCACCCCAACTCACCTTTCCCCTTAAGAAAGCATAAGTTGGTTTTCTACATTTGAGACCCTGTTCTGTTTTGTAATTCAGTTCCTGAGTAGCCAAGTTTACATTCCGTGTAGTAGTGATATCTTATGATGTTTCTTTTTCGGTGTGACTTATTTCACTTAGAATCATCGTACCTGAATCCACTCATTATGCTGCTACGGGCCTGATGACATAGATTTCATTGCTGAGTGATATTGCATTGTACGTAAGTACCACAACTTCTTTATCCATTGTTCGCTTTCTGTGATATTGAACTTGTACCGTAAACGAAGTTCTTGTAAACAGAGCCGTCCCAAACTTTGGGGTGGCTGTGTCTTTTTGAATTTAATTTCCATAAGCTATAGGACCATAAGTGGAAGTGCCCTAGGCTCTGTTGCTTTGTTTTTTGGATGTTTCAGGAAACACCATACACTTCTCCAGAGTGGCTGTTGGCAATTTACATCCCACCCGTCAGCATAACAAGGCCTCCAGTTCTCCGTGGCCTGTCCTGCCTTTCTGGATTTTACACTTTTTTCAGATGGCCCTTTTGACCGGGGGGCAGTGAGACTTCATTGTAGTGCAGATTTCCTTTGCAAGCTTGCTTGGTTGGCCAAAAAGTGCCTATGCTTTTTTCCTGAATATATTCAGGAAGAAACACATACGCCCTTTTTGGCCAAGGGCATCATTGTGGACGTTCTGCCTCTTTTCCTATGCTTTACATGCAATTCCAGTCTACCTCCTGAAATCGGTTTCCTGCAATTCTGCCCCGCTTTAAAGTCCTCTTAGCAGCCTTACTTCAATATATTTTTGGAATATAGCTGTCATTTATAACTCTGCAGGTTTGTGAATGACAGTGCCCCTGAGCTCCTTTCTTCAACTCGCTTACTTGTGAGCCGGCCGCAACACCGCAGGATTGCTTCAGGCCCTAGTGTGGTTACGGCACGGCATGATGAGCCTTTGGTTAATTCCTCTTCCTGTTGGGAAATGAGAGTTAAATTTGCCCGTCCAGACACCTCCAGCTAGTCTCTCATTGGTTCTCCCTATTCCTGTTCATTTTCCGCAGAAATTGCAAACTGGGCCAAACAGGAGGTTAAAGGCACTGACTCTCCAAGTGGGGAGAGTGTTAGTAAAGCGTCTGGAATGTTGCACCCGAGTACCAGGCGACGAAAACTGAGACACATTTGAACACGTTTCCCGATCACACGTTTGATCATACTCTGGGTTCCACATGCATGTTTTAGCTAAAGGAAGAATCCCTTAAACCTGGAGAGTTGAGACCCATGGAACGGGTACCAACATTATGAATTCAAAGGGTCTGCATTTGCTCAGCGAACCTCACCAATCCTATCACTGCTGCATTTATGCCGCTGTACACACGCTTGATTCTCTTTCGGAGACATATAAATCCATAGGTTTTAAGATTCTTACTAGTCAGGTATATTCTTAGGCGTTTAATATGGGGTGTTGAGTCCACTTCGTTGAGCAAGGAGTAGCTCTTGTCTATTACATATTTGGCTTATGGAACGGTATCTGTGCTAATTTCAATCTCTGGTTTATGCATCACCCCAACTCACCTTTCCCCTTAAGCAAGCATAAGTTGGTTTTCTACATTTGAGACCCTGTTCTGTTTTGTAATTCAGTTCCTGTGTAGCCAAGTTTACATTCCGTGTAGTAGTGATATCTTATGATGTTTCTTTATCTGTGACTTATTTCACTTAGAATCATCGTACCTGAATCCACTCATTATGCTGCTATGGGCCTGATGACATAGACTTCATTGCTGAGGGATATTGCATTGTACGTAAGTACCACAACTTCTTTATCCATTTTATGCTTTCTGTGATATTGAACTTAAACCGTAAACGAGGTTCTTGCAAAGAGAGCCGTCCCAAAGTTTGGGGTGGCTGTGTCTTTTTGATTTTAATTTCCCTAAGCTATAGGACCATAAGTGGAATTGCCCTAAGCTCTGCTTCTTTGTTTTCTAGATGTTTCAGGAAACACCATACACTTCTCCAGAGTGGCTGTTGGCAATTTACATCCCGCCCATCAGCATAACAAGGCTCCCAGGTCTCCGTGGCCTGTCCTGCATTTCTGGAGTTTACACTTTTTTCAGATGGCTCTTTTGACCGGGGGGCAGTGAGACTTCGTTGTACTGCAGATTTCCTTTGCAAGCTTGCTTGGTTGGCCAAAAAGAGCGTATGCGTTTTTTCCTGAATATATTCAGGAAAAAACGCATACGCCCGTTTTGGCCAAGTGCATCATTGTGGACGTTCTGCCTCTTTTCCTATGCTTTACATGCAATTCCAGTCTACCTCGTGAAATCGGTTTCCTGCAATTCTGCCCCGCTTTCAAGTCCTCTTGGCAGCCTTACTTCAATATATTTTTGGACGATAGCTGTCATTTATAACTCTGCAGGGTTGTGAATGACAGTGCCCGTGAGCTCCTTTCTTCAACTCGCTTTCTTGTGAGCTTGCCGCAACACCGCAGGATTGCTTCAGGCCCTAGTGTGGTTCCGGCACGGCACGCAGAGCCTTTGGTTAATTCCTCTTCTTGGTGGGAAATGAGAGTTAAATTTGCCCGTCCAGACACCTCCAGCTAGTCTCTCATTGGTTCTCCCTATTCCTGTTCATTTTCCGTAGAAATTGCAAACTGGGCCAAACAGGAGGTTAAACGCACTGACTCTCCAAGTCGGGAAAGTGTTAGTAAAGCGTCTGGAATGTTGCTCCTGAGTACCAGGGGACAAAAACTGAGACACATTTGAACACGTTTCCCGATCACATGGTGGATCATACTCTGGGTTCCACATGCATGTTTTAGCTAAAGGAAGAATCCCTTAAACCTGGAGAGTTGAGACCTATGGAATGGGTACCAGGCAATATGACTTCAAAGGGTCTGCATTTGCTCACCGAACCTCACCAATCCTATCACTGCTGCGTTTATGCTGCTGTTCACACACTTGATTCTCTTTCGGAGACATATAAATCCATAGGTTTTAAGATTCTTACTAGTCAGGTATATTCTTAGGCGTTTAATATGGGGTGTTGAGTCCACTTCGTTGAGCAAGGAGTAGCTCTTGTCTATTACATATTTGGCTTATGGAACGGTATCTGTGCTAATTTAACTCTCTGGTTTTATGCAGCACCCCAACTCACCTTTCCCCTTAAGCAAGCATAAGTTGGTTTTCTACATTTGAGACCCTGTTCTGTTTTGTAATTCAGTTCCTGAGTAGCCAAGTTTACATTCCGTGTAGTAGTGATATCTTATGATGTTTTTTTTTCTGTGTGACTTATTTCACTTAGAATCGTCATACCTGAATCCACTCATTATGCTGCTATGTGCCTGATGACATAGATTTCATTGCTGAGGGATATTGCATTTTACGTATGTACCACAACTTCTTTATCCATTTTTCGCTTTCTGTGATATTGAACTTGTACAGTAAACGAGGTTCTTGCAAACAGAGCCGTCCCAAAGTTTGGGGTGGCTGTGTCTCTTTGATTTTAATTTCCCTAAGCTATAGGACCATAAGCAGATTGCCCTAAGCTCTGCTTCTTTGTTTTTTAGATGTTTCAGGAAACACCATACACTTCTCCAGAGTGGCTGTTGGCAATTTACATCCCTCCCATCAGCATAACAAGGCTCCCAGTTCTCCATGGCCTGTCCTGCCTTTCTGGATTTTACACTTTTTTCAGAAGGCCCTTTTGACCGGGGGGCAGTGAGACTTCATTGTAGTGCAGATTTCCTTTGCAAGCTTGCTTGGTTGGCCAAAAAGGGCGTATGCGTTTTTTCCTGAATATATTCAGGAGAAAACGCATACGCCCTTTTTGGCCAAGTGCATCATTGTGGACGTTCTGCCTCTTTTCCTATGCTTTACATGCAATTCCAGTCTACCTCCTGAAATCGGTTTCCTGCAATTCTGCCCCGCTTTCCAGTCCTCTTGGCAGCCTTACTTCAATATATTTTTGGACGATAGCTGTCATTTATCACTCTGCAGGTTTGTGAATTACAGTGCCCCTGAGCTCCTTTCTTCAACTCGCTTTCTTGTGAGCTGGCCGCAACACCACAGGATTGCTTCAGGCCCTAGTGTGGTTCCGGCACGGCACGCTGAGCCTTTGGTTAATTCCTCCTCCTGGTTGGAAATGAGAGTTAAATTTGCCCGTCCAGACACCTCCAGCTAGTCTCTCATTGGTTCTCCCTATTCCTGTTCATTTTCCGCAGAAATTGCAAACTGGGCCAAACAGGAGGTTAAAGGCACTGACTCTCCAAGTGGGGAGAGTGTTAGTAAAGCGTCTGGAATGTTGCACCCGAGTACCAGGGGACGAAAACTGAGACACATTTGAACACGTTTCCCGATCACACTGTGGATCATACTCTGGGTTCCACATGCATGTTTTAGCTGAAGGAAGAATCCCTGAAACCTGGAGAGTGGAGACCCATGGAATGGGTACCATGCAATATGACTTCAAAGGGTCTGGATTTGCTCACAGAACCTCACCAATCCTATCACTGCTGCGTTTATGCCGCTGTACACACGCTTGGTTCTCTTTCGGAGACATATAAATCCATAGGTTTTAAGATTCTTACTAGTCAGGTATATTCTTAGGCGTTTAATATGGGGTGTTGAGTCCACTTCGTTGAGCAAGGAGTAGCTCTTGTCTATTACATATTTGGCTTATGGAACGGTATCTGTGCTAATTTCAATCTCTGGTTTTATGCAGCACCCCAACTCACCTTTCCCCTTAAGAAAGCATAAGTTGGTTTTCTACATTTGAGACCCTGTTCTGTTTTGTAATTCAGTTCCTGAGTAGCCAAGTTTACATTCCGTGTAGTAGTGATATCTTATGATGTTTCTTTTTCGGTGTGACTTATTTCACTTAGAATCATCGTACCTGAATCCACTCATTATGCTGCTACGGGCCTGATGACATAGATTTCATTGCTGAGTGATATTGCATTGTACGTAAGTACCACAACTTCTTTATCCATTGTTCGCTTTCTGTGATATTGAACTTGTACCGTAAACGAAGTTCTTGTAAACAGAGCCGTCCCAAACTTTGGGGTGGCTGTGTCTTTTTGAATTTAATTTCCATAAGCTATAGGACCATAAGTGGAAGTGCCCTAGGCTCTGTTGCTTTGTTTTTTGGATGTTTCAGGAAACACCATACACTTCTCCAGAGTGGCTGTTGGCAATTTACATCCCACCCGTCAGCATAACAAGGCCTCCAGTTCTCCGTGGCCTGTCCTGCCTTTCTGGATTTTACACTTTTTTCAGATGGCCCTTTTGACCGGGGGGCAGTGAGACTTCATTGTAGTGCAGATTTCCTTTGCAAGCTTGCTTGGTTGGCCAAAAAGTGCCTATGCTTTTTTCCTGAATATATTCAGGAAGAAACACATACGCCCTTTTTGGCCAAGGGCATCATTGTGGACGTTCTGCCTCTTTTCCTATGCTTTACATGCAATTCCAGTCTACCTCCTGAAACCGGTTTTCTGAAATTCTGCCCCGCTTTAAAGTCCTCTTAGCAGCCTTACTTCAATATATTTTTGGAATATATCTGTCATTTATAACTCTGCAGGTTTGTGAATTACAGTGCCCCTGAGCTCCTTTCTTCAACTCGCTTACTTGTGAGCCTGCCGCAACACCGCAGGATTGCTTCAGGCCCTAGTGTGGTTACGGCACGGCATGATGAGCCTTTGGTTAATTCCTCTTCCTGTTGGGAAATGAGAGTTAAATTTGCCCGTCCAGACACCTCCAGCTAGTCTCTCATTGGTTCTCCCTATTCCTGTTCATTTTCCGCAGAAATTGCAAACTGGGCCAAACAGGAGGTTAAAGGCACTGACTCTCCAAGTGGGGAGAGTGTTAGTAAAGCGTCTGGAATGTTGCACCCGAGTACCAGGCGACGAAAACTGAGACACATTTGAACACGTTTCCCGATCACACGTTTGATCATACTCTGGGTTCCACATGCATGTTTTAGCTAAAGGAAGAATCCCTTAAACCTGGAGAGTTGAGACCCATGGAACGGGTACCAACATTATGAATTCAAAGGGTCTGCATTTGCTCAGCGAACCTCACCAATCCTATCACTGCTGCGTTTATGCCGCTGTACACACGCTTGATTCTCTTTCGGAGACATATAAATCCATAGGTTTTAAGATTCTTACTAGTCAGGTATATTCTTAGGCGTTTAATATGGGGTGTTGAGTCCACTTCGTTGAGCAAGGAGTAGCTCTTGTCTATTACATATTTGGCTTATGGAACGGTATCTGTGCTAATTTCAATCTCTGGTTTATGCATCACCCCAACTCACCTTTCCCCTTAAGCAAGCATAAGTTGGTTTTCTACATTTGAGACCCTGTTCTGTTTTGTAATTCAGTTCCTGTGTAGCCAAGTTTACATTCCGTGTAGTAGTGATATCTTATGATGTTTCTTTATCTGTGACTTATTTCACTTAGAATCATCGTACCTGAATCCACTCATTATGCTGCTATGGGCCTGATGACATAGACTTCATTGCTGAGGGATATTGCATTGTACGTAAGTACCACAACTTCTTTATCCATTTTATGCTTTCTGTGATATTGAACTTAAACCGTAAACGAGGTTCTTGCAAAGAGAGCCGTCCCAAAGTTTGGGGTGGCTGTGTCTTTTTGATTTTAATTTCCCTAAGCTATAGGACCATAAGTGGAATTGCCCTAAGCTCTGCTTCTTTGTTTTCTAGATGTTTCAGGAAACACCATACACTTCTCCAGAGTGGCTGTTGGCAATTTACATCCCGCCCATCAGCATAACAAGGCTCCCAGGTCTCCGTGGCCTGTCCTGCATTTCTGGAGTTTACACTTTTTTCAGATGGCTCTTTTGACCGGGGGGCAGTGAGACTTCGTTGTACTGCAGATTTCCTTTGCAAGCTTGCTTGGTTGGCCAAAAAGAGCGTATGCGTTTTTTCCTGAATATATTCAGGAAAAAACGCATACGCCCGTTTTGGCCAAGTGCATCATTGTGGATGTTCTGCCTCTTTTCCTATGCTTTACATGCAATTCCAGTCTACCTCGTGAAATCGGTTTCCTGCAATTCTGCCCCGCTTTCAAGTCCTCTTGGCAGCCTTACTTCAATATATTTTTGGACGATAGCTGTCATTTATAACTCTGCAGGGTTGTGAATGACAGTGCCCGTGAGCTCCTTTCTTCAACTCGCTTTCTTGTGAGCTTGCCGCAACACCGCAGGATTGCTTCAGGCCCTAGTGTGGTTCCGGCACGGCACGCAGAGCCTTTGGTTAATTCCTCTTCTTGGTGGGAAATGAGAGTTAAATTTGCCCGTCCAGACACCTCCAGCTAGTCTCTCATTGGTTCTCCCTATTCCTGTTCATTTTCCGTAGAAATTGCAAACTGGGCCAAACAGGAGGTTAAACGCACTGACTCTCCAAGTCGGGAAAGTGTTAGTAAAGCGTCTGGAATGTTGCTCCTGAGTACCAGGGGACAAAAACTGAGACACATTTGAACACGTTTCCCGATCACATGGTGGATCATACTCTGGGTTCCACATGCATGTTTTAGCTAAAGGAAGAATCCCTTAAACCTGGAGAGTTGAGACCTATGGAATGGGTACCAGGCAATATGACTTCAAAGGGTCTGCATTTGCTCACCGAACCTCACCAATCCTATCACTGCTGCGTTTATGCTGCTGTTCACACACTTGATTCTCTTTTGGAGACATATAAATCCATAGGTTTTAAGATTCTTACTAGTCAGGTATATTCTTAGGCGTTTAATATGGGGTGTTGAGTCCACTTCGTTGAGCAAGGAGTAGCTCTTGTCTATTACATATTTGGCTTATGGAACGGTATCTGTGCTAATTTCACTCTCTGGTTTTATGCAGCACCCCAACTCACCTTTCCCCTTAAGCAAGCATAAGTTGGTTTTCTACATTTGAGACCCTGTTCTGTTTTGTAATTCAGTTCCTGAGTAGCCAAGTTTACATTCCGTGTAGTAGTGATATCTTATGATGTTTTTTTTTCTGTGTGACTTATTTCACTTAGAATCGTCATACCTGAATCCACTCATTATGCTGCTATGTGCCTGATGACATAGATTTCATTGCTGAGGGATATTGCATTTTACGTATGTACCACAACTTCTTCATCCATTTTTCGCTTTCTGTGATATTGAACTTGTACAGTAAACGAGGTTCTTGCAAACAGAGCCGTCCCAAAGTTTGGGGTGGCTGTGTCTCTTTGATTTTAATTTCCCTAAGCTATAGGACCATAAGCAGATTGCCCTAAGCTCTGCTTCTTTGTTTTTTAGATGTTTCAGGAAACACCATACACTTCTCCAGAGTGGCTGTTGGCAATTTACATCCCTCCCATCAGCATAACAAGGCTCCCAGTTCTCCATGGCCTGTCCTGCCTTTCTGGATTTTACACTTTTTTCAGAAGGCCCTTTTGACCGGGGGGCAGTGAGACTTCATTGTAGTGCAGATTTCCTTTGCAAGCTTGCTTGGTTGGCCAAAAAGGGCGTATGCGTTTTTTCCTGAATATATTCAGGAGAAAACGCATACGCCCTTTTTGGCCAAGTACATCATTGTGGACGTTCTGCCTCTTTTCCTATGCTTTACATGCAATTCCAGTCTACCTCCTGAAATCGGTTTCCTGCAATTCTGCCCCGCTTTCCAGTCCTCTTGGCAGCCTTACTTCAATATATTTTTGGACGATAGCTGTCATTTATCACTCTGCAGGTTTGTGAATTACAGTGCCCCTGAGCTCCTTTCTTCAACTCGCTTTCTTGTGAGCTGGCCGCAACACCACAGGATTGCTTCAGGCCCTAGTGTGGTTCCGGCACGGCACGCTGAGCCTTTGGTTAATTCCTCCTCCTGGTTGGAAATGAGAGTTAAATTTGCCCGTCCAGACACCTCCAGCTAGTCTCTCATTGGTTCTCCCTATTCCTGTTCATTTTCCGCAGAAATTGCAAACTGGGCCAAACAGGAGGTTAAAGGCACTGACTCTCCAAGTGGGGAGAGTGTTAGTAAAGCGTCTGGAATGTTGCACCCGAGTACCAGGGGACGAAAACTGAGACACATTTGAACACGTTTCCCGATCACACTGTGGATCATACTCTGGGTTCCACATGCATGTTTTAGCTGAAGGAAGAATCCCTGAAACCTGGAGAGTGGAGACCCATGGAATGGGTACCATGCAATATGACTTCAAAGGGTCTGGATTTGCTCACAGAACCTCACCAATCCTATCACTGCTGCGTTTATGCCGCTGTACACACGCTTGGTTCTCTTTCGGAGACATATAAATCCATAGGTTTTAAGATTCTTACTAGTCAGGTATATTCTTAGGCGTTTAATATGAGGTGTTGAGTCCACTTCGTTGAGCAAGGAGTAGCTCTTGTCTATTACATATTTGGCTTATGGAACGGTATCTGTGCTAATTTCAATCTCTGGTTTTATGCAGCACCCCAACTCACCTTTCCCCTTAAGAAAGCATAAGTTGGTTTTCTACATTTGAGACCCTGTTCTGTTTTGTAATTCAGTTCCTGAGTAGCCAAGTTTACATTCCGTGTAGTAGTGATATCTTATGATGTTTCTTTTTCGGTGTGACTTATTTCACTTAGAATCATCGTACCTGAATCCACTCATTATGCTGCTACGGGCCTGATGACATAGATTTCATTGCTGAGTGATATTGCATTGTACGTAAGTACCACAACTTCTTTATCCATTGTTCGCTTTCTGTGATATTGAACTTGTACCGTAAACGAAGTTCTTGTAAACAGAGCCGTCCCAAACTTTGGGGTGGCTGTGTCTTTTTGAATTTAATTTCCATAAGCTATAGGACCATAAGTGGAAGTGCCCTAGGCTCTGTTGCTTTGTTTTTTGGATGTTTCAGGAAACACCATACACTTCTCCAGAGTGGCTGTTGGCAATTTACATCCCACCCGTCAGCATAACAAGGCCTCCAGTTCTCCGTGGCCTGTCCTGCCTTTCTGGATTTTACACTTTTTTCAGATGGCCCTTTTGACCGGGGGGCAGTGAGACTTCATTGTAGTGCAGATTTCCTTTGCAAGCTTGCTTGGTTGGCCAAAAAGTGCCTATGCTTTTTTCCTGAATATATTCAGGAAGAAACACATACGCCCTTTTTGGCCAAGGGCATCATTGTGGACGTTCTGCCTCTTTTCCTATGCTTTACATGCAATTCCAGTCTACCTCCTGAAATCGGTTTCCTGCAATTCTGCCCCGCTTTAAAGTCCTCTTAGCAGCCTTACTTCAATATATTTTTGGAATATAGCTGTCATTTATAACTCTGCAGGTTTGTGAATGACAGTGCCCCTGAGCTCCTTTCTTCAACTCGCTTACTTGTGAGCTGGCCGCAACACCGCAGGATTGCTTCAGGCCCTAGTGTGGTTACGGCACGGCATGATGAGCCTTTGGTTAATTCCTCTTCCTGTTGGGAAATGAGAGTTAAATTTGCCCGTCCAGACACCTCCAGCTAGTCTCTCATTGGTTCTCCCTATTCCTGTTCATTTTCCGCAGAAATTGCAAACTGGGCCAAACAGGAGGTTAAAGGCACTGACTCTCCAAGTGGGGAGAGTGTTAGTAAAGCGTCTGGAATGTTGCACCCGAGTACCAGGCGACGAAAACTGAGACACATTTGAACACGTTTCCCGATCACACGTTTGATCATACTCTGGGTTCCACATGCATGTTTTAGCTAAAGGAAGAATCCCTTAAACCTGGAGAGTTGAGACCCATGGAACGGGTACCAACATTATGAATTCAAAGGGTCTGCATTTGCTCAGCGAACCTCACCAATCCTATCACTGCTGCGTTTATGCCGCTGTACACACGCTTGATTCTCTTTCGGAGACATATAAATCCATAGGTTTTAAGATTCTTACTAGTCAGGTATATTCTTAGGCGTTTAATATGGGGTGTTGAGTCCACTTCGTTGAGCAAGGAGTAGCTCTTGTCTATTACATATTTGGCTTATGGAACGGTATCTGTGCTAATTTCAATCTCTGGTTTATGCATCACCCCAACTCACCTTTCCCCTTAAGCAAGCATAAGTTGGTTTTCTACATTTGAGACCCTGTTCTGTTTTGTAATTCAGTTCCTGTGTAGCCAAGTTTACATTCCGTGTAGTAGTGATATCTTATGATGTTTCTTTATCTGTGACTTATTTCACTTAGAATCATCGTACCTGAATCCACTCATTATGCTGCTATGGGCCTGATGACATAGACTTCATTGCTGAGGGATATTGCATTGTACGTAAGTACCACAACTTCTTTATCCATTTTATGCTTTCTGTGATATTGAACTTAAACCGTAAATGAGGTTCTTGCAAAGAGAGCCGTCCCAAAGTTTGGGGTGGCTGTGTCTTTTTGATTTTAATTTCCCTAAGCTATAGGACCATAAGTGGAATTGCCCTAAGCTCTGCTTCTTTGTTTTCTAGATGTTTCAGGAAACACCATACACTTCTCCAGAGTGGCTGTTGGCAATTTACATCCCGCCCATCAGCATAACAAGGCTCCCAGGTCTCCGTGGCCTGTCCTGCATTTCTGGAGTTTACACTTTTTTCAGATGGCTCTTTTGACCGGGGGGCAGTGAGACTTCGTTGTACTGCAGATTTCCTTTGCAAGCTTGCTTGGTTGGCCAAAAAGAGCGTATGCGTTTTTTCCTGAATATATTCAGGAAAAAACGCATACGCCCGTTTTGGCCAAGTGCATCATTGTGGATGTTCTGCCTCTTTTCCTATGCTTTACATGCAATTCCAGTCTACCTCGTGAAATCGGTTTCCTGCAATTCTGCCCCGCTTTCAAGTCCTCTTGGCAGCCTTACTTCAATATATTTTTGGACGATAGCTGTCATTTATAACTCTGCAGGGTTGTGAATGACAGTGCCCGTGAGCTCCTTTCTTCAACTCGCTTTCTTGTGAGCTTGCCGCAACACCGCAGGATTGCTTCAGGCCCTAGTGTGGTTCCGGCACGGCACGCAGAGCCTCTGGTTAATTCCTCTTCTTGGTGGGAAATGAGAGTTAAATTTGCCCGTCCAGACACCTCCAGCTAGTCTCTCATTGGTTCTCCCTATTCCTGTTCATTTTCCGTAGAAATTGCAAACTGGGCCAAACAGGAGGTTAAACGCACTGACTCTCCAAGTCGGGAAAGTGTTAGTAAAGCGTCTGGAATGTTGCTCCTGAGTACCAGGGGACAAAAACTGAGACACATTTGAACACGTTTCCCGATCACATGGTGGATCATACTCTGGGTTCCACATGCATGTTTTAGCTAAAGGAAGAATCCCTTAAACCTGGAGAGTTGAGACCTATGGAATGGGTACCAGGCAATATGACTTCAAAGGGTCTGCATTTGCTCACCGAACCTCACCAATCCTATCACTGCTGCGTTTATGCTGCTGTTCACACACTTGATTCTCTTTTGGAGACATATAAATCCATAGGTTTTAAGATTCTTACTAGTCAGGTATATTCTTAGGCGTTTAATATGGGGTGTTGAGTCCACTTCGTTGAGCAAGGAGTAGCTCTTGTCTATTACATATTTGGCTTATGGAACGGTATCTGTGCTAATTTCACTCTCTGGTTTTATGCAGCACCCCAACTCACCTTTCCCCTTAAGCAAGCATAAGTTGGTTTTCTACATTTGAGACCCTGTTCTGTTTTGTAATTCAGTTCCTGAGTAGCCAAGTTTACATTCCGTGTAGTAGTGATATCTTATGATGTTTTTTTTTCTGTGTGACTTATTTCACTTAGAATCGTCATACCTGAATCCACTCATTATGCTGCTATGTGCCTGATGACATAGATTTCATTGCTGAGGGATATTGCATTTTACGTATGTACCACAACTTCTTCATCCATTTTTCGCTTTCTGTGATATTGAACTTGTACAGTAAACGAGGTTCTTGCAAACAGAGCCGTCCCAAAGTTTGGGGTGGCTGTGTCTCTTTGATTTTAATTTCCCTAAGCTATAGGACCATAAGCAGATTGCCCTAAGCTCTGCTTCTTTGTTTTTTAGATGTTTCAGGAAACACCATACACTTCTCCAGAGTGGCTGTTGGCAATTTACATCCCTCCCATCAGCATAACAAGGCTCCCAGTTCTCCATGGCCTGTCCTGCCTTTCTGGATTTTACACTTTTTTCAGAAGGCCCTTTTGACCGGGGGGCAGTGAGACTTCATTGTAGTGCAGATTTCCTTTGCAAGCTTGCTTGGTTGGCCAAAAAGGGCGTATGCGTTTTTTCCTGAATATATTCAGGAGAAAACGCATACGCCCTTTTTGGCCAAGTGCATCATTGTGGACGTTCTGCCTCTTTTCCTATGCTTTACATGCAATTCCAGTCTACCTCCTGAAATCGGTTTCCTGCAATTCTGCCCCGCTTTCCAGTCCTCTTGGCAGCCTTACTTCAATATATTTTTGGACGATAGCTGTCATTTATCACTCTGCAGGTTTGTGAATTACAGTGCCCCTGAGCTCCTTTCTTCAACTCGCTTTCTTGTGAGCTGGCCGCAACACCACAGGATTGCTTCAGGCCCTAGTGTGGTTCCGGCACGGCACGCTGAGCCTTTGGTTAATTCCTCCTCCTGGTTGGAAATGAGAGTTAAATTTGCCCGTCCAGACACCTCCAGCTAGTCTCTCATTGGTTCTCCCTATTCCTGTTCATTTTCCGCAGAAATTGCAAACTGGGCCAAACAGGAGGTTAAAGGCACTGACTCTCCAAGTGGGGAGAGTGTTAGTAAAGCGTCTGGAATGTTGCACCCGAGTACCAGGCGACGAAAACTGAGACACATTTGAACACGTTTCCCGATCACACTGTGGATCATACTCTGGGTTCCACATGCATGTTTTAGCTGAAGGAAGAATCCCTGAAACCTGGAGAGTGGAGACCCATGGAATGGGTACCATGCAATATGACTTCAAAGGGTCTGGATTTGCTCACAGAACCTCACCAATCCTATCACTGCTGCGTTTATGCCGCTGTACACACGCTTGGTTCTCTTTCGGAGACATATAAATCCATAGGTTTTAAGATTCTTACTAGTCAGGTATATTCTTAGGCGTTTAATATGGGGTGTTGAGTCCACTTCGTTGAGCAAGGAGTAGCTCTTGTCTATTACATATTTGGCTTATGGAACGGTATCTGTGCTAATTTCAATCTCTGGTTTTATGCAGCACCCCAACTCACCTTTCCCCTTAAGAAAGCATAAGTTGGTTTTCTACATTTGAGACCCTGTTCTGTTTTGTAATTCAGTTCCTGAGTAGCCAAGTTTACATTCCGTGTAGTAGTGATATCTTATGATGTTTCTTTTTCGGTGTGACTTATTTCACTTAGAATCATCGTACCTGAATCCACTCATTATGCTGCTACGGGCCTGATGACATAGATTTCATTGCTGAGTGATATTGCATTGTACGTAAGTACCACAACTTCTTTATCCATTGTTCGCTTTCTGTGATATTGAACTTGTACCGTAAACGAAGTTCTTGTAAACAGAGCCGTCCCAAACTTTGGGGTGGCTGTGTCTTTTTGAATTTAATTTCCATAAGCTATAGGACCATAAGTGGAAGTGCCCTAGGCTCTGTTGCTTTGTTTTTTGGATGTTTCAGGAAACACCATACACTTCTCCAGAGTGGCTGTTGGCAATTTACATCCCACCCGTCAGCATAACAAGGCCTCCAGTTCTCCGTGGCCTGTCCTGCCTTTCTGGATTTTACACTTTTTTCAGATGGCCCTTTTGACCGGGGGGCAGTGAGACTTCATTGTAGTGCAGATTTCCTTTGCAAGCTTGCTTGGTTGGCCAAAAAGTGCCTATGCTTTTTTCCTGAATATATTCAGGAAGAAACACATACGCCCTTTTTGGCCAAGGGCATCATTGTGGACGTTCTGCCTCTTTTCCTATGCTTTACATGCAATTCCAGTCTACCTCCTGAAATCGGTTTCCTGCAATTCTGCCCCGCTTTAAAGTCCTCTTAGCAGCCTTACTTCAATATATTTTTGGAATATAGCTGTCATTTATAACTCTGCAGGTTTGTGAATGACAGTGCCCCTGAGCTCCTTTCTTCAACTCGCTTACTTGTGAGCTGGCCGCAACACCGCAGGATTGCTTCAGGCCCTAGTGTGGTTACGGCACGGCATGATGAGCCTTTGGTTAATTCCTCTTCCTGTTGGGAAATGAGAGTTAAATTTGCCCGTCCAGACACCTCCAGCTAGTCTCTCATTGGTTCTCCCTATTCCTGTTCATTTTCCGCAGAAATTGCAAACTGGGCCAAACAGGAGGTTAAAGGCACTGACTCTCCAAGTGGGGAGAGTGTTAGTAAAGCGTCTGGAATGTTGCACCCGAGTACCAGGCGACGAAAACTGAGACACATTTGAACACGTTTCCCGATCACACGTTTGATCATACTCTGGGTTCCACATGCATGTTTTAGCTAAAGGAAGAATCCCTTAAACCTGGAGAGTTGAGACCCATGGAACGGGTACCAACATTATGAATTCAAAGGGTCTGCATTTGCTCAGCGAACCTCACCAATCCTATCACTGCTGCATTTATGCCGCTGTACACACGCTTGATTCTCTTTCGGAGACATATAAATCCATAGGTTTTAAGATTCTTACTAGTCAGGTATATTCTTAGGCGTTTAATATGGGGTGTTGAGTCCACTTCGTTGAGCAAGGAGTAGCTCTTGTCTATTACATATTTGGCTTATGGAACGGTATCTGTGCTAATTTCAATCTCTGGTTTATGCATCACCCCAACTCACCTTTCCCCTTAAGCAAGCATAAGTTGGTTTTCTACATTTGAGACCCTGTTCTGTTTTGTAATTCAGTTCCTGTGTAGCCAAGTTTACATTCCGTGTAGTAGTGATATCTTATGATGTTTCTTTATCTGTGACTTATTTCACTTAGAATCATCGTACCTGAATCCACTCATTATGCTGCTATGGGCCTGATGACATAGACTTCATTGCTGAGGGATATTGCATTGTACGTAAGTACCACAACTTCTTTATCCATTTTATGCTTTCTGTGATATTGAACTTAAACCGTAAACGAGGTTCTTGCAAAGAGAGCCGTCCCAAAGTTTGGGGTGGCTGTGTCTTTTTGATTTTAATTTCCCTAAGCTATAGGACCATAAGTGGAATTGCCCTAAGCTCTGCTTCTTTGTTTTCTAGATGTTTCAGGAAACACCATACACTTCTCCAGAGTGGCTGTTGGCAATTTACATCCCGCCCATCAGCATAACAAGGCTCCCAGGTCTCCGTGGCCTGTCCTGCATTTCTGGAGTTTACACTTTTTTCAGATGGCTCTTTTGACCGGGGGGCAGTGAGACTTCGTTGTACTGCAGATTTCCTTTGCAAGCTTGCTTGGTTGGCCAAAAAGAGCGTATGCGTTTTTTCCTGAATATATTCAGGAAAAAACGCATACGCCCGTTTTGGCCAAGTGCATCATTGTGGACGTTCTGCCTCTTTTCCTATGCTTTACATGCAATTCCAGTCTACCTCGTGAAATCGGTTTCCTGCAATTCTGCCCCGCTTTCAAGTCCTCTTGGCAGCCTTACTTCAATATATTTTTGGACGATAGCTGTCATTTATAACTCTGCAGGGTTGTGAATGACAGTGCCCGTGAGCTCCTTTCTTCAACTCGCTTTCTTGTGAGCTTGCCGCAACACCGCAGGATTGCTTCAGGCCCTAGTGTGGTTCCGGCACGGCACGCAGAGCCTTTGGTTAATTCCTCTTCTTGGTGGGAAATGAGAGTTAAATTTGCCCGTCCAGACACCTCCAGCTAGTCTCTCATTGGTTCTCCCTATTCCTGTTCATTTTCCGTAGAAATTGCAAACTGGGCCAAACAGGAGGTTAAACGCACTGACTCTCCAAGTCGGGAAAGTGTTAGTAAAGCGTCTGGAATGTTGCTCCTGAGTACCAGGGGACAAAAACTGAGACACATTTGAACACGTTTCCCGATCACATGGTGGATCATACTCTGGGTTCCACATGCATGTTTTAGCTAAAGGAAGAATCCCTTAAACCTGGAGAGTTGAGACCTATGGAATGGGTACCAGGCAATATGACTTCAAAGGGTCTGCATTTGCTCACCGAACCTCACCAATCCTATCACTGCTGCGTTTATGCTGCTGTTCACACACTTGATTCTCTTTTGGAGACATATAAATCCATAGGTTTTAAGATTCTTACTAGTCAGGTATATTCTTAGGCGTTTAATATGGGGTGTTGAGTCCACTTCGTTGAGCAAGGAGTAGCTCTTGTCTATTACATATTTGGCTTATGGAACGGTATCTGTGCTAATTTCACTCTCTGGTTTTATGCAGCACCCCAACTCACCTTTCCCCTTAAGCAAGCATAAGTTGGTTTTCTACATTTGAGACCCTGTTCTGTTTTGTAATTCAGTTCCTGAGTAGCCAAGTTTACATTCCGTGCAGTAGTGATATCTTATGATGTTCTTTTTTCTGTGTGACTTATTTCACTTAGAATCATCATACCTGAATCCACTCATTATGCTGCTATGTGCCTGATGACATAGATTTCATTGCTGAGGGATATTGCATTTTACGTATGTACCACAACTTCTTTATCCATTTTTCGCTTTCTGTGATATTGAACTTGTACAGTAAACGAGGTTCTTGCAAACAGAGCCGTCCCAAAGTTTGGGGTGGCTGTGTCTCTTTGATTTTAATTTCCCTAAGCTATAGGACCATAAGCAGATTGCCCTAAGCTCTGCTTCTTTGTTTTTTAGATGTTTCAGGAAACACCATACACTTCTCCAGAGTGGCTGTTGGCAATTTACATCCCTCCCATCAGCATAACAAGGCTCCCAGTTCTCCGTGGCCTGTCCTGCCTTTCTGGATTTTACACTTTTTTCAGAAGGCCCTTTTGACCGGGGGGCAGTGAGACTTCATTGTAGTGCAGATTTCCTTTGCAAGCTTGCTTGGTTGGCCAAAAAGGGCGTATGCGTTTTTTCCTGAATATATTCAGGAGAAAACGCATACGCCCTTTTTGGCCAAGTGCATCATTGTGGACGTTCTGCCTCTTTTCCTATGCTTTACATGCAATTCCAGTCTACCTCCTGAAATCGGTTTCCTGCAATTCTGCCCCGCTTTCCAGTCCTCTTGGCAGCCTTACTTCAATATATTTTTGGACGATAGCTGTCATTTATCACTCTGCAGGTTTGTGAATTACAGTGCCCCTGAGCTCCTTTCTTCAACTCGCTTTCTTGTGAGCTTGCCGCAACACCGCAGGATTGCTTCAGGCCCTAGTGTGGTTCCGGCACGGCACGCAGAGCCTTTGGTTAATTCCTCTTCTTGGTGGGAAATGAGAGTTAAATTTGCCCGTCCAGACACCTCCAGCTAGTCTCTCATTGGTTCTCCCTATTCCTGTTCATTTTCCGTAGAAATTGCAAACTGGGCCAAACAGGAGGTTAAACGCACTGACTCTCCAAGTCGGGAAAGTGTTAGTAAAGCGTCTGGAATGTTGCTCCTGAGTACCAGGGGACAAAAACTGAGACACATTTGAACACGTTTCCCGATCACATGGTGGATCATACTCTGGGTTCCACATGCATGTTTTAGCTAAAGGAAGAATCCCTTAAACCTGGAGAGTTGAGACCTATGGAATGGGTACCAGGCAATATGACTTCAAAGGGTCTGCATTTGCTCACCGAACCTCACCAATCCTATCACTGCTGCGTTTATGCTGCTGTTCACACACTTGATTCTCTTTTGGAGACATATAAATCCATAGGTTTTAAGATTCTTACTAGTCAGGTATATTCTTAGGCGTTTAATATGGGGTGTTGAGTCCACTTCGTTGAGCAAGGAGTAGCTCTTGTCTATTACATATTTGGCTTATGGAACGGTATCTGTGCTAATTTCAATCTCTGGTTTTATGCAGCACCCCAACTCACCTTTCCCCTTAAGCAAGCATAAGTTGGTTTTCTACATTTGAGACCCTGTTCTGTTTTGTAATTCAGTTCCTGAGTAGCCAAGTTTACATTCCGTGCAGTAGTGATATCTTATGATGTTCTTTTTTCTGTGTGACTTATTTCACTTAGAATCATCATACCTGAATCCACTCATTATGCTGCTATGTGCCTGATGACATAGATTTCATTGCTGAGGGATATTGCATTTTACGTATGTACCACAACTTCTTTATCCATTTTTCGCTTTCTGTGATATTGAACTTGTACAGTAAACGAGGTTCTTGCAAACAGAGCCGTCCCAAAGTTTGGGGTGGCTGTGTCTCTTTGATTTTAATTTCCCTAAGCTATAGGACCATAAGCAGATTGCCCTAAGCTCTGCTTCTTTGTTTTTTAGATGTTTCAGGAAACACCATACACTTCTCCAGAGTGGCTGTTGGCAATTTACATCCCTCCCATCAGCATAACAAGGCTCCCAGTTCTCCATGGCCTGTCCTGCCTTTCTGGATTTTACACTTTTTTCAGAAGGCCCTTTTGACCGGGGGGCAGTGAGACTTCATTGTAGTGCAGATTTCCTTTGCAAGCTTGCTTGGTTGGCCAAAAAGGGCGTATGCGTTTTTTCCTGAATATATTCAGGAGAAAACGCATACGCCCTTTTTGGCCAAGTGCATCATTGTGGACGTTCTGCCTCTTTTCCTATGCTTTACATGCAATTCCAGTCTACCTCCTGAAATCGGTTTCCTGCAATTCTGCCCCGCTTTCCAGTCCTCTTGGCAGCCTTACTTCAATATATTTTTGGACGATAGCTGTCATTTATCACTCTGCAGGTTTGTGAATTACAGTGCCCGTGAGCTCCTTTCTTCAACTCGCTTTCTTGTGAGCTGGCCGCAACACCACAGGATTGCTTCAGGCCCTAGTGTGGTTCCGGCACGGCACGCTGAGCCTTTGGTTAATTCCTCCTCCTGGTTGGAAATGAGAGTTAAATTTGCCCGTCCAGACACCTCCAGCTAGTCTCTCATTGGTTCTCCCTATTCCTGTTCATTTTCCGCAGAAATTGCAAACTGGGCCAAACAGGAGGTTAAAGGCACTGACTCTCCAAGTGGGGAGAGTGTTAGTAAAGCGTCTGGAATGTTGCACCCGAGTACCAGGGGACGAAAACTGAGACACATTTGAACACGTTTCCCGATCACACTGTGGATCATACTCTGGGTTCCACATGCATGTTTTAGCTGAAGGAAGAATCCCTGAAACCTGGAGAGTGGAGACCCATGGAATGGGTACCATGCAATATGACTTCAAAGGGTCTGGATTTGCTCACAGAACCTCACCAATCCTATCACTGCTGCGTTTATGCCGCTGTACACACGCTTGGTTCTCTTTCGGAGACATATAAATCCATAGGTTTTAAGATTCTTACTAGTCAGGTATATTCTTAGGCGTTTAATATGGGGTGTTGAGTCCACTTCGTTGAGCAAGGAGTAGCTCTTGTCTATTACATATTTGGCTTATGGAACGGTATCTGTGCTAATTTCAATCTCTGGTTTTATGCAGCACCCCAACTCACCTTTCCCCTTAAGAAAGCATAAGTTGGTTTTCTACATTTGAGACCCTGTTCTGTTTTGTAATTCAGTTCCTGAGTAGCCAAGTTTACATTCCGTGTAGTAGTGATATCTTATGATGTTTCTTTTTCGGTGTGACTTATTTCACTTAGAATCATCGTACCTGAATCCACTCATTATGCTGCTACGGGCCTGATGACATAGATTTCATTGCTGAGTGATATTGCATTGTACGTAAGTACCACAACTTCTTTATCCATTGTTCGCTTTCTGTGATATTGAACTTGTACCGTAAACGAAGTTCTTGTAAACAGAGCCGTCCCAAACTTTGGGGTGGCTGTGTCTTTTTGAATTTAATTTCCATAAGCTATAGGACCATAAGTGGAAGTGCCCTAGGCTCTGTTGCTTTGTTTTTTGGATGTTTCAGGAAACACCATACACTTCTCCAGAGTGGCTGTTGGCAATTTACATCCCACCCGTCAGCATAACAAGGCCTCCAGTTCTCCGTGGCCTGTCCTGCCTTTCTGGATTTTACACTTTTTTCAGATGGCCCTTTTGACCGGGGGGCAGTGAGACTTCATTGTAGTGCAGATTTCCTTTGCAAGCTTGCTTGGTTGGCCAAAAAGTGCCTATGCTTTTTTCCTGAATATATTCAGGAAGAAACACATACGCCCTTTTTGGCCAAGGGCATCATTGTGGACGTTCTGCCTCTTTTCCTATGCTTTACATGCAATTCCAGTCTACCTCCTGAAATCGGTTTCCTGCAATTCTGCCCCGCTTTAAAGTCCTCTTAGCAGCCTTACTTCAATATATTTTTGGAATATAGCTGTCATTTATAACTCTGCAGGTTTGTGAATGACAGTGCCCCTGAGCTCCTTTCTTCAACTCGCTTACTTGTGAGCTGGCCGCAACACCGCAGGATTGCTTCAGGCCCTAGTGTGGTTACGGCACGGCATGATGAGCCTTTGGTTAATTCCTCTTCCTGTTGGGAAATGAGAGTTAAATTTGCCCGTCCAGACACCTCCAGCTAGTCTCTCATTGGTTCTCCCTATTCCTGTTCATTTTCCGCAGAAATTGCAAACTGGGCCAAACAGGAGGTTAAAGGCACTGACTCTCCAAGTGGGGAGAGTGTTAGTAAAGCGTCTGGAATGTTGCACCCGAGTACCAGGCGACGAAAACTGAGACACATTTGAACACGTTTCCCGATCACACGTTTGATCATACTCTGGGTTCCACATGCATGTTTTAGCTAAAGGAAGAATCCCTTAAACCTGGAGAGTTGAGACCCATGGAACGGGTACCAACATTATGAATTCAAAGGGTCTGCATTTGCTCAGCGAACCTCACCAATCCTATCACTGCTGCATTTATGCCGCTGTACACACGCTTGATTCTCTTTCGGAGACATATAAATCCATAGGTTTTAAGATTCTTACTAGTCAGGTATATTCTTAGGCGTTTAATATGGGGTGTTGAGTCCACTTCGTTGAGCAAGGAGTAGCTCTTGTCTATTACATATTTGGCTTATGGAACGGTATCTGTGCTAATTTCAATCTCTGGTTTATGCATCACCCCAACTCACCTTTCCCCTTAAGCAAGCATAAGTTGGTTTTCTACATTTGAGACCCTGTTCTGTTTTGTAATTCAGTTCCTGTGTAGCCAAGTTTACATTCCGTGTAGTAGTGATATCTTATGATGTTTCTTTATCTGTGACTTATTTCACTTAGAATCATCGTACCTGAATCCACTCATTATGCTGCTATGGGCCTGATGACATAGACTTCATTGCTGAGGGATATTGCATTGTACGTAAGTACCACAACTTCTTTATCCATTTTATGCTTTCTGTGATATTGAACTTAAACCGTAAACGAGGTTCTTGCAAAGAGAGCCGTCCCAAAGTTTGGGGTGGCTGTGTCTTTTTGATTTTAATTTCCCTAAGCTATAGGACCATAAGTGGAATTGCCCTAAGCTCTGCTTCTTTGTTTTCTAGATGTTTCAGGAAACACCATACACTTCTCCAGAGTGGCTGTTGGCAATTTACATCCCGCCCATCAGCATAACAAGGCTCCCAGGTCTCCATGGCCTGTCCTGCATTTCTGGAGTTTACACTTTTTTCAGATGGCTCTTTTGACCGGGGGGCAGTGAGACTTCGTTGTACTGCAGATTTCCTTTGCAAGCTTGCTTGGTTGGCCAAAAAGAGCGTATGCGTTTTTTCCTGAATATATTCAGGAAAAAACGCATACGCCCGTTTTGGCCAAGTGCATCATTGTGGACGTTCTGCCTCTTTTCCTATGCTTTACATGCAATTCCAGTCTACCTCGTGAAATCGGTTTCCTGCAATTCTGCCCCGCTTTCAAGTCCTCTTGGCAGCCTTACTTCAATATATTTTTGGACGATAGCTGTCATTTATAACTCTGCAGGGTTGTGAATGACAGTGCCCGTGAGCTCCTTTCTTCAACTCGCTTTCTTGTGAGCTTGCCGCAACACCGCAGGATTGCTTCAGGCCCTAGTGTGGTTCCGGCACGGCACGCAGAGCCTTTGGTTAATTCCTCTTCTTGGTGGGAAATGAGAGTTAAATTTGCCCGTCCAGACACCTCCAGCTAGTCTCTCATTGGTTCTCCCTATTCCTGTTCATTTTCCGTAGAAATTGCAAACTGGGCCAAACAGGAGGTTAAACGCACTGACTCTCCAAGTCGGGAAAGTGTTAGTAAAGCGTCTGGAATGTTGCTCCTGAGTACCAGGGGACAAAAACTGAGACACATTTGAACACGTTTCCCGATCACATGGTGGATCATACTCTGGGTTCCACATGCATGTTTTAGCTAAAGGAAGAATCCCTTAAACCTGGAGAGTTGAGACCTATGGAATGGGTACCAGGCAATATGACTTCAAAGGGTCTGCATTTGCTCACCGAACCTCACCAATCCTATCACTGCTGCGTTTATGCTGCTGTTCACACACTTGATTCTCTTTTGGAGACATATAAATCCATAGGTTTTAAGATTCTTACTAGTCAGGTATATTCTTAGGCGTTTAATATGGGGTGTTGAGTCCACTTCGTTGAGCAAGGAGTAGCTCTTGTCTATTACATATTTGGCTTATGGAACGGTATCTGTGCTAATTTCACTCTCTGGTTTTATGCAGCACCCCAACTCACCTTTCCCCTTAAGCAAGCATAAGTTGGTTTTCTACATTTGAGACCCTGTTCTGTTTTGTAATTCAGTTCCTGAGTAGCCAAGTTTACATTCCGTGTAGTAGTGATATCTTATGATGTTTTTTTTTCTGTGTGACTTATTTCACTTAGAATCGTCATACCTGAATCCACTCATTATGCTGCTATGTGCCTGATGACATAGATTTCATTGCTGAGGGATATTGCATTTTACGTATGTACCACAACTTCTTTATCCATTTTTCGCTTTCTGTGATATTAAACTTGTACAGTAAACGAGGTTCTTGCAAACAGAGCCGTCCCAAAGTTTGGGGTGGCTGTGTCTCTTTGATTTTAATTTCCCTAAGCTATAGGACCATAAGCAGATTGCCCTAAGCTCTGCTTCTTTGTTTTTTAGATGTTTCAGGAAACACCATACACTTCTCCAGAGTGGCTGTTGGCAATTTACATCCCTCCCATCAGCATAACAAGGCTCCCAGTTCTCCATGGCCTGTCCTGCCTTTCTGGATTTTACACTTTTTTCAGAAGGCCCTTTTGACCGGGGGGCAGTGAGACTTCATTGTAGTGCAGATTTCCTTTGCAAGCTTGCTTGGTTGGCCAAAAAGGGCGTATGCGTTTTTTCCTGAATATATTCAGGAGAAAACGCATACGCCCTTTTTGGCCAAGTGCATCATTGTGGACGTTCTGCCTCTTTTCCTATGCTTTACATGCAATTCCAGTCTACCTCCTGAAATCGGTTTCCTGCAATTCTGCCCCGCTTTCAAGTCCTCTTGGCAGCCTTACTTCAATATATTTTTGGACGATAGCTGTCATTTATCACTCTGCAGGTTTGTGAATTACAGTGCCCCTGAGCTCCTTTCTTCAACTCGCTTTCTTGTGAGCTGGCCGCAACACCACAGGATTGCTTCAGGCCCTAGTGTGGTTCCGGCACGGCACGCTGAGCCTTTGGTTAATTCCTCCTCCTGGTTGGAAATGAGAGTTAAATTTGCCCGTCCAGACACCTCCAGCTAGTCTCTCATTGGTTCTCCCTATTCCTGTTCATTTTCCGCAGAAATTGCAAACTGGGCCAAACAGGAGGTTAAAGGCACTGACTCTCCAAGTGGGGAGAGTGTTAGTAAAGCGTCTGGAATGTTGCACCCGAGTACCAGGGGACGAAAACTGAGACACATTTGAACACGTTTCCCGATCACACTGTGGATCATACTCTGGGTTCCACATGCATGTTTTAGCTGAAGGAAGAATCCCTGAAACCTGGAGAGTGGAGACCCATGGAATGGGTACCATGCAATATGACTTCAAAGGGTCTGGATTTGCTCACAGAACCTCACCAATCCTATCACTGCTGCGTTTATGCCGCTGTACACACGCTTGGTTCTCTTTCGGAGACATATAAATCCATAGGTTTTAAGATTCTTACTAGTCAGGTATATTCTTAGGCGTTTAATATGGGGTGTTGAGTCCACTTCGTTGAGCAAGGAGTAGCTCTTGTCTATTACATATTTGGCTTATGGAACGGTATCTGTGCTAATTTCAATCTCTGGTTTTATGCAGCACCCCAACTCACCTTTCCCCTTAAGAAAGCATAAGTTGGTTTTCTACATTTGAGACCCTGTTCTGTTTTGTAATTCAGTTCCTGAGTAGCCAAGTTTACATTCCGTGTAGTAGTGATATCTTATGATGTTTCTTTTTCGGTGTGACTTATTTCACTTAGAATCATCGTACCTGAATCCACTCATTATGCTGCTACGGGCCTGATGACATAGATTTCATTGCTGAGTGATATTGCATTGTACGTAAGTACCACAACTTCTTTATCCATTGTTCGCTTTCTGTGATATTGAACTTGTACCGTAAACGAAGTTCTTGTAAACAGAGCCGTCCCAAACTTTGGGGTGGCTGTGTCTTTTTGAATTTAATTTCCATAAGCTATAGGACCATAAGTGGAAGTGCCCTAGGCTCTGTTGCTTTGTTTTTTGGATGTTTCAGGAAACACCATACACTTCTCCAGAGTGGCTGTTGGCAATTTACATCCCACCCGTCAGCATAACAAGGCCTCCAGTTCTCCGTGGCCTGTCCTGCCTTTCTGGATTTTACACTTTTTTCAGATGGCCCTTTTGACCGGGGGGCAGTGAGACTTCATTGTAGTGCAGATTTCCTTTGCAAGCTTGCTTGGTTGGCCAAAAAGTGCCTATGCTTTTTTCCTGAATATATTCAGGAAGAAACACATACGCCCTTTTTGGCCAAGGGCATCATTGTGGACGTTCTGCCTCTTTTCCTATGCTTTACATGCAATTCCAGTCTACCTCCTGAAATCGGTTTCCTGCAATTCTGCCCCGCTTTAAAGTCCTCTTAGCAGCCTTACTTCAATATATTTTTGGAATATAGCTGTCATTTATAACTCTGCAGGTTTGTGAATGACAGTGCCCCTGAGCTCCTTTCTTCAACTCGCTTACTTGTGAGCTGGCCGCAACACCGCAGGATTGCTTCAGGCCCTAGTGTGGTTACGGCACGGCATGATGAGCCTTTGGTTAATTCCTCTTCCTGTTGGGAAATGAGAGTTAAATTTGCCCGTCCAGACACCTCCAGCTAGTCTCTCATTGGTTCTCCCTATTCCTGTTCATTTTCCGCAGAAATTGCAAACTGGGCCAAACAGGAGGTTAAAGGCACTGACTCTCCAAGTGGGGAGAGTGTTAGTAAAGCGTCTGGAATGTTGCACCCGAGTACCAGGCGACGAAAACTGAGACACATTTGAACACGTTTCCCGATCACACGTTTGATCATACTCTGGGTTCCACATGCATGTTTTAGCTAAAGGAAGAATCCCTTAAACCTGGAGAGTTGAGACCCATGGAACGGGTACCAACATTATGAATTCAAAGGGTCTGCATTTGCTCAGCGAACCTCACCAATCCTATCACTGCTGCATTTATGCCGCTGTACACACGCTTGATTCTCTTTCGGAGACATATAAATCCATAGGTTTTAAGATTCTTACTAGTCAGGTATATTCTTAGGCGTTTAATATGGGGTGTTGAGTCCACTTCGTTGAGCAAGGAGTAGCTCTTGTCTATTACATATTTGGCTTATGGAACGGTATCTGTGCTAATTTCAATCTCTGGTTTATGCATCACCCCAACTCACCTTTCCCCTTAAGCAAGCATAAGTTGGTTTTCTACATTTGAGACCCTGTTCTGTTTTGTAATTCAGTTCCTGTGTAGCCAAGTTTACATTCCGTGTAGTAGTGATATCTTATGATGTTTCTTTATCTGTGACTTATTTCACTTAGAATCATCGTACCTGAATCCACTCATTATGCTGCTATGGGCCTGATGACATAGACTTCATTGCTGAGGGATATTGCATTGTACGTAAGTACCACAACTTCTTTATCCATTTTATGCTTTCTGTGATATTGAACTTAAACCGTAAACGAGGTTCTTGCAAAGAGAGCCGTCCCAAAGTTTGGGGTGGCTGTGTCTTTTTGATTTTAATTTCCCTAAGCTATAGGACCATAAGTGGAATTGCCCTAAGCTCTGCTTCTTTGTTTTCTAGATGTTTCAGGAAACACCATACACTTCTCCAGAGTGGCTGTTGGCAATTTACATCCCGCCCATCAGCATAACAAGGCTCCCAGGTCTCCATGGCCTGTCCTGCATTTCTGGAGTTTACACTTTTTTCAGATGGCTCTTTTGACCGGGGGGCAGTGAGACTTCGTTGTACTGCAGATTTCCTTTGCAAGCTTGCTTGGTTGGCCAAAAAGAGCGTATGCGTTTTTTCCTGAATATATTCAGGAAAAAACGCATACGCCCGTTTTGGCCAAGTGCATCATTGTGGACGTTCTGCCTCTTTTCCTATGCTTTACATGCAATTCCAGTCTACCTCGTGAAATCGGTTTCCTGCAATTCTGCCCCGCTTTCAAGTCCTCTTGGCAGCCTTACTTCAATATATTTTTGGACGATAGCTGTCATTTATAACTCTGCAGGGTTGTGAATGACAGTGCCCGTGAGCTCCTTTCTTCAACTCGCTTTCTTGTGAGCTTGCCGCAACACCGCAGGATTGCTTCAGGCCCTAGTGTGGTTCCGGCACGGCACGCAGAGCCTTTGGTTAATTCCTCTTCTTGGTGGGAAATGAGAGTTAAATTTGCCCGTCCAGACACCTCCAGCTAGTCTCTCATTGGTTCTCCCTATTCCTGTTCATTTTCCGTAGAAATTGCAAACTGGGCCAAACAGGAGGTTAAACGCACTGACTCTCCAAGTCGGGAAAGTGTTAGTAAAGCGTCTGGAATGTTGCTCCTGAGTACCAGGGGACAAAAACTGAGACACATTTGAACACGTTTCCCGATCACATGGTGGATCATACTCTGGGTTCCACATGCATGTTTTAGCTAAAGGAAGAATCCCTTAAACCTGGAGAGTTGAGACCTATGGAATGGGTACCAGGCAATATGACTTCAAAGGGTCTGCATTTGCTCACCGAACCTCACCAATCCTATCACTGCTGCGTTTATGCTGCTGTTCACACACTTGATTCTCTTTTGGAGACATATAAATCCATAGGTTTTAAGATTCTTACTAGTCAGGTATATTCTTAGGCGTTTAATATGGGGTGTTGAGTCCACTTCGTTGAGCAAGGAGTAGCTCTTGTCTATTACATATTTGGCTTATGGAACGGTATCTGTGCTAATTTCACTCTCTGGTTTTATGCAGCACCCCAACTCACCTTTCCCCTTAAGCAAGCATAAGTTGGTTTTCTACATTTGAGACCCTGTTCTGTTTTGTAATTCAGTTCCTGAGTAGCCAAGTTTACATTCCGTGTAGTAGTGATATCTTATGATGTTTTTTTTTCTGTGTGACTTATTTCACTTAGAATCGTCATACCTGAATCCACTCATTATGCTGCTATGTGCCTGATGACATAGATTTCATTGCTGAGGGATATTGCATTTTACGTATGTACCACAACTTCTTTATCCATTTTTCGCTTTCTGTGATATTGAACTTGTACAGTAAACGAGGTTCTTGCAAACAGAGCCGTCCCAAAGTTTGGGGTGGCTGTGTCTCTTTGATTTTAATTTCCCTAAGCTATAGGACCATAAGCAGATTGCCCTAAGCTCTGCTTCTTTGTTTTTTAGATGTTTCAGGAAACACCATACACTTCTCCAGAGTGGCTGTTGGCAATTTACATCCCTCCCATCAGCATAACAAGGCTCCCAGTTCTCCATGGCCTGTCCTGCCTTTCTGGATTTTACACGTTTTTCAGAAGGCCCTTTTGACCGGGGGGCAGTGAGACTTCATTGTAGTGCAGATTTCCTTTGCAAGCTTGCTTGGTTGGCCAAAAAGGGCGTATGCGTTTTTTCCTGAATATATTCAGGAGAAAACGCATACGCCCTTTTTGGCCAAGTGCATCATTGTGGACGTTCTGCCTCTTTTCCTATGCTTTACATGCAATTCCAGTCTACCTCCTGAAATCGGTTTCCTGCAATTCTGCCCCGCTTTCCAGTCCTCTTGGCAGCCTTACTTCAATATATTTTTGGACGATAGCTGTCATTTATCACTCTGCAGGTTTGTGAATTACAGTGCCCCTGAGCTCCTTTCTTCAACTCGCTTTCTTGTGAGCTGGCCGCAACACCACAGGATTGCTTCAGGCCCTAGTGTGGTTCCGGCACGGCACGCTGAGCCTTTGGTTAATTCCTCCTCCTGGTTGGAAATGAGAGTTAAATTTGCCCGTCCAGACACCTCCAGCTAGTCTCTCATTGGTTCTCCCTATTCCTGTTCATTTTCCGCAGAAATTGCAAACTGGGCCAAACAGGAGGTTAAAGGCACTGACTCTCCAAGTGGGGAGAGTGTTAGTAAAGCGTCTGGAATGTTGCACCCGAGTACCAGGGGACGAAAACTGAGACACATTTGAACACGTTTCCCGATCACACTGTGGATCATACTCTGGGTTCCACATGCATGTTTTAGCTGAAGGAAGAATCCCTGAAACCTGGAGAGTGGAGACCCATGGAATGGGTACCATGCAATATGACTTCAAAGGGTCTGGATTTGCTCACAGAACCTCACCAATCCTATCACTGCTGCGTTTATGCCGCTGTACACACGCTTGGTTCTCTTTCGGAGACATATAAATCCATAGGTTTTAAGATTCTTACTAGTCAGGTATATTCTTAGGCGTTTAATATGGGGTGTTGAGTCCACTTCGTTGAGCAAGGAGTAGCTCTTGTCTATTACATATTTGGCTTATGGAACGGTATCTGTGCTAATTTCAATCTCTGGTTTTATGCAGCACCCCAACTCACCTTTCCCCTTAAGAAAGCATAAGTTGGTTTTCTACATTTGAGACCCTGTTCTGTTTTGTAATTCAGTTCCTGAGTAGCCAAGTTTACATTCCGTGTAGTAGTGATATCTTATGATGTTTCTTTTTCGGTGTGACTTATTTCACTTAGAATCATCGTACCTGAATCCACTCATTATGCTGCTACGGGCCTGATGACATAGATTTCATTGCTGAGTGATATTGCATTGTACGTAAGTACCACAACTTCTTTATCCATTGTTCGCTTTCTGTGATATTGAACTTGTACCGTAAACGAAGTTCTTGTAAACAGAGCCGTCCCAAACTTTGGGGTGGCTGTGTCTTTTTGAATTTAATTTCCATAAGCTATAGGACCATAAGTGGAAGTGCCCTAGGCTCTGTTGCTTTGTTTTTTGGATGTTTCAGGAAACACCATACACTTCTCCAGAGTGGCTGTTGGCAATTTACATCCCACCCGTCAGCATAACAAGGCCTCCAGTTCTCCGTGGCCTGTCCTGCCTTTCTGGATTTTACACTTTTTTCAGATGGCCCTTTTGACCGGGGGGCAGTGAGACTTCATTGTAGTGCAGATTTCCTTTGCAAGCTTGCTTGGTTGGCCAAAAAGTGCCTATGCTTTTTTCCTGAATATATTCAGGAAGAAACACATACGCCCTTTTTGGCCAAGGGCATCATTGTGGACGTTCTGCCTCTTTTCCTATGCTTTACATGCAATTCCAGTCTACCTCCTGAAATCGGTTTCCTGCAATTCTGCCCCGCTTTAAAGTCCTCTTAGCAGCCTTACTTCAATATATTTTTGGAATATAGCTGTCATTTATA
This sequence comes from Lagenorhynchus albirostris, assembly GCF_949774975.1. Taxonomy (NCBI): domain Eukaryota; kingdom Metazoa; phylum Chordata; class Mammalia; order Artiodactyla; family Delphinidae; genus Lagenorhynchus; species Lagenorhynchus albirostris. The sequence continues at coordinate 64,334,297 of NC_083096.1, read as the reverse complement.
ACTCTGCAGGTTTGTGAATGACAGTGCCCCTGAGCTCCTTTCTTCAACTCGCTTACTTGTGAGCTGGCCGCAACACCGCAGGATTGCTTCAGGCCCTAGTGTGGTTACGGCACGGCATGATGAGCCTTTGGTTAATTCCTCTTCCTGTTGGGAAATGAGAGTTAAATTTGCCCGTCCAGACACCTCCAGCTAGTCTCTCATTGGTTCTCCCTATTCCTGTTCATTTTCCGCAGAAATTGCAAACTGGGCCAAACAGGAGGTTAAAGGCACTGACTCTCCAAGTGGGGAGAGTGTTAGTAAAGCGTCTGGAATGTTGCACCCGAGTACCAGGCGACGAAAACTGAGACACATTTGAACACGTTTCCCGATCACACGTTTGATCATACTCTGGGTTCCACATGCATGTTTTAGCTAAAGGAAGAATCCCTTAAACCTGGAGAGTTGAGACCCATGGAACGGGTACCAACATTATGAATTCAAAGGGTCTGCATTTGCTCACCGAACCTCACCAATCCTATCACTGCTGCATTTATGCCGCTGTACACACGCTTGATTCTCTTTCGGAGACATATAAATCCATAGGTTTTAAGATTCTTACTAGTCAGGTATATTCTTAGGCGTTTAATATGGGGTGTTGAGTCCACTTCGTTGAGCAAGGAGTAGCTCTTGTCTATTACATATTTGGCTTATGGAACGGTATCTGTGCTAATTTCAATCTCTGGTTTATGCATCACCCCAACTCACCTTTCCCCTTAAGCAAGCATAAGTTGGTTTTCTACATTTGAGACCCTGTTCTGTTTTGTAATTCAGTTCCTGTGTAGCCAAGTTTACATTCCGTGTAGTAGTGATATCTTATGATGTTTCTTTATCTGTGACTTATTTCACTTAGAATCATCGTACCTGAATCCACTCATTATGCTGCTATGGGCCTGATGACATAGACTTCATTGCTGAGGGATATTGCATTGTACGTAAGTACCACAACTTCTTTATCCATTTTATGCTTTCTGTGATATTGAACTTAAACCGTAAACGAGGTTCTTGCAAAGAGAGCCGTCCCAAAGTTTGGGGTGGCTGTGTCTTTTTGATTTTAATTTCCCTAAGCTATAGGACCATAAGTGGAATTGCCCTAAGCTCTGCTTCTTTGTTTTCTAGATGTTTCAGGAAACACCATACACTTCTCCAGAGTGGCTGTTGGCAATTTACATCCCGCCCATCAGCATAACAAGGCTCCCAGGTCTCCGTGGCCTGTCCTGCATTTCTGGAGTTTACACTTTTTTCAGATGGCTCTTTTGACCGGGGGGCAGTGAGACTTCGTTGTACTGCAGATTTCCTTTGCAAGCTTGCTTGGTTGGCCAAAAAGAGCGTATGCGTTTTTTCCTGAATATATTCAGGAAAAAACGCATACGCCCGTTTTGGCCAAGTGCATCATTGTGGACGTTCTGCCTCTTTTCCTATGCTTTACATGCAATTCCAGTCTACCTCGTGAAATCGGTTTCCTGCAATTCTGCCCCGCTTTCAAGTCCTCTTGGCAGCCTTACTTCAATATATTTTTGGACGATAGCTGTCATTTATAACTCTGCAGGGTTGTGAATGACAGTGCCCGTGAGCTCCTTTCTTCAACTCGCTTTCTTGTGAGCTTGCCGCAACACCGCAGGATTGCTTCAGGCCCTAGTGTGGTTCCGGCACGGCACGCAGAGCCTTTGGTTAATTCCTCTTCTTGGTGGGAAATGAGAGTTAAATTTGCCCGTCCAGACACCTCCAGCTAGTCTCTCATTGGTTCTCCCTATTCCTGTTCATTTTCCGTAGAAATTGCAAACTGGGCCAAACAGGAGGTTAAACGCACTGACTCTCCAAGTCGGGAAAGTGTTAGTAAAGCGTCTGGAATGTTGCTCCTGAGTACCAGGGGACAAAAACTGAGACACATTTGAACACGTTTCCCGATCACATGGTGGATCATACTCTGGGTTCCACATGCATGTTTTAGCTAAAGGAAGAATCCCTTAAACCTGGAGAGTTGAGACCTATGGAATGGGTACCAGGCAATATGACTTCAAAGGGTCTGCATTTGCTCACCGAACCTCACCAATCCTATCACTGCTGCGTTTATGCTGCTGTTCACACACTTGATTCTCTTTTGGAGACATATAAATCCATAGGTTTTAAGATTCTTACTAGTCAGGTATATTCTTAGGCGTTTAATATGGGGTGTTGAGTCCACTTCGTTGAGCAAGGAGTAGCTCTTGTCTATTACATATTTGGCTTATGGAACGGTATCTGTGCTAATTTCACTCTCTGGTTTTATGCAGCACCCCAACTCACCTTTCCCCTTAAGCAAGCATAAGTTGGTTTTCTACATTTGAGACCCTGTTCTGTTTTGTAATTCAGTTCCTGAGTAGCCAAGTTTACATTCCGTGTAGTAGTGATATCTTATGATGTTTTTTTTTCTGTGTGACTTATTTCACTTAGAATCATCATACCTGAATCCACTCATTATGCTGCTATGTGCCTGATGACATAGATTTCATTGCTGAGGGATATTGCATTTTACGTATGTACCACAACTTCTTCATCCATTTTTCGCTTTCTGTGATATTGAACTTGTACAGTAAACGAGGTTCTTGCAAACAGAGCCGTCCCAAAGTTTGGGGTGGCTGTGTCTCTTTGATTTTAATTTCCCTAAGCTATAGGACCATAAGCAGATTGCCCTAAGCTCTGCTTCTTTGTTTTTTAGATGTTTCAGGAAACACCATACACTTCTCCAGAGTGGCTGTTGGCAATTTACATCCCTCCCATCAGCATAACAAGGCTCCCAGTTCTCCATGGCCTGTCCTGCCTTTCTGGATTTTACACGTTTTTCAGAAGGCCCTTTTGACCGGGGGGCAGTGAGACTTCATTGTAGTGCAGATTTCCTTTGCAAGCTTGCTTGGTTGGCCAAAAAGGGCGTATGCGTTTTTTCCTGAATATATTCAGGAGAAAACGCATACGCCCTTTTTGGCCAAGTGCATCATTGTGGACGTTCTGCCTCTTTTCCTATGCTTTACATGCAATTCCAGTCTACCTCCTGAAATCGGTTTCCTGCAATTCTGCCCCGCTTTCCAGTCCTCTTGGCAGCCTTACTTCAATATATTTTTGGACGATAGCTGTCATTTATCACTCTGCAGGTTTGTGAATTACAGTGCCCCTGAGCTCCTTTCTTCAACTCGCTTTCTTGTGAGCTGGCCGCAACACCACAGGATTGCTTCAGGCCCTAGTGTGGTTCCGGCACGGCACGCTGAGCCTTTGGTTAATTCCTCCTCCTGGTTGGAAATGAGAGTTAAATTTGCCCGTCCAGACACCTCCAGCTAGTCTCTCATTGGTTCTCCCTATTCCTGTTCATTTTCCGCAGAAATTGCAAACTGGGCCAAACAGGAGGTTAAAGGCACTGACTCTCCAAGTGGGGAGAGTGTTAGTAAAGCGTCTGGAATGTTGCACCCGAGTACCAGGCGACGAAAACTGAGACACATTTGAACACGTTTCCCGATCACACTGTGGATCATACTCTGGGTTCCACATGCATGTTTTAGCTGAAGGAAGAATCCCTGAAACCTGGAGAGTGGAGACCCATGGAATGGGTACCATGCAATATGACTTCAAAGGGTCTGGATTTGCTCACAGAACCTCACCAATCCTATCACTGCTGCGTTTATGCCGCTGTACACACGCTTGGTTCTCTTTCGGAGACATATAAATCCATAGGTTTTAAGATTCTTACTAGTCAGGTATATTCTTAGGCGTTTAATATGGGGTGTTGAGTCCACTTCGTTGAGCAAGGAGTAGCTCTTGTCTATTACATATTTGGCTTATGGAACGGTATCTGTGCTAATTTCAATCTCTGGTTTTATGCAGCACCCCAACTCACCTTTCCCCTTAAGAAAGCATAAGTTGGTTTTCTACATTTGAGACCCTGTTCTGTTTTGTAATTCAGTTCCTGAGTAGCCAAGTTTACATTCCGTGTAGTAGTGATATCTTATGATGTTTCTTTTTCGGTGTGACTTATTTCACTTAGAATCATCGTACCTGAATCCACTCATTATGCTGCTACGGGCCTGATGACATAGATTTCATTGCTGAGTGATATTGCATTGTACGTAAGTACCACAACTTCTTTATCCATTGTTCGCTTTCTGTGATATTGAACTTGTACCGTAAACGAAGTTCTTGTAAACAGAGCCGTCCCAAACTTTGGGGTGGCTGTGTCTTTTTGAATTTAATTTCCATAAGCTATAGGACCATAAGTGGAAGTGCCCTAGGCTCTGTTGCTTTGTTTTTTGGATGTTTCAGGAAACACCATACACTTCTCCAGAGTGGCTGTTGGCAATTTACATCCCACCCGTCAGCATAACAAGGCCTCCAGTTCTCTGTGGCCTGTCCTGCCTTTCTGGATTTTACACTTTTTCAGATGGCCCTTTTGACCGGGGGGCAGTGAGACTTCATTGTAGTGCAGATTTCCTTTGCAAGCTTGCTTGGTTGGCCAAAAAGTGCCTATGCTTTTTTCCTGAATATATTCAGGAAGAAACACATACGCCCTTTTTGGCCAAGGGCATCATTGTGGACGTTCTGCCTCTTTTCCTATGCTTTACATGCAATTCCAGTCTACCTCCTGAAATCGGTTTCCTGCAATACTGCCCCGCTTTAAAGTCCTCTTAGCAGCCTTACTTCAATATATTTTTGGAATATAGCTGTCATTTATAACTCTGCAGGTTTGTGAATGACAGTGCCCCTGAGCTCCTTTCTTCAACTCGCTTACTTGTGAGCTGGCCGCAACACCGCAGGATTGCTTCAGGCCCTAGTGTGGTTACGGCACGGCATGATGAGCCTTTGGTTAATTCCTCTTCCTGTTGGGAAATGAGAGTTAAATTTGCCCGTCCAGACACCTCCAGCTAGTCTCTCATTGGTTCTCCCTATTCCTGTTCATTTTCCGCAGAAATTGCAAACTGGGCCAAACAGGAGGTTAAAGGCACTGACTCTCCAAGTGGGGAGAGTGTTAGTAAAGCGTCTGGAATGTTGCACCCGAGTACCAGGCGACGAAAACTGAGACACATTTGAACACGTTTCCCGATCACACGTTTGATCATACTCTGGGTTCCACATGCATGTTTTAGCTAAAGGAAGAATCCCTTAAACCTGGAGAGTTGAGACCCATGGAACGGGTACCAACATTATGAATTCAAAGGGTCTGCATTTGCTCACCGAACCTCACCAATCCTATCACTGCTGCATTTATGCCGCTGTACACACGCTTGATTCTCTTTCGGAGACATATAAATCCATAGGTTTTAAGATTCTTACTAGTCAGGTATATTCTTAGGCGTTTAATATGGGGTGTTGAGTCCACTTCGTTGAGCAAGGAGTAGCTCTTGTCTATTACATATTTGGCTTATGGAACGGTATCTGTGCTAATTTCAATCTCTGGTTTATGCATCACCCCAACTCACCTTTCCCCTTAAGCAAGCATAAGTTGGTTTTCTACATTTGAGACCCTGTTCTGTTTTGTAATTCAGTTCCTGTGTAGCCAAGTTTACATTCCGTGTAGTAGTGATATCTTATGATGTTTCTTTATCTGTGACTTATTTCACTTAGAATCATCGTACCTGAATCCACTCATTATGCTGCTATGGGCCTGATGACATAGACTTCATTGCTGAGGGATATTGCATTGTACGTAAGTACCACAACTTCTTTATCCATTTTATGCTTTCTGTGATATTGAACTTAAACCGTAAACGAGGTTCTTGCAAAGAGAGCCGTCCCAAAGTTTGGGGTGGCTGTGTCTTTTTGATTTTAATTTCCCTAAGCTATAGGACCATAAGTGGAATTGCCCTAAGCTCTGCTTCTTTGTTTTCTAGATGTTTCAGGAAACACCATACACTTCTCCAGAGTGGCTGTTGGCAATTTACATCCCGCCCATCAGCATAACAAGGCTCCCAGGTCTCCGTGGCCTGTCCTGCATTTCTGGAGTTTACACTTTTTTCAGATGGCTCTTTTGACCGGGGGGCAGTGAGACTTCGTTGTACTGCAGATTTCCTTTGCAAGCTTGCTTGGTTGGCCAAAAAGAGCGTATGCGTTTTTTCCTGAATATATTCAGGAAAAAACGCATACGCCCGTTTTGGCCAAGTGCATCATTGTGGACGTTCTGCCTCTTTTCCTATGCTTTACATGCAATTCCAGTCTACCTCGTGAAATCGGTTTCCTGCAATTCTGCCCCGCTTTCAAGTCCTCTTGGCAGCCTTACTTCAATATATTTTTGGACGATAGCTGTCATTTATAACTCTGCAGGGTTGTGAATGACAGTGCCCGTGAGCTCCTTTCTTCAACTCGCTTTCTTGTGAGCTTGCCGCAACACCGCAGGATTGCTTCAGGCCCTAGTGTGGTTCCGGCACGGCACGCAGAGCCTTTGGTTAATTCCTCTTCTTGGTGGGAAATGAGAGTTAAATTTGCCCGTCCAGACACCTCCAGCTAGTCTCTCATTGGTTCTCCCTATTCCTGTTCATTTTCCGTAGAAATTGCAAACTGGGCCAAACAGGAGGTTAAACGCACTGACTCTCCAAGTCGGGAAAGTGTTAGTAAAGCGTCTGGAATGTTGCTCCTGAGTACCAGGGGACAAAAACTGAGACACATTTGAACACGTTTCCCGATCACATGGTGGATCATACTCTGGGTTCCACATGCATGTTTTAGCTAAAGGAAGAATCCCTTAAACCTGGAGAGTTGAGACCTATGGAATGGGTACCAGGCAATATGACTTCAAAGGGTCTGCATTTGCTCACCGAACCTCACCAATCCTATCACTGCTGCGTTTATGCTGCTGTTCACACACTTGATTCTCTTTTGGAGACATATAAATCCATAGGTTTTAAGATTCTTACTAGTCAGGTATATTCTTAGGCGTTTAATATGGGGTGTTGAGTCCACTTCGTTGAGCAAGGAGTAGCTCTTGTCTATTACATATTTGGCTTATGGAACGGTATCTGTGCTAATTTCACTCTCTGGTTTTATGCAGCACCCCAACTCACCTTTCCCCTTAAGCAAGCATAAGTTGGTTTTCTACATTTGAGACCCTGTTCTGTTTTGTAATTCAGTTCCTGAGTAGCCAAGTTTACATTCCGTGTAGTAGTGATATCTTATGATGTTTTTTTTTCTGTGTGACTTATTTCACTTAGAATCGTCATACCTGAATCCACTCATTATGCTGCTATGTGCCTGATGACATAGATTTCATTGCTGAGGGATATTGCATTTTACGTATGTACCACAACTTCTTTATCCATTTTTCGCTTTCTGTGATATTAAACTTGTACAGTAAACGAGGTTCTTGCAAACAGAGCCGTCCCAAAGTTTGGGGTGGCTGTGTCTCTTTGATTTTAATTTCCCTAAGCTATAGGACCATAAGCAGATTGCCCTAAGCTCTGCTTCTTTGTTTTTTAGATGTTTCAGGAAACACCATACACTTCTCCAGAGTGGCTGTTGGCAATTTACATCCCTCCCATCAGCATAACAAGGCTCCCAGTTCTCCATGGCCTGTCCTGCCTTTCTGGATTTTACACTTTTTTCAGAAGGCCCTTTTGACCGGGGGGCAGTGAGACTTCATTGTAGTGCAGATTTCCTTTGCAAGCTTGCTTGGTTGGCCAAAAAGGGCATATGCGTTTTTTCCTGAATATATTCAGGAGAAAACGCATACGCCCTTTTTGGCCAAGTGCATCATTGTGGACGTTCTGCCTCTTTTCCTATGCTTTACATGCAATTCCAGTCTACCTCCTGAAATCGGTTTCCTGCAATTCTGCCCCGCTTTCCAGTCCTCTTGGCAGCCTTACTTCAATATATTTTTGGACGATAGCTGTCATTTATCACTCTGCAGGTTTGTGAATTACAGTGCCCCTGAGCTCCTTTCTTCAACTCGCTTTCTTGTGAGCTGGCCGCAACACCACAGGATTGCTTCAGGCCCTAGTGTGGTTCCGGCACGGCACGCTGAGCCTTTGGTTAATTCCTCCTCCTGGTTGGAAATGAGAGTTAAATTTGCCCGTCCAGACACCTCCAGCTAGTCTCTCATTGGTTCTCCCTATTCCTGTTCATTTTCCGCAGAAATTGCAAACTGGGCCAAACAGGAGGTTAAAGGCACTGACTCTCCAAGTGGGGAGAGTGTTAGTAAAGCGTCTGGAATGTTGCACCCGAGTACCAGGGGACGAAAACTGAGACACATTTGAACACGTTTCCCGATCACACTGTGGATCATACTCTGGGTTCCACATGCATGTTTTAGCTGAAGGAAGAATCCCTGAAACCTGGAGAGTGGAGACCCATGGAATGGGTACCATGCAATATGACTTCAAAGGGTCTGGATTTGCTCACAGAACCTCACCAATCCTATCACTGCTGCGTTTATGCCGCTGTACACACGCTTGGTTCTCTTTCGGAGACATATAAATCCATAGGTTTTAAGATTCTTACTAGTCAGGTATATTCTTAGGCGTTTAATATGGGGTGTTGAGTCCACTTCGTTGAGCAAGGAGTAGCTCTTGTCTATTACATATTTGGCTTATGGAACGGTATCTGTGCTAATTTCAATCTCTGGTTTTATGCAGCACCCCAACTCACCTTTCCCCTTAAGAAAGCATAAGTTGGTTTTCTACATTTGAGACCCTGTTCTGTTTTGTAATTCAGTTCCTGAGTAGCCAAGTTTACATTCCGTGTAGTAGTGATATCTTATGATGTTTCTTTTTCGGTGTGACTTATTTCACTTAGAATCATCGTACCTGAATCCACTCATTATGCTGCTACGGGCCTGATGACATAGATTTCATTGCTGAGTGATATTGCATTGTACGTAAGTACCACAACTTCTTTATCCATTGTTCGCTTTCTGTGATATTGAACTTGTACCGTAAACGAAGTTCTTGTAAACAGAGCCGTCCCAAACTTTGGGGTGGCTGTGTCTTTTTGAATTTAATTTCCATAAGCTATAGGACCATAAGTGGAAGTGCCCTAGGCTCTGTTGCTTTGTTTTTTGGATGTTTCAGGAAACACCATACACTTCTCCAGAGTGGCTGTTGGCAATTTACATCCCACCCGTCAGCATAACAAGGCCTCCAGTTCTCCGTGGCCTGTCCTGCCTTTCTGGATTTTACACTTTTTTCAGATGGCCCTTTTGACCGGGGGGCAGTGAGACTTCATTGTAGTGCAGATTTCCTTTGCAAGCTTGCTTGGTTGGCCAAAAAGTGCCTATGCTTTTTTCCTGAATATATTCAGGAAGAAACACATACGCCCTTTTTGGCCAAGGGCATCATTGTGGACGTTCTGCCTCTTTTCCTATGCTTTACATGCAATTCCAGTCTACCTCCTGAAACCGGTTTTCTGAAATTCTGCCCCGCTTTAAAGTCCTCTTAGCAGCCTTACTTCAATATATTTTTGGAATATATCTGTCATTTATAACTCTGCAGGTTTGTGAATTACAGTGCCCCTGAGCTCCTTTCTTCAACTCGCTTACTTGTGAGCCTGCCGCAACACCGCAGGATTGCTTCAGGCCCTAGTGTGGTTACGGCACGGCATGATGAGCCTTTGGTTAATTCCTCTTCCTGTTGGGAAATGAGAGTTAAATTTGCCCGTCCAGACACCTCCAGCTAGTCTCTCATTGGTTCTCCCTATTCCTGTTCATTTTCCGCAGAAATTGCAAACTGGGCCAAACAGGAGGTTAAAGGCACTGACTCTCCAAGTGGGGAGAGTGTTAGTAAAGCGTCTGGAATGTTGCACCCGAGTACCAGGGGACGAAAACTGAGACACATTTGAACACGTTTCCCGATCACACGTTTGATCATACTCTGGGTTCCACATGCATGTTTTAGCTAAAGGAAGAATCCCTTAAACCTGGAGAGTTGAGACCCATGGAACGGGTACCAACATTATGAATTCAAAGGGTCTGCATTTGCTCAGCGAACCTCACCAATCCTATCACTGCTGCATTTATGCCGCTGTACACACGCTTGATTCTCTTTCGGAGACATATAAATCCATAGGTTTTAAGATTCTTACTAGTCAGGTATATTCTTAGGCGTTTAATATGGGGTGTTGAGTCCACTTCGTTGAGCAAGGAGTAGCTCTTGTCTATTACATATTTGGCTTATGGAACGGTATCTGTGCTAATTTCAATCTCTGGTTTATGCATCACCCCAACTCACCTTTCCCCTTAAGCAAGCATAAGTTGGTTTTCTACATTTGAGACCCTGTTCTGTTTTGTAATTCAGTTCCTGTGTAGCCAAGTTTACATTCCGTGTAGTAGTGATATCTTATGATGTTTCTTTATCTGTGACTTATTTCACTTAGAATCATCGTACCTGAATCCACTCATTATGCTGCTATGGGCCTGATGACATAGACTTCATTGCTGAGTGATATTGCATTGTACGTAAGTACCACAACTTCTTTATCCATTTTATGCTTTCTGTGATATTGAACTTAAACCGTAAACGAGGTTCTTGCAAAGAGAGCCGTCCCAAAGTTTGGGGTGGCTGTGTCTTTTTGATTTTAATTTCCCTAAGCTATAGGACCATAAGTGGAATTGCCCTAAGCTCTGCTTCTTTGTTTTCTAGATGTTTCAGGAAACACCATACACTTCTCCAGAGTGGCTGTTGGCAATTTACATCCCGCCCATCAGCATAACAAGGCTCCCAGGTCTCCATGGCCTGTCCTGCATTTCTGGAGTTTACACTTTTTTCAGATGGCTCTTTTGACCGGGGGGCAGTGAGACTTCGTTGTACTGCAGATTTCCTTTGCAAGCTTGCTTGGTTGGCCAAAAAGAGCGTATGCGTTTTTTCCTGAATATATTCAGGAAAAAACGCATACGCCCGTTTTGGCCAAGTGCATCATTGTGGACGTTCTGCCTCTTTTCCTATGCTTTACATGCAATTCCAGTCTACCTCGTGAAATCGGTTTCCTGCAATTCTGCCCCGCTTTCAAGTCCTCTTGGCAGCCTTACTTCAATATATTTTTGGACGATAGCTGTCATTTATAACTCTGCAGGGTTGTGAATGACAGTGCCCGTGAGCTCCTTTCTTCAACTCGCTTTCTTGTGAGCTTGCCGCAACACCGCAGGATTGCTTCAGGCCCTAGTGTGGTTCCGGCACGGCACGCAGAGCCTTTGGTTAATTCCTCTTCTTGGTGGGAAATGAGAGTTAAATTTGCCCGTCCAGACACCTCCAGCTAGTCTCTCATTGGTTCTCCCTATTCCTGTTCATTTTCTGTAGAAATTGCAAACTGGGCCAAACAGGAGGTTAAACGCACTGACTCTCCAAGTCGGGAAAGTGTTAGTAAAGCGTCTGGAATGTTGCTCCTGAGTACCAGGGGACAAAAACTGAGACACATTTGAACACGTTTCCCGATCACATGGTGGATCATACTCTGGGTTCCACATGCATGTTTTAGCTAAAGGAAGAATCCCTTAAACCTGGAGAGTTGAGACCTATGGAATGGGTACCAGGCAATATGACTTCAAAGGGTCTGCATTTGCTCACCGAACCTCACCAATCCTATCACTGCTGCGTTTATGCTGCTGTTCACACACTTGATTCTCTTTTGGAGACATATAAATCCATAGGTTTTAAGATTCTTACTAGTCAGGTATATTCTTAGGCGTTTAATATGGGGTGTTGAGTCCACTTCGTTGAGCAAGGAGTAGCTCTTGTCTATTACATATTTGGCTTATGGAACGGTATCTGTGCTAATTTAACTCTCTGGTTTTATGCAGCACCCCAACTCACCTTTCCCCTTAAGCAAGCATAAGTTGGTTTTCTACATTTGAGACCCTGTTCTGTTTTGTAATTCAGTTCCTGAGTAGCCAAGTTTACATTCCGTGTAGTAGTGATATCTTATGATGTTTTTTTTTCTGTGTGACTTATTTCACTTAGAATCATCATACCTGAATCCACTCATTATGCTGCTATGTGCCTGATGACATAGATTTCATTGCTGAGGGATATTGCATTTTACGTATGTACCACAACTTCTTTATCCATTTTTCGCTTTCTGTGATATTGAACTTGTACAGTAAACGAGGTTCTTGCAAACAGAGCCGTCCCGAAGTTTGGGGTGGCTGTGTCTCTTTGATTTTAATTTCCCTAAGCTATAGGACCATAAGCAGATTGCCCTAAGCTCTGCTTCTTTGTTTTTTAGATGTTTCAGGAAACACCATACACTTCTCCAGAGTGGCTGTTGGCAATTTACATCCCTCCCATCAGCATAACAAGGCTCCCAGTTCTCCATGGCCTGTCCTGCCTTTCTGGATTTTACACTTTTTTCAGATGGCCCTTTTGACCGGGGGGCAGTGAGACTTCATTGTAGTGCAGATTTCCTTTGCAAGCTTGCTTGGTTGGCCAAAAAGGGCGTATGCGTTTTTTCCTGAATATATTCAGGAGAAAACGCATACGCCCTTTTTGGCCAAGTGCATCATTGTGGACGTTCTGCCTCTTTTCCTATGCTTTACATGCAATTCCAGTCTACCTCCTGAAATCGGTTTCCTGCAATTCTGCCCCACTTTCAAGTCCTCTTGGCAGCCTTATTTCAATATATTTTTGGACGATAGCTGTCATTTATAACTCTGCAGGTTTGTGAATTACAGTGCCCCTGAGCTCCTTTCTTCAACTCGCTTACTTGTGAGCTGGCCGCAACACCGCAGGATTGCTTCAGGCCCTAGTGTGGTTCTGGCACGGCACGCTGAGCCTTTGGTTAATTCCTCCTCCTGGTTGGAAATGAGAGTTAAATTTGCCCGTCCAGACACCTCCAGCTAGTCTCTCATTGGTTCTCCCTATTCCTGTTCATTTTCCGCAGAAATTGCAAACTGGGCCAAACAGGAGGTTAAAGGCACTGACTCTCCAAGTGGGGAGAGTGTTAGTAAAGCGTCTGGAATGTTGCACCCGAGTACCAGGGGACGAAAACTGAGACACATTTGAACACGTTTCCCGATCACACTGTGGATCATACTCTGGGTTCCACATGCATGTTTTAGCTGAAGGAAGAATCCCTGAAACCTGGAGAGTGGAGACCCATGGAATGGGTACCATGCAATATGACTTCAAAGGGTCTGGATTTGCTCACAGAACCTCACCAATCCTATCACTGCTGCGTTTATGCAGCTGTACACACGCTTGGTTCTCTTTCGGAGACATATAAATCCATAGGTTTTAAGATTCTTACTAGTCAGGTATATTCTTAGGCGTTTAATATGGGGTGTTGAGTCCACTTCGTTGAGCAAGGAGTAGCTCTTGTCTATTACATATTTGGCTTATGGAACGGTATCTGTGCTAATTTCAATCTCTGGTTTATGCATCACCCCAACTCACCTTTCCCCTTAAGCAAGCATAAGTTGGTTTTCTACATTTGAGACCCTGTTCTGTTTTGTAATTCAGTTCCTGTGTAGCCAAGTTTACATTCCGTGTAGTAGTGATATCTTATGATGTTTCTTTATCTGTGACTTATTTCACTTAGAATCATCGTACCTGAATCCACTCATTATGCTGCTATGGGCCTGATGACATAGACTTCATTGCTGAGGGATATTGCATTGTACGTAAGTACCACAACTTCTTTATCCATTTTATGCTTTCTGTGATATTGAACTTAAACCGTAAACGAGGTTCTTGCAAAGAGAGCCGTCCCAAAGTTTGGGGTGGCTGTGTCTTTTTGATTTTAATTTCCCTAAGCTATAGGACCATAAGTGGAATTGCCCTAAGCTCTGCTTCTTTGTTTTCTAGATGTTTCAGGAAACACCATACACTTCTCCAGAGTGGCTGTTGGCAATTTACATCCCGCCCATCAGCATAACAAGGCTCCCAGGTCTCCATGGCCTGTCCTGCATTTCTGGAGTTTACACTTTTTTCAGATGGCTCTTTTGACCGGGGGGCAGTGAGACTTCGTTGTACTGCAGATTTCCTTTGCAAGCTTGCTTGGTTGGCCAAAAAGAGCGTATGCGTTTTTTCCTGAATATATTCAGGAAAAAACGCATACGCCCGTTTTGGCCAAGTGCATCATTGTGGACGTTCTGCCTCTTTTCCTATGCTTTACATGCAATTCCAGTCTACCTCGTGAAATCGGTTTCCTGCAATTCTGCCCCGCTTTCAAGTCCTCTTGGCAGCCTTACTTCAATATATTTTTGGACGATAGCTGTCATTTATAACTCTGCAGGGTTGTGAATGACAGTGCCCGTGAGCTCCTTTCTTCAACTCGCTTTCTTGTGAGCTTGCTGCAACACCGCAGGATTGCTTCAGGCCCTAGTGTGGTTCCGGCACGGCACGCAGAGCCTTTGGTTAATTCCTCTTCTTGGTGGGAAATGAGAGTTAAATTTGCCCGTCCAGACACCTCCAGCTAGTCTCTCATTGGTTCTCCCTATTCCTGTTCATTTTCCGTAGAAATTGCAAACTGGGCCAAACAGGAGGTTAAACGCACTGACTCTCCAAGTCGGGAAAGTGTTAGTAAAGCGTCTGGAATGTTGCTCCTGAGTACCAGGGGACAAAAACTGAGACACATTTGAACACGTTTCCCGATCACATGGTGGATCATACTCTGGGTTCCACATGCATGTTTTAGCTAAAGGAAGAATCCCTTAAACCTGGAGAGTTGAGACCTATGGAATGGGTACCAGGCAATATGACTTCAAAGGGTCTGCATTTGCTCACCGAACCTCACCAATCCTATCACTGCTGCGTTTATGCTGCTGTTCACACACTTGATTCTCTTTTGGAGACATATAAATCCATAGGTTTTAAGATTCTTACTAGTCAGGTATATTCTTAGGCGTTTAATATGGGGTGTTGAGTCCACTTCGTTGAGCAAGGAGTAGCTCTTGTCTATTACATATTTGGCTTATGGAACGGTATCTGTGCTAATTTCAATCTCTGGTTTTATGCAGCACCCCAACTCACCTTTCCCCTTAAGCAAGCATAAGTTGGTTTTCTACATTTGAGACCCTGTTCTGTTTTGTAATTCAGTTCCTGAGTAGCCAAGTTTACATTCCGTGCAGTAGTGATATCTTATGATGTTCTTTTTTCTGTGTGACTTATTTCACTTAGAATCATCATACCTGAATCCACTCATTATGCTGCTATGTGCCTGATGACATAGATTTCATTGCTGAGGGATATTGCATTTTACGTATGTACCACAACTTCTTCATCCATTTTTCGCTTTCTGTGATATTGAACTTGTACAGTAAACGAGGTTCTTGCAAACAGAGCCGTCCCAAAGTTTGGGGTGGCTGTGTCTCTTTGATTTTAATTTCCCTAAGCTATAGGACCATAAGCAGATTGCCCTAAGCTCTGCTTCTTTGTTTTTTAGATGTTTCAGGAAACACCATACACTTCTCCAGAGTGGCTGTTGGCAATTTACATCCCTCCCATCAGCATAACAAGGCTCCCAGTTCTCCATGGCCTGTCCTGCCTTTCTGGATTTTACACGTTTTTCAGAAGGCCCTTTTGACCGGGGGGCAGTGAGACTTCATTGTAGTGCAGATTTCCTTTGCAAGCTTGCTTGGTTGGCCAAAAAGGGCGTATGCGTTTTTTCCTGAATATATTCAGGAGAAAACGCATACGCCCTTTTTGGCCAAGTGCATCATTGTGGACGTTCTGCCTCTTTTCCTATGCTTTACATGCAATTCCAGTCTACCTCCTGAAATCGGTTTCCTGCAATTCTGCCCCGCTTTCCAGTCCTCTTGGCAGCCTTACTTCAATATATTTTTGGACGATAGCTGTCATTTATCACTCTGCAGGTTTGTGAATTACAGTGCCCCTGAGCTCCTTTCTTCAACTCGCTTTCTTGTGAGCTGGCCGCAACACCACAGGATTGCTTCAGGCCCTAGTGTGGTTCCGGCACGGCACGCTGAGCCTTTGGTTAATTCCTCCTCCTAGTTGGAAATGAGAGTTAAATTTGCCCGTCCAGACACCTCCAGCTAGTCTCTCATTGGTTCTCCCTATTCCTGTTCATTTTCCGCAGAAATTGCAAACTGGGCCAAACAGGAGGTTAAAGGCACTGACTCTCCAAGTGGGGAGAGTGTTAGTAAAGCGTCTGGAATGTTGCACCCGAGTACCAGGCGACGAAAACTGAGACACATTTGAACACGTTTCCCGATCACACTGTGGATCATACTCTGGGTTCCACATGCATGTTTTAGCTGAAGGAAGAATCCCTGAAACCTGGAGAGTGGAGACCCATGGAATGGGTACCATGCAATATGACTTCAAAGGGTCTGGATTTGCTCACAGAACCTCACCAATCCTATCACTGCTGCGTTTATGCCGCTGTACACACGCTTGGTTCTCTTTCGGAGACATATAAATCCATAGGTTTTAAGATTCTTACTAGTCAGGTATATTCTTAGGCGTTTAATATGGGGTGTTGAGTCCACTTCGTTGAGCAAGGAGTAGCTCTTGTCTATTACATATTTGGCTTATGGAACGGTATCTGTGCTAATTTCAATCTCTGGTTTTATGCAGCACCCCAACTCACCTTTCCCCTTAAGAAAGCATAAGTTGGTTTTCTACATTTGAGACCCTGTTCTGTTTTGTAATTCAGTTCCTGAGTAGCCAAGTTTACATTCCGTGTAGTAGTGATATCTTATGATGTTTCTTTTTCGGTGTGACTTATTTCACTTAGAATCATCGTACCTGAATCCACTCATTATGCTGCTACGGGCCTGATGACATAGATTTCATTGCTGAGTGATATTGCATTGTACGTAAGTACCACAACTTCTTTATCCATTGTTCGCTTTCTGTGATATTGAACTTGTACCGTAAACGAAGTTCTTGTAAACAGAGCCGTCCCAAACTTTGGGGTGGCTGTGTCTTTTTGAATTTAATTTCCATAAGCTATAGGACCATAAGTGGAAGTGCCCTAGGCTCTGTTGCTTTGTTTTTTGGATGTTTCAGGAAACACCATACACTTCTCCAGAGTGGCTGTTGGCAATTTACATCCCACCCGTCAGCATAACAAGGCCTCCAGTTCTCTGTGGCCTGTCCTGCCTTTCTGGATTTTACACTTTTTCAGATGGCCCTTTTGACCGGGGGGCAGTGAGACTTCATTGTAGTGCAGATTTCCTTTGCAAGCTTGCTTGGTTGGCCAAAAAGTGCCTATGCTTTTTTCCTGAATATATTCAGGAAGAAACACATACGCCCTTTTTGGCCAAGGGCATCATTGTGGACGTTCTGCCTCTTTTCCTATGCTTTACATGCAATTCCAGTCTACCTCCTGAAATCGGTTTCCTGCAATACTGCCCCGCTTTAAAGTCCTCTTAGCAGCCTTACTTCAATATATTTTTGGAATATAGCTGTCATTTATAACTCTGCAGGTTTGTGAATGACAGTGCCCCTGAGCTCCTTTCTTCAACTCGCTTACTTGTGAGCTGGCCGCAACACCGCAGGATTGCTTCAGGCCCTAGTGTGGTTACGGCACGGCATGATGAGCCTTTGGTTAATTCCTCTTCCTGTTGGGAAATGAGAGTTAAATTTGCCCGTCCAGACACCTCCAGCTAGTCTCTCATTGGTTCTCCCTATTCCTGTTCATTTTCCGCAGAAATTGCAAACTGGGCCAAACAGGAGGTTAAAGGCACTGACTCTCCAAGTGGGGAGAGTGTTAGTAAAGCGTCTGGAATGTTGCACCCGAGTACCAGGCGACGAAAACTGAGACACATTTGAACACGTTTCCCGATCACACGTTTGATCATACTCTGGGTTCCACATGCATGTTTTAGCTAAAGGAAGAATCCCTTAAACCTGGAGAGTTGAGACCCATGGAACGGGTACCAACATTATGAATTCAAAGGGTCTGCATTTGCTCACCGAACCTCACCAATCCTATCACTGCTGCATTTATGCCGCTGTACACACGCTTGATTCTCTTTCGGAGACATATAAATCCATAGGTTTTAAGATTCTTACTAGTCAGGTATATTCTTAGGCGTTTAATATGGGGTGTTGAGTCCACTTCGTTGAGCAAGGAGTAGCTCTTGTCTATTACATATTTGGCTTATGGAACGGTATCTGTGCTAATTTCAATCTCTGGTTTATGCATCACCCCAACTCACCTTTCCCCTTAAGCAAGCATAAGTTGGTTTTCTACATTTGAGACCCTGTTCTGTTTTGTAATTCAGTTCCTGTGTAGCCAAGTTTACATTCCGTGTAGTAGTGATATCTTATGATGTTTCTTTATCTGTGACTTATTTCACTTAGAATCATCGTACCTGAATCCACTCATTATGCTGCTATGGGCCTGATGACATAGACTTCATTGCTGAGGGATATTGCATTGTACGTAAGTACCACAACTTCTTTATCCATTTTATGCTTTCTGTGATATTGAACTTAAACCGTAAACGAGGTTCTTGCAAAGAGAGCCGTCCCAAAGTTTGGGGTGGCTGTGTCTTTTTGATTTTAATTTCCCTAAGCTATAGGACCATAAGTGGAATTGCCCTAAGCTCTGCTTCTTTGTTTTCTAGATGTTTCAGGAAACACCATACACTTCTCCAGAGTGGCTGTTGGCAATTTACATCCCGCCCATCAGCATAACAAGGCTCCCAGGTCTCCGTGGCCTGTCCTGCATTTCTGGAGTTTACACTTTTTTCAGATGGCTCTTTTGACCGGGGGGCAGTGAGACTTCGTTGTACTGCAGATTTCCTTTGCAAGCTTGCTTGGTTGGCCAAAAAGAGCGTATGCGTTTTTTCCTGAATATATTCAGGAAAAAACGCATACGCCCGTTTTGGCCAAGTGCATCATTGTGGACGTTCTGCCTCTTTTCCTATGCTTTACATGCAATTCCAGTCTACCTCGTGAAATCGGTTTCCTGCAATTCTGCCCCGCTTTCAAGTCCTCTTGGCAGCCTTACTTCAATATATTTTGGACGATAGCTGTCATTTATAACTCTGCAGGGTTGTGAATGACAGTGCCCGTGAGCTCCTTTCTTCAACTCGCTTTCTTGTGAGCTTGCCGCAACACCGCAGGATTGCTTCAGGCCCTAGTGTGGTTCCGGCACGGCACGCAGAGCCTTTGGTTAATTCCTCTTCTTGGTGGGAAATGAGAGTTAAATTTGCCCGTCCAGACACCTCCAGCTAGTCTCTCATTGGTTCTCCCTATTCCTGTTCATTTTCCGTAGAAATTGCAAACTGGGCCAAACAGGAGGTTAAACGCACTGACTCTCCAAGTCGGGAAAGTGTTAGTAAAGCGTCTGGAATGTTGCTCCTGAGTACCAGGGGACAAAAACTGAGACACATTTGAACACGTTTCCCGATCACATGGTGGATCATACTCTGGGTTCCACATGCATGTTTTAGCTAAAGGAAGAATCCCTTAAACCTGGAGAGTTGAGACCTATGGAATGGGTACCAGGCAATATGACTTCAAAGGGTCTGCATTTGCTCACCGAACCTCACCAATCCTATCACTGCTGCGTTTATGCTGCTGTTCACACACTTGATTCTCTTTTGGAGACATATAAATCCATAGGTTTTAAGATTCTTACTAGTCAGGTATATTCTTAGGCGTTTAATATGGGGTGTTGAGTCCACTTCGTTGAGCAAGGAGTAGCTCTTGTCTATTACATATTTGGCTTATGGAACGGTATCTGTGCTAATTTAACTCTCTGGTTTTATGCAGCACCCCAACTCACCTTTCCCCTTAAGCAAGCATAAGTTGGTTTTCTACATTTGAGACCCTGTTCTGTTTTGTAATTCAGTTCCTGAGTAGCCAAGTTTACATTCCGTGTAGTAGTGATATCTTATGATGTTTTTTTTTCTGTGTGACTTATTTCACTTAGAATCATCATACCTGAATCCACTCATTATGCTGCTATGTGCCTGATGACATAGATTTCATTGCTGAGGGATATTGCATTTTACGTATGTACCACAACTTCTTTATCCATTTTTCGCTTTCTGTGATATTGAACTTGTACAGTAAACGAGGTTCTTGCAAACAGAGCCGTCCCAAAGTTTGGGGTGGCTGTGTCTCTTTGATTTTAATTTCCCTAAGCTATAGGACCATAAGCAGATTGCCCTAAGCTCTGCTTCTTTGTTTTCTAGATGTTTCAGGAAACACCATACACTTCTCCAGAGTGGCTGTTGGCAATTTACATCCCGCCCATCAGCATAACAAGGCTCCCAGGTCTCCGTGGCCTGTCCTGCATTTCTGGAGTTTACACTTTTTTCAGATGGCTCTTTTGACCGGGGGGCAGTGAGACTTCGTTGTACTGCAGATTTCCTTTGCAAGCTTGCTTGGTTGGCCAAAAAGAGCGTATGCGTTTTTTCCTGAATATATTCAGGAAAAAACGCATACGCCCGTTTTGGCCAAGTGCATCATTGTGGACGTTCTGCCTCTTTTCCTATGCTTTACATGCAATTCCAGTCTACCTCGTGAAATCGGTTTCCTGCAATTCTGCCCCACTTTCAAGTCCTCTTGGCAGCCTTACTTCAATATATTTTTGGACGATAGCTGTCATTTATAACTCTGCAGGGTTGTGAATGACAGTGCCCGTGAGCTCCTTTCTTCAACTCGCTTTCTTGTGAGCTTGCCGCAACACCGCAGGATTGCTTCAGGCCCTAGTGTGGTTCCGGCACGGCACGCAGAGCCTTTGGTTAATTCCTCTTCTTGGTGGGAAATGAGAGTTAAATTTGCCCGTCCAGACACCTCCAGCTAGTCTCTCATTGGTTCTCCCTATTCCTGTTCATTTTCCGTAGAAATTGCAAACTGGGCCAAACAGGAGGTTAAACGCACTGACTCTCCAAGTCGGGAAAGTGTTAGTAAAGCGTCTGGAATGTTGCTCCTGAGTACCAGGGGACAAAAACTGAGACACATTTGAACACGTTTCCCGATCACATGGTGGATCATACTCTGGGTTCCACATGCATGTTTTAGCTAAAGGAAGAATCCCTTAAACCTGGAGAGTTGAGACCTATGGAATGGGTACCAGGCAATATGACTTCAAAGGGTCTGCATTTGCTCACCGAACCTCACCAATCCTATCACTGCTGCGTTTATGCTGCTGTTCACACACTTGATTCTCTTTTGGAGACATATAAATCCATAGGTTTTAAGATTCTTACTAGTCAGGTATATTCTTAGGCGTTTAATATGGGGTGTTGAGTCCACTTCATTGAGCAAGGAGTAGCTCTTGTCTATTACATATTTGGCTTATGGAACGGTATCTGTGCTAATTTAACTCTCTGGTTTTATGCAGCACCCCAACTCACCTTTCCCCTTAAGCAAGCATAAGTTGGTTTTCTACATTTGAGACCCTGTTCTGTTTTGTAATTCAGTTCCTGAGTAGCCAAGTTTACATTCCGTGTAGTAGTGATATCTTATGATGTTTTTTTTTCTGTGTGACTTATTTCACTTAGAATCATCATACCTGAATCCACTCATTATGCTGCTATGTGCCTGATGACATAGATTTCATTGCTGAGGGATATTGCATTTTACGTATGTACCACAACTTCTTTATCCATTTTTCGCTTTCTGTGATATTGAACTTGTACAGTAAACGAGGTTCTTGCAAACAGAGCCGTCCCAAAGTTTGGGGTGGCTGTGTCTCTTTGATTTTAATTTCCCTAAGCTATAGGACCATAAGTGGAATTGCCCTAAGCTCTGCTTCTTTGTTTTCTAGATGTTTCAGGAAACACCATACACTTCTCCAGAGTGGCTGTTGGCAACTTACATCCCGCCCATCAGCATAACAAGGCTCCCAGGTCTCCGTGGCCTGTCCTGCATTTCTGGAGTTTACACTTTTTTCAGATGGCTCTTTTGACCGGGGGGGCAGTGAGACTTCGTTGTACTGCAGATTTCCTTTGCAAGCTTGCTTGGTTGGCCAAAAAGGGCGTATGCGTTTTTT